>NC_084790.1:57428464-58885964 GCF_028858725.1 Colius striatus | reverse complement strand
GAGGTTTTTAACAGGGTGACTCCCTACTAGGAGACGTTTTGCCTTTCTAAAAACTGGGTTCTAATTATGGTCTGACACTGACTGATAGTAATTGAAATACTGTGTTAGCCAAAAGAGAAGTTAATAAATGATTTGTATATTAAAATTAGACTTTTATTTAATGTTGGACATAAGATGAATGAACTCATTTACCTGATAGGCGTTGTGCTGTAAGAAAAGAAGGGGAAAGTAATTAGGTGTTTATAGTTTACAGTAACGAAGCATGCCTGAATACTGGCCTTAAAACAGTAATTAAATTTTAAAAAAAGAAAACACTTTAAAGCCAAAAAAACCCCTCCAAAGCAGATAGTTCGTAACCAATAGCGGTTGTCTATGGATAACAGTTCAAGCAGTATAGCTCAGGACAGGATGAAGGCATTTGAATAAGGAATATTTTGATATATCCTGTAGAGGGACCCTGATTACTACTGATACAGTACACTGGTATGGAATGTAATCAACGTAAGGCACATAAGCAACTCTGTTCAATTTCCCATTCCTGAAAGTAAAAAAGTTCATATCCTGGGAGAGGTGCACAATTCAAAAACAGTGCTTGGCACTAGGAAGTGTGAACTGCTACTGCACTGCTTACAAGCCCTATCAGCTGAATGCATGGCTGTGATATACAATGTATTTGGTTATACTGATATTAAGCAATAGCATGGAAGGCAGTTATTTAAATTACCTGCTGTATTCTTTTATAAGAAGTGAGATTAAATTTTTGGGGTGGAGAAAAGGTTCTTTCAATTTCAGTCACAAAAGAGTTAACGTAACTACGTCTGATAATGATCGATTGATAAATGAGGATTGAGCCACATAGATAGTATTAGATTGCCTGCTTAGTATTAGACGTTTTTCGACATATTTAGCCTCTGTGGTCTCTGGAATAGTAGAAAATGTTCAACACTGATGAATAAAGGAAACGAAACTAAAAAAAAGAGCATCACAATGTGTAAGGGGGGTTGAATTATTTGAGAAAACTAGCTTGTTAGACCAAGACGAACATTTATGGATCTAAGCTGAGCTGCTTGGTTTCTATCTGCTTGTAAGAATTATTTTAAATGTGCCAATTCTGGAGTATTAACTGGGTTTTGTATTGAACATGCGTGGTCCTGTTGTACTCTGCAAAGAGAGAGCAGAGTAATTGACTAAATGTGTGGTAGATGCTGCATCAGTGTGTCTCCTTCCATTCGAATACAAACACAGTAGCAGTGCAAAGGTGGTAATGTCGAACAGATTTCTTTCTTAAAAGTCTGCACTTAATGCATTTGCATACTGTGTTAATTTATTTTATTTGTTTGTTTATCATATGCTAGACATATTCAGCCCAAATATGTTCTCATCATGCTTTTTAGAGGAGGGTAAGTTATTTTGCTAAAGGCAATTCTCTCCTCTTTAAGGACAATATTTTGTCTTATATTCCTGATATGTTAAGGTTGTTACAACTTGCTAGCTCGCCCAGACTGTAAGCACAGACAGTGTGCAAGTGCAGCTGTAAATTTGCGTCCAAGTGCCAATGTTTCTAAATCACTAAAATGTTGATTATTGTTTTCTGATACCTATTTTCATCTATTTGTTAGTTATTTTTTTTTTCAATTCATCTTCTGGAAATGTAAGTATTTTTAGATTTTTTCCTATGCTTTAAGAAACATTGTTTTCATGAGTACAAATAACACGAAGTTATGAAATGTACATAACTTGCAAGCAAAGTTTGGCACCGTTTGAAAGAACTGTTTAATGAAACTTTTCCAACTATACATAGTAATGCTAGAGACGTTTATTTTTTTAAAATTTCGAAGTATAATGCAGGCTTTCCATATGTTTTTTAGAAGCAAACAAACCCTGAGCCCCATCACTTTTCCTTGCTGTTGTAACTTAATCTCAAGCAGGTTTTTAGTACAAAGATTGGAGCATGGCAAGAAGAATGATTTAGAACAAAACAAAACCTTATGATCTCTCTCTCTCTCCCACCTTACCTCTTAGCTCACACTGCACTGCTATTTACATACTATAGGAATGAATAACTTTTCTCAGAATAAAAGTAAAATCTACCATATTATGACAAGGAATTGTGTCTTAGAAAAATTAGAATTTATTACACAGATTTGGGCTATTAATAGCAAATATGACAGCATTTGTTTTTCCCTAGAGAATGGGAATGCAAGAAAATGCCATTTCCACATTCCAAAGCAAATTAAGATTTTAGTGGGGTGACAGGAGAAGAGGAATAGCCTCCTAAATTACCTGTGAGAAGTTTATGACATGGCCACTTGACTGCATTGTTTTGCCTGTGCACCTTTTGTGCATATAAAAGTGTGTGATTCACTTGAAAGGGGTCATCCCATTCTGTATACAGAAGAATGTCTGATAACCTCAAAGGGCGTAAATCTTAACTTTTAAAAAGGAGTGATTCTTTGGGTCACTTTGATCAGTGACAGGTCGAGAATGAGCAGAAACCCTTGCCTTCTCTTCTGTGCTCAACTGGTTAAGTCCAGGGCATCCACTGCCCATGCTAGTTCTGGCAAGGAGTTGTTAACAACAGAAAAGAAAGTCTGGATGTGATTGATTAAATAAAAGCAGGCTTTTGTGATTGTCTGTTTTCATAGATGTTTTGTGCATTTGTCAGAATAAGAATTGCCATTTTCCTTCATGCAGTTACCTTAAGGGCTGTAACGCTCTGAAATACTTTTAAGTCCTTTCAGAAATGAGAGTGTAAGAGAAATGGCTGTAACCCACAGTGACACAAAATGCCAGAGCCATGTGCCTTTTTATTCAGAAAGAAGTATGTTTAATCCATTTCAGATAAAAAAGTAATAGCCTTTCCAGAAGCTTTTTTCAGTGTGAGAGTGAAAAAGCAGTATATCAGAATTATAAATGAATCTGTGCATCATTATATAGTAATTTAGGATTCACTCAATGATGTAACAAAATTAACAACATAATTTCATTGTGTAACTGTATCTTATTAAAGAACAACTGTCTGACATTCTCTTACAGTTGCTTTATTTAACTTCGTGCAAATATTATTAGTAGTGACATTTCTCTATTGTACATTAGATTCTCTCATTAGCATGATGTGTTAGTTATCACCAGAGAAATCACTTCTAGATAGGTGAGCGGGAAGCCAAGAAAACTAAAAATTAAATCAATGATGTATATTAATATAGATGCATCTGTTCACAAGAGATATGGTACAGTAAATTCAATGTTTTTTCTGTGCATAAGTGCATGCTTATTCCAAGGAAAACTAAATACTACTTAGAATATGTGGAGTATGCATTAGTATTGCTAGAAATATTAAACTGTAGAATGTGCACTGTTTGTCTTGAGCTGTACTTGTGTTCTGCAATCTGATAGTTCCTAGCATTGATATAGGCTTAGGCACATAAACTGTTTATTGAACAAGTATTTAAAAATAGGAGCATAGTGTAATGTCTAATGGATTGAAGATGAAAGCTTTTCAAATGTTCCTGTATTGCTGGTGATGAAGGCTGTGTGCAATTTTAACATTTATTAAGTAATTAACTGTTTTACTATAGCATATAAATAGTCTTTTAATACAGCTGTACCTGCAAAAAAGTGTTCAAACTTAATTTGACAACATGCTGTAATTCCATACATAGATTAATTATGAACATTTTGGGAGGAAGATTAACGTTGGTATAAAGCATTTTGTAGTTTACGGTAGTTAATAATCACCTTTGTCAGTAAGCATCAGCAAACATAGCAATTTTATTTTGTACAAATATATATATTTATCACAGGATTTTAAAGATTAGCTAACCCTAGGTAGGGTTTTTTGTTGTTGTTGTCCATGAATAAGTTCATATGCTGTTAGGAAGTCAGAAGATTTATGAAGTTACATTGTCTCATTTGAGACACCTGCTTTAATTTTGCTGAGTATTTTGGTAAAGCACGGTTTAGACCTGTCATGCTTCATGTCCTTTTAGCAAATTAAAAACATTTGCATCAAGGATTTTGTGCTGCTTCTGATTCCTCAAAATAGAGGCATTAGAAAATACTGTACATGACATAAGTGTAGTGTGTTTTACATGGCACATAGCACTAGACATGCAAGTATAAGCAGTGATAGATGTATGACTATGTGCATGATACGTAATTAAAAAGAAAAAACCTCCTCTAAATAGCTTATCTTGCTGTGTTCAGTATTTGCAGGAGATCTAAAACATGGCAAAATGTTTCCCGTTCCTGTCTATACCTATTAATCTTGTACATACATACACACAGTGTTTGAACATATTTTTGCTGTTGTATATTTTAGTTGATGATGTGCTAAGAACACTGTCAGATCTTTGCTCAATTTGATATATGTATGCACAAAACTGTAAAATCTCTATAACGCATTGAAGTATATAATAAAGCACATGCTTAAATATATTGTGCAATAAGCATCAGTGTAAAACATTAAAAAATGTATAGTTTTCCCATTTCCTATTTTTCTGCTTTGTATTTTAGCAGTTATTTATGCATGTGTAGTTTTATGGGGATTTGATTAATGTAGTGACAGAACATATTTGGTATATAACAGCAGCAGAGTCTCCTGCTCTTTATGTCAGGGTTAAGAGCCAAGGCAAATCTTCCCTAACTAATTAGATGCTGAGTAAGGCATCTTAGTGAAGTTGGGGCAAAAGTGAATGGGTCACAGCTGAGGCAAGATTGTGAGGACTGTAGTGATAGTGAAAGCATTTGCATTTGCCAGGTCGTTGTGACACTGTGCTGATTGCAAAGGAACACTCTGTTCACAGATACAGAACTGCAGTCGTAAAGTACAATTAGAAACAAAAGCTTTAAAGAGCTTTTGTTTTTTACTAGAAATGCTCAAAATATATGCTGTGCATAGCTTTCTTCTCAGTTACTCAGTTCATTTTCTCAAACAATAGTGCTTGTGCTTTTATGAAATTATTTGTCTTGTAGACTAACTGTTCTTTGCAGTTTAGAAGAATTTCCAAACTTGGGGCTCCTGGTATACCCAGGAGGTGATGAATCATACTGGCTCAAGAAAGAGAAGGCTGAGACAGAGAAGAGGGAGAAAGAGAGAATTCCATTGTTGCTCCCTCTTAGTCTTTTAGTTCAGAATCACTCATGCAGCATTTTTACAACTCAGAGAATGTAAAGACAAAATTTCAGCATCTAAATAAAGTGTAATTAAGGGATTTATTTTTTTGCCCAGCCTGCCTGAAAAAGGAGTGAACTTAAAAAGCAGTTTTATTAAATGAAAGTCTTTCTATGTTTATATAGAGTTTTTCAACGAGGCAAAAATGTGTTCTTTAGCTTAACGTTAGCCTGTCTAACTAATGTCCAAAATAAGAGACTGTACATCAGCCTATGGCATCTGTTGCTTTGTTACTGCTGACCCCACTCATTATACTAATGCCCTAATGCCTCTTTTCCCTTACTGAAATACTTCAAAACTGTTTTCCAAATAATTTTCCTTCACTGATGAAGAAAACAGTACCACTTATATGGCTGTGTCATACAACGTTTTGTCATAGAGAGGCCATCTCATTCGGGAGTCAGGGGATGAGCATCTCAGAATTGCTTTGATCAGTGTGAACTTGCCAACAATGTACCATTGATGCTATTCTGACTCTCTCGGGAAGCCATTGCATCCCCATCCTCTACTGATGATGCGTATCTGTGCACTTGTGCAGGGGAAAAGGAGAGAGTGTCATCTGCCACTTAAAGACCATGAGCGTTCAGAAGAGAAAATGACATGATTACGATCCTGCCATTCCTTCCCGAGCACAATACAGAAATCAGCAAGCTTTACTTATTAAGTGAATACATGGTACTTTAAGAAGCTTTATGGAAAGTGAGAAAATTTATGGTGGGGTCGTCATTAAAGCTGAAGTGTAGTATCACTGGCAGGTATACTTACTCAGATATTGAGATGATGTTTAGCTGGAAATGGATCACAACACAAATGTGTCAGTAGAGACTGGTGTTGCAGTCTGCCTACCTGTTCATTTTGGAATATACCCCTTACAGAAGAAATTGAGTGACATGGTAAATGTGTGGTGTTTTTATAATATCTGCTGTGGCTAATGTTGAAAATAGGTTTACTTGCTCGTCTTTTGTCAGAAAATTTTAACAACTCGGGAAACAGTGAGACACACCTGGTGAACACAATTTGTTTATTTGTGGTTTTTCTTTATAAACTTTATTTACCATAAATTCAGGGAAGGTGATGGATTACCTGATTCTTTGCATATATATTTTCTCCATGTATTCCACGATGTTTCTTGAAGATCCGTAACTTTAAAATGCAGCTTCTGACTTTGAACAGTTTGAATGAAAATGACATACAATGTAGTTCTTTTCAAATGAGCAACTCAACGTTTGGTGTGTGCCAATAATAGGAAAAGAGAATATAAAGGATCCTATCCTCACTGTGATCCAAGCATGTGTTTTCCATTCCTGTCATTGGAGGCCCTGTCATGCATCAAGGACAGCATATAGTTTAAATGCAGAATTACAGATAGCAGCATATTAGCCTTCAGAGTAAGGTGTAACTAGGAGCTCCATTCTGTTAAGCCTTCTATATGCATTTAAGTTTTATGAAGCTGCAACATAAGATTCTACAGTGGTAAAAAAAGTGTGTGTATTTTCATATTTTCAATTATTTAGATGCTAAGGAGATGAACATGATTTTTTTTTTTTTTTTTAAAAAAGGAAAGCATTGTTTTCTTAAGGAAATGTACACCTGGCTTCTTCATTTATCTCAACTAAGAAATAAAACCAGAATCACTGTTAAAGTCTTTAGGCAAGTCTTGTGCTTTTAGACATTCTGGGCCTGTGTATGATTTTATACATAAGTTACTGAAAGCTTAGTTTTTCAAGGGTTACTCTGGAAGCCAGTGTGAAATTATAGTTGCTTCCAATTTGCTTCTGAAGTATAGAATTTTCAAACTACAAATCTCAATGTGAAATTTGGGTAGTGTAATTCAACATGAATTAAATTGGAGGATAAATATTTACGTGACTCCTTGCTAACTGGAATTGCCAACTTTTGTATAGGAAAAGTCACAAAACAGTTGGATAAAAGATAATCAATAAATAGCTTTTTGAAAGGAATTATTCCCACTTACATAAAAATTTGTCGTCCCAAGGTGGTGTTCTTTGTGTTCTCATTAAGAAAAAAACCCAACAAACCAACCAAACTAACCTGAAGTTGTTATTGTCAGATCTTTTTATGCAGATTGATTTCCTTTTAGCATATTCATTACCCTTTGCCTGCACAGAATAGAAGACCTAGTATATAGTACTGCAGTTTTATTGCTGCTTTCAGAGGGACATCTTGTGAGATGTTACAGCTCCTGCGGAAGTACAACGGCAAAATGTCATTTTATGATAGATCATTATTGATATCCTTTATTTATTTATGCCTTCTCTCATTTTTTTTTCCCCACAGTTTTTCTTGTTCTGTATCTATATCTGAACATATATTAAAAGAAAAACATTTTCTTGGTAGCAATTGAATAATTAGAACAATCTTTATTATAAGAGATTATAGGAAGAATTGAAACACAGAGAGGAGAAGCATATCTTCCAAGGATGACTAAATGTAGGTGCCGACATGCAAAGAGTTCAGCGTTTGTATTTCAGTGTGCCTGTATGCAAGAGCACGATAAAAATGTGTGATGCTCTGGCTTATCACAAGGAAGGTGCTGAAAAGCAACTGAGTTTGATCTCTGTACAATTTCTTAACCAAGGCATTGCTAATATTTAAAAACGAGCTCTCGGTATATTTGTATTCCTACATCTCAAATATGAGCTTTTTGTTTATTTGGCAGAATAAATATTAAAAAAAAAAAAAAAAGGAAAATTAAACTCATAGAGTGTTTGAACACTTTTTTTTTTCTACACAGATGTAGATGAAAATTAATCACCTTGGACATGAGTGAGTTGTTTCAAAACAATTAAAACCACAAACCTGTGTCACTGTGTCCAAACTTAGTTCTTAATAAAAAATGTGACAATCTGTTCATTGTTTTTGTTGGTTTTTTGGGGTTTGTTTTGTTTTGTTTTGTTTTGTTTTATTTTTTTTCCTTGCAGGAATACTCTAAAACTTAAATTTTATGGCAATCTGTAAAATGGAGTTCTCAGGAAGTCAGTCTCTTCAGAAGTGGTAGCAACTGTATTTCTGAATACTGGACATTTGGGTTTTTACATTTTCTATTGTAACTTTTACAATCTGTTTGTTCCCTGGACAGTTTACTTTTAAAAATATATCAATTTGGTAAGAACATCTGAAATAGATGTCTTGGAGAGGAGGGAGGTACAAAGTAATGAAGAGTATACAAGGAAAAAAAAAATAATTACTACCAGCTGGCCTTATATAATAAAACTACTATTAAAATGAGGAGCTCCATTAGCAAGGTTTTAATTATATCTTTTCTTAGATTTCTAAATAAACACCATAGTCTTTAGAAAAATAACACTTAAATCAGTTAAGTGTGACAACCCTCTCTCTAGCCAGGGAAAAATATAAAGAAGTACCAACTCATCTACCCTGCCTTAATGCCCCACAGCAGTTGACATTGCTGGAATGCCTCCTGCAGCTGGTGGCATATGACTGTCATTTGCAGGCAGGATATACGGAGAGTTTACACAATGGAGGCATTCATGAAAGTGTTCCTCATCTGGGACTCCTGCAAGCTCTCATTTTATTGACCCTGTCAGAATTTAACTGGTAGGCTGTCAAATTATGTGCTGCTTTATCTAACATTAGTTTTTCTTCTAAATTAGAATGCACAGAAGACGAAGGGTTGTGGAAAGCAGGTATGAAATGCAAAAACAACTTCTGGCTTGCTATTTCTAAACCAGAAAAAACGTAACAGCTGTTTCAGAACTTTTATCGTTTGCACTACAAATTGTAAGGATTCTAATCTTTGGTCAAGATTAAATAATATGATTTATTTATGGAGATTTTTCAGCATTTGGGGTAACATTTTTTTTTTTTTAACATGAACAGCCTTATCAGAAATCTATTTTCTAAATTACTATGTCCCTCATGTGTAACTCAAACATCAGTGTACAAACAGTTTCATGAAACAGCTCACCCTTTTGAACTGCTGGTGTCCTTAAGGATCATTTGAAAAGTACTCTCTGTATAAAGCTTCCCAAAATTAAATTTATTATTAGCTTTCTTGAATCTTTATGCAGAATGCCATAAAGAAATTGCTGATACTTAACTGGTTTTTTAATGCTCTGCAAACAATGTAGTAATCTGAGAGGTGATTGATGACTAAAAATATGTTCTTTATGTCACAGATTGGCTGCTTATTAATGTAATGGTGTTGTGGCATAGCCTCTCCAAAGCCATAATTTGTATTAAAAGAAAAAAATTGTGCACAGCTTCATTGATATCTGAGAGAGAACTGGTTACAGCAGTAGAGAGCATACCAAAACATTGATTTCATGCAGTTGGAGCATGCTGCAAGAAAAGTACCTTACACAGTGAGTTAACAGATAGCTTCAAGACATCTCCCTATCCATCGGTCCATTGTTAATGCATTACTAAAGTTTGATTCAGAGCAGGAGAGGAGGAATGAGAAAGAATGATCAAGTTGTTAAAAGAAAATAAATTTTAACCTATCAATCACTTATTTCTGCTCGAAATAAAACTCCAGTTCACCATATGTTTTTGTTCATATATACAAATAAGGTATGGCATCTGTCTGTCTGACATGGAATCTCATTATAATAGATTTTACTTGTTAGATTTTCTTATCATTGTTTTACTTTTTAAAAAATGGTTGGATTTCTACTAGAATAGTGATAGCTAAATAATAAACACTATTTTACATTAGGAAATGTATATGGCTGACTGTCTTGTGCTATTTCCAGTTTCTTTCCACTTTCCTCCCCTTTTCCTAGAATAAAAAATAATTTTAAACATGAAAAATAATCTAAGTAGAACATTATTACACTGTTTTGCAAGACGACTTCAGGTTTGCTCTGGACTCTACTGAGATGTTTATTTTTTGTCTGCAGGAATAAATGAGAAAGACAACATTTTACTTCTCTTGGAAATGTGTATTATTTTTACCTTTTACTGAAGAATTCTGAAGACACTGTCATCCCTTAAATACTTTAAAAATCAAATAAAATGGGCTGTAGTATTAAATTAGTACTTAGCAATTTGAAGTTTTCGAGAGCTTGACAAATGTGGAATCTCTCTCACGATAAGTAAATTTGCATTCCAAGGAAAGTGCTGCTTCTCCAGTTTTGTTGCAGCACTTGCTGTAAAGTGGCGTTTTTCATTTTCTTTTGCTTAAAAAAATGAAAAAAAAAATTAGCAGATATATATTTATGTGTTTCCTTGTTTCATTAGTGGCTTCTCAGTCTGATTGTTTAAGGAGAGAAGTAAAAGCTGGATTTTAGAACACAACTAAGACCACAGAAAATGTTAATAGAACAGAAGTTGTTAGTGATTTTTGTGCATCATCAGACTTACCTGACAATTTATTTCAAAGAATTTCTGTGTTTGCCATTGTGAAAGCTTTGAGTTAGCCTGTCTTTACACCTTTACAGGTCAGAACCAAGGTATCTCAGACACTTCTACTGATACAAAAGGTGTCGTGTTTGTGGAAAAAACATACTTTACAGTGCTAGAAAATTTTAGGTGCTTCATCCTACTCTTACTGAAATCAACACAAGTATAGTCTGTAATCACAGAACTAGTCTGAGGACTTTTCCTACAGTGTGTTCTCAGGAAAAGAAAATTGTAGAAGTAAAATTAGGGAAAGCGATTAGAGCAATGAAGTGTGTTTTCAAATAATACTCACAGAAGTAAAACCTTTAAAAATCTATGTTTAAAATTATAATTACACCACTTAGAGAAACGATGTGTTAAATGCTAGACATTTAAAGAACTATTTCTCTGATAGCTCAATGCTGGGAATTTTGTTACTTTAAAATGAATTTTTTTCTTACATGAAAATGTAGGTTTCATTAATCTAAATCTTCATTAACAAAATCTTTCAGAAGCCAGTAGAAGGAAATTATTTAAGCTCATAGCATAGACAGCAATGATCTTAAAAACGTTCCGGATCCCCAAAACAAAACTAACCCCACTATAAATGTCTTCAGTTGATATTTATGTTCAATTTTCATGAAAGTTGCTTAGACATGAAGTGATGTGTTTCTCCACATTCTTATTTTTGGTTTTTTGCTAATGTTAGGAAGCTAAAAGTCAGGTATGAAAATACTAAATTCAGCACATTTACTAATTTATAAGTATGAAATTGAAATTTAGTTTTCTCAAAATAAACCTATGTAAGTCACATTTTCTGTTATTTTTTTTATTTTGCATTTTTAGTAGCCTTTTTTAATGATACCACACTGAAATGAACTGTTTTTAACATTTAAAGTACATCAAGTATGTAAATATGTAAAATACCTAAAGTAAAGCTATACCTAAAGTAAAGCTATCTCATCCATGAAATGGATTTTAAATGACTGGGTTTTTTTTCCTGAACCTATCCCTTTTTTACTGCATCCCCAGCCTCTCCAAAATTCAGGAGTGGTCAGGTGTGGCATTTTGATTCTATCCACTGGCTTGCATATGCATGTTTGTACACCCACAAACTGTAAAAAGAAAACTGACTAAATACGGCTTCAGGGAAAAGAAAGAAGTGGTGGGCGCTGCTACCAGCTGGAGCTTGATGCATGTGTTCTCTTCTGTGGCATCGTTTTGTTGTTGATGTGGGAATGTAGCTAAACAGTGGCTACAGATGCTCCACTAAATAAGGATCCACATAAATTCCAGCTGTGAACTTGTGATTCATCCTTCCCTGCACAAAAGATAAGTTTCCATATGTCCCATTATGTTCCATATTTGATTTTTATCACACACTGTGTGCCAGTCTGAATTTTGTCCACATGCTTTTCATGAATACTGTAACCCTTTCTCTCTTCCTCCTTTGAATTAGAGTCATAATACACCACAGCCTTCATGCAAAAAATCTGTGTTTCAATAAGACAGCATCCTTATAATTAACTTTTTCATGAATCACGCACATGAATAATGCATCTATGAAACTATCATAACACAAAGTCTGGACATATCTGTAGAAAATAAGAGTAGGCCATTTGAGAAATACTTCTCTTGAAACTCAGCAGTCCCTCAAAATGATTTGAGTTCTAAATAGTCTCATCTCTAAAAATACTTAATATCTTACTTTATGTACCTTAAATAGATATTTGTGATATTCTGTGTAATCGTTTCCATTATCTAGTATACTTAGCTTCTCTTTATATTGTCAAACACGTAATTTATTGATAAGAAATATTTTTTTAATTATGAAAAATATCCATTTGTCATGGTTTGACCAACCAGTACAGCCTTGTTAAACCATTCATGCTCTCTGAGACTGACTGAAAAGAACTGTGAAACTACCACTGGTTCCATGATACCAAATAAAATACGTTCATGATATTTTTTTTTAATCCATTATATTCTCTAGACTGGAATTCAGGATACTTTTTCTGCTCCCACCATAATGTAGAAATGGAAACTGGTATTTAGAAATATGGGCATCCGTGGCCCCAAAAGCATATAAAACCTCATACTTTATAGTATTAAAAAACAAAACAAGGATTTAAAAAATGCTTGCTGAATTGCTTTTGAGTCAGCTGATTGTAATACAGTTAGGAGAAACATGGTCCCTGCTTCCTAATTGGAGTGAAATATGGCTGCTGGTCAGTTCTGTAAGAAACATCATGCTGCTAGGGCTTTGCAGTAAGTTTTACGTATGATAGTTATTGTGTATCATAAAACGACCGAGAACATGAAGCAGAAGTCGGCATTGTCATGTTAGACAGCTGTATCCTAGGGGGTATCTGTCTTTGTGAAGGTAAAACCTCAGAGGTTACTGTAATTATTGAAGTCATGATTAAAGTACTAGGTTTGGTCATTGATTTTTGCAGGTTGTTGAAGCAAATGCTTCTAGCTCCAGCCCAAATTTTAAATTTTATATCAGGGACTGATGCTTGCAGTCATCAGAAGTGAAGTTATTGTGCAGATGTTGCAGCAGTGCCATAATTTCCTTATTAATTACAATATACTTACCTACATAGGTAGTGTTAATTTTGTTGTTGAAGAAAAATGCTATGAGAATATAATTTTCTGAAACAAGGCATTATCAAAGCAGATACTGATTCCTGCTATAAAGAAGCATCTTTATAAAGGTGTGTGCTGAATTTGATGTCCAGTGCTTTTTTTCTATTGTGTTGTAAGGAAAAATAAGTCTGTTCATAATTGAAATTCTCCAGGCAAGTCAGATACCAACATTATACCAACATTTTTCAACAGAATAGATAGTTAATTAGTTTGCATTTTAAATTGAAGGTCACTGCATTATAGATTTCTGTGGGAACAGAAAGGGAGATCGTTTAGTTAAAATGATGAGTAAGTGAGGCCTGTTCTGGGCAGCATCTGAGGTACCATTGAGTTGAACCACTGGTCACTGTCAAATTCCAATCAAAATGCAGATAAATTTTGCATAAACATAATAAGGTATTGGTGTGTTTCCAGAACTGTAAAGACTTTAACTGGGGAAGTGGCTGGAGATTAACAGTTTGTTTTACAGCTAGGTTAGGTATTTCGAATCAAGTGACTGGTGCTGCTTGTAACGAAGCATCTGCAAAGTGTGTCAGTATGACGTTGGTATTCTGTGTTCAAGAAGTTCAATGTCAACACAGCTGTGACTTACCACTCTTAGCAACCTTTCAACTGGGAATTAAATAAAGTATCTTTAATTTGGGAATGAATTTGAGGGAGTACTGAGATGGGAGTATAATTTCAGATGCTATTAATTTTCACAAAATAACGTTTGTGTGCTTTGTCTTGCCAGATAGTCTACAGTGCTTTTCCTCATTTCACGTGCCAGGCTGTTTTCATATTATCATTTCCTTCTCTGCTGTGTTTATCTTTTCTGAAAATGGTGAATGTAAGCTATTACAGACTGGGTGGGTGGCACACATTTGCACAGTAACTTTTAAAACACAGAGCAAGCATTTTATTTGGGTTTTGAAAACCACTGAGAGAACTTAATGCAGCTGCTCTCATGGCATCAAAGTGAAACATGTAAAAATCTCACTTTCCATTCTAAATAACCTTAGGGCTGTTGAGTCAGATATTTCCAGGTTGACGTGTTTTGCACAGGAGTGACAGTGGCATTGAGTATATATAGTAAATCTTAATGTTCCACTGAATCTCTTCACTCTTTTATGAGCTTCGCAGGGTACTCATCCTTAACAAAATGTCAAGTTAAAACATGTCACTTTGCTATAGTTGAAATTACTTACTTGTTTTTAATCAAAAAGCAAGTCTTAATGGGCTGTTTTACTGTAGGCAGTAAGGAAAGGAGCTTTCCAGTTTAGCAGCAAGTATTTCTTCTGACCCATTATTTGCTGTCATTTCTGCTTCTCATCCAACAATGTGAAGGGAATTGCATGATTAAAATCTGAAGATGCTGAATCAGGATTCTAGCGCTGCATATCTTACACCAAGTACAATTAATGTTTTTAGGGAAAGCTGAGCTTTTTTAAATGCATGTCTTTCAGTTCTACTAGGCAGTAGTCCTGAATTTCCTGGGAACTTTACTATATCTGTGAACTCTCTCAGCAATAGAGGTGGTCTTGCTGATAGTAAAGGTGATTTGTGGTACTGTGCTGCTTTGATTTTAGTTTTCCAAAACTTGGAGTGAATTTAAGATGAGAGGTGCCATGTATTAAACACAATCTTTGGATCCTGTCCTGTGAAGTAGAAGGCTTTCTTAACTGGCAGCACTCAAGCTGCACAAATTCAGTGAATCCAATTTATACTCTTTTTAATACTGAAAAGGCTCTTTGGTTTCTAGGCCAGTTAATAATCCTCCTCTTAACTATGCTGTACATATCACAGATGGTGCTTGACGGACTAGTCAGTGTCTCAAAGGTCACCATAACACTATTAGCTAGATCACTATGCCCTTTGTTTCTGAGGATGCTTCTGCTACAGTACTTGTTACTTGAAAAAAAAATTATAAAAGTAAAGTTTGGGTTTTGTTTTAAAAGACAACCATAACCACTTTTCTCTTGACCAAGTCCTTCAAATCTGGAGTAGTTTCTTGTCAGTGAAGTGCTCTGGAGTTTAGCGTTCTGCTGATACAGGTATGACTGGTGGTCTCATTCAGTTTGGCGGGGGTTTTCTTGTGTGAAGATGTAATAATGATGATAACTGATAATTTATCGTAGTTGTGTTTTGGGGCTTTTATTATGTTTTGAGGGCTTATTTCCGCACCTAAGAAACAGGAACATTTTGTGGCCAAAGGTGTAAGAGTTGCTTCTGCGTAGCTTGAAAGCACTGAAGTATTTGAAGAATGTTTTAAAAATAGATAGGAAAAAGTAAGTATTTAAACTCTGTTCTTGTTGCTTTATTGAAATATTTACAGCTGTAGCCACAAAAAGTAGCAAACTTTTATTATAGCTGCAGTGTAAAAATCTGCTTTCTGTTTTGGATAATGCATGTTTATCAATATCTTTTACAGTAAAAATGTCATTCTTTTGTCTTGTAACTAATAATCTGCACTTGTTTGGTATACTACTGAAGTAATATAACTTTATAAGGCCAGGCTTAGATTTGGAGAGATAACTTAGAAATTGCAAAGCTATCTGAGTTTTTTTCTGAGACAAGGACTCTTTCTGAGACAAGATTAGATATACATTTTTTTCCTTAAATTGATTGTGGAATGCCAGACTTTGTAAAAATTCATTCATGAGACATGACATACGTGACGCTTCTTTTGTTACATATAAGAGGTCAAATGAAACCATATGATCACATAGAGCTGTCTACTGGAAATTGTTTTGTACTCATGTGTGCATTTTCAGTAATAAATGTTCAGGTATGTACATACTTAATTCTTTTTTTTTTTTATGGGCAGTTTCATTTAACTGGTTTGAATATCCCGCTTCTTCAATCTCTCCTCCTCCTGATTTATTATTTTTGGTATCAGCTGAAACTCCAGTTATTTACATTACTTTCATTTGGTTTATTTTTATGTTAGCGATACAAATTGCGTTCTTCAATTGGCACACAGGAAAGACTTGAAACTCTGCATGTGATTTCCATTGGTGTTCAAATAGTTAAACCGTTACTAGAACTTAAGATTATAAAGTGAGCACTACTATCTTAAAGAAATTAAAGACATTTCACGTATACCAAAAATGAACTGAATGCAATGGTTATCATTTCCAAACAGGACACACAAGCATTTGTTTGTGGTACACGATCTTTGTCAAACAGGGAGACATTCTGTAGAGGTGATTTTTTTCTTTTGCATGAAATATACAGAAATTAAAAAACATGCAAATTCATCTAGCTAAACATTTTTAAACTACTTTTCCAGTGTAGGAAATTTCCATTTTAATTAGATTGCTACAGGTTAATAGAGGGATGGGAGAGACGTTAGAAGTTAATTTGTATCCATCCAAACTCAGCTAATTTCTGATGTCTTTATACTACTGCATTTCCTTTTCCCTAACTGCTACTTTTAAATTGCAAGGAATATCAAGAAAACATTTCATATTTCAAAAATATTCAGTCTTAACAGAACTATTTGAACTGGCATTTCCTAGTGTCCTTGTCCCCACCCCCGCCACACAGCTGTCACTAACAGAGGAAAAGGACTGGGGGGAGGGAAGGAGGGAGCCCTGCTAAAATCGTGTCACGTAGCACTAATTCATCTGCTCTCATTAGAGTGAGCGAGGGACAGCAGTGATGGCCAAGAGCTGCACTCCACACATGACACACGAACAGTTTGGGGAATAGAAAATTGCTTTCTCAGGAAGCCCAGCCAATTAAGGACTTGACCATATTGAATGTCAAGTGTTAATTTAGGTTTTTCTTCATTTTCCCAGTAGTAATGCAGGTCCTGTGATGAGCAAATACATGTCAAGTAAAAGTTGATTGCATGAAGGACCTGGGTATTATATGTCACTGACAAGTCACAAATGTACTCTAGTCTTTTAACCCCTTAGGTGAGTCCAGAAACAGGGGGAGGGGAGTAGCAGAGGGGGATTAAATGTACTATAATGATAAGAATAGATAGCTTATATTAGGGATAAGTCTGGATGGGACAGACATGAATAGAAATTTGTGAGAGGCTAGGATGCAGACTTTCTACAATCAGTGCACATATGTGATACCTTTCTGGGTTACAATTAATAAACAAACCTAAAAGCCCCCTCAGGATTCTTTAGAGTTTTAAACAAGCCTATGAAGCATGCATGTTGTATCCTTCATAAGATTTCATGTGAAGAGAAGGAAAAGAGGTACACAGTGCCAGAATTATGAAGTATGCCTTAAGGGGTGACCTGGTTGTATTTTTTTAATGGAAAAGAGACATTTCCAAGGTCTTTGTTTTTGTTTTTGTTTTTTTATAATCAGAAAGAAGAGACAAAGCCCCATGTGAAAACATGAAACACTTGCTTTCCAAAACCAGATTTATTTTCCAACTTGTGTGCTTCTCCAGCTTAATTTCACAGCCTTTTGAAGCCCCCGGAAAGGCCACCTACCCTCATCTTATGTTGTACCTACCAGGAAAGCAGGGGATGGCAGAAGCAGTAGTACTGAAGCCTGTTTAAGTGAAATAGCATTTACTTTTACTAGATGGGGATACTTACATATCATCTATAGCATCTGATTTCCATGTATCAGCATATTATTTACATATGAATGTTCTGGAAATAAGACAGTGTCTGTTTCTATTGCAATTGTATAATTTGACCAAAAACCAAAAATTTCCTACAACCATGTAGGTATTGTGTAGTACAAATACAATGAAATAGAAATGACAATTATGCAAGCACCCAAAAAGTTACTCATGCTTTTTAAATTTAATCTAAGCTAGCAAAAGCCAGTTGTGCTTTCTAGGGATTTTTTGAAATTACGTTCTCTCCCTAAAATATTTTTTGTTTGTTAATACCTAACCCACAGATGGATAACAGTTTGTTTGAAGCTGTTCAGTAAGCACTGTATCTTTGCATTACATATTACTGAGCTGATCTTAATTACGGCATGTTACCCTTATTGCTGCTTTGGATTTTGATCCTCTGCATTATGATGAAGATACTTAGATGGCAAGGTACACTGCCACTGTGTGTACTGTATGTGTTCAATAGACATGAACCAGACTTCATTCTCATGCAGGTAACTTGACACTTTAAATGAACACAAAGTTAACTAATAAGGCTGATATTGTGAAACAGACGTTTTCCAAAGAAAAGCAATTTATGTTTGATTAGTGTTCCCTGGACTGACATTAGATTGTCTATGCATATAAAATTGTGCTGTTTATATAATTAAAATGAACACATTTTTTGTTCAGAAATTATTTCAAGAATCTGACCTCCAGACAATCAGTAATACTTTTCTAACTGCAGTTCTACTTTAAGTTTGTATGGGAACTCCTTGCACATACAGGCCTTCTCAAAATAAACCCAACTTGCTTCTCCCTCCCCAGCCTCCTCTCCTTTGTATTTCAGTAGGTAGCATCTGTAGATCTCAGCTGGCATTTAGAATGGCATTTTAATCGTAGCAGCTTCTCTTCTGCTTGGTGTGCAGAGTAATTTTGCTAAGTTTCCTTAAACTACATTCTGATGATGGCATCTGAGGCTGCTGATTCAAGACCTTTCTGCTCTGTGGTGTCACTTTTGACGGATGGTACCTAATGCAATCAGCCACCACTAAGGCAAGGCTTTCATTTGACCAAAGGGTCCAAACGAAAAAAATAAAAAACACAACCCAAAATAACAAAACAGCAACCCTCCACTCAACAACCAAATAGAGCAGGCGGTTTCTGAATCGCTATTTCCCAATGCTTTAGCAGAAGATGCCTCCCTTTGCGTGTGTTTTTGATAAATTTAAGAAGTCAAATCACTGACACAGATGGATAATCCAAGTGTATAGGGTGAAAAGTTATAAATTAACACATTATTCCCTCTTAATGTGAAATACTTGAGAATGCATTTTCTTGGTCCCCTGACATCTACCCAGTAAGGGCTCGCATTGTACTTTTCAAGTGGCATTGATTTGTTAAAGCGCTGAATTAGCATCTCAGGCCAGCTGCCTGTTCCACTGTTGTGTTGTTGAGTTCATTCTCTCTCTCTCTCTGCCTTGCTTCCTGCTGCCTTGGCCACACACAGGGCTTCAGCCTGCTTACCCCAGCTTTTCCCCTCTGTTATTTTAGCTAATCCAGGTAATATACTCACCAAATGTGCCTTGCCGAGCTGAGTAAATTAACATATTATTCGTTGCATAAAGCTCGTAATGTGCACGTGTGTATATGCATGTGCATGCGTGCATAATATTTTTGGTTGTTCTGGGGAAGGAATAAACAGAGGGTGGAGGGGAGAAGATGATGGGCTGCAAGGTTGAATGGCTGTGTTTACCAGCCTCATTCTCCAGTGAAGCTACACATTGTTCTTTTATTTAATTTGCCTTGTGCTGAGATCTTCTGTACAGCAGCTGAGTCAAAGGGGAAAGAGAAGAAATAGAATGGAATATATGTCGAGTCAGAAAAGCCATTGAAATGCCGTATTAAACTACGTATCTTAGGTCTGAATTTCCGAGTCTCTAGTACTTCACCTAGTTGTTCATTAATGAATGTCTGCACAGACCTAAAGATGGTTTGTGCTTACATGTCTGCATGGAAACATGCTATTTATAACTGAGGGGGTTTTATTTATTCTGATTGTAACTATCTGGCTTTACAACTTTCCTCTTCATACCCTTTCTTTCCTCTCTCAGGCTATCCCTATTACTGGTGTCTTACTATTCACTTTTAATGTTTTCAGTGCAACTTCATACTTACATTTCTCACAGTGGCACCTGACAGATTTGTAGCTATGCCCTAATTGACTAAATTACACCAGTAATATATGTATTGCAGTAATGAAGATTATGTACATGAAATTAACATTACATTTAAGATGCCTAATAAAATGGTCATATTTTTATCTGTGGTTCCTTTGCGTAGATGAACCAGATTTCTAGAACTAGTGTTCAGTAGTCAAATGACATTATTTTATACTGTACATTCATTGTTCCTGTACTATTTTTATTATCTTCTTCTTACCATTGCTTGCTGTGAGAGTTTAAGACAATTTCTTTCCCATGCTTTGTTTCTATCAATAAGGGACATTTCAGAAATAATCAACAGAAATTTTCCTTTCTGTCTTTTCTATCATGACAAATTCAAGTTATTTGAGATATGGTGCTTCTGTGAAACCTTTTCTTCTTGTAGGTGAATAAAGTGACACATTTTTCTGAGCATCAGGAACAGGATGTGAGCAGGGCTCAAAATCTCAAAATAAGTAATATCCACATTAGTCACCCATGTGCTTTATAGCTATTAGCATAACTTTCCAATAATTGTGTAATATTTAGTACTAATTAGGAGCCAGATTTTGAAAATCCTGGTTGCTGTTAACACAAGTAATTTCAACTGCATGAAAGCATAGATTAGATTCCTTACGTGTTCACATCTTATCTCTTCAAAGGTTATGCGTCTTTTAGGCTTCCAACACAAATACCAACATGGTATTTCTGAAATTTGTATCAGCTTTCAAATATAAGGTAAAAAGTGTTCTTTGCCTTGAGATGCTTACATTCAAAGCCTAAACTCAACAAAGATTAACATAATGTCTTGCCTGAGTAATTGGTACTCATTCCATAGAGATATTTTTTGTAGATAGCAGTATTAGAATTACGACTTCATAGAATTGAGGGGATTAAACGTTTCTCTTTTAACTGAGCTATGAGAGGCTAATTGAAACCACCAATGAGAAAAAAGTAGAAATGGAAGACAATAGGTCTTATATGTTTTTGCAATAACATGTTATTCTTCAGAGACCATTGACAGCGTTGCCACTCTAACTTTATGCAGTGTCCAAAGGACAAATCATATGTGCCTTGCTGTCTTAATGTTACATAAACATGAGACAGCATGCTAACATATGTCTGATAGATGGTGTGTGCAGATGGATATACTTCTATTATTTTGCATAGAGAGAGACTCTGAAGCACTGGAGACTGGTTTAATCATTCAAGTGATACACTCAGCTTAGGGGCCTAGCAGAATAAATGCACCTAGTGTCAGCTGAAGCATAATTGGTGGTGGTATTGGCAGAAGCTTCTGGACTCTAAGGAAAAAGTGAATAAGAGTAAGGGTCTGTAGAAGGACTAACGGAAGAGATTACCAGACAGAAACAAAGATACTCACAGTACTGATACCAACAGTTAAAGGAAATAAGTCTCTCCTTCCTTGTCCCAAACTCAGTTCAAATTCCATAACATATGTTCTCTAATCAGCAATGTCCAAATCATGGATTATATTAAAGCTGCTGGAAGTACCCATGCCGTTTTGATATTAAAAAAAAAAAAAAGATAAGAAAAGTAAGATACTGAGGATTTGTAGCAGCCACTGATTTTAAGCAGACTCTTTCATAAGGCTGTGAAGTAGTGCCTGGACTGCAGTTCCGTACCTTCACTAGCATTATTCCTTGCACTGGTTGACTTGAAGACTTGGCTGAAGATGTGCATATACCTTTTGTTGTTATACAGAAATCAACATGGTTCTGTCCGTACATATTTCAGAATTTAACGGAAACACAGTAAAAGAGTAAGAAAATGTGAAAAATGGACTATCACCATAGCTAATCTGGCAATAAATGTGACCAGAGTGGTCATTCCTTACAATTAAAAAAATTGCAATTTATAATAAAGATGTTTACCCAGTCTTTTTATTCTTTTTCTTAGAGACACATTAGAAATTGGACACATTAGAAATTGTAGAGTGAGGAAGAGATATATCTTTGACTGAACGTTCGTTTTTATGTATCCCACCAAAGAAATGTAAAGCACATGCATGAGTGTAAAAAAAATCCACAATGAAAAAAAAAGTGTTTAATAAATTGTGTTTCGTAAATTCTGTGGATTAAGACTTTATTTCTTGTGGAAACTGACACCTAAGTAGAGATTTAAGTTACCACGTTGCGTACCATGGCGAAACAAAACTAGAATTTCTAAATGCCACTCCATTTTCTTTTCCACTCCCCTTTGTCAGGGACTGAATTCTCTGTAGGGAATATAGTATGAGGTAGCACTAGTGTTCCACAATTACGTTTTTCTGTTATTTCATGGTTTTGTGCACTATCTTTTGCCAAAGATGCCAGCAGCACTGTGAGCTCTCAGTAAGAAGAACAGTCTGTAGACATTAGTTCATAAATATGACTGCTAAATAAGAAAAAAACCCCTGTGAATGACAAGTTACACTGCAGCTCCTTTGTCAAAGCATTCCCTGTATTTTAGTCATTGCACTCTGCAAACTTCATTTCAGTAACCATGACTCTTCTGCTTACTGAAATGACTGTCAGTGATGTCAGGGCATGATCCGTTTGCACAACCCTTAGTTATTTGAAATAGATGCAGGCCTGCCTGTGGTTATTTTATGAGTGTCCTACTAGTATTGATCATGCTTTGATTGAGAATTTTCTAGAACATACTTCAATGGCATGATGGCAGGACAAAGGAAAGTAGCTGTGGTGGCTAGGCCTCAGTTAATAGTCCTTTGTATGAACTGCTTAATTTCCTGAATGCACTATATGGATTCCTGTGTTGGAGCTTAAAGGTACTGGATGGAAATAAAGTTCACATAGTGTCTGTGCCCAATTTCCCTGCTCAGTGCAGACAGTCATTTGCTACCATGTCAAGTAAAAGCAAGTTTCTCCTAGAATTATGCTTTCGTATGAAGGTGCACGTGTTTCCACTAATTCTTCCTGGGAAGAAGTCTGTATTCAACCCCTTGGGAAAGCTTCCATGCAGATGGTGGTATGGGAGCCCCCAGAGCCAGCCTCTGGCAACTGAATAAGCAATTCATTCCAGCCCTACTCTGAGTATTAGGAACAGAAAGATTGTACTAGTTTGATACCTCAGCATCCAAGCCCCATGAACTCAGCGGAGGACTGTCATTTCAGATGCTTCTCCAGAGATACAGGATCCTGAACAAGCAGCCAGAAAACTTTTAACTAAAGATGTGGTTTCACTCACGTGCTGCCTTCTCAGGCCTCTGCAGCTGTCTCCTCTGGCACTAGCCCCTGCATTGATTCCAAATCCTAAACAGGGAAAGATTCTTATTGTTGTGGAGGAGGAGTCAGACATGCAGATGTTAATTCTCTAGGCTTTTGTTGGTGCTAAATGTCTATCCTCCATCAAGGAATTAATATTATTTATATTGCTCAAAAATACTACTTAATATTGATTCTTCACTTTTCAGTTCTAAATAGTCCATTCTCTTTCTTTAGACCACTATCTAATCCTCTCTGGTTTTGTGCCAAACCTCCGATACTCCAGGCATCCTCCCTCAGAAAAAGGGTTGACTGAGGTGTTTTTTTTTGTTCTCTATAGCTCTGTTTTCCAACATGTTGTATGTGGGCAGAATTCTGATTGACATGGTTGATTTTCTGATGTTCTACGATTGCCATTCTACCCTGTCATCAGATGAAAGTTTATTGGAGCACAGAAATTTCTAGACATTTAGAACCTATTTGCTACCTTCACCTATTCTGTCATCCAAAGATCGACTGATTAGCCTGAAGAAAATGTAGCTTATAACATGCAAGGCCACTGGTCCTGGTCCAAACTTAAAGAATGCAGCAGTTTCACAGATTTTCTTTCTTGGACCAAGGATTCCAGTCCTTGAGAGTCTGTGATTCTGTGAATCAGGCGTTCTGTGATACATTTAGGAAGCTGTAGGATGCCTGGTGTGCTGGGGAAATATGTAAAGAATAGATACCATTGATGGTTTTTCTACAGAGATGGGCTTGAGTGGGGATCTTTCATCTTTCCCAGATGGACACTTTATCAACTGTCAAAAATAGGTACAGCAGTGAAGAATCAAGGATACCTCTTTTCATCCTATCCTGCATCATATTAATTTTAACTTCTTGAGAATTCTGAGGACCTGAAAAAGGTAATAGATATGGGGCCTCATTTAGTGTCTCTAAGCATTTGATTTTGCTTTCACAGCGCTTCCTTTATGTTACTTTATAGTGTCTAGGAGGTCAGGAAGAAAGAGACCACACTTAAGATAGAAAAGTCAGCTAATTCTGGAATGACTTTTAGCTGCATCAAAGTGAGTCCCTGAGAGCATCCATCTGAAGTGAAGGCAAGAAAATGTAACTGGAACTCCAAAGTACATTACCACTTCTCAGTATTCTCAGCTATGCCCTAGAGACCTTGCTTCAGTAGCTCCAAACAGACCATTGCTACAACTTTAGTCAGAATTAAATCATATTCTTCAAGGAAGCAGCTCTGAAAGACCTCTCAATCCCTTTCCAGCATACCGGTGTTCCTTCTATCTGTAGTCTACGTGCTCCTTGAGATTTGTGTCTAAGCTGCCTGTGAAAGATAACTAAAAGAAGCAGGTCATATAGCCTAGAGAGTGTTCTGTGTCTGCTTGTTTTTTAAAGATGCCCATTTGACCATAAGAAACGTTTTAGGCATTCATAAAACAACAACAATAAAAGGTTCTGTATTGGTACTCTAGATTATCTGAGTATATATTTCAATCCAGTGTCAAAGACAGTTTTGTCACAAGACAAATCTAAGGTCTGCCAATTCTCAAGTAAATTTTACTCCAAAACACACAGTAAGCATTGGTTACTTTCCTGCTTTTTGAAATGGATATGATAGAATAGAAATGTACAAAGCAAGTTTAGATACAAACTACTGGACATGATAGAATAAGGCAGCCCCTCTATCTGACCTGAGACTAGTCCAATAAAAAAACAGGAGGATAAGGGATAGGCAGTAGTTTGTATCTAAACCTGCTGTGTACATCTCTGTTCTATCATATCCATTTCAAAAAGCAGGAAAGTAACCAATGCTTACTGTGTGTTTTGGAGTAAAATTTACTTGAGAATTGGCAGACCTTAGTCTCTGCTTTGGAGAACTGGTCATATATTGTTTTGGCAAAAGGGAGATTGAGTATTTTTCATTTAGGTGGAAGACGATTGGGAAGACTCAACAGAGTTGTATAAAGCAGAATTTAGTAGCAATTAATGGTTTCCCCTTATCAGAAAGACTAAATGAGAAGAAACTCTGTAAAATGAAAAGAAGTAATTATAAGCATGGACAGGTCATATTGAGCACCAGAAATCCTGGGTGTCACACATTTATTTGATGTTACAAGCATAGGTTTGTAAACTCTACAGCATAGAATATAAATGCTGAATACATTCAGCCTTATTCTAGGTAGAATTAAAGGTAGATCCTTTCGAAAAATGACGGTTATTTTACAGTTCATGGATTTGGATCACTTAGATGCTGACATGCAAGAATGTACTTTTAAAAGGGCAGCTATAGATTTCTAGCAACAAGGTCAGATGTTTCAGAACAGAAGAGCAGTTTCTGGGAATGTTGTGTTCTGAGTGGTTATGTTATCATTCATAGACTAAACTTAAAGTATTGTTTGCCTTCAGCAGTGGAACGGCTTTGATTGCAAATATGCCTACTTTTGTCTTTGCTCCAAATGCAGTTTTTCACACTGAGCACTTACACCAATGTGTTACATATTTGTGGTAAACATAAACCTAACTTGACTTGGTATAGCCAAGCATATTGAAAAACATTTTGTGTGTGTAAGGAAGCACTCGTTTTCCTTCCTTATCACCTAACACAAGTACTGTTTGTAATTTAAATTAAAAATCAAGATTGTTTGCTATAATGAGAAGGAAATTCTGTAGACACCAGAACCTCATTTGCAAAACTGCAGCTTTCCCTGCAAATTTTCTGTATCTTTACATCATGCCATAAACTAATCCATAACAGGGTGGAGAGTATGAAGTCTGTTCTGTGGGCAGCCTAGCCCATATTTGTCCAACATCAGATTTCTTTCTCTGAAGTATGTGATAAAAACCACTGTTCACTCTGGCTACTTTGGCATTTGTAAAATCTTTGATGTTCTAGAAAACAGAGACTCAAGCTTGGATTTCCTGAAAACATACACACTAGTCAGACAAACCTGGAATCCAGAGGATCGGCTGCTTTCTTTTGCATTCTGGAAATGTGATTCTCAATGAAAAATCATAGAAAAGTTGTTTTCAATACCAATGACTCAAGGCATTCTTCATCAACAGATCTGCTAACCTGTTGCACATTTTGAGATACAGCACTTGGATGTTTTGTATTGATGGAATATCTCTCTAACCTGTGCTTATTTCCCTGACCTCTGAGTGATTACACGTAGAGATGTGGTTCTGATGTTATTGACAGAAGAAGGAGATACTATCTAACTAAAGCATATCTTCTGGGCTTTCAAAACTGGTAACCTCTTCCTCTTCTATTTGCACCCTATATTTGTTGCTGACGTGGTAATGTCTAATTCCCTTTGTAAGCTCCTTGGGCAGAAGGACTTATCCTCTTGATTCTCTTTGTAAAGCATCTCTGGAACCACAACAGCATATTGGTAATTATGATAATACAAAAATCAGTCACGAGGGAGTGCTAGTCAACTCGCATGAGTTACAATCAATGTTGTGTTCTGCAGAACTAGGAATTCTTTTATCTCCTGATTTACTGTACAGACATCTGTGATGACCTGCATAAGGGGCAGAACAAGGACATAAGGACTGTTGGTATCAGTTCTGTTTTTAATGCAAGTGCTGAAAGAGCTGAAGGTGTATTCCCAGTCTTTTGATAAAGTTTCCTTGCCTGTTTGTTCAGTACACTGTGTCCACTTAAAGGTAATTCAACTGCAGAAGAATTAAAGGGAGTAATGAGGAAGGGCAAGGAGCACAAAAATTCTTGTTGGTGAAGTTGACTGTGCTGCCTGTCACTCAGAACAAGACAAAGTAAGTTCAGATCTTAGAAATCTGTGTTCATAGTTTGAAAAATCAAAATTACAGGAAACAATATACATCGTTTCACTGCATTACCCTTCCGATTTGTATTTGCAGCAATCCTATTATTACACAAAAGGGTTAACAGAGGGCAAATGAGACACTTAATGTTTTCCTTTTCCCATCAACATTCTTTCTAAATCATCAAGGAAATATCTCTGCCTTTTCTTCCCCTTTTTTTAATTATAGAAAAATAAAATGCCACTAGAATACCAAAGTGCTGGTAGCTTTGGTAACTAGTCCCCTAAGCAAACTGTTCTGTCAGTAATCATAACCTAATTACCATAGGCAATTGCAAAGGTTGAGTTTGAGGTTTTTTCCTTTTTTAAATTTTTTTTTGTTGGTTTGGATGGGAGGAGGGTATGTATGTGGAGGAAAGGTCTTCAGATTTAAACAGAGAACATTCAATAGTAACAATAGTGTATATGTTTAAAAAACCCTGCTGGAAAATGTAAAAAAAAAAAAAGAAAGAAAGAAAAAAGAGGAAAAAAAACCCCACAACCACCCTCTGGCAGATGATCAAGTGCCTGTGGAGACAGAGCAGCAAGTCAGTGAAATGCTGGAGTTGCCTGCTCAATGTTGTGACTCTGCAGAAGTCCTGAAGTGACACATGTATCACAGGGCTGTCACAGCCCTGAAACAGGCCAGGGGTCACGGTTAAGAGCAGGGTGTTGTTGAATAAGGCCAAGGAAGCAGAAATGGCCCCTCTGTGCTCTGTGTGTGGGTCTGTGTACTCCTTTCCCGTCAGAGCTGGCCCAGCACAGCCAAAAAAGCGGTTCCTTGGCAGGGCTTAATGGCAGGATGATGTAGTCTGTTGTGACTAGTGCATTCCTTTCAGGTTAAACTAGGGAAATGGCATTGTGTTAAAATTCCAAGTCCCATGAATGTTTTATTGCCACAAGTGCATTCAGGCCTCAAGGGGAGTGTGTGTGGTGGGGAAAGGGGGAGGGAGGGTGACTTAGAGACTCGGGAACTATCAGAAGAGCACTTCCCCTGGAAAATTTTACCGAGCAGTGTGAAGCTGACGGGCTGCGATAGTCACTTAGACAGGTTTCTCTTTTCCTAAGCTGTGGCTGTTTAAAATCTTGCAGTCCAGACAATTAGCAGCTGAAGAAAATATGACAAGACACACGCAAAGAGGTTGGGAGATAGAGGAGAAGGAATGCACCAGGAGGCAGCTGGGTTGCCTTCTCGATTAAATTGCCAGACCTCCCCCCCAGCCCCCTCCCGCCCCACAGCCCCAGCCCAGAGCCCTGGGGGAAGGGTTGGTTGGGTTTGATTTCTGTCCTTTTTTTTTTTTTTTTTCTTTCTGTGTCTTCTGAGGGCCAGGAGTGATCTGTTAACTGTACACCACTGACTGGGAGGCCAAAGCAGCTCATGGTACTGTATGTTACCATTACTACTCCCTCATTCCTTTTTACATTTTTTTAAACATCATTTTGTATTAATGGTTGATGTGACTCAGGAGGGTTTAATTTTAGACTGCAGAAAGGATAAAAGAATGAAACTTAAAAATACTGCACATTTGCAGGATTTTATGTCTTTATGGGAATAAACATCTCCATCCAATTGGCATTAGTTGTAAGGCATTAGTTGTAGACTTCTAGCAAAATTTAAACAAGACTGTTTAGTAATGCATGAATAGAGAGTTTGGAACAAATGCATGCTGATACAATCCTTGTAAAGAAAATTTGGTTTGAGTCATCCTAGATTTTTCCAGTTTCTCCATGTTTTTATATGGTCTTAGGCTATTCAAGTTGTATGCCATATGTGGGTTTTTTTAATAAATTACGGTGAAGTCTTTGATTCAGAGCTCTTTGTAGTATGAAATTATAGTGTCTGTTACACTCTAATTATATGTACAGTGTATGTACCATGATGCTGGGGTATGGAAGTCTAATTGGGACCTAAGTGACATTTGTGAGTAGTCTGGATCTCTAAAAATCAGACTGTTTTTACATAAAGGTAGGCACTTGTGTTTCGACAGTTTGTGTGGAATTTGTGAGTTTTTCACACGTGTACACCCACAGACCAACTCTTATTCTGTGTGCATCTACTCTTGTAAAGTCACTGCAATCGAAGCAGCAAGACTTTTTAGTCCCTCATGGGATAAAATGCTCTAGATATTGATGTGTTATATCTTTACCTAAACATCTAGATCAGGGTGCAAAAATATTGATGTACACATATAAACACAGATATTTGTCTGTACAGAATATATGACACTAAAGAGTGATATGGCGGGTTTTAGCTTTTGGAAGTGAGAAATGATCACAGAAATCACCGAGGTTTAGTGCCTTGCAAACAGTCTTTTGCAATAACTGTGTCACTTCAAAGGTTCTACATAAACTTAAGTTTATTGTTGCTCTTGTTAGCATTCTTACTGCTAGATAGTTTGGTTTCTTTTAAGAGTTCACTTGGCCATGTGTTATATATTTGATTTCTGAATGATATGGTATTAATGATATCAAACATTATGTGCAAGGATTTGTACCAACAAGAGTCCATAAGAACTAATGATGTTTAATACTTCCAGGTTAGCATGGAAAGTAGAGAAAGAAACCATACTGTACTTAAAATAAGACAAAAAATTACACATAAAGAGAAGAATAACTTCTTCCATCTTATGTAAGTATATACAGAGCCTGTTTGTACACATGCAAGTATGTTTACATTTTTAATTCTTTATTGATACACACTTTACTCTTTCTGAATTAAAAATTGGTATCGTGTACCATAGTAGCAAAGAAAAGTACTTGATTTCTTTGAATTCTTTTGCATTCTAAAACATATCCACACATTATAATTTCTCATCTGTCCACATATCTGCCAGGAAATCCAGTTATATATGACATTTTTCCTATAAAGAATGTAACATTAAGAAAGAAAAGAAATCCTCAAATAACATATAATAAACTATATCCTGTGATATCTATTGCATAGGAAATGTTATGATATCTACATTTGTCTGTATGCTTTATTTCTTTTGCTTGCATAAAAAGAGATAGTTTTGTCAGATAAGCAAGATGTTAATCTGATTAGTTCCCATTTATGATGGTTTGGTATTTTCAAGCAGTTAAATTGATAAGGCTTATGGAGGGTCATAAACTCAAGAAGCAGCCATCCACAGAGGAAAAGAATAATTTATAAATGAATCATTACTTCAAATTTCAGAGACCCTCATTAACACCTTTTGTAAATTCTGAACAATATGCATTTTGAGTATGTGTTAGCTGTTTTGACCTATATTCAGTACAAACTGTTAAGAGTTTACTTCTGATGATCTGCAAATGTAAATTTTAAAGTGACAGTTATCAAAGATAAGTGGCTGGTGTAAGTATTTATTTATGCATCTATTTGTAATTGTTAAAAATAATTTCCCAAGTCAGTTGCAGTAAATCCCTTTCCTGAGAACTGTGGTGAAGAAAGCTTTGGAAATATCCTGCAAGTAGATTTCAAGTGTCATTCCAAAAAGAGATAATTTGACAGAAGGTCTTATTTTACGTCGCTAGCTACAAGTCTGATGTCAAAATAAAACAAAGTTCTGTAATTATTTTAAGAAGTACAATGAATCCTAACGTTCGCCCTTAAATGAGAACCAGCATTTCATACCTTTTACAGTCACTTTTCTTAAGGTTCAAAAGGATAGAGAACAATTTTCATTTTACTGTTATGTTAAAAAGAGAATAATGTGCACCGCACAAGGGCTGGGAATTTCAGAGACTGCTAAGCGTTAATTGCTAAGTGTGTTTTCAGTTTCACAGAATGGTGAGACTGGTGTAAAGATGAAGGGGTTTAAAAGAATACATTTAATGTGATTCTTTTTGTGCCTTTTGGTACTTTGGAATACACTGACAGTGGGCCTTTATTTTTTGCTTTGCAAATACAAAGCAGAAACTAACACTGTGATTTACTTTGATACTTCCAGTAGTTCAGTGTTCACCAGCAAAATAAAAACCAGAGGTTAAGGTGTATATATATACATATGCACACATATCTATATACACACATCTATACACTCTTCTGTATAGACATCTATATATATGTGCATGTGTATACTCATATAATTATGCCACTATGAGCTCTAATGTAGACTTGTTTAAACCAGCTTATATTTTTCTATAGCTACATCGAAATAAACCGGTAACTCAATGAATGTCTTAGAATCTGGTTTTGTAAGTCGGCTGAGCTATGGTAATTAAATTTTCCACTTACCACAACAAACGTGAAGTAGAAATGTGTGAGCAAAAACCTCTTTCACAGAATTTTAATTGTCCACATTTTATCTCAGTTTTACAGTGAGTAATAAATGCATATGCATTTCAGTGCCATGGTCATACCATTTTAATACCAAGCTGATACACAAAACTAGGTCTCTGTGATTGTGGGTAGAACTTGTTCAAGTATGTCTACATTAGGGTTAGGGCTACTGTAACTGTATCTTTTTCAGACAATCATGTAGTTCGATTAAACTTTCCTAATAAAGATAGATCTTTGAATATGATTGCTTACATTTATTTTCTCAAGAAAGTTTAAATTATTTTGAGAGTTCTTTCTTAACATGTCTTGAGGTATAATTTAAGGATGGCTTTGTATCTCTCTCACGTTCATTGTGTGCATGCCACATGAAGAAAAGTTAATCAAAAGAAAGAAATCTTGAAGATACAGAACTTCATTCTACCTGTTGTACAGTTCTTTTGATATGGCTTTATGTCCAGCTTTTATATACCATTCTTTCACACAGCAGTCAGTTGTATGCTAAATTTTTAAAAAACAATGACTTCTCATTACTTTCACATTTAGATTTTTTCATGTTTATGCCTCTGTTAAAGATGTGGGGTTTATTTTGTGAGTTTTCAGTATATTCTTTTCACTTTGGTTTTAATCTTCCCAGCTGTTTTGGAGTTTTAAAGAATCGGAACATTCTGTTTTACAGGTAGCTCAAAAAACCCCTATACCTTTGAACCTTGTTATGTAAATAATTCTTCTTAACAAGTTCTTTCAAGGCAAAATTTTAAAAAAATTATTTGGATATTTGGACTATGAATAAGCAAAGCATTTAGGCATGGAACAAAGTTTCATGTGCTTAAAGTTGAGCACCTGGCTTGTATACGGAGTCTGTATTAGGAGAGACTGGAAAATGAGAAACAGAAGAAACTGTGTACATGTATCTACAGGAAAACTTTGACAGAAAGGTACATAAACGATTTTTGTTTCATGTTGACTTTGTAGCAGTGTTGAATGCATATAAGCTTTATTACTTAAGAAAACGTACTGTCTGACCAGACCCACACAAATCTGTGGAAAGGCTGAAAAATAAAAAGTAAACTGGGTCAAGTATGTGTGCTTTAATTTCTTTTCCTTCTTTTTTTTTCTTCACTCTTTCAGAAGAAAACTCCAAAACTTCCAGAAATCAGATATTTTCGGTCTTGTGAATATTACGTTCCAAGAGTAATTTTGGAAAATTTTCTGTTCTTGTCTTGTAAAACTGTTTCCAAAATTGCTTTAGAATGTAAGTTCTTTCCTAGCAAATTATAGAGTTCAGATATTGTTGGACTGTTTCTGGCTATTTCTTATCTCTATAGGTAAGCATGTAATCTCAATCTAAGGAAGTATTTTCAGAACTACATAGGACAGGACAATGTGGACCCACAGGCAGATTAGGTGATATCCTTTCACTGCGGCATTATGTATTCATCAGATTATTCTACTTTATTAGACTAGGATGTGAAATGGAAGACATATTCTGGGTGTACAGTAAGCCTGAACTCCCTCGGCACCACAGATAAAATTTTGAGGCCACTTCCAGGCATTACTTTTTACTTGTGCCCACACTCCAGCCTCTTCATTTCATTAACAGGCCTGTAAAAATATGTTTAAAAACAATAAACAATGTTCTTCAGAGAGCAGTCTGTCATAAAGAGAGAGGAGGAAACAGGTTGCTCCTTACTTGGAAAGTGAAGAAGAATGATAAAATATTAGGAAATAAATTAATCTAGGTCTTGTTTAGCTCTTGTGTGTGAGACAATTTTTCACAGTATATGTGCTGCATAAACACTGTCACTCAGTTATTGTTATTTGTGATAGGATGAGAGGGTTAGGGAAAATAAAACATGTGCCAGCAGTTGTGCTGATTCACAGAGCAATGCGTACTGCTCCGTTTTTGCCTGGCATTATCTAGGGGACCAAATACCATGTAAAAAACCTTAGTATATTAATATTTATTTATTTTGCTAGTCTTCCTCTCTACTGCCAAATGGTGCTTGACACAGACCGAGGTGGTCTCAGTTGACTGATATGGTCGTGGGAGTCACCAAGTCATCTTATCACAAGTCTAAATTACCAGCCTCTCTGTTTCTTTGGAAGCACTTTGTCAACCTTCAAAAACTTGAATTGACAGGGTTTATATGTCAACCTCAGAATGACAGGAAGATAGGAAGGAGAGACAGATCCAGTCTTATATCTAATGTGAAGATTCTTCATCATTCTCCAAAAACCTTAGGAGCTGGCAGATGTGCTGTTTGTTGGGAAATTTTACTACTCTATCCAATAGTATGTCATCTCCTCAGCCTTTTGCTGGAAGTTCAAGTAATCTTTGACTAAGTATATGATAAAGATTTTAGACATAATCCAACTGCAAAACAAAGACAAAATACTTCTCTTTTGAGGAGTTTAAAACTTTGTATAACAGAGAGAGGAAAGTTTTCAAATAAATGACTATACTCTGTAGCAGAGGTATATATTGGCAGTGGGTTTTTTTCATGAAGGAAATAATGCTCACTTTCTTGCCCTCCTGCATTCTCCACAACCACATTCATGCCTCACCTACAAAGAAAACCACCTTGATTTCTTTTTCTCACTCTAGACATTGTATTATTGTATCCTATCCCAAATATCTAGTGAATTTAATAACTGAAACGCTGTCCATTTCCTAAAAAGCTGTAAAAAGGAAACCAAGCAATAATCTATTGAATTTTCTTACAAAATATACTTTAAATTGTTGGTGAGAAAACAAGTTTGTAACATTTTATATGAGAGCAATGTGTAAGATATTTGCAAATTTGGAACCAGCTGTGAGTATGGCTTCAATAGTGCATTTCTTACAACAGGATCAGAGATTGATTCTTTTTGCCTCTATGTTTTGTTTCTTGAGATTTTTCTTCCATGCTGCATCTTATGTTGCAGTTTTTTGTTAGTGATGAAAACATTGTATACTATATTCAAAATCTCTCCTTCTTGTAGATACTGTATGGATATGTGAAGTGTCGTTACACTACTGATTGATATGTTAGTGCCATTGGGCCACAACAGAAGCTTCCAAAGAGAAGAAAAAAACCCCAAAAGAATCTTACTGTAGCTTAGTATGCTTTAGGGAAACTGTGAAAATTGTTTGAGCAAAAGGACAGAAACTGCATCTGTGAAATAGGGAATACCATTTAAGACTTACCCATTTTCCTGAACTTTGGGTTCAATCTCGGTATCCAGTCTCCTGGCACCATCTGTGGGACTGCAGAACTTGCTGCTTCTTTGCCAGGAGTCTTCGGGGTGCTTCTTGGCAACCCTCAAGCCCTGCTGGAACTACAGAAAAATTTCCAGTGACAATGACATTCCCACAGTACTGCCACATCTTCCGACCAGTACTCTGTCTGTTGCAGATTTTTCCTTATAACCTGTTCAAATTCAGTTACTCTTAAGCTTTCCTTGAAGGTCACTGGCATTGGCCTCAAAAGGCACTCTGCTTCTCATTGTTATTTAGAAAAGGCATCTGGCTTTGGGCATTTTCCATTAGCTTCACTGGTCTAGTGTCTTTTACTTCTTGTCACTACTTTTCTCCCTTTGGCCTATCTTTTCAACTCCTAGTTAGAAGAGCATCAATCCTAATTTATTCCATGGTCAGGTCCTTATTGCCCCTAGACAGACTTGGTAAGGAAAAGCGGTATATACGTGTGTGTCCGTATCTGTGTGGGGAAATAAGGAGCAATGGATTGGATAGATATTTTTCCTGTAGCCCAGAATAAGTATTACCTCAAAGCCTCCTATTAACATAAAAGACTGTGCCCCCTGCTTCTCTCTCCCCTGATTTCCTAGGTGAATGGAGAGATAGGGAAGGAGGGACAAATGAGGAAAAGCCTTGTTTTTCTGTCTTTTGTTTCTGCTGATGATACACAGAGCAAGTTGTAAATAGCTCCTTCACCCAGAGTTACTGCTTTGAGAGAGATACACAGAGAGCACAGAAGCAGTGCTCTCAGCCCTGCTATGCCCCAGGGACTGGAGAAGGACACTTTAAAGATTCTTTTAACTCATTTCTGCATTTTTGACTGAAAGAAATTTAGGTTTGTGTCAGACAAATATCATCCAATCATTGAAGCTTAAACATTATTTCAAAATTTTTAGTAGCAGTCAGCACAGTGTCAAACAATCTCAAACTATGAATTTGCATGACACAAAGAGTCCACAGTGTTTGAATCCTGCCTGCCATCTACACCACAGTACACGAATAAAAAGAAGCAGAGAAGATGAGTCAGAAACAAATTTTATTTTAAGTAAACATAATAACAGGAGTAGTGACAGGGTTTAATTCCATTTATTCTCCCATCAATCAAATGAAGTTAAAAAATCTGGATAATTCTAGAATTCATGAAGTGAAAGACACTAAATGCTTGGCTAATTATACTTATTCTCAACCTGGTTTTAATATTTTTACCACTTGGGAATACAGATGACAAAACAGATTGTAGTGTACATGTCTGTATTAAACTTAATAGAGAATAGTTTTTAATTCCTGGGAGATAAACTTTCTCTTATGTGTTTTTGTGTGACTTGAAATGTCTCAAGGATGCTTTTGTGTGTACAGGTATCTATTCACTGACACTCAGAGTACTGTCTCCACCTGCTTACCTTCCCTAGTGCTTGAAATGTGATGCTGGTTGCATTGTTGAATTTTATAGTTTTAAATCAATAAAATCTTCAACTTCTAATATGCCTAACACTATTGTAAAACTTACTGTCTGCTACCCTGGTGTTGTGCAGATATCTAGAGCCATTTTGGAAAATTCAGGTCTAGTTCTAACTTTAATGTAATGGATCATTGTGCAAAATAAATAGGAATGGAGGGAGCCCTAGGAGCCTGGAGGGCTAAAGTGCAAAACAGATTCAGAAATTACTTTGTGTTATAGTGCTGTGCATGTTGTTTTGAATGACTACAGTGGTGGTCATGAGTAGAAAGGCAGGATGGTGCAGTGGGATGAGAAACAGCTCACAGAGTCATTAATTTTTCATGATCTATAAAGCACTTGCTGGTGGCTTATGGAGAGCTGACTAGTCACGTGGTGCTGGCTTTCTTCTGCTTTCTGCTGCTGAATTTCACATTTTCCTGCTTTTAATTTTCCATATATACAGACACTTTGGGATGTTAAGTACCTGCAGGTGGGAGAGGAAGTGCTCCACATGACTAGAAATGACAGAAGTGGTCTACATGGCATTTTGTCTCTTTAATATGATGTCCATGCACTTAAGGAGCATGAGAATCCTTGAAGCAATCAAGAAAGAAAAGCAGGAATATACATGCAGAGAGATGCGAGCCAGTTTATGTAGGATACTTTAGTTAAGGCAGAAGAGAAAGATTCAGTAATAGAAAATGAAAAGTTACTGGGCTTGAGCTGGCCACAATGAATAGGAAAAGGAAAGATTAGAGCTGGAGACAGATGGCCTAATGGCTTGAAAAAGTGTAATGGAGAAAATCCCTCATATAGAGAGCAGTGGAAGTTGAAAATGACTGATAACAGAAGTGGTGACTGAGACCATGTTATTTGATAAGTTGCAGAATATTAAACATACATTGTCAAAATGAGTCATTGTATTGTATTCAGAGCCACTGGAAATTAAGAATGTGAAAATGCTTCATTAAGTCTTTCTATCTCTGTGAAGGAATTCAAAATATAAGTTGGTAAATTTGAATTAGATATGTGTCTAAACTGGAAAGTGATAACAATGATACTATAGTAGTCTGCTTCCTGGAGAAAGTGACTGTTCTTGGGGGCAGTGTTTTGGTCCTTTGTAGTTCAGAGTGTACTGATCTAGGTGGTGGCTATAAAAGTGCACATTGCAGTAGCTAAGGTAACCTGAGCTTTACAAAAGTAATCCTCTGCCATCACAGATCAAAGCAACCATGGGATGCTAAAGTACAGGTGCTAATAATTATATTAAGAGTTTTGTTACGAAGAAAACATAACGGGATTCCTAGGTCTTGGTAGTTGATTAGTGGTAGTTTATTAGATAAGAAAAATATCAACCTCATATACATAAGTCTAATTCTCATTTTAGGAAAAAAAACTCCACACACACCTAACTGGAGTTTTTACAGTTAATAGTAGAGATGCTAGATCTGTTTCTAGAGTCTTAAAAAAGATACTTTTCTTCCTTATGTGACAGCATTCTAAGTCCTATGAATGTTTCATTTTAAATGCAGAATTTTACTTGTGCAGTAGTTTTCTGGAAATTAAATGTGCTAGATTAGAGATATTAGTTGTGGTTGCTACGTGGCGCTAATGTTTTAAACGTGGTGACTCTCCATTCTTTGGATGCCTTCTTGGATTTCAGTTGCTAGGCTGCCCAAAATGAAAGAATTTTCATCTGAAGCGCAGGTTCTCTGTCCATTTAAATAATTTGTTTAATGATTTTTTTTCTGAGAACTGTGAAATGGAATAAATGCTGGGGAGGCCAAGTGTTTCAACAGTTGCAATTCATGCCGTATAACCTTCCCTCCATCACAAAGGAAGCTGTGCTGGAGTATTGTAACTATGCATCAGGTAATTCCTGCTTTTTAGCACTCTGGGATGAAGAGTTCAATGTAAACTAATGTTTTACACAGGAAAAAGCAATAACATTCAGATACGGCCTGGTACTACGTTTTAGCCTTCTTATCGAATTGCATTTCTACTTTCATTTTGTTGTGATAGTTCTGGAATGTCTTTATGTCCTTCCTCTGTTGCCATCTCTGTGTAGTCTTAGTGTCCTTGAGTCTGCCACAGAAAATCTCCTAATATTATTAAGACATCCTTTTTCAGATGCCTTCCTAAAGGCACGTGGATTTTTCTAGACCCTTGAGCTCCGGTAAAAATGTCACTACATAGGAGTGTGGAAGGAAGTTGTCTGAAGAAATTCTCCCATCAGTGTCACAGTGTAAATTGTCTTTTGGTATTTGTCTTCCAGAATTCTCAGTTCTTTGGACATCATAGGTGCCTTGCACAGTTGATAGTGAGGAAAAACAATTTCTTGAATTCAGGATTTTTTTTTTCTTTTAAGGCTTCAGTATCTCAGCACAAATCTCTTCCCACTTTCTTTTCCAGAGTAGGTACTTCTCAATCTATCTGTGATATTTCAACTTTCTTCTCGCAGATAGGACTGAGATTTGTTCAGACCATAACTTCTTTCTCTCATTACTTCTGCTCAGTAATCCTACTGGTAAGGGTAGAAGATTGTTGTGTCTTGCTTGTAGATTTGATTCTAAATCTCCTGAATATCCTAAACATCCTGTTTCCCCAGTTTTTGAGAATACTTCAGAGTAAATAAAATCTGTGTAAATAAAATACTGTCCTGCAAAGCCCTCTTTGACATTTGAAATGTCAATTACTTAAATTATTGCCAAAAAATAGTATATATTAGCAGCCAACGACCAGCAAATTTGCTTGTAGGGAAAAGTTTTAAACTGTACATTAAAAGTACATTTAAAGTATGTTTTATTTAAGGGTAGCAGTATACCTAGCACCATACGAACAAGCAATACTGGTGCTTTCTGTAAGGCACTCATAACCTAAACATTCAAAGTGATCAGGTTATGAAACACTGACGGGGTGCTAGGACAATTGTCTCTCTGAGCACTGCAGTTGACTTTTAATGATAGGACAGACACGACTTTCCCTAGGTAGCTTAAAGTTTTTTGTGCTTGGAATAAATGAGTTGTTTTAAATGACAAGTGAAATGCATCTAGAGCAACTGCCTGTCCAAGTGTGAAAAAGAAGAAAGTGGAAGAAAGTCTGCAGAATAGAGCTGGCTAAATAGGCAAAGGAGGAGGAAGGCTACAGGCTTCAGGGAGCAGAATGAAAGGATTATGATGGGGAACAGAGACGTAGCCAGAAGCAGAGTTGTTCAGAGCCTTGAAGTTTAGGATGAAGAGCCTGGACTTGAATCAGCTTCCTTTAGCTTCCACATCAAAGAGGGGAGTGACATGATCCAGGCAATAGGTGAGAAATGCCTTATACTACATTAATGGGAAACGTACTTACAAAGCGGAAGCATTTAAGAGGGAATAAAGTGTATTAAAAAAGTCATCTATACATAAGGAATATTAATTTGTCATTCAAGATGCAGTTTAGTTTGTTCCAATCTTTTGATTGGCACAGCTTTCACTGCAAAAGTGTACCTGCACAGTACTGTTTATCCAGAGTATCCAGTGAATAAATAGGTCCACATGACATTGATTTTGTGAGGTGAAAAAGCATGCAACACACTGGCTTTGTGAGTATAACTTGTTTCCTGTGTAGTTTTATGTTCAGAATTAGGACAGGTCAACCATGGAAAATGGAGACAGCCTTCAGTTCTGTTTTATCAGCCAGTAGCTCTTGGTTTTTTTTCTGGCATTTTTCTATTTCAAAGCAGCTTGAATAATGCAAGGTGTTTCAGTTTGTCTGTGCAGTAATGTATCTTGTAGCGGAGAAGTCCAAATTAGCTTTCAAGCCAAAAGCAGTCCAGCTGTAGGTTCACAAAGCTCTATGCGGGCTGCTTTTCTCAAGAACAAAATAGGGTAACTTATTTTGTTATTGGAAGTCAGAACTCAGTGCTCCAGAGCCATTCAAGATGTTTTCATTGCCCAAATTCATTTGTATCTTATCTTTTTATCTTACTATCACTGCATGGCAACCTGCAGTGTAGAATAGACTCAACAATAATTTTAAAAGATGAGTCAAGATAATAATTGGGCCAGTATGTATTTGAGACACAAATAATTTGAACTTTGGTGAAATCCTTATGTTTCATTGTTTTATTCAGTAGAGAGGATTTGCAGGGGACATTTGGAAGCTCCTCTTTAGCAGAATTAGAGCTGGCCGTCCTGACAGGGTTAGAAGGGAGAGCACTGGGCTAGAATATTTCCTCTGTGTTTGTGTTGATGTTACGTAGTCAACATTGTGAGTTGGATCTGCAACTGCAGGAACCTGCCATTGTTTCCCCTAAAAATAACAAGATGTTCCCAACATGAAAAGAGATACGGATATTTCCTCTGATTCAGAAACTGTCAGATGTTAAAGACTAGGTTTTTCCCATCTCTTTCCTTTTTGTATTTGACATTTTTGTAAAAATGCGCAACACAATGAGCAGGGTGAGAAGGCTGTGTATGTCTTAGTATCTCTATGTGTGCATATATAACCTTTTAATAATATACAAAACCAAGCATAATCCTGAAGTACAAGCATGTGAATGAGTGGCAAACTTGTGACAGTAAAGTTCACTTCCAGCTTAAATAGTAACCCTACATCTGTTTGTATATGGTAGTTTGTTAATGTTTAGACAGTGTCTTGAAGATGGAAAGTGTTTTTTTCAAGTTTTGACTATCATCACTGTTAACTGATCTCTTATTGTTATATGAAACTGTGGACAGCTAGTTAGGGCATCTAGCGGCTGAAAATGTTTATTCCATTTGTAAGTCCATACACTCCTGATGCAGAACTTTTCAATCTGCTGTATTATTTCATAGAATAAGAGAATCGTACAATGGTAGAGGTTGGAAGGGACCTATATTCCCTCTTGCTCTGAATTTTCCAGAATTAGGTTTCTGTGATAGCAAAGATACCCTTTCTCCATCCCAGCTTGTGTGTGGTTTAACACTCTTGGTCATTTACCTCACCTTTCCATTGTCACAGCTGTTTATTGGGCTCTGCTATAAATTGGATCTGTGGAGTGATGTGAGGTGAAATCACCTTTTTTTTGATGTTTTTGGAAGCCATTTTCTAAGCTACTTCATCCCTGGGGTTATCTTTTGTGATCCTTTGTGATCTTGAAGAGTTAGAGCAAAGCTAAACCTGCTTCTGAAGCTGCCTGTATTACCAAGAATAATGATTCATGTAAATTTACGTTCTGAAGCCTGTACTCTCAGTTGTAGTGAGAGTGAGATAGCTCAAAGCATAAATGGGATTGGGTAAAGCCAGCATTTGATATATAGCTAATTGTTAGAGGAAAACTGAACAAAAGCTAAATCAGCAGAACTATTTCAGTTACTCACATGGAACACACAAAAAGAGAAAATAACCACTGTGTGCTGGTGCACAGTGAACAGTGTTTTCCTACCCACACTCATACTTTTAGAAGCATTTTCTTCTCTGGTGCCCTGCTCACTTATGTGAAGGAGGCTGAATGAAATGCTCTTACTGATATGCTGGTACTGATGGACTACCCTGAAGACGTCCCACTCCTGTGCCCCTTCTTTCTCCCTGTCTGCAAGTTTGGAACCTGAAACCTTCTTGCATTGTGAAACATCAAAAACAGTTGTTCTTAATGTAAAGGGTGGGTGCAGCTTGAGAAATGCATAAGAGATACATTTATCAATCTGTCTGTTCATCTGCCTATCTATCTACTATCCCTATCTTTATAGGGATGGGGTTGATTTTTTTTTCTTTTCTTATTAAAGTACACTTCATTGCATTTTGCTGGTGTTTATAACTCCTATGCTTAAACTAAAAAGAGTTACTTGGAAAGAATTTTGCACACTGGTTGGACTCATGGTGTCTTGATGTAAACATCGAGGCAACATTTCACTCCCAGTTCGTATGTTGTATCTTGTGATGTTTGTGATGTTTGAAGGCCTTCCTTGTGTGAGTGGGATTCTTTCCCCTTTTTTTTTTCCCAGGCATATTGGAGTGCAAGTGCAAATTTCCGTAAAATTTACATAAGGTGCTTCCTGTAATAATGAATAATTGTGACTGGTCTCAAGTCTGCATTGTAATTAACCATGATCAGACTTGTTTGGAGGAGATACTGATCCTGTTGTAATTTGACAGGCTACTGTGACATTACCAGATTAAACAACCTGCAGCATTTACTTGCAGAGTCATAGGGACAAGATGTGCTCCTGCTGTAGCAGTTTCTTCACAAAAGCATCAGCAAAATGAATTGAAAGCTAGCTGTGGAAGGCCATCAGTTGTACCAGTGAACCTATTCAGTTTTTGTAGGTTATAATGACTCTTTCCCTAGAAGCATTCACAGTATTGTACAATGTGCTACTTGTGAATTAGGCAGTAAAATCAGTTGTTGTGTCTTAGAAAGGACAAGATGATCCTTATAATTTTTGGCAGATATTTCTACAGGGTAAATGGAATCTCCCAGGGGTGGGGGGTTGGGGGTAGGAGTGGGGAGGAGGGAAAAGCCCAAAACAAAACCAAATCAAACCCCGGAACTATAGAAGAAAATAAAAAATAGTCTTGTATAAAAGTACTTTTTCTTTTAGAAAGAGCAAGTAACCTTGTACTCAAATGCAGATGCTGTATGCTGTAGAGTGATCTCTGTAGACTTGGTAGCATTGTATCGGGCCACTTGGTCAGCCTGTTTCTCTGCCTCTCTCCTTTTCTGGGTTAAGAACTGTTCAAAACATTACTGTCTAGTTACTGTGGTGTCTTTCATTTAGATTCTGTTTATTGACTAAACCACAAGGATTCCTGCCCAAAGTACCAGGCAGCCTATGCTTGAATGATTTTGATTTTCTAACATCAGCCATGGGGTTTATTTGAAAAATGTACATACACTGCAGCGTTAACAAGTCCAGTGACTGCATGATTTTGACCATGGAGTAAAGTGTATCTGAAGATCATTAAATTAAAAGAAAAAAAGGAGGGAGGCAGGGGGAGATAAATGTAGTAGTCATTGTACCAGCACTGTGCATGTGTGACACATGTTTTTTGTCTTTTCATCTTCCACAAGAGCCAGAAAGTTTCCTGCCGTTCTCTTTCCAGCTATTGACAAATGATTGCCAGATGTGAGTCTTTGCAGTGCTCTTTCCCCTTCGCAAACCTGCAGTGATGGGATATTCGATTCTCCCTTGTCCATTTCATCTCCTTTCCACATCTGCCATGGACACACAGGCAATACATCCCTACATGAGAGTTTAAAGTTTATTCAGCTCCTCCACTCCTCCCAGTAAAACATTTAGAGACAACAGAATGAAGTCCATGTGACTCTCCATAAATCTCAATGCATTTCAGAGTAGGCTGGATTTTTTTATTTATATGCATGTAGGTAAGTTTGGTTTGTTCATTGATGTGTATTTTATATATAAATTATACGTAGATATTGATGCATGTATATATGGAAAAAAATGTCAGTTTGAGATGGCTTGGGAGTGCGGGTCACTGTCACGTTATATGAATCTCTTCTCCTCCTGTTGCTGAAAACAAAGTAAACTTTTACAGGATCATCTGCTAAAATGATTTCAGTGAGCAACTAAAAGAGCATCAGGGATGACCTCTGTGCAGTGAAAGTTTTTAAAACACTTTTTAAAAAAGAAATGAAAAAACCCAAGTCTGTGACGAATTGTAGATGATGTGCTACTTCTCACTTTCTTCCAGTCTTGCTACTGAATTTTTAGGAAAATTCTGAAGAGATTTGATGTTAAAGTCACTTTAATAATCTGAGTGAGGAACTAATTTTTATCTTCTGGAGTGGCCACACACATAATCAGACTCATGTACAAAGATTTTCTGGCACTGCTATCTAGTTTGTATTGATGGGGGATATTTTTTCCTTCCAAGTCTGCCTTTAAGTATGGTTAACAAAACAAAAAAAATTAAAAAGAGAGAGAGAGACAGCCAGACTTTCCAGCTCCTGACCTTCCTATCGGGTGGGCTAACACAGGTGGCCCTTCTGTTTTAATACTATGCTTTTGGCAAAATGAGTAGCCTTTCAGTCCCTGACACAGATCAACATTTTTTTTCAAATTAAAAAAAAAAAAATTGATAGAACATCTGCCATTCGTGCTCAAAAAAGTGAATTTCAGCAACAGAGATACTTGGATTTTAATCTTAAGAATGTGAGACATTTGCTGTTTCCTTGTTCCAGAGTTGTAGTTGCACAGTTGTTACCCTTTCCACCCATACTTTTTAAGAAATGGACCACATCCTCATTTTCTGAATGTTCGGATTCACAGCTTCACTGTTTTCCCCTGATATAAGATTGTCTAGGTTCCTCCTGTAGACAGTAATACCTGAATCTTGTGAGAGGAACACTGTAAGGGAAAATCTTCTGCTTCTGCTCACAAAGCAAAATAAAACCCAAAAACCAAGCTGAATGTGAGTGAAACTTTTCTAAGATTCTGGGTGTTTTGAATTCAGCTTTTGAAGGTGATGGAATAGTGAGATAACGCTGTAGGTAAGAGTTTATTGCCCATGTGGTTACCATTTTAATTTCTCCTTTATGCTTTTTTTCCCCCTCCACCTTTAAAGAAAGGAAAGATTATATTTAAAAGAGGCATAGAAAACTTAACACCTTGGAGATCAAGGCAAACAGTTGCCTGTCTTTTTCATAAAATGATCAGACTTGAAACTCCAGTAGGAAGATATGAGATCCTTCTAGTTCAGAATGCTTCACTTAATTTGTCCTTACTAATGCACTGGCTGGTTTCTCGTGTCTTCCTTCTTCTCTCACCATGGTTACTCAGGGAGGTAGAGAGGTGCTAAGCAATGGAGGTGTCATCCGGCCTGTGCACTAAGGGAACGTCCTTCAGAGGACGACTTGTCACTAGCCGTCAAAGAAGAGAGTGGCTTTGTGGTCTCTGAACATCTGGCAGTGCTGCACAGGAAGCTGAGGGGGTGTCATTAATTGTGATGAAATAATTTAAACCATCAGGAATAAATGAGGCTGTTAAGCTAAGTTCAGATTCCATTTGCTGTGCACATGTGTCTAGAAGCCTGTGTGCAGTTAAAAAAAAAGAAATGAGTTATATTATCTTGTGAGTAGAAGTGAAACAGATACCGTAAATGAAGTGAGTTACACTGTGATGACATCATGTAGAACAACATAGAGAGAGTGAGTTTTGTAAAGTCAGTGTGCGGGAAAGTGCTAGGTTACTTTGATAAAGTTTTGCTTAACATCACACCTGATGATGATGGATAAAGCAAAGGATGGTTTGGTGCAGTATTTGCAAAGCTTACTCTGCATTTTCAGTACAGCCTATCTTGTAAGCAGACCTTTCGCCTCCAAATGTTAGCACAATTTATCTGTTGTTTTATACTTACCAGTCTGACTTTGGAAGTGGCCAAAGCAGAGATATTCAGAAATAAGGATGTGGGTCCCCTCTACAGAGAGATCTTTTTGAAATTTTTTGTTTTACTTTGTTGAAGAGTAAAGGGTTTTCATATCTGTGCATCAACCGACCTAGAAAATGAATGCACAGGATTTCAGAGAAACAATGATACAGATAATTTTGAACTAGTTGAAACGAGATGTTTTGGGTAAGATGTCTCAATTTGCTTTTAGCTTGGACATTCATCAAAAAGGAATTATCTGCCTTCAAAAGCTTGCTGAGAAAATGGCTATACCAAGTCATATTCTTTTGAAGAGATATTGGGTGCAAGCTCACTTGTTCTAACCATAACACGTGCACACAATCTGACTTCTGCTGACTAGTGATCTAGTAAGCAGAAGCAATGGAAAGTGGTAGTTGTGGCCACCTCCAAAGTAAAGAAGTTTTGAGAAGCTGAGTATTTAGCCCAGCTACTTATTTTGAAATAGCAATGCAGGCCTCTAGCTGACTGTAGGACACACAGTCAGAGGTCACAGGCTGTGCATTGGCCATCAACAGCCAATGTACCGCTGTCCCCAGAGAGCAGGTAGGCTACTCACAGTGGTACAGCTGGAAGGCTGCTTTGAATTCTGCCAGTTACTAGCAAAATACTGTTGGAGTTTCTTCTGTGACCAGAAGAGAGCATGGGTAAATGTCCCTGTACTTCTTCTGCCTTTCTGAGAAAATGTTATGATCATCTTCTAAAATTGTGCTAACTTTTGTTCCATTGTCCAGTTGCCTGTTTGTAGACTTCTGGTTTTCTTTGGTCAATGTGTGTTTGGAATTGAGGGTGGTTCAACATCTAAAGGCAGAGTACTTCAGTTCCCAGTGGATGCCAGTGGATATTTTCAGATATTAGCAGAGATAGGGCTGACATGCCTGACTAATTTTTTCTTCTCTTGAAGGAGTCAGTGCCCCCCAAAAAGAATCAGAAAATAGTCTTTTTTAATAAGTCAATTATTCTTTCAGACTTATTTTCATCACTACAATTAGTTGTATTTTGTGTAAGTCACTTTTGTCATAAGGTACTCAAACAGGACACAGAGGTACAACAGGTGGTGCAAAATTGTAAAGATCACTAGTCTTTCTAGCGTATAAACTTTTCAAGGCTTTTCCTTCCTTTGATACTCTATATGTGAAGCAACATTTTAGTATAGAAATATTAATTTTAGTATAGAAATAATAAAAGAAAACTTGCAATAATAAACAGTAATGCACACATATAACTTTGACTTAAAATATTTTACAGTTCATACTTTTAAGTTTTGTATCCATGCATCCTTCTGCCTGAAACCAAGAAATTGTATCAGATTGTTCTCTGAAGCACTGGAAAACTGTTGATAAGGTGGGTGGGTGCAGAAGTTGGAAAGTGAACATCTGAGCCCTGTTAGGAGACTGACTGAACACAGGTTGGATGCGATTCCAGGTAAGATGGAAAACTGATGCATTTCAGGTTAAGGGGTCTTAGTATGCTTGTATATCCCCAACTGCAGGCCAGTGAATTTTAGAAGTTTAGAGTTGGACAGTGACAATATTATCAATATTTCTAAGTGAAGAGCACATTAAATGTTAAGTTTTTTGTGTTTGTTTTTTGTTCCCCCGAAGTGCTTTAGTGTCTGTAGCATAGATTATATCTGACACTAAATATATCTGAAATGTTTTTTCACTATTATGTGACATATAGCTTGATGGCTGTGCAGTTGTGGAGAACAAAATGAGGACTTTTGGGTTTAGTTGTGTGTTTTGTTATCAGATACTGGAGATCTCTTCCCATCCTTTAAAAAGGAGGCCTTTTTTAAGGCTTTTGCAACCCCTGCAATTTATGCTCTGGCCTTCTAGACTGTCACTTTTGCTCTGCCTAATCCCTATCATGCATCAGTTATATTTGTTTATACACTGCTGGAAGCTGTGAAGAAACAATTCTTCAGTAATGTCACTAGAAAATGAATAAATAAAAGCCTTGTGTTCCCTAGGCTAGTTTGTTTGGGCTGAAATACTCTGAGAGATATTTCTGAGGAACACTCTCTGTGTGTTTGCTTTAGATTAGTTAAATAATTGGGTTAAACTGTGACAGAGTGGAAAAGTGGGAAAAAGCAAAATTAAGACTATAGAGTGAACAGATAGTGCTGCAGACATTGCTAAAACTTAGCAGCCTAAGTGTAAAAGTAATCCCTGAGAACAGGAGGTGAGGGTAGCCATAATAGATGGATATAAACCTTGGTCTGCTAGCTGTGGTGAAATGCAAACTGTTCAGGTTGCTTTAATATTACAAACATTATTTTAAAAGCCCCACTTTCTCTCATGGGAATAAACAAGCCACCTCATCCTTCTGAAATCATATGTTATGCTTAAAAATATTCAGGGATGTAAATTGAGTCCATTTTGTGCACTGAAGATAAAACATTTAAGTCAATTTACTTTGTTTTGTAAAACTTTGTTGTGAGGTTCATGATGTAATAGCAGAAATGTTGTGATTATGGAACACAATTTCTTGCTGTATTTTTGTCATTTGTTAGGGGCTTTTTGTTTATCAGTTCTGATAACAGAACTCTGAAGGCGGTTGCTCAGACTTCTCTGTAGAAGAGCTACATGCTTAACTCTCAGTTACTGTTATTTTTTTTTTCTTTTCTAGAATGGGAATTGCATTCTTTTAACCCATTGTCCCCTGCCTCATTAAGTACAAATACCCTCCAGACGTAGCTTTCTCATGGCAGAACAAGGTTGATTGTAAATGCAGCTCATTATTTGTGGGCAGTGCTCTGTTGTGCTGTTTCAGTACAAAAATATTTATCTGCATATTAAGTTTATCAGATATATCTTATGTAAACCAAAGATGTGTTCGTTGATATTCAAACAAACCGTGTTTTCAGCAACTTATCGTAAAATCAGGGGTTAAGTTGTGTGAGCAACTTCCCTCAAATGCTGCATTAGTTGGTGATAGTGTTGTTTTACTACTGATAAAGCAAAGGAGAAATTGAAATGTATGCATTTGAGCAACTGACAGCTTTGCAGAACTACTCTATATTTAGCATCAACATTTACACTAACTGAATTGCAGTCTTGGAGTGCTGGAAATACTGAGACTGAACTTCGGACTGGAGACTGAATAGAATAGCATGTGCTATGCATGCCCAAACACAAGCCACCTGCAGCTTCCACTGATTTCAGTGCCATTTTGGAAGCCAGGTGATTATGTAAAGCAGGCCAATAGGGTTTAATTCCCTGTAAATAAATAAAAAAGAAGATTGTTGTAAGTGTGATTTCATTGGTAGCTAGCACAGAAAAAGCAGTATAACTTTCTTCCAAGTCATTCTATGTAGTGTTTATTTGCCTGGTTACATCCTCTCAGTTTTACTGCCAAAAGTATGTATTTTCTTTTAGGAAACTGCCTTGAAACAGGCTTCCTTCTATGGTATCAACAGGTAGCACAAATCTCATATGATTCACTTACAAATATTATTTTTATGAACTGAGCAATTAGTGTCTGATGTGGCAGGCATTTCTAGTCTTATGCTTGATTTCTGCTTGATTCATTCCAGTTTAGAATGAACTGATACAGCAGAACTCCATGTATGACAAGGTGAAGTGGTACTTTTAGATTTATTCTGTGCTCAGAAATAAAGAGTGACTGGCCTAATGCTAATTTAAAAAAAAAAAAAGTTACTGGAAAATGTAAGCTTTTCCTTTTGAAGAGACTACTGTGTCTGACTAGATTTTCTTAAATGAAGCAACTTTTTAGTAGTTGTGTCACTCTCAGCACCATCCTTATTAATTGTTAAGAGTTTGTCTTACTCCTGTGGTTTATGAGACAGTAGTTGCTGGAGATTTTTAAACAAACTATCCATAAATTATTTGTTTGGTGTTTTCTTAATGAGAAAAAAAATGGATAAGACCACATTACAAGAAGGGTACAAATTAATTGTAGCATTGTATCTGGATTTTTGTTGAAAGGCCTTAAACATAGCAATGACACTAAAAACAAATTTTTCACGGTCAGAGTTTTGATGTGCAGACAAATCTGAGTTAGATATGACCTGTTTTCTAGGAGTCAGTCAGGCTTACTGTTCTCATGCCTTTACCATGATAGGAATATATCAATTGAAGCTGAGTTTTATAGTGGAAAACTGGACTGCACGGATAGAAAGGTGGGATTGGCAAAGTGTTTTACCCACACCAAGGCTGCTCAGTTTTGGTTAGAGTGATAAAAATTATGAAAATAATTGTTTAGGCATCACTACTAGATTTGGGAAAAATTAATCTTGAATGTAATAATTTTCGTTAAAAAGGAGTGGCAAAAGAAGGAAAAAAAAAGAAATTATTACTTCTCTTTTTTATCCTTTGCCCACGTCAGCCACTTTCTTTGCCTTGAATCTACTCTTTTCCTCTGGCTTTCAGTTTTTCATTTCATTTCACATTTAAGTAGATGTTGATCCTTGATTTTTATGGTGCTCGAGTTGTATTACTTTGGAATTCTTTCTCTTAGAGATGTGTGCATTGTTTCCTAGAAGGGAGATTAGAGGGAGCAGGTGATCAAGGATGGAAGCATACCAAAAATAGTGTCTCTAGAGATGGATGACATTTTGCCACAGTGCAACAACAACCATGGTCCATCTCTCCATCATTCTGGGGCTTTTAGGTTGCCGTTAGGAAGGAACAAAGACTCGTTTAAGCTGAAATTGTCTGAAGGCAAGGTTTTGCCTTCATAGAATCATAGAGTATCTCAAGATGGGAGGGAATCATAAGGATCGTTGTGTCCAACTCTTTCTGCAAGTATTGACAGCAACGAGTGCTGGAGATTGGTAAAAATCCCAGGACATTGTACTGGGACACAGTTTTGGAATCCTATGGCAGCTAGCTGAAAGGTTTCTGTGTGTGATTTTGCATTTCAGAGGCATGTGATAGGTGCTAGATTTTTCAAATATCTGACTCTGAAGATGGAATTATGTAAACACTCTTCATGAATTACAGTGGGGCTGAGGCGACATGGGGTTTTTGTGGTTTATTTTTTGTAGCTTATTTTATTGATTCCATAGTGGAATACTTTTTATTTATGTATTTATTTTCATAAATTACCAGGTAAGAGACATTGGATAAGCAGATGAAACAAAATGAAAGATTAAGGCAGAGGACCTTAGGGTGAAGCTAAATTCTTTAATGCTGTATTCACTTGTGTAGCTGTTGAAACCACCCAGTACTGTTCTTACTCTTTTCTACTCTGTGCGAGGAGTAATGAGGAGGAACTCGGAATCTCCAAAACTGGAAACAAATTACAGTGATGGATACTGTCACTGCCTTGAATAACTGTGAGCACTAGTGTAGAAATAAGACTTAACTACCTTTTAAAAAAAATTTTTTTCTTTATTGTTATGACTGTGCTCATTATTTGTACTGCAGTTGTGCACAGAAGCTCCAGCTATGGGCCAGGAGTCTGTTCACTCTACAAACACAGAACAAGTGTTATTTTTACAGTGAAGTGATCGCAGAGTGAGATGTTGCAAGTGCAGTAAATCTTCAATCCAACCATTTGTGATGATGCATCAGGAACTGTATGCTTACTGATCCAGAGTAAGAAGAGGAGTGGAGGAAAAGAGAATCATGTTAGCTAAAATTTCATGTGCTTACTTCATTTTTTGTTTTGCTTTACACATTACTTTGAAAGTTCTGGTGGCATGAAGAAGGCAGCCAACCAGGCAGATGTTGAGGAAGGATGCTGAAGAGGAGATCATATACTTCAGTTATATAAAACTGAATTAAGTTACTCTTTTACTAGGTGGTCAATAGTAGTAAGGTGGTGTTTTATTTGCACTGAAAGCTCTTAAGATTCTAGGAGAGCTATGAGAACAATTTTTTGTTTGACTAAGTTTACTGGTGGAACCAAGCACAAGCAACAAGGCATACCAAAATGGGATCAGAGACTCATGATGCAACTTTGTAGGCAAAATCAGAGGAGCTTCTGCAGGCAAAATGGAATCTGAGGTGCACTTATTAACAATAAGACACTTTCTAACTTTAAGTATACTGTGGGGAGGTGAGATGGAAGTTTATGTTTACTTTGAAAACAGTTGACTTTTGAGGTTGAAAAAATTAACTCTTATTGCTTACTTTGTATCTCTTGCCTGCTAGTCTTCATTTAGTAACATTGGCTCACTCTATTCAATCAACCTAGTCAATATATTAAGCATTGTATTCCTCATAATTCCATTATAACCTAAAAATGTGAAATGTGGTTTACGAATAACTGAGAGTCTGCAAGCCTTTTAAAATCTTAACATGTTGATACCATGTCTAATTCTAATTCACTCAGCACAGCCTGATATATTTTCCTGTGTATGAAAATTGTGGGAGAAGTTGGAGAGAAAATTACAATACCATAAACCATTAGGTCAAGTTATTCAGATCCAAATTTGAACCGATGTCATCTATTTCTCATTCATATGTTTGTGAAATACCAACTCATTTTGGCAAAGACCTGTTCTGAGTTATAACCAATTTAAAATCTGAGAATCTATCAAAACCATATTTCTAGCTGTAGCAAAATGTATATTTACATTACACTCTGTCCAACGTGAGTAATGTCAACAATGTTACAATGTACATTTTATTCCAACTAGCAACAGTAGCTCTATCCAAGTTCCAATCAGAGGTACAGTGTAAACACAAAGCTAAGTTTTATGTCCTGCAGTGGTAAGCCAGTGATGCTCTGGAGTTTTTTTGGTTTTGTTTTTTTTTTTGTATATATATATGTGCATATGTGTCTGTGTATATTACTATTACAATAGTTCTTGCAGATACACTTGAATTATTTTTGTTGCCAATTACTTACATTCATATTCTTTTGCATTTCAGTTATAGACATAGAAAATGCACCTTTTGTAGTCTTTTTCAAAATAAATGTGATATGTCAAAGGCCCTAAGCAGCAACTAGAAGGCTTGGATCCCATTTTTATAGGCCTTGGTAGTGTGTTCCATAGAATTGCACAGACTTGGCTCAGGGGAGGGTACAGAAAGCTAGCTGTAATGATCACAGCATAACCAAACCTTTTAGGAACAACAACAGCAAAAATTATTAGCATATCATCATTTTGCTCATTGGTTTCTTTGAGTAAAACCTCATAATTTGGCTAAAATACAAGGGATGGCAACTCCATTATGTGTCCTTTCTTCAATAACTGCCAGAAACTTCTTCACTCCCTTGGTGAGTCAGTGCAAGTTGGTTTGTACCTATGAGTTACACTGTAACTTCTCAATCTAAATTGCCTCTAGAATTTTATAAGTTAACAATACATAACATCGGTATGAATTTAACAAGTTAAAGGTTATAAAAATGCATTATATCTGATTTAGCATGTACTGGTAACCTATAATGTGCAATTTTAAGGAGCTTTTGATTTTTAAAAAAAAATTTTAAAAAAGGGAGAAAAAAAAGCTGCTGAAAATAGTTTTGATGAACTTGCTTGAGTTAGATCACTGGTCTTGTTTGGGAAGAAAGCTGGCCAATCATATTAGGAAGAGATGTACATTAGTTGTCTGCTTTGCTGATGTATCTTTTTACACAGATTATCAGTATAGCACACATAAACTCACAGACAATCTGTTAATAATATCACATATATAATGATTTTCTTACATTTTGAGATGTTAAATAATATTCCTTCTTAATATATTTGCACTTACAGGTAATAGGAGGTATGTCTGTATGATATGGCATAGACACACACGTACAGGTCTGAAGAGTAGGGGTAGACCTGAGACAGATCAAGGGGGTGCCAAAATTACTGGAAGGAAAGAAAGCAGAGAACTGAAGATGAGAAGAAAATTAGGCTAACATTTAGATATTAAAGCCCAAAAGCAAAAGTATATCTCATGGTGCAAATGTCCAAGAAAATTATAGGGAGATAATGTTTCTTAAAATAAATCCAAATAAAATCCAATGAAAGAAAAATGAATAGGTAAAGGTGAATCTCCTAATTCTACACAGTTAAATAATAAATCCCTGAAGTAGATTATAAAGTGAAGTGAAATATGTAGTAGTTCAGAGGTTACCCAGTGATACAATTATTCTATAATAATTATGTTTTCCACGTACTAAAAATACACACATATAGTTGTGTTTCTATGAAGCATAACTCAGTCAGGAGACTAAGGTACTTAGTGTAGACAAACATTCATAACAGGAATGCACAGACCCTTGAGATCTATACATTTACCTAGGTGTATAAAGTTAAATGTGTTTTAAAACTTTACAGTATTGAGGCCTGAATATGTATCAACAAGGTATAATAAGAAAAATGCCTTAGCAGATTTGCCAAAGATACAATGTCAGAGTGTGCTGTATTAAGGTTGTATGTTGCTTATAAGAATGGGAAAGCTCTGCAAAGGTGATGGATCTCAGAACACTAATGCTATTAAGGAGCTGTAAGCTATAATTTACTGTGCTTTTTAACATTATTAATTTAAACATATAATATAGCTCTTATAGCTCTTCTAGAGGAATTCTCTTAAAACTGTTTTAAAATTATATAGAGGGGTGCCCACCATACAGTAATTCCAGTAATATATGAAAGTATAAATTTAGAGGAGAGTGTAAAGAGGGAAAATATTTTCTTAGCCTATTGAAAAGGTGGAAGAAGAACTAAAACAGATTTAGGGACAGTTAAGTATAACTCCTAATTAACTGACTTAAGCAGAATGACTGCCTAATCCTGTCCTTCCTTTTGGAACCAGCATGCCTTTACTGGATCATGTTAAACTTCACAAGTTTTATAGTTAGGTTTCAGATATAAAATATAAATTAAGGATGGATCCAGACATTTTGGGCAGGAAGGATGACCCAGGAAACTACAGGATGGTCAACCTCACCTCCATCCCTAGAAAGGTAATGGAAAATCTCATACTGAATGTTGTCACTGAACATATGAAGGAAAAGATGGTTATCAAAGGGAGTCAACATGGATTCACCAAGGGGAAATCCTGCTTGGCCAACCTGATAGCCTGCTATGAGTGCATAACCGGCTGGCTAGATGAGGGGAGAGCAGCTGATGTCATCTACCTTGACTTCAGCAAGCCTTTTGACACTGTGTCCCATAACATCCTCCTCAGAAAGCTCAAGCAGTGTGGGTTGGATGAGTGGACAGTGATGTGGATCGAGAGCTGGCTGAATGACAGAGCCCAGAGGGTGGTGATCAATGGCACAGAATCGAGTTGGAGGCCTGTGGCCAGTGGAGTTCCACAGGGATGGGTTCTGGGGCCAGTCTTGTTCAACATCTTCATCAATGACCTGGATGAGTGTACCCTAAGCAAGTTCACTGACATCAAACTGGGAGGACTGGCTGATTCCCCAGAAGGCTGTGCTGCCATTCAGCAGGATCTCAACCAGCTTGAGAATTGGGCAGAGAGGAACATCAAGAGGTTCAACAAGGACAAGTGCAGAGTCCTGGATCTGGGAAGGAACAACCCCATGCACCAGTACAGGCTGGGGGTTGAACTGCTGAAGAGCAGCTCTGCAGAGAGAGACCTGGGAGTCCTGATTGATAGTAAGCTAAATATGAGCCAGCAATATGCCCTCGTGGCCAAGAAGGTCAATGGCATCCTGGGATGCATCAAGAATAGTGTGGCCAGCAGGTCAAGGGAGGTTCTTCTCCCTCTCTACTCTGCCTTGGTGAGGCCTCATCTGGAGTCCTGTGTCCAGTTCTGGGCTCCTCAGCTCAAGAGGGACAGAGAACCTCTGGAGAAAGTCCAGCACAGGGCCAAGATGATCAGGGGACTGGAACATCTTTCATATGAGGAAAGGCTGCGGGAACTGGGGCTGTTTAGCCTGGAGAAGAAGAGATTGAGGGGAGATCTTATTAACATTTACAAATATCTAAAGGGTAGGTTTAAGGAGGTTGGGACACCCCTTTTTTCTATATTAGCTATAGAAAGGGGGTTGTGGAGTCTCCTTTCTTGGAAGTCTTCAAGACCTGCCTGTACAGTTTCCTATGCGACCTGATCTAGGTGAACCTGCTTCTGCAGGGTGGTTGGACTAGATGATCTCTAAAGGTCCCTTCCAACCCCTACCATTCTATGATTCTGTGATTTTCTGGATGCAGTTTTACAATTAGTTGTGATTTTAAGTTTTGGTTTACTGTCTATCAGAGATGACTTGTGCTAAGTATAGAAGAACAACGTGCTGTAGAACAAGATTCATGAAAAAAAAGGTTATGGATTAAAACCTACTTGGTCTTAGAAGTAGTTGGATCCATCTCCATTTGCTTGTACAGATGTTTGCTGAAAATCATACCAGTTTAGTCAGCTGCTATATGAAATGTGAGTTGAATTTGCAGCATTCCTCATGTGTGGCATGTTTTGAAAAGTTAGTGTAAAGCCTCTTAGAAACATTGTACAAAGTGCTGTGGTAGTTTTAGTGGATGTTTTGTGATGCATATCTCTGCTGCAAGTCTCTATCACCTCACATTCCCTTTAAGTTTAATTTTAATTTGGAGAACTACTCTTGGTTGGCTTGAAATGTGACAGTAGAATTGGTGATTTCAATCTCTAGATTAGCCTGTTTCCTAGGAAAACCATGAATGGTTTGGACAAATCATGGAAGACTTTTTTTCTTTTTTGACATGGGATTTGCTTACTGAAAAACAAAAGCTATGCATTGTTAACTAAAGAGACTAGGAGACAAAAGTCCTTTAGTGGACTGTATTTGGCAACTAGTGAGTTCCATCTCCTTCAGTGAAAACACTATATTGTCTGTTTTGGTATATTCTTTGTGAAGTATTGTACTTATGACTTCCATGGGACTTTATGTTAACAGTAAAAACCATGATAACAATAAAGAATGTGACAATTCTTGTTTTGGATTATTTTTGTTTATTTGGAGGACAACCATATGGCAGATATAGTTTTTTCCCAGTAGACAGCTCCAATTGTGTATAGATTCAAAAAGCTTGGGGAAAGAATTGGATCCATTGTTGAAAGGGTCATAGTTTGCAGCCAGTTAGGCAGAATTTTGAAGAGTAAGCGAATCAGTAGAAGTTTGACGTTCAGTGCTCTAATTGTGGTTTTTGAGTATTAAGTTAAAGGATCAAAAAGCGATATTCCCTTTGGACCATCTGGAGTTATTCAGGCCAGCAGTAAATGCTCAGCAGATTTAGGTCTGTTGTTAAGTTTCTAACAATGTTTTCTGTGGAGTGGTTTTTTTTTTTCCCTCTTTGTTTATACAGGGGTGGTCTTAGGGTCAGTAATAGTAGGTGCTTCAAGAAAATATCAGTCTTTTGGGAGAGGGACATAATTTCTGTTGTGTGTGGGCAAGCGTGATAGTCCTTTGCTTTCCTCAATGGGAGAAATCATCAACTACAGTATGGGCAGAAGGTCAGTTGTTCCCAGTCAGAAAGTGCCGACCCTTTGCAAGATCATCAACATGACTTTTATTTGTAATGACTGTGCTTAAATAAGTCTTTGTTCATTAAAATATGCAAGCAAAGCTGCTCCTTCTTTCCATGAATTGCAAGATGGTGGTTTAATGAGGACTGGTGAAAGAATGCATATGGAAGCTTGCCACTATTCAAAATGGTGGGAAGATGCCAAGGTGAGCCATGCATAGGACAGATGTGGTGCTCTCACTTCTCCTAAGACCAGTAAGAATTGGAAGCATTTGCTCCAGAGTTTGCCTGATCCTTTATTCCACTTTCTTTTCCCCTTATCTTGTGCTCCTTCCAAATCAGATGCCATCCCACGGCACTGTATCCAGCACACAGGCTTCCATCTTGTGGCTCAGCCAGTCTGAAAAACAGTGTCCACACAGACACATTTTAATATTCATCTGATGATTGGTGGCTGCCTATTGTGGAACCACAATTATCGATTCACTGCTGCTGAAGTACACTGTTGAGGAAACATGGACAGTCAGTTGGCAATGGGATAGGAAGGAAGCATAGAGCCCCTCTAACCCACATCTTCTTATCAGGGTGGTTTGAAAGCCCCGTGGTGGGGAATCAGCCTGCATTACAAACTGTTTTATTTTACTGAAATCTCTAGGTTAACATGAATGGGTGCATTTAAAACACTTGGAGCGGATTAAAACTGTGCATTGCCTTCATAACTGAGTTGGCTAACAGATTAACGGCTGGAGAGCAATCTAGCTGGAAGAATGGGTGCACTACTTCCAAGGCAAATATAGCTGTGTGACATATGTTAGAGTTTTACTGAGAAGACATTTCTACGTGGTATTAGTGTCAGAAAAAACAAATGCATACTTTGTAAACCTTGGTTGGTTCAAGGCTCTTCAAGTAACTGTGGTCAAATTATAATGCTGGTTTTGCTTTTGGATCAGATTTACAGTTCTGCTAGACCCGAGGCACGAAATTTGAGATAAGGAAGGAGTACTGTCCCTCATTCTAGGTGACAATGACTCACAAAATAGGACACAGGATCATATTGTTCTTCATGACTAGATACTTGCGTGTTTTAGGTTGGAAAGATGATGAACAAGAGAAATCTAAGATGGAAGATTTCTTAAAAATGGAAGCTGAAGGGCTGAAACAAAACTGCAATTCTAATAACATTTTATTAGCATCTGGGAGCCCATGTCTTTGCTACAACCCACTGAATGTTTTATTTTTGTTATAATTACGGTATCTTGCCTGCACTTTGTCCCTCTGATCCTTTGTTAAAGCCCAGATCACTGTGTGCAGACTGCGCTTGTAGGTGTGATTTATTGAGTGACAAGTAGCTGTAGGGTAGAACACACGCCTCTGTACCTGAGTAAAGTATTAGACATCACAGAGCTGGGGGGGGCAAGAGAGAGAAGAAAAGCACAGAGCAGTAACACAGCAGCTCCTGGATACAGATCAGACAAGAGGTTCTGCCACAAATCACCTAGAAACATGTCAGACGCTGCATGTTTGTTGTTTTACACTGAGGGCACAGCCGTAGTCCAAAAGTATTGATTCTTTTCTTTGTACAGAGACAGAAACTGTCAGCTCCAGCAGGCTGACCTTGGTATGGCTCAGACAACTATTCCCCACCCTGCCTACCATATGAACCCCACAGGAAAAGTCCAGGGAAGATATGCCAATGTCCGTTTCACATAAACAGAGAGAAACCCAAGCCTGCCGAAACACCTCATGTCTCTCCCTCCAGAGGTCCGTGGTAGCAGTTCTGCACCACATTCCCTATGACAGAGAATTCGATTTTTTTCCAGTGCCTCAACATTCAGGAGACATTAATTCTACTTAATCATTCAAGAATTCAAGGACTGTCTACAGAAACAGAGAAGGGGGGAAAAAAAAAGTCACTTCTGCTACTCACAAAGAAAAAGTGCCAACAATTCTTTTATGGGCCTAGTAGGGGGAGTGGGAAATAAGCCCACTTTGCACTAATCTCAAGCAGGAACGTTTGAATAGAATTGTAATTATTTGTGTTGGTATGGTAAAATGACCCGGCCATATTATATGTGTAAAAACATGACCACATTTCTAGGAAATATTTGAGTTGAGTTTAACCATTCCTTTGCATTTTATTACAATCTGTTTCAGTGCAGCAGAGTTATGTGATGTGTTTTTGAAGGGTCCACTGTTTTACTGATATTATTTCTCTCCTTTTAAATACCTTTCTGTTTCACTCCCCCACCCAAATGCCCTCATTCATTCGGAGGTGAACAGAACTGAATAGTAAGGATTATCTTTTCCTATGGAAAAGGTTAACTTGACTCGCAGATTTGACTCCAACAAGTATATTTGCTTTGACATCCATGAAGATACAGAACTTCTGCAAAGCCTTCCTCTACCTGTATTTATCTCCTTCAGCCAAGTTCTAATACAGCTCTGTATTCTGACATTACATATCCCCCGGTGACATTCTGCTTTGATTAGTGAATGATTGTGCTTTTACTGTGGGAGTTTGTAAAGTATAAAACTCACTCTAGATAGCTTAGTTAATTCTATTGTTATTTAAAAACCTGTCTTAAAATGCAATGCTGTTGGTCCTCCGACTAGAGCAGTATTTAGCATTGGTTATGTTTAAGGTATTTATTTATGGAGGGAAAAGTGCTCTGTGATAATATGCACTTGTCTTTTCCTTAAAATAGAATACTAATGTAGTCAATAGATGAAGAAATTCTGACAGGATTAATGAAGAAAGAAGTAGATAGATGTTGTAATGATAGGCTATTAAAGAATTGCTTTGTTTTAAAAGATTTGCTTGTTTTCATTACTGTTACATCATTTACTTATTATTTTAAATAGAAAGCACATTCATGTTGTATTCAGCTTTCCAAGGAAGGGTGTTAATCCTAATATAGATTCATTCTGCTTTGTAGTATAAGCTATAAATTATGTAAATCTGTCAACATTTCTGATGAAATGCTGTGACTTAACCGTATTATTTGCCATAGAAGGACAGTATCAACAAATTAGAGTTTTGCTTGTTGGAAAATGATGATGCAGAAGAACAGAAGCCCCCTCTGGTTAAGACTGACAGAATTTTACCATTTTTTGTGTTGAATAAAATAACTTCTGAAACTTGTGAATTTGGAAAATTCATATAATGCTAAACACTTTACTCAAAAAAACAGTTGGGGAAATTCTTTTATCTGACATGTAATGATATTAAGGTATTAATATGGCTTTTCATTCTAAAAATGTGTTATCTGTTGTAGGAGACACAAAAAAGCTTGCTTCAGATAGACATTGGAAATATTGGTTGATCAAACCCTCATGATTACAGTAATGAAAATATATTGGCAGAAAGTAGTTTCTTATATTATTGCTTTTGATAGTGCTTTGTGTATGATGAGTGCCTCCTCTTCCCACTTATAATTATTTTGCCTTTTTAAAATCAGTAATTGCAAAAGCAAGGGTATTTTGAAAAATTTGAAATAGACTGAAAATTATCTAGATTGGTGAGACTTTTGAAAGAAGGGTACAACTGAAACTTTTAAAAGTAGCTGTATTGCATATTGGCCATGTTGTTTCAATATTTTACACAGCTTTCTGAAAATCATCCAAACTTCACTTCATGTTACTAGGACATGATTAATAGTGAGACAGAACGTATGCTTTGTCCTCTTTAAACTGTTTGCACTTGTTGTAAAGAGCATAACTAAATTGAACAGTTACCTCTTCTGTTCCTTATACCCCCTCTCACACTACTGTCATTAAATATCTTTTTACTGTATTGAAAACTAGCAAAAAAAAGAGTTTTCATTAAAATAAGATCCATATAAAATTATTCATAATTTAAATTTACTTTTTTTGACCTGTTTGTCAAATTGAAACCTCTTTAAAAACCTGTTATTTATTACTCAACGACAAAGTGTTCGGTGTGCTATAGTATTCAGAGATGTAAATAGTTCCCAAATGATAAACAATTTCTTTATGAGAGTATGCAATCATGAGGTGAGTAAAGTAGCATATGAGTGTTTTATACTTCAAGTATTACAGCACAAAAATAAATGCAGGAGATACTAGATTTATTTTGTCTGGAAGAGCAGTGAAGCAAATACAAAAAAGGTAGTGGATTGGTTGTTACTATGTCTTCTAAAATCCTTGTTATACTTAAGAACAAGATATTCTTCCATCCTCCTTGTGTATGTCACAGTCACGAGGTACTTATGGAATTACATTGCTTTTCAAAGTGTCAACTGAGTTATGCCTTGCCTTGTTAGTATCATGTTTGATTTCTTGGACAGGGTCTATAAATCACTGTCTAATATCCAGGCCTTTTGAAAATGCACCCAAGGTTTATTGCCGGTAACAGACTAGTGGCCTTATGTGGACTTTCCATGAATAAAACAGATTGATGAGCCATTTTATAGCATTGCAAGCTGTATTATAAATATATCACCCTTTTCAGTAATTTAACATGAAGAACAATCTAATGCTAGAGAACTGAGGACACTGCTAAGAACACGATACAACTCTGATTAAAGGCTAGAAATTTAAAAGTTTCTAAGGGCTTTCCCTTGTTTGTGAGGCTTTTTGCTTTCTTTTTGAATACTATGTTAAAGAAGATAGCAATGCATCACTATCTGTGTATGACGTTATAAAATCTGATGGTTTGGAGAAAAGGAGAGGGAATGTAATGAAAAGTGTGACATTTCCATACAATGATAACATAGATTTTTTTTTTTTTTTTTTTTTTTTTAAATTGCTGAAGTAAGTCATCAAATCTGCTGTTGGAACATAGGGATAGGGAGTCAGCAGGTCATATCTAGTAAAACCATAAAAGAAGGTAAAAAAAGGATTGAATAAAAGTAGAAAAAAAACCCCACACATGAAAAGTTTATTTTTTGTCACTGTTTTGTTAAAAAATAGTAGCAAACACTCCCTTCTGACTGCATTGTATACAGATTTCTGCTTTGGTCAGATTTGTGTAGTGAGGTAGCAGGATCATAGAATCATAGAATGGTAGGGGTTGGAAGGGACCTTTAGAGATCATCTAGTCCAACTCCCCTGCAGAAGCAGATTCACCTAGATCAGGTTGCATAGGAACATGTCCAGATGGGTCTTGAAGACCTCAAAGGAAGGAGACTCCACAATCCTTCTGGGCAACCTGTTCAGAAGTACATAAAATCAGAGCTTTGATGTCTTGTACTGGCTATTTGTAGCCATAATAGTTTATTAGCAAATGAGTAGTCATGCAATGCAAGAGATAAATTGCTTATCAGGAAACTGGTGAGAATAGGCGTGCCATCTGCGTATTTACATGTATGAAAAATGCCAACAAAAGTAAAAGTAGGAAAATTGTAACTAAAGGAGAAAAGGCAGAAACATACAAATAAATTAGCTGGTATTCACTTGCTACGCATCTTCCTATTTATTCATTGTTGTTAAAAATCTTTGTCCAGGTAGAGTTATTAAGGTAACACAAGCCTTTTAAACTTCTTTCTCAGACTTGTCTTGGTCTCTAACTTCAGCCATTAGAGTAAAATCCTGATTGTATCAAAACAATGACAAAAGGAAACTTTAGAGCAATTATTCAGGTTCAAAACTGATGTCCAAATATTTCCCTGTAGAAGCAAGTTGCTTGGAATACACAGTCTTAAGCCTGACTTTAACTCAGAATCTAACTTCTTTTATAAATAAAAAGAATAATTGCTTTTATTGCCTATTAGTTGAAGACATCCTAGATATTTTCTAAAATGGGACTACTAACTGAAGACATTTGCTTTCATGGCTTAAGAATAGCTTAGGGACTAGCATACAGTTTAGAACTTAAAAGAAGATTTAATTTTTTTTTTTTTTTTACTGTGAAAGCAGACAGGCAAGCAAGCACTTTAGCAGTCTAGGAGTTTTCATTCCGCAGGTCAAGCATAAGAAACCTTGCTTACACACACTAGAAGGGAAAGCTCTGAAAACACTTTAATTAGTCTTTACAGAATATATAACAAGTGACTATTTTGCATGAAAAGCCTAAACATTTGAGTAACTGCCACTAATCTACAGGAGCCTTATTTTCCTCAGACTTACATACTGCACATCCGTATTCTTCATATGATTTAAAGGAGGCATCCTATTAATATCTTGTATACTCCATTCAAATGATGTGAAAAGTAAACTACTTTTTTTTTAACAACGAATTATTACCTATCAGGTCTGTTTTGGACTTAAGACAGCCTTCCAGTTTTAATGGCATGACATGTTTCATGTTCCAGCCTGGTACTTCAAGTGCTGTTAACACAGGGTAGCCCGAAGGGGATGAATAATTTTCTTATCTAAATAATCAGGAAGCCCTTTACAAACCTTACATTGAAGATCCCATCTGGAGTGATGGGATCTTTACCTGAACAAGGAAACAGGTACCTTGAAACTAGGCTCAAATATTTGAATACTGGCTCTGCTGTAAGACGTGGCAGGACCCACACTTTGACCATCATTCTTCTGAGATACACGAATTACTTATCACAGACTTTTGTTTTTCCAGGAGATCTCTCAAAAGAACCAAGATGACATCCATTCACTGTAAATACAAAGGTCCTGATTCTGTATTCATAATACTTTTGCACCTGTTCATGCAAACTATATTGGCCTGAGCTACTCAACTTGAAAAATAAACAGGAAAGCCTGAAAAATTAGTAGTACACTTTGGACAGGTCAAAGTAATCTAAAAGTTTACCATAGTCCTCTCTGTGCAGTAGAGGTAGGCCCACAGCCTCAACACAGTGTATCAGCATTTTGGTGTTGTGAGTAAGCACAGCATTTGTGCACAGCTTCATGACTTATCTTCACCTTAGAGATGCAGGGCACACTGCATATGTACAGTTTACTAATCTTTCTTTAATGTATATTTGATTGAAATAAGAGGAATTTAGTGTATATTTTAGTGTATATTTGGCTGAAATAATAGGAATTTTCTCTGTAAAGTGTGTATCTAAACTGTGTAAATAGGGGAATTTACCCAGATTCACCTGAAAAAGTCACCTGATGGTAGGCAAATAGTTGCTAAACTTTAGAGTCTTAATAACCTGTGTATCATCACATATCTTTATGATCTAATATTTTGTCCTGTTTGTCTTTATATCAAATGCCTGGATTCTGGGAAGCCATTCCTAGAATGCTGCCACTTAACATTTGGTTTGTTATTTCTGCAAACTTTTATGCCAGAGAACAATCCCCAAAATATTCAGAGAAAGTGAACACAGAGACACAAACAGGCAAAGTTCTGAAGCATTTTGAGTAAATGTTCATTAAAAGCTGTTAATAATGCACAGCTAGTTTTGTTTAAGAACATTTTGGAAGACGTAATATTGAGGGACATGATTCTCCCCAGGAATTTCTGTGACACTTGGTCAGTTCACAAATAACAGTACTTACACAATTTAGTGGAAGCATTCATTTTATCTCTTCTCCTGGTCCATAGTTCTAGTGAAGTGTTACTAATTATGCTGTAAAGAGCTATTACAACTGAGTTGTTTTCAGTGAGTACCTCAGTTTACCTTGTGACATCTGATCCTAATCCTTACATTACCAGGAAAATAAATCACTTCAGTGTTACTCTTTGCAGTAGAAACAAGCAAACAAAATGCCTGTAAATCCCAAGTTTGACTTCATGAGAAAGAACAATTTCATGTGAACATCTCTACAGTAGGGTGTGTTTATATTTCCAAGCAGTGGAGAATGAAGAGAAAAACATGGCTCCATATCCATGTGGTGTTTTGTTTTTTTTTTTTTCTGGAGGTGGCTGCTTTCAGCCTTGAGGATAGAAAATGAAGACCAATATTCCTGAAAGCAAAACTGATTTTCTTTTTCTTCTGTAGATGAAACAGTTCTCCCTGCCCATGACACCTCTTTGTGTTTTTGCAGATGCTTCTTACCCTGTTACTGATTGTCTGGCCTTATTTTCTCAGACTTATACTATCCATCTTTTCCTTCCACTTTGTTCTTTTAATTGGTCTTCTCCTTAATTACTACTGACTTTTATTCCTTCCTAGCTTGTTTCCTGTGTCATATCCGCACAGCCATTCAGTGTTACTTTGTTGGCCATTGTTACATGGCAAAACAGACAGCATATTTCATGCCTCCAAAAGAGTAAAAAAAAAAAAAATCAAAACAAGGCCAACTCAAGCAAGGTCAGCACATGAGGGCGAACAGGATTTAGCAGAATAGTACTACCTGTGTTCTTGCAGCCTTACCACTGTTTTTTTTCTGCTGGATTGAGGCTTTATGTCTTCTAAGATGGAAACATCGGCTGTGCTTCCTTTGTGCTCATGCAATATTTGTCAATATGGGGCCGTGGTTCTCTTTGGATTGGTTCTGTGGGATTTTCACTACCATATCTGCTACTACTTAAAGAATAATGGTGGTGCAATTCTCCTTTTGTCCTTGCCCTCTTGCCCAGAAGTGCTGAGTGCTGAAGTGGAGAAGGTGATAGTTGTGTGGTGAAGACTTCTGGAGGGTGATGGTATCTATTAGGGTTGTAATTTATTTCACTCAATTATTTCTACTACAGGTTGTCCAAGAGGTATCTTGGTTATGTTTCAGATGGGGCAAGACACCTAAGGGATGGCTTAGAAATGGGAGGAAATGTTAAGGAAGCACTTTAGTGATGCTGATTGCCTAATTTTAAAGTGTTTATTCTGATGACTCTGTTCTCACTTCAATAAATGTTTTTAGAAGATTGAGGTCTTAGGACTTTAATGGCATTCACTCCCTTTTCTTTCCTCTTTAAAGCACCTGAAGAGACAATAGGAAACATCACCTAAACCAAAATATTTTCTTATTGTTGTCATCACTAGCAACTTTTAACAGAATTTGCTTGGGAATAGCTTGCTCTCTTTGTATTCTTAGTATTTAAATGCCTATGATAACAAAACTCTTTAGTTTCCAGATTCAGGTGTTTCTGTGCATGGGTCTGATGTCCTTGTCTACATGCCCACTTGCTGTTATCAAGACTTGTTTCAGTAGAAATGAGCAGAGGAGCAGAGCTGAAAAGTTAAAACTGCTGTTCTACTAGCTTAATACAACCTAGAGGCAATCAATGCAGTTCTGCTAACAACCTGTGCAAACAATGCTGTAAGTGGAGGGTCAGTGTTTATTTTGGCTTATGAAACATTAAGATAAATCTCTTAACTGTGATGAGCAAGTTTAAGCCACATGATAAACGTTGCTAAGCAACATGTTACTTTTAGTGTTTGCTTATGGTGGGAGAATACTTGGCAGACATGGGCAAGTTCTCCTCACATTTTTTTGAACCTTACTGAAGAGTATTCTTCTGCTTAAAAAGGAGGCAGGATGTGGCTGTGAACTTAAGTGCACTTGGGTGTACAGGTATATATTTCATCTGCATTAGACAAAGATTTAGATTGTACCTGCTGTTTTTATAGTGTGGATGGATTTCCTAATGCTGTCACTTTCTGAGATCTAGGGCTCAGTATGCCATGGGGTATTTTCACTCAGTTTTTTGGAACCATTTCTGTCCTGACCTACTTGTCCTAGGCCACCTGGAAAGGGTAGAGAGTAGCCTAGAAGAGGAAGTTGTGGGAGAAGGTAGGCATTAACACCTTCAAGCATATAGGAGTTCATGTTCTATATAGCTGAGGTGCTAGTGGCTTCCATGAAGCCACTTTCTGGATGCACTGAATTCCCTAGATGACCTGAGGCACTTGAAAGAGGAGTTGCTGAAGGAATTTATCATCTGTGTGTCTGGGGGATGGGAAAGGATGCCTGTCTTCCTCCACCCAGCCAGAGACTTATTGACAGAGCTAATGATTGCAGTCGTGGCTATTGGAGTGTTCAAAAGTTAATTTGTAAGTATCTGCCTTCAATCTCTTCAAGTGAGAATGAAAAAAATATAGAATAGCAGTGTTTTTTTGATAAAAAGCTGTAATTTTAAAGGTATTTATTGTGATTTGAAGGCTATTTTCTATAAAAGAGGATGCTGACAATACAACAGTTAATGACAATAACATACCACACAAAAGTAAAATATGTAGCAGCATTTATTTAACTGTGTTACAGTTTTTCTTATTTCAAAATACTCTTTAATGTGCTAAAAAATAATGATGTTTAAAAATTTTTAAAATTTCTTTTCAGATTGGTATGATCTACAGCAATGGCACCCCTAAATTATATCTCCCAACATCTCCCAAAGAGGGGTTTCTCAGTGCAACAAAGGTGTCATTATCATGTGGGTAACCACTCAGTTCTTGTAACTAGTCCTGTTTATTATACATAATTATTATTATGAGGGCAAATAATCCATCAGTAAGTGAGCTGATTTCTCATTATCTTGTTGAAAGGCAGATGTGGCACATAACTATGCCCACTGTAATTCTGAATAGGATTTCCTGGACATAAAAATGTCTTCACGTTCTCTGCAGCACATGCTCAGATTTTCATGCTTCCAAGAAATGTCAAGCCTACTGCATGTGCACTGAAGAGATGATCTCTGCAAAGTGAGGAGAGGACAGTGTGTTTGGGACACACCGAGCTTACTGCACATGCAAAGACTGTATGTTTAGTGGACCTTTCCTGAAAAGTCAGACTAATGATGTACAACTCGCCCAGTATTTTTTGCAACCCTGCCAGAGACATAAATTTTCCTAAAAGTCATCTGTGAAGAGTATATGCAATGGCGTTAATCCTTCTTGGGTGTGCTGGGCACGGTTACAATTTATCAGCAGCCCAACTGAAACACAAAGTTACCAGACTTTGCATTTAGTACAAACAAAATAGGATCCCAGATGTATTAGTGCTAATGGTACCTTCTCATTCCTGAGATATACAGTGACTCCTGGGAATAAGTCTCTTAATATTGATATGTAATGTAGGGATAAACCAAAATAAAATCAGAAAACAGCCACTGTCTGCTGGTGGAGTTTGTGTAGATGTTGGTGAGAATGCAGCTACCGTAGCTTTACTCTAATAAAAAATAGCTCAGGGAGTAATATGAAAAATTCAGAAAACTGCCATTATAGTATATAAACATATGAGAAGAATAGTTCAGGTGGTCACTTTCTGAGTTCCACAGGTCTTCCAGAGAAATATATACGTTACAATTAATTCTTCTCTTTTTTTTTTTTTTTGTAATGCTTCTGTGTCTTTGAGGATTAGTCTGCTTTCTGTTGAACAAAATAACTGTAGAAGGTACTGTAAAGGGAACACTCTAACTCTCTCTTGCTTTGTAAGTGATTTACCTGCTCTCCTTTCAAGTGCTGCTACAGATTTGTGGAACTGAGGGATGTGAAAACTATCCCACCCCATTTTAATTGCGAATTTGACATCAGTATGTAACTGCTTTTCCCTGCTGTTCCTGACCTTCCACACTGTAATATGTGGAAAAAACACTTCACAACATCGATTCTGAATGTGTGTTTGCAAAGTATGAGGCACTGAAAAAAATTTTGTGGAAGCAAAGGTTGCCTGTGGTGTTTCTTACTCTTACAGATTGAGTGCATGTTTAGATTTTCACTTTTTTTTTACCCTAACATCTAATGCCAGCTCCTACAAAACCGATGCAATTCAGAACTTCATAAAATAACTGTGTTTACCCCTCTTTTCTAGCCAAATGTTAATGGTTATGTAGAAAGCAGGACATGATAATTACTATTTTTTTCTACAGTTCTTGGAAGAATTGCATTATGGTAAATTGACTAGGTACTGGAGTTAGAATGCACGTAAAACTGCAGGTTTGGAATTTCATTAAAATACAGTTTTCTAATGTTACAAAATTTTACATACAGACTAGAAAGGGAGTTTGTCATTGTAGTTGGACATTCTTTGTGATGTTCAGTTAATGCTTATGCACATTTTAAACTACCTCCTATACTAGATTTATGTCAGTCACATAGTACACCCCTTGTTGCCTATTCACAATTTTGTAAAATTCACGAAATTAAAAACTTTTGAGCAGATGTAGACAGACTGCTACATCCTCTGTTTCTAAAGACCGTTACACATTCATTTACAGGTGAATGTATTGTTTCTATCTGTCTTGAGTGCTAGTCTTTCTTCTCTGATAACAACTTGAAGCCACATGATTATGTAAAATAGGCTTATATTTAAGTTTTTTACATCCTTATGTATTCAAGACTCTCCTGGGTTTTCCTCTGATACTGTATGTAAGTTTAAATGACTCAAGAGTGTATGTCAAATTAAGTTATTGGTTTTAAGCATGCTTTTGCCATTCATGAAGATGCCAATCTGAAAAGAACCAATAAGCAACAGCACAGTTTTGGATATCTCTTTGGTTTCCATCACCTTGAAATCATTAATGAACTCTGTGTGTTTGACATCTGTGTGCAGAAATCAACAAACCAAGTAGTGAGCTTTTGTTCTGGTTTTGACATTAGTAATTAGTAGCAGAACATTGAAAGTATAAATTAGAAAATTATGAGTATACTTAAGTTTTCTGCCAGTAGTAACAGACTCTAACAATAACAGTTAGAGTTCTCCCAGATTTCCCATGTTAAATAGATTTGACCTAAACTGTACATAATTATCAGTGAAATAGCATGCAGTTTTATTCAGGTTTTTGTGATGGGTACATAAGGGAAAAAAATGAATGTTTAGTGATGGATACATATCCTCTGTGAATGGAGACCTGCAAGACTCTCTGAGAATTTGGATTGCTATCGGAAAAATCAGTAATCATTATCAGTAATTACACATGAATTATTTTTATGAAAAAGGATTTGTCATTGAATTTTCATCTGGAACACTAAATATTTTTTTGAGAAAATGCCCAAACTGTACCTTGTAAACTCTCCTTGTTAAATATCTTTTGATGAACTTGTACCTGATTATCAGTAATCTCAGTGCCTTATGAATAACTGGTTTGAAAGCATCAGCAAAACAGGACTCGATAATCTGTGAAACTGCAAGACTAGAAATTCTTGGAAATTTCATGAAAAGGGCAATTTCATTTATTCAACCAAATACATTATTGCAGATGAAATTTAGATAGAGATTGCCACTTGCAGGGGTTTATTTAAGTGTGAGGATCATTTACTACTTGTTATACTAGGAGTTTAAAACCATCACAGCATTGTTTATGTGCCTTTTCATCACCTTTGTATACAAGAAAGATGAGTTTAGTGAGAGGATCGGTAAGAGTGAGTAAAATCAAATTCAGTTTCTTACTGTTCTCTTTGCAGAATTCTGAATTTTGTAAATCTATGGGACCTGAACTTTCTTAATGAGACTTTTGTTAGTTACTAATAGTTATTATTAGTATTTACTGACTCTCTTCTGTCTTCTTGAGGTGCAGATTTTTTAATGATATTCGAAACAAGAGACTGGTAACACAGACTGAGTTGAGTTACCTGTGTGTAGTTTGGGGACAGGTATTGGTTTTTGATAGATAAAAGTAATGTCAGAAGGTGGGCTTTGAATAGTATCCAGATTCCACATCCTCCAGGTATTCTCTGGTAGCTAATTAGATTTGTGAAACAGCTCTGTCTTCAGAAAGTGGCCAAACAATTCTGGTTGACATGACCTTTAAGGAGCACACCATGGTATTCCCTGCATCCTATGGCAGGTCATTGAATTGTGCTTTTGATGAGTCAGTTAATGTAGATACGACTGCTGTCTGAGTTATGATGAATTATACTGTATTAAGGCACTAACTGTACTGTCTGGGCAACTGAGAGTCTGCTTTGCTTTCATAAACAGCATCACCATATCAGCATCTGAGTGGTTGTTCTTGTCAATGTCAGTTCTGTTTCTACTTTACAATCTTTCCCCTTGAGTTAAAGTTTCTGTGTTTAAGCACTGTGAAGTTAGCACTACCAAAGAATTTTGTGTAACTATTTTATATAATGATCAGTAATTCAGTAATTAATCCTTGCTGTTCTGAAAAGTGTGCATGTAAATATCCTCATTTCTGGAGACTGTGAAAGTGAGGCAGCTGGGAGTTCTTGACTTACCAGAAATCTTAGAGAGTCCACAAATTTGGAATACAAACAGGAATTCCTGGCTCTCCCTCATGTTCTCAGGCAAGTAGATTGCATCTCACTGAGAAGCGTGCGAAAGCTGATAACATTATAGTTCAACTGATAACTCTCTGGGGAGATGGAAAGCTCTGCCTTGAAGTTCACCAGATGTTTGGAAGTTTACGTTGTATGTGAGCTATGAAGAATTGTATCCTTATTACAAGCTTTCGGAATTGTATAGAGTAATGGCATACAGATATAGGTATTTATACACAGTAAGACTTGGTTTAAAACTCCTTAGCAGTGTTTCCATTTTCTGTTAAATTAATTCTGATTTTCCAAGAAGATGAGCAACTCATCAAGGTCTTTAAACATTATCTGATAATAGCCTTGGCAATAGCATTTCTTATATTTTCTTCTTATTTTTTTTTTTTTTAGCTCATGGTTTTCATTACATTTTTCTGACTAGCTTATTTGAGTTAAATATTTAAGCTTTTTCTTAGATCTTAAAGATTTAAATGAAGAACAGAGGAATAGGGTAGGCCTGCTCTTGTAATAGCTTTTATTTTTCAGGAAATGCTTTTGTCAGAACCTGCTTTTTCTCCCTGCTAACTGATATATTAAACACTTTATAAATTTGAGGATTAAATCTGGCCACAGCAAAAGAACAAAATTGCCATAAACTTCAAAAGAATCAGAATTCCAGCCTAAAATTTAGCAGACCTAACAGAAAAAATATCTCTTTTACCCAAGCTTAGTAGGGAAATCTGTAAGCTTGGAATCTTCAAGATGCCATTTATCCCTGTCATTATTATGCAGTCCTCCATGATTTCTGCTTAACCTACACCTTATACATGTCTAATGAAATGTAGAAGATGCCACTGTTATTAACAAAAATACTGAAGTGTTACAAAAGTATACAAAGTTACCATCAAATATTGAACTGCTTTGTGCTTGTATTTCTTTGTAGCCTGTTGGTGAATTCATTTTACACAACAAGAGCTAAAGTAAAGAGACTTATCATAAAGTAAATAATTCAAAGTCATTAATAACTTAGACAAATAATGGTGTTCATGCTGTGAATTGTTGTTATCAGCCTATGTTTGAAAAAACTTCCAGATGAGGATAATTTAGTACAGTAAATTTCAAAGAGACCAGGTCATCTTATTACCAGTATAACATGGGATAAAATTAATCCTTTTTTAACTGGAGTGTGAATATTCAAATGACTTGTTTCAAAAATTAAATATCTTCTTAAATCATAGGAACAGCACAGTCAGATAGAGGTGAGAAAGAGCCTGCCTGTGAGAAAGCAAGGCAGAGTGTTCATTATTAAACACTGTTTGCTGCTAAAATATGGTTTCCATATGGAGTTGACTACGTGTAATTTATGTAAACCACATTGGTAATAGTTTTTATCAAGTGTTGCTAAACTCAAGCTAAATCCAGCATAAGAGTTTATGTATTCTGCATGTAAGTAAAATGTGGGTAGGTATTACTAAGGCTAGCCAGACTTTAAAAAAAAAAAAAATTCGGTTGCTGTCCCTATTATATATTTAAAGAGCTCTTGTCTGTAGCAATGGCAGCTTCAGCTAAGGTGATTTTGGAGCTTAGAAAGAAAGCAAAATAAACTAATAAATGATTTGTAATAAATTAATAATGGCAGTCATCTAAGGGCTAGTAAATGTAGTGACATATAAAATATAGCTGCACAGGTATTCAAATATTTTAGTCTTCATTTTGAAAAGATAGGATGAGGATTTGCTAGGAAAACAAGACATAGGAAAAGCTAAGGTTAAAGTGTGCTTTTCTAACATACTAAAAAGCAAGAAGCTAGGAGATTGTAGAGGATGTTTCTGTACACTTCTGATTTGCATGGGTTTTAACAAAATATAAGAAGATCCTAACTTAGCTTAAATCTAAGAATCTCCACAGAATGGAAATAAAAATTCCCCCTTGAGATGATGTAGACTTAGTATTAGCCCACACAATGTTTTCTATATTCTTTATTTACTTGGAAAGGGGTGCATAAGGTTAGTTTGCTAAGCAGGTAAGACTAATTTGAAGATGAAGTCTATTTAAAAGACAACATAAACACTGGTTAGATAACAGTTTTTGATGGATTGAATTGCAAGCTCCTGACCTCTGATCCTTTCTGTGACATCTCTTTATGGACAAGTCTTTCAACACTCATGTTTATTTTTCTTACTGTAGATAGTAATGCTTAACAAGGTAAGTCAAGGATTCTGTTAGAGGTGTAATTTTAAAATTAAGAAAAGAAAACCCCTCACAAGAAAATGATTTATTGAAAAACTCTACCAAGGGAAGACATTGAGTGAGTGAGGTGCCTTCAGGATTGTACAACATGACCTCCAGAGTATCCTTCCAGCCTAAATTAGTCTATGATTCTGGTTCTTAAAAAAAAAAAAAACCAAAAAAACCACCAAAAGTCTCAACCCCCAAAAATATGTCATGTTTATGATGTACTTTGTGTTGTTGGGCAAAAGTAACATTTCTTACTGATAAACTGTAGAGTTGCACATACATGGCTGAGAGGAAAATCTGTGTTTTTTTTCATGGAACTGTGAAGGGAAAATCAAAACTATATACATGTAGACATTAAAAAAAATCATTATAGAATCAGAATCTTTTCTATCTGTTTTTTACATGCCTCATACACTCATACACAGGTGTACATTTGAGCTGTCTGTTCTGTTGCCTCACTTACATGGCTGGAGTACTGTTATCGCTGTGTCATCCAGCTGACATGTTGAACAGCTAGTCTCAAAGCATCTTCACTGCCTTGCATGCTCTGTTCTCTGTGAGAGAAGGATAACTATTTCCAAAGAAACTCAAGATGTACCTGAATGTAGATGGATTGATGATTTCAATATGAAGCTGTGAATAGTACTGTCATGTTCATATCTATGATTATACTTATTTTTCTTACAAGAAATAATACTATTTTCTAATGTTGAATATTAGGAACTACAAAGGACAGCTATCACTTTTTTTTTATAGTCATTGCTCTTAATTATAACTTGGCTTAGCCAAACTGTTAACTTGTACAGTAAATTTATTTCTTCCTTTCAGTGTAGAAAAGGTGCATTAATGATCTACAATTTGTATAAATCATACAATTCCTAGAAAAAACCTGCAGTTTTCCATTCAAACGGTCTGACTACTTTCTGAAAGTCACTCAATGAATTTTGCCATTACCTAAGTCACATGACATTGTTTTTCAATTGATTAGATTAGTGCTTCAAAAATTATTGCCAAGAAAAAGAAATTGTTTGTAAGTTTCTCAGATTATTTCTTCCAGCAATTCCTCTGCTATAATGGTGGCTTTTTAAAAAATATGTGGATGTAAAAAAGTGTATTGATAAAACTAACAGGAGATTCTGTTTCCCATTTAGGAAAGTGTGTGTGTATACATTTGCACTACTCAGGAAACTGTAGTGAGGTGACTAATATATGGTGTACTGTAATTTTACTGTAATTTTTGGAACTTTCTACTACATTGAATTTTAATTCCTATTAAATATTTAATTCGGAAAAAAATTGAAGTCAAAGTCTTAACTAAAAAGCTACATTGTCCATATGGTTATTCAGTTCTTCTTGCAGCAAACTTGGGATTACAGGGATGTAGAATTAGGTTGCATTAGAAATAAAGCTTGCATTAGAAGGTAAAGTAAATTGTAAAACTAATTCAATGATAGCAGTTTATTATTGTTTTGACTATTCTTTATTTGACTCTACAAAGGTCTGCTGAAGACCTCTTTCTTTTTAAGAGGAGATATGTTTTATTATTTTGTAATTTGAGGTAAAATAGTAAGTCATTAAAAAAAATCCACCTTCTGCCCTACAGTTAAAAAAAGTGATTCTTAAGTGTGTAAAGAGCTCAAATTTGTTTTCTTTTAGTTTATATTAACTAACTCATGCTGCTGATGTAGGGCTGGTATTAGGGTAATATGCAAGATACTTTAAAGACTTAATCTATTCTTTTCATAACCTGCTACACTTGACCTACCTCAAAAAAAAAATGAAATCCCAATCCATCCAGTGCAGCTCTTTATCTTTAGAGGGAATATGTCTGAACTGTCTTCAGCCTATCTTACAAAGAATAAGATGGGGATGAATTTCAGCATCCTTTCATCACTCTTCCCAGTTTTCCACTGCGGGTGAGAACTTCAGTTGCAATAGGATAGAATCAGTTACCTTTGGTACAAAAAAACCAGTAATTTTACTACAAATAGATTCAGGAGCTAGTATCTATGTATCAGAAAGAAATGAAAATAAATATCATGAAGGGGATTTCATTACCCTGTGAAAATGGAGTGAGTTCAGGCTTCCTTGTAGAATAGATGGCACATCTAGGAATGAATTAAAATTGAAATATTTCTTAAAATCATGATGCTAATTGGTATGTCAAAGCTGACTTGATAAGTTCCTCATAATTTGGAAATACAGTTGAAATTTTTCTTTCTTTGTTGATTCCCTCCCTGGTTACAGAGGAAGGTCTGTATATTTAGACTTGCAGTTGTATGTTGGGTGGAGAAAGATCACAGTACATGTATTTATATGTTAGACTATAGTTAAAATAGTCTTCCTACAAAGTTTGTCTGTATACAAAATATATAGTAGCAGCTCACTCAGTTAAAGTGTTGTTTACACTTGATAAGGTGGCTTTGAATAGCTCATCTGATGACTTCTTAAGGGTAGTGTGACCAGGCCCATGAGAACCAGAAGCCTTAGTAGTGCTAAATGTCTTTACAGTTGCATGTGTGCACACTATGCACTGTACAAAAATCAATCACCAAAAGGCCACAGACTGCTATGGGTTTTAGGTTTTCTCACGTGCTTGCCCAAAATATATATTGAAGGAGGAATGTTTGTGACTGCTGTTGATAGGTATTGCAGTATTTTCAAGAATCCATCACAAGACAGTTATTTCATCTAGAACAAATTTTTCTGTACTAATTTTTCTGTTGGGATGATGTATATAATTAGAGCTTAATAAAGAAACTTCTGAGTTTCACGACCTTCCCAGATTTAATCTGATAAAATCTTTGGAGCTCAGCATTCGAGGACAGCTTTTTACCCCACATTACTTCATTCGTGAGGTGCATTTAGTGCTTTTAGGGGTGATGGGATGAAGCTGGAACACAAAAAGTTCCACTTAAACATAAGAAAAAACTATTTCACTGTGAGGGTGATGGAGGAGTGGAACAGGCTGCCCAAAGGGGTTGTGGAGTCTCCTTCCTTGGAGGTCTTCAAGACCCACCTGGACATGTTCCTATGCGACCTTATCTAGGTGACCCTGCTTCTGCAGGGGTATTGACCTAGATGATCTCTAAAGGTCCCTTCCAACCCCTACCATTCTATGATTCTATGAAATACAAATTTATGGACAAGCATATGTTTCAAGTACGTATGTGTCTTTTTCTATGCTTTTTGCTGTTGTGCAAGCAGAGCAGATGGGTAGATGCATACTCTGTCTCTTTAAATTTCCTGACTCGGGCTGGTTTGACAAAGACCTCCTTATCATTTTCTTGAGACCCAGTTTCCTGAATCAGCGGATTTTTTTCCCCCTTGAAACTTCTGAAACTCTGAACTCTGTCAAAACAAGATGGCTGGCAAGTTTTAGGGACAGAGCAGAGACACAGACAGAGACAAAGAAGCCCCTGAGAAGGCAGACGGACTTAAATTGCTTGTGGTTTTTCAGTACAGCTGGTTTCAGATGTGTCGGCCTTGTTCTGCACTGGTTCTACTGCCAAAGCAAGACTGTCACAGCTGGTAGTACTTACTGCACTTGCGGGAAAGTATGTGATTCATTAGTTGGAACCGTATGTTTTTCACCAGTTCTGGTCATGTTTTTGTTAGGATGTGGTAAAAGCATAAGCAGGGGGTGAAGGGACAATGGAAATATGTGAGTTGTTAAAGATTGGCCCTAACCAGTTATTAGCTAAATTGAACGCTGGGAAAAAAAAAAAAAAGCTTCATAATTTGCTCATAAGACAAATGATTTAATTCTTCAGTTAAGTTATTATTTAAAAAAAAAAAAATGTCAAAATCAAGTTCTTTTCTCCCTCTTTTTTCTGTAGTACAGGAAGAAGTCATGCAAGCACAAGACATTCATTTGGCAAAAAACAGTCAATCTGGCTAAAGATTTTGAATCTTTGAAGGAGGTAGCTGCTACTACTGATAAAATATGACTGGCATAAAGACTTGTGGAGAATGCTTGGTTTATTGGAATATTTGGCTGAAGGAGAGCTGTATGTGGGTGTTCCTGTGCCCCAACATGATAAAACAGACCAGAATTGTACAGAGAGATGTAACAAGTTCTTTTGTTTACAGTTTTTTTTCCCCGAGGTAGCATCTTCCAGTATTTTTGAGTGTCGGAGAGAGTTTTGTACTGATGTTTATTTTATAGCTGTTCGGACCTACACATGACTGTACAAAGGAGAAAACAAAAAGAAGGGGGATAAGGGGGTGGACGGGTGGATGACACAGAGCACATTTTAACCAAACATTGCTATAGTCTGAAGCTGCTAATACTGTTCCCCACCCCCCTGCTTCGTCCCAACACCCTTCATAGTACCAAGGAAATAACATGAAGACTTCAAAGCCATGTTAAACACTTTCTTAAACAGAAAGTGCTTTCAGTCTCTCTCTCCTTCCTCCCGCCCTGTCCCATTTTTCTCTCCTAGTCTCTTTACACACATATACAGCCACTGGACTTTATAGAGCTAGAACCAAGTCTGTCTCTGATAATTAGCTCAGCTGGCTGCAGCATAAATAAAGGAATGCACTTAGGGGCTGTAGTCTGTGACATGGTTTAACAGACCATAAAAAGGTGCATCTGTTAACATGCCTGAATTCAGTCACCTTACTGTCACCCACAGAAATATTCCAGCTCTGAAATGTGTCGATGATATTTTGCAAACAAGAAGCCAGTATTGTATTAAATTAACCAGACTGTGAACGTACAAAGTGCTGCCTCTTAAAAATCATGCTGTCTTGGCTTACAGTGGTGTTGCAATGAGTCCCTCCAGTATCTATTAGGATGACCTGTGGCACTGAATACTTCAACACTCTTCTGGCTAGTATTGTTGACCTTTGTCAGCTTGATAAAAAAGCAGAGCCTAGAAATGTGCTTGTCATTTTTAGTGAACCAGGAGGCTGGAAAGCATGGGGAAGGGGAGGGGGCTGCAGGGAAGCACAGAGATGCCAACAGCCTGTTTTTCTTCAAATTAGGATGCTGAACCTAGGACAAAATTGCAGTCTGCTTCCCTTTTCCTCCTCAGCAGCCCCATGTCTCTCACCCCTTTCTTCCCCTGACTGTTGCTACTTGATTTGAGGTCTGAAATAATGAGGAATGTCTGCATGATCAAAGTTACTGTCTGCCTCCTGATCTCCACAGAAGCCCTGCTGTATGTGTTTGGTAGGCGACAAACAGCTTGTTGTAATGTATTTGAAGGTAATATAATCACATTTTTGTTATGTTCTTTGAACATGTATTTGATTTTAAATTCAGTAATGAAAAAAAATAGAATTTTTTTGGCCTTTATTTAGCTGTATAATGATTTTTAAATTACTTGCAGGAAAAAGATTGCTTCAGTGGGGAGATATAGCCAAGCATACTTCAACAAATTGATAAGTTCTTCATTTTATAGATCTGTAATTCCTTTGAAAATGTTAACAAGATAACAGGGTATGTTTTCAGTACACACATGTCTACTATTCAAACCATTCTTTCTACAACATGATTTTTTTCATATATTATATCTATTATTAGTATATTTTATATATATATAGACATATACACACATATTCTTTAGACAGTCCGAATGAATGCCTTAAACATTAGTGATGTAATGCCAGTGGGAGCTAGTCCCACACAGCTTGAACCAAGAATTATTCTGTTTGGCAGTAACAGAATGTGGATGACCAGGAGGTGTGATGTTTTCTCTACTGTGTTTTTAAGTAGTTACACTGGAAATATCCCACCCAGTTGTACTTGTCTCTTTAGTCCTGACATTAGGCCACACCTGCATTCCTGACATCCAGACCCATCTTTGTTTTTGCCAACCACCTTTACCCAATAATATCTTCAGGGGGAAAAAAAAAATCCTTACAAAAACCTCAGAAAACCCACACATTACCATTTACTTTATTACTTGGAGAGGGGGATGGGGGAGGGAAAGAAGTTGCTATCAAGAGAGATGATAGCGTCTCAAAATCCCTTTATCTAAGTGCTGTGAAGTTATAATAAGCCAGCTGTGAAACATAAGAAAAAAATGCCACTGAGTTCTTTTCAGTTATCTTGACTTTTTTTTCCCCTCCTTTTTTTTTTTTCCTTTTTTTCCCCCTGCTTCCCAAGGGAGTTTCAAGAGAAGCAAACTTGCAGGTTTGTTTCTTTTTTTTTTTAAAGCTGAGGTTTATGTTAGAAGAAATTAAGGTTAATGATCATTGGCTCATTTTTCTATTCCGTGGGTGTGGATGGAGGAGTAATCAGCGCAGGTGGCCTTGCCAATTGGGAGTTTCTCTTTGTCATCAAGAAAATAAGGAGAGTGCAGGGATTGAATTACCACAACTATTTCAGTGCTAAACATATTTTGTTCTCCCATTGGCTCTGGTTTAAGGACAGGATGCTGACATTAATTTTATCCAAAAGAAAATCACAGTTAATTCTCTCTATATTCTGAGATAATTTTACCAAATGTTTAAGAATCTCTGCTTGGTAAAATGTATGTCTAGTGTAATCTTATGGATAATTTTGCATATAATATGGTGAAGAGCAGATTTTTGCTTAATTTTCTCTGACAATTTATGTTTCTGTGCCCAATTAACTCTTCCTTTATTGAATGTTTAAGAGCTGCTTATTAAAATATGTACTCCAACTGCTCCAATTGGCTTCCCAGATGCCTACTTTTATGAAAAGGTTCTTCCTTCTAACTTTTTGAGGATGTACAGAATTGATGGAGTTCTGTTCAGTTTGAAAAGGAAGAGGTGGATTTGGTTGAGGAAGTCTGTGCTGGCTCCAAAAGGATATCCAATGTGCATTCACATCTTGGCCATGGAAGAACTGGTTTTTTTAAAGAAAAATATGTTTTTGAGAAAGAATATTGAAATCATAAATACTTCAAGCAGGCAAGCCTCTGATAAATTCCACTTAGAAGTTTTCTACATCAATGACATTTTGTGACTGCTGTTGCTGTAACAGGCTATGGTTAAGAAATTTTGATTTAAAATACAGAAAAGTCAAGAATAAAAAGTCATTGGAGTCTGTAAAAGGTATTCAGTAGAAGGAAGAACAGCAGTCAGATTGTTTTGAATTTTGTATATGTTTCCAACACATGCATTTGTCTACCCATGCTGTATTGTGTTTGATTAGAAGAGGAGTATTACTACTGAATTGGTAGCTCTAGTTGCAGAACATGATGCTGCTGGCAGCAGTGGCTGTCATTTTAGCTTTAAATCTGTGCAAATATTAAATTATAAGTAGCGTAGTTCTAGTTAAAATACTTACAACTACCGTGTGTACCTATTTTTGTAGAGTTTTTTTAATGAAGCTGATAAGAATCTACTTACACTCTTACAGGAGCAACAGTTACTTAGCTTTGCAAAAGAGACAGTGTTACTAGAGAAAGTGTTACAGATTTAGCTGCTGTTATTCAAAATATAATATTACAGCATGAGGAGGTTTAACTGGTAGGAAAAGGGGGTTGGATTTTGATTCCCTTGGTCCTCTGAGGTAAGAGTCTGAATATTCATGAGGCATTCATTAATACAAATAGTTGGTCTACTGCTGCACCTTTCCATGGTTTATTAATAACTTATGGACAGACCACTCCCAAGCATACAGAGGGCAAGAATACTTTAATGATTGCAGTGTTCTCATAGTAAAAAGAAAGAGCGAGATGGTTTATTTCAGCAGCACCATTTACAATGCTGTAGTTAGGGTGTCAATTGCACACTGTACTTAAGGTTGTATCGGTAACACTTGAACTATAATTTTTTAATTTTTTTTTGGAGGGTTATAAGTTGTGTGTAAAACTTTGTTCCAGGCTAGGACATGACATAAAGAAATATCTGCCTTGAAGCAACTGTTTTTTGGCTCAAATCTTTTAGCATATCCTTTTATCTTTTTTTATTATTATTATTATATTAAGTCAATGAGTAGAGGTAAAATAAAATGAATGTTACCATTTCCAGGCTTTCTCCTTCTTTGCTGATGAAACTCATTTTGAGTTTAGATTAAAAACAAAAATTTTGGGATAATATCAGTCCATAGCATGGTCCGGGTGTTTTTGGCATTGAAAAGTAATGTTTGTTAGTCATGTAAAAAGAAGATTTTAAAAACTCACCTTGCTGCTGATAGACAGTTATAGTTACTATCCATAGATTAACTCACTAGAGAGTGGGATTGAAACAGCGAAGATGCTGAATTTACAATAAAAATAAAACCTTTTAAAAACCTTTTGTGCTTTTTTTCTACTCTGAAAAGTATTTAATCTTGGGCATGTCATTAGTGAAGGTTACAGTACACTAGTCAATAAGATTATGTAGTATTTTGTAATTCTGTAAATATTATCTACAGTAAAAACATAGAATGAATATACATACTATGGATATATATACTATACATACTAAACATACTATACTTGCTTTCATCATTTACTAATCATTTAAGGGTTTAACACTTTCTCAGGAAAAAAGTGTATGCCATGTTATTTCACTGTTATCCGTAATAATGCAACTTCTGTCAGAAGTAGCCAATTTTACTTTGTATGTTACACTTTCACTGAGTGACTGCAGATGCTTATGCTGTGTAGTGATGTCTCTATTAAATTGAGGGTTGATGATGTACACTCTTGTTACATTTTAAATGCACATAATTACATCCCGCTGCTTGTACTGAGCCTAGTCAGACAAACTTTTTCTTTCCTTCCTTCCTTCCTTCCTTCCTTCCTTCCTTCCTTCCTTCCTTCCTTCCTTCCTTCCTTCCTTCCTTCCTTCCTTCCTTCCTTCCTTCCTTCCTTCCTTCCTTCCCTCCTTCCTTCCTCCCTCCCTCCCTTCCCCCCCTCCCTCCCTTCCCCCTTTTTCTCTCCAATACTGTAATAAAAATATCACCCATTTATCACTATCCAGCAAGAGTAGGGAAAAATATTCAAAACATGTAAGAATTGTTAGGGCTTTTTGGGGTTCTCCCTGAGTTTTTAGCCTAGATAAAGTTAATATAGAAATTTTATCATTTGTTGGAAAAAATGCATGATTTTTTATAATCTTTTACCTTTTTGTTAAGTATTTGTCATGCTACCCTCAAATGAAGTCTCCTCTGGGACTGTAAATTTTTCTTTTGTGATTAAAAGTACTGAAGTACCCTGGATCAGGGCATTCACAGTTAGATACAGAGTCTTTCTGCTTTAGGTCACCATTTTGAATTCAGTCCAGCCCATCATCAGACTGCTGTTAGGGCAGCATGGCATTCTCAGTGCAATTCCCAGTAGGCACATTTTTTCTCATCTTGCTTTCTCTCCTGAGTTGAGCTCCTTGTATTGGGCAGTCATCCCACTAAATTTAAGTGAGTTCCATCATCCACACTTGGATCCAGTTTTCCCTCACCTAGGAACAATTTGTCCACAGTCACTTCTTTTATGTTACTTACTTGAGTGTGACATCACCATCATCACCGTCACTGATGTGCCTTTTTAATATTTCAAGACACTGTGGAGTAGACAGATACAAGCCTCATAAAACTGAAAGGAAACAAAAAAAATCCCTTAAAGAAAACAAAAAATTCTCCCCCTTTTCTCTCCCCCCACCCTGAAGTGCAGCTGTGTTGTGTAGGGTTTTATGGATTAAATGCTTGGCAGAGGTGCTGGAGTTGATAGGATTTCAGTTTACAGTGAGACAGTCTCATCCATGGAACTCACTTAATTTCATTAGGCTGCCAGACCCTGGGCTGGCTACTCTTCTTGTCGTTCCTGTCTCTCAAGGAAGATGAGAGGGGTAAAGTTAATATCTCAAGGGAAGATGTAGTAAGGTAAAGTTAAAATCAACAAGTTTTTGTATAGATCATGGGAATACTTCCATTTGTATGTACAATTGTACGATCTTTGTACAATTCTGTGGAAAAAATAAGCACAGAGACTTCTGGATTATGTTTGTGTAGGACCGTCCACTGCAGCCCTTTTATGGATATGATGAGTATATTATGTAGCCGTATCTCTGTATCTGGGTACAGTAAGAAAATAAGAATAAATAAATACATTGGCTAAATTGTCAGTAATCACAGCAGGAGGCTGAAGGATGAAATGAGCCATGGCGGCTAAGCTATTTTTTCAACCGTGAAGTTGACCTCCTTAGGTCAGGGTTGTGACATGCTGGTAGACTGAACAGTGTATAGAAGCTTTACTGCTGCTACCTGTGGTGGTAGAAAAAGGGGGTTTATACTTCTAAGGTTACCTGTTCGTCTCTTCTGTGAGCATTACAGTTTCCCTTTTCAATCACAGTCTTTTTTTATTTTTTCTTCCAAGTATTAACATAGTTCAGAGCATTTAAAACATCAGCAGATTATTATTGGAAACATTTTGTATAAGATTAGAAAATATACAGTAGGGAACTAGGCTGCTTTGGCAGGAGATAGGCAGGGTGAGGTAATGGTCCTTTCCTCCTCTAACATTTATGATACTAGTAACTGCTGAGTATACTTTTCCAAAAAAGGTGAAAATGTTACACCCTTTAGCATTAAAATAAATCATTTAGAGCAGGACATAATTGCCCTCAGATCTACATGTCAGAAATCAACTCCATTACTCTGCTATCCCTATGTATATATTATTGCTATGTAAATGTTAACTAGGAGTGAGGAGTGAGGAGCAAGTCTGTCTTGAAGATCTAAGAGGAGTAAGGCATCTAAGATGCCTTAGATCTTACTGATGAGTTCAGAGTTAGTACACATCACTTATAAGCCAAACTTCAACAGCATATGGAAGGGATATAGCTCTGTAGTCTGTAATACAAATCTTAGATGTTGATATCTACATATATTCGGGTACATATTTTGAAACTTCACAAAAAAGTATGTATTACATACATAGTATTTTTTTTTTTCTAAGAGGGTAAGAAAACAAAGGCTGTCTGTGATATGTTTGTTGTACAAGGTTTGTATCTGACTTCTGAATCATAGAATCATAGAACAGTAGGGCTTGGAAGGGACCTGTAGAGATCATCTAGTCTAAAAGTCCCTTCTGGTTTTGAGAACTGGAAGTAGTCAAACATTTTGCTGTAAAATTTGCTTTGTAGGTGCCTAAGTTTTGCACAAATATTTTGTTATATGCTCTTCATTCCCTGGTATGTAGTCACACTTTCAGAGGTTAGAAGTGGGAGAGTAGCAGTTTTATTTTAAATAACCAGTTTCAAAATTGCATTTGCTTTACTGCAGGAGGAAAGCACATATCTAAATAGGTACTTGCACAATTAGGTAACTGCACATTTAGTAGTAATTTGCATAGGTAATGGCTTCCTTGTAAAACAGGGTAGGAGAAAAAGGATGAGAAGACTTATGCCTGGTGCCCATCTTTAAAAACTGCTACCAGAAATTGCTTGGTTTGCTTAGTGAGTAAGATTTAGCAGGATTTGTTTGGAATACTTGAGAGGCTGTAAACATACTGCAAAACCATGTTAACACAAGATTATCTTATTAGACAAACTTCTTGAATTGCTTAGGAATGCTTAATTTACTAATACAAGCCAAAGTCTTAGCTTATTTATTTATTTTCCTCTCCATCCCTCCCTCCCTCCCTCCCCTGATACTGTTTGTGGGGGGAGGGCAGGCGTGTCAGGTGTTGAGGTGAGGGGGAACATCTTTTCTCTTAAGAAAAGGCATCTTATCTTGTTCCCTAACCATAGACATGTTACAGACAGTACTTTGGGAGAAGATAATACTGCTCTCATGCTTTCCCTCAGAGGGTAAAGGCAATTGTGCCTGGAGTTGGCCAGTCTGTGGCTGTCCGCCATCTGTGTAAGGAATTCACAATCCCAGACAAAAGAAATTGGCAAAGTCTTCTTTCTGTCTGTTCTCCAGAGCCTCAAGATAGCCATAAAACACCTGGACAAAATCAGCAGGTGATGGCAAGGGAAAGAGAATGATCAGTCACAGGCATTGTTGAATCCTTTGAACATTACTTATAGCTTGGCCACTGCTGTCACCAGGCACAGTTTGATCTTCAGTAAGCATTCTGGAAGTGTTTTTTTTCCCTGGCTGTATGACAACAAGGGGAATAAGATAATGCTGTGGAGGAAAAGCAGACTTTTCCCATCTTGTAATTTTTATCTCACCTTGTAACAGTTTTTGTTAACTGTTTTTGCACTAAATACTCATGCAGAGACAAAACCCCAGCTTTTTATATGTGGAAAAAAAGTGTCATGTATTTTTACCTTTGTGACCACCCTAACCAGGAGTGCTTAACTGTCAACTGTGTCCCAAAATTAACAAATGGCTTAAAAATTGAGATCTATCACTGTCTTTCTTTCACTTTCTATGTTGCCTTATGCAAAGCTTGAAACAATGACCATTTTAAAACTGAAGAATGCTGTTTTCTTCTGCATATGTCTCTCTTAGCACATTCATAACAGAACTGTTTTTCTTCCTTATTTATGATTTCTTATAACTCAATATTGATCCTCAGTTATGACCTTTATGAATTGACTAGAAACTCAGTGCGACTCTCAAACTCTGGAAGAATCCTAGCCTTTAATTTACTTCATGTTTTCTTATATTCTTTCCATACCATGTATATGGTTTTTAGCCTATAGAGATTTCGGCATAATAAAATTCATCTTGAATTTAAAAGGAGAACAAAGAAGTGCAGTGACAGATTAATATATCTAGAAGAGCATCCTTACATGAAACAGAAATTCAGGCACAAGAACCACCTTTGGCATGAGAGGAAAATACTTCCCGCTTGTTAACCTGTTGGAATTTCAGTGCATGGGTACTTAGCACTGAGGCAGACAGTCTTGCCAGTGTCAAGGGGTTACGTTTGTAGCTGCTGTTTTGTTGCATCCCCAAAGCTAAGTCAAATCCTATCAAAAAGCTGCTGGATCACTTCACACTTCATCTGTCCCCTGAATCCTTCTCCCTCCTGTTGGTGTTTTCTCTTTCTTCTTCTTCTCTCCCTATGCTCCTGCAAATGCAATCCTTCTTCACAGAGCTAATGTGAAGCTTGAATGAATATAACTCTGTCCTGCTAAGTGTATTAATTCTGCACTCTACTTTAGACATGAACTTTGTTGTTCATCATAAAACCTCTGTGTGGGTTCAAGTGTGTGTGTGTGTGTGTGTGTGTGCATGACTTGAGGTTGGTTGTTAACACTCTGTTTTAAGGAAGACTGAATGCTGCAATTGTTCAACAGTTTCTATAGCTTGTATTACAGCTTGTAATCAACTTGTATGAACCTTAGGAAAATAAGGGTGAATATTCAAGATTTAAACAAATTAAGGAGGAATCTGTTACTTCGCAGCAAGATGATTTGTGGATAAATAAAACTAAGAAAATTTGATCTGCTTTCTTAGTGTAGAAAGTATATGTAGCATCCCTAGAATGTGTTACCAAAAGTGTTAATATCTTATAACAGCAGTAATAATAATCCTTTTTCTCTAGCTAATCATGTGCTAATCTGTTGGTAAATCAAAAGTATTAGACCATTTAAAAATCATTGTGTCAGCTCAGTTGAAGTAACTGGCATGGTGCTATAAACGTTTGGGAGAATAGTTTTGTGAACTAAAATAATGATGTCACAAAACAAAGAATTTTGCTAGTTCTGCACAGCAGTTCTAAGGATGTCATTAGTTTTAGGCCCTGGCATTTGAGTTTATATAGAAACAGAATACTGCTGCTGTTTCATTGATATATACTGTTTCTGAATACGATTTCAGTGTTTACTGCTTCTCGTGGAGCAACTAGGGATAATTCAGTATCTGAAAGATTCTTCCATTTGTAACCTTTTCTTCCTGTATGTGTGTGATTGATAAACAAATATACTTATTACTGTGGTTTTTTTCTGTTTGTAGACAATGAAGGAATTTAGTGTATGTTGTTTATTTTCTTTTAAATTTCATCTTTGGTTCTGTAACGTAACATAAATAACTAGGCTTTCATCCATCTTTCATTTCAGCTTACCTTCTTACAGTTTTATATTTTGAAGTTTCTCTTTGTCCTTTCTGCCATTCTTCATGACTGCATGCTTCATGTTATTCCCTGGAAGGCTAAATCAGTTACTAACACACTTCATAATTAGACTATTTAGATCAGGCTAAATAGAAATAGTGATAAAAGTTCATAGAAAAATAATTTGTGCTCCCTTGTCTTGTATGAAAAATTGTCATATATTCTGTTTTACATAAATTTGTCTTTGGTGAAAGATTTCAATGATCACCCATGTAGCAGTGAAAATTTTCATTTTGTTATCTATCAGGATGGAACCTATACAGACTTATTTCCACCTGTCTTGAATATATTGAGTTAGAAGGCATATTGGCAAAAGAGAGATTGTATTTAATATTGAAAATGTGAAGAAGTAATCACAATACTCTAACTCTCCCTAAACCTGATACTATGAAAGTTGTCTCTATGATAACAGTTTGAATAACTACTTTTACATTAAAATTTGAAAATCCTATTTTTCATTTAGATTGCAGATTTCAAAATGACATTTTCATTTCTTTTTTTCATGCATCTGAATTTCTTATATCTCTATGGAAATTTCTCATACCTTATGAACAAGTGAAGTTTGTGTATGACTGTGAAGATTTAATCAGGTTAAATTTAGAAATACAAGTGGAATTTAAGAAACTCCACCTGAAAATTAATAATTCTTTTTATGATTTCACCTGAGATAGGGATTTGTATTTAATCTGTTTTGTTTTGCATTTCTCAGGAATTGTATTTAAAACCAAACATAGCCTTCAATAATAATAGGCTTTTGCAGTTATTTCTGATACTTTGGATTTTTTTGTTTTTATGTGGAGCATTGCATGTTTTAGCACCAAATCTACCAGTCTGGCTTAGTGTTTATGTTTCCTTTAGCGATTCACTTCAGCTACAAAGCTGAATTTCATTAGTGAAACACTCATTCTATACAAAAATGTACCATGGTTATACTTGTATTGTAGTGTTTGAGGGTCAGCTGAAGTATGATTTCAATGCAAGGGCAGAAAAAGATAGGACATGGGAAAAGTATTTCTACAAATGAATAATATAACTACTTTGCCCTTCTGTGTTCAAATCTAAGGGTGTATGTGTTTAACAGAGTACTTTCTCCTCAATTGCCTTCACAATTCACTCCTCTCGTGTGGATGCTGTGTGTATGCTCTTTATGTGTATGCAAACTCTGTTTCTCAACACAATTTATGACCTTTTAATTTTTCATATGAAATTTTTGTTCTGAATAAAGGAAGCAAGTGATCCATGTTCAGTCCGAAAGGGACATAGGTTAATGCCAAACTCAAGCAAAGACTGGGGGATCCTCTTTCATTAGTGCTGCTTAGCCTTGCAGACCTCTGTTCACTAATTGTACTGCATGGGTAATGGTAGATATTTTACCTTCTGCAGGCTTTGAATCCTCAGAGCAAATAGAACACCCAGTTTGTACACTGTGCTTTATATCTGTCACTTTTGAAGCATGATAAGAATGAGGTCAGTTTTATTCTTCTAGTTTCCAAATGGGAAATTGAGGCAAAGGAGAGGGAAAGTGATTTACCCAGTGTACTAACGGTGGACTGTGTGAAGCATTATCCTTTCTGAAGCCTACAGTGAAAGAAATTGTTTGACAGCTTTCACATTTCTGTCTGGTTGCTGTTCAGAGGTAATATTCAGATCTGTGGTGAAGGGACAATAGCAGAAGATCATCTAAATCCATTTTGCCAAGTGGTTTAGTTAAACCATAATAAAGCTGTGTGTGAATGTTCCTATTCAGAGAGTGGTCTGAAGTACTTTGCTGGTTCCTTTCATGTGCAGAGTTGCCTTCTCTCATCTCTCAGGGTTATTCATTCACTTGACTAAAAGACTGTCAAAGGGATGCAGATCACTTCCTGCTCCCCTCCAGTATGCATACTGCTCAGGGTTGTGTAAGAGCTTGACAGATAGAGATCCCTTTTCAGCTTAAGTATGTTATGTTGCTGAAATCATCCATGTGTTTTTAAAGGTAGTATTTATTTAAGGGGTAAGGAATTATGTATTTTTGTAATACTGGCAGTTTAAAACATACATTTTTTTTTCTTAATCTGAGAGAAAAACAGAGCATTCCCTGGGCTACGTACTTAGGTGAGTTGTGCAAAGGTGGTCTTGATCTTAAACTGTTGTGTATGTGAAGTAATAGAGAATTATTAGTGACAGAAGTTACTCAGCATAGTGTTATACAAGGAGGTGAATGTTTGTAGTATAAGGACTTCAGTCTGTAAAACATTACATAAATGTACTGTGTTACGTAAATATTTTTCAGTAGTTGTTATTCCCAATTGGCTCTTGCTGCTTTTCAAGTGTCCTGTAAACAGCTCTGAATGGAGCGACAGTTGGTAAAGGATGAGCTTGAGGAATCTTGCCGGAGAGGCCAAGATGCTTCTTCTACCTACTGCTTGTCCGGAGAGCTTTCCGCCAAAGCCACTGCCACTAGAGCTGAGTGGCAGTGGGAAATGAAACTCTCTGCTCAGAGACTTCAGTTCATCTCCTGGCAAAAGCAATTGCTCAATTCTTTACTAGGATAGTAAGTGCTGAGAAAGTGAAGGTGTCCAGACACAGAGTGGTGGTGATGCTGTAAGTGCTACAGTCAAATTTTTTTCCTAGTGCATGTGAGGTGGAGCTCTGTAACCCGGTATTTCTCATTACAGAACGGAAAAGTTTGTTATGTGAATATGTTACAGCTCAAGCAGAGCTGTACTGTAAGGAGATCTAGAGGAAAAAACTTGGAGAACAGAGGACCAGCTGAAATTTTTTTTTCAAAGAGCTTTCTTTTCCTGGCAGTGGGAAGCACATAAAAACCCCCAAGCTGAGTGGAAGGAGCAGTTTCTAGTATGAGGTTTTGGTCAGAAATAGTAACCAGGATTTCTAAGTGTAGTTAAGCAGCTGTTATCTAGCAGACAGTTAAGCTTCTCAACTGATTATTGAAATTAATTGTACTGTGTAATTGTTCTAAATCAGGCCTCTGCAGAGTATTTTTCCACTGTTTCACACACACTATGGCCCATACAGTGACTTGGAGTGAATCAGATGGAATAGATCTTTAGTTGTCCCTCTCTTATTTTATCACACAAATGTATTTATACTTTCAAAGTAGGGGACATTTTTGTTTTACCTATTGTTGCTAGAATAAACTAAACACGAATAGATACTCTTAAAATTAGTTTTATATTTGGAAAAAAAGAATAGCAGTACCATTCATATGGGAATCATGGAACAGCTACTTAATTTCAGGAAACAGTGTAATGAATATGAACAATTTAGAAATTAGTTGCCCATTTTATTAATTGCTTATTTGTGAATGAAAAGAGCTAGTCACACAAAGATACTGTTTGGGTTCTGGAAATTGCTCCACCAAACTATCTCCAGATGTTGGGGGAGGTGGGGAAGGAAGAAACTTCATCCACATTTTAATATGTGAAACTTTTGTAGTACGTGCACAATTCATGATCTCCATTTTGATGCCATGTTTGCTTTGTCTCCTGTGTACTAGATCTTGTCTTTTCCCAGTTTTTATCTATCAAAACAAAGTTTTTAGCAAAGTCTACATCAGTATCTTCTTCTGCAATGTGAAGTGTTGCTTCGCAGAACGGAAACTGATTATTGCATTTTCAGTTTAAATAATAGGAAGTTTACATTTTGTTCTGTTCAGAAATTGTCAGAAAACCATTTTCATGTTATAAATAATTATTTTGTAGGATAAATGATAAGCATTTTACAAGAAAGGACAGCTATTAAAATTATGAAAAGTAATGAATTTCGGTAACATTCTTAGTAGTAAATGCATTTCTGGAGTGCTGTCTGACTTTAAGATACTCTGTTTCCAACTTGTTATACAAATGAGTGCAAATCATAGATTTCTTTCTTTCTGTGCAGAAGATATCAAACAAGTCTGTGTTTCATTTTCCATATTTTCTCCCTATTTTTCTTTCCCTTTTTTAAAGTTGAAATTTTATGGGCTGTGTGGTTTTTGCCATTATTTTTTCATTCTTTTAGCTGAACAATATCTCACTCCATATACACTTTACTCCTCTCAAAAGGAGGAATAAAACCCTTATCCATTTTTGCTAAGAAATATTAGGGAAACTCATTCGGAGTGATAACCAGCCAAAACCAACACTGGATTTGTGTTCAGAGTTGAATTGTACATGTCTGTTAAAAAAGGCAACTGTGCAGCATTTCACTTTACAGTTATTTTCCAGATCATTCAAAGCACTTGAGCATTAGAAGAATTTGTCTAGTCCCACAGGAAAAACTGTCCAATAAGCCTCTCCCTTCATCTAAGGGTCATAGAGGAAACCCTGGCTAGACGTTTGGTGACTAATTTAAAATATCTGGCAAGACAATTGATAGCACCCTTCCTTTGTGTTGTGACAAATATATTTCGACTGCAGTTTATTAACATAATCCAGCACAACCACAGACATATTGTATGTATTATAGCATAGAATTAGAAACATTTTTTGCACATCACAGTCTTTACTCTCTCTCTTTTTTGACAAGGATCTGGATAATTGTCTCAACAAATGAACTGCTGTGTTCAGTCTGTTTCTATAATTTCATAAATTGTTTTTCATGTTAAAACTAAGCAAGCTTTAACTGAGTAAGTATAAAGAACCACAGTGTAATTACAGGAGCAGTATTATTTAAAAGGTGACAGAAATGGCAGTTTAACTGACAGATACTTTTGCTTTGCTTTATTAAAACAAATTAAGTATCTCATGAAGTGCCAGTTAGTGAGCAACAGCTTCTTCTGTCTTTATCTCTCAGTCTCTTTCACTCACATGCACATATGCATGCATGCACACGCACATCTTAAAGCTGAGACTTATCATAGAAGATTGCTGCATAAGCTGGATCATAAATTACCAGCTGAGGTTCCTACTGCTCCAGAAAATTTTGTTTCAAGTTGAAAACAAGGGGGTTTGTCTCACACTTACCTAAGTCAAATATTTAGCTCTTGTGTATCTCCCTTTGTCTGAATATATTTGTTCCCTTAATTGATAAAGACAATTATAATTATTCCCATTACATGGATGGAAAAAGTGAGACACAAAAAGATTAACAGTCCCAAAACTCAGAACTCAGTGGATGACCAGGCTAAGAATGAAATCTAAATTTGCTGTCTGAACCACTGAACCACACTACCTGCAATTAATATGGCCTTGATCCAGAGTCCACTGAAGTCAATGTAAAGAAAATTTTTGGGTGGGTCCTGTATGTAATGTAATGTAATGTAATGTAATGTAATGTAATGTAATGTCTTTGCTTTAGTTTTTTATTTTTCTCCTAATGATATGGTTATTAATGTTCAGCTGTTTCATGCAGTACTTTTGTAGAGAGTACTGGGAATCAGTCAATGACACTGATACACTGATGATACACTGATAAAATTTGAATGAGGAGTAGGGGCTAACTTCCCCCCATTCTACGCCCCTGTCCTTTTAACTTGTTTTGAGTTGGACACCTTTTTATATAAGAAATTTTCTCACCTTCCAGATCCACTCATTGTTTTTAAAAATGTGGGTATTTTAAATATCTAGACTGCTTTTCTTTATGTTTTCCAGGGCTCTGTATCCAAACCTTTTACTAATCCTAAGATCTGCAGAACTGCAAAATGGTATTCTCCAAATATTTCACAAAAATCAGATTTTAATCAGGTTTATTACTAAGTAAGTGATCAATACGTTTAAGCTATATGCTTGGTCTGGCATATATGTCTAGTCAGTCAGGTGTTAAACTAGTGTAGGTGTTAAACTAGTGGCTAGTATGAACAACATTTGAGAGGCTAGCACATATCATATTTGTATATAGGGTTTTATAGTGTGTGCAAGCTGGAACTGTGTGTCTTGTGAACTCAATTTTATGAAAGAAGGAAGCAAAAATCTAAAGAGTTTAGTGAAAATACCTAGCTACAAACATGATTTTAAAATTCTTTCTACCAATCTTCTCAAATTTTTAAATTAATTTTTTGTTAATCATTTCACAAAAACTGACTGTGTGAAAGTTTGCCTTGATTCATGTTCTGGTCAGTTGTGATCTTTACAGATCTATTTGCCTAACAGCTCAGGATCTGCCTACAGTTCTGTGAAAACCTGAAGTATATGTGATATTGATTGACTTAGTGGCATTGGTGAGTTCTGGCTACAATACCAAGGAAAGAGCTTAACCACGTGTTGCTACCAAGGAACCTCCTGGTATAGCGGTCCATAAATAAACTTTTTGGAAAATAATACTTAAAACTTATATAAACATCTCCTATAAATGTATGTAAATCTCTCTGTTTTGTAGTATACAATTTCAAATATGATTTTATCTTATCTGAGACTTCAGTTATATTTCACTTTGTTGCACAGTACTGAGAAATACATCTGAATATTTCCAGATCTTGTTGATGTCTGGCAAAGAACATGTACAATGTCAGGTAATTTATTTTATCATTCTTCTTAGGTGAAGTTTGGGGGATTCTGAGTTTGTAGATGTCTAGTAATTTTTAGTTCCAGGTTTTGCATGAAGAGAGAGATTTTTTTTTTTTTAGAGTTCTCATAAGATTGAAAATTTGAAATATCTGTATGAGGCAGATAGTTGAGTAAACAGCAGCATTAGTGAATCCAGATCTCTTAAAGCTTTATTCTTAGTGTTGAATATTATTACAGATGTCTGATATTCCCCCAGGCTTCCCCTTCAGCCCACCTTCTGCAGCATTCTTGTAATCCAGAGCTACCTTTGCTTGGCTTAGTAAGAGGTGTGCTGTGACTAGGCAGGAGCTGCTGATTGACCAGCTGGGTGCTCCCTCTTCACTATTAAGTAAGTGTTTTGGAATGCCCTGGCTCTAAGTACCTGGCAGGTCAAAACAAAAGGTTTTTGGGACTGCATGCAGCTTCTGGGTCATGCTTTGTGCAACCTTGTTGTAAGAAATAAGTGTCTTTGTAAAGTCTACCTTTGTACCAGAGATATTAGAAGTAGGTGCATGGATTCAGAAGTTGTGGAAGAGCAGAAAGATATATAGACTGCATAACTATTGTTTCCTTTGAAGACATAATCAGATAGGTTGGAAAAGCTGCTTCTTTGTTTTTTAAAATTGTATTTGTTGGTCTGATTTATAGGACAAATACTTACCATTTTTCATCATACCCTGGACACAAGTGTGAGTGAGAGTATGGCCTTGAATGACTTTCTTCCGTTTCGACATTGGAGCTAAGGGGTCTTCTGATTTAATCTAGTGGGTCATGGAGCATATTTGCCCAATATGTTCTGCATGTCGATGAGTTTTGAGGAGTGTTGATCATGCCAGTTCTTTGTCTGCTGAGAAGTTACTGTTCTGTGAGAAGTGATTCCTCAGACAGTTGCTCTAATGTTCCTCCATTTCTTTACATCCATACTTTGTATTCCAGCAAAAATCAGGAGATTTTTTTGGTAGTTCAAAGGAAAACTGTTTGATGTAGTTACAATGAATGAAAGCAACACGCTTCTGGCCTAAATGTAGGGTTTTTTCCTTAAATTATAGATATATTTTTGTCCTTGAAAGTTACATGTCTTTTTTGAAAGTTGTCCATCAGTCATAAGGAGAAGTTCTGAGTAGTTAAACATTCTAGTTCAGAACTGCAAAGGTGAACCTCAAGAACGTTGCAAGTACTTCACAAATTATTCTGAATTAAGTGGAGCTCCTTCTGCTCAACAGCTAACCATCCAGGTAACACATGTACATTGAGCACACTGGTAAAAGCCATTTGAAAGGATATGTGTGTATTGGGAGTATTTACTCTAGAAATCATTAAACTGAATTTCATACTTTGTGTTTTGGTCATGAAGATCTGTCTGCATCTCAACAGGACGAATGCACATGATGTGCAGTGGCTTATTTTCACACATACATTTTGTAGTGCTGTAGCAAACCAATCATTTTGCTATTATGCTCACTAGTCTCAAAAAAATAGTATTTACCCCCTGACATACCAAATTTTAAATTCTTCCAGATTTGACAGGCCATTAGTTCAGGGTCTTTTTCTCTAACATATTTTTCAGATTTTTGTGTTTGCATCTTTGTTGTTATGTATTTTTCTTTTCTTTTTTTTCTCTTTCACCCCCCCTGCATCTGCCTCCTCCCCTTCCTGCTTTTGTCCATGCCCTCTCCTGTATTCTTTCTCTGTATCTCACTCAGTGCTTTCATTCATCTTTTCCTTACTTTGCTACTACTCATCAGGTGTTCTGCTTCTCTCCACATATTTTTTTCCCCCTTTTACAAAGGAATAGGATAACTTCTCCTTGTATTGACTAATGACTTGAAAAGTCATCATTTTCTCATAAGCAGTGATTTCCCAAAGCATGTAAAGTATTTAAGATACAGCAAAAAGGGATAACCTGGTACAGACCCAAAGGCTTATTTGACTTAAAAATCTGCGTGACCAAAGCCTCTAGAAAGCATGATAAAAATCACAGAAGTGGCACATTTATTTTGGGAGAACAGTGTAGAGGATCTGTTCTTCCCTTCCGCTGGCATTCCCTTCAAAACTATTGAATTTGTGTGCTGACGCTAATGGAGAATTTACAGAGTTACATGGGTTTTTTTAGTAGCATTTAATAATATTACTATCTAATAACTATTAGATACCATCCTACTTGGTAATTAGACGAGTGAGGTGCCTTCTGAGTTATTAGTATTGCCAGTCTCCTAGGAAGCATCTGCTTTTCATCTTTGTAGTCTGTGTTGAATGGGGCCATTGTTTCCGAAAACAAGAGAAATTACATAAAGAATATTACCATAATATTCTTTAAGTAAGTGTATTTTAAACTGCTATACCAACAGGCTTGAATGATAATTTTGAAAAGTTATACATCTGTATGAATGTATGGATACAAGCCAATAATGGCTTCAAAAGGTTTCAAAGCAGTGATTATACAGATGAGAACTCCTTTCTGCTGTTTATTCAAAAACAGTTCTAAACTTGCTTGTTTACCCCACCTCTGTCATGCATACCCTCCAATTCTGCAATGCTTCTTCAGTTCCTCAGCCCTGGTCCTCAGTTGCCCTTCATTCCAACTCTGGCAGATGTTACTAGTGCCTGAAACCACACCTGTTTTTTTTTAAGCCAGTCCAAATCCCAGCACTGTCATCTTTACTAAATAAGGGGAAAGAGTTTTCAAGCAAGCCCTCTTCTGTTCCTCCCTGTCTAATGAGCTCTTCCCTCTTGCCAAAGCCTGTCTCTTGGGAACCATCCACACTCTCTGCTCCCTCATCTTGTTCTTTTGCTCCCGACTCAAAGATGTCCTTACTCACCCAGTGCCTCTTGTCACTGGCCCTAGGGCTACCAGGCTGTGGCCAGCCTAACCTGTTATCCTGGGAAGGGCAGGAACATCCCTGAGCAGGAAGTGTGTATTACACTGTCAGGGGACAGTGGCATCTGAGGAAGAGGAGACACCGTTCAGCCAGACAGGATGCCTTTGGCAGCACCACAGACCGTGGTTCCCTTCACCTCACATTCCCCAGCCTGACGGCACAAGGTAAACACTAGGCTTTCTCAAGACATCAGGAAAGACCAGACATGTTTGAGGTCGCAGAATTGCACAGAGAGCAACGGTCTAGATGTAGCCTTTCAGACTTCTCTCCCCCATATACATACTTGCTTTCCTGCCTTCTCCTAATTTGAAGATTTGTGCTTTATAAAGTTAATTCTCAGGCTGTGTTGCTGAGCTACTAATTGTGGTTGAAAGCTAGAGGAACTGAGGAGAAGATACATTAAGTCACTCAGGAAGTAAGCCAAATGGGACTAGAAGCAGCATCTTCACAGAGTCATGTGAGGGCCTGTTCCTTGTCTTTAGGTTTGGCTTCAGAAATGCCTTTGTTTTTCTAGCCACTGCAATGAGTAGGTGAAATTTGAAACAAGAATAAACAGAAGCTCCGAGTTTCTGTTTTGAGGGCAGAACCTTGACTTCCCTGATAGATTGATTTTTTTGTGTCATCTGTCACTGGGGCATCTCATGGACAACCCCTTGGTCCTGTGCTGGTGGGAGATACATGCCCTGCTTTTATGTAAACGTACTCAAGTACTAGAAGCAATGTGGCCAAATGTGTGTAGATTTCTGCCTGCATTCATTTGTTTTGCAAAGCTGTGCAGAAGAGTTTTAGGAATTTCTTCATGGCATTCATTCTGCTGTGCAATATGGACATCACTACCCCCTTTTCTGCCTCTGCTCTGACCAGGCAATGAATTAGTGTTTTTATTTCAGAGAAATATGCTAACACCATGCTGAATGCCACTGCCATCTTCTTGTGTAGTTTGGTCTTTTCTTAGGAAAACTGGGATTATTGTCTGTACCTGGAATTTGCACACATTTTTAAATGGTGCTGTGTATGTATGTATATATTTATATTAAAAAATAGGTGGGAGGGGATTAAATATAATTAATTTATAACTTCATGATAGCTGACCAAATCAATTTCTTTGTTAGAAAGATCGGAAAAAGTACATCTAACTTAAACTCATAGGTCCTTTGTGACAATGTACTTCACTAATCACTGCTTATGTACAGTCTAGCATTGAAAAAAGGCTAGAAATCAGAAGTGCTTTTTCCTTCTGTTTTATGTGGGGATCTTTTTCAATTTGAAAAGGATTTACATTTATTTAAAGACATTTTTCTAAATTTTGCTTTGAATACAAATCATGTCATACAGCTTTGCCAAAGTAAACTTGGCAGCTTAGATTTTCTTTCCTTTTTTTTTTGAGTGTTGGCATGTAATGAATATTAATGGACCATCACTTCCTGGTTTTTGGCATGATACTTTCTTCATGTAAATAGTGCTTTTTGAAATACCAAAAGCCAGAGTGCAGCTCAAAGTCTTCAATTAAATTTAGATGAATTGATAAAGAATGTCCATTTTCTATTTTGTGAGAGCTGAAATGTGTTTGTTTCCTGATAAAAAATATTGTTATTTTTCTAGAAAGTTGTGAAAAAATAATACCGTGAGTTTTACTTCCTGCTTAGCTACTTAGTTCATCTTGTTCCTCCCATGTCTGCATTTAAACTCCTGAAGTTACTCTTTTTTGATGATTTCACAGCAGCAAACGTGTTGTCCACAATCAAATAAAAATAGGGAGAAGTGAATCAGTGTGGATAAAGTGGAATTGACCTGAATTTGATCCTTAAGCTAACCACAACTATTCTGGGGTTTTAAAATTTTCTGGGTATAGAAATTACAATCGCACACCTCTGCACCATCTGGATTTTCCTAGGAGTGGAAACAGACTTATCAACATACTGTAACAGAGTCTGTTTTTGTGGTGTGTCTGGCAGAGTTGTTACCCGAAAAGTCTGGAAATCTCAACAGAAGGGCAGCTTTTATGCAATTTCCAGAACAGTTTTCACACCAAAGAGGATTAGGTGGTAAGCAGAGTGGAGAGAGAGTCTACTTGTGGTTGCATCTTGGTTTTACCAATCACTAATTAGTACTAGGCTAAATGGTGCTTTTAATTATGACCTGTTGGAATTCTGACCGAAATGAGAGAAAAATCTCCTATTTGTCTCACTGTGACTTGAACTTTTCATTATGGAAATCTTCTTTCTGTAATGAGGTGACACATGAGTTTCTTGGAGCTGAATTTAGTATTTCTGTATGTGTATGCTTGTTTCATGCTAGTGTTGTCCATGACATAGACTCTGAGGTCTAGACAAAGGAACCCATTCCATTTGGCCTGTGATTTTGTCCCACAGGAGAAAAAAGGTTACAACTAAGGGCTGATTTAACTCTTCATGTGCACAGAGAGATGTTTACTGTACAACTGCTGGTGACATGTGCATATGTGAAGGTAGATGAAAGCCAAGGCTTCAGGGAATGGCATTTGTGACAGTGAGGGTGGCATTAAGAACCTGTCTGAGACCTGTTATCAAAGAAGCTGCTGAATTTGTCTGAGGTGGAAGGGCACTGAGGAGCAACTATAGCAATGTCTGTGAATAAGGAGTACCATTGATCTCTGCTATGGTTGCCACAGATTTAAGTATCCCTTTGCAGTCCTGCTGCCATATGAGCATCAAAATAGAAGCTGAGAGCAGAATGTGATCCCAGCTGTCAGATGGTTAGGCTGATAGCTCTGCACTTCATTCACTTGGGCTGATACAATTGAAGTATGCTAGAAAGCAGGTAGAATTTAGCAACTGCATTCCAATATCGTAATCCTCTCAATTTTATAACCTTGGGGAAGGGAGATCGTTACTGACAGACTTCCAGGTTATTATTTTAGACTCTTTTTCATAAAATGGTTTTTTTTAAAAAAGAAGTTACCATAGACTCTTTCTGCCTTCAGTGAAACAGGACAAGATTCCTATTGATTGCAATGGAAAGAGGCTTTGGGCCAGTGTTTTGCAGATACTGAGCCATTTCACTTTCTACTAGCCTGGTCTACTTTTTCCACAAATTTGCACAGCATATGTGTTTGCTGCAAAGAATTTATATAGTAAATGGTGACCAAAGTATGTTTTGTCCTGTGATAAACTGCTGGGTGCTATGACAGGAATAAATACAGGGCTTAGCGTGAGCACAGTGTGCCCACATAATTATGCATGCTGGATTAGGTCCTGTATACTGGTCTTTGCATAGACAGTAGGAGCATTTCTGTTTCATAGAGAGTAAGAGAATTCCTGTTTGCAGAGCCCATGCTTAGCACTTGATATACTGAGTAGCAGCCGGATTACTGTAACTGATGCTACTTAATGTGATCTAACACCAGTTTGTCAGAAGGAAAAATGAAAGAAATCTTAAGACACGCACTGAGTATTGTATTGCTCTAAGTCAGGAGAGACCTTATAAAGAAGCTGGGAATGCACTGGGTGTATCCAGCTTTGTCTATGAGGATGTGTGTTGCTTGATTTTTAAAGGTGCTGAACACTGGCAAATCAAAATATACAGTCAGGATCTGATAAATACAATGTACAAATGACTACTGTGTTTATGTATCATACCAAAATATTCTCAAAGATAAATGGGTTCAAATACTATGTGTGCTGCCCAGTGGCAAAAGTTACTCCTATTTTAATGCAGCATACTAGAATACATTCTTCTGGATGGAGTGGTCCAGTTGTTCCTGAGACATATATTATAGCTATTGTCATCCTCTGCTGAATACATATGTCTGAATAGATGAGTTTTACTTGGCAAAATAGCTCAATTTCTTAAAAAAAAAAAATCAGAAATCATTCTCCATTACTTAGTGTGCTTTTTCTGCGCTTTCTGCAGAATTCTGAAAGTTTCACTATTCTGGGAATATGAATATTCTAGCTGTGAGATACAGACGCAGGTTGTTGCAGCAAAGCTGTAACTACCATTGCCTAATCTGTCTTACATCTGAGGCTAAACAAGACTTCAGGGTCCAGAGGTAATGTTTGAGCATGCATTTCAAGGTATAAATTTACCTAATAGTGTGACAGAAGTGGGTAGTATTGAAGTCAGACCAGTGACAGGTCATGTCATTAAATAAAACCAAAAGTGATAGAATATCTAAACAAAATTGTTTTATTAGATTACTGGTTTTCCCTTGGGTGCAATCTAGCATGTGAGTTCTTCTTGACTGATTTTAAATAAATACATGTAGATGAAAATCATAGAATCATAGAATCATAGAATGGTAGGGGTTGGAAGGGACCTTTAGAGATCATCTAGTCCAACCCCCCTGCAGAAGCAGGTTCACCTAGATAAGCTATTATAAGAGAAAAACTTATTTCTGTATTTCAATATGAGTTCTTGTTTGTCTCTATAAACGTGCTTTGCTAACGAATCATCTGTTTTCTTCCCCCCATCTCCAATGCAAAACCAAAAGAGAGGATATTCATAATTTAAAAACAATTTAATAGTAATTTGGCCCAATACAGCTACAATTACTGTGAATTATGCAAGACATTAATACTAAATTCATAAGGTCAGAGCAAGTAGTATAGTGTCTCTTGACTACCTGCTTTAAATTTGTTGGTCAGGAGCAAGTTACTGTGACAGAAACTGTGGTAATAGGCTGGCTACGGTCTACCACAAATATATAAACAACTAACAATTTGATTACATGGAAGTCTTAATCTTAGGACATTGTACAAATGAATGCACAGTGTATAAACCTCTAGAAACAATAGCTGCACTGAACATTTCTTACCTAACATAGCAATAAATATGCAGGTACAGCACAGTAGGCGATAGTATTTATGAGACCAGTGCCACAAGTAAAAAACAGTGCTACTGTGTGGTATTCTTTCTACACTTTGTTGGTCTTCTCACTTGTATTATGCTTACTGCTTCTTATATTTTAAAGAGATACAGAATTTTTCGACAGCCATCAGTTAAACAACAAAATAGCAGAGAAACTGTTTCTGTTCTCCTTTCCTTTGCCCTCCTCTCATGCTGATGCTGCTCACTGAAGAGCAGGTGCTCGGGGTTATTGTTATAGACACAATTGCTTGTATCTAAATTCCTGGGCAAACATGAAAGAGAGACAATCGGAACAATGCTGTAATCCCAAAAAGTACTCAACTGGACTCTACAGATTTTTAAGTACTTCTGTATCCCTCAGTTCAGGGTTGTCTGCTCTCCATTGAAGCAGAGATTACTTTTACAAGTCATCATCTCAAAGAAGATTTGAGGCATACCTTGCAAGCCACTGGATTCCTTTACTCTTTCAGGTTTTGTATTAACATAAGTTGTTTATAAAAGTAACACATGCATTCAGCATGGAGGTGTACAGCCAACATAAAATCTTTCCTCGCTTCATTGTCAGCAATTTAAATTATATTGTCCCAAGTCTCAATGTGGACTATCTTGTTAAACCTTAGTCACCTGGGTTCTGATGGGTTTTCTTTATTTTCTGCCTATGTGTGATCAAATATTACCCATAATGTTATAAAGATAAGCAGTAACAGGGAAGAACAAGGTTACCTAACATCAAGATCCACAAAACCTGTGCATTTATTGAAGTCCTGTATGCTTTCCACAATTGAGTCTCAAACTGAAATGAGCACTTAAAATTGGGAAGTGCCAGTAAATAAATACTGAGGGTCATTGTCAGTGATCTGTAATGCTTTTGTCAAATAAAGCATTTATACCAAATTATGTCATGTCTTTTTACACCCATTTAGTACCACTGATTTTAGTATCATAAACAGGCATTGTTCACTTTTGCATGTGGCAATACATAAACGAGAGCAATTTCTTTTTGGATTTGATTGGAGTTTCTGGAGTTTCAGACTAGGCTTTTGCATATGTCTTCTGCCCACCCTGAACAGACAGTAACCACTGTGACCGGGTTGTTACTTTAATTATGATGCACAGTGGTGAAGGTGATTTCAGAGGGTGAGTTTGTGTTACCTCCCATGTGCTTTCAAGGGAGGCTTGTTGAGTAAGCACATCATAAGTATTGCATCAGCTAGAACCGTAAGTGATACAGTGTTTAGTTTCTATTCTGAGAAAATGAATTTGTTACTGTGATGAATGTTTGCACTTGTAGACCTTCTTGCACATATATTTCTCACTCTCTTTCCTTCTCGTATTTTGTAGATTTCACTTTCTCATTGAAATTAGTGAAATATTTACTGTATATACACAAAGTGCAGTGGCTTTTGTTAGTAAGCCTAGTGTAGCATCCTTGTTCAATTTGATACTCACCTTGTACCCAACTCCCTAATTCTGCATGAGAAGTCTCTTTAAATTTAGTTACAATCAAGTTTCTTTTATTAAAAAATAAAAATTAAAGACATGATTCCACAGTCATTAACAGCTCACTTTTTGAAGAAAGATTCATTTAATTGTTAAAAGCAGCCATCTATGGAGAAGAGGCTGTGAGAGAGCTGGCATCTAACAATAAGAGAAATGAAAACTTTAAACTCATAAAAAATTTCAAGGGTTCTAATAAGGTCTCCATGGAAAGCGTGTTTCAAAGTCTTACAAGAGAGACCTTCTCGATATCACTATTTTTACAGTTTTTTTTAAGACTTTGGTTCCTCACTGGCAATTGCAAGTAATCATTGACACTGAGTTATGCCATTTCCTTGTGATATCAACTTACAATACTTGAAGAATGAAGCCTGGAAGTCTAGTGACTTTACCTGGGACTGTTTTGAGCTGTGAACATGCTCTTCTATAGTAAGGGAACCTTGCAAATATTTCATGTTACTGAAATCAACGTAACACATAGGAGCTGTTTAGCAGAGATAGGTAGATTCTGTTTCTACCAAGCTGGGTGTTGCAAACTGGTGAATATGCAGCATTTATCTCAAAATGATGCTAGGTAAGTGTAAGGTGTATTGACAAATCATTTTTAAAATTAATTGCTAAACATATGGCTTGTTTTTCTGGTAATTTTGAAGATGTTTCTGTTTACAGGGACCTCAGAAACTGGAATTCTGATAGGATTTTTTTGTGTGTGTTGTACTTAGAGGGTACAATGATTTAATTATTTATTGGATTGTGTGAGAAGATTTTTTTACCTTTAGAGAGAAGGTAATGAATGTATATATAAAAACAATGAGAATGTGAGTATTTGCAGAATCAAGTAGGGTGTTGATAGGCATTTTAAAAAGCCGATGCAGACCATAAAACATCTAGAACTGTGTATATAATTACAGGCCCTTACTTGTCTTATACTTTGTTCTTTTTTTAGTAAACATATAACTCTGTCTTTTCCTTATTCTATTAAAGATAAATATTGTCCCTATGTGTGATAGTGGCAATAGATCTTACTTTGATTTCATATCCCTCCATGGATTAAATTAAATCTGTCTTTGTGTACACTTCAAACATGTTCTGCCAGAGACAGCATGTCCTATCTTAGCTGAGTTGGACATTGTATGTTGTAAATCTGTGCAATTGAAATAGTGCTTTTAAATATGTGTTATAATGATTTAATGAGACATAAATATGAAGATCAAAACTATTTAAATTTGAAGGTTGTGCAGAGGAAGAGGCCTGGGAAAAAAAAAATCTTCTTCTGAGCTCATACATGATACTGTAGGACAGAAAATCTAGCTTTGTACCAGTAGGGGCAGATTTATTCTGTACATTGGGAAAAAAAACCCCACTCAAATAAAAAGAATGGGCTGATAAAGCTTGTGCTTCAGTTTATAAATGCAAAGAAATATATGTGTATTATATTGTATTATGTATATTTGTGTTCTGGAGTATAGCTAAAGGACAACTTCCCATGAAATAATGCATTCCTTTAGAATTGCTGTAGATTTTCATAATTTTTTTTAAACATTCCTATTGTAACCTACATCAAAAGGGCAGCTATGGTTCTTGTGTCTGACTATACATATGCATTATAAAAAACTGAGTCTACTGTAATTACCAGTTTGCAGAGCGAATTCCTGCAGGGTTTGTACTCTCCCCATTAGTAAAAGAGATAAGTTGAAATGTATTAAAATTTCACTGTACAACTGGGAGTTTTTGTTCACAGTAAATGTGGTAATGTTTCTTCATTGCTTGACTGTTTGTGTTTAAATTTAGGCAGTGTGCCCAACAGGGACAAAATTATAGGATAAAGCTATGTATAAAAGAAAATCCTTCTGAGAAAACCAATAACTTTTTTTTTCCTTTTTTTTTTTTTTTCCTCTCTGTCTCTATCTCTATCTCTCAATGTGTGGTTTCATATGTAATCATGCTCCATTCTGGCCAAAGAAAAACATTTTATCTATTTCACATTTACTGTAATTCTTCTCTCTCATACATAAACTGAAGGGATGGAGTATATGTTAGCAAACCCTTGTGCAAAAATTCCATGGCTTTGTTTTGGGGAGGTGTTGAAGAAGCAAAACTTGAAGTATACATGAATAAAAAAAATACAAGTTTAATGATCATTATCCAATTAATGGAAGAATTTTCAGCTGTTAATCTGGCATTTTTAGAGGAAAAAAACATGGCTGTGTGGTCTACTTGTTCTTACGTGATTACAATATCAGTTTTGTGGCTGACAGAGAGTTGACCACTGAAGGAGCAGTGCCGGATTGAGTCTCTAATTTAAATAAGAAGTTATTGCTTTGAGTAATAACTTAAAAACATGTTACGTGGTACAGAGTGTTGACCTTGATGAGTTAAAAAGTATTTTCAGAAAATACTCAAACTTTTCTAATAAATTTTCATTCATTGCATTTATTTTCCAAACCATAAAATCCTTAATTATAACTTTTTAATGTAACTTCTATAGAACTCATATTTATCTGCACTAATTAAAATGCAGTACAATGCAGTCTAAATCTATGTAAATTTTTTTTTTTTGCCAAATTAAAAGTACATAATTTTTAATCCAGAATACAGTAACATCTGAGAAGGTAACGAAAAGACTGATAGCAAATTAGATAATAAACAATGTGTTTGTGATATTTTTAAAGGAGAATTTCTGAATAAATGGACTGAAAGGAATAGCTATTTCAGAAACCATACTACCTTTTCTGTTGTTTAAATCAGATTTTGATTGTTCTTTTGACTTACAGGAGAAGACAGTGAAAAATAAAATACCAAATATTCATTATGACAACAGAGTTTTATGTGGCTATTTAAATTTTTCTTATAAGATTCCTTATTTATCTGTTAAAGGTGACATTTTTTCATACTTCATACATATTTCACTTGTATTTTTTACTGAACAGACTGTAAGTCTGTCATTTAAAGGTCATCTAGTCCACCCTCTGCCATAAGCAGGGACATCTTCAACTAGATCAAGCTGCTCACAGCCCCATCCAGCCTGACCTTGAATGTTTCCAGCGACTAGGCATCTACAACCTCAGTGGGCAACCTGTTCCAGAGTTTCAGTGACTTCCTCGTAAAAAATATCTAAATAAATATCTAGTCTAAATCTACCCATATTTAGTTTAAAACTATTATGCTTTGTTCTGTCACAACAAGCCCTGCTAGAAAAATCTGTCTCCATCTTTCCTATGAGCCCTCTCTAAGTACTGAAAGGCAGCAATGAGATCTCCCCAGAGCCTTCTTTTCTACAGGTAGAGCAACTCCAACTCTATCAGTCTTTCTTCATCAAAGAGGTAGTCCACCATGCTGACTATTTTTGTGTCCATCTTCTGGACCTCCTGCAACAGGTCAATGTCTTTCCTGTGCTGAGGGCTAGAGACCTAGATGCAGTACTGAAGGAGGGGGTTCACCAGAGCAGAATAAATGATCCAGGGTGCACAGGGCAGGAAAACCAGTGGAAGCAGCTTGCCTCTTGTGCACTGTAAAGGAGACTGTTGTGCTTACTTGAGGTGAGGAGCTGTGTGGGGCTAGCCATGTTACTATCTCAAAGAGTAATGAGTAGAGGAGGGTATGTGAGGTATTTTGCAGGTCCATCCATCCACATTGCTGGGTATTTGGCCAGCACTAGTTCTTGCCTTGACACAGTTTGTAGCTGAACTTCGTGGCTTCGTGACATGAATCTGATTTTCATCTATAAGAACAAATGTCTGCATTTACTAATCTGCTCTCAGGCACAGGGAATTTCATTCTTAAATCAATCATGTGTTTTTGTTAAAATTTTAAGGAAAGAAGCGCTTGTCAGTCTTAATTTTTTCAGTGCAAACAACTTTGACTATGGTGCCTGGGAACCTCAGGCTAGTTTTCATGGTATGTAAACATAGGGTTATGCTGTACCTGCAGCTTTGGTAAAATATCCTGTTGGCAGCACTGTGAGTAGAGTGTGTAGAATTGGGATGAAAGTGGCCTACATAAAATTCCTGGAAAATAACAAAGCTATACTGCATTATATTTGTTTTCTCTAGAAGAGTCTAGGTAGCATTCCTTTTCACAGGTTTCTGCTTTTGAAAGTATCTAAGGTAGGATTGAAGAGTAACTCTTGACTTAAATGCAACAGTAAAAATGACATTTTATTCTTTTTCCTTATTTTTTTAGTCTCATTCTTTTTTTTCAAGAATAGTTGAAAATGGTTTTCTGAAATACTTAAAGGCTAGGTTATCTTTCACAGACTCACAGAATCATTATGGTTGGAAAAAACCTTTAAGATCATCAAGTCCAACCACTGACCTCACACTGCGAAGCCCATCACTAAACTAAACCTTATTCCTCTGCACCTCATCTGTGTATCTTTTGAGTATCTATAGAGATGGTGACTCCACCACCTCCAGGGCAGCCTGTTCCAATGCTTAATAACCTTCTCGGTGAAGAAGTTCTTGTGATGTCCAATCTAAACCTCCCTTGGTGCAACTTGAGCCCATTTCCTGATATTGTCTCATTCTTTACTAGAGAGATCAACCACTACCTCACTACACCTCCCCATCAGGTAGTTGTAGAGAGTGATCATAGCTTCCTCTTCTTTAGGCTAAACATCTCCAGCTCGCTCAGTTGCCCATCTGTGGATACACTCCAGTACCTTAATGTCCTTCTTGTAGTGAGGGGACCACAACAGACACACTGTGGCATCACCAATGCGTAGTACAAGGCGACAATCACTTCCTTGTCACTGCTGGTCAGACTATTTCTGGTGCAAGCCAGGATACCATTAGCCTTCTTGGCTACTTGGTCACACTGCTAGCTGTTGATTAGCACCCCCAGGTCTTTTTCTGCCAGACAGGTTTTCAGCCACATTGCCCCAAGCCTGTGGCATTGCTTGGGCTTGTTTTGGCCCAGATGAATGACCTAACACTTGGCTTTGTTGAACCTCATGCCAGTAGCCACGGCCCATTGCTCTAGCTTGTCCAGATCCCTCTCAAAAAACTTCCTACCCTCAAGCAGATCTAGGCTTCTACCCAGCCTTGTGTCCTCAGGCAATTTACTGAGGGTGCACTCAATCCCCTCATCAAGGTCATTGATAAAGATGTTAAACAGAATGGACCACAGCACAGGGCCCTGGGGAACACCACTGGTAACTGGCTGCCAACTGGATTAAACTCCATTCACTCTATAAGTAAGAAACAGTACTAATATAGTCAGCTGTAAAATTGCTAATAAAATACTGCAAAGCAGTAACGACTCGGAAGATACCTGAGTATCTCTGAATGGGAGAGATCTGAAACTTCATTGAATTGCATTCGTGTTCAAGACCATAGAAATGCAAAGTTTTTTGGGGGGGGCAAAGCATTCTTAGGCCCTTGGTATTGAAGTTAAAAATGGTCATCTGTCAGTTAAGGTTATTTTGTGTATTGATTATTCATGTTTTAAAAATTGTTCTTTTACCAATGGTAAACCAGCCTAAAGTTGTAGCATTAAAAAACAGTCTGTTACAGCTTTTATGCCAATAGAAGAAATAGTAATGCTTCATGCTTCTGCCTTACTTTCTGTCCTCATACTTCATATTGTGCAACCAGTTCATTAATCTCTGGAAATGGCACATAGTATCATTGTCCAGTTTTCACAGATCAGGCAGTTAAAAGTTGTGTGGTCAAGTGACTTGACCAGTGCCACACAATGCATCTGAGGAAATGGCAGACTCAGGATCAGAATCAAGACATTCTTCCACTTTCTGTCCAATGTTTTGGTTGCAGAATAACCTATATAAAAATTGTAGGTGAGTTTAAGAATTGTCACTTTTATACCAGGATTGCAAAAGGAGACATTAGGTTTACTTGTAGAAGCATAAATACTTCTGCATATATACTTTTCAATCAGTGGAAAATACAGCAAACACTTTCACACCAATTTTCCTTCTTTCTTAGAAGTTAAAATATACATTTCCAACTTAGGAAAGGTGTAGTGATTTCTATCTGCTTTTTCTAATGTTACTGGAGAAGGAACGTTAGAAAAAGGGAAGGAATAGTTTATCTTGAAACTAATTTTACAGTGTCATGCACTACAATCCAAACTAGTACAGGTTGAGCAATTAAATATTCTGAAGTACAAACAAAATATATAGACAACTGTAACAGTGGGGACACTGGACCATTCTTGCTTTTGAAAAACAAGATTTTTTTATTTTGTTTTTTTAGCAGACAAGCTTAAATGATTAATGAAATATACCCAAGTTGTGACTTTTAGTGATTGTCTCATAACATTGTAGGCACAATTATGTGCCAACAATGAATTATGAGTGTATTTGGTGGTCCACAGTATCTGTAGTTGTTTTTCTAAGTCTTGTCAAATGTGTGAGCAATTTAATAAGGACAAAAGTTTTTGGTTTCAAATATAAAAGGTTGTCCTAAAGTCTAGCTTAGTGTTGAACCACTGCAGATTGCTTATTTATCAAGGTCTTACCTGTTTCTCACCCGACCCCACCAATGAGTGGGCTGCGGTTGCAAAAGGCGTTGTGAAGGAACACAGCAGGGACAGCTGACCACAAACAACCAAAGGGACATCCCAGGCAATATGACATTATGATGTCATACTCAGCAATGAAAGTTGGGGAAAGAAGAAGGAATGGGAGGAACATTTGGACTGGTAGCATATGTCTTCTTAAGTCACCATTGACATGTCTTGGGACCCTGCTTTCCTGGAGATGGCTGAACACCTGCCTGCCCATGGAAAATGGGGAATTTATTCTTTATTTCTCTTTGCTTGTACGACTGGCTTTTGCTTACCTATTAAACTCTTTACCTCAATCCACAAGTCTTACTTTTACTGTTCTGATATTCTCTTGCATCCCACAAGGGGAGAATGATTGGGGACTGCGTGATACTTAGTTACTGGCTAGAGTTAAACCACAAAAATACCCTATAATACCAAACTTAGGCAAGTTTGGTATTTATAGGCAAGTCACATTGTGCATTTCCTAAATGTCAGTATGCAAAAGATTCTCCTTTTAGTGTTAATTTAAAAGAAACTCAGTTTTACTTGTGATTTGCCAGGTATGAAAAATAGTATAATTTCATTGGGATTTCCTTTTACATAGCAGAATTTATACTGTACTCTTTTAAAGAAATACTTAACTGACAAGAGACAAGAGTTTATTTGGATTCCTAAAATAGTAAAGGAGTGACAGTTTTTCTAAGAGCTGTTTGTAAAATGTGCTCTGAAAAAGAAAGAAAGAAAAAAATCCCAATATAAAACTGTAATATGGTACAATTCTGTGCTGAGCAATAGTGCCGACTTAAAGAGACAGATTTTATCTTCACTTTATAACCATGAATCAGGAAGAAAAACTTCATGGTAGAGAAGATTTTCTGTTATAAAAATGCTGAAACACTTACAGGACTTATCTGTCTGATACTTCATATTTTTTTTGTCATTGACTAATGACTTTTGTCATTAGTCAACATGTAGCAACCAGAGTATGGATCTGTTTCTCATCAACCTCTTCCTTGCTAATTTTGATTACTTTTTAGTACTATCATGTCTTGAGACCAAGTACTGTATGGCTTTAAATTATTCTCGTAATAATTACTTTTTAGTAATTATTAAGTATTACTTAAGTGTTATTAAATGTTACTTACTTTCAAGAAAATATTAATTCAAGATTAGGTGTTAACATATTTGTAATCTAGATTTAAAACCGTTCTAGTAGTAGAAAAATTGTACTCAACATGTTGGGATTGTTTTTTTCTTAAAGCTGAGAGATAATTTGCAACAAATGCTTTTTGCTTTTACTCTTCCAACACTTACCATCATTTCACCCAAATTTCAAACTTATTGATATGTACCACCAAAATTTCAAATTTTTGTATATGTACCACCAAAACTTTTTATTGGTTTTAAAATCATAAACAAGTTTATTTATTCTGTTACTAAATATGGAAAGTTCTTGCCCATACTACTAAAATATGTAGAACTTGTGAATAACTATATTATGCAAAATCTAATTTTTAAGTAGGGTTAACATGGTATGTGTATGTTTAAAAACCCTGGCACTCTTACTAGTATATTTGTGTGGAGTGTATGCTCACAGAGGCTTACTGGTTTTAATGCAGCTATAAAGAACTGCACTTACACACCAGTTTGGTGTTTTGAAGTCTCACTAAAAAGATTCCTCTGACACTGGACCAAATCAGCCTCAAGCCTCATGCACTTGTGATTGATAACAGCGGATTTAGATTGAGCTCTGTAGCATAAATATATGTTAGACACTTTAGACAAGTAGATGTTGGATGTTGTACTTAGGGCAATGGTCCAGTCATTGATAAGGCTAGGACAAAGGCTGGACTCGATGATTTTAAAGATCTCTTCCAGATGAAATGATTCTATGTAACTTCTGTGTAAAGAGAGTGAGTATAGTTGACTATGTTATGTATTCAGATGCACTGTGATTCCGTATGTCATTGATGGCTTGATAGAAGACATTTCTTAAATACCTTGTTGTACATGAGAAAGATGAAGCAAGGACATTAAGGCCAAGGCTTTATTATCACTATCCACTGCATAGAAGGATGTAACTGAAATTTCACTAAGACACTGTTTAACCTCACAGGGCTCTTGGAGCCTTGTCACAAGTCATATTAAGCATTTTTGTTGGATACACTGTTAAAATTCAGAATAAAGGAAGCTGCAAAACTTATCTGTCTCTCCAGAATGTTGCGTCATTTTAAAATGCCTCCTTGTGATTACTTGTAAGAACTCCAGAGGAGAAATCATACCTCTTCTTTACACGTTCTCCTCCTTCTCCCTTACTGTGGTCCCTTTCATGATAGGTTATTCCTTGGAAGCTCTGCAAGACAGCCAGACAGATTGATTTTCCATTACTGCTATAGGCTGTTACTATTAATATGTGAATAATATTTACTTCTTAGATAAAATTAAGTCACCCAGACTGTGTTAAATGAATATCTTTGGTCTGGGGGAAACCCGCAGAAGTCAGGTCTTAACATCTTCTGATGTTAGCCATATAAACTTATCCATAGGTGTACTAGGTCACATGCTGTAATATTAGGTAAAGTTCGCTTCTGTCTGCATTACACTCTACAAGAAGAAGATCTCAAAGAGAGAAGCAAGGTATTTCTGAATGTTTCTGTGTCAATTCTTAAGCCATTACTTTATTCTTGTATATGTGTATTTTGTTTTTAAACCTGAATAGAATTGCTTTAGAATTTAAGGAGTCAGTTGTGTAAAATGTTTAAAATTATTCTGCTGAAATCCAGTCCACTTCCTACACAGATCCTCAAGGGCCACTGTAATTTTTGTAGAAATGCAAGGAGCATTATATTAGGAACTCGACTAAAGGGATGTAGAAAAATGTCTGAGAACTCACGTTATATGCAGACTATTGGTGCAGTAGAACATAATGGCACTTTTCAAGAGTCTGTAGAAAAACATTTTTTGTAGCCTGCTTGAGCAACTTAACCCATAAGTAGTCATCTAAATACATGGTTGCCTATCAGCTGGTACAGAGAAAGCCTGTATCTACTGATTTTACTGTTCCTCTTGCTATGCAAGGTCATTGATTTATTTTCGTTTCTGTTTATCTTTCTTGGAGGAGTTTCTGAGGAAAGCCATAGTCAGGAAGAATTTCTATTTCTTTCCTTACAAAATAGGGTAGTACACAAAGTCCTGTTACATGAACATTTTAGCAATATGTTGCAAAGGCAGAATTATAGTTCATGACTTCTGGAATGCGTAGCAGTACCCTTTCAGAAGGACTTTCTGGCAAAAATTTAGCACTGCTCTACCCTTGGATTTTTCTACACACTTTTTAGCAGGTTTGAACAGCAGTTGCAATACTTAGCTGCTGCAAACTCATCCATAATCTTTTATTATAACTACTCCCCACCCCACCACTTTCAAATTAAGCAGTAACAGATCTCCAACTACAGTGACACCAATTCATGCTGCTACCTACAATTGCACCAGCTACTGTGCTTTTATCCTCCGTACCTTAACATCTGTCTGCTGAGGAATGTGGGGACTGCATTAAAGCTTTGGATTCTTAGGTGTATCTATGCCTCATTCATCTTCTACTGTTGTTCTGGCTCATTCTCAAGCATGCTGCACAAAACTGTCAGTGACTTTTGTGCATATGTTAAATGCTATTGAAAACCAGTAGAAAGATACTGTTAAAAGTTCAGATGCATATCCTTGCAATGTTTAGTACATATGTTGGTTTCATTGTGAAGGTCTTTAAACACAATGCTTTCTTTTGTGTTCCATCTGTGTGTGTAGGAGCACATGCTATTCCTGGCATCTTGAATCTTCCTTCTGCCAAGCTAGTCTGGTTTGATACTGAATATTGTAGTGATCTGAGGTAGTTACAACAATTCTAGATTAACTGAATAAAGTGAAAAATTAATCCTTAAAGTAGAGACTAAATTCTAATTGATATTATCAATAGCCTCACAGTTTTAGTTTCATTTACCCTGATAACAATTTACTATCGTTGTGTCAGATTATCATTTAGGGAATGAAGGCTAGCAAAGTCTGATCAAAGCCCATGATCATGCCAGAAAGTGAACAAAAATGTGAGTTTTTCCAGTCCCAAATGAGCATCTTGCATCTTAAGGGGTTATCACTCAGAAGTATGCATGAGATACTCAGTGATGGTTTGGGAAACTGAGACCAGATTACAACCTGGCATCAACACACTCTTTGTAGAAAAAGTAACCAAGTTAATGCCAGGCTAAGTGTTTTGGCTATGTTACTTTTCTTTGTAGATTCTCGATCCAGTCCACATTACTTTACAAAACTCTCATATCCTTTTGAAGATTTTTCAGATTTAGTGATTTGAGGAGCAAGCTGACATATTTATGTTTCTGAAAAGTTTCCATTAATTTTGGGGGAGTATGTATTCGAGGTAGAAATCAAATTAGTTAATCTCCTTCAGCATGTTACACCATCAAGACTTACACAGGGAAGGTGAAAAGAACCATGAAACATCTAAACTTTTCCCTCCCTTTAATTTATAATATCTCAAGGGATTATTTTTGAATGTGTGTAATAAACCAACTCTTAGCCTGAGACAGTGTATTTCAAGTTCAAGCTGAATCAAATTTTTATATTCAACCTGTTAACCTCTAGGCCAAATATAGGTGGGGTTTTAATGGAAATGCTGATGAGCCTTAATAAAGCAAATGACACAGTTTCATCTAGAATGTGTACATATACATTATTTCTATTATACAGACTGTGACACATGAACAAGACAAAAAAACATCAAATACAACAAATGTGTATTACATTGGTGCAGAGATTTTAAAAAAGTGATGAAACCTTTTATGGAAAAAAAAGAAAAAAGAATACCATTTTGTGAGCCCTTCTTGTTGCAACACAATTAATTACCGAGTTCATTAATTAATGAACATATTAGAGAAAGAACACCATTACTGACCAGTGGAGACCTGATATATTACTGAGTCGATAAACTATTGAACATGAAACAGGACGTTTCAGGAGAGTTTTTTTCTCATAACCCACAAACACATATATTATTCTTGCAAAATCAGCACTTCTTTAGTACTCTTATATTTCATATTACTAATTATTTTAATCACTCATACACGTACAGTAGTGTTTTATAACCTAGCTAATAAGTCATTGGACAGATGATATTGAGAGTGGCACTCTGAATTGTCACGCATAATAGTGCAGGATTTTTTCGCCCCACCTATGTTTTTGAGATTAAAAGATCATAAAGGACCAGATAGGATAGGGGGTTGAAAGGACTCTTATACCAGAAATATGTCAGATTTTAAGTGGATCTGTGAACTATAAATGGCTTTAAATTGCTGTCTGATGCAAATAAATAACTAAAAAGATATAACATTTAAAATAAAACTTTTTTCATTGTCAGCAACCAAGGAGGTTAGCTTGGCCAAGCTAAAGTTGAATTTAATTTTCTCTAAGTCAGTATAGTTAAGGTAGTTCTTCTTTTGATATACAAAGAGTATGTATGTGTGGGTTTTAATTGTTTGGAAAAGTCAAGAGCCTTCATAATGCTTCAGTATCTCAGAGGCCATAGGTACCAAGCATCCTTCCCCCACCTTAGCCCCCAAGTAATCATTGATTGCATCTAAATCTATAGAGATATCTTTTCCTGGCAGCTCTGGTAGTTACAGTAGATTGTTAATCTGTGAATGAATGATCAGAATAAGCCCCTCTGTCTCAGAAATCTCCATGCAAATTACATCTAAATGCGTGCCATAAATTTATTAATAGCAGTTTGAATTGCACAGGTCATCTTCCACATTATTTAAAAACATATGTCTGTTACACATTAAAAAGAGTCTCATTCAATTTATAGTCACTTTTCTGTGGATGTAACTAGCCCTTGTCAAAGTAAACCTGTGTAAATTTTGAAAGATTTTTTAAAATGGAGATAAGATATTAATAAGGTGTATTATTTAAGAAAATTTTAGATCTCTGCATGGGACTGGAGTTCTGGAAGTGATGCTTTTAAATAGTTTCCTCTTTTGTGAAACAGAAATATGTGTTTGACAAATAGAGAGTGCTAAGAGGTAACGGGCAGTGCTTAATTGTTGGAAAAACTGATAGTTGCAAAGAAAAGCTACAGAATGTTTTATGAATCAATCCTATTCTCATACCTTGATAATTTTCTTCTATTTTGGGAACACATCAAATCCATAACTCCTTTCTGTAGCAGAGTTGTTTCTTATGGGAACCCTCAAAAGGAAACATGAGAGTAGCTTTTGGATACTGTGAGGGAAGGGAAAAGAAATCTGCAGTTCTCCTTTTTGTACGTTTTTGTTGCCTCTTTTCACTTGTGGCTTTAGTCTACCTGGTATGCTGCTATAGTAAGACATTGCTAGCAACATTTTCCTTTAGGCAGTTGATGGAAAACCAGGAAACCTGTAGAACACCTACAGAATCCTTATGCTACCACTTTTTTTTTCCCCCTCAAGGAAATTGAGTAATGCTTTGAAAGATTTCAGGAATGTATTCGTCTCCATGGGACAACAGTCTGTGTTATTATTGAATAAGTATTTCAATTGCATTGCTCAGGGATACTGATATATTATTTTGAAAGAAAGTTAATGTCTACTTAAAAGAATGAACGATGCTTTGAATTTTAGGAGGCTGTTTTTTGCCGTAAATTAATGCACTTCTAGTCCTCACAACAAATTTGTACAAGAAAGAAGAAGGACATTTATATGTGTTTTCTGTTTCTTTTTCTAGGCCATCCGCTGTACACTGGTAAATTGCACATGTGAATGTTTTCAGCCAGGGAAGATTAATCTGAGAACCTGTGATCAGTGTAAACATGGCTGGGTGGCACATGGTAAGAAATGTCTGGTCCAAGTTTCTCTTCTCTATTCTGTCCATCTTTCCCAGTATCTTTAAATACTAAGAGCTGGAGTGATCAAGATAATAGTGATATGTTTGTCTGTATATACACGTGTGTGCAATCTGAGTTTGTGCATCTGTGTACATACATTTGTGCTTTATTACAGCAATTTCCAGGATGAAAAAGTGAGTGTCTCTTTTTCTAGCCCTAGCTTCTAGGTGCCACTGGAGTTCTATAGCTTGTGTATAGCTCAAAAGAATATTCTAGCCTCTAGGAAACAATGTAGTTCTAGCAGGGCTTAGCAGAAAGGAAGTAAGTTTATAGTATGGTTACACAGTAGAGTTTGCATTGCAAAGATGCATCAGCATCAGTAAGTCATTAAGCCTAATGGAAATTCAAACATATTAGTAGGAAACTTTCAGAGTCTGTAGGTCAGAATTAAATGAGGATATCCTATACTGCTCAACAGAAGTGTGCCTGTATAATCTGTGAGTTGAACCTCTCTTTAGGCAGGTAAAAAGAAAGCAGGGATTAGACTGCCCACATCCTATATAAAGGCATCAAAATATACTTATTATTTTGAGTGTTTGGTGCATTATTTTTCCTGACAGTCTTGATTAAGCTATGTATGAGAAAAAAAGAGAGCACTGTATAGACAATTAGAAGGCAAATAAAGAAGATACCTAAAATAGTTTAATGGGGAAAAAAAAAAAAAAAAACAAAAAAAAACCCAGAGAAAGATGTTGGCAGAAGAAACAAAAAAATTAATGTTGGAGATTTCTTCTCAAGTTGTAGGCTGTTTGCACCTAAGCAAGCTTAGTCTTCATTCCCCACTTCTATCAGAAATTCAGTGGGTTATATTCTATAAATTTTATTTTATATTGATGAGACCTGGGGTGGCAGCTTACTACTTCCCTTCAAATATGCATTTGATCTGTGTTTGTTTAGTGTATGTTTCTGTGTATTTGTGGCTTGGTGTGCTGACATATGGTAAGTGTGAATGCTCAACAAATTCAACAGCACAGACTGCCAGACAGGTTTTAAAACATTGACATAAATGGAAGGCAAGCAGGAATGTGGGTACCATGAAGTCCTATGTCATTGCATAGTAATATACAGCCTGCCTAGAAATACCCTAACATCACCAATCTGGTAGTGGTTGCAGATTTGTTATATATTAGTTTCTCTAGGGACACAGCTTATTTTCACTCCTCTTAATTCCCAGAAAGACATCTTAAGTCACAATATAACCAGACTCACATTTCTTGGAAGGACTACTAAACCTTGCAGAATTTGTATAGTTCATACTTGCTTCAGAATTTGTGTAGAATGAGCATCTGAGGTTTTTGCTGATCCACACAAAGGAGTGATTTTTCTTAGTATTTTCTAAGGTGTCCTCCTGTTAGGTGATAGATGTTGGGAGTCTAGTAGTTAGATTCTGGCATATGGGCATCCCACGTTTTCTGTTTAACCAGTCTCTTAGAAGAGTGGGATCAGATTTTCCTGATAAATTCGTCACTGTGAGGTGGTTGAATTCAAAATCAGAATACCTGACAGTAATATGAGGTTACTGCAGTATATATAACAGAAATGTCCATAGGTTATATATACAGAAAGTTGAAAGGTGAATGTGATGATTAGGGATACACCACTTGCTCCTGTACCTGAGCATTTAACGTGCCAAATAGAAAAGTTAATACTTTTAATATTAACTAAAATAAAAGTTAATACTAATACTAAAAGTCTTACTACTGCACCAAGCGAAGAATGCTCTGATTTTGGGGTTTTTTAGTACACTTTGTGTACATTTGACTGAAGTATTTACATTTTATGGCAGACCAAGACAGTGAGATATATTTTTCATATACATCATCAAAGCACAGGCTTATAAATTAATTCCTGGAGACTGTGATGCTTCTGCTTCAGTTCTTGATCTTTGCTGTTTTCCAGGATTTTGAGGGCAGCATTTGGGAGACCGATCAATTCATTATGCTGTACGCCTGAATTTCAAAACAACTTAATCGGTTGTTGTTTAGAAGTGATTTTCCTTGGCATGGTACTTTCAGAAGTTATTCCTTGAATGCAAATAGTACTTCCTGCTTCTTTAATTAAAGGATTTCCTTCTGAATTTTGTTAATGAATTTCAGGCTTAGCTCCTTGACACATGATGCAGTACTTTACTGAATGTAATTATCAAAGAATAGGTGTTTCCAACAGGAAGTGTCGTACTTACTCAGTTCTGATAACCTAGAAGCACAATTAACTGAGCAGATCAAAAGTAACTTAGAACTGCAGTCTTCTTCTTCCTTACTTGACTAATCTTTGCAGAGTTAACTCATGTTTGTAACTGCCATTAAGAATGTTGAAATTCTTGGAGTGAGGAGGAAAGGGCATAAAGCCACCATAGTATTATTGCATTTAGAAACTGCTGGCCTGTTTTCTTTATTTCTTCAGCTGACTTTCACATGTTTTTCCTAACTGATCTGAAATGAGCTGCACACATTTTGACAGGAAGTGTGTCCTACAAGTTCAAGTTCTTGTATCTGGAGTTGCCAAAATTAGGATTGTCAATTTTTTAACAGATTCATCAGAGTACTTTTGTGGATAGATAAATGTTTCTGTTGGCAAAAGTTCAGCTTATTGAATTTTGACCGTGCACCCCTCTGCTACAGTGGTAATCCAATCATCATTGTTCTTAAGGCTGAAGCCAAAAGCTGCATAGAGTGTAGCAGTATTCTCTAGTACCGCTATGCATAATGGAAAACGGATAATTGCTGGTTTCAATCTCTGGGTATTTTAAGGGAACTGGATAACTAGATATCTTTAATTTGTTTTCAACTGAAGCCTACCTTTCCTATTATCAGCTTGGCTGGTGATTTATTTTCTAAACCAAAAAATAAATAGTTTAAATTGGATAAGCCCACTTCCTAGGCCTCAAGAAGGCAGATAACAGTTAGATGCTTTTTCTTCCTTTTTTTTTTTTAATGTATAGCCCATATAGTGAAAAAAAAATCTTATTAATATCTTAATAGTCATTTTTTTTTAAAGGAGAATTTATTTTAACACAGGCAATTGCTATTCTGTAGCTTTTAAATAATGTAGTAGCAAGATGACTACAAAAAAATAAGATTTTCATCAGTGCTTGAATTGGTTTCTTCTGCTATTTGTGTTATATTGAAAGTAACATACTATACTGTGAAGATACTCACAAAATTTTACTAGCTTGAGAACAAAAATCACTTACTCAATTTTTATTGAAAATAATTAAAAATACCTCCTTGATTTGCCACCCACTTCCCCTTAACTTAGAGTATAAGGAATGAAATTAAGAAAGTCTGCAGTAAAAAGATGTTGATTTCATTGACTTTGCACTTTGCCTTGTGTGCTTGTCATTGATGTCAGAATAACAACTACCACACTGCTTGCGGAAATACTCTTATTATAAATAGTCCAACAGATCAAAAGACCCAGTGTGGTATCAATGGGAAATAGTCTACTCACTCTCATAACTGTTTTGCTCTAAAAATGTGTGCCGAGGTGACTTGTGTCATATTAGACTAAAGCTATTATTTATGACATTTGTTCTATTTATTTTAGTTTCAGTATCTCACATTTTGCAGTGATTTGAAAAAACATGGTATAACAATATCATTATGTCTGAAACCATATCACCATGTTTCAAAGAGAGTCAGAAAATTAGGAATACTAGTTCTCTATCTTGCCTTCAAACTGATCACTGGTAAAACTCAGACAGGAGCAGCACGTTTTTCAGATTTCTTTTATACTTCGCATTCTTGGACGAGCTGAATTTCACACTGTTCAGTCTGCCCTGGGAAATGAAGTATTCTATGAACATATTTGCTGTCTGTGTTCTTTATTTTTCTATCAGAAAAAGCTGATCCTTAGTCCTCTAGCACTCTTTACAGTCTTTTTGTCTGCATTGTGCCAATCAGCACAGGTCTGGGACAGGCTTTTGTACCTCTCCAAAGTATGATGAGGCCACACACAACACTACTTCCAGTTCAGCACTTGGCCAGACTTTAGTGACTTACTCTAAAGTTACTCTAGTAACTTTTATATTAAGTTTCTTTTGGTTTTAATGAAAATATTAACCAATAGATTTTGGCATACTGATCAAATCCACTACTCTTTTTCGGTTTAAAAGTGGCCGTCCAGTGAACATTCATTCTCAAAGACCTACTATGTGGGTTACACTTCCACTCTGTGAAGGAAGTTTTCTTCTGCCAGTATTTATATAATACATGTAGTAGCTTGCTGTAAACAAGACTAATAATGAGAACAACAACCACAACAAGAAAATGAAGAATGCTCTTTCATAAAGTCAGGTGTATGACATGACTGACTTCATTCATAATGGTTGAGTTTTGTGAATTCCTACATGGTACTTCATAAAATTGACAGGTAAACAAATAATGAGTTAAGGACAGAAGAAAAGAAGGATATATCCAAATGAAAGAAAGGAACGAAGGAAGGAAGGAAGGAAGGAAGGAAGGAAGGAAGGAAGGAAGGAAGGAAGGAAAAGAAAGAAAGAAAGAAAGAAAGAAAGAGAGAGAGAAAGAAAGAAAGAAAGAAAGAAGAATGCTGTGAAAATTTTAGAAATTGTATCTCTCTCTTACCCTGAAGTTGCTGAAAAGAATTTGTCCAGAGAAAAAGTTTAGATTTTTATTGTGAGCTACATGGGAATTAGTGGAGAGTGGAGTGCCATATTGAAATATAAATCAGCAAAGTTCCAATATTTATCATAGTCCAAAGCTACTGAGTGATAGGAATCCAGTCAAAGAGCATCTTTAACAAAATCAAATAAACCAAAACAGAGCCAAAAAATGTCACAGGTCATAGAATTTCTCTAAAAGTCGGTAGAACTGCCATGTATTTTTAATTAAAAAGGAAGATAGTAGACAATAAATACTAAAAAGGGAAAGTAGAAATGTAATCCTATTATTGTAGATCACTGGTAAAATAATTGGATTATTTTCATATTGTTCCGTAGGATATTAAAATAATTGCAATTTTAGCATACCAAACATCCATATTTCATTCTATTCTGTGTATTTAATTCTTTAAAATGCCTTAAAATTACTTACGAACATAATAGGAGGGTTTTTTTAGTCAAATGGAGATTTTTAGCAAAGTAGTTATCTACAATCCATTGATAACAAAGTCTAGCTCTTCATGACTTTTAAATTAAAACTGGTTTAGATCTGTTTCTTTCCCAACAAGATAATTTAAATCCATCTGTTATAACTTCTTTTTGACCCTGAGGGCTGAGACCTATTTTTCAGTACTCAGTTTCTTCCAGGAACCTTGCCTGATTAGCATTCATTACTAGTAAACACTTTTTAAAGACCGCCTCCCTCTTCTGCCTGTGATGTCCATTTTCACTTCCCTTCAGCAGCAATTCCCAAAGCAGCCAATGCGGCACAGAGAGGATGCACTCTGTTATCTTGCGGCTGCTCTGACTCAATATCTGGTTGAAAGACTACCACTTTGGTAGGAATGATGTGATGTAGTGTTTGCTTTGGGTTACTCTGAGATCACCCTTAGTGCAAGTCAGCTAAGGTAAATGCAAATGAGAATATCCGAGTATTACGACATCCAGTACAAGTAATACTTGTTTCAAAGGTTTGTATCTTTAACACAAGCGACAAATGATCTCTAAAGGTCCCTTCCAACCCATACTATTCTATGATTCTATGATTCTAATGCTTAATTGTCCCAAGATCAAATAAAAAGCCTTCCTCTTCTATCTTTATGTTCAGCTGATACTTAAATAACCACATGGCCAAGGGTTTAGTTCTCATGCAAATTTGACATTCTCAGGTGTCAAGTAAGGTTTTCCCTTGGGTAAACCATGATCTCTAGCTTACATGTGTTCACACTCACCCTTCTTTCGATATCCCTGGGGTTCTGTTCAGATTAAAGTATTTTTTCTCTTCTTCCCTGCCACCCTCAGGACATCTTAATGCATTCAGGAAGAGGTTAGAGCTTTCTCCCTCTCCCCAGCTTCATTGGCTCACAGCTGTGGGTTTGAATATGTCAATGTCTCTTGGACATGGTCAGGTGAGATTATGCTTAACCAGACATTAAGGAGTCAGCTAAGCACTGCTCCAGTTCCTGGTAAGCCTTAAACAGACCATGAACCATTCTGGTGCATAGTGCCCTTCTTTTGCTATGGAAGAGGCAAGTAACGAAGAGCATGGACTTGCAAAACAGAGCAAAGACCATGAAAACAATGATTTTTGCACTTGGAATTCTTCCAAGTAGATAGAGACCTCATTTTGGAAAGGTAGTCAGTGAAACCCTTGGTCTTTCCCCCTCAAAGTGTGGTGGTAGGAAGCTCATGGCACAGGTTCAGAAAGGAGCAAAAGTGTGTCTGATGCTCACTGCTTGATTCTCAGGTGAGCAGGATAAATTCAGTGAGACCAGTGCCAGTCACCAAAGGATGTGTAAGGCAGCACTGGTGAGCATCTGCAACATGCATCCACAATTCTGCAGAATGTTTAGGTGACAGTACCTGCTTACTTGTCTCTTCTAACACCTATGCTGCTGCACATGAATTGCTGTGATGTGCTAACCACTTTATCATTTTATTACACTTTATTACATCATAAATTTTTATATCTTCTTAACGACCCTACAAAAAGCTTAATTGTTTATAGGAACATCTTAATTAACTGGAGTTCACTAGGTTAAGCAGAACACAAATTGAAAGAGCTCTAAATGAAACAAACCCTACCACTCCATTCCTTATAGCTTCATAAGGTTAAAATAAGATTTGACTGCAAAGAATAAAAAATTCATACTGCTTTTAGATGTTACAAAGTGAGGATAATACCACCGGTAACTTTACCTCGACTTTCTGTTTTGCAAAGGTGAAATTCAGCGGATTTTTTTTTTTTTTTTTTAAACCTACTAGGAAGAATTTCATTTTGATCTGTAGCATTATACGGAAACTTGTCCCAGATTAATTTAGCAGACAATAGTGTTACTTTATTATCACATTTCCATCTGGGTCTTAGAAACAGAAAAGATAATACAAGAAATGTATAACAGAAGTCTCACAGACTTGTGTAATTATATTCTAATTGATTACAGTCAATTTTTCTGAAGTGTGTTTAACAGGAGCTTTGTGAAATGGTCACAGTACATGAATTGGAATGGGAAATACTGATGTTTATGAATGTTAGAACTAGTTATATGAAATGGGGTCTGAACATGTTCAGCTGTCAGCAACTTTAGACAGCAGGTTTTCCTGGGAGAACTGAAGTGGTTTAGCACATAGGGGAGAGCATTTCATAGGTTGTGAAACAAAGTTACACCCTAGACTGAAACATCACCATGGTCATGGTTTGCCTTGGTGAAATACCTCTACAACACAGTACTCCATCCACACAGAAGAATGTTGACAGGTATACAGTGCCTTTCCATTACAGTTTTAAAGGCTGCATAAAAGATGGAACAGATTGCCTGGAGAAGTGGTGGAATTTCCCCCACTGTAACTTATCAAAGATTCAGCATGACAAGGCCAGAGATAAACTAATCTGAGGCCCTGCTTTCAATAGAATGCTACACTAGAAAATCTTCAGAAGTCCCTTCCAACCTAGACTTTCTGTGAATCTATGAATCACAGTTAGTGGAATTTGAGGTGTGTTTGGATTAAGGTGAAATCCTCTAAATTCAGACCACAATCCAGGACTCCCAAAAATGCTTCTGTCTCACTGTAGATAGTATGTCAACCAGATCATATTAGGACCATTAAGATACATATGAACTCCTATCTCACCAGTATTAAGTGAGACACTATTTTTACAAAGATATTAATGGCTAATGGGAAAGAGACATTTGGCTTTGGTGACAAGAGATAGGAAAACTCAAAGGTGAACAACTAGACAAATAGAAAGATATATATTAGTTTGGTGACTTCTATTATAAACCATAGCTTTCCACAATGATAGTGTTAATCCATGTGTCAAGGAGCAGCAGAAGTGGAGTGTCAAGCGAAGACCTCTGAGCCAGATGTCAAGGATAACTCAAGCTCTGGCCATGCCTTCACCATGGACATGGTTTCTCAAGGTCTGATCACAGTAGACATAATCAGGTGTTGGTAAGTGGATCTGTTGACAGCCTCACACATGGCAAGGGTTAAGGATCAGGTTAAGGATCCATTTGGAGTCTCCAGTCAGGAACAAGAGAAGTTGGGGCCAGAAACAAGGCTGAAGACAAGGTTGTAACACGGGTCTGAGGGTCATCTAGAACGCATCACTACAGACAGGCACACCTACAATGTATCTCAGATGGGGAATGAAGGTCCAGGCCTTAGCTTTAGTAGGAGTCCTGGCTCATGAACCAAGAATACAGATTGGAGATCTCCTGAAAGACTGATCAGTGCAATAACAGCCAGTTGTTGAACTCCGGGCTGTGGCACTGATCAGTAGTTGCTGTCTGTAGATCAACACACACAAAAGCAGCTGTGTGTTGAAACACACATCAGGTACAAATGCTTACACTAGGGAGGGGACTGCAAGGTCCAAACTGTGGAAAAGAGAGGAGAAGGAGAGGGAGGAGAGGAGAGGAGAGGAGAGGAGAGGAGAGGAGAGGAGAGGAGAGGAGAGGAGAGGAGAGGAGAGGAGAGGTCTTGTCTCATCTTCCCTACTGTGAATCCCATAGTCAAGTGACTTCGCTCATGTAGTATGCTGATGCAGGAAGTGTCTAACAGCCCAGATGTTTTTCTGAGAACTTTGAATGAAGGTGCTTTACTGCTAGTTCCTTTGAACACATGAACTATCAACTAGGAGGAGGAAGAAAAAGCTTACCACTTTATTTATTTAAGGAGTCAATTCTGAAATAAAACATGCTCATGAGGTACCACTACACAGTGTGGTCTAAACCTTATTTTTAGGAGAAAGTGTTGAAGGCTTTTATTCCTTTTCTTTTCCCCTCTCTGTAATCATGTTTTCTGTTATTGAAGAATTTTTTTTTTATATATATAGAAGGAAAACATAAAAGAAAACATCTGTTTGGCTTGTAGGAATTGGCTAGGAAGGCTATTTTCCTGACAGGACAAAAGGGACCAGCACAGGGCCTCTTTAAAAAAAAAAGTAGTGATTCCCCCTCCCCCGCCCCAATTTCATGTGAGCATTGGCAGAAACTTTGACAAGCAGTTCTTCATATTTTATTATGTACTTGTCTGGCAGAATCTCTGTCAGGCAAAAACCTTGTCAGCGGAAAACCTGTCGTAGGATCAGAGGAGACAAAAACAGGTGTCACAGAGGCAGTCAAAACTGAAGGAAAAAAAAGATTAGGCTAAAGAGAGAAAGGCAGACAATTACATTAATGCCATTGCTTTTATCTTATAGATGTGTGTTATTATCTCGGGGTGCTGAGTGCGCAATTGCCTCAAAGAAAAGTAGACAGGAGACAAGGGGAAACTTGATAGTTATTAACTGAAGAGGCAGTGTGTCAAAGCTGGATGGGGTTCAAAGTTTTGCAAAGGGATAAAAAAATTGCAGACAGAAAGCAATGTCTGTGAACAAACTGTGGTTCTGCTTTCGGCTACACAAGCCTAGTAGCAATCTAAATGTTTCAACTTGGAATCAGATCATAGACAGAAAAATTAATGAAAGTTTTCATTCAGGCTTTTTAAAATAACATTTATTTTGTGTACATGCAACTGAAGTATTGGGTTTGGGGTTTTTTTTTGATGTTATAAAAATGTTAGAGGCATGGTGAGGCATGAAGACATCACTTTAGTTGCTGTGTTGTTTGGGTTTGAAACACCTATTACCAACACATGTTTAATTTTAAAATGCTATTAAGAATTCTTGTAGAAAGTGTGAACATCTGTACATGCAAACTGTAAATTAGAAGATCACATATGTGTCCCTCTGTCAGAGACTAAACGCATTTGTCAAATAGTTTCCTTTATTAACTTTTCAATACAGTAAAAGGCAGAAGGGAAAGTTGGTTTTGCCTACGAATCAGAATATGCTTTACTTACTCTCTTTCCACGATATTTTGAAATCCACAGTGTCTTAGTGAACATTTCTCTTCTATGTGGATTAAATCGCCATAGGGATAAAGATACAAGTGAAATGGATATCACCAAAGGATGCTATGTTGTATCTGGAGTTTATACACAGAGTAATTTGGGATGTTCACTCCTCCATATAAACATTAATGTTCAATTATCTCTGTACTTGTGCCAGAAGTGAAAGGAATAAGTTCCTATACCATGATATTATGTGAGCCATTCAGTAGACACTGATAAGTTTTCTTGTCCTTAGTCACTTTCTTAGCATGACATTTTTGAGGAACAATTTTTCCCCCCAACAAAATACCCCACATTACACCATATTGCAGGTGGTATTTAATCTGCATCCTGAGGGAGACTAGCTTAGGCCATCTCTTATGACTGCAATAACTTGCTTGTCCCTCCAGCGTTTTAGTCATTCATAAGCTATCTTCTGTTCTTGAAATAATTTGTTACTTTTTCTGTGTTTGATGGAAAAGAAGAAAATCATCAACTCTGAAAGTGTGAAGCTGTTCATGTTCATTCATCAACAGCAAACTACCATGCTCCACATTGCAATTAATAGTACTGCATCTGTTTTACCACACTTTATATGCTTTTTTTGCAACACTATTATGGAATCCTTCTCTGTTGGAATTGTATATTTCATCTGTCTGCCAATTTCATTTTCTCTTACTGCAGGAAGTGGTAGCAAGAAAATATCTGCAAAGCCATCTGTTATTGTCTGGACATAGATAACGTAAAATTTATTTTTAATTTTCCTGTTGACTCCTAAACACATCTAGTAATCTGGAAAGGTGATGATGTTTATAAAGTTCTATATTGTCATATGTATGAGTGTATATACTCCAACTGTATTGCTCTTTGGTAGGTTAGAAAACTGACTGAAGAGCATGGAAGAAAATCTGGAGTGGGAGTATTGTAGAGCTCAAATTTAAAACTGAAATGCAATGAGAGCAATAATGACCTGTACATTGCAGCCTACTGACTGTTCTCTGTGATGTTCTGAGATACTCAGCAAGGCAAATAGATGAGAGAAAGGGCTTCACTAGACCTTTCCATCCCTCTCTAGGATACCTAAATATTTATCTAGGATCAGGAAATTAGCAAGAGATCTATGTATTTACAACTCCAATTACATTAAAACTTGGTTATTTATTTTTTCTTATATTCAGTAAAGGCAAAATATGACACTTTTATTGTAGCTATTCAAAAAACAATATGAGACTTCTAAAGGAGAAGAGTCATCACTGCATACTTGCATTTCTTTTGCTTAATGAAAATTAAATCCACTCAAAAGCTTGCCTTTTAACTTGATTGACCTTGTTCACTACACGTTAGGAAGGAAGGAGTATAAAGTCTTTGAATAAATTTACATAGCTGAGCCTATAAACTAGCCACAGCACAGATGAAATGAAATATTTTTGTCTTTATCTCTGTTGATAAACTGAACAAGTATTTGAGCCTTATTTTAATGTATCTTTTGTATTTCATTTCATTTGAATTACACGAGGTCCAAAACTCTAGTAAAATGTAAATGGTGAAGTAGATTTCCCAGCCCTACTTTACTGTATTTAAAAAAAATCCCATAACGTATACAGAAATGTTTATTGATATGTTCCAACTAAGTCCTAAGTTTTTTGCATAGTAAAAATACTGCAGGCTGCAATGTCAAGATTGTCAGTGTATCAGTTTCAGAATTCTCTACAGTTCAGATTATACTGAGCAGAATCTCTGTAAAACCTAGGGGATTTTGTTTACTCTTCAAGAAGGTAAAGAGTGGATAAGCCAATGAGGGAAAGTTAAGTCTTGACATTAGGAAGTGTTTCTTTGTTGAGAAGGTAGTCAGACACTGAACAGTCTTCCTAGAGAGCTAGTCAGTTGTTGGCAGTGTTTAATCAGCATTTGGACAATAAAATACTTCAATTGTTGTTGAGCACTGAAGTGGTCAAGCAGTTGGATTAGATTATTGTTGTAGGCCCCTTCCAATGGAAATGTTCCAAATTATCTAAACCATTATTCCTGGACATGTTTCTATGCGACCTTATCTAGGTGACCCTGCTTCTGCAGGGGGGTTGGACTACATGATCTCTAAAGGTCCCTTCCAACCCCTACCATTCTATGATTCTGTGATACTTCAGAGTTAGGTAAGAAAAACTGTGCTGAAAAGTTCCTAACTTCTATACTAATTATCCAATTAATAATTTTGGGATGTTGAAGGCAATCTTTGGTAATATATGCTACTTCAAAGAAGAATGTTTGCTTGCCTTTTTTAATAGTTAAAATTTCTGAAACAAACACTTGAAATTTAGAATTTACCACAAAAATATTAGTCATCTGGAGGTTATTATAACAAAATTCTATCAGCAAATAGCTTTCCACACATATTGAGGTGAAGCATATCAGACTGTCAAGACAGTGCTAAGAACTGAACTGGTCTTTTCAAAGGTAGCCTTCTTACTCTAAGCACCTACCTGAACCCATTGTAGTCATGTTTTCAGCAAAGATGGCACAGGTTATGACCAAAAAGTCACAAACATGTTAAGACTTTTCTGGGTGAACTTTTGAGTCCTCTGAAAGTGTAAGAAGCATGACTAACACCCCACGTTGAACCAGGAAGAGATTTTTTAGTGTGTGGGTTACGTTCAGCTACTGATATCTTCTTAATAATAATACATCTTTTTATGTCATTTTCCAGGTACGATGAAGCTCATTCTTTTATATAGCACGTTTCATCTAGAAGTCCTCTAAGCACTTACAAAATTGTACACTGCAGATCATAGAATCATAGAATCATAGAATGGTAGGTGTTGGAAGGGACCTTTAGAGATCTAGTCCACCCCCCTGCAGAAGCAGGGCCACCTAGATCAGATTGCATAGATACTGTTGAATATATTCACAGTACTGTTCATTAGCAGGTTGAAATCAAAACGATAATTCACAGCAGAAAATCATGAGGAATGCATTATCCACATCAAATTAGATGGACAATTTAGGATAGCAGAGTATAACTATCTGCTCTGAGAGCAAGAAGGCTAAAGTTAATATTCTTGTCCTTATAGAAAAACAAACAGTGAGACTTAGGTGTTTCTTTTATTTGAGAAGTATATATCTAACAACATAAATGGCCTCTTGAATCCACCTAGAACAGTGGCATTTGTTCGGTAATGATACCAGAGGATAAATTAGTTAGATGCACTACTGAAAGCAGCTTCCCTGTGAACTATTTCCTCAGCAATCTCTCTTAAAAAAACAAGATAATTTTTATACATTACAAAATGCAGTGAAAAGTTTCATTCGCCTGCCAAGTGCAAGGAGTTTCAATAGTCAATGATCTGAAAGAATTTTAAATGCTTAAAATACTATTATTTCTCACACGAGTGCAGGTTCTTTTCCTTTTTCTTCATGTACAACTTTCATTTTTTTCCTTTTGTCTATAGTATGAACTGTCTTTAGTTTGCAAATGTTCTTACATATCCATGCAAAGATAAATGCTTTTTTTGTGCTACAGGTTATAGATTTCAGTCCATACCCTGATTTGTGCTTCAGAGGTATAAAATTCACTGTTTGTTCATTTATTAGATAATATGTAGAATAAAGCAACAAGTCAAGATTGGAGATTTTACTGTCACTTGGAATGCTAATCCAACACTGGACTAATTCTTATTTGCGTGTTTATATGTGTTTTGAGGAGCAGGTTTCTGTAGGTGATATAATTTGAAAGCAAATGTTGCAGATAAATGGAATAGTACAGGATGTCCTGTGAAAATGTCTTTCTGCTGGTCAAAGAGCTTGCTTAGTAAGTTAAAAGATAATTTTTATTTCTTTTTTTGCTTGTGTTTCATCTTGGCCTTTCCAAAGCTGTTCAGACTAGTCACATTCCATGTAATGGATAAAGGTCCACAGGGTTTTGTAATCTCATTCTAACTATTAAGTTTAGAATCCACCGATCAGTGTTTAGATAAAAATATCTTACAGTTATTCAGGCTTGTGTCAAAGTAGAATCATGACCATAAAAATCTACAGCAAACTAAATCTTCTTTAGCTGGAAGAACTTGCTTTTCCTTACTGCAGGCATAGGTTTTACTGGTAAGTAGAGAAATAAAATCAAATATTAAGATATGTTACAAATACAACATGATGCAGTGATTAAAAAATAATGAGTATTCAGAAAATATTAATTCAAGTCTTGACTCTGGTCTGATTTTCTGTAAACCTGGAGAAGCCAGTTAACCTCTTTGGATACAATTCTCATTCTGTACAACTGAAGGTGGTAAACTCATGGCGATCCAAATCTGTTTAAATATATTGATATTTTTGTAGAAGGTATTACATCTGTTAACACTAATATTATTTACAACATTCTTATTGTAAGTAAGAGTAGTTTGGGGTTTTTTTTAAAATATTTTATTTTACTTCAAATTCTCTGCCTTGCAAGACAACATATATATGTATCAGCACACATTCAGCATAGGCTACACAGTAACAAAATCAATTTTCTAGGACTTTCTAGCTAGGTATTTCGATGACACACCTGTTATGATATTAGAAAAATAGCCCCATTACAAAAATATCATATCTAAAAGGGGAAAAAAAAGTATTTGACCTGTTTAAGCATCAATAAAGTCTCATTCATTAGACCTTGTAAATAAATCAGTTGCATATCGTAAAGCCAGTGCAGTTGCAGTACTTAGGAAGAAGGGCTTTTGGAAGAAAATTCCCACCCTTCACATTCTACAGTATAAATGTCCTGTCGAGCAGCATAGGACTGAAGTCCCTAGGCTTGCCAATTCCTTATCTTTTTTGAACGTTAAATTAATATTTAAAGCTATTTATTCAATGTTGACTTAACCACCAGAATAGAAAAGATCAGACAAATCAGTTGCAAGAATTGAAGTATGAGGAAACCAGAACTCTTTGACAAAGTATTCCTTGGAGTAAATGTGTTGAATGAAACCAGCAAGTAAATGATAAGGGCCTTTGCGCTCTGGATGTAAGAAAGCAATTTATCAAGAGTACATGAACTCTCCAGTGACCATGAGCCAAGAAGAAACCAAAGTACAGAAGTCCCTATAAAATTATTTTAAATGGTTGGGTAGTTTTATTTAAAAAAAACCCAAACAAACAGCGAGTAGCTTAGGTGCTCCAACACAGTCCATAAAATGGAAAGAAAATGAAATTTAAACATTGATACTAATAAAAGTGTGTGATGTCATATGCAATTCCATCATATTTGAGATCATAAGGGGAAAAGAATTACCTTCATTCTGCAAACTTCCCCTCATCTCTGAATTATTTACATCACAGTGAATAACATGAAATTCACAAACGGTAGAAGAAATTAGCCAGCTCAAGTAGCAGTGAATTTGTGATAGAATTTATGCTAAATTGGGGAACTAATTTTTAATGTGTTTAAAAGACTGGAGTTTACAAGGTATCTCTTTTCCTTTTTTTCCCTCTGGAGGTTAAGTCTCAAACTTTTAACTCTCTCAGTCAGTTCTGCATAACTTCAGTCTTGGTCATGAGTTAATAATAAATTTTCTGTCATTTCTTTTGAACTTATGAATGTGGTAGTCTCTGAGGCTCAGCTGAGCACTCTACTGCTATAGAAATTAAAGTGAATTATGACCTTTGTAAACTAGGCCTATTTCAGACTGCATCTGTGAAAAAGAATCTCTTAGTGACAAGTGGTGTCCCTCAGGAGTCCATAGTTTGAGGAGTACTATTTAGTATCTTCATCAGTGATATAGACAGTGAGATCACATGTACCCTCAGTAAATTTTTAGATGACACCAAGCTGTGTGGTGCAGTTGACAGACCTGAGGGACAGGATGCCATCCAAGGGGACCTAAACAAGCTCAAGAATTGGAAGCCTGTGAACATCATGAGATTCAACAAGGTCCAAGTGCAAGGTCTTGCATATGGGTTAGGGCAACCTTCAGTATAGGCTGAGGGATGAAGGGATTGAAAGCAGTCCTGCAGAGAAGGGTATGACAATATGCACTTGCAGCCCAGAAAGCCAACCATATCTTGGGCTTCTTCAAAAGAAGTGTGACCAGAAGCACAAGGAAGGTGATTCTGAGCCGCTACCAGCTTTACTGTGTTCAGCCCTGAGGCTCTCAGCACAGGAAAGACATGGACCTGTTGCAGGAGGTCCAGAGGGGGGGCCACAAAAATGGTAAGAGGAGTGTAACATCTCTCCTGTAAGGAAAGGTTGGTAGAGTTGGGATTGTTCAGCCTGGAGAAGTCTCTGGAGAGACCTTTCAGTGCTTAAAAGGGGCTTCTAAAAAAGACAGGAACAGGTTTTTTAGTAGAGTCTGTTGCAATGGAACAAGTAGTAATGATGTTAAACTAAAAGAAGGTAGACTTAGACTAGATTGAAGGAAGGTGATTTTTTTTTTTTTTTTTTTTTTTTAATGAGGAAGGCACTGAAACACTTGAAATGATTGCTCAGAGAAGTTGTAAATACTCTGCTCTATCTCTGGAAACATTCAAGGTCAGCTTGGACGGGATTCAGAGCAACCTGATCTAGTTGAAGATGTCCCTGCTCCTTGCACTACATTGGAGTAGATGACCCTTAAAGGTCCCTTCTAATCCTGTGATTCCAGTCCATTCTATGATTCTGTGAATCATCAACATGATATTTCTCTGGAAAATAAGTGCATCTGAAAAATTTTATGTATTTAGATAATTATTTGGGATTCTTTTATTTTCTCTCCTTTATCTCTTCTCATATACTTAATCTCTTTCAGCCTTGGACAAGCTTAGTACTCAGCATCTCTACCACCCAACACAAGTGGAGATTGTGCAGTCCAACGTTGTGTTTGACATCAGCAGCCTGATGCTCTATGGTACTCAGGCTGTGCCTGTGAGACTGAAGATACTTCTCGATCGACTCTTCAGTGTACTGAAGCAAGAGGAGGTGTTGCATATTCTACATGGCTTAGGCTGGACACTGCGCGACTATGTTCGAGGCTACATCCTTCAGGTAGGAAATAAAACAAAGCATGTTTCAGACCCAGTTAACTGACTTTTATTTTTATACAGACATAGTGACTGTGCACCCAAAGAAATAGATGGATATGAAGTAAATTCAGTGCATCATGCTGAAGATTAATGATGGTGTTTGCAAAATAAAATAATCACTTTTTCTTAAGTTAAAAAAATGGAGGTTCCTTTGTACCATATTATTTATTGGTGCTTACCGTTATTGTAGGAAATACCTTAAATACTGCAAATACTGAGATTAGCTAGCTGCATGCATGATTTGGTTGTTGAAGGCAACTGGCAAGTTTTCAAGGGCTACTGTTTGACTTAAACCGAGATCCAAGTCATCACGTTCTTCGTCTTTCCCTCTTTACCAAGATATCTAATAAGGGGATATCTAATAGATGAAATGGGAGGTTGTGATCATGGTTGTGTTGGGAATATCCTTACAGGGTAATATATAAACAGGAAAATCCTGTTATAAGGCTATTTTTAAGAGATAGCTTTAAATGAAATGTTACATGCAGATTAGTTAAGATAAGCAAACAAAATATAAAACAAGTAAACAGAAAATTGGATAGGCTTGTTTGATGATTATGGCCATAAATATGTATGGTTTCTTATCTGAAGAATTAGATCATATGTTGGGTTCCAAAGTGAATTATTACTTTTGATAACACTAAGTGATTACTTTTGAAAAACTAAATGTTTCTGAATTCTCTTAATTGCTGCTGACTTTGTGGGAGCTCTGCATCATCTAGAAGTCATCCAGTTATTGAAGTGGAGGTGCCTGGAAAACTGTGGAAATCCTGGTTTCTGGTTTCTTTACTTAGGCAATGATAGCGTGCTTGACACTATACGGAAAACAGGAGAACCTGTATTCCTGCTCTGAGAAATTCTGACTATTTTTAAATCCACCTGCAGTTTTCAGTCCTTCATGTGGAAGAAGTAAATTAGCCTTATAGCATTCTACAGAAACCTTCATATTCTGTGTTCTTAATTATTTTCTCAAATGTGCTACACAGAGATTTTCCGAATTGCAGAATAGTCCTAGAGAAAAAGTAATAAGAAGGCTGTTACTTTAATAATGAGATTCTGTTATTTTTGTTAGACTAAAGAGTGAAGCTCTTTATTGTTGGGGATTCTCTCAGGCATCTGCTTTGTAAATGCTAAATGTTACAAGTGTTCAGATTCAATAAAATAATTTTTTCTGTTACCAGTCTAAAACTTACATGTAAGTATACATCCATGATATTTATACAATAAATATCTATAGATATTTGTATGATATATATGTATGATTATGTCTCTCTAGATATTATATATATTATCTATAACTATGATATATTAAAGACAAGAAGTGCAATGGCATTGTGTGCCTATTGGATAATATTTTAGATTCCTGGATTCTGAACGTTATTGATCAGGAGGGCTGAAGAAACATGGTTTGCAAAGGAAAAATACATCCTTTCTAAGATATAAGATTAGAAAATGGCTGTTTACTAAATCCAATTGGTAGTTGGATGTAACATATTAGAAGTGCAGAATGTAATTCAGTGCCCCTTACAGACAAGAAGACTGAAAACAGTAGTATTCTTGTTTTAAAGGTCGTAGAATGAGGCTTGCATTGATTTTGTTTTAATTATCTGTTGCAATGATCTTAATATATGCAAGAATGGCTTGTAATGTAATTACACAGAGGTTTATATAGACTTAGATTGTGAGCTATGCATCTCAGTGGTGTAAAGGCCTATAATACACCATTAGGTCAGAGTTCAGTTTATCTGGCTAAAACTCAATCATGTTGTAGCCCTCAAGGTATAAATTTTAGCGTTAGTACATTCAGTGACTGTATATCGAATATTATGTCAGTTAAAGAAGAACAATTATCAATGAAAGTTAAGGACAGCTGTTAGTTTTGCCACATACTGACTCAGCTAGCATACAGCTGTGGATTGTGTTAGTGGGTGAATGAAGATCTATGGTAGGTGTGGCTGGGTCTACCTATAAGTTTAGCTCTCTAATTTCAAAAGATCACAGACTGGTTAAGGTTAGAAGGGAGGTGATCCTGTCCAAGTACCTTGTTCTAAGCAGGGCCACATAGAGTTGGTTGCCCAGGACCAAGTCCAAGACCAAGGCTTTTGAGGATGGAGAGTCCACAACATCTTAGCAAAAGATGCATGTGTTTTTCACTAAAGCTAGGAAGCTCAGTATATGACAGAAAGATAACTATTTAGTAAAACATATATAAAGAGAACTATTAGGAAAAATAATAAAATGTATAATAAAAAAAGATCTTGTTTCAAAGTGTTACAACCATCTGACAAAAAGGAGAAAAGGGGCATACAGGGGAATTCAAAAAGAAATGTTTAGTAACACTAGCACAGTAAAGGTACATACAGATGAGAAATACAGCTAGTGTCTCCAAGTAAAAGATAGTGTTCCATGTAGTTCATCATTATAGAATTGAAACTTTTTACAGAACTGTTTGAGATTTTCCAACTCAACTTTTCCACACCAAAAAGCTTCTGATGAAATGACATGAGCATCCCATAGATGAACCAAAAGAGTCAAGTACCAAAAGAAATCATCCCAACCATTGCAGAGCTTTGGGGTTGTTGATAGCCTGTTATGCAGTGAATTCAGGAACAACTGACTCTCAGTCCGGAAGTATACTTCTGTGCAAACCTGTCTAATTCATAACCTAGTTCCAGTGCTGGTCAACTTACCATACATTTATACATACTCACTGTACGTCAAAAATACAGATCTAGATCTCTAGAAAAAAGTTTACATTTGCTGTAATGCTGAGTTAGAGAAGCATAAACCAGTAAACTAGCTTGTTTGTCCCTAATAAAACTAATGTTTTAAACTTCTAACTTGATGAAATGATGGGTATCACTATTTGGCATTTTAAAAAAAAAGGCAGGGGGTGAGGAGGTTAATAGCTTTGGGTAAGCTTGCCCATACAGAACTTAATTTGGACATACAGGCCCTAAGTGTCTTTTTCAAGGACAGAGAAAAGTACTAGAATAGGGAAAGAGAACAATTGTGACTGTTTCCAGTCTTAATCCTGGTTCGGGTTCCAGCGTTCACCAATTCACCACAGTGCAAAAGATTTTTAAAGCTGATACAAAATTACAATTTCATGCCTTGGGAAGGCCTGAGACATCAATCTGTGCTGAGTTTTCCTTGAATCATGATGGAAATGTTAAAATATTTCATGATTTTGCCAAAATGATTTTTTTTAGACAAAGGAAAAAAAGAAATCCTAAGGTCAATGTATTCCCTCCAAGTCAATTATTTTAGTCTTGACAGATGTTTTCCTTTCTGTTCGAGATCCATAACGAAACCCTTTTTCTCAAGAAAAAGAAAATACTTTTTCTCAGTAACTTTTGAGAAAAACCTCACCATTTGCTCCATCTGAGAAACAGGGAAAACCAGCGCCTCTCTAGTTGTGTATTAGTGCTGCAAGGTGGTTGGGATTATTTGTAATACCTTCATTTTGACTAAGAATGTTTCCAAATAGCAAAGTAAAAAGCAGTGGGCAGAGAAAAACACAGATCTATTGCTTCATTCAGTGGATTAATTAATGAAGCATAGGAACTGAAGAAACCTTGAAGCCAGCGGAGGTAATGTGATACAGTGGCTTTCACATTTAGGCACAATCACAACATTGCTAGTAATGGCTGAAAGGCATTAAGACCTGGTAAGCTTTCTCTGACCTGATTTCTGGTGAACAGATACCTATCTCTGAAATGGCAGTGAGTGACAGTCTGGTCAGCAGTCTCATCAAAATGTTCATAGGATTAATGTTTTAGAGGAGGAGTTCCTTCATCTTCAGAAGTGATGCCCAAAAATCAATACTGCATAGGGAAACCTTCTGAACTGTGTCTATTTCATGAGCATCCAGAGCATTTCAGTTTCTAGGCTTTTTTATCTGGTACTTGTCTCAAGGAATTAAGTTTCTGTATTTGGTGTTGGAGCTGTAAATGAGCCTGAAGGTTTTCTCTTTGGGAACAGCCAACCCAACAACTGTCTTTACATGTCAAGAAATTATTCTGTCAACAACAGTAGCTGTTTTGGGTCAGATCCTGCACTTGTTACTCAAACAGATGTGATTAGTGGCTCTTTTGATTTGGATGAACGTACTTTGCTGTAAAGAACAGCTTGACTGGGACTAAGTATCCACCCCTGGTTTGGTTCCAGCTGAGCTGAGTGAAGAGGTAACTGCCAGCTGTTCTCCTCTGATCCACCACTGGAGAATACTTTACCCACCCATTTGCTAGTGTAACTACATGTGCACCTACCTCCCTAGACAGGTTTTCTCGAAACAAGCCAGGTTAGAAAAATGCTCCTGCTAACCATGTACAAGTTAATTCTGATTATTTTGAGAAGAAACGGATAGAGGGCAGTTATGCCACTGGCAGTGAGCACCTGGGGCATTCAGCTTTTCCGCTGGGTCTGACAGCAGATTACAGGACATTTTACTACAATTTAGAAGTCTTAACCTTTTTGAAAATAACAATTCAGTGTTTTGAGTTACAGCTCAACACTTTTTAAACTGTTTTGTGATCAAACGGTTCTGTTCCCTTAGTGTAAAAGAGGAAAATAAATGTCTTTACAGTACAAAGGGGGAAGCAGAGGCAAAGAACAGAACATTGGCCAAATCAGGAAAAGGAGTTAGGATTCCCATTCTTACCATTGTTTCCTTGAAGAAAGTAGGCAGTCAGTAACTTATAGGCAATGTTCTTGGCTGCAAGACTCTCTGGTGCCACTCATAGCTATGAGACATTTTGAAAAAATAAACAAACAAAAAACCTCCAAAAACCAAACCTCCAGAAAAACCCAAAGTCAAAACCAAAGCCATCAGGAAAAATATGGGTAATTTATTGGTCCAAAAGGGACATGGGAAATCAATCACTAATCCTAAATGATGATCTTTTCCATGGCAATGTTGATGCTGAAAACTGATGAAATTCAAAATCATTAGATGCCATTTTATGCTTTGAGAAGACTGTAAATGGTTGTATGATGCTTCTGCCTCTGTGGCTGTACTGTCAAGACAGCTAATTTTAAAAGTAAGAAAAAAAGCTCTGAAGTTAGTGACATCTTCTGGCACTGCTGCCTTGGACTTGTGTGTTTCTGTGTCTGCAGATCATCAGCACAGTCCTTATTTTATTAATTTAGTTAACTCTTCAGATGATAGCCAGGATGACTATGTTTTTTGTCCCATTCCTGTGTTGGTTCTGTGACGCTAAAACAACTGTTAAGAGCAACCATTTCAGTCACTGAAGTCAGCTAAGAGTAAACTCTCAGAAGGTATATATTAGAGTGAGGAAATGTAAACATTTTTTAAAAGACAACATCCCAATAGCTAAGACAAACTCATTGAAATTGTGTAATACCTAGTGCAGGTTAAATAATTTAGTTCTGAGATTTGTAAAGAAAAGATATTTGTATAGTCGGATATATGCTCACATACTGATGTTATATTGGACTGATAATTTCTCAAATTTTTGTAAAACATAGTTGCCCATGGTCGAATGGGTTGCTTCATTTGCTGCCTTAGTACATCACAACTAGATTGTTTGTGCGTACTCTTCTTACATCTATATTAGGTCAAGAGATTAAGGGTGACACCAAAGAAAGAAATTTGAGCATGTTTAATAATACTGTTCTTAATTTCCTTTCTATTCTTTCTCTGAGTAATCCCTTAGCATCTCATCCCTTCTAAGCAGGTGAAATATTAACCATATGCACAGATGGAAATTGCTTTACTGTTCTTAAGATTAAATATTGCCCACCATTGGCTTGCCTGTGGAGGATTTCAGAAAAACATGAGTTCTGTTGCTATCTGACCTCTTTTAGAGACTTTAGTCAGCTTTACCATCTGCACTCATTTGCCTCCTTTTAAGAGGTCTAAACTTTTACTACAGAGCCGAAGTGGAAGGCCTATTTAATTAAACAGCTTGTCAAACAGCTTCCATTGCTTAAACAAACAGAACGTTAGAAGAAAACAAACAAACAGCAGCTTTGAGGATATCAGCTTTTCCAAGGTAGACAAGTGGTGTCAGGTCATTATAGTGATGATATCATACTTTCATTTCAATGTAGTCTGCTATCTATAACCACAAGTCATGTGACACTTCTGTAAGGTTTGGATTTTTCCCCCAAGTGCCATCAGTTGATTTACTGTTTTTTCTTTCATATCAGGAACACCTTTAGAGTGGTGGAATGATACATTATTCATGATAAAGAAAGTGAAGAAAAATAGACAGTCACACTGTTATATGGATGGGGGGAAAAAATGTTCAGCCTTGCAACCCAGTGAAAGTTTTATGATTTTGTACAGCATTAATATAACAAAAATGGCTTTTTAATGTGAACATTATACATTTATTTAGTAGATATTGTTTCTCACTCCTCTGTGATCTGTTTGTCAATCTCTTAATTAATACTTAGCACTTGTATAGCTTTGACCACTGGAGGGTTTCCATGCATTTAAAGAACTAGTCACTTAGGTTTTCCATGTCTCTCTGAGTATTATATCCTTTTTCTACATAGCAAAACTAATGTAGATAAAGGTTGAGAAGCTGATCTGGTAAGAACTGTAACAAAGCAAAAATACAACCAAAATCTTTCACATGCAAGCTCATATTTCCCATAATAACTGCCAGCCACATTTAATTACTTGCTAATGAAAAGAGTTACCCTTTTACAGCTTTATTTAATTATTTCAGCTTTTTTAGTTACACTTCTATCTTGTGTTTTCTTTTCCTCCTTGTAATTATTGTTAACACTTCTATTTGTTCTTTTGTTCCAATATTGTTTTTCAGTAGTTGGCCCTCTGAGCAACTAAAGCTTAAAGCTTGGTAACGTTTATTCAGACTTCTACTCTCCAAGTACAGATGGGATTTAAATCTGGGTCTCTTTAGCGTGTGGCCTGCCTATTTCTTGTTTTCTGTGCCTGTCTGTTCCCGCCTCTCTCTCTTTCCACTCCAGGCTACTTACTCTGTTGTCATGGCCTCCAATTCCACTCTACTCCCCCCACCTCTTCCAGCTCACCTAAGTTTCACTGCCTCTCCTTCTCTGATTTTGCCTCTTTAGCACAAACAGATGAGAAGGATTTGTTAGCTGATGTGTCCATCTCCTGAGTTTTCCATTCCTCCTAAAGTATCACTGCATCTTAATATTTGCAGCTGTGATCATCTGGAAGACTTTCTCTTCTCCCATGTGAATCAGTTTAGCATGACTCTCCCCTGCACTTCTGTGGAACAGAGATTTGCTGTTATGCCTCTTGCTCTTTTGTATTCATCTTGGCTGTACTAAGCTAGGCATGCCTATCCTATCTCTACTCTAAACAGAGTGTGGAAAAACTCAGATAAACCTTTAAGGACTGAAGAGGGAGACAGGAAACAGAGCACAACTACTGAGCCAGAGTAAAGCATTGTGTGTTTGAGCAAAGGAGTGCCACTTTCAATGTGAAGTTCTTTCAATTTTTCTGTGTATCTGCACTGACTTGCCTAATGTATCTTTGCTGCTTTTGATGTCATACCTCTAACAGTAACACTACCAACCACACTAGTGCTATATGACTGTATTTATCACAACTATTAGCACTTGAATGGAGAAAGAACAAAAATAAAGTTGCAAGAGTTTGATGGCTCTTGTGAATGCCACCAGGACAAGTTACATGACAACAGATGTCTCAGTAACACGCAAAGATTGTTCAGATTTCCAGAATATGTGCAGCTGGAGAGCTCTGCTATTGCTACTTTGTGTCTTGCATCTTGCAAGGGTAATGAAGCAGAGGGCTGTATAACCCCTGGTGTTCAACAGCAGTATACATGATACTGGTTCTTAATGACTACTGTCAAATAGCCTTTATAACCATAGTGTTTCACATGGCTCAGAAAAGTAAAGATGGCCTTTTTAATGGGCAACCATTTTTGGCTGTCAAAGACAGAGAGAGAGAGACTTTTGTGTAGCTGTTTCCTAGCTGGAATGTGTGCTGTTTACAGTACTGACAGTGAGGAACCACAATCCCACTGACTGATGTAGTTTCACCCAGCTGAGCACAGCTACTGGAGTGCAAATCATGGAAATGCCTGTTACTGAAGGTCTGTCAGGCATATGCTGGGACTATGTGTGCTTGCCTTTGAAAATGGAGCTGAAAATCTTTTCACCTGCCAAGGCTTGAGTTCATGGTCTTATATTTCTCTTGTGATAGTTGATGAAATCAGAAACACCTAGAGCAGAGTGGAAGATAAAGGAGGTGGGAGGAATAGTTCACTCTCTAGGCTTTTTTAGTTGTGAGTGATGCCATCAAGCATTGCAGGAAAAACAGAGCCCTGAACTTGGGTCTTGGCAGGTAAGCCAAAGAGGAAACTCTTTCCAGCTTTCTATTTGAGTTTCTATTAACAGTCATAGAAACTTTTTTTCACTGAAAAATATATCTATGTATGTAAATATATGCACATATTTAAATGATCTATAACATTTATATTTATAACACATTGTGATTGTCTGTTACAAAAGTCTCTGGTTTTAAGACTGATTCTCTAGGAATGGGTGTAGAGGGAGAAGAGCATTCCTCTAAGCCTGGAAAATAATTTTTCTTACTGACAATGCCATCTTGATGCCTCTACCAGAACATATCCTGCACTATGTCAAAGAAATGTAACTACTGAGTTGAGAACAAGGTCTTGGGGTTACTGTCCTTCTCAATTTTCTTGTAATAAATGTAGTATTATAAAATAAAGAAAACAAAAGGTCATAAAGCTATTGATTGAAGGGAAATGTGTGTATGCACATGGAGGGGAGTGAGTTGTGTGAAGAATTCAAGGAATTAGCATTGTGCTCCTCACCGAACACAGCTCAGAGGTTAGAACTTCTGCTTTTTATATAATCTCTTCACAGAGAACCTCAGACTGAATTCAAATCATGGTCCTGGAGGTGATAAGGTTGTGATATTAGCCATTCAGCTACACATCAATGGACAGTAACTCAATTAGAGAATACAGAGTCCAGACCATGACACTTTAATGAATTTAGGACTTTTTTTCAGTTCAGACACCTCTTGCTCTGAGTTTAAGGGTAGTTTTGATTGTCTGTGTGTCAGCACTGGCTTCAGGCACTTAGGAAATGTAGGCCCACAGATACTTAGGAATCAGAAAGGGCCACAGAGAATCAAACTTGTCATCTGTCCAGCATCAGTTGATTTACTGCTTTTCTTGAAGTCCAAGGGATCTCAAGGGGACTTTTTTTTTTCCCTTTCAGCACTGATCTTTCAATGAGGTGCTAGTGCCTGTCCTGAGCAATAACAAGGAATAACAGTGAAGTGTGACTGACTCTTATTAGGAGGGGTAAATGTCATTAGCACTTACTGTTGCCTTCTAGGCAGTTAGAGCACAATGTTGAATGTAGACAGGCAACCTCCTTTTACTTATCAAGGTACATTTTGAATCTAATGAACATGAACTCTATCTTTTAATTAAGAAATGTACTTTTCTTTCTTGTGCTGATATATCTTCTATGATTTGGTTGTCATTTTACACCATGTCCTAGAATTCTGAATACTTAACTTGAAGCCAGGAAATATGTATTATTCTACTGGCTCTAATGTATTAACTTGCTACACAAGTCCTTTGTGCTTAAGCTTTATTTCTCTCATCCCCCTCAGCTTTCACAAAGTTCTAATCATCCCAGTTAATACTTTGATGTTCTTAATTAATGTTTATGAAATAAAATGTGTAATTATGGTTGTTCTTTAGTAAAATTCTGAAACATCATCACCACTTCAACAGTTCTTTCAGTAAATACTTTTAAAAATCATGTTTTTAGCAAACAGAAGAGAATATGGGGATGGAGTTAACATTACTACGTTTTTATCCATGCAGTCAGGATGTTGCATGTCTTTAACTTGTGTCAAAGTTGATATATGTTGCTGACGATAGGAATAAAGGAAATAATCCTGCTCATCAAGTTGCTTGCAACTTAAATCATATGTTGCACCCAACTTTCTGTTGAAGCAGAATGGCTCTCAAACTATTTGGAAATAGCTAGAACACTTCCTAGACAGCTTACTCTGTTCAGTTAGCTCAAGGTATAACCGAATGAGTGCTTGGTAAATGGCTTCAGAAAGGGAGATTTACTATAGAAGATGAGGATATTAATATGAAGCAATTCAGCATTACTAGCCTCAGACACCTGGAAGTCATTAATTCAGATTTTGAATACTGGAGAATTGGTTTAAAAGACTAAAATTAATATGAATTGGTTTTGCTTTTCATTGTATACTGGAGAAAGGTCTGTATTTTCAAGCTACTTCCTATTTTGAGATATACCATTAAAAATAATGAAATTGAACACTTTTGTATGTAAAAAATGAATATCAACAGAAGAACTCCAGAAAGCAGGTACAATAACACCCCTCACACCCCAACACCTTGTACTATCAAGAGATTTTTTTTAATATAAAAGCAAGAATTAGCTATTTGACAGCAATGTTCCTGAGTACTAAATAAAACATACTGAGTATGTAATGTTGCAAGCCACAAAAAAATCCATTTGTCCAACCTATCTGGTTTTGAAATAATTCCATAAAATAAAATTTAATTCCTTTTTAAAGAATTTAACTAATACTGATTCAATCATTTTCCATGTGTAAGCTATTTTCATCTGGATAGGAGTATTTCAAACAGTACCACTGGGATGCAGAACAGATCTCTCCCCTTTGTGGACTCAAAGGGTTGTGAGGTAATGTATGTAAGACCCATCTATTTTCTGCCACCACTGAAAGCAGAAATATGTTTCTTGGGAGCAAAATGGTGAGGACAAGTAGAGTCCTGCATCTGGGAAGGAGCAACCACACACACCAGTACAGGCTGGGCGTCGAACTGTTGAAGAGCAGCTCTGCAGAGAGAGACCTGGGAGTCCTGGTTCATAATAAGCTAAATATGAGCCAGCAATGTGCCCTCGTGGCCAAGAAGGCCAATGGCATCCTGGGATGCATCAAGAAGAGTGTGACCAGCAGGTCGAGGGAGGTTCTGCTCCCAATATACTCTGCCCTGGTGAGGCCTCATCTGGAGTCCTGTGTCCAGTTCTGGACTCCTCAGCTCAAGAGGGACAGGGAAGTGCTCGAGAGGGTCCAACACAGGGCCACCAAGAATTTCAGGGGAATGGAACATCTTTCATATGAGGAAAGGCTGCAGGAACTGGGGCTGTTTAGTCTGGAGAAGAAGACATTGAGGGGTGATCTTATTAATATTTATAAATATCTAAAGGGTGGGTGTCAGGAGTTTGGGACATCCCTTTTTTCTATAGTAGCTAGTAACAGGACAAGGGGTAATGGGATGAAGCTGGAACACAAAAAGTTCCACTTAAACATAAGAAAAAACTATTTCACTATGAGGGTGAGGGAGCCCTGGCACAGGCTGCCCAGAGGGGTTGTGGAGTCTCCTTCCTTGGAGGTCTCCAAGATCCACCTCGACATGTTCCTATGCAACCTGACCTAGATGACCCTGCTTGTGCAGTGGGGTTGGACTAGATGATCTCTAAAGGTCCCTTCCAACTCCTACCATTCTGTGATTCTATGAATTAAAAATACCTGTAGCAGATTGCTCACACAATTGAATTTGTTGTGAGGCTGTAGAGAACCTGGATGTTACAGAATGTATGAAGCTGTTGGCAGGACAGTTGACCAGCGGAGATGGTGTGGTCCAGTGGCAACCACTTATGATATGCATACCATCTCTGACTTGGTTGATTCCAGGTTTCATTTGGAGGCCCCTCTAACCACATATGACTAGCACATTGGTTTTACATGATAAGCTGAAGATCTATCCTAAAGGAGTAAATTTCTCATAGTGCCTACTTGTATGTATTCCCTAAGCCTGGTACTTGATGTGTTACGAACAGAACGGTCCTGCAGCCATGTATATATTTCAATGTGCTAATTTTGTTACTGTATCTAGTGCAATATTATTGCATATAGTATTAATACTGTCCTATAACAATTAATAATTGGAAGGTTGTTTTTTCTGGTAGTTGGTAGAATATCTGTTCAGTAGGTATGAAGTGTCAACTCTTTCATTGAATCAATACAACCATTAATCTTAGGCATGGAAACATGACGACATAAGCAATCCAAGCTTTACACTTTTAATGGAGTCAGTGAAATAATGAAAAATGGTTTTTTTCAGAGTTTTTGTTCATTTGGTTGGGTTTTTTTTGGTGTACAGTAACCTATAGGAATAGAACCACTTATTACATCAATGTTAAGATTTGTTTGGAGCGGGATAAAAATGTCAATGCAATAGAAAGTTTTAGGGACATTGAAGCAGTTGTGAGAATTTAAGTATAAAACCAGTTTGAGGTGCTTCAGAAGTGATTCATACTGAAAATCTGAAATAAAAGTATACATATACTCACGTGCCTGAGTAATAGCTTCAGTAACAAAGTATGAATTTCCAATACTAGTCACACCAGATATTAGCTGTGTATCTGTAAGGCTTTCCCTCCATTGCCAATGTGGTTTACCTTGCAGTACTCTCTAAGTCCCACTCTAAGGTACTCACTTGCACATCAGCAAAGCGTTTACCCGTAGTTCATACAAGGTAATTGTACTGAAATTTCTGCAGCTACTGCACTGTGCAGAAGTTCTTTTTTTTTAAATGTAGCTATTCAAAGGAACAGGACTTGTATTACAATACTTTGTATAACTATTTTCAGCTTCATTCAAGAGACAGGAAGAAAGGTGCAAACATGCTGCAAATATATGAAGTCTCTATATGCTTTGTGTATGTGGCCAGGTAGAGGAAAGACACACTAATAGTTCCTACACTGAAGAAAAATACAACACTATACCTTTTGAGAAGCTATACTGGATAGACAAGGGGGAAAGAGGTTATACAAATGCCAATCAAAAAAGTTCTCATTTTATTTGATACTAGAGACATAAAGCCATAGAAAGCCAAACTTAATTTATTAGTGGGAGAACTGCTCAGTAACTATCAGAAAGTAGGCCATGATTCATCAAGGTTTATAAACACCTATCGAGATTTTAACAGTTAATGCCCTTGGCTTCAAAAAAGATTTACTCAAATGTTCCATGTTAAGCATATGCTTGTATATGTTTCCAAATTGAGGCCTCAAAGAGTGAATATATGTCAACTTGGTTAGCTGAGGTCACACAACCGTTCTGATCCTGTAAGCGTTGCCCTCTGAATGAAAAGGAATGGATAGTAAGTTGAGAGAACTGCGTAAGAAAGTAGGTTTCAGTTAGAAATTGTAGGCTTCTAAGGGTTATTTCTTTATTGTTGTTTTTGCTGGGGTAGACTCCATCTCTCTCTGCACTAACATTTATTACTTATCTCAAAACCAGACCACAAGCCACAGATCATATGCGCCATGTTTTCCATGTGGAGACTCACTAATGAAGTGGATTGTTGTCATGAAGTCTCAGTCAGTTTCAATGTGTCCATGAAGACCAGGGCTTCACTTAACTTCTTTGGTCCAGGTTGCTGCTCTTCTTCTTTCCAGCCTCAAGCAGGAGTTTTCTGGAAAGGTGGAAAAATAATCAGTGAACACAAGGTCCTTGCTTACCCAGCTGTCCTCACCCCACTGTCTTGGGGTCAGGTATGGGTAGCTGCTACATACACAGTTCCTTTCCTTTCTAGCTGAATGTCTGCAGACCACCCTTGAGCACAGTGCTTTGGCTCCATCTGTGCAAGAAACACGGTCTTCACCCAGCGTTCTGAGCTGATTACATAGTACATAAAAATTAAGAGATTTCTGTTCCCTTCGAAATGCATGGACGTAATTTGACAAATACTTTCTGTGAAAAAAGAGAAGGATGCTTGCAGAAGTGGTTGAAATACTTCTTAGATTTAGATAATGTTAAGAACACAATACAGGTAGGGATCAAATACAGGGAAGGAAAGAGTCATTAAATGTTACATTTCCAACAAACTTTGGCATGTTTACAAACCATCTTTACTTCCTAGTATCCAGGCCTTCTATTGCTATTGACAGCTTCTCCTTTTTATCACTCAAGAATTTATAATGGGCTCATAAAAAACCAATAGTACTGCATTTTGTTTGGAGGAAAACAGGAGACTTCTGCTTTAGTGGATGATATGTGGAGTTGGAAAGAATACAGTGTTGGACGTATCTTGTGCGTAGCCTTTGGAAAATAAAGTCTGACCTGGTTATGTGGTAACTAATGTTGACTGGTATAAAATAAACACACTTGTGGTTTGCACCATAGGTTTTATAATATTTTTTGTAGGTTTGTTTGTTAGTTTGTTTTTGCTGAAAGGTAATGATAAGATAGCTCTTTGAAGTTACTCTTTTTACATAGGTAATGTTTTAAAAGTAAGTTACAGTTCTACTTTCTGAGCATAACAGCAAGCACTGATATCTCCATGCAAACTTAACTATCAAAATCTATGCTTCCAAGTTCATAGACCTATCTTTGAAGAAACAGTAAAAAAATTGACATTTCAGTTTCCATCTATGAATATAAGAAACAAAATTGTAATTTAGTGACAGACTCTGATATTTATTTTAGTAGTGGCTTACTTTACAAGCAGTGGAACCACTTGTGCAGTAAGGCACCGTTTAGTTGAAATGAAGATATCAAAACTAAGCTCACCTTTTTCACTCTAAATTCCATGTTTTTTAACAGTTAAGCGTAGTGAATTCATTTTTCATATTTTACACTTTGTGAAATTTGACTTATGAGTCCTTTGCCTTCAGCTCAGCTCTTGTAGCATTTCTGTTTAAGAAAAAAAAAAAATTGATTGGTTGATGCCAAAAGTTGTGTGAAAAGCAGTTTCCACAAGGCATAGTATTTAATAATTATAAGAATAAAAACATTTTAATTATTAATACTACTTTAATTGCCAATTGTTACAGTAAAATGCAACAGGCTCACTCAGCTTTGGCTATATATTGAAATATTGATTCACAGTGTGAGAAGTTCAGACATTGAGAAATCATACCAGTTGTCCATGAGAAACAATGAAACAGATGAGGAAAAATAACTAAATCTTATGGAAAATAGAAAGCAAGTTATGAGTAAGCTTGGCTAATATTACATTCACTCCCAACATACATGTGTGCACATGCACACAGGGCTATTTGCCTTCTAGTGATTCACTTTGGAATGCCTGAAATGAAAGATTTGGACCGAATCCAGCAAACAGTTATGATGCTGAGTCAGTTTATGTCCTTACATTTTAAAGCCTCAGAAGCTTTTTGAAGTGTGAACCTTTTCTGGCTAACTTATCTCCTCCAAAGCGTGTAAGAGCACAGTGCCCCTATGGCAAAGAAATGAGAAGTGGCAGTAACCATAGATATAAATTGTTTCTTCCATCCAGCTTGGAGGAACCCAGCTGTTGCTGACTAGCCATCTTTTTTTCCTAACATTTTTAAATCTGTTTGAGGCTGCATTTCAAGAAAAAAAAAAAAAAGAGAGATTTGGAGCTTGAGCTTTTCTCCAGCCCCTCTCTCCCCCTCTTTTTTTTTTTTTTTTTTTTTTGGTAAGATTTACCATTTGAAACATTTTGTTGGAGGTCAGAAATGTGTCTTTCTAGTCAGACAGACAATCCCAATGAAGGGATTCCCAGACTGTGCTTTATGGAAGCTTAGAAGTCAGTGGAGCACCTGCTTATTGTCTTGGCATCTGGCTGGTCTTGCTGGTGTTCGTTTGCTCTACTGCATTAAACGATCACACACACACACACGAAAAAAAAAAAGGCATCAAATTATTTCTTACATTTTCATCTTGGATGTATGCAGCTACTGCAGAGGTGTGTCTTTGCAATGGGATAGGAAAGGGCTCAGAAACAGTTTGTTTCAAGATAACATTCATATTGTGAAAACATTTCCAAAATCCTGATATGGTGGTTTTGGTTTTCTAGGTTTTTTTTTCTTGCTTCTCTTAGTGCAGGATTGTACAAGAGAAATAAATTTGAAAGATTTTTGTCCAGTCCACTTTTAATATACTTGGTAGTACAATACTTCATTCCTTTGGGAAAAACTGAGTAGCTATATTATTGTCCGTATTGTAAGAACATTATATTATAAGCTTAACAATGTGGCTTTCAAACTTGGAAGGGGCTGGAGGTAGAAGAAATTATCTCCACAATAGAAACATATTATTTCTTATATAAAAAGAAAACTTCTTCGAAAACATTTCCTTTGCTTATTATATTTTTCCCCCATTTATTCTTGTCAGTACAGGACACATTTGGCATCTGTTCTCTTGCAAAAGCCCTCAGGAAAAATTAAAAAGCTGTTCTTGCAAATTCATCATTATTATTAAGAACCATAATTCACCTCATGGTTATCTCAACCCTTCTCTAGCTCTTATCTGCGCTCTGTGATGACATTGCCTTCTTGAGCAAGGCATCGTTCCAGCCTCGTCTCATCTCTCTCACCTTAATTTGTACCGATGCGCTGCAGTTTGGTGACAGGCAGTTGTTCGTGCTTGAATAACCCAAGGTTTGAATTCTACAGTTTGTGGCATCCATGTAATGCTTAGCAGTGGGTACAGCTGTTAACTATTCGCTTATAAATAATCTTTTTCCCCTCTCAACCTGTCTCCCAGGTAGTGTACCTGTCACCATTAATAACTCATCGGTAGCTCCCCAGTGATTTGGCCCATCACTTGTCATTCACAGTGGAGCGCTGCTCTGGCCTGCTACCGAGGCTCGCACAAGCTCCTTCAACTATTCACTCATCCCAGCAGCTGCACTGTTTCGTGTTCCTGACTTGCAGCAAATTGTGCTGATGGGTTCTGCCATCGGGCGCCTCTGTTGTCCCCTCTCACTGGTGACTACGCACCAAGCCTTGCCTTTGAGAAGTATAATGATATCTGCTCCAGAGAGTGAGATATGTTACAGATTACCTCAGGTTTCACCCAGTGGAAGTGTAATCCTTGCATTTATTTGGACCACTATATGTAGCAATTATACGCACACACCTATTGAATACTAAGAACTGTGTCTTACTGTTTCTTTTTATGGTGGTAGTAGCCTCAGTGATGCACATGCTCTAGAAATCAGAACACAAAGACAGCTGAGTCTGTATCGATTACCTGTTTGGGCATGGAAAGGGAAGGGAAGATAGAAGTGACTGGAATTGCCACAAAAGATTAACTTTTTACTCCATTATTCTCCATAACAGAATAGTTGTCCCTTCTTTTAGAGAGTGATATGCTTCCTTTTGTAAGGATCTCTGGGTGGGGTATGTATTGTTACCTCATCCTCTTAGTAGAAACTTACTGTAAGCATGATGCAGTCTGTGGACAGGAAATTATTCAAGGTCAAGGCAATAAAGAGATAGGTCTCGTGAACTAAGACAGTGCTTTGGAGAGGCACTCTAAAGTGAAGTGGTATATAGGTAGCTTCTGTAATAGTTTTGTAGCTTTTGGGTTAAGTCAGTTTCTGCTTTACCTGTTTCTTGAGCAGGAACCGTGGCAAAGTAACTTGCTCCATTTAACAACTGTGTTTACCTTAGTAGAGATATTACTCTTTGGTTTGAGCACTGAGCTTGCGTTAACTACTAATGTAAAGTTTTCTGGGCGTATTTCTAAAAAGTCAATGAAAAGCAGAACTTCTCTGCAGGAGTGATGCTACGGGAAAGGTACTACAGCAATGGCGCTGCAGGAATACCCTGAGGAAGGCACTGCTGAGAAGAAGTGCATGTGCTGACTGTGGATGATGGGTAAATGGCAATTCCAGGTTGCTGTGAAAGAACTAGCATGGACCTTCCTTCTGGGCATCCGTATACTGGACTGTTGACTCTCATAGGGTTGCTGGTTGGAAGCTCTTCTTTTTGTTGAAATAAAAGCTTCTTCCTCACAATTAATTATTAAATGTTCCAGGGCTCTATTATATATTTATATGTTCTTGAGAGCTCTTCTCTTACATGTGCTATATCTCTCTCTCTCTCTTGTTGCTGTTATAATGTCATTCTGATAGCTGTTCACTCGCTTCATTTCTCTCTGTCAGTTTGTGGTCTTGTCACCCAAAGAAAAGGACTTTGTATTACAGAGGGGATTAGAGGAGACCAACAAGGGCTGAAAGCAGTCAATCTATGGAAGACTATTTTATTTTTAATTCTAATAAAATAAAATTCTATATTGATTTGGAATATTTAGATTACACCTAATATTTAGAAAGATTTTACCTTGCTGTAGACTAGCTGTCCTGTGTGATTCGTGAATCTATTTAGGTACAGAATGCTTCCCTAAGTTTTTGGCTGCAATTGTTCCAAGCTAGGAGAAAGTTGTCTCTCCCTAAGTTTGTTATCAATGTGTTTTATGTTTTGCTTTCCTCTCTGTGACACCTTTATTTTTTTCTTGCACCTCTGTTGGTGTGAGCAGTCATTCCTCAAAGAAATCTTTGAATAAACACACATCCACACAGAGTCACATTAACTCAGGTTCTTCTGTACATAGTCACTCTCGAAAAGCACACAGACATCACTTCTCAGTCAGTAATGTATGTTGCTCATTTGCATTATTGCTCTCCTTTAGGTTTAAATAACTTACTTTCTACTGGAGACAGTGGGGTTAAAAAAAAGAAAAAAAAAAAATTAGTGGTTTGGCACTTTCCAGCTGTTTCTCAGGAGAATATAAAGTGCCTGTGGATCAAGTCCAAACCAGTGGATGTTTAAGAGAAGGAGAAAAAAAAAACCTAGCTGAAGAGCAACATTCTTGTGTGACTTCATTACCTTCTGTCGCGTTGCAAAAAATTGTTTTGCTTTACAGTTTTAAACACTCAAAAAAAGTTAGAAGCACCAAATGACCTCCAGGCCTGTTGGCTCTCCAGGCTCAGTTTATCAAGTCTCCTCTGCTTTTTTTCCTGTAAAAATCTAAAGTGAAGTGTGAAAAGCATCAGAAAGTCTCATTTGTGCCAGTGCAGCCTTTTAGTCGCTTGCCAGCACCTTCATCTCTTCATATGTTTCTAGCTAAGGTCTAACATGGAACAAAAACCCAACAGCAATAGAGACCAGATGCTGATATTTCTTCTCTGTCACTTGGCTGCTGAGCAGATGGAATTTATATCAATAGGGCATGCTAGAAGGAAGAGGCCGTGGCAGCCAACATGTGGAACTAGGGCTGAGTGACATTTTTGCTAATGTTTTGTCCTTGTAGAACATTATGCTTCCTCTTTGCTTATGAGCTGTGGTTTTCCTGACTCAGACAAGGTTCCAAGCCCAGCTGGAATGGTTGTCTCCCCACCGCCCCCCTTTTAAGGGTGTGCTGGGAGCGATGGAGGAGTAGTGGGGCCCTGCACAATGGAGCTCTTTATAAAAATACCTGACATCTGCATGCAATGCACCCAGATCATCTTAGCTGAGCACAGAAATTCACTGGGCATTACCAGTCACTTTTTGTCTGGGTTTGTATGCTTGTTTGACTTATATAATGAGTGAATGCCTCTGGCAAAGGAGTACTTCGAGCATATTATTGGACAGGAGCAATTTTCCAAGAGGTATTGTCATACATGGTCTCAGAATAAGAGTATTAAAGGGGACAAAAAAAAAGGCAAAACAGACTTTTTCTTTCTGTTTTCAATCACCTCCAATTTAAAAAAAAAGCAAAAAGTAAAACCTTGAGAAAACTTCGTAAAGCATAAACTACTCGAGTACTTAGTCACTGAGGCCATTCTGCAATCAGAGATAATGTACTACAGAAGCCATAGAATGAACACAGTCAGGGAAGTTTTTGAAAGTGAAATCAAGACTACCTATGCTCAGAAAGTAAGTTCCCAATGAGTTTACCAAAATCAGCAAAGAAACAAAGCAATCGGAAGCAGTTTGTTTCAAAACTAGGAGAAAAAAACAGAGAGAAGTTGTGGAGGGAGTGCCATGGTAGTGTGATTTCGGTTCAAACTTTGAAACTGTTACTCCTCCACTTAAATAGCAGTGTGATCAGTAGACAGAGAGCTTCTTGTGAGTAAAGAGTTGCACAAGTCAGACTTCAGTATCAGGAATTTATAGTTGTGCCTTGCTTAAATGGTTTATAATCACTTGTGTAATTAATTTTAAATCAAGCTTAGATTTGTTATAAAAACATAAAATAAATAAAAGGACTTGAGCACTTTAATTTGACCGAATTTCTTGCGTTCTTTAAAGGGGGAGTGGTGCAGGAAACATGAGGCTTTTGACCCCTGAAGACTTCTATTTGACCTGAGTGTCTAATCCTAAACTCTCCAGCATGCCAGCTTCCCTCCATTTGAATGCCTTTGTAGCTTGTCAGTTTCTCTCTGATTCATCTGGAGGGGTTACCAGAGAGTTGGTGTGAGGTGTTACCCCACAACAATGTTGTGAATGAGCTGTCCAAAGGTCGGTTTGAGCTGGTTTAGGAGTGGAGAGCTGAATGCATCCTCAAACTGCAGCCTCACAAGTGCTATAAAGCATTTGTTTCCTGATTGACTGCAAACTCACCCTGGAGTCTTGCACAGATCCTCTGATTGTATAGTAGTGCTGCCAGTTATATGGAATCCAGGACATTTAGCAAACTAAGTCAGGTAACTAAGTCAGTCACCATGATGCACATTTTTTGTGAACGTGAATTCTAGTGACTTCCTTTTACAAGGAAACATGCTATATCTAACAACATAGCAGTAACGCAATATGTAGGTGCTAGAAGAACTAAATTTCAGTGCAGCCCAGTGCAGCAGATGGAGGCCCCATGCGTTGTAGGTGCAGTCAAAGAGTGTCTTACGTATCAACAGCTCAGTTATATTTCATTCCAATGTGAGCATAAATAGCACCTCCTAGGTACAAACCTTTTTTCTTTTTCTCCTCTCATCTGGTAGTGCTCTTTGCTTGGTTGAACTGAGACCATAATGGACTAATATTTCAGACCTCCTTGAAGTGAATCCATTTGCGACCTGGAGAGTGTTTTGGTTTTTTTGTTTGTTTGTTTTCTTCCCCTCTTCTCTAGTTATTATGACAGAACATACAACCAACAAAAAACTTTTAAATCTGATCTCTAAAATTCAACTGGAGAAAATCTATTACAAATTTATATGATTATTCTCTTTGGGTAAATGCTTCTGAAAAATGACATTTCCATAATGTTTTCATCACATTGAAATATAGGAGACAAAAAAAAAATTCCTTGGAGTAAAACCATAATCATGATTAGAGTGATTTCTCATAATTTTTATCCTGTGATGTTTTGGAGCAGTGTAAGAATAGGGAAAAAGTAGGAATTATCATAGGTCATAGACTTTGTCAGTAAGTTTAGAATTATTCATGAAGAATCTGCAATAGGGGAGCAGACTGGATGGATAGTTCTGATTTTCCCTTGAAGAAGGGGATGTGTATCTTGACTCCCACCTCCTGAACTCTTGCATACACAGCAGTAAACAAATGAGCTTTGTACGTGCCTTTGCAGTAAAATCCATAACTCTCCACAAGGCATAAGGAAATACTTCTTCAAAATGGTTGTGTTGTTTTGGGGTTTTTTTCATAGAATAAAATCAATTAACTTGTGTTCATTATAATATTTTAATAACAGTTTTCAGGTATCTTTTCATTCTTGCTGTTTGAAAATAAGAGATTCGTGGAAACAAAGAGTATTATGTCACTTCTGTACGTCCTTTCAAGTGTCACTAGGGCTGCAGATCTTGGCTATTTAATTGTATTTTGCTTACATATAGTTTAAGAGAAAAATTGCCATATAGGGCTATGTAAATTGCTGATGTTTCACAACCCAGCTGAGCTAGCTTCTCTCTTTCTCTCCTTCTTACACACACACACACACACACACACACACACACACACACACGAACCTGAATCTTATCTGAATCTGCAGCATTTGGGGGAATTGCAGGGAAGGCTGTCAGCACAAACAGCCTGTGAAACCTCACACAGGTTTGGAATACAGCTCTCAGATTTTCCAGTCATGACATGGTAGTTTAAATTACACTCACTCTTGAGCTCAGTGTTTTGTACACAGTATGTCACTTCTCTGTTTTAGTTGTGTCAGGATGGTTCTGATCAGTTTAAGCCACAGTAACAAACAGTGTGTTTTAATACCAAAGGTAATGAAACTATGCCTTCATCTTTAGTTTTCTTGTTAAGGAATGGCTGCTAGTATTGTTTCTGAAGGATGCAGCCTGGTCTTTTTATCTGGGGAAGGAAATAAAGCTGCAGTTAATGTGAAATCATGAAAAAGAAAATTTTACAAGAACATCCACAAAGGCAAAAAAAATGCTTGAATATGCCAGAATGAGTATTTGCAGTTGCTTCTGTGCCAGCTGTTCATTTTTAACATAAAAATGCCTAGGTATCTAAATGTGCAAATAGGGGCAAATTCTGAAGATACATTTTTAGAGATGGTTTTCAAAGTTAGATACAAATTTTTCTTTTTGTCTCTATCAAATAAACTTCTGCATTGGTGTGTAGTACGCAATTTTCTTCATATAACATTGGAAAGAACATCATTATTACTTGAAATGCTCCCTTGCTGTGAATAATAAAAACAAAATTAGAGTATGCAATTTAATAAAATTGTTCAAATCAGGCTCTTTATCTGTGTTATTATACGATAGCATAGCATAAGGAAGCAATAGCATGGATATATCAGAGAACACAAGTAGCAGTCTTCCTAGGAATTTAGGAAATGGTATAGGTGACACTCTGTGTCTAGAAAGAAATCAATACAGTGTTTTTGTTAAACAGTTGTTTGTCTGTGAAGAAATACAGCAATATGAAAATAAATAGGACATTTGGATATTTGATGACCATATGTGCAACATAGGGGCAAATCCAGAAAAATAGTGCAATAAATAATATGCTCTTTGCACTAGATTCACAATTCTCTTTGTAACCTCACTTGAATTTAAAAACAAACAAAAAAAAATCATACTCATAGAGCTGAATACTCCACAGAATTTAATGTCAAAGGACTGGAAAATACAGAAGAGCTCTTGTGTTTACCAGGCCACCCCAAAAGGCAAGAGGGCATAAGGCACTTATAAACAGTGGCAGAGCACAAGCAATGTTGTCTTTGAAAAGTTTTCATTTTTCCCTTGAATCCGTTACAGTCTCTTGCTTGAGGTCACCACAGTTTGCAATGTTTGGCAGAAGGCTTCTTCCATTTTTGGTAGTGGCAGTCTGAATTTTTTGGAAGTATTTTTTCCCAAACTGCCATTATCTTCCAAACCTGTTTCATGTTATCATTGTCAGATGCTTCTTCCCTGAGTTTCTCAGAACAAAATTTTGTATTTTCCTGGGATTGGACTGTGGGGTTTTTTAAGCTTGGAATTGAAAGTCATATGGTTGTGATTTGAGAATGTCAAGCCTGATAATTTTTTTAAAGCAATACCTTTTTCTCTGGGCAGTGAACTCACTGCAGAAACATCAAAGGGAATGTGTACTGCTGGATCAAGGTGATTTTTTTTTTTTCTCAACCACATCATTGCCAGCTGTGGTGTTTATGATTAGAGGCAGGCGTTCCAGACACCTCTGAGTCCTTGCTAAGCGTCAGATCTTTAACAGGATCCATCCCAGCTGAGTGACACTAAACAGACAGCCGGGGGGAGTTGGTGGGGTAGAGCAACAGAGGAGGAGGTCTTTGGTACTCAGTACACTCACCAGCCAAGCTTATAACAAACTCTGCTAATGCTACGCTTTAGGCTGCCTAGAGGCCCTGCATTATGCCTTTCAGGACTGCTTTCATTAGCAGAGGGGATGACTAGAGCCCAGCAAATGCTGTCATTAATCCTCTCACACTGAGTGCATGGATGTGCAGCATTCAGGTCACAGCCTACTCAGCTTTGAAGCAGCTCCATTTCACACTCCTGACAGCCACATACTGCCGACTCACCAGAGCTGACACAATTCCCTCTCCGATCTGATTCTCTGCTCTCTGCAGTTAACTACATTGAATTCCCTACAGATGCTACTTCCACTAGAAATATTAACACTTGTTTACTGGTCCTGTTGACATAAGAATTCTGCAAATAGCTAGCACTTCTGATAGCAACACTCCATTTCATGCATTCTTGTTTTTGCTGCCTTTCTTGCTGTCCACTTTTGGAGAATATTTTAACTGTGTCAGTTGAGTGGAAAACAGATTGCAACGTCTTCCTCAAAATAAAAGGCAGAAACTCAGATTAGTTCCAGAGTACTTTCAGAGTTACAATATTTTTGCTTTTAATCAAGCCTTTGTAGAAGAGAAGAAGTTTCAAATCCAGCAGTGAGTACACAAGTCAGCTGGCTTGTATTTGAGTTAATAGTATGGAGGCAGCTATTGCATATGGTACCTTAGGGGCCATCCAGAATAAAGGTCACATAATAAAGGTGCCGGATAGAACAAAACCCCAAAAAATGTAAGTTAGCCAAACATTGTAAAAAAAAATCAAGACAGTACGTTGTGCTGAACTTGCTGGATCTTTTCCAATGCTATTGTTGCAGACCTTAGGAAGTCCACTTAAAAAGGACTTAAAAAAATTCTAGTGAGCGAAGAACTTGTTTCTAACCATATCCTGATTTTACGTTGAATTGTCTTTTGACATTCCCGAACTTGTGCTGAAGCAATGAAGATCCAAATCAGTACAGAGGAACTGAATAAGTTTGTGGCATAAAGTAGTAAATACTCCTGAAGCTAGGCATCTCAGTGTAAGGATTTCTTGGTTTTGTTTTGAGTCAGAATAAACAATGGTAGTTGTTCCAGTGTGAGAGAGAAGAGTTCCTGAAATCAATCAAGTTCCATTAATGTAAAGTAAGTGCAAGATGAGAATCAAGCTGATTTGGCCACATGGTGAGGACGATAGGCTCTGAGCATGTCTTTCTGTTTCAGTCTCTCCTAATGGTTGTAAGTGAGCCTCAAAAAAGTTGGATGTTTCGATTCAGAAAGAAGTTTCCTGCAGTGTCTGGAATTGAAGCTTTTAAACTTTTTTTTTTCTCATAAGTGAACACGGAGAACTTGACTTGGGAAAACAAAGCAGAAAAAAAAGAGATTTGATTAATATTTTTCTCTTGAGTGTAAAATTGAAGTATTCTTTTTTTTTTTTTCAGGGTTCGAAACCTTGAAGCTACATTTGTAAAATGTTTTTAGGTGAATTCCACAATCTAGCAAGGTCTGGACTCAGTGAGTCAACTAGTTCTCTGTAAGATCTTCAGCCCAACATGCAAAATTTAAAATTTTGAGATTCATTCATCCCTGCTAAGGTCTATAATACTATCTCCTAGATGATTTCCCACCACCACTTACTGGGACAGTGCCTGCTTTTTTGTCTTTTCTTGCTCTGTCTGATTCTATCTTGCCTTGTCACTAACTTGTCTTTTTTCAGCCTCTGATCAAGCCTTTCTTTATTTTTTTCTCTTGCTGTCTGTAATCATCAGGTGAGTGTCAGGAGGTTGGGGCATCCCTTTTTTCTATAGTAGCTAGCTACAGGACAAGGGATAATGGAATGAAGCTGGAACACAAAAAGTTCCACTTAAACATAAGAAAAAACTATTTCACTGTCAGGGTGAGGGAGCAGTGGCACAGGCTGCCCAGAGGGGTTGTGGAGTCTCCTTCCTTGGAGGTCTTCAAGATCCACCTGGACATGTTCCTATGCAACCTGATCTAGGTGACCCTGCTTCTGCAGGGGAGTTGGCCTAGATGATCTCTAAAGGTCCCTTCCAACCCCTACCATTCTATGATTCTATGATTCTATGATTCTATCAACCTGCATAATCCTTTTTTTTTTTTTTTTACTACCATCTTACATTTTTATAAAATTACCCTGGGAAGAAGGACAACGGAGAAAAAAAAAGTTCTTTTTGGTCCGCCTTGCTCCCTGAAACAGAAGAGAACAAGTGAACAAGGTACAACTCTTTTACTGATAGCAGATCTCTTATCTTTAATTCGCTTCAACAACAATCTAGAAAGAGCAATCTCAGGGTGCTGGAAGCTCTTTTCACCAGTGAGGAGGATTGCTTGGAGTGCTTGAAGCTACATTTGTAGGCTGTGTGTGGAGCTTAACTGTTGAGTGGTCCATGGATGAAACCTGAAGAAATGAAATGGTTTTATCGACTAACTATTTTTTCAGTTGAGTCATAGAAAGTCAACTGCCTATCTGAGTGTAATTATTCAGTAAAAGGGGGAAGGGAGGGCAAAGGAGGAAAAATTTTGCTATTATACCAGCTGGTTTGACTACTAACATTATTTTATGTTATGTTTTGCACCTCCCCTATACATTGTTAGCTCTAAGTGCCTTCTCAGAAGAGTCTACAAGTATTCTTTTTTTTCACAGTTTATAATGTATCTGGAAAACTACAAGAGTGCAAGACTAAGTTTAGAAGCTGTTCAACAAAAGTTTTAAGTAGGACACACCAGTTTGTCAAAGGGAAAATGTTAGTGAAAATATTGCAGTTTTCATTAGACTTGGAGCCAATACATCATTTTCTAACATTGGAAAGGAGCTAAATGCCAAAAATGCCCTGTAACCAAACTCTTTTAGCCCTTCAAAATTAAAGATTTTTTTTGTGCCTAAGGGGAGAAGGAGATCTTTTCCTGCCACAGACTTGAACCTGTTTTACTCTTACCGTCATGCTTTTGGATATTCTGAGGTAGTTATTTCGTAGTTTCACTACAAACTAGAGGATGTGGAGTTTTTCTTAGGAGGAAAAGGCAGATGAGAAGGAAATAATGTCAAATATTTATGATAACACAGTTTTGGTGGCAGGAGAAAGAGTGTATTTTTGTGGATGCAGCCAGGTTTTTAAAGGATTGAGGAAATTCCATGTTTAGAAATTTGATAAAATACCTAGCTTTTGAGTGTTCAAGTTATCTTTCTCTAAAAGTACTTGAACATAGAAGAGGACAAAGGAAATAGGCAAAGAATTTGGAAAATTACACATTTTGACTTCTGAAGAAGAGCATGTTTAATACTGTCAAAAGTATCATAAACATGCCATATAAGTATCCCCTTGTGTTAACATTCAGAAACTGAGTTCTTTTGATTCAGTAGTATACCGACTGATTGGAGGTGCCATAAATTACACCAGAGAAGGAACAACAGGCAATACTTTGAAGTTTCTTGGCAAGAGAATTTTTTGGGGCTGCTAGTGGCTATTTCTTGAATTTTTTTGTTCTTCATACTTTGGATAAAACCTGCAACTCATCCTTAAAAGTTACATAAAAATATATGTATACACATACAGCCTGTGTAGTGTGTAAGTATCACACAAAGCACAATTATTGCTAGATAAACCACTCAGTAGTCAGGAAATTCTGTACCTGAGATTGCACATTAATTTCAATTCCCTGTCCCTGGACATATACATACATGATACGTTTGTTGATTCCATGAGCATATGCCACTGGGATGGGATGTTGGTTTAGATTTTGGTTTTGGCTTTGGTTTTCTTGCCAAGAGTAGCTGCTCTGTATTTATTTTGACCTTCTAATGGATGGTTCTAGGAATTCTTTTGCTTCATGATACAAACCCTACTCTGGCAATAGAAGGACTGGTTTACTTTTGGTCTTTTCTGTGGTGCTCATTGAAATAGGTATCAGAGGGGTTCCTAAATGCTGATGATAATTTTTCCCTTACAAACAAATGGCTTTTCATTTTTATTTTGTAAGGTACTGAAAAGAATCTGACAAGATGTCTTATAAAATAGAAATATTTTAGCCACTACTTTTTATGTTGCTGTTATCAGAGCTTCAGGAAACAGAGCACAGTGTAAGATTTCATCTGTTCAGAGTTAATTGTGAGCATTTTGCACTCCTTTCCATCCCTTTCTAAGGAATGCCGTTCAGCTTGCTTATGATAGTCATTCCACGTGGTCTAATCATGTAGACTTCTCCTGTCAGGGCAAAGAAATGAGTCCTTCTAGAATGAGATTTCTCTTAACCTGCAGAAGATAATTTGATAATTTGAGTCCTGATCTAGATATGCCACTTTTTCTGTATTGACTTGAACAGGAGCCTAGCCGACCAGGTTTTTTTTTTGTTGTTGTAAGTACTAGGAAAGAGGAATGCCAGTTTAAATACTTCACCTTGATCCCAGAAAGTGCTCAGTCATAAAGGAACTATTTTCTTGAATCACACATAAAGGAGTAGCCACTGCAAGAACAACCTGAACTTCCACCAAAAGCCTTAAAAGGGAGAAAGTGCCATGACTGAGTGCTTGTTTGTCCAGGATTAACATCCTATTAACAGAGATATTGCAATTTCTAAAGGAAGCCACACAAAATTCCTATCATTGTGATATAGCAGGACTCTTCAGATCCACAATGCAGTTTTGTTCCATTTGAGCTTTCTGCCTGTCCTGTCTCAGACATTTTCTCCTCCCTGACAAAGATGTCAATTTGACAGAGATGCAATTGCCAGGAATCTCTTATCTCTCGTGCAGCCTAGAGTTCCTTCTCCTGGCTTATTAGAAAGAGGATTTGCAGAGAACTGCTTCTTCAGTCCCAGCCACATTACATTGGTGCACCTTCAATTCATATTGAAGCTTTAGGGAATGTAGCTCCAGAGCTCTAACATGTTGCTGCAAAACATATGCAAACGGGCATATGTGCTGGCTTGATGATACGCAAGATGATTTCCCCAGGTACCACAAGAAATACCCTGGCAAAGTTCATGTGAGATCTTCAGACAATAGTCAAAAGGAAATTAACTATTGATACAGAACCTTTTATTACTGCTTTGGCTACTGTTAAATGTAGTGGAACATGTCCCTGCCCATGGAGGGGTTGGAACTAGATCATCTTTAAGGTCCTTTTCCACTCAAACCATTCTATGATCCTGTCAGCATGAAACTGAAGATCATGGGCAAGAAGCTCAACACAAACAGTCTAAAGGCAGGCAAAATGAAAGAGATGTTTGTAAGAGGAAGTTTTCAAGATCTTTAATGTGACTTCCAAAGTCACAGCTGTTACTCTGTATAAGCTGAGGGTCAGAGGTAGTATTTTTTTATTTCACAATGTCATAGTAGTCTCTGAGAACAGTTTAGTGTGGGAGTTGTTGGAGAGTTTAGGAGAGTGATAAGAATGCAGTGTGGAAGAGGTATTGTAACAAAACAAGTTGGATGTTCCTTACTGTCTATAAAAAAATAGGATTTGTAGTGTCTACACCTTAGTTTTGTTCCAAGACAGTCTAGCATGTGTGGCTGGTACTTACTGAGTTGATCACCAGAGGTCTCACTGACCTTGGCAGCCTTATGTGACTCACTTTCACATGGATGAACTGTTCCTGAACAATTTTTCTGAAGTACTGGGCACAATCAGTCCTTTTACTCACTTTATATCAGGTAGCTACCAGGTTTTTTTCAATTTTCACTCTTCAAACTTCTTTTAAACTATATTTTCATTGTTGTGCTGAATTATTTTATTACAAGCACTACAAGAAATTGCCAGGTTATGATTCCTTTCAGGTCTCTATTAATATTTTATTTTAAAAAAGGCAGAACTATGCTAGTATAACATACTGTAATGCCTTTATTTTGATATCTGAGAGCAAAATGAGGTGTTACTAAAATCATTATTTAAAATCATAGCAAATTTACCAGATGGTGAAATATTTTTCTTTACTTGTGCTGTCATTAAAATTAAACTGGTACACCTGAAATTATATGTGGTCCTCGTCTTTCTAACAGCAATTTTGGTTTTTGAGGGTTTAATAGTAATTGAATATAGTGGTTTTGAAGTATCAGAGCTTGGAGAGTTTTCTCTAGCAAAGGTTTTCTCTATAAAAAATACTTTCCACTTTTTTTTGAGCAACATATTGGCTTGGTCAGTAAATTCTAGGTTAGAATTTTTTTGTACATCAGAACTTAGTGTCTTAGAGGCTTTGGGGTTAGGTTCTGTACTTAATAGTTGGAATGATAAATCCAAGGAAGATAACTTGTTAGTGATAGATAAACTTCTCTTACAGTCTTTTAAGTTTGACGTCAGACATCTTAATCATTGTGTGCTAGTGAAAGAACTGTCCTACGGTGATGTAAAATTAAATTATTCAGTGAAACCTTCCTATAACATCTAGGTACATGGACTTAAAGGAATTGACAGGCTTTGCCTAAACTGCCTTACTAAAGATCATATTGGATTATGAAAAACTGAGAAGTTGTCATGCCTCACTTTGTCTTTGGTTCTGATTCTTTCAACAAAACTGTTAAAACTGAAAGGAATAGTCCCTATCCAAAAAAAAGGAGTTTTATAGATAGGATTTATATTTTATATTACAATAAAGAACTTACATATGTTGATACTCTAGACAGCTGATGGAAACAGTCTTTAAAGAGGTGGCATTTTCAGGTGGCTAAGTTTTGTAATGTAAAATTTGGATATTACCCAGATCGAGTCATTTTAGTTGGTCAAAATATTAGTAAGGAGTTTTTAGAAGTTTAAATATTAACGATCATTAAAATAGTGTTCTAAAATATGAAAGATTTGTATTTAAAATTCTATGAATAAAAAGCTCCTGAACCTATTAGCAAACTATAGACTACATTGAATAGTATAGTACCACTGAGGACAGAACACTGTCATCCTATTCCTGCTCTGACTTGGTGTAACATTGAAAGGACTTGACAGCCCACCACAGGCTTGTGGAAAATGGTGAAATATATATCAAGATTTCTTTTCACCTCCCCTCCTGTGAAATTGTATTTGAGAAGCAAAGATAACTGCAGTAGAGCCTGTTACATTCTTGACTATCCTATGAAGCCTGTAGAAGGAGGTAGCTGTCCTCTCTTTGTGCCCAAGACAGTTTCTCGTGTGCCACGGGCGTTACAGAGGCAACTGTTAGATGTACATGTAGTGTGATGCTGAACCATGTAGTAGCTTTTGTAGAAATTACGATTTTGGGGATCTTTTCTGATCTCAGATGTGTGATCTCCTTAGAAAGATGATTAATTTGCAAAGATTGAATAACACAGAGTTTCCTGAGATGCCTTGAAATTTTTACACACCTAAAGGTAGATTTGAGATTAGGCTTAGTCTGTGTATGAACATATTTGCATTTGGGACCTGTAATTCAAAGTTCTGTGGATTTTTGTCTTGCTGAGGTTTGATGGCATGAAAGTTCATAGTTCCATGTCTGGACCATAACTTTGATGCTATTTTATTTAGTGTACTTTCATGGCATTTTTTCCTTTCAAACATGGTCCATAAATCCCAATTTAAAAATGTATAAGCCACCACTTACTTCTTACAAAATACAGGTATCTCTCTGCCACCCAAAAAGGAGGTTAGTTTGACTGGCAAAAGAATTGGCAAAGGCTGGTTTCAGACTGTGACAGTAACAGGACTGTGAAAAGTGTATTTCACAATACATTGGTCAAAAAGTCACCTGAATTCTGTGGGCAAATGTCTACTACATATATTGAATGCTGGAGGAAGAGCTGAAAATCAAATAACATTGTTTATTAAGTGATTATTCATGTATGCAAATATGTAACTGTCTTCTGCATTTAGGGGCTCTTTGGAAAAGGGTTGCAGCAGTTCTCAGGGCCGTTTGCTATTAAATATTAACTATTGAATTAACTATTGCGTGCAATGTATGGAAGAAATGAAAGTCTTTCCAGTCTGCCCGAGGACCAGAGTCTCTCAGGGCTTGTAAAATGAAAATAACGACAGACACCAAAGGCCATGTATCATGTTGTATTTGACATCATCTCTAAGTTTTGCAAGATAAATATTCATAATTTTCAAGCCCATTTCTTCTTGTGAAAACAAAGACAGGCTTGATAATAAATGGTTTAGGTTTTCAAAATGTTCTTTTAGAAGTTATATGTCTAATACAAAAATTTGTAAGAAGTTTTAAAATATAAAATTCAGCTTCAAGCTGATCTCCTGAGAATAAATGGAACATCTTAGCCACCACATCTTTTCTTTAAACGTTTCTTAGGAGATTTTTCTTTTGTCTTTTGCATGCCTCTCTTCCCAGGTCTTTGTATGGTGCAGACTTTCATGATCCAGGGGTTAAAAAGCCAACTTAAGGCCTATAAATCGGTAGACAGTTTTACTTATCAGAGCTCTGGCTTTTACCTCAATAGGCTGCCACTTCTGTCATTGGTGCCAGGCTCTGCCTTATCGCAAAGTCATCAGCCCTGCATAGTGGAATGTTCTTTGTTTGGATTATTTACTTCTACTATAAACAAAGATTAGAGAAAAAAATTTCAACTACAGTGCCCAAGCACTGTCAAACCGTTTCTGGAAAATCACTGTCATGTGTTGCACAAAGTTGCCTGTTTTTTAAAAACACAACTGGCAATAGGACATCTTTGTTTTAGTACCGATAAATTTCACACATAGTAAGAATGACGAGGGAATGGCCTAGACTTTTATATCTGCAACGACTTAAAAAAATTTTGATTGTCAGTTATCGAATGTCAAACACTATGAATACTGTATGCATAAAAAGTTAACCACATAAAACAGGAGTTTTTTACAGAAACAAAATTGAGGGATTTTTTTATGAATTAGCCACGATTTGAGTGAGATTCTATGTAGTATACTTCATATGAGATTTCTAGGAAGATTTTATTTCAGATAAATTGATAACAGACTGTAGGTAACTTTTCTTTTATAGGGTTTCAGTGTCTCCTTTTCTATTTATAATTCAGCAAATATTCAGAAAAACTAAACCTAGAGAGTCAACTCACTTTCAGTCTTGAAAATATATTGATGTATGTTACAGTAGCAGTTAATTTCACTGTTCACACATCTCAAATTAACCAGACCATTTATGGTTTTGCATTCATAACTTTAGGTGGGCATTACATTTTATCTCCAGAGATGTCTGTTCAAAATGTAGATCAAAGATGACAATCTTTACCTCTGTTGGTTTGCTCATTTCCAGCAATTCTCTTGACTTTAAATTCAGTAGTGAGCTTTTTTCTGTGAAATATGACTCAAGCAGAAGAAAGACTATAAATTTCAGTTCTTCCTAGCTTTGCTCAGAAGGTTGAGACTTTTTTCTGTTATTGCATTAGAGATTGGATTCCTCAAACTATGAGAAGTTTTGCTTTCCAAAAAGTCCTTTTCTAAACACATATAATTATGGAAAAAAATCTTAATCAGAAATGTGGTTGGGCTTGCATACTGCTTTGCATACATACTTTTAATGAGAGTACAGATAAATAAAAACGAATTTTTGATTCATAGACTATTGGAAAAGTTCCTCTTTACTTCATAAGTTAGTCTTCTGGAATGTCTCTTTCTAGATAGCTCAACTCTAAATGTTTTTTTCGTGGGCTTGTTGACATATTAAAAAGTATATACCATATTCATCACACATAGATTGAACAGTTTAATTGGTTAATAATGGCATTTGAAATATTTATAAAGGCAGTATTTTGTTGGTATTTGTGTAGACATGCCACAGCAATTGCAAAATGTTAAATCACCAGTTGCAAATAGCAATGATAATATAAATGATATAAAGATACATGTTCTAGAATTTATATATAGTATGTGATCTGTAGAAATGTTATAAGCTTGTGCATATATAACTTACTACTGAAGAGATGTGTTTTGAAAGATTCTCATACAAACATGACTCAGGAAAATCGTGCAAATATTAAGAAGGTGAATGCCCATTTTAGTGTTAGTGTGTTGCACGGTGGTCTAAAGTTCTTTGTGAAAGGGTATGTTGCTATGAATGTCTGTTTCGTTAAATAATCCACTGACTAGATTTTGCTTTTTTCCTTTTTGATTGTGTGACAGTATGAAGTTAAAAACACATACTACGTCCATCTAAAACAACCTTATTTTCCTACTAATTCTCATTTTGTTGCTGACATTTTATAATAATTTGTGCAGTTTACTTTGAGATTGGAGAAGTTCTCCTTCTTCTTTGGGGTGAACCATGATAAATAGTTTATACAGGATGCCATATGAGGAAACTACAGTGTATCCTTCTGGGCTCATAATGTCTCAATCTTTGAGCCTCTGTCTCAGCTTCAGCACCATAAACTTTTTCAATTGGAGACAATAGCCTTTCAGTCATCATGCAAGGTTTACATTTCCATTACCTGTCTTTGGAGAGGCCTTTCTAGCAATCATGCTCCATTCCTTATGAATGTGTGATGATTGTTTTAACAGGAAAGTAACTGTCTTACAAAGAGATTAGGGAGGTACTGTGGCTATATATGGACAGATGATAAAATGGTGAAGTTGGCAGAAGTTACATATTCAGTGGTATAAAAAATAGATCATAGATCATTAGGAGAAAAAAACACAGTTAAAATATCATCTTTACTTTGTAGAACACCTGCAAACAACCTGTTGTTTTTCAGTTACCGCATTCAGCCCACAGAGGGGAAATAGGTATATGGGCAATTGGGTAATTTCACAGAAATAGTTGATGTTCTGTCCTCTTGATTGATACAAAATAGCAAAATAATTGTGGTGAGGTTTTTTTTTTTTTTCTTTTAGATTTTGTAGTTAAGGCCTCAAATGTACTGCATCCAAAAACATTAAAGAAATTTCATACCTTGTTAGTGACCATATGAACAACTTGTCAGAACACCAATACTATATGCAAGGCCTTCTGCTCCCTAAATTCCCAAGTTGCGCTTTAATTTAGAAAGAGCTATCAAGAATTGTCTGTCTTCTGGAAGGACTGCCAGAATATACCTCATAGTGTTCTCATAAAACCTGGAGAATTATCACGGGTGTCTGGCTGATTAGAGAACTTAAAATTGGATCTTTGAAGGATTTTAAAGGAATTAAGCAACCAAATTCCATTGAATTTCAATAGCAGTGATGGGGATTCACAGGATATTCACATTGCTTACTTTAGATATGTAATGCAGATGCCTACATTTGAAGATTTGAATGCTTAAACTGGGGAAAGGCAATGGAGATCACCTAAGTTAGGTGTCTCCAGTTAAGTAATGGCCTGATTTCTATAAGGCTCTTTTGGTTAATGATTTTTTTTTCTTTTGTAATCTTACTAAATTCCTTCCAGAGCCCCAGATTTTCCCTAGGCAATATAACTGGAGACTAGTGGGGATTTCTAAATGCTTTCTTCAATGGTTTGTGGTTTGGTTTTGGTTTTTTTTTTTCTTCTGGGAAATGGGTAGAAGGCTCTAAACCATAACTTTGTCCACATTCCTCCCACCTAATTTTGTGCTCCCACAAGTCTTGGACTAGGTAGGCTAGCATAATATTGTTGACTTTTTTTTAAATTATCATGTATTTTTGAACAAAATATTGGAAAAGTTTTAATTAATTAACTTTACTTCATGACTTTGAAGCTATTTTAGAAATTAAAAGGACAAAAACAAAAAGACTCATCCAAAGTAGGAATGTTGTCATGCTCAGGAATACAACAGGTTACTTTGGATTATTTAAAAAACTTGAAAATATTCTCAGGGTTGTTGCTGGTAGTAATAGCTACCTAGCGTCTGTCCAAATTCCTTTTCACAAAACTTACCTTGAGTAAAGGTCTAGTGTACTCCTGCTCGAAAATTCTGAAGGAGTGAATGTACATAGTGATGTTAACTCTTCTGGCAATGATGTGTCCGACAAAGCTGTTATTTCAAGCCTGGGATGACTGAGAAATGCCTTTTAGGCCTACTGTCTTCTTCTCAACTCTTAAGATTGGTGTATGTCAGCAAAAGAGCAAATATGAGTCTTGTATTTCTTTTATATACCTGCTTTTGATCAATAATTCTGATTTCTGAGAAGAGAATTATTGTGTGGGTTTTTATTGTGGTGTTTGTGGGTTTTTTTAAACCTAGGCCAGAATAAAGCTCCTTGAACTTGCAGAACATGCTTAAAATACATGAGGAGATAGTTGTTGGCTGATTTTTTATTTCATGAAAAAAGGGCAGATCTGTAGGTGGGTCTATAAACAAAAGCACATGGTTAGAAGAAGGAATAAGGTTGTAGCTGAGTTATATTGAGAATACTGGACAACAGACCAAATGAGGATTAAACGTAATAAGATTTGTGAGTAACGTTTTTAACCTGTAAAATGTTACCCAAAACAGCTGAGTGGAACTTGTGCATCAATCAGGAAATACAAATGAATAAGGAGAAAAAGATGACAGAAGAAAATAATCCTGAACAAGTGTATAAGCAAGTGTTAGACTGATCTCAATGAAAACAAAATAGGACCTGAGCAGTGTTGGAGCTTCATCCACTCCACTTTCTCACAGATAGAAGGATTGCATCATGCTATAGCAGGGAGTACAGAGAACTGGAACTAACTTTTGCTTTATAAAGGCTGTAGAATAAGGCTATAATTCACTCAGTTTCCCTTCCTTGTAGAAGTACTCCTGATTCTCTGATATATACTCAAGCAGCTAAAGAAGACTTTTGAGGAAGCTGTTGATGTCGTCCTTACTGGGCTTCAGATAGAAACTTGGTCTGTCAAAAATAAAAGGCAACAATATATGCAGTGCATTTTGTATGTGTTTGGTGGCCTTCAGACAAAGCAAGAAGTTGGTCTTCATCTAGAAAATGAAAAAGAAATTGAAGTAGCCTACCTGTCAAGTAAGAGGAAGCATTATTTTTAAAGATAGCTTGAAGTAATACTTGTGGTGGCTTTCTTCATTGTAGGTCTCTGTTTGTGTTCAGTGCTCCCTTTGGTGTTATTTGAATGATGTTTTATCAGTCAGACAAAATAGTATTAAACTATAATATAGTTCTGTTAAAACAGATTAGAATAAAGATTTAATATACTACTTTCTGTGAAGACTCTGATACCTACCATGTAGTGCTGTAATAAACCAGAAACAAATGAGCCAACTCGAAGTTATGACTCTCTATGGTTTTTAGGTCTCTCATATATTGTTATAAAACATATATGAGAACTTCTGGATTGTTAGGGGTTTTTTTTTATAATGAAATTGTATTCCAATACAAATCTAAAGCAAAATTCTGTACTTCACACATGTACAGTGTGAAGTACTAGCACTTCAGCAACATGAATCCCTCTCTGCAGAGCAAAATTTTAAACCAAATGATTATTTTACATAAGTGAATATATAAAAAATAATTGTCCGTTCTTTAATCAGCAAGTTGCTGATCTTGTAGGTCAAATATTCCATGCAAAAATGGTTTTGTTTATGGAAATTAAATTTTTTTGGTAAATATTTATTTACATGGACACTAGTAAAATCTTTATGGAGACAGGCATATCTGAAAACAAGCTATATGTAGTCTGCAGCATTCACAGAAGAGTAAACAGTATGCTTATGAGTAATAAACATACAGCTTACTTGAGTAATAATGGCAATGATTTGCCTCTAGTTTTTTGCATCAAGCTGAGTGTGAAGTACTGTCATCTTCTCCCTTTTTTTTTTTTATTTTTGCTTCATGTAAAGTTATTGCAGATTTGGGGATTTTGTTAGGTTTTGTAAATCATTGATTGTCCATCATTACACTCATACTAAATGTCTTTTCCTCTGAGACAGCAAAAATTTTCCAAAGAGAAGGTTATTAAGGAACAACTACTAACTCTGGTAATTTAAGTTTAGCACTTGGCATTCTTTGCCTTCGAACAGCATTGTAAACGCCGGTAGTTTATTTTTACTCCTAAGTTAGCTTTGCATCAGAAGAAACATAACGAAAATGCATTAGCCTTACAGCAAAGGAGTAGAAACCTATGAAGCAGGAAGCCTTAGAAAGTCTTCAGGGAAATCTTGAGTGCTTCTGGGAGTGATTTATTTTCAAAGGGCTTAAGCAAAATCGGCTCCAGAAAAGATATGAATGTTTCAAGCAAGATGCAGGGAAACAACACTGTGGCTCCAGCATGGACTTTGCCTTCTACAAATTACTACACTATAACCACAGAATATACCTTTCTGTTTTTACAGGGTCATGTTCACAGAAGAGAACAGGTTATCAAGTGTATGACAGATTTTATTAGAAGCCATAAGATAACGCATTAAAAACTGTAAGTCAAGATAATCTATGAATACATTAGGACACTGACCATATTAACCAGGTATAGTAAGTTTAAGGATTCGTGTCCTTTTAGGTTAGAAATTTTACAAGAACAACAAATTCAGTTTCTCAGACCAAAGGGAGCACTAGGATACACAGGTAAGGAGAGGTATTGCATCAGGGCTCCCGTCTGCAAGATTGTTTCAGCAAAAAAATTGTTCCTAATAAAATAATATGGGAAAGTGAGTGGAATCTTCTTGTTAATTAGGAGTGATACCTGAAGATACCAACTTAGCCTAAAAGTGCAAAAGCTTTTATGATAATCTTGAGACAGACATTTAAATTTTTGATAGATGTGTGCCTTAGTTCTTTGCCTCCTGTTTTCAGTAGCAACTGTTGAGGACTGAGGTAAAAACTCTCCCTGATTCTTGTTGTTTTCCTTGTGATGATACACAAATCAACCGTCTATTGCTTTGTCCTTGCCAAAGGGAGCAGAGTAAGTTCTCTGGACCAAATGCTGTTCACTTTGACAGCAAGGCTTGTGGATGATGACGCTTTGTATTTTTGAAGAAAAAGACATTAAAATGCAGTGTTAAAGAAGGCTAGTTACTGAACTCCTAATATATTCCTTTGTAGCTCTGGAGGTCAGTATTAATTCCTAAAAGTAAATTTTAAAATTCTTGGGTGTCGAGAACAGCTAGCAAGTGTTATATAGCATAAAGTAGATATATCTCTCTGGAATCTCCTCAGATCCTTTTGTTACTACTCTCCATAGTCAGATATGTGTATTTACTGCTGCTTAAGATCATAATGCAAAGGTCCTTGTTGGAAGCAAAACTGAGAGAGAGGACTTAAGACCAGTGTTCTGATCTATTGGATCAGATGGTAGTCAAGCAAAATGTGCAGATTTTGAACAAGTAATATATCTGGCTTGATAAGTATAAAGATTTTACTCTGAAGTGTTGAGAAAGTGTTCTACAGTATCTTCAAGCAAGACCTGACTATTATGAGACAAGGTTAAGACATTCACAGGTTATGTATAAATAGCCTTTCCTTCAACTTCTGTGTGTAAATGTGTGTGTCCATTTGTATATGTATACAGACAAGAAAATTTATGTTTTCTTTCTATAAAATTATAATCACCAATTTAGGAAACTTTGGAGTCAGAAATTACTGAAATTCCTGACAGGTATTTGATGGCTTGCTCTGTGAACCATGGTATAAATTTGGTGAAGCAGTTAAATTAAAATAGTCATAAGATATTTGAGACAATAAACTGATCCAGCTCTATGGTTCCTGATAGAATGAGGGCTACATGCTCTGGTTTTTTTTGAAATACACATGAATGACTAGTAGCAAGATGTTTCTCACTGTTAGTGGATGAGTGCAAAGTTCTGCAATGCACATGGAGTTCTGTGTCCTAACAGGGAGTCTTAACATCTTCATCCTCCAATGCTTGTATTTGGATTCATATGGAAGCCATGACTTCTGTATGTTTTTATCATTATGACCACAATTTTTTAACAGTACCAATAAAAATAACTGAACTTTCATCCCCTTTTTTAAAATAAATTTTATTTTATCTATATTTTTCATTATATTTTTGTTGATTAAAACTTATCAGCTCTCAGTTGCTTTCTATTACTTGACCAAATTACTGTTTAAGGTTTGGTTTTCTTTAAAATAACTTTGAAAATGAAAGGAAATATAATGCCAGTTGCAATGCATGATAAGCCACGTGGATGTGTTTACCCTTCAGTAGATCAAATGAGAATGTACAATACAATTCTCCTAGGTAAGTAATACCCTGTTAGTTTCCTCATCATTTAAAGCCCTAGTAGCTTTATCTACTTAGCATGCTTATTCCTTGATTTCACATTACAGTATGTGAACCTTAAAGCAGACAGGTTTCTTAAGTTGCATTGAAATATCAATTCCTAGAGTAAAAGTTATTTGTCTGATAAATATTAAGGGAGCTGATAATATCCTCTGTGTATTTTACCAAGTTGCAGATGCAGTCTTGTCCAATCTGATCAAAAATTTGAGCAAGCTGAGCTGGCAGAATTTTAAGAAACCTTCAAGGTTCACAGTCAAGCAAGCTTTACAATTCTTTATTCTGCACCATTCTCATTCTATACAACGTGTGCATTGGCTATTGTGAGCTAATTAAATTTTATACCACAAACCTTGTAAAAGTTAGGTAGACTTTCTGAAAAAGTATTAATTTTCTTCACCAACAGTTAGCTGGGTCTCAAAGTTTGTATAGTCTGTTCTCTGGTTCTCTTTAGAAATGAAATGTCTTCCAAAGCAATTTGTTCTGGAGAGCTTACAAACTTTATGTGGTTGTCTGCAAACCTACTGTACTACTCAAAACATTCAGATCACCACAGAGCTAACTGATTTTTTTCAATATAGCATGATTGAAAAACTGTATATGATGATCCATTAGAATTATTTGCATAAAGTTAGCAATTAAACATTTTAAAGTTCCTAGGTTATATTTTCATTGGTAGAAAGAAATGTCCGAAAATGAAGCTGATATTTTCAGTGTTTGTTCAGAAACAGTAGTTTAAAGGCTATGTACCAGAGATCAGAAATACCAAGGAAGAAAAAAATATCTGGTTTTTTTCAACACAAAGAATATATTACGAACAGACAGAGGAATTTAAAATCCTTAAATTAAAGATTTAATGGCAACCACTGTAGACCAAGATAAAATATATCTACTGGTTTTCAGTAACAATCTTTCTTCCAGATAATCAGGATAATTTAAAAAATATACAAAATGTTATCACACTCTATATAGTTATAGCGATCCATTCTCTTCAAATACATGTAGAGTAGATGTTCTATTCTCTCATGGGCAACTCCTTTAGCTCCACTGTATTTCCTGGAATGCAAACAGGTCTTAAAAAAAAAAAAAAAAAAAGAGCAGCATACTGTGTATGCCAGCTAGCTCTGTTTTGTAACACATGATTATTTTATTGGGGTGTACATTAATTAATCCTGAAATAAGATCCTGTGTGACACTCAAAGTTCTGTTGAGTAGCACAGAGTTTAAATATTTTAGTTTTACAACTCTGTTATCCTGGCAGCAAACAATAGCATCTCAGTGAAGTCAGCATATGAACACTGCTTGTGATGACATCTGGAAGTCTTGTTTTATCTATAAGCACAGTTGTAGACAAATGAAAGCAGACAGATGTAAGGCTGGTGTGGCATCTTCGCCTCAAGCATTCTTGGGCTGTACATTTTCCAGTGTGTCAAAAACAGGGAGCTTTTTTCTGGAATAAAAACATTCTGTCACATCTGTACACCAACTACTGTGCTGCCTTCTCTGAGCTCTGAGGTGTAAAATGGCAGATATTGTTCAAAATTTAACACAAAGCCAAATTTCAAAATGCTGAGAAATACCTGAGTGTTTTGGAGTGTGAGTCACCAAGGAACAATAAAAAGCACAAATTATGAGCTTACATTGCTAGTCTTATTAATACTGCCTGGTAGAGGGATGGTGTTGGTGTTTATGGCACAGATTAACAGATATTTCTAAGAGTGCCTTTCACAGTGATATTTCACTTCGGTAACAAACACATTTTAACAGTGAATGAGAAAAAATTCTATCTGTATAAAGAGGACTATATAATATAGCCTAAATCGTAGTACAAGTCATACTTTTTTATGTGGGGTGACACTCTTAACGGGATTCATACTCTTCTATGTAGATTAATTTAATGAAGAGAAAAATGTTATATGTTTGCAGGAGATAAGCAGGGAGGAAAGGGTGGGCACTATATGTGAGGGAGTTTGGTTTTTTTTTTTCGTGGGGGAGGGGGTTGGGGTGGGGTTAATGAAATGCTTTCCTGCAGTTTTCACCAGGGATCTTAGCTGATATAAGCAGTAAAATGCACTACACCTGCTATGGTGCATGCAATTCAGGCACAAGTCTCTGGAGGTTCATAGATGAAATATACCATCCAATGTATATGTCACTTAAGTTTTTGTTAATTATGTTTAAGTGCATTTTTTAAGAATCTGGAAACTGTATAGAATCTAGCTTGTGCTAGGAATGGTTCATGTATTATACCATGAGCTAAGCTAAGAATAAATTTTAAAAAAAGTTGATAAGATAATAGCAGTCAGGAGAAAAGTCCAGAATCTTTCCTCAACACTTTTGACTTTCTCAGTATCCATTGCCTGAGTAGAAGCTAGCTGCTTTCTGTTATAGCATATCTTTCTACTGTGGAAGAATCAGTAGCAAAAGGTGGTGAGATGCACATGTTTTTTAGTAATAAAGAATCATTATGCTATTAACCTGGGAAATACACAGTTGTCCATTTCCTGTTTGTCCCCACCGCAGTACCATCAATCTAGTCAGAGTGCTTTGTATTCAGAGCCCAAGGGCCCCAGATAAGTGCCTTTGTGTACATAAAATGGCACTTTTTTGTTTTACATGCTGTTAGCATAGGGCAAAGGAAGTGACTGTGTAATCGCATATGTACAGCAAATAGCCATTTGTACCTGCAAGGAGCAAATGGACCCACTCAGATGGATTGGTCGGCCTTTAATAGCACTTGAGTGAGCTGATAGGCAGACTTAGATGTACCTGTTACACCAGAGACCTGAGGCCCTTGTACCTTTGCATGACTTTTCACTTAAAAACTACTGTTTGTGGTTCAGTGGCTCCATCACTCTATTTGTGTTCCTTTCCTTGTAAGACCATGGACTACTCCTCAGAGTCCTGGTTTCTAAAATTTTAATGCTGTAATGCTGACCCTTTGGTAATGTTCCCATATTGGAAAGCACATTAGCCTTAACTTGAAGGCTTACGGCCAGCAGTAAATATTTTACTTTGTTCTTCTCAGCATGTTTTTTTCTGTTTCTTCTTTTTTTATAAAACAAAACAAAACAAAAAAACCAAAAAGCTCCAAACTGTAACAGAAGTAGCAAATCCTATAGTCTGATCACAGACCATAGTCATCTGATCACTGACACTAAAATTTCAGTTCTCATCACCTGGTTGATTGAGTGGAAGAGTGAAGATGTACAGACTGCAAAAGATGCAGATGCACATATACACACTGAATCATCATTAATCACCTATATAAAAGGAAAGAATTGTACTCTATGATTTGTTGGTGGTCTTCAATAATTTTGTTGTATTATGACAATAAACATTTTCACTTTTTCAGGTCAGTAATTCTGGCCTTGTCAGTATTTCTAGGTAGACAAACAGATTGCTTTGACCTATATATGATATATTGCAAACCTACTGAAAACCTGACCAGAATTACTGTAATTTGTTTACAATTGACTGATGTTTTAATTCCAATGCAGAACATTCACTTTTTCCTTATTACTAAATTCACTGCAGTTTCTGCTTTTAAGAAACATTTTTTTAAGCCTTTTTTCTGTAGCTTTTTTCTTAGTGTCCGGCACAGCTAATTTTTTGTTAAGCTATTTGTAGTTTTATATTTGTAATTTAAAATATGATAACATTTGGAAGCCTAAGCTCAGAATTTGGACATGCGTATGCTAACAGCAAAGCATGGATATAGTCAGCACAAGAAGAACTACATAAATCAAAAGTATTCATATATAATTTTCTAACTAAGAAGAAATTAATTGTTTGAGTAAACAACTGTTGGAATCTTCATTGACTATTATGAATTTAGTTTCCCCTATTTTTATCATATTGTATAATAATCATTAATCATTAATTTATATAACATTTTATCGAACTTATTGGAGCTTATCTCAGAAGGACAGTTCTGTCTGGAAGAGTGAACAAAAGCTGAATTCAGACTTGCTACTTTGTGTAGTTGGAACAATGTGCTATGAGCGTAAAATAATGTAGCCTTTATCAAATACACGCAGATGAGCTTAGTACTGGACTTTCTTGTCTTTGCCTGTTGACTGTGGTGTTTGATTGCTGTATTATGAAGCTGGGGGGTTTTTTGACAGCTGCAACAGAGAGCTCGTGGTGCACCTGCAAAGAGGATCTTTAAAGCTAGGGATCTTTTCTTGTGTGTTTGTTATAACCATAATCCATCAGTCAAAATTCAATGTGACTGACATCTTTTAAAGCAAATACCTCAGAGCTGAGGCAAAGCAACAGCAGATACCGCAGGTCATCAACAGACAAATTTTCAGTATGGCTGTGTGTGCCATGCTGGTAAATGCCCATGCTTTGGGTCTGATACTTGTCAGATAGATTACTGCTTTCTGCATTGCAGTTTCATTGGTTTCTCTTGAGCTGAGAACAAATGATACAGAGTCTTACCCTGTCTCTGATTCCAATCAGTTTTACCTCTAGGTAGTTTGAACTTTCCCTCACTGCTAACTTTTACATGCACCAAACATTCACATACTCACTGGAGTGTGTTGGTAAGTAATCCATGCCTCTCCCATACCCCCTGCCCCCTCCTTTTTTTTTTTTTTTTTTTTTTTTTTTTAAAAACAAAACTAAACTAAACTAATTTGTTATGTAACTGTATCTTTACAAAGTGGCTAGCAAGGAAGTTGAAAATCCGTCACATCTCATGCACTACGGTAAGCTAAACACTTCTAGTATGTGAGAATGTACAAACGTACAAATGTACTTACCCGCCCCGCTCCCCCCTCCCCCCCATTCCTTCCTGAATACTGTAGTATCATGCCTTTATTTTCCCCATAGGGGAATGAAACTAACAACTAACTTTCTTCCTCTGTGTCTTCAGCTTTGTCCTGTTTTGGCCAGCCAGTAGCCACTAATATTCTGGGAATGGAATTTCTTCTCACTTTCATTAAGTGACAAGCTTTTTTTTTTATTCCAAATCAGGTTTATTGTAATACATAGTATGATCATTTTGGTGGTGCAAAACCATGCTTGCATCTTTACAATGTGCTCTGGTACAGTCCACCACCATCCATGTGGCTAATTTAGGTCTTGTGCTTCCTTAGCTAAACAGCACCTGTACAGGAGATGATGTACACTTATTACATCTAGCAGTCCTTTTGTCTTATAATTTGAGTTAAAAGATGTTTTTAAGTAGAACATTCTATGGTCACTGAAGGATAAAATCAGAGATTAAGTAATAGACTATTCAGGAAAAAGACAGCAATTTAGACTCTTTCTGCCTGAGTGTTCTGAGTTTGGGTATTTTCCTTTTAGTCTTCCTCATATTTCCAGTCTGATTTGTTTCTCTCTTGTGCTGATATAAATCAGTAACAACTCCTATTTACATGTCTACAAGTGAGAAGCTCCTTAGACTCAGTAGTTCCCATGGCTTGCAGAATTTCAGTGACTTAAACAAAACTTAAACCACAGGTCCCTGTAAGGAAATAGGTCTTAAAGAGGTTGGATGGAGGCACCCCATAAAGTAGTCAGGTGCTATGATGACATTCTATTTTATGAATAATTACGCTAATTTTATTATTTGCCACATTTCTGTGGCTATCCTCACAATGTTGGAAGAGTTTCTCAGGCCTAGTACATGTGATCATTGTGCATAGTAAAAGGAAATAGGTGACCAGGACATAGCTAGAGAAATGTGAAGAAAAAACCCCTACATCAACAGAAGCAAAAATAGGGGAATGAGGAACAAGAAGTATATAAATTACAGTATTGCTGTTATATTTATACTTTATCTTATAAGACACATCTAGAATTCAATTAGAACTGCAATTAATCCACTGCAGGTCAGAAATACTGGTTGCAGCCTAGGAAGGTTATTACACTGCTGAGTTATACTTACCTCTTGTTAATTAATCTGTTATTTATCTGCATTGGTACTCTCTTTGCCAATATGATAGTTATTTTTTGATCATACAAAATCTCCAGATGTTTCAACATTATTTTTATCTCAGTCAGGGATAGGCTGACTGACTTTTTCTTGGCTTTTCCTATAGCAGTAGACATAGTTATGCCTGCAGCTTAGCTACTGCAGCTCCTTCCACACAGGTCACTTCTCACACAGTCATGGTGTAGAGGGATGCTCAGAACTCATTTGGAGTTCTCAACCCAAGTTAAGCTAATCTGTTTAACTGAGAGGGTTAGAAAGAGGACTAGATGTGTTGTGAATCTGAGATCAAACACAGTTTTGAAATAAATCTCTCTCGTTTACTTTGTTGACAGCAATATTTCATTCCAGAGATCACATTCATTTTTACTTTCATTGCTTTCTTTTTCATTGCTTTACTTTTCAAATGCTTAATAACCAGATTTCCATCCATCCAGTGGGTACCGGCTCAGTGGGAACAGAAGATGCTTTTGATCCTTTAAGAATTCCTAATTGGTTTTGTATGATACAATTGGCAGGTTTATCCAAACCCATTAATTCAATACTGGTAAGGAAATGGACTGTAATGATAGTAAAGATTGTTATCAGTGAAAAGGTAAATACATTTGGCATATATTCTTGTACTTGATTATTTGCACACAAAGATCGGTACTGCTTGGACAAGGAGCATGGGACGACATGTCACTATGTGTCCTCATATAGGAAATTACTTCCTTTTGAATTTTGAATCAGAACTTCAAACATCAGAAGTTTTTTATATTTATGAAGCCCAGAAGTCTCTTCATAGGGAATATTGCAATCAAAATTGCAGTATGAGACCTATGTCAGTCCCTTTTAAGTCTGGAAAAAATAAGTCATGATAGTTTGAAAATACTGGTATTTTCACAGGATGAATATGAGGTAAAAATTAGAAAAAATTTGAGTGCTTTTGAATAACAAAAGATTTACATATAATCAGATTGGATTTTTGTTGATTAAGGCACAGAAAATTCTAGGTTTTAAATACAATGAAAATAAAGTAGTATATGAGGCCCTTTTACATGAAAACATTTAGATGAAATATGAATTAATAGGGGAAATCTTCCAATACTTTTGCACAGCCCTAAGAAAACAAAAGAGTTGGGTCACCCTTTTGTTTGGTGACCCAAGAGCAAGTAAAAGCCCAATGATTGCAGCTCAGGCCAGAATATATTTGTTGTTGAACCCTTCTTGGTAGGGCCTCGGAAGGACTTTTTCTTTCTACTTTGGCTCATGCAAAATTGCTATATATACACTCCAGTAGTTGACTTAGGCCAAACAAACGTGATCTCACTTATCCAGGAGAAAAAGTTATACATGGTTTATGCCCAAAGCAGAAAAATGTGCTTGGGAAGGACTTGGATTCAAACTTGCTCTTCTGTGTTAGTCCAAAACCAGCCCATGGACATGCACTTTTTCCCACTTTTTTCCATTAGGATCAGATTTGGCCCTGAATGTTTTTGACATATCATTGTTTAGTAAAATCTTTAGCAAAGCATATAGCCATGTCTCAAGAACTCTTCCTAGAGACTTGAGAAGGGCTCACTGCATGTCAAAACTGATTAGCTGTATCTTAAAAGATTGGCTCCCTTAGATTCCTAATACTTATTTGAATTAATTATACACACATAGTTACATATTTTTCAGGAACAGACTTCCTGTTGTAATATTAAACTTACATATTTATTCAGCAATATTTTGAGTAGTATTTTAAGAAAAAAAGTTTGTGATTTGACACGGTGAAGCTTTGGAAGAAATGATGAAGTCATGCAAAAACTGTGATATAACTCTTTAAAAAACCCACACCAAACAGCTTAAAAAGCAAACAGCTCTAAAATTGAATCTTATCAGACTTGAACAATAGCACAAAGTATATTTGTGTGCTAGAGAGAAATATTCAGTAAAGAGATTTTCAGTTCATGAGAGTGTTCAAGTATAATGGAAAAGAACAAGTTTTAAACCTAGCAGTTATTTTGCAAAAATAGTAGGTTCCACAGTTGCAGTGCTTGTGGGAGGTGAGGCAGAATGGTCTATACTTCGAATCTACAATATCACATGATGATCAAGAGACTAATTAGTTATAGTATCATTAGGTCACTGTCTACCCAGGCTCATATTACTGAAAAGTGAGAGATAAGCTGAAGCTGAGGTAAATCACTTATATGTTTAAGAGATCTTAAATTTTAGACCTTCTTCAGTCTTCAGATTTTGCCTTGTTATAAAATAGTTCAGTCATCTAGTATATAGTTTTTAATCTGTCTTTAGAATTACAGTTGTACCATCAGCAATTGGATTGCTTAAGTAATTGAGCATTCTAAGTATTAAGGCAATTCTTAACACTGAACACTAGCTAAAATGTATCATTTTAGCCTTTAATTGCAAGTGTATGATATTTTTATAGTTCATACAAAATCCAGATGCTAATATATGCTTGTACATTTGGTACTCTCTTTATATGTGTGCATGTTTGCAATCCAAAGCTTTTAGAATTCAACCTCTTTCTACTATATCCCACAAGCGAACTTTTGACTCAATACTGTAAGTTATTATCAAGACATTTAAAATATAGTGTTAGGCCTGAACTATGTTTTTACTGAAGTTTTTAAATACATTTTAAGATGATCTGGGGACTGGAACATCTTTCATACAAGGAAAGGCTGCAGGTACTGGGGCTGTTTAGTCTAGAAAAGAGAGGACTGGGGGGTGGGGGTGTGTTTTATTAATATTTACAAATATCTAAAGGGTGGGTGTCAGGAGTTTGGGGCATCCCTTTTTTCGATGGTATCTAGCAACAGGACGAGGGGTAATGGGATGAAGCTGGAACACAAAAAGTTCTACTTAAACAGAAGAAAAAACTATTTTACTGTGAGGGTGACGGAGCAGTGGCACAGGCTGCCCAGGGGCTTGTGGAGTCTCCTTCCTTGGAGGTCTTCAAGACCCACCTGGACACGTTCCTATGCAACCTGATATAGGTGGACCTGCTTGTACAGGAGGGTTACACCAGACAATCTCTAAAGGTCTCTTCCAACCCCTTCCATTCTATGATTCTATGGTAACACTCAAGTGATTACAAAAAAGAAAGGCAAGGAAAAATAAGCATATGCAACTAGCTGTTTTCTGGTATGTGTATCTTTTCAGAGGAGGAAGAAAATTTTAAAAATTTTTTCTCCTGCCAATTGCACTGTCAACATTTAACTTTACAGTGAAAATTAAAGGCATCTTACAAAAATCTGCACACATGAACTGTTTGTGGAAAGGTCGGAGGAAGAAAGAAGAGCAAGAAAGATGTGAACGCTGTTTCACTTCACATACAATTCCAATTAGATGGTATGAATGCATCTAATTTCCTAACTGGTTAGTTTGGCCTGCATCATTTATAATGAAACAATTCGATATTGAGACTAGGAAGCACTGGCAGACTGTAGAAGGTAGGCCTAAAAAGAAGGCCTATGTGTATGTTAAGGAGAAGTCACAAGCTATGATTATTGGCCTGATCTGCAACATGAATCAATTAGTATATTTACTTAGGACAACCGCTACTCCTGTGTTTTGTCTACAAAATCTAAACCCAAGAGGTAAATGATTTTGCAAAATCAAAACCACCTATGGCTTTATTCTTCTCGAGTGACCGAAAAAGCTATTAAAGAAAATTAATTTAATGAATTTATAGGGAGATGGCATTGATAAACAGCTCCCACTGTAACTTTAGGAATTGCAACATTATCATTGCTGTCCTCCAATATCTCACTGCAGTACAGTACAGGCTTTAGAGACTATTTTTTACTTTAGAGCAGTGGCTCTTAGTGTAGTTTTCTCTGTTGCATGGTAATATTCCCAACATGCATCCTGAATTGCACTGAGGAATGAGGATAAAAGACAATGTTTGATTTATTAATTTCTAGTGGATTAGAACTACAAATGTTTGCTATGTTTTTAATTTGAGAAGTAGCGAGAATCACAGCAGCTTTTAATTATGCATTTTGTGTAATGCAGCCCTGAATAGAACAGAGCAAAATTAAAATTGTGGATCAAATGCTAAATCTGAGTAGTGACTGAAGTGAGCTGTAGTGTAATGCTAATGGTTTTGCATCTTCCTGGCATTATGTCAATAATAGCTCTAATCACATTAAAGAGAGAGCCCATTAGTTTATTCTCTTCGGCAGCATGCACCATAGCAACATATGGTGGGCCTTGAAATAACTTGAAATTTCTTTCAAAAGCATTTGTCTGTGAGCTAAGGAGGGTGTGGTATTAAACATTATAAAAAAAAAAACTTAGACCTAGGAAAGCCTTCCGTGTATCTTCTTAATTAAGTATCTGTTAGCTTCTATTTCATTTAAGAACTCAAATTTCTACTTGTTGCCTGATTTAGGTTATTTTAGTGAGAATTTAGTGACAATCCATGACAGTTTTGTGAGACAGTGATTCTTATACTGACTGCACCTGAGAAATTACAGGATTTGAACTTAAGGGCAGGGACTTTCTCAATCATGTTTATGAAATGACTTTTCTGTGTACCTATTTCAGTATGTAGCATTACTTTTATATTAATATATGTGCATAGAAAAACTGCCACCATTACGGTGAATGTTCCTTTGTTGTCTATTTAGCTTTCCCTTCAGAATTTGACACAGACTGTTCATAAAATAAAACAAATCCAAAAAGAACACTGAAATAAACCCCAAAACATGCTTTTCTTCAGTCAGATTGATCCATAACAGTCAGATTTTAAGTCCTGTTATACAGGAAAATTACTGGTTTTACTCCTTTGAAGATGACAGTATTGTTGACAGTTTACACCAGCATGAATCAGAGAACTCCAAATTCTGGCCTTGGATGCTCACACATATTTCTCATCTACTTCAGCAGAGACTGCAGGATTTTATGTGTGGTGGCAGAAATTGACCACCGTTTCCCTAGCCCTTACTCTGCTGGCTCAGCTCATCAGCAACGGACTTCTATCTCCCACCACAGTAGGCATGTCATGGCTCATACAACCTCTTTTTCCTCTCTAGCTCTTAGGTACAGTCTATGCTTTGTTGGCATCTCTATTTCTTTTCAAGTCTCAGCTAAAAACATTCCTTTTACCTCTGCCTCTTAATTTCTCCCTCTGCTGTTATTTACAATATCTGTGTAACACTAGGATGTAAGTCTGTGCAGCATTTCAGGATACTGCTTGTTTGAAAGATGCTCTACTAAATAAAACAGTATTTTATGTCTGCACTGAGAACTATATCCTGGGTGTCCCCTTAACATGTCTATATATCATTTGCCACATAAATGACTGATTCCGTTTGATACCAATTTTTGTTTCAGTTACTGGTTTTGTAGGGTGTTTTATTTCTGTTGCATCACAAACGATTTACTGGAAAAGAAAAAAACAAAGGGTTTTAAATTATTCCTGTTCACAGCAAGGGACTGACTGCTATAAGGAGACTGATCTCCCAATGTCAGGTTTAGGTATTCTCATTAACTTGCTTTATCCATAGAAAAGAAATAGATTCATTTAGCCATGATTAGTGAAATACATATTCAGATAGTTAGTAGAAGACAGTAACACAGTTAACAGGAAAACTATTAATTCAATAAATAAACAAAGAAACAAAGAAATAAATGCCAGGGAAGGATTTTTTTTTCCATTTCAGCTAAGCCACAATAATTTATTATGATGATTTTTCAGTGTTTACTGTTTAATGAAAAAAGAGATATTATTAGAAAAAATACCTTAGAAAACAATCAGTTACAAAATTTTTCAGGGAGCTACAGACTTCAGAATTTTGCAACTTATCAACTATTTTTTGAATATTTAAGAGGAACAATCAGACTAAAATTATTTTCTTCCCACCAGATCCTATAATTCTTCCTATCAAATATAAGCCATCAAGGCACAAAAAAGATACCAAGCCTGGGTAAGATATCTAACTAGTATTGCTTATGTTATCTTTATGGAACAAACCTTTTCACTAACGTTTTGATCCAGAAGATTCGGATCTGTCCTAGGGCTTGGAAAGAAAAAAAAAAATCATTAAAGGAAAAAGAGTTGGAGGAATTAATAAAAGGCATATATATGCAGCTGTATTCTTGATTTCTATTTACATATGCACAAAATGCAAGTCATACTTAGGAATTGTGAGCGTGCAGCAGTGAAATAATGGATATCAAGGATCACACTTCTAAAGGGATCTTAGCTTGGCAGTTTACTTCTTATGTGTACATAAATAAATAGTTAGATAACTGATGACCACCACCTGTACACAAGACAACATGTATTCCCGTGAGTTCAAAGTTCAAATATGTTTTCAGAAATACACGTCCAACATTTTAGATTTGTAACGTGGGTCTATCTTTGAGACACTTTCAGACTTAATGGAATTCCTTCCATTTGCAGTTGATAGAAGGGAGAGCTCTAGCTGCACTTCTCTGCATATTTGAATAGTGTCTTTGTAGTTCTCATACTGTCATTGCCTTTACATATGTTACATGGAGTCAATAGTGAATGGTAAGAAAAGCAGCATGTCCTTTCTGTCTGCAAACACTTGTGGCCAATAAAAATGACAAAAGCCAAGGTAAATTCTGTCATGCTCTGTCATTTTGACAGTAGATTTCTCGATCCCTTCTCTTTTTAAAGTGTTAAATATTTACCGACAGTGTCATTTGGCACATGACTCTTCTAATGGTAAGGATTTCGGGTGACATCTACAATTGCCACTGGTCTTTGTGTGTATGCATGAGAGCCAATGCCAAGAGATTTCATTCCTATTGCATTGCTAAACAGTCCAGATTCCTACACTACTGCCAAGTTCTCTGTATAGATACTGGAAGGACTAAGTGAGTTTGTGAGACTTTTTTTGTAAAACGTTTGCAAAAATTTGCATTGTTTCTTAATTACTGCATGATGTAGATTACTGACTGTGTGAAGACAATGTTTTACAACTATTGATTGAAATTAAGACTTAGCTTTTCTTTATTTGTCTGCTATGAATAATAACAGCAGAAACAATGTACTTGGTTGTATTGTATCTCCATCTGATAACACTGAGTAACACTGACAGAGTGTGAATGGTGAAAGATACAGTTTTTGGTAGATAAATTTATTCCAAATTCATTTTAATTTGCATCAGAGATATATAGTGATGTCCAAAACACTTCACTAGTCATTATTGCTGACAGTATCATCAGCATTAAAGAAACACACAGAAAAAGGAAGAGACTGCAACATGGTAAAAACTCTCTGTATTATTTTATCAGTGAATAATAGGGTGTAAGAAGGCATTGAAGGTCACTAATGTTGTTAGCATTTTTCTCTATTGACACCTAGTCTCATTGTGCAAAATATACAGAAATCTAACCTTCCTGTTTCCGGCACTCATGCCTTTTCCTAACTGTTGTCTGTATTTTATACCTGCATCTGGAATTTAACTGATTGACGCTCCAGTTGCATAAGCATAACCCACATGAGCTGTTTTATATCAGCAAGGAGTTGCACTGGCTTGTTTACTTGCCTAAGTCAAGTAAAAATAATCGCAAATATGCAAGATGAAATTTTGAATATGAGCTTTTTTACATAAAGAGAAAAGAAAGTGGATGTGTTAAGCACTGTGGTTAAGATAGTCCTAATTCTATACTCTCTCTGTCTCTAAATATTTTTGGGACAAGTGCTGTAGGTACGTAGGCAGATTTATTCCTAAAGAAATTTATGAAATGAGAATGAAAGAGAAATTCTAAAAAAGTGTCTTGTCCCTCTTCTTGTCTCTCTCTCCCTTTCACTTTCATTCTATCTCTTTTGCTTCCTATCTTGCTCACCTTCATTTCCTCCCCTCTCTTTTTTCCTCTCTTTCTCTCTGCTCTCCTTCTCTCTGTCTTTCATCCCCCTCCCAACATGTAAAACACCAGCAGTCATGCACTGTAGATTCATAAAAGGTGGGAATATATCTAGCTCTCTGGCAGGTGGAAGACATTGTTACGGGCTGAATACAGTTACATCTGAATAAATTCCCAGGAGGCTGAAAACCACTGACATGGTAGGTATGTAAAACCATGTAACTGACATCAAGGCCTGTTGCACTTGTGTAGCCTTATTGAATCAGTGGAGCACTAAGTCCCCAGTGAGGCAGATGTCACCAGCATCTGCATTCCTGACAAGCAGTTACACCTGAGGTTCAGGGGACACTTGCATACTTCTGCTGAGTGAGCTCTGTGTCACTGAGGCTTCATAACAGCCTTTGAAAAGTGTATTTTCAAAAGTAAAACAGCAGCTTATGTATGTTGATTGAATGTAGTAGGAGGAGAGATTAGAGTGCAAGTTACTTAGCTATGTTGTCTTTTTAAGCCTTGTGCTTGGACTCCAGAAGAGATTGGTTCTCCTGATGAAAACATGATATTGACACTAAGTGATTTTAAAACATGTGAAATGGTTTCTGACTCTTTTGTATTTTCTCTGAAGTTTATCTTGAATAGGACATATCTCATCACCCTTTCTTCCTTCATTTGTCAATTAGTTTTGACTTCTTTGAAGGTGCTGTATGGCACAGGAAGGCTGTTTTCTTACTGTAGTTCAAGTATAATAGCAGTCAAGTCATAAAAACCACAAAATCCAAGATGGAGAAATTAAGTGACAGGAGAGCACCATAAAAGGAATTGTATATTTCACAAAAAAATCCCACCAAAACATTCAGATATAAGTCAAATAAGTCCAACTTTTAAAATAATTCTGTCAGGGAAGCTTTTACCTGGGTAGTCGAAGAGTGGTAGTAAAGAACTCTAAATAATAGGTAGAGTTCTATAGGAAATGTAGAAAGAAATGTGTGAAATGCATGTGCGTGCATGTGTGCAATTATTTCAAAGCTGGACACTGTTGTCTTGTTTTATTGCACTTCAGTCCTGAGGCTGACCTAATGCCATGCCTTTCAGTGTATGTCTGTATTCCTTGAGCCCCAGCTGATATGTGGGCTTCTTGTGGTGAGTCTGAAATTCCTGCAGGGTTTAAGTGGAGAAACGCTTGTGGTTTACAGCACCATCAGTACCTTGAGTTGGAAATGGGGCTTTATTGAAATCAGTCTTCCTTGGAGGGCTCTGTACAATACAAAGTGCTTAAAAAATACTAAGTGAATGCTGCTTTTACTGTCCTGGCATCAGCCCAGCCAGTGCTTGCTTACGGATGGTTGTATTATAGGTGGGGGTTCTGCAGCCACTGATCTCACCGCTCTGGTTGAAAAATAGGAAAAAGAGGTGGGTGAATGGTTGCAGAGAGAGTGGGATATTGCTTTTTCCTCTCTTCTAATTCTCGTGTGTAGTTTTTGCCATTTCTTTCTAAACATCACCTGTACTACTGCTGTGAAAGCTCAGCTTCATTCTTTGTCTCCCTGTGTCATTTTCACCCCTGAAACTTAAGGAAGTTAACACTTAGGGAAGAACAAAGCTTGGCTTTAATTTAATTTGGCTACATCTTGTGTCACAGGTTGTTCAGAAGTCATGTAGTAAATATAGCGCCTTCTTTGTGTGAATGTAAATTCAAAGTTTTTCAAAGTAAAAAGGCAGGTATAAGCTACTGCCTTAGTACATGTTCTGACCTACTGCTGCTGCCACTGTTTGCTATGTCCTTGCTGCTGTGTACCATCATATAATTGTTTAAACATGCTGTGATGTTCCTATGGTGAATCTTGCATAGTAATTTGATTTGATTAATGGATTTTAGAAGGTGTGGTCCCCTTTTTCTAGCTCATGTGGATTGAGACCACCCTATTCTAAGTAACCTTGATGGTTTAGCTCCACCAAATTGAATTAATTACTCTGTAGTTCACTTACAAAAAAAAGTGGAAAACCATCCCAGGAGTTGATCACAGAACACTAATGTTGCATTTCTAACAACTTGGCAGCAATTACTTCTTGCTAAGAGAACAGCCAGACATACAGGTCTGTTTTAAGTAACTTATAAATGGTAACTCCATTTACTGTGAATTTTACAGATCCCTCTAGAGGTCTGACCTTATTGTCCTATGTGGGCAAAATTGACCTTGGCTTGCAGTCTTCAGTTCCCATTTTCCATTTTCAAGATTACAGAAGTATAGTTTTTCTGTGTTATTATGATGATTGATTGGAGCTCAGTTGGTCTGTTTGTGAACAATGAAACTGAAAGTCTTACTTCGTCGACAAAACTGTTTAAATAGTTTAATTTCAGACTTTGCCATCACTGAGGAACATCTGAGTTTTGTGATTGCTAAGAGATTCTCTTGGTTCTTTCTTCTGTACACCATAATACTTTCCCTTCTTTTTATAGTGTAATTCATAGTTCATTTGGCCTCATACAAAGGTTTATTTTTGTATGCAGGTTGTCATCTACACTATTCTTTAGTCTATTTTAAAATAGGCATTTATCATTAATTTAGGATCTGAAGTGTAATCTGTTAATCTTCTAGGGTTTAGAATCCATAGTCAGAATGGCATTTTCAAGTAAGATATATATGCATGGGTAAAAACTATTCATTTTATTTTAATATTTTATTTCAGCCTCTCAGTAGAGTGCAATAAATAAACAGGGTATAAAATATTTTCATCATTGTGGCTCATGCCTGAGGAGTTTCATACACTGCCATAACCTTGTCATCTTTTGGTTTTGATATACAAAATCAAAACCACGAGGCCTGTAATCCTTCATATATTGATTTTTTTATTATTAAAAAGTGAAAGTTGAAAGACAGCTCTAAGCCTGCTTTTTCAGCCACATTTGGACCAACTTTGGATGCTGTTTCTAAGAGCTGGGGATGTTCCAAAGACATTTAAATTTACTTTTTGCTTGCTCTTTGCCAAGGTATCCTCACTGCTCTCTTTTTTATGAAAATAGTTCATTTTATTTGCTTTGCAACAAATATTTGTATTCAGGAGAGTCTCTTCGGTATTCTGTCTGTCCCCTGGGGTAAGAGGGCAGCTTGTAAAATGATCGAAACAAACATGTAAGTATGAACACTGTTATTTCCTTCTGAGTTTACTGTGGTAATCTAATGACAGATTATTGGTGTCCATTTGGGGAGGTGGGACTGGTATTTTTATTTGAGAATTATTTCACTTGGGAAGCTCTGAACATAACAAGCATGAATGAAACTCAAAATGTAGTGTAATAAAGGTCATTCTTTTAGAGGATGAATGAGAAAAGGTGTTCATTGACTGATTGCAGCTTACAGGTCTGAATATTATAGAATTGAGTCATTCCAACAGTGACTCACTCTCATCCACTGAAAAGGGGAGTGCAAATGTTACTGCAGCTCTCTAGATAGACTCTTTCTGTCTTTTTTTTTCAGTTTTTTTGTAGCTTGGTTCATTGAAAACCTTACTGCAGGACAGAGTTGTTTCAGTGTCCATAAAGGCAAGTCGAACCCATAGTAAATGGTTTATTTGAGATTGCATATACATAGTACTTCACTGACTTCAGCTTTTCAAAGACTCTGGTGTGTTTTTCTTTACAATATCATCATGAAGTAAGGGAAACTCCTGTCTATGTCTATTTTAAAGACAAGGATCTGAGACATGGAAGGACCATGATTTGTCTGGAATTCAAAATAGAGGGCTGTCAAGAAAGCTTCAGTGTCCCCAGGCTTGCCAACCCCCACCTCTTTCTCAGAGATTATAATGTGAAAAGGCAGTAAAACCCAAAAAGATTATTTTCCTTTTCAGCTGACAAATGCAGTTTCTGAGATTTCTGCTTGATATTTTACGTCCTTCTTGAAACTTAAAACTAGGTAGTGTCGATTGCTGAATTTGAACATGCAAGCGTTAAGGTCATTTGCACCTGTGGTTCAAACTGCAACTCTGTAGCTGCAAACTGACCAAAATAAGGAAGACTTTTTGCACATGAACCAAGATCACTTATACACTCATGTCTATCATACTATACCAGGACATTTGATTGGCAGAACAAGAGGCAAGGCACAGGCCTCATCATGGTTCAATTTTGAAGAATTTACTCAAGCAGAACCTCCTTTGCTTTTGGACAAAGGGAGTTTTGTCTAAATAGAGGGTTAGGCCAGTGAACAGCTCTTGTAAATCTCCAACATTTGACATTCTCTTTCTTGTTCTTCTGCTGGTGTCTTCTTCCTGTGTCATCCCCAACATTAATTGCTTGTGAAAAATGTGTTTCTGTTCTTCTTGTACTGTTGTTGAGAGATGACAATGGTAGCTAAACCTCCATCACATGTGAAATTCTGTGGAAATGATGAACAATTGATACGCTAAAATAATGGGTTTAGTATAATTCTAAATCTCCATGTTCCTCTTCATAATTTCCTTTTATAAGTAATGTTGTGACTGAGCTGTCCTGTTAACACCATGTACATTTTAAATTTTATAGTATTTTCTTGCTTACGTCAACCTTGTGGCCATACAAAAATACTGTTTATCTTTTTGAATCAGTTTTAGATCAAAGGTACATTTAAATGTAAAATATCTCAGGCAAAGCTTAATAATACCTGTATAAATAATATTCCTTAATGAATAGAATTCTCTGTAAGTATTCAGTATCTCTAGAGATTGTTTGAAGAAAGCTAATGAAACTCAAAATGTTCAAAAGCAAAAATTGCACAGTATATGGAATTTTTTAAAAACATCCTAACTGGCATGAGTAACTATGTTTCTCCTATTTGCTTTCTTAGCTGTTACCCAATTTCATTATTTTATTTTGCCAGAGTTTTTTCATAATTTGTTTTTCAGCCAAATCAGTCTCACAGTTTTCCCCAGAAGTGGCCAGTGTTGTTTCCTGACCTTAAAGGTTGCATTTAGGATCCATGTTGGCCCAAATAGAGATAGTTATTAGTCCTTGCCTTCTTTTGGTTCAACTGCCAGCTTATCTATTACAAGTATATAACATTTGTCTCTTTCTTGCAGACTTTCTCTGCTATTAGCAGATGCCAAAAATCCTCCAAATTCAAAGAGTGATATAAACAATTTAGAAACTTTTTTCAAATAATATCGTACATGACAGTAATGGTATTCTGTTTCCTTAAACATTTTAAACCATCTGTTGCCTAGCACTTTGCCATCAGCCACATTGGTTTTACTTTTCCTTCAGCATAGCGAGAAATAACATACTTGGAGGGAGGGCAGAGGGTTACTGTAGCACTTATTTCTGCAGCGGATACCCTGCTGAAAGTTGCATTGACTGAACACAGGACAGGCACAAAGATCAATCCTAGTGGGACCAAAACCCTTGAGTAGTGCTTACTCAAAATCGATCAGTCCTTTCAGTTATCTCTGATAGTGATGGGTTTTAACATTTTCTTACAGTTTTGCTACGACTTTTTCATCCAGGCTATACTGAGAGCATGGTCTGAGGTGCTGTCCTCAGCCATGTTCCATTAAAAACACTGTTATTTTCAGTAATGTCAGTAATTCTTTTCTATCTCAGGCTGTCCATTCTTTCTGGATAGGACACTATTGTAATCCAACAAAATACACTTTAGTATGATAAAAAGATTTTCAATGTTGATATAACATGCTGAATTGCAATTAATAATTACCAGATTTCTCAGAATTATGACTTTTTTTTTTTTTTTCCTTATACAGTGGCTTAAACAGTCTTAGATTGCTACCCTTCAGGGATCATAATTCTGCTCCAATTTGCATGTTATCCTCCTGACTTCGCTTTCTTGTACTTTATTGGTCAGAAGCTTGTACATATTGTGAGTATTTTAGGACACATATGAAATGGGAAGGTTTGCTGAATAAGGACATGTGTACAATATGCAAATTTATGATATTGTCATATCAGTGCATGTATCATTTGTGAATGTATCAGATACATATGTGTCTAAAGTGTGTCCTCAAAGCTTATAAAATGTATAACTGTGTAACATCATTGCAGGATGCAGGATTGATGTACCTGTTGTTTTACATTGGTTCTCCTGCAAGCTGAGCAGCAGGCAGATTCATCTAACTAGCAGAGCATCTCACTACACAAATCATTCATTTGCCTGGCAGGCACGGAAATACCCTTGTTCTAAGAGTTAAATGTCAGGTCTGAGGGAGAGTAAAAGGATTCAGTTTCTGCTGAAGCCACTAGTGAGAGGAAGTCCACATGATGTGACTGCACCAACCTTGAGTAAATGCAATTTGTAGCTTGTGTCACAATAAAAAGCACAGTCATTACTACTCTTCACAATTAATGCAATTGCCAGCAAGGTATACTAAGAAGCCTTCTCTGACTCAAGAAAGAACCTTCTTGGAAATGCATTGTCTCTGCTGTACTGTTTTCAAAGAACTATGGTTCCTAGGGCTATTAATCAACTATCTCTTCAAGACCAATACAGGAAGAGACATTATTTAAACAGCAGCTGTTGTTTTAATGTTCTCTACTATAGACTTATTTTGCCTCTGAGCACTATGTATGTGCTGCTGGTTGAAGTCATTGAGCTGTCTTTGATGAAAGAAGGAGTCAAGGTCAATAACAAGTCAACTTACTTTCTCAAAGCAGGACATATCTGGTCTTGATGATTATCCTACCAGTAGAGTGTTCTTAATTATGACTTGAAATTGCTTCAGAAAATTGAATATACCAGGAAGCTGGTATTTGCCAATTGCGCTTTCCTCTCCTGAGGTAGAACTACCTCAGTCCATAGAGGGTGAATTGAACTCAAAATGTTTGTCTAACTCTGGTGAACTCTAATTACACCAAGGAGGTGACTCAAAGTGCAGGCACTGTGGAAAACAGCAGGCAATGTGCTAATTTTTTGTTGTTGTTATTATTTGTTTTCTAATCAATACATTGACTTAGGTGCTGCCTGCCAGATTCTGCTCTGATTTGTACATTTAGCAGTCCTGTTGGAGTCACTTTGACTGGTCAGGGCAGACATGATCCAAATTACTAATCTTCTTTGATATTGTTCTGAATTGCATCCATTAAATTAGCATTGCCTGTGGTTTTATGGATGCTACTTCTGTTCCAACTTCTGTTTGTATTTCTTAGCTAAAAAAAAAAAATCCTGTGTGGCCGAGGTCAGAAACAATAGAAATTGTGAAATTCAAGACAATGCTGAGTATGAAATTGTTTGGAAAATATCAGTTGCTCATCTATCAACTGTTAAACTAGCAGAAGACTTCTCATGAGGTGATCATGGAATTACTACTACTACTATAGCTTTCTGTATTTCTTCTGGTTTACTGCCCTTACGCTTACCACTACAGAGCCTTCTTCCACCACACTGTGTCCCATCCACTTCTAAATATATGTCCTAAAACATTCAATATGTGTTTACTAATTGTGATCGGGCTAAAATTCAAGCGCTGTGCTTGTGGGATTTTTTTTATCAGAAGCTGTATTTAAGTGATGACACACAGTAATTTGTTCATTCTTCTGTCAGTGTAATTTACAAGGCAACGACAGATAAACATAGCTATACAAGATTCATTTACGGTGACACAATGGCAGATACACAGAGCAGAACCCTGCCTATGAGATAAAGTGGACTGAGTGACTTATGCAGTAATTAGGGGATAATTGTCATTAACCTCGCAAACAGTAGTTTACCCATATTGTTTAAAAGGCTCCAGGATGCATAATGACAAGGTAATCTGTCAAAGCGCTAGGGGGAAATATTAATAAGATTTGTGCAAGCCTGGATAGAAAATATGCAGAAAGCGGCCACATTAAGCTAATTGGTGGATGAATATACACTTGTAAAAGTGCTTCTAATGGCACGTTTGCTGCTCTCCAAATGACTACTGTTAATGTGGAGAAGTGGGCTGCCTAGAAAGTCAGGACTGCTGGGACAAGAGGGTATTAAGACATGCAGGCACAGTTATTATTACTTCATACACTGTAATATAATTTACCCCACTTTCTTTTGCATTTCAGTGCCTCTAATATGTGCAAATGGATAGCTCACTTCATGTATGATAGTATTTTTATATTCCAGTGACCTTTGCCTTTTTGGTGTCACTTCTGTACCCTGCTGTCTCCCTTTTGTGTCACGTTACCACCTCTGACACTTCTGAGCTTTTTGGCATAATTTTTTTAGGTAAACAATGAAAGGAAAAAGGCTTCATTAAGATAGTGTTGTATATATTGCAAGTAATAATGCATAGTCCCCTAATGAATACTAAACATGGAAATCAGTCTCCTGGTTCTGCCACCATTCATATGCCAGCATATAGTACAGCTCAGTCTCCTTATTGAGGCACAGTTTGGGTTCAAATAGAAAACCAAGCATGTAATGAAATCCAATTTATAGGTGTAACTTATTGGCACTTTTCCTTCAGTATTTTTGTCCTTGGCCAACTTCTCAATTCCTCAATGCCTCTGGTAAGGCAAATTTCTTACTGACTTATTTGGAAGTTGTACTTATAGCCCTGGGAAGACTCACCTTTCATTGCCTACATTTTCTAGTTAGAGTTATGTCTTTAGTCAGTTTAGATTTCAATTGAGAAATGTACCATCTGATATTATGGTTTGACTGGAATGATGATGCCTTGCCCTGCTTTTCATGCAGTCTTTGTTAAATGGAGCAAGGACTTCAGACGTGATTTCTTTGTAGTATCACACTGGGGAAGGTCTTGGCTGAAGAGACCTTAAGTGACTCATATGGCTGTATTACAAATACAATACCTCATTGATGCTCTTTATTCTTAAAAAAATGATGTGTCATTCTTTCAGTGTTGGTGAAACTGAGGCTCAGAAATAGAGGCTGAAAGATTAGCAGTACAGAGAAAGCATAACTTTACTTGTCAGCCAGATAAGATACGCAGCACCACACGAAACAGTAAAACCACAAGTGCTTTCAGGAACTGATAGTATCAAGGCAAATTTTCTTACATGGCATACCAAAATGATAAAAAAATTGGTGGAAGCAAGTATGGAAATCAGTCACCACTATGGTTATATGCATGTTGCATGTTTCCTACTCACTTATATGCAAACTTGTGTTGTAGAGTTAATTTATAGCCAGAAGTATGTCAGTGGGTTGCCATGTTTATATCTCTGTTTAGATCTTATCCTGAAAAGGTCCCCATGGCACCTCATAGAGTCTAAAAATTTTGCCATTGTATACTGTGTGCTTGGTGGTTTGATTGCCTCTAGGAGCCATGTCTGCCTAAGAGCAAACACTCACTTGCCACAAGTTTGTGGCAAAGCTTTTTCCAGGACATTTCAATGAATTTTTAACTCTCACGAGTGGTAAAAAAGCAAAGGCATCAAAATATTCCTCTACACTTGGGGTCCAAGGCTGTGTATTTCAAAGCTGGTTAAGGAGTTTGAATTTCCTATTTCTATAAAATCTTGTTATTCTACTATTTTATGAATGTGAGGGAAAATGTCTTACCTTTGCTAGACATTAAAAATGCTTTTGTGAGCACCATAAAGCATCTGGGTCACCTCACAATAACTTATTTAGGAAAGTCTTTAGAAATTTTTGAAAGGCTCAGTCAGAACTGATGGTGAAGGGAATAAGTGTTTGCATTTGAAATTATCTCCTTGGGGAGAGAGGGGAAAAATACTTGGGAAGTGGCATTGGTATTTCAAAATAAGTGGCAAGTAATAAGACAATAGCAACTTCTGAAATATAATTTTGGATTTTCTTTAAGCTACTGAATCAATGTGTGTCCATGCTAACAGGAGTTCTGACATTATCAACTGGTGACATATTTTGCCATTTAACAGTTGTCACCACATGACAGTTGTAAATCAAAGCAAATTTTGTTGACATTGTAAGAATTATACCACTGCAAAACTAGTAAATGCAAGAAAAGTTATCAGACTCTGGCTATGTTTATATTCTTTTCCCCCAAATTGTATAGACATTTACTGTGAAAAAAATTAGTCAGGCACCCAGTTGTACAGAGACTTGATGTAGTTGTAATGATAAAATTAAATTTAAGCTGCTGTGATTAAATATGTTATAACCCCACAGTGATCTATCATAGTTTTAAAAATAAAAATGCTGTATGCACTGTTATTCAAAAGAAGCGGGGGGGGGGAGAAAGTCATCATCTTTTAAATTATACATTTTTATCTGGTCCATAATCAAGAGCATTCCATAACAAAGTGAATATTTTATCAAAAGTCAAATAATATGTTTTAAAAATCAGAAGGCGCATTTAAATCTAGTGTCCTTGCATCCTAATAGTTTTACTGGAGCTGCAGAGGTGAATACACATTTATGAAGAGAAGGAAAGAGTTTGAATTAATTTTCCTTTTCTGAAAACACTAAGAGACTCTCTGGCACACCCAGTGCACATGGATGCCTTATAGCTGGCATTTGACAGTGTCGTCATCTTTCAGGGCAATGCTTTCAAATATAATTTTAAGTTTGAGAAACCTGCAAAATGAAGAAGCATTGTGCAATTGAGGTGGTCTATGAGGACATTCAGTTGTTATGTGTTGGGGACCCAGTATTTTCATAAAATCTCTGGCAAATTATCACAGAACCAGCACTCCAGAAGATTACTTGTACAGGGGTCTGTGCTACTGGCATAAATCTTTGGGATGAGATATAAAACAGAGGACCTGCATACTTTTGGTCAGTAAAGACCCTGTAGGCCATTTAGTGAGAGTGTGGGTGGTTAAAGGCGGTGTCCTGGCTGGGTTTCAGCTGAGGTTATTGCATTCCACTTCCTTACATTCCATCTGCAGTTTCAGCAGGACATGGTGTTCCTCACTTTGACTCCGAAACCATTGAGCAGTGCTCCTGTGCATCGTTACGCAGCCTCTGTGCTCCACCGTGGTGGTATGTCTCCAGTATATATTCAAACAGATTTGGCTCCATGTCATGTTTCAGGGCTAAGTTATGTCAAAATTACTTTCCAACATGGTAAGTTGAATTACTCTGGATTTAAAGTGCAATTACTCTGGATCCTAAAGTGGAGTCAAATTTGACCCAGTATCTCAGGAAGAGTTTGTGTGGATCTTTGAAGGTCCTCTTGATCAAAATGCAAAGGCTTTTGCTGCTGAATGCATAAGGAGATGTGGAATCTAAGGAGCAACCAGAACAAGTACAATGACAAACCTGGCAGCAAAAGTAAATGTAAGCATACATATAAGTAAATAAAATCTCCTTTATGTTACTCTTCATTTGAATACATACTGCTACTTTCAATTTCAGGTATACTGTGGGGATGATCAGTTTTCTTCTCTTACTGTAACATACTAGTATCCTCATGCCTACCCCTTGTCTTTGGGGCAAAGAAAACAATTCCAACAGGTAAGACAAAGGAGATGTCAGAAGGGAAGAAGATCTATTGCTTTTGATTTTTCTAGCAGAGTAAAAGCTGCAGTGAAGCCAAAATATAAAGATTTCCATTATTGACTGAGAATTTGGTAATGCTGCACTGTGTTTGTTCCTGCTGCAGCAGTATAACTCAAGCAAAGAACTGTTGACACTTAAGCATGAGTTTGTTCATATGGCTTCAATTGGTGAAGGGGGCTGGTGGTAGGTAGATGGGAAGTGACAGATGAGGGCAAAAAATTTTAACCATGACTCTCTACAAGCTGAGTGTGTTAAATCTCATATCACTTGCACATATGTAATCATGGTTGGCAAGTATGCGCACCTTCTCTTTATATTTACAGGAGCAAATGTGAATTAGGTGCAGCAAGGTAAAAACAGCTAGCCAGAAAATGAGCATGTGGTTTTATGTACCCGTACACATTTCTTTGGAAAACTAGATGCAGGACTTACTTCTGTCCTATTGAAGTCAATGGATGTTAGCCAAAATAAGTAAGAAGTGTTTCACATTGCCCTGTCCTTACTAATGTGAGTTGGTGTGCTGCTGCACACTTTTGGTAACATTTACCCCAGGAGCAGTAGAACTACCCATAGTGTAACAAGCTGAAATTTAAATGGGAAGCAAAGAAATTCTCCTGGGAAATTCAGCCAAACAAAAACAATAAACCCTAAATCATGGAAATTATGTAGGCTTTTCTTTATTATAAACAAATGTTGATTGTTTTTTTTTTCTGTCTACACCCTAATTAAAACCATCCTCTGCAATTACAGTATGACCAAATGAATATCTTTCAGTCTGCTTTTCAACTGTTACAGCTGCACTCAAAATGTTTCTTTGAGATCAACTAGAAAATATATGGCTTGTTACAAGGAGTTATGGAAGGAATATTTATCATGAACACTAGGCTTCCTTAATTAGTAAGTCAAATATGTCTCTAGTATTTTGTAACATGGACACTTAGCTGATATGCATCAAAACTGGCAGTTTATGGTGCATATGCAAACTTGCTAAAATATGAAGACTAGCAATGTGTTTTTCTATGTAACTTTGAGAAGTTATCACAATAGTACCCTAAAAGAATCTTTGAGTGCTTCCCAGAACATAAGGCTTGTTCAAGAAGCAATTTTAAGTTTTTTTAAACCTTTCTATTGTCAAAACTCTTGTATAATTATCTCTATGTATTCAGCCAGATATTTATCTACATTTTACCTATGCCAAGAAATTAATTAGTAAGATGAAATTGAACTGCAAAAGTTTGTGATGTGTGTGTGTATGTACATACATGTGTGCGTGTAGACATATAAAATTACCTGCAGGAAATGCAGACACAGGAGTCAACAGAGCTTCTCACATGAAGTGAGAGTTTAGAACGACTGATTTCATAACAAAAGTTCTAGGTTTACAGTATATTTTTATGTAGACTGTCCTTATTTTCTAAATAAGCAATTTTAAAATTAGGAGGTTTAAACCTGAATTGAAAGCTTGAAAATTGTAAAGCCTAAAGTAAATGAGGACCTATCTTCATAATCCTCCCCAATTAAGCTCCAAAAAAACAGAGCAATCTTTGTGTCTGTCTTCTGCTGCAGCCTGTTTGTGTCATCCAAGATAATAATCTTGACACCGATCACTTGTTCTGTCTGACCAAGATCTTTAAGACAAGATGTACCCTACCATGTCCTGACACATTGCTTACTAATATATGGTCAGAAAAAAAGAGGAGGCAGGTTCAGGATGATTAACTATGGCATTACTTTATAGATCTAATGTAGTGTGTATGTGAATCTGTATCTATACAAATAATGGAATCAAGTGTATGTTTAGAGTTAGAAAAAGATTCAAGATTATGCCTTGTGTCCTTGGAGGTTAGTTTAATATGATTTAGAGATTAAAATATTTTCTTCATCTGAAATTGTGAAAGAGATACCCACATATATAAAATAAAATAAGAATAAAAGCAAGACTGTATGGGCAAAGGAAGAGCACCACAATATGCTATACGGGTTGCGCTTATTTGTCTACTGCCTGGCTTAGAGCTGGAAGGATGCAGTGGTATCTCTGTACTCACTGACTTCCTTGTACACATTGTCACAGGAGGCTCAGCTTAATCAGTTGTGAGCTGAAAAAGTAATATAAATTGGAACCTTTTGTCATGAAATATTTAAATGTGGATATGATTTAATGGCTTTGGGGAGAAAACTTAGCATGAGAGATTGTAAGAAACAAGAAATTGATTACATGTAAGAAAGGACTTGAACCTCTAATCAAGTATTACCATATACAGAGAGATCCCTAGCTAGTTACAGCTTAATTCAAAGGGGATAATGGTTAGATTTTTTTGTTAATTTGGAGTTTTATCAAAAAATGACATTCCTATTCACTCTTTATCTAGTTTTACATTATACATACTCAACAATGATTTATGGAAAGCCATCACTATGTAAATATTGAAGCATATGCTACACACTATCCATAAGTAGTGTGTTTTCTATGAAATATGAAACTGCATCTTGTGCAATTTTTCTTCGCCTTCACTGGGGGAAAAAAAAGCTTGCTGGAAATCCACAAGATATAGCTTGATATTACTAATAGGAGTAGGCAATGGTAATTTAAGAGCAGCTTTCTGATTCCCTGCTGTTTCTATGACAGCAAGGGTAACTCCATTGACAATCACACCCTCAACTGCCAATTTCTCTAATCAGTGGGACTTAGCAGCTGCTGAAGGTCTGGCCCTCCTCATTGCAAATCCGTAAACTAAATAAAACAAAGGGTGGTGATGTCTCAGTGAGAAGTAGCTCATGCAGCCAACTGCTGGCTTCCGTGGGTTAAGCAGCAGAATAAGTCCCCAAAAATAGATTGGGATCTTCAGCATTTAGATGATGCCTGCATGTTCTCTGCAGGCAGATCTGCCACCACATGAAGGACTGTAGGGACCACTTTCTGCTTACGTGTGGGAGTCTGTTACAGGATCTGTACCTACTCTTCTCATGACTTATTGTCTTGCTGGCTGTATTTAATTTTTATTTACTTAAATGTCCGTTTTTGTAAAGCATCCATCTGTTACATAAGCCTGTGTGTGATTTACAAATTAAAGCAAAACCAAAACAAATTACTACCAGTAGGACATTGCAAAGCAGCCCGCAGCTGGCTGCAGACAGGAATCCTAATTCAATACATGTAAGCAGTGTAAATTTGACAATGTTATTTCCATCTTCAAGCAATGCGAGTTACAGTCAGAAGGAATTAATAGTTGTGGCTTGAGATTAGAAATATGTGCATAAAGATTGGGTCAGAGGTGACAGTGAAGGCCTGGAGATCTTAATCTAAACTGAGTCTGGTTTTGCAGTTACAGGTAGGAATTACTTAAATGTAGAATCAATGTGACTGGCTGGAAGTTATGGGTGCAGAAGCTTTAGGTCAGACTCATGTGGAGAGTAGCTAAGCTTACTTGATTGAGAAAAAAATAGTAATCTTAGAGTTTTAAAATATGAAGCTATCCTTTAATTCTTCATTTGTGATGTTGGTATTTTTTCCTCACTCCTCTTGTCCCACTTTGGTTTTGTTTTATTTCACTTTGTTTTGTTATTGGGTGGGGTTTTTTTAATATTCTCCATAATTTCTACTTGGTAGCAATGCCTGCCAATAAAATACATCTTCATTGGACAGATTGAAGTGGGAAGGCATAGAAATTGGAAATGTTCACAGTACTTAAAGGTGTGGACATTTCCTGAGTAATCCTGCAAACCAGGACCCATATCAGCATCATGGTGTTTGTTTCATCACTGCGTAGATGTATGCAGAACATTTTCTGGATAAACATTGTTTCTGAAACGTTCCATCTGGGCCGGGTGGATACGATTTTCCATAATTAATTGATGTTCAGGGTTTCATAGACTTATAAAATTGGATTGTGAGTGGTCTTGTGGGAGTTTAAAATAGTTTAAACTAACAGCTTAAAAGTTGTGTCCAAGGTACTGAAACATACATGGCATTGGCCTTTGTCATTAACTCTGTATCCAGAGAGGCGTCACAGATCAGAACTGAAATAATAAAACCAGCTGTACTCAAATAAATATGTGCTTTACTATATGGGGAAAATTGAATTTTCCACTACTATAAGAAATCTGAGGATAAAGAAGAATCAGTTTTCTGAGGACAAATGAAAATAAATAAATAAATGGGACCTGGGAGAGGGCAGGGGTGAGGGTAGAAAAAGGTATTTCATGCTTCATAATCAAGCAAGAACTAGTGGTTTTCACAACAGTGTGTAGTCCAAAGTGTTCAGATAAGGTTCTGAAGCAGAGAGTCAAGATTTAGAAAGATCAGAGACAGTATGGTGAAGTATCTTGCAAGGCTTTCAAACTGTTTAATGTATGAGGAAGTATTGGAATAATTCTGGTTTGACGGCCTGTCACAGTACATATTGGTTATAGTTGCCATGCTGATGTTATCTCCAACATTTGCCCAAAAGAAAAGATGGCAATAAAATGATATATTCATTATATAAGTATTTTAATATGTTTTTATCAATACATGCTGGAATGGATTGCTTGACATTACACTGCAGAATTTTTAAGTCCTACCTTCAGGCAAATCTCATGCTTACTGGCAAAAATGAAAGTGTGAAATGCTTTTTAATGTATATTTAACAACAGAAAGTCTAGTGATTACTGATGTGTATTCTCTCTGGATTTTTCCCTTGCTATCAGAAAGCAATGTTAAGAGACAACATTTTTACACATTTATGCTATCTACATCATCAGATGCTTACTTTTTACATATTTTTGTCATTTATAACGAGGCTGCAAAAAAGTACTCTTAAGTCTAAATCATACCAAGATTGCAAGCGTACAATCAATTGCCAGTACTAGTCTAGTTTATGCTTAAAACCAGAGCCCCAATTTTGACCTTTTAGATGCAAGTTTGTAATGAACGTGTTTTACAGTATTACTGTGATCGTGGAAAAAAAACAAACCAAAAAAAATCCCACCCAAACCAAAAAAGACAAGAGTAAAGTACAATTGTTATGTGCTATTTTAAAGACTTCTTGTCTTGCATCAAAATTTCTTGTGAGATGGCCCGTGAGTGACTTCAGCCACGTGTCTGCATATGTGTAAGAAGCAAATCCGTCAAGTGCATTTCTTTAGGTCTTATGATGTCACCATTTAATAGCAATCAAGGTACAATTTTCAATATATTTCAATGGAGTGCACAGGAACAGATAATTTTTTTCACCAGTGTAGGCTGTACAGTAACATTGTACATAGATTATTGTTTTAAAAATAAAAGTATTGAATGCATTTTAGATCACAATGCTCCATGCTCTATATTTTGTGTGCTTCATTTCTCTGACTGTGACTCTAATCACCATATTTGCATGGCTGGAAAGTTTGCATTTCTTTGGTCAAGTTCTAGGAACACTGTTTGCATGTTGGTTTTTGTGCTTAGTGTTTCATGTTCAAGCAGCAGAGCACCTTCTATTGAGTTCAATAATTATGCTGAATCAATAAGTTTTTTCTTTGTCTCTCTTTCTTTGATATGGCCTCTAGGATGCTGCAGGCAAGGTGCTGGACCGGTGGGCCATCATGTCCAGGGAAGAAGAGATCATTACTCTTCAGCAGTTCCTGAGATTTGGGGAAACCAAATCCATTGTAGAGCTGATGGCAATTCAAGAAAAAGAAGGGCAGGCTGTGGCTGTGCCATCTTCAAAGACAGATTCAGATATAAGGACTTTTATTGAAAGCAATAATCGCACCAGGAGCCCAAGCCTTCTTGCTCACCTGGAGAACAGCAACCCTTCCAGCATTCATCATTTTGAAAACATTCCGAATAGCCTTGCATTCCTGCTTCCATTCCAGTACATAAATCCAGTCTCTGCTCCACTGCTGGGGCTGCCTCCAAACGGCCTCCTACTGGAACAGCCGGCAATGAGGCTCCGTGAACCAAGCCTTACAACCCAAAATGAGTATAATGAGAGCAGTGAGTCTGAAGTTTCCCCTACACCTTTCAAGAATGAGCAAACATCCAGCAGGAATGCTTTGACCAGCATCACAAATGTTGAGCCCAAAACTGAGCCAGCCTGTGTCTCTCCTGTTCAGACACCTACTCCTGTCAATGATTTATCGAAAACAGAACACACAAAAAGCTCATTCCGCATTCACAGAATGAGGAGAATGGGGTCAGCGTCCAGGAAAGGAAGAGTATTTTGCAATGCATGTGGCAAAACTTTCTATGACAAAGGTACTCTTAAAATCCACTACAATGCTGTTCACCTGAAAATCAAGCACCGGTGCACTATTGAGGGCTGTAACATGGTCTTCAGCTCCCTCAGAAGTCGCAATCGCCATAGTGCTAATCCCAATCCCCGCCTCCACATGCCTATGCTAAGGAATAACCGTGACAAAGATCTAATTCGGGCTACATCAGGTGCCGCCACTCCAGTTATAGCAAGTACGAAATCCAACCTAACTTTAACAAGCCCTGGGCGTCCTCCTATGGGGTTTACTACCCCACCTCTAGATCCTGTACTACAGAACCCTCTTCCCAGTCAGCTGGTGTTCCCAGCTTTAAAGACTGTCCAACCTGTTCCTCCTTTTTACAGAAATTTACTTACTCCTGGAGAGATGGTCAGTCCTCCAACCTCACTCCCTACCAGTCCAATAATACCAGCAGTGAGTGGCATGGAGCAGCATCCCCCACCTCCTTCAGAGTCATCAGTACCTTCAGTGCTGATGCCCACCCCAGAGCCTAATGCTGACCTTGCCCCCAAGAAGAAGCCAAGGAAGTCAAGTATGCCAGTTAAAATTGAAAAGGAAGTTATAGATACTGCCGATGAGTTTGATGATGAAGATGAAGAGGTGAATGACAACAGCACGATGGTGAATGACATTGGTCATGACAATCACTGCCATTCTCAGGAGGAAATGAGCCCAGGCCTGTCTGTGAAAGACTTTTCCAAGAGTGACAGAAGCAGATGCATTTCCAGACCAGAGATAAGAAGGGCAGACAGCATGACATCAGAAGACCAGGAGCATGAGAGAGACTATGAAAATGAGTCAGAGTCATCAGAGCCCAAACTGTGTGAGGAATCCATGGAAGGTGATGATCGCCTCCATGAGCCTGGTGAAAAATCTATGATGCACAGTGACAGACCAGATGAAAACCACAATGACTCTTCCAACCAGGATGTCATTAAGGTGAAGGAAGAGTATACAGACCCTACATATGATATGTTCTACATGAGCCAATATGGACTGTACAATGGAGGCAGTGCCAGTATGGCTGCCCTTCATGAAAGTTTTGCTTCTACATTCAACTACAGCAGCCCTCAGAAGTTCTCCCCAGAAGGTGAAATGTGCTCCAGCCCAGACCCTAAGATCTGCTATGTGTGCAAAAAAAGTTTCAAGAGTTCTTACAGTGTGAAGCTTCACTACAGAAATGTTCATTTAAAAGAGATGCATGTCTGCACAGTGGCTGGCTGTAACGCTGCGTTCCCATCACGGAGAAGCAGAGACAGGTCAGTAAATATTAATTGATTTTCTACATTATTGAATATGTTGAATTATGTAAGAATAGGCAGTTTAGGGTATATGAAGAAATAAAGAGATGCACAGTAATGACAAGTGACAATTATGTTCCCATGACATTGAGTTTTATCACATAAGATTTTCGTTGTAGCTTGGCATTCAGAATAGCAAATATATGCCATCCTCTTAAGTGACTGGCTAGATAATAAATGTCATTATTCTTTCTGTGTGCCTGTGAACATGTGCATTGTACTTCTGTTTATAAGCTGCAGCAGTTATTACATTTATTTTCTTCTCCCTAGAACTTTAAACCAAGAAAAGCTTCTATTAAATATATAGTAAATTATATCCAACACAAATATCTGCATGCATGCATGCATATCAAACCATAGAGCTAGGAAGGAGGAGAAGGGGTTGATGGACAGTTGGTTGAAGTGAGGGAGATAGAGAATAGGACTGAAAGGAAAGAATGATTTCCATCCCCATATATGAAAGCAAAACAAGGAGTCTTAGAATACTATTTTTTCTTCTCTTCAATTTTTAAAACTAGCTGTTCTGTTGTAGCAAGATAAAGTAAATAAATATCAAGAAAATAGTTGTTATTCTTTAGTAGAACTTAGACGCCTCTCTGTCCACTATAGTAATTTAGCCTGCTTTATCTTCTTTTTGCATTGTGAGCAACTCTCTTCCCCTCTGATGAAATTATGCACACTCAGAAAGGAGAGGCTAGACATCTACATATTTTTAACATCAACCAGGGTATGTTCTGCTGGCTTTATAGATGACATCATGCCCTAACTATGCTGCATCAATACCAAAAGATTTGGGCTTAAACAGAAGCAGCTGGTCCTTAAACTCTTAGGTGGTTGTGTTTTTCTTAATACACTATTCTTTTTGATTCCTGAGAAAATGTAATATAAATGGTATTTGTCAAGATAGTAGGATAGCACAGTTATTTCATGCTCATGGATAAAAGCTCTCGCATATGATGATGATCATATTGTCACATAACAAAATCTCTGGTTCATGGAGTGATGCTGAGATTGAGTCATCTCTCATTCTGTGTTTCATATTTTTTCATTATGTTGTAAAAATTTAGCAGACACAGGAAGGAAATTAAACCTAGCTAAACGTTTCACACATAGCTCCTTCTTTAGGTTTTTTTCTTCATTGAAAATGACATTATTTTAAAGTATCAGGTCATATAAAATGAAAGCAAGTTAGTTTGGAGGTTATTCAGGAGCTACAATTCAATGTTTTGATCAAGCCCAGTCCCCAATCATCTCGTATCTTCTGTTACTATTTATGAAATCCACTAAACAGAAAAACAGGAATACACATAAGAATACAAGTTCAAAATGGATAAGAAGAACAATCTAGAAAGTTTGCAATTCAGTAGGATAAAACCACTGGATGTGAAGTAGGTAAAATTAAATTAAGACTCCCTTCTTGGCATAGCCTGATATATTTATGAGACTTGAGTTTGAAAACAGAGCATGTCGATCGGTGACATATCTATGCTGAGTTTAGTTATATGCAACTTCTTTCATTTCCTGAAATTGCAAAGGATTTGTTAGTCAAGAATTTGGTGTGATTAGTCTGTTTCCTCCAATGAATTATGAAAACTCAGTCATGTATGATGCAAAACAGGTTTTCATTCAAGAAGTGACTAGCTTTAGGATTTAGAACTTTATGCAATGCGTTAAATTTCATCGTGAATCCATTGATAGATCATGCTAATAATAAAGTTAGTATAGTAAAGATGTATATGTGCTAAGAAAAAGGTGGCTGTGATGACATAAAAATATTTCAGAGACAAGAACATTAAAAAAGGGCACATTTTACAAAAATTTTGTGAACTGTGTAGGACACTCCTATTAATTTTGTTGAAAGCAAGCCATAAAATAAAAAGCTGATCTGGGAACTTAAGTCTCCATCCCCATGCAATCTCCATCTTTAGAGATAAAATTATTATTTCTATATCATATTGAGTTGTGTAAGGCATAAGACCATCTTTTTATATAATTCCACTAGTAATTTTCAGAAAATGTTTCAGTTGTGTGTTGAACTTGGGCAAAATAAATGTACAGGCTTATCATGTCCTTTAATTGTAAAGATTTAAGAGTAGTTCCACACTTAAAAAAATTGAAAGGTGAGGCAGAGTTGTGTCCCCATTCAGGCTTGATGTTTTTGTAAGTTCATTAGAACCCCTGCTTTGCAAAAGTTGTCTGGAAATGATTCGAATGAACTGAGTAATACTCTAAAAGGCTCTTGATAATTCTTTCAGATACTTGAGGAAGAAAAATTTTCAAAACTTCCCTGGGCTATCCATTCTTATCCAGAAATTCAATGTCTGAGGATGTGCAGAATTTAAATCATAGGCACACTAGGTAAAAGATAAAAGTGGATCAAAGATTTAAGTAAACATTTTAAGCACTATTTTCTAATACTTCCTAAAAAAAAGATTAGTTCTTTTAAAAAAGGAAGTTAGAAAGTAAAAACTAAATGAATACATCTTCCTTTCTTTTTTTTTTCCCCTCCAAACTATTTAATTGTCTTAAAGATTTTGCCATTCTTTTTGGTTTCTTTTTTTTTTTTTTTTTAATAATATTCCTTTTGAATATATAAATTTACCTTCGAGTGAGTCATTACCTGAGTATACATTTACTGGCTCTTCAGAGCACCTCAAAGATAACTGGATAACTAAATTAATAGCATTGCAAAGTGAGAACTTTTTCCAGCCACTTAAATCAATTTCACTTTAAAGCTCAGAAGCATTTTGCTATTAATTGCTGTACAAGAAATAAGAAATAGCTACTTAATGCACACAATAATTTCTGGTTAATATTTGTCATGTATTGGTGTTTAATTTTGGACATATTACAAAAAAGTCCATGAGATTTGCTTGTGTTGTGAGTCACACAATTTTTGACAACCTGGAGAGGCTTGGAGTTTCTTTGCTTTGAAAAGTAAATACTTTTCCCCCATATTATCTTAATAATGAAATAAGAATTCAACTATCCCATAGATTATAGAGTCTGGTGAAAGTTGTATCTTTATTTTTAGTCATTTTATTAATGATATTACTAGAAATAATAATAGAAATAGAAATAATAAAATTAACCTTATTATAACTAGTTAGAGGTCTATACCCCTAAGTCTAGTTATTTTCTAAAAGAAAACACAAGCTCACGTGTAGATAGATAACATCGATCCTCTTTGTTTCTTTTAGAGGTGTATGATTCAGCTTAAGTCGTTTTCCAATGCAATTCTACTTAACCAAAGGTTTGAATATATTCCCCCTGTCCTGTACATACACAAATCTCAAAATTGTTGATAGTGGATGCAGCTGGTGTAAAATGGGCTTTGGAAGGGTGGCTTTGTGATACAAATTGGTGGTTACCAGAGACAGCAGATCAAGTTGCATCACTGCTTTGACTGAAGGAGGGGCTTTTATCCATGTCACAGCAATTTGTGTTAATGGTTGACTGAATCCCGCTTCACCATTCCTGCATCATTTGCACCAGGGTCAACTCCTGTATAAATATCTTTCTGCCAGAAAGGTTGGAATATCTTCTGAAATCTTTGACTAAATACTGCACTTTCTCATAAATTAGGGTCAATATAACCAGAAAATTCAGGAATCTCTCCTCACATGAATTTTCTGAACATGGGGCAGGGAAAAGCAATACAGAGACCCAATCCTTACAAACAATAACCCAGTAATTCTGTTTTCCCTTCTAAAAATTAGTCTGCTTTGCTTTTGAATAGTCAAGGTCCACTGAACCTAGATGTTTTTAAAAGGGCCTTATTTCATCACCTCTGAGCTAAAAATAACATTACTCATCAAATCAACCTTATACATACCTATATCTTTGATCTTTTCCCCAGAGAAATCTTTCTTTCATTTGCTGGAAGTTATATATTTAGGAAAACATTTTTTCTTCAATTTTTCACCAGCTACACCCTGAATTAGCTGTTCCTTCATTTCTGTTTCTGCATTTACTTCAGATGTCGTTTCTTATATAGATGTTCAGGCTACATCTAGTTACAAGAAAGCAATGGAGAATAAATAGGAAAAGAGGCCATATTAAAGATTATGTCAGTGGTCAGAGGAAATGTCATCAGCCTCCTTTTGAACAGAAAGACATCTTTTCCAAATAATCTTTTAGATGGAAAAGAAAGAGAAGGGAAGAAGGTAAGTTCCTGTGAGAACTTGCTCTTGAATGGAAAGAATTGTCCATTTAACAGTGAATTCTCCCTGGACTCAGAGGAAGTCTGTCCTGGGATGAGAAAGGGCCCATGGCCTCAGTGGTTAGATTCCCCTGAGATCTCCTTCCCAGACTCATCTATGAGTCCCACACCAGCAGATACTGAGTTTGCCTTCTAGAGAGATAAATGTAGTTGGTCCTTGAAGCCAGCACTGAGGTACAACTGCTCAGAGAATGGTCCTGAGCTGTGGATGACACATATGGGTGGGACAAATAAATAGTTATTTCTGGTCCGAAGAGGAAAGAAATGCTAAGTTTCATCTAAGAGTGTGCTGGGCAAGCACATGCAGAGGTGAAGTTTAGAGTAGTTGGCTTCATTTCTGTCTCTCACCTTTAAGAGCCAAGAATTCTGTGATCAAAACCACTGATGAAACTGGAGGTAAATGAATATTCTGCCTTCAGTAAGTGTGGTTAAGAAGCTACCTTCAGATCTTAAGGAGAAACACAACCATCTTCTCTGTGAGCCTTAGAGCATGCTAAATCCCCTTTCACCTCAATACTGTCTGTATTAAAATCTGTGTTTCTTAAGCTAGGACATGGTGTTTGTAACTGTGTTACCACCTTCCTTCGCTTAATGTATGCAAGATTAGTTCTCAGTGTACTTATTCGGAGGAATAAAGCAAGAACATTTCACTTCTTTCTGCTACTAAAGTAAGACTACTAATTGCTCAGATTTGTCTTCAGATTTTCTCAGAAAGTGAATTTGTGTGTGTCTGTGTGTGTTCCACAGGAAAGGTGATTGAGCCCTATGAATAAATTTAAAAACAAAATAATATCTGCTCAGGGTGACTTATAAATAAATATGAGGCGTCTATTGGTGCCAAATGTGATCATGCCACTTGATTACTAGTTAAATCAGTCCAGATTTAAACATGTAAACTCCTTGATTTGTATGGAGCAAGACATCTGTAGGTGGTTTATTAAAACTTGCTGATGTCTCCAGAACTAAATTTGTGTGGATATAGGCCTCTGGGTAGCTGTACTGAAAAAGCAGAGACATACTTTTTGTCTAGTTACCTGAATTCCAGCCCTGTACAAGTGTGCTTGAATAAGTTAACATGAGTTACCTATGATGAGCCACTGCATACATTATCAAAGGAGGTGAAGATGTGAAAAAGCAGCTACCTGCCTCCTGTTATCACCTCGTTGAAACAGTAGCACCCATCTTTTAATCATCTTACTATGCTTGGAGTCTTCTTTAGATAACTTTTTATTTTCTATAAAGGCACTCAATTCTAGTAACAGATAGCTCCAAGAAATAAGAAATTCACACCAGTCCAGATAATTATTACTATATTCCCCCCTAGTATAATTAGCTGTCATATGCAGCTTGAATTTTCCCCAGTAAGAACAAAGAAATCAGATTTTATGACATTAAGTGTTTGATAACCCCTTTGTCAAGAGGCAAAAGGGCTATTTTAAACATTCGTAGAAGTATAAACATATTTACAACTATACTGCTCTTTCTGGACACAGAACAGAAGAGACTAGCTGCATATCCAATATAATTGTATGGACCATTATGTTTTATCTTGCAGATTCACTAAGATGTGTGTCATTGCTAATGTTCACGTAACTGTTCCTTACCCAAGAGAATCTAGATCATAAAAAACCATTCTGTATCACCCATAACACAGAGCTAACCTCTTCCATGAGTAGTTGTGTTGAACACAGGCTGCATGTCATATTGTATGCTCACCAACGGGAGCAAGAGAAGCAGAATTAAAACTACAATGCATAGAACTGATGTATTAATAAGATATTTAAAAACCCCAACATAACAAAACAGGAAATTAAGGAAAAGAAATTAATTAGATGCTACTTCAGTGAATAAAAGGTTGCAGGATCAGCTCTGGTGTGGACGAAGGGCCTTTCCAACTACAAATATCCATTTGTTTTGGATTTGAGTTGGAGATGGTGGTTGTGTTTTAAAACGATCAGGTGTCTTCATTATCTTGTTCTCGTTTGGTATGCAAGTGGTTTTACTTGGACAGTGAGATTATGGTTTCTTGTGCCCTGAAAGAAGTCTTTATTCTGTGTGAACTTTGTGTGAAGTGAGTTAAGAACTTTTCAATGACCTGAAAAATTAATTTAAATAAACTTCTAAATGAAGATTAAGATAGGTGGTAAGCAGAAGCAAAGCACTGAACTTACTATCCAGAAGTAAAACATGCATTGAGCGATATTTCCCCCTGGTATGTGTTGTGACAAATAGCATAATATGTTTTGTCCAAGTTTCCTGTTCAGGTTCTATGTGTTTCATATTTGGTGAAAAAGGTGGAAAATATGGTGAAAAATATCTCTTCATCACCCCCAGATTCCTAGGAAACACCTGGAGGAACCAAAACTCTTCTCCAGAGAGTGGGAGAAAATGGAGTATTTTCTGCTTACCCGAGTAAATGTAAAGCTATCCCAAAAGTGTTTTGGAAATGGAGTAAACAAAACTTTTACCTATGTTAGTTCCTGCAGAGAAAGGCTCTAGCTGTTCTTTTAAACTTAATAGCAGAAGACTGTAGGATTTCTGCCTCAGTGGAGGAAGCTGTACTTTTCAGATACAAGATAGCACCAGGGCAGTACTCCCAGAAGCCTGGATGCTTGAAAATGGAACAAGGCACTGCAGTCTGAGAGAAGCAGTACTCTTAGGTGCAGCAGTCTGAGGAGAAATAATGAAAGGAGGAGGGCGACACATCTATGGCAGAAATAGCACTGTGGTTACTGACCTTTAGAGTTACAGCTCTCCATAAAGGAGAGACACTAAGTAGGCAGGTAAGTGTCATCATGCATACTTACATGATACATTCCTTCCGTTTGCTGTGCTTGTCTTTCTGAAAAGAGAAACTGATGCTTGAAGAGGCAAACTTCAAATCAGACCTTATAGCCTAACCAAAGATTACTTGTAGATGAGGTCATTTTCTCCTCCTTTTGATGATGCTGCTGCTCCTCCCCCTAGATTTGAGCCATTTCATTCATTAGAACATGAACTGAATGGCTGTGCTAGGGCACATCTGAATTAAAGTTAAGTGTACATGAAAGTAAAAAAATTGGTGAGGCAAGTCCTAGAAATTACCTAGGAAAAAATCAAATCAAACAAACAACAACAACAACAACAAAACCAGAAGGGAAAAAATTACCAGGTGTAGATTACTCCAAAGAGCTACATCACTATTTTGGAGGATAGTGTGCCAGTCCTGTCAGTATATTTAGACAGAGGGAGATACTGTCCACAGTTGGCCTCATCCCAGAGATGCAGTCATTCCTAGGAGTTGTGAGGTCACAGGGTGGTTTTCAAAGTACAATTACGTAGCAGATGATAAGTATAGTAAAACACAGCTCATTCAGATTCCTATTACATTGCTTTTTGACAAGGTAGGTCTTGGCTAGTGGACCCAGATAGACTGGTTAAAAGTTACAGGGAGCCTTTTGCTGTAGTCACTAATGTCTGAGGCATTGACCTGAGAACAGGTTTGCAACAAGCCAGTGAGACCAGGAGTGTTTTGCCCTAGAATATGTCTTGCTGAAAAGTTGCTACTCAAAAATGTTTGGCATTTATGGGTCTTAAAGAAAAGAAAGCCCCACACTGAACCTCTCTAAATCTGGGATGTATTTTCATGGTTATACAAGTTGCTAGTGGTTAGCAACAGGGAGTAATAGTAGAGCCTATAATTGCAGGAATATACTGTGCAGTGAGAAACAGTAAAGAGGAAAGGTAACCAGACTGCTGACTATCTATCTAATGGCAGTCCTGAAGGAAGAGATGTAGAGTTATCAAGGAGAGTTAAATACTTGTCTGTGTCAAGGAGATACTACGTACTGTATAAGTACTGCAAGTGCACTGCAAGACACTGTACACAGCTTTTCAGTACTCCTGAATCCTGACCAACATCACTAACAGTCTTCTGTCCTTTGCCTCTTCAGGAAAAATAACCAACTGTGTCACACATCATGTACCAGTATTTATGCCATTATACTGTAGGTACCATAGAAACCGTTCATTCACATCCAGCAGGTACACATGAAACATTCCCAATGGCATTAGAGTTACATCGGATGGTCTGTCAAGGCCTGAGGTAACACAGGAATTTCTTAGGTGCAAAACCACTTATGGCTTTTCACATGTTGGCCTTTTAAAGGCAAATACAGGGTATTTCTTGTCAAAAGTTTTGAGATCACCAATTCTAAAGAAAATCTGAGGCTTTCAGCAGTGTTTCCTACTTCCCAGCAACATCTTTTAAAGTTAGCAGTTTGCCTTCTGCTAAGCAAGTTTTTCTTTTGTTGTTTTTTGATTTTTTTTTTTAATTAAGAGCTCATTTAGCATTTAAGCTTGCCCTAAAAAAAGCATTACTTAAGAAGATCTGTCTAAGAAATAATTTAACATTTTTGCCATAAGGCACCTGCAAGCTTCATGTAAATGGACCTGGAAGAGAAATGAAAGAGCTTTAGATTTGCCAAAAATGTACACTGTCATATAAAAGAAAAAGTTGCAGGACTTTGTTGGCATTGTGTATAAATGAAAAGTAGTTCATTTTGTATGGGCGAGAGCAAGAGGAAAGAAAGAAGAGGTGGGATTGCAATAAGACGATATTTTTTTGCTGTCACTTTGGTTTTGTGTCTTTTTTGGAAGAGAAAGGGGAAATTAAAAGCCCTAACTGTATGTCCATGTCAAACTATATGAGTCTGAAACATAAGCTGTAAATTATAAGTTTCATAAGTTGTTGTTTCCAGTGTTACTGATTTTGATTCTAGCACTTTACAAACTTTATTGCTTATTTTATTAACCAGGGAAAAGTGTTCTCCGCTTCCAGTTCAATACATTTTTTCCCTTTCTCTCTCTTCCTCTCTCTCTCTCTCTCCTCCTGTCTTCTTTTCTTTGCTGTACCAAAATAAAAAAGCAATTGCACTTCAGCCACTTACAATTGAAAATACAGACTGGACATAGTTAATTTTGCTGCCCATAAATCTTACATTGTACTTTTGTGTTTTTATCACACAAGATGTGGAAATAGAAATAGCTCAAACATGTATATATGTGTGTGTGTCTGTGGTAGATAAAGATCTAAAAACACAATGGATAGAGAGAAAACTTGGATTCCCACTCAGAAAAGGTAAATGAGCCCTTTTTTTCAAGAAGAAGATACAGGCAGATGATATATTATGGAAGATTGAGAATTGAGATTTTAGGAGCAGAGGGGGAAGGCCCTGGCAGGAAAGCTAACAGATCTTGTGCTGGACATATCTTAGGTCTGATAGCCAGATAGGGGAGTAGCACTAATTCTGCAGCCTTTTTAGTCTGTTCTGTCACAGAAGGGGCATTGCTGGGTCAGTCAACTCACTAGTAATTGTGTTTTACAGACTTCTAAAGCAATTGGCTCAGTCAGTCCCAATTCAATAAAAGTGGAGAGCGAGAGTGAGAGCACTTTTGTTCTATTTTTTACTTGAAATTATTTCATTCAGCAGTCTGTCTTTTTTATTACCAGGATTTGACATTAGCACTCCAAGCTATATTAGCATCCATTTCAGCAGTTCAGTAATGGTATTAAAAAAACACTTAACTTCAACGGTGAATGGTTGTATGACAGTACCATAAAAATTCACATTAAAAAAAAACTTATGTATTTGTCCCTGCAAATTATTTTTCACTTGTTTAACCACTTCAAAACTACACTGTCTTGGCTGGTGTTTGCAAGAGCTCTAGCAGCAGGGAAGGCTTGTAAAGAAGCTGAGGAGTATCTGCAGCAACAATAGCATAAAGGGAGAAAAGAATACATTTAAAGAAGAGGAAAAATGTTAGAGGCACACAAGCACACATACATGCACAACAAAGACCTCTCATTTTGGGTGAATGCCTGTCATTCATCAACTGAAGTAAGATTTTAAACTCGCATCATTCAAGGTAAAATCTTTGGCATCTTCCACATTTCTGGGATTTAATTTTGAATCCACCACTCTCCAAGCTTGGGACGGCAGCCTAACTATCTTGGCACTGCAGCACACTCATAAATGACTGCATTAGGTTCTAAATTTTGATTAAACATTCTGTAATTAATCAATGGTAGACACGAAGCAGTTGGCAAGGTCCAGAGCTGCAAAATGTTTAAGACATAAAACATTACAAAGTAATTAGAATGTGCTCCTTCAAGAGAAGGATTGCCTTCAATAAAGAGGTAAATGATAGCATCATGTTTATTGTGGACGTAGGCAGCCAGTGCAATATGATAAACTGCAGGAGATACACATATCAGTAATCATCCACATTATTAGTGTCATTAATCATAATTCTAAAAATATGACAGCAGCAGCCAACTTTTTGACCAATTTTGCCTCTGCCTGTTGGCCGTTATAACTTCACTAATAGACTGCAGAGCTCCTGTGCGTGGCAGTTTGCATTGAGAATGGAAGGTTAATTATATTTGAGCTGCTGATTCCTTCTCTCCTTGGAAAAGACTGAGTACTTTGACAATCCCAGGAGCTCTACTGCTGTTAAACCAGTAAAAGTACTTTATTGAAATTTTCTTTGTTGGTCAGGAATGAGTAGATGTTTCAAACGAGATATAACCGCCAGGCTGGGACGGCTGCTAATGTTTCTTCCAAAATAATCCTTGGACAGCAAGCTGAACTCATACTTCCCTTAGATATCTTTGCACAGTCTCTCGTGGATGGGTAAAAAGTTGAGAATTTAATAACCACTGACAATAGTATGTATGGGAGAATCTCGGAGGGTTATAATTACTGAGTAGTTGGGGTGTCAGTGAAGAGAGGTTATCAGATAATCAGCTATCAGTTGACCTGAAATGGGTACTTATTTAGTAATGTAAAATTACTAATAGAGGAACCCTGTTGAAATGCCCCATTATATTCGGGTTTATAGTTCCTCTGGTATTACATAAACAAAAACCATTTTTATACAAACAAAGCAGTGGGAATGAGAATTACAATTGCATTGCAACCAAAAGAAATGGTTTATATAGATGCTGTGGAACATGAAATCATACAAAGCTATTCCTGGATCTGAGAGTCTATTATGGATTTGAACTTATCATGCGATCAATAAAGAGTCTATGAACCTTCTAAGAAAATCATGAGATTGTGTGTTTCTGTGCATCAATATCTGGGAGGAAAGAATTGGTTTCAAAGCAAAATTGGAGGAAGCTGGCTGTTCTGACTGAGCTTTCCCTTTTTTTGCATTTACACAAACTTGAAATCAGTAAAATTATTGGGATGCTTAACTGAATGGTAAGTTTTAATTAAATCTTGTAAAATTATCACATTTTACACAGCCAGTGTAACTAAAATAAAATGATGGATAAAAACTTCTGATTACAAAACTTGGATCATGTAATATTTAAAATATTTAGGTTTGAAATGTTAATTCATGCAGTTTGGAAACATATTCTACATGTTTGTTACCTCAGCACTTTTTAAGGGGAAACAGACCAGCAAAATTCTTCAACACACAGGAGATGAAGACCTAATGCATAATTGCTGTGCAAGGCCTTGTGTGAATCGCCTGCATAGGGATAAACTTTTCCTGTACAGCATGTGTAGATTGTAAAAAAGGCTTATGGCAGTTGGACTTTCTCTTAGTGGTGGAGAGCACCTGTGGCTTCCACTGAAGGACTTTGTTTTACATATGGTGATTCTCTCGGGCATGTAACATTGCTACAGTTAGCTGACTTAGGAAATATTCCGTCAGATAAATCTTTTTATTCTAAACTTTCTCAAACCAATCCGGATATTAGACAAGAGTTCTGGCTATTTTGTAGTGAGTCTGTTTTGCTTCCAGGCAGCTAGTAAAGTGAGAGGTTGAAGTGTTGCAACACAGTTTTGATCGTGTCTGAGTAACTTTGGCAAGTATGCCAGTGGTTGTGCGTTTTGTTTGTAATATCTTTTGATCTTTAATGGACAACAATAGTAATGTATTGAGGGTGTGACATGACCGTGATGCTTCTGAGCACACACAGCTGTTTTGAAACAGTAATTGTGTTCACACCATAAGGACCGTCTCACTAAACACCTCAACAGGTATGTAATAAATTACTGGACTTTTCAAGAATCCTGGACCTGTCAGATTTTACATTAAAAATTATTTGGTAGCAAATGTTGCTGTCAGATATCAGTTCCACATTTAACCTATTTACTCACACAGTTAGCTATCCTGCTTCCTCAAATACTATCTTGACATTAACATTTTTGATGCATTCCACAGTGATGACGAATTGTTTTCAGTCTCTAACTGTGGATTAAGTATGCAAAAGACATGTTTGCCGCTGCCAACAAACCAATAATTCTCGCTAACATCTTCAGAGTTACAACATTTATAAAGTTGCAAAGTGGAGTAAACAACCATCTGTTTGGCTTTACCATATATGTCATGCTCTCTTATTAGCATATTACGATTCATTTAGTAAACAAATTTGGTGATTTCGTTCATGTCAAAGTAAGAGAGAGCTTGAAGATGATTAACATTCCTGGGACAGCAACATTAATACATTGCTTCCTCTGCAAAGTTAAATGGCTTCTCAGGAGAATCACCCCTTGTTGACAAGATGAGACTGTCAATTTTGTTTGCCTGCCACATTAGGGGCCGTAAGGGGATGGGAAGCTTTGAGAAAGAGGAGCAGTGTAGGCAGCATAATTCACTGCGAATTGAAAAAAGAAGTCTAATTCTGATAAATGGTCGACCCCAATACATCCTACCTGTTATTACAACAGACGTGCCGTATCTGTGCAGTAAATTAGTTAAACCCCTAAAGAGTTTGATGGGAGCTTATCTTCAAGTGAATAATTTGAGTGTAGAGGGAGCTGTCTTCGTGACCAGTGTGAGTGATTTGTTTCATATTGAAAGGGATTGAAATGACTGGGCTCCACATCTTTAATTTTCAAGAACTTGCTTGTCCTTTATTTCCTGCATTTAATAAGCACTGGTTTTTTTTACTTTTTTTAATAGGTGCTGAACTGTATTTTACCTTTTGGATTTTCTTCCTATGAAAGGTTAATATTTTTCAGATTCTACGCAATTTAAATCCTCAAGAATTGCTGTTATTACCCAAACTGTTCATGTAGAAATGCCATGGTTTCATTGAATAGTATAGTATTTTGTCTTATTGTTCTGAAATCTAGCCCCCATCCTTACTTCCCTCCTTACATTTAAAGACAAACTAAACATGATGAAATACATGGAAGTGCTAGCACACAGACTATAATCTTTGCCGTGTTCAGATCAATGTGAATTTTAAAATTTAGATTAGATCAGGATTTCAAGCCTTTATTATCCTTGCTAAGATTTATGGATTTTTTTTAAATTATTTTTTAATTGAAAAACAAACCAAACCAAAAATAGCGACTGTATCAAAGACAGCTGAGAGAGTAGCAAAATTAGAACAGTAACTGAGAAAATAATTTAACAGTTTTCATTACTAATGAAATTCCAGAAACTCTTTTGTTGTTGTTTCTCCTAAGTAAATGGGGGAAATAATTTCTACCTCCTCCTTGAATTAATATCGGAATTGAGCCCACATATTTTCTCACAAATATGTACACTATTATATTTAGCCAGAGTCTTATTTTCTGGTTGATTTTAGCTGCATGAAACTCAGCACTTTCATTCTACAGAGATTCTGAGAAAGCATAAAATTCTGAGTCTGCTTTCTGTTATGTTCACATACTCTGAGCCTTTCTATGACATTCAGGCTTAAATAAGCAGGAAAGGAACATGAAATTGAAGTAAGACCACAATACTTCACTATATTAGCAAATTGCATTAATGATGAAAATCATGTGAAATTTTAAAATAAAACTGTAAATCTTAATTGACATCCTTTGAAGTAAAAAGAAACAAAGAGAACATTGCTTTAACATTTCACTAAAGGTGAAATAGTTGGCTGGATATTGAGCTGAAGATAGGTATGGAAAAATTTTCATGGAAGTCTACCAGAGGATAGCTTCTATGGAGCCTGTACAGCCTGAGTTGATACTTCCGTATCTGACTTTAATAAGAAGTTTGCCAATCTGTGTGTAAACCATCAGGCAAATATGTCTTGAACTTTGATTTTGAAAGAGGTCATTCTTCAAACTGCTGATGATTTTTTTGTTTCAGGTATCATAACCCAATATTAGCTTCTATCTTCTTTAAATAAATAAATAAATCAATCTACTACTATTTAGAAATAATGAGATTTAACAGAAAATCATTTTATGTTGTCCTTTAATGCATTAGGTCTTCAAATACAATTTTATTTTAGCATTTAATGCTGGGATCATTAGTCTTAAAGCAAAGCTTCCCAAAGACTAATGCCCCACTGCTATAACCTTTGTGATTCCTTTGCAGTGTTAGAATTATAGGGATCATAGAATTTATATGGTTGGGAAAGACCTTTAAGATCATCCTTTAAGTGCAACCACTAACTTCACACTGCCAAGCCACTCATCACTAAACTAAACCATATCCCTGAGTACTTCATCTATGTGTCTTTTGAATTCCTCCAGAGATGGTGACTCCATCACCTCCCTGGGCAGCCCGTTCCAAAGCTTAACAACCCTCTCAGTGAAAAAGTTTTTCCTGTTGTCCAGCCTCAGTTTCTCCTGGTGCAACTTGATCCCATTCTCTCATGTCCTATAATTCATTAATAGAGAGAACAGATTGACCTCCACCTCACTACAACTCCCTTTCAGGTAGTCGTAGAGAGTGATCATATCTTCTCTCAGCCTCCTCTTCTCTAGGCTAAATATCCCCAGCTCCCTCAGCCATTCTTCATAAGACTATTCTCCAGACCCTTCACCGCCTTCATTGCCCATCTCTGGACACACTCCACCACCTCGATGTCTTTTTTGTAGTGAGAGGCCCAGAACTCAACACAGTATTTGAGATGTGGCTTCACCAGCGCCAAGTACAAGGGAATGGGTGGAACTACTTTGGAAATCATGTATTTGCCAGAAAATACATTTTCACAACATTTGAAAAATAAAATATTGGGATATTGTTTGTTTGGTTTTTTTTTTTTAATTTAGAAACATGGGAAGAAAGGAAGTGGCAGGATATAACTGGAAATGTTGAAATAACGAATTTCAGAATGTTTATGAACAGTAAAGTGCACTTTGATATTTGAATGAGATGTTCATCAGGGAGCTCTGTTGCTTAGAGTTTAACCAAGGGGGGAGCAAGCGACAAGAAGCTTGGACATTTAACTGGGACATCAATTGTCTTGGCATTTCTGTCTGACTGCATCAAGGACTGGAAAATGAAGTTCGTAACTGACTACCTTAACAGTTATGCTACTGTTTCATTCTCTCTCTGTTTTTTCTCTCATACTCTTAATGCTTAAATGTGGTCATATTTTTCTCTTGCTAAAAAATTTTAAAAATAACACTTTGTTTCATTTTCAACAACCTGCCCTGCCTCGAACTGTGAGCAACACATTCAGCCCAATTTTTCATGCAATTGGTTTTCTCCCTGTAGATTATTTGAATTTAAATTAACAGTGAACTTTTTACCCTCCAAATTCCCTAACTCTACTGTGAACATCAAGATGAGGTTTGTCCTAGTGCAGATATGAATGCAGCCATGGGTGCATCTAAAGTTGGCCATGAGTCATGCCAATTTCTATGCCAGGACAAATTCTACTCTTGGATAAATTCCTCCTCACTCAGTACAAAAAAAAAAAGGACTGACTAAATAAAAACAAGCTAAAATAAAGCAGCCATTACATTTTTCTTTCTAACAAATGGATAGTAAATTAACAAAATCAGATTCATTGACAGATGTAGAAAGAAACTGCTGAAGAGAACTGAGTCTGGATTTATGAGCTGTGTAAATGGCATGTACATTTAATTGACTCTATTTCCTAGGTATATAATCCTCATTCTTCTGTTGATGCATACTGAATCTCTCACTAGAGGAGCTTGCTTGTAGTAGGTGGGGTGGAACTGACAGTGAATTCTAATTATGGAAGAATAATTCCATGACTTCACAAGAGGAGAATACTACCACCAGTGGGATCATAACCATAGTCAGACAGCAACTGTAGTTGCTGTAGAACTATGCCTTATGCTACTACTGAAACTCCTGTCTGAAAGTGCAGGAGTGAATTGGGAGGTGAGATACCCTTGCCACTGCACCACAACCAGAGATTTCATGTGTATCATCATTGTTATCTTTCCAGTAGCACTGATCTATTCTTACAATCATTGAATTCAGAAGGCTGAATTCACACTGATGAGGACCGTCTACACATTTTTGACCATCATAAGTCTAAGTCATGAATAGTAACTTGAAAGAAAAATGTTAATTAAGTGTAAGAATCATGCACTCTAGGCCTCTGAAAATAAACTGGACTTTGCTAAAACTTTTTTGCCACAACAAGCTATATCTCAAAACATCTTGGAAAAAAATGCTTTCCTCGCTTTCAAGGATTCATGACACGTAGTACAGAGCTAGACAGATGCTTGAACATTCTTTGGCATGCATAGTATTTTAAATTCTCAGAAGTAACCCTTATCACCATCCCTTATTGCCTAGGATGAGACAGATCTAGTCACTGGGGCTGAGTTAGATATGTCTTTAGTTACACTCTTTCAACCTCATATTTCTGTCTGGAAGACTTCATTCATCATTCATCTTTATGCAACATTTCCATTGCCAGATACAAATGTCATATTGATAGTTGATGTACAAATAAGCAGTCTAAGTCCAGAGTCAATCGTTTTAATAGGTCAAATATTTTACGTTTTCTATACATAGATATACCTCTGCTGTTCATTAAGGTTCTTCAAGTTTTTTCCCTGCAGATATAGTAGCAACTGCAGTGCAAAGGACACCACAAGTGTCCTTAAATTAAATAGTTCTGGTATGGGGAATAATGGAGACATGGGGAGCTGAAGCTCAGATGTTTTTGGTGTATCTTGTTTCGTAATTTCCTGCCTGTTTGATGTCAGTGTTCATGCATTGTTTTAAATCACTCTGCCCAAACTCTGCCTCAGTTTACTCAGGGAACATTGTTCACATGTACCTAGGAGCAGTATTCAGAGGAGGAAGGGGTAGGAGCACTGTAAATCACATCAGGGAACAGAGCAGCTGAAGCAAGAAACTTCAGGTGCTGTGGGGAAGAGGAGATGAACAGAACACAAGATGAGCCCAAGCATTGGCTGAGGGCTGGTAGAGGAGTGATGAAGCAGGGAAGAAAGAGTTGGATTTGAATGGAATACTTCAATTTGGTATGGCAAAGCTTGTCTGGGGACTACTGGGGCAATTTAAGGTACATATTTTCCAAGGGAAAAAAGCAAGGAAGATCAGCAATGGAATAAAGGAGCAAAGAAATAGTTAAGCCTATCAAGACAAAAGATAGTATCAGCTTGGCCAGTATTTGTAATGCTATTTTTTCCTTCTTGTGTCTCTCTGACTGCTATGTGCAATTACTAGGTCAGAGTACAGGTTGTCAGGCACACACTCTTCTGCCTTTCCAGCTGAATAATTGTTTTTATAGCTTCAGAGAAAATGATGCTTCATTTGTGCCCCTAAACTCAACCCTATTCTATTTGGCCATCACCAGTGCTTGCCTTTTACTGGGACATCTCCCTTTTTTAAACTTCCTGGTCTGTACAACATCTCTTTCTTGTTTGCCTTTATCCATATTATTCTTTCTTAATTCTACTTTTTTGTTGTTTGTGGATTCATTATTTGTAGCTCTCCTTACATACATGGGCATCTTCCTCCTACACAGAACTCCCATGTCACCTTTTCCCAGAGAAACCTTGGGAATGCTGCTGTCAGCCCTGAGAAATGCCTTCTTTATACAGGGCACTGTTCAAACAGTGCCCTGCTTGGATTGCTGAGTCTGTGTCTCAGGGTGCAACGCTACATACAGTTAGTTGTGTAGCAGATAGGAATGGGGTGCAGGGTCAGGCTCTGAACATTCTAGACTGGCGTGTCTATGAAAACACACTTTTCCTTCCCTCCTATCCCAATAATAGTTCAGCTACTGGAAATATGTGTTGCTGGTACCTTCAGCACACAGTATTCTTAATTCTGACAGGTTTTAGCCTTTGTGACTTGGGTTTTGTCATAAGATTTCAAAACTTTGGTGTCCAAATAAATGAACTTTTCCTCACAATTAGTTCATCTTGTTCCTACCAGAATGTTTTTGCATGTGATATTTAGAGAGAGTATTAAACACAAGTGAAATAGATTAAGAAATGAATGTAAAAGAATCAATTCTTTTGAACTGTGGTTGCATAATGGAAATCGACTGCTATGAATGAACCTATGTTCAGAAGTTATGAACAGCAGAGCTAATGCACTGCCATGAGTTCATCTTTATTATTGCATTACACCTGAATCAATTGATAAAGTAGCTTTTTTTTAAGGCTAGGAATGGCACTTAATTGAATAAAAGTCGATGTAATTGTATTAGGAGAATCCAACAGTACTGCTGACAGCGGAAAAGGGACACTACTGAGCAGAGTGCCAGAACTGGTCCACACATTTCTGCACATCGTTTGCCTGACAGATATTATGGGCTGATACATACTTTAACTAGATTACTGATTGCCACTGCTGTAAGTGAGAATTGAATAAGGGAGGCATTTCTTCTTATCTGAGCATCAGCAGGGTTTGCATCCTTATGCTGGTCTTTCTCAGAAAGGCCTCTGTCCATCTGGGGCTCAGTGGCCCCTCTTTAACATGGTAATTTATTCTTATCTCTTCATTCAGTGACTGCTGAAGTTATTTTCACTGCATGCCTGGCTGCTGTTTTTCTCTGCAGCAAACCAAGGAAACAGTAAGCGCAAATGCATGGAAACAACAGTTACAGTTATCCTGACTTGCTTTTATGCTGCAGCAAATTCCCTTACCAGGGGAGTGAGGAGGGGAGAGAGGGTGAGAAATCATAAGAAGTAAACACATGAGCATTTTATGGGTAGTTTGCAGTCGGTGTTATGATGATAAGCACAAATGTGCTTTTATGGTCATGTAATCATACTGGTCAGTGTGGACAGGCCTTCACAGTAAGTGTTTCCTGTACCACACTTAGCAACTTTATGTGGAGTTTTTATGCCATCTGACACTAGGAAGGCAAGGGACTGTCAGGACAACAGTTTATCATTCATGTATGTGCACACTGCATGCATCTGTTCAGAACTCATTTGTGAATAATAATGGGATGCTGTGAATATGCTTTGATTAATTTGCTTTATGTTTTTCATATTATATGGTTGAGTCAGTAGCGATCAGGACAACAGCATAAGTGACATTATCACTGACAAAAAACAGTCAAGGCTTTTTTTAAAGTCTGTATTTTATTGTTTTCAGATATTATTTTCTTTTTTCTTTTTTTTTTTTTTAAAAAAAACCAGATATGTCTGGATTGGAATGTGAATTTGTTCTCTCTCTCTCCTCCCCCTCCCCCTTTCTTTCTCTTTTCTCCTCTCTTCTCTCTCTCTCTCTTTTGTGATCTCAATTTAGCAAAAGATTAGAAAGCTGATCTTATCACAAGGTAAGCTCAGCCTTCCTAAGTGCAGTGTGGGGATATGCATAATTACACTTCTGCGCCTCAAAAAAGCAATGGTGCTATACTTGCTTGTGTGAAAGGAGTATTTCCCATCTGGGAGAAAAACAAGGAATACTCTCCACTTTTTTCTGCCCTTGCCCATACCTCTCAACTGTCTGTCATTAGGAGAGAAATTCTCAGTTCTAGACCCCACATTACTGGGATAATTACAGCCCAAATGGACATGATTCAATTAAACTGCAGTTCAGTATTAGTTTTATATCAGAGAACACTTACCTGCATTTGCAGGTGAGTGGGACAGATAGCTTCTGTTGCTGCTGTCTTTACTTACGTAAGTTATGTGCAACAGATAGATGAATTACAAAGTGACTGCTAGAAAATTACAGAAATTAACTGCATATCAATTTAATCTTCCTACATTTGCATTATCCTTATTTATCTGTATTGGATTGTTGTACCATGTTTGGGAGTTCAGCTGCTTGAGAGGTATGTTTCAAAGGGTTTCTTAAAACAAAAGCTTCCAATAAGGAAATATTACTAATAGCTATTGTTCCCCTTCTACCTTATTTTGTTACTGTAGGACTTGAACATCTGTAAAATATTTGGTCATTGTTATGTCTTCCCATGCCAATTTTATACCTAGTGCTTTTTGGAAATTAAAGTATTCCTATGTTAAAATTCTCTCTTCCCTCCCCATCCCCTTCCTTTTTTAAAATTTTCCTTTCTTTTCCCTCCTGTGTTTGGGCTCTGATCTGCAATTTATAATGGGCAGACAAAGGAGTGAGTCTGCATGTTGTAAATTGTGGCTTTGGGTCCTTAGCTTGCAAAGAATGTTACGCAGTAGAACTTCGCTAATTCCTTTTTACTGACTTGAAAATCCATTCACCCTCCAAAGAAACTGAATATATATTTGTCATTTCTTCAGCAATGGTGCACATTCTAAATACTGGACCCTAAAGTTTTCTAATACTGAAAACTTTATACTTTCATGTTACTAAACACTTTGACAACACGAGCATGTTCTGTGGTCAGAGGTCTTCGATGTCTGTCATGTTTGTTGGTTGCACTGTTAATTCAGAAAATACAGTTTTTCAAAGAGTTTCTTGACACTACTGCAAATCAGTGAGGTTCTACTGCAATGAATGAATAAAGCCAATGTCAAAAGTGGGGAGTAAAATGCAGTATTTAAATAATAGGCTGTTTTAAAACAGTTACTAACCCAAAGGCTTGCATTGCTTGCAAATATAGAACTTCATTTCTTCAGAACAAAGACCCAGATCCTGTGAAACACTTGAGAATTTTTTAACTTTGTGCTCATGGGATCCATCCAAAGACCACTGACATTATTGGCAGCTTTTAGTGTCTTGAGGATCCCCCAGTGACTTCAGCACATACCTAAGCCAAAGCCTTTAGTGTTTTGATTGATTTGGGGCAAAATTCTGATTGCCATTAGTAAGGGGATTTTTTGTGCGACATTACACTGCTTGAGACAGTCATCACTTCATCAGATACAGTACTGAGAGGAGTATAGGGAGGAGCAGCAGTGCCCTCCAAGAGGGATGGAACCAGTGACTTTGACAAAATTTTTCAGAAATTTACTTGGAGATTTCAGAGACTTGTTCTCGTAAACACTTCAAGTCTTCTCCATCTTGGTTTGGCTTGATTGTGAATCCCTTTATACCAGAAGTAAATTAGCAGAATCAGGACCTCTGACTCTGTATCATTCAGCATTTTTTTCCTCCTATATTTCACAATTATGTGAGTACATCTATATATATATATATATAAAATATTTATATATATGTATTTATAGATATATAAATATATATGGATATGGATCTAGAGATAGATATAGATACAAACATACACAGATATTCCATATATTAATAATATTTTCTCTTGAAGCAAGACTTTTAGGAAGGCCAGCAAGGATTCAGGAACCAAGAGCACTTTGCATTTTCTGCTAGTGCAATTTATTGTTTTGTAAATATCAAATTAAAAGGCTGTAGCAGCTGCTGGGAACTAATATTGAGGAGCAGTAGATAACAAGAAGAGCAATATGAGGGTGGGCAATTTGCTTGGTTTGTTTTGGTTTTGTGTTGTAGTTTGTTCACTTATACAAACACTGAATTTTCCGAGAAACATGGGTAGGGCATATTTTACAATAAATTTTGGATAAATCAGAATTTGGATTTGGTGCTTGATGACAGGATGTTAAATGAAAAATCAAAAAATACTGTACATTTTTCCTTTTTTCCCTTCCCTCTTCCTTTCCCAGACACAGTGCTAACATAAACCTGCACCGTAAACTGTTGACCAAAGAACTGGATGACATGGGCCTGGACACCTCACAGCCTTCCCTTAGTAAGGACCTCCGCGATGAATTTTTGGTGAAGATATATGGTGCTCAGCATCAGGTGGGACTCGACATAAGGGAGGACACCTCTTCGCCTGCTGGTACTGAGGATTCCCATATGAATGGGTATGGCAGGGGCATGTCAGAAGACTATATGGTCCTAGACCTGAGCACCACCTCCAGCATCCAGTCCAGCAGCAGTATCCATTCCTCAAGAGAATCTGATGCAGGAAGCGATGAGGGCATTCTCCTGGACGACGTCGATGGGGCAAGTGACAGCGGAGAGTCTGCCCACAAAGCAGATGCCTCTGCCTTAGCTGTAGGTATGGGCACTGACGTCCCAGGATCCCTCATGTTCAACAGTGTTTCGGTGAGCAACGGTGGGATAATGTGTAACATTTGCCACAAAATGTACAGCAACAAGGGAACCCTCAGAGTGCACTATAAAACAGTGCACTTGCGAGAAATGCACAAATGCAAAGTCCCTGGGTGCAACATGATGTTCTCCTCTGTCCGTAGCCGAAACCGGCACAGTCAGAACCCCAATCTGCATAAAAACATTCCCTTCACTTCAGTAGATTAGTTCAAGGATGGACACAGCATAATTCCAGCTCTCAGAGAGGGCCCACCATATCTGAACTGTCATATACAGTTTCCCTTTATATATATATATATATATAAATATACATATATATAATCTTTTTCTTTTCTTTTTTAACAAAAGAAAGAAACACCAGGTGCTTTTTCCCTTTTGTTGGTTGTTGGGGGTTTTTTTTCTTTTTTTTTTTTTTTTTTTTTGAGATAGAAACAAAAAGGTGGGATCTTTAATTTGGAGGGAGAAACCCTTCATGGAAAAAAAGCAAATGACAACAAAAAATAAACCCACAGAAAAGTTGCAGTTGTCCCTAGTTCTGTTAGAATGTTCTTGGTCATCTCCAAAGAGACAGTTTGTTCTACCCATGACTTTTGCCTGAAAAAAAAAGAACACAAAAACATTAAAAAAAATTGCAAAGAAACAAAAAGAGAAAAAAAATCTACTTAGTTGTCTTTGTGTCTTCTAAGCATTGGGGATAACGTTCTACTACGCATGGCTGTTACACTTGTATATATATATTGAGCCTTGACAGGCCTATGATGTAAAACAATTGTATTGATGGTGGTTTAACTCTTATTTTTTTGCTTAATTTTTACAAATACATTCAGCTGTTAAGCAGGAAAAATAGTTTGCTGGCTAGTTCTACTCATTTATGTTAGCTTTAATGCACATTTTTAAGAGAACCACAGTCTTGTTTTAACTACCTGCTAGATATTAGTAATACAGAGGTGCTGGCATGCTTTACAGTACCTGATCTGATACAGTTTTTTTTGTCTCGTACTATTACATAAATCCAGTCATGCACTTTTTCGTACACTACAAGGGGATGTGTAATAATATCCATGCTTTTTTTTCTTAAACTATTGCCATATTTTCAGTAAGTGTCTTTAAAAAAATACACTTAGATAAAAGTGGTCTGGTCAGTATGAGGGCATGAATGCCAAACAAAGAGTATTAGTGTTTAGTGTTAATACAAAAGTGCCAACTTTGCACACATTTTGAAACAAGAAAATCTAGTTATTCACCATAACCACAGTTGTAGTTTTTGGACAACAGAAAGAAATACTGGGGAGGGAAAAGGGGTAAAGTGAAATACAAAATTCTTGGTGCTTTTTTCAAGTGCCAATTGTTACTAGAAACAATAGTGCATCCTTAATCCTTGTGTACTACATTACATAAAAGAAGGAAAAAAAAAAACAAACAAGAAAAAAACCCAAACAAATCAGAATTGTGTCACGTGAATCAGTGGATTTTTTTTTTTCCGAACATACATAATATTTGGGGATATAAATGCTGATACTACTTGTCACAGAACAAAGATGAATATAATTTTGTGTGCTTCTTACTATGGCCTGGATTTTTGTGGTGTTTAAAAAAAAAAAAAAAAAAAAAAAAAGAACAGGGAAATAATGTTAACTATGTTGTTCTGTAAAGTTGTCTTTTTTGCAATGGAAAGTGCTGTAGTATGATTAAGGCATGTTTTATAGAAGCAATCAAAAGAAATTAATGGCAGAAGCACTTAGAAACTCTGAAAATATATGCTGGACTTTTTATTGGATACCTTTCCCTTTGGATAAAATTAGAGGCCAGAAAAAAAGGATCTCTAGTTGTGTTAATGTTTTATATTTCACTCACGTGGTTTGTCAGAAAATAACAAAAGTTCAAGAAAGATAGTGAGCACGAGTGCAAGCATGAACAGGAGACAGAAAAGGAGCAAGCAGCTGAGAAAGACAGCTCTGAATTTTTTTTGTTTCCGGTGTTTACACATGTTGCTTGAGCTGGTAAACCACACTGGAAGCCTGAGTTACCACAACATGCTGACTGAGTGATGGTATTTACTTAAATTCAGTCCACAGCCAAAACCATTAGGGTGTGTATTATAGCCTCTTTTCTTTACAATAACAATGAATGACAAAGCCAAAACCAAACAAACAAACAAATGAAAATCCAAGGGATATTTCAGCATACAATAAAATATTCCTTCAGTGAGAATGTGTTCCTTTTCTGTATTTACTGACCCAGAACATTATTCTTCTTAGCCAAGAGTCAGTAATGTTCCATTGTTTCAGCTTGTCATTGTTTTGATTTGCTATGCATTTTGCTTTTTCTTGCCTTTTTGTCCACTTGAGTACATAACTCCTGTTATGTTTTCTAGAGGAAACTCTTAATATTAATCTCCTCTTTTTTAGTACTCCTTATGCATTTCAATGTTCTTGTTTCCAAAAGCAGGAATCAATAGCTGACAAATCAGTATTTCCAGTTGTAGAAAATAAAAGAAAATCTTTCTAAATGGATTCTCACTATGTTCCTATGGTTTACAAGCCTCTGATCATTTTTTATTATATACCCTGATGAAGCCCTGAAAACATCTGTGGATCTCACAGAAACTGTAAGGAAAACTTGCTTTCTCATTTAACAAAAAGAAATTTATAGCAAAAAAACTAAGCAGCTTCACAGACATTTTTTTCTTTCACCTCTTTATTTTTCCTCAAAGTCTCCAATGCTTTGCCTTGTTAAATTGAGTGAAGAAGTCTGCTTCACTTTGTTTTATGTTGTGCAAGCTCAGTGTGTTTGTGAGAAAGGGAAATTAGAACAGTAAAGGTGCACTCTTCTAAAACACATGGACCTTTGTGGTATTATCTGTACTACACTCCTGTCCCTCCACTTGGGCTTTTAGGAACAAGCACGTTGGAAAGTCTAAAAAACAAAACAACAAAAAATGAATGATACCCACAGAAATAAAATCCCACTGTTTTGTAGTATGTATGGTATAAATAAATATTGTTTTAAATGAAAACCACATTTGAGGTATATAAATAATTCCTCACTGAATGCATCACTGTTCTGCATTCTCATTTCACTCCGTTTCTGTTAGAGGTCAAATGGTTTTGGTAAATTGTTTGGAAACTTAAACATCATTGGCAGATGAATTCAGCAGATTAATTATGTAGAAAAAGAATCTGTTTATTACATAAAGTGAAACAGGACATTCTAAAACATAAAGAAGCAGGGACAAACCTCCAAAAACTGTTAGAAGCTCTGCAATCCTACTTTTATGGCATCCTAAACTTAATTCAGTTTTTGCTTAAGCCATGTAGGAGATACTATCCCGGTCATACAGACAGAATACGACTCATTTGTTTTTCTAGATGAATGGTTTCTTCAGTTCTAGTGATGCTAATGTCAGAACAGTCTTTGTTTTAGAGTGGCACACAGACTTACATTGAATTGAATGGCATTTCCCTCCTTCCTACTTACCACAGCATCTCTATGATAATCAAAACTGTTCCTGTGGTGGGATTTGTATCACCTGAAGTTATCTGAAAAATCCTTTTAAAAGCTGTGTGGGAAGGACTTTGGTTTTACTGACAGAAAGGAGCATTTCTGAGCGATCTCAGCAGCAACCCAGACTGCAATAAGCATAATGGTCAAACACCCGGGTGTCCAGCACAGGGCATGGCTGTAACAGTGCGATGACAAGTGTTGTGTAGATGCTTATGCCATCAGTTCAAATAGTTTAACAAGAATTGGACCAACTTTGAGGAAGCAAGTCTTCATTTCAAATGGAGTTTATTCCTTCTTCTTTAGTTCATGTATAGTTATTATAGTCACTCATTCCACATTGTTTCACTGTTTTGTTTATTCAAGGTAGTTGTATTTTTCTGTAAATATGAAAAAGGCTTTGTCTGTTTTTAGGACTCTTTGTACTGAAGCTCCTTTAGAATCAAAACTACTTTGTCTGGCGGTTGTTAAGTATTTTTCTTCTTTTTTTTGGGGGGGGGGGGCAGGGAAGCATATGATTCTGGTTAATCGCTAGCTATCTTTTGAAAACCTGTATGAAACAATTTAGAAGGAAAACAGTACAGTCAAAGCACAAGAATAGGAACCAGGAGTTTTAATACTGCTGGTGGCCGTTTCTCACAATTTAGTCTTGGACAGATCACATCACTTACCTATTTGTTATTCCATCCATTAGAATACGCCTAATTCTAATTTGATCTTCCCCATAAGGGCACTCCTATGAGGACTAATTAGCTGATGTTAGTAAAGAGCTGATTTAAGTAATAAATATTTTGCACACTTTAAAATATTGATTCAATCTTTCTGAGCTACAGCTCAAGCAGGTATGTTTTGGTAAGGCTGAGAATTTACCTTTGCCTCTTAAACTGCAACTGACTCCTTGGTGAGACTTTATTCATGCAAAGTCTAAGTGCTCCATCATGGAGTCACAACTCAATTTGAAAAAATGTGAAAGGTATAGATTAAAAGATCTACTAGCACATACACACTGCTATTAAAGATCTGAAAGGCTTTTCATGGCTAAACTAATAAAATTTGTATGTTTCCTAGGAATCTGTACATAACTTACACAACAGAAATTATGCGCTGTATTTGCCAGGAGTAAACTTTAGTGTCTTCCTTCCTTCCTCCCTTCCTCCCTTCCTCCTTCCCTCACTTGCTTCCGTTGTGGAAAAGAAAGTGTACTTTCTCTGTCTCTTCCAGAAGTTTATTAGTTTTCCATCACTCTTATGTATCTGTTTCCACCCCTATAAAATGAACTGTTTAGGAAGAAGGCCTGGTTCTAAACAGTAAAGTAGCTGCTGAGGAAAGTCAGCAGCTCCATTTATCCAGTTCAGCCCAACTCATAGGAAAGAGGATTGCAGAGATCCACCTGAATTTTCCGTGGTTTTTATCTTTTTATTTAACACAGTTAAGGCTCTAGTATAGCTAATTATATGGGGTAGGAATGTGCCCAAACAACAAGAAAAAGAGTGTGTGGATATTTGGAAAGCTCAGAAACATAATGATTCAAGGTCTGATCTGTTTCAAAGACAGGAACCGTTTACAAGACCAGAGATTCCATTCCAAAACTTTCTCCTTCATTGTATATGATATTGTAAAATCAAATTGCTTGGTTTGGACCCATTTTTCAGATGATCATTATGGATGTCCACTGCCATCAGAAAGCACAACATTTTCCAGAAAAGTATTTGTACTCAAATTCTGCAGGACATTCTCACAGCAACGTTGGTGACAGGGGAAGGAATAAGGGAGGAAAAAAGTTTATCTAGGAGTGCGCACATGTTCCTCTGAATTTTGCGTTCCAGTTATGTGAACATGACTGTTACTCTTTCTTCTGTCTGTAGAATGCTTTTATTACTTTTCTCTTTGGGTTGTGTTAACAAAACCAGAATTTTTTTAATCTCAAAAAAGAAGCAAGGGTGTCTGTACTAAAGGTAAGGAGGCAGCAGGAGTTCTCTGTGTGGAGGAGGTGAGTGGCAGACACATGATGGCAGCTGGTATATGTCAGTTCCTTCTTATGCTTTTTTTTTTTTTTTGGTGGTTTTTTTTTTTTTTTGGTGTTTTTTTTTTTTCCTTATGTCTCTACTTTGCTGCTATAGTAACTCAACAAAACAGTGACCATAGTGCTACTTTGCTAGATCAAAGTATCACCGTATCCTGCTGTCACCACATGATGAGTTGGGCTTTTTTCCCCCTCCTGCAGGGACATAAAAGGAACTCTTTTCCGTACACGTTTTTGCTTTATGAAGAGAGCAACATCATATGATGGACTAAACCTTTCACCCACATGTTTGCCCAAGTACATGTCTGTTCCAGTCCCATGGTTTCTATCTCTTCTTGCCAAGCAGCATTATCAGTGTCTTTAAAATGGCCTATAACAGAGTGAAGCAGCAACTTTTTAATGTAAGTGATAATATCTTGAGTCTGTAGTTAACCAGTCTTATGTGGCTTGTTTTCTTTCATCAAGTCATGAATGACATCTTAGATTTTTTGATCAAAGGTAATGATCATGTATATCCTGATACTCTCACTGTTGTGTTTGGCACTGGCACTGAAAGGAAAACAGTTCTGGACCACCAAAGGGTTAAAAAATGGACATGCTTTTGACAAGTCCTCTGACTTTTGCCAGTATTATTGTTCATTATGATGACACTGTATTTTTTTTAAATAGCAGCTGTAGTTGTCATAAAAATATTTTCCCATTCCTCTCCTTTAAAGTGTGATGTTGTAAATTCATGTGACCTTTCCTGCAAAGAATAAATATTTCTTTTTTTATATAAGATCTCAAGACAAGGCTTGGTTTGTAACAAATAGTGGTCCATTACAAAGCAGGAAAAAAATCTGAGCTGAGCAGAAAGAAGCTTCAGTTCAATTTCACCTCATATCTTTCTAATAACTTACTTGTCACTTTATTACCTTCCAGTAATGTGAATGCTGCTGACAAGACTGTCACACTAACAGCAGACAACACCCTCTCTTCCCTAGCCCCAGCTCTCCTGACTACTTATTGCACTGGCCCTGAAGGGACACAAACTAATAGTGTGCTTTCAAGTTCAGCACTTGGCCATCAAATATAAAAGGATGCGTAATTGCCTGTTTATCCCCTGTGAAGGGGAAATTGAGTATAAGAACCAGGCTTTCCCACCTTGTTCCTTCACACACACACACACACACGCGCGCACACACACATCTGCAGTGAGTGAAGGGAAGTCCCATCTGGAGTGCTTCTATTTGTCTTTGGGAAGCCCAAGGCTGCCACTGGCTGCTCTATCGAGTTATCAGGCAGACAGTAACAAGATGGCTTCCTAACAAAAGGTCAACTGAGAGATACTGTCTGTGACGGCACTTTTGTCTGCTTATGTAGCAACTAATTGCTTCATATTGGCATAAGCCATACCGTGCCTGCTAGAAATAGTTGTGTGAATTTGCTACAGGTCTTGCTGCACAGGTTCAGTGGCAAACAGGATATGAAGTCTTTTCTCTGGTTTAGCCCATCCCGTGGCAAACTTCAGAGCAATGCACTCCTTTTAGGTTCCTGTAGTGATTGCCAATTCCAGATACCCTTTCTGCCGTGATAGGAACATCTCCTGCTGAGGTCAGTGTGAACATCTGTAATGTGTTAGGGAAATGTATCTGAGACAAAATCTGCTGCCCTCATACAAGGAGGAATTTTTTTCTGATTCACCCCTTCATTTATAAGAATAGTGCCAAAAGTACAGGCTCCAGAAGCACTTCTCAGATCAGGCTGTCAGGAAAGTAGCTTGGGAGCATGTGCTATGTTTTAAGAAATTCTAAGTGCATGAAGGCCAGCATACCTGGCTTCAGCCATCCCTCTTCCTTTTATTTTGTGCTGACCGACTGCTGAATAGCAGTTGAAAATTCAAGTAGGCAGAGGAGCAGCTGAAGCGTGGTTTCCTTGCAGGGTCAGCAGCATTCCCATGCTGAGGTCATAACGCCAGACCTCATGTGTGCCTGTGAGTGCTGGGCACTCCGAGCTGAACAGTGCTGCTGGCCAGTGCAGCATTGAAAAAGACAAAGACAGGTTGCAGACAAAGCCCAAGACTGGGAGACCTAAACATAGCCCTTTTGAAGTTCACTGTTTTCATGTCCTTGGATCAATTCATGGCACTACAGGGCTGCTCCTCTTTGCTGGTTCAGGATGCTAATACTACCTCCAGCACTGTGTGGTAATTTGATGTTTGCTGCAGCAGAGCTGATGGTGCCCGCTATAAATATGCTGAGGCGTTTTACCAGTCAAAGGTCACTGATCTTTTCCCTCCTTTTCCTTCCAAGTGCATCAGAAGATATAAGAATGAAACCAGAAGACAATTTCCCGAGGCCTGTTTGTGTCAGAAGTGTAAAGGCTGAGGCCACATTCTGCTGTCCTGTCAACTCCATGTGCACATGTCACTGACAGAGGTGGGAGCAGTCAGAGTAGCTGACCTGCAATGATGAGCTTGGGCAGGTCTAACGGCCTTTCCTTCTGTACCATTTCTGAGGATGTTTGTGGAAACTGAGGACTTTCTGTTCAAAGAGACCATTGAGTCCTTTGTGTGTGTGAGACAGACAGACAAAGAAGCAGAAACAGATTTAGAAGACAGCGTCTTAAAATGAAGGTTAAAAGTTATTTTCATCACACTTACATTTGTGTTATATAATATATATATATGTATTTGCTCTCATACACTTAAGAGCATGAGAAGCATAGGTGAGCAAATGTCTAAGGTGTAGAGAGGTTTATTCAGATGTTCTACAGGTTTTGTATGCTGCTCCCTTCACACCTTTGGAGAAAAATATTATAGGAAAATACATAAAAACATCTAGGGCAATTATATTTCTAGAGAAGAAAGAGAGAGCGAGACTAGCTAAGTGATGCATAAAGATTTTCTAAAGCATCCATTGTCAAACAAAAGGTGATCAGAGGATAATGCACAGTTAGGATGGCAAACTCATCAATAGTTAATCAGAACCTGTCTGCTTCTGTCACGAAATTCAAGAGGCTGTGAACAGCAGCTCTGGGGTACAAGCAGCACTCGTGCCTACCTGTGTCTGTGCCTGAGTGAGGGAACACTACACAATCACCACATCCAGTTCAAGACTTTGACAAATGGTCAGTGTCCCCATCCCCCCACCCCCACTCCTGTGTTGATGAGGTAGAATGCATTGCCCTCATCACTGCTGTGAAATGGTATGGTGAAGCACACAAATTGTGGTTTTAGGGATGATCTTAGTCTACCCAATGACCTATGGAGTAAGCAGTAAACTGTACAAACTAAGGCTGATTTCTTCATTCTTTTTCAGCCATACTTCTACATTGGATTATTTCCATTTTTTTTAACAAACCTTTGTACAATCTTCAGTCATTGTCTTAATTTCCCCATTTTCTTCACCTGTCTCCACCCCTTCTCTCATTCCAAGAGTGTCTCATTAAAATTCTCTCAGAAAAGTAACACATCCTCCTGATACTCTTCACTTCGGAAAGTTATGCATTCCATCTGTGAAAATGGTCACCATTTGTAAAGTGACAAGATGAATAAAATGGCCACCGTTGTGTGTGTGTGTCTCATTTAGCTATTTATAAATATAGAATTCAGCATGCTGCTTTTTCTCATGCAAACTTTGGTTCCTATGTCACACGGGGCTCCTTTCCTATAATTGGGCTATTTATTAACGGGCATCACTTGTGTTCTCAGTTCATGCCTCCTGCCTCTCCTCCAGTCTAAAAAAGAAGTGATCCATGTTCCAGTGCAATGTATGTGCAACAGGTGTGCAAATAAGGCTGATCTGAAGCCTGAAGACATTCGAAATCTATCCCAGCTGAAGCTCCACACACATTTACTTACTGCAAGCAGGTCACTGTAATCTGTTTGTACCCATGAATATCTCATTGTAGGGGGCTAGCACCTGTGGCCAAAGGGGTTAGGAGTTTCTTTGCTTTCCTGAAGGCTTTTTTCTCACTGTCATGGTTGTTTTAACAGCTTTGACTGAGAAGGCAACACAGGCCAAGCAGCACAGCAATGTCCTATGTAGCTATCTGCTGTGTTTCAGCTCTTCCAAACAGGAAAATTTGGGAACCTGACTGGGGGTTCACACAAAGATGTAAGCTGAGATAAACTGGATTTCAACCATCATGTATGGGGGGTCTTTAGGGCCTTGCAGTGGGCTCAGTCATAAAGGCAGAAAGCCTGGAACCCGCTTTCTCAGTAGGCATGGGAGGACTCTCACAAGCCTGTCTGCAAACCCCCTATGCCGCTCAGTGACTGGCTGGCAAAGGGACTGCTGCATGGAGAACAGTGAACTCGCTGCCACCTCGCAGAGCTGGGCTTGTTCCTGTGGACTGTGTCAAGATGTGTTCCTGGGGTGCCTTCCCCCACCAGGCACAGGAAAGTATGAAGTCTGGGCCTGACAGATGTTTTCACAAAGGTCCTTCTCCATTCAGAATAGATAAGGCTTTTCATTTTCACTGTTCTCAACGTGAGCAAAACGTGAATGCTCTGCTGTTCTGCCTGCCGAACCAAAGCATGCACTATGGAATATAGCTGTACAAGGGGATATGAAAATCTGCATCATGTTGGTCTAATAATCGTGACATTGGTAGCTTCATAAATACTGTATGTACTCTAAACAAGTTTTTTCCATCAGTAGTCTGAAGGAATTAAAAGTCCTGGTTTTAATTTGACATTTCTTTTCTTATATCTTCTCTACTGTAACTGTCCTACAGTATGTCTTTTGCATAAAATGCATAAGGTTTTGGGGATACAAATGGAGTTTTACTCATACTTTGTCCAAATACCTCTTGTAATTTGTATCAAAATTCTTGTACAATTTTTATATTAAAGATTTATCAATCACTGACCTTTCTGTCTCTTTGTCTTTCACATCTTCATTTTTTACCATCTCAAGCACTACACCTTTCCATGGAAAGGTGCATGGTCATGGAAAGATGATCACCTGCAAAGCCTGAACAAAGGCTTTTTTAGTTTGAGAGTTGCATACTATGTTTAAAAGATTTGCATATTTTCCAGAAGTGGAATAGGTAAAAGTCAAGAGGGGGGTGTAATTTTTTTTTCTTTTTTTTTTTCTTTTCCCCTGGCTTTTGTACACATTTCCTCAGAAAAGTCATCATTAGTTTGGCATCCAGAGTCTTATAGTCTCACTTAGACATTTAAGTGTCTGCAAAAACCTCTAGGACTGGGACTTAAGCATTTATCACCAGAGAATTCACCTTTGAATTCTTGCAATTGGCTTTGTGTTTTGTGCTCCCTACTGACAAGAAGGGGATTTGGTGTGGGGAGATGTTTTGAAGTCCCATTTGCAGGGTAGAATACTTTCTTTTGTTATGAAATTTTGTGGTTTTACCTACGGGACAGCTGTAGCAGCTGGCACAGTGTAAGCAAGTTTCTTCTGACACGAATGCTTTTGGTTCAGCCTGAGTTGCTGTGCTGCTAGTTGTTTTCTAGATATTGCATGTCTTATCAATAAAGAAAGAATAGATGAACAGTCTCATAACGGGATGTTCCTATGCACAGCACCCTGCTCACAAGGTCAAAAAGGCCACAGTACAAACATATCTGAGTCAATGTGTGGGAATATGACTCATATTAATTCTACAAATTAATACAAAAAGCATCTTGTCTTGCTAAATGGTGCAAGGTGCTGAGCACTGTGCTGTGATGCCTCAAAACATAAGGATTTGTACTGAACTTTAAGTACATGTACAGTCCTGTTTAGCTGAATGGTAGTGGATATCTGCTTGTAAATGAGCTCTTCTCTAACAGATTAGCTGGACTGGAAACAGCCTGCTCAGCAAAAGCCAATAAGCATTTTTGATTGCCTCACATTTCCTTATTGGCAAAATGGAGGCAACCGAACTCACAACCTGAATATGGGAGTGGGGAAAGAAGGACACATGAAGGCCAATTAACTGGCATTTGCTAAGTGCTGTGAACTATAACTCTGAGGAAAGGTGGTTCATTTTTTGGTGGGCAAGTAATGCATACTCCCTGATGGATTTAGTACCTTCCTAAACTGTCACTAAGTCTATCCTTTTACAGCCCTCCCAGAATGACCAAGAGCCAGTTTTCTTCAATGCGTTTAGCTCTAGAAACAGAACTTCACCTTCCAATATGCTTCCTTCCCAGATTTCATTTAGTCTATGTGCTGAGAGCCATGAGCCATATAGATACAAGATGTCTGCCACAGGTCCACTAAAGACTTCAGAGAGTGTTTATTCAGTTTGCCCAGTTTTCATCAGCCTGACATAAACAGCCCAATAAGGAGCTGAATGCCCTTAATCTGTTCCTGACTTGTAGCTGTTAGCTTCATGTCATTAATTTGTATGCCACTCCTTCCCTTCCCTTCCCATCCCTTTCTTTTTTCATCCTTCTCTTCCTTTTCCTTTCTTCTTCTCTTTCTCACCTTAAATATTCTTTCTCTTCCTCTCTTTTCCTTTCATTTTTGTCTTTTCTTTTTATTTCTTTCTTACTTTTTTCCTTGTTTCCCCCAAAATGCTGCAAAGCACATGCAACTCTTCTTAATTTTGGTCGGTGGGAAAAAGGAAGACAGGAAAAAAAAAGTTAAGCAACTTTGAGGAAAGTCAACCTCTGTTGAGGCATGTGGTTATCCTCCCATGTTATTAAATGTCATAGATGTGTTAATGTAGTTCTGCATGGAAGCCAAGCATAATTATAGTATTTTCATCTGTCATAACACATCTATAATTGGCATGAATTCCCTTAAATCAATTTTTTTTTTCCTAGCATAGAGTTTCCATACTCAGTGCAGAGATATTAGGAGGCACCCAGAAAGACTGTTTTTGGCACAGCTGAGCTAGTTGCCTGGGTGAGAGCCAGTTGAAGCACACTGGGCCACTTGAAAACTTCCTGTCTGCTTGTTTGCTCCCTGCAAGTTGACAGTATGACAGCAGATTAAGTGGTACTAATTTAATAAAGCCACTCCTACAGTGATTGTGAAATACCAACAATGCACAAGGGGTGGTAAGAAGGGAGGGGGATAAAAGGTTTATTAGTTTGCCTGAAGTAACACTGGGGAAAAAAACCCACCCTCTATTGATCTCATGTGAGGTACAGTTATTTTTAAGTCACCTGACTCACACTTACCCAATCCTTACCCGTATTCATCAGAGACAGTATAATGAACAGATATTGATTAACTGGGATAGCTGGAGAGATTTCCCAAAAGTGCTACTTCACATTGATAAGTCTCCAATGGGAATACATGCAAGTGCAGCCCTGCAACATAACTTATTGTGTTCTAGGTCCTTCCATTGATTTTGTTTGAAGAAAAAATAAACAGTGGGTCTCCTATGACCTTTAGCTGAAACCTCTCTGCAAAGAACACAAAATGACAGTCGAACCAAATAAGCATTGCTGCTTACATTGCTGGCTGTTAGAGCAGCACCAAGGTAGCTATGTGCTTCATGTATGCCATGGGCTCCACAGAACCCCAGTGCCAAGCACAGTCCTGCTTTCAGGTGGCAATTTACAGCTCTTAGCCAAAAGAGGAGAAAATTTTTAAAAATCCTGTGATAGCTTCTCTTTTGTTCCAAGTGTTTCAACTAGATTTCAGTTGACACAGCAATAGGCTGCTGATCCTATTGAGAACTCCTTCCGAGGTGAAGTGTCTCCTACAATGGCCAACACAGAGTTTAGCAAAATATCCTGTGGAGGTAATGCCTTTGAACTGGTAATGCATCCTAGTAGAATACTAATCACAAACAGTGGCCTGCCAAAAAGCATGAAGCTCTCTGAGCATTTTGCCACATTATCAGACATCAAATGCAGCTTTTTGAGTTTCTTGCACTGGTTGGGATTGCTTTTTCATTGCAAGTTTACCAGAGAGGTATACTGCTGGTGTGAGATCCAGATCACCATTTTTAGCTCCACTCATGAGCACTGTAGCAGTACGTAGGGAAAATTTCACCTACCAGTGTAAAGGTGGTGTCAAAAGGGATGCTAGTGGTAAGAAAAAAGGCCTACAAGGAATTTACAAAAAAATCTAACATTGGCCATCCCAAAGTATGTTTTAAAAGTCTTAGGAACAGTGTGAGACTTGCCAGAGGTCAAGCTGACTCAGACTTTGAAAAATTAAACAAATAGCTTTAATTTACCAGCTTTCACTGAATAAATAAAGTGAGACCAAGCAACAACATGAAGATACTTTCTGATGAAGTGCAGAGGCTTTCAAGATCAAACGTCATTCCAGGATTTATCTTATGAGTCATTTCCATAAGAGTCTGGACAGCACTAGTGCTGCTTCCTCAAACTCAATCTAGCCTTCATTTAAGGCATTGCATATAGTTCAGTTGTCCATGGATGAGAAAAAAATTCAAAGAAAGGCTTCCTGTGCTGACAGAGAAGGAAATAGGTGCTTTTAAGATGGCAGCTTAAGAGACCTTGTTTTTGAGAGCCAAGCAAATGAGAGCTGAAAGAGGGGTATGATTGTGCTGCATAAATACATGACAGTGGAATAGGCTGTAAACACCAGGAGAAAAAGAAGAGCTACATATGCAAAGAAGAAGAAATAACTGTACATAATTTTATGCTGGAAATGAGAAACAAGTTTAAGTGCTGGAGCAGAGAGATTTTGGATCAGCTCTCCAATACCAACAATGGAGGTCAAAATGAGAAGCAGCTAGATGATAGAGACTGAATCAGTTTATGGAGAGATTCTGCAAAAGCAGGGGCTGGACTTTCTTTCCATCTTATTTCATCTGTACCCAGTGCTGATTAACTAAGTAAACAGGCTATTATGAGGATAAATTCAAGGCCCTTTGGTATTCACATCTGTACCTCAATACACAGTAAACACACTCTAAATTGCAGAGAGTGGTTTCACAGTGTTGGAATGTGTGAAGAAAAAAACCTTATAAGCAGTTGAGTATGGAGGTTATCAGAGTTCTGGACATGTGCGGTATGAAGTAATTTGAAATTATTATGCCACATTCTTCAGAGGGCTTCAGCCTTTCAAATTTAAGTGATATTAAAAATTCAAGTCATTCTCATAATTTCACCTTTTATTGGTTTTCCAGTTTTCCTTTTCCTTGCATGTGTGTGTGTTCATTTCACACAATTTTATAGCATAAAAAACATGTAAATTTTTAGAATTTAAACATCTAAGGTGAAGGACTTACACAACAACCATATTTGTCTAGAAATCCTGTCCTAAGTACTTCACAGGAGTTGTCTTGCACTGGAGTATACTTCAAACAGATATTCTCATCCTCTCATTGGAGATGAATAGTAACAATATACCTTTCTCAATGATTTGGAAAAGAGTCTGGAAGGTATCAAATATGTAGATTGTCTGGAATACCTCCTGTGACTTGAGGAAAGGCAAACACTGAAATTTGGATTAAAAAAAAAAAAAAAAATCCTAGCTCCTGGGTTATTTTACAAGATGTAAAATGTTACAGTTGCTGTTCCATTCACATAACTTGACACTCACTGAGCTCCATTTTAGTCTCAGTGTCTTCATCTCAACCTAATGAAGGAAGGCTCTAATCAGAGTTTGACGTGCCTGCAAGCTGGTAGGAAACTGGACTCTATATCCTAGACCTGGCCTTGTAATTAAGATCAGAATAACAAAGGTCAAACTCTTGACATACTACAGCAGTCAGTGCCCACTCATTCAAAAGATAAATGCCACACAAATGAAATGTAAACTGCAACTGGAGAATTTCATGATGGTATATATACACTTCATATTGATTACCAGAATTCAGGTCAAGATATGTACCATGTTTCAAGTTTCCCTACAAATCCACTTAATTCTGTCCTGAAAAAATCTGTGTTTTCCTTAAGCTGGCCACAGCCCAGAAAAAGCTTTGCAATTCCTTTTTTTTTTTCCCCCCCTGTAATGTCTAAGACCCTAAAGTAGACATTTCTAAAAGATGGTAAATTTCCAAAAAAACATGTGAACCTTGGTGTTACTCTATTGCAGGCTCCAAGAGCTAAGCCATACAGAAAAGTCATTGAAAGCTGTTAAGTCACAAAGAGTATGTCAGGGAATCTCAATTCTGAGAACATTTTAGAAATAAATAAGCTATAGCAAGAATTTGCATGATTTTAAATGCCCAGCCATAGGAAAACAATGTCAAGAAGCATGAGGGTTAGGCTCACAGCCTCTGGATCAGTAAAAGTGTTAATTCACTGAGATCAAAGGGTCAACTATGTCTAATAAAACAAAAACAATGGGTGACTAAACAGCTTGCAAAATACAGTCAGATGTCATGTAAAGGCAAGTTTTCAGGGGGGAATTTTTGGACACATCGAACACTTGCTTTTTGGAATGGCTTTTTCTGTAAAATGTAAGACAAGAAAATTTCTCATCTTAATTCCAAGTAACACATCAGAGCTGACTTTTGAGATAGCTTTAGTCAAGCCCCTAAGTAATCACAATCCCAATACAATCAACTTCCAAGTTTCCAGAAAACAGTTGTTGGAGGAGAAAAAAAAACCCATCATACTCACATGTTGTATTTTAAATCAGGTGACCTTTTAAAACGACTGTTTGAAGAAAGCATTACATGTAAATTCCTACATGTAATGTGGAGATTATTTTAAGCTACCTCAACTTTCAAAGTAAGTAGGAGTAAAAGAGAGCAGGGGGGCCTGAAAAAGTAGACTGCTATTTTACTTCTAGTCTAGTTTCCTAAGGAAATGAGTGTTATGCCATCTGACTGTGTGCATATAGGTCTGCCTATGTGCAACTTCTGTCTCTCTGGCCCCTCTCCAGTAATATGAACATATGAACCTATTTCAACCAAGTTTAGTCAAAGGTTAGGAATGCCTAAATGGTGTGAGCACCAAGGGACAACAAGAAAAGACAGTGAGATATTGACCCTGGGAATGCTTGCAGAGAGGGGAACAACTGCAGGAACCATTTCCCTTGGTGCTGCTGTCCAACACAGGGCCCACACCCTTGGGGGGGGAAAAAAAAAAAAAAAAAAAAAAAAGCTTTGAGCTAGTTCTCAGAAAGTTTCTTGTCTGATGGTAACCATGCTCTGGCTTACTGTGGCCAGAAATTGATTTTCTTGGAAAGGTGAGAGAGACAAGAGAGGTAGTGTAGTCCAGCTAATTGCTCATCTGTAGTGAGGGATTAAGCAGCCAGCTATGGATCTGGAAATCCCTATGGGCCCTGGGCACCATGCGTTTGGCACAGTGGACAACTGAGACCAGCTATATTAGAGCCATTCAGGTGGTGTGGATCTGCACATTCTCCACCTTTCTCAAGAAGGAAATGATAGCTGTGAGGCTATTCTATTCCAGTAGCTAAAATGGTACCTATGGAAAAGGTTTTAATTCCTGCTTATCATCCAAAAGGGGAGGACAGGACTCTGCACCCTCCCCTCAGACTGAGGACTCCCATGGGCTGAGGCAAGCAGTGGGGCAGAGCAGGCAGGAATTCCCATCTCTCCTGCCACCACCTCCCTCCAAAACTCACAGCTGCCTAGGCAGACCTTGGCCAGCAAAATCCTGCTCTGCTGATCTGTAAGTGGAGGAGGACATTGCTTGTTTTGCGTTTGCTACATCATAGATCACCAAACCCAGCATCCTGCTGCAGCTTGTGGATTACAGGCTACCATCAGAAAACACCAGCAGTTTCCCAACATTGGATGACAGCAATTGCTGCTAATGCACCCCCAGAGGTTTTGTTGTTATTGGATTGAGTTTCTTTTCCACTCATTATTGAGTCCATTATTGATGCTGCTGGCTGTTACTGAAGCTATATGGCCAGAATTTTGCACAGAGAGCAGGGTCCATGAAGAAGGACTAATCAGTAACCAGAAAACCAGGAAAATACTGGATCCCCTTCCCTCATCACCCCTATATGGCATTGCAGCATCAGGCAGGTTATTTATCATTACATCGCTGTGCAAGCCATGTGGTCTCAGCAACCATTTCAACAGTCAAGGCCTGTATGCTAAGTCATTAAGCCAAACATATTTCAATCCATAATTGTGCAAGATTTATTTAATTTAGGTTTTTTATTTATAGTTCAATTGGGATTGTAATGTATTTTCAGCTCCCATACCACGATTTGTCAATTTTTACTGCATCTTTTAATTGCGTTCTTCCAGTCCAAGTGCTAGCAGTTTTCCAAAGCAGACTGCTTGCAAAATGTCTTTTGCTCCATGAAGTGATGGACAAAAAGAAATTTATTAGCAGTTTGTACCTGAACTACTTGAGAAAATAGCTTATTCTTTTACTAGTGGGAAGGTAATGAGTACTTGCTCCACACTTGGCATTGCTGAGTCTGGCCCAGTTGAACTGTGACTGCAGAAACTGTTGTATCCTCTTCTTTAAAAAGAAGGTTGCTCTTCTCAGCCTAGCTCTGCTCCAGTAGGTTAGCTTTCCCTTGGCCCTACTGCTATCCCAGATATCTCTCTTTGAGCTGCTTTTGGTTGCAGCTCTAACCTGTTCCCTTTCACCCTTGACAGAAACCTGAACGTGATGTGTGTGAGGCGGAGGGACACAGGAGTTTAACACCTCAAGTCACCTTGCAGTATACTTGTCTTTTGTTTCCTTGATCATCTGTGCCCTGCCAGGCCTTCTGTGCTCAGCCTCTCAAGACTCAACCTTCCTTTGGCTTTCAGGGCTTGGTGGACTCCCCAGCAAGCATGGTGCTGCCCTGCCCATTTATTTTGAAGAAGGCATGATTGTGGAGAGGTCTTGCTCCTGGCCCTGTTCTTATCACTACAGGCAGAAGGGTGGCAGAGCCCCAGCTTAAAGCTCTTGGAAGCTTTGCCAGAGTGCTCAGTGCTGGTGGGACAGCAAAGCTCATGTTTGGTCTGCAGTGATGAGGAAACATCATGGTAATGCTGATTGAACAAAAGACACCACAATAAAAAAAGAAAAAAGCCACGACAAAAAACATTTGACAGTGACCATCATGGGAGCATTGCACTATTAAACATGAGTGTGCGGCCTGTGTGTGAGGGAGGGAGCTCAGAGGGAGTTCAGAACCAGCTCAGCAGCTTTGCTGTGCATATCCAGTAGTTCCGAAAGTAATGGAGTGAACATCCTTTCCTCATAACTTTTAATAAGACAGCTCATCAGCTGCATTCACTGCATCCAGAGCAGGAAACTTGTTGAGCTGCTTTGTACCAGGAAAGCACATCCACTAGGCTCAGTGTCAGGTCCCAATAAAGGCAGCTGTGAAGTATTATACAGATTTACCTTCTGTGTAGTTCAGAAGGCAAGCTGGGAATTCCAGGGGACAGAAAAAGCCACCCCAACTGAATAGCTGTCAAAGTGATAATCCTTTTAAAAGAATATGTTTGCCATGTGCTGCTTATTTATACAGAGCTTGTGCGCCTGGTGAAACTTTTCAGTCCTTGTGAATTCAAAAGGGTAAAGTTTCTGTTAACACAAATGAGGATGTTATATACCAAGGTCCTGGAGCTCTGAGAGTAGAATATTCCCTTGAATCACTATGAATGGAGGAATCTTAATAGAAATTTACTCTTTTTTTTTTTTTTTACTTTAATATATATTAAAATTAATGTTTTACTATTAATATTCTGCAGGAGGATTCCCATTTAAAAAATAATATTAAAAAATCCAACAACCAACTTCATGTTCAGAATCTAGATTTATTAAAAAAAAAAAAAAGTGTTTCTTTGGGCAGTAGTACAAAAGACAATCACAAAACTCACAGATTATGGACTATATTTTCCCTCATTGATTTTTTGCGGGGCTGGGGGCTCATTTTCAACAGCCAAAGTTACTGGAAACTTGGAGGTGAACTCTGCCACTGAGAAACAAGTTCATTATTGATATGCACTTGACACTGACTCCCTGGAGATGAAGAACTTGTCCTGTCTGTGCACACTGCTGTAGGCCTCTACTTTGACTGAAGCACACAGTTACTATTCAAATATTAAAAACCCAGAACAATTGCTTTCTAATGAGGAAATCTGTGGAGAGTGTGTGTATCTCTGTATATGCCTAAGAGGGAGAAAATGAGATGGAATTTGGCACGGTGACAGCTCACTGCCATGACTGTATTGAGTGACCTGGTAATCCTGTGCTGAGAGTAAGGGTCTGCCATTTCCCAGGAGGAGATCACTAGATTTGTCACACAACTGTGTATAAGTTCCACAGATTGGTCTGTGAGCATTGAGTCTTTCCTGGCAATGGCAGTGAATCAAAGCCAGAGCTTCCAAACTTCCGTGCTTTCTAACTCTCCTCGCACCCCCTCCTTCAGCAGTAAAGTCTGAATCAAACTTCCTGTTCTTCCTCTTGTGTCTGTTCTGCAGAGGTCCCTGTGGAATCGGGCCCTTTAATTCTTCTGATTCTGTTGTTAATTTGAATAAGTACTTAACCTGTTTCAAGATTTATTTCTTTTTCAATGAGCATTTCCTAGCTATTTAATTCTAACAAAGTGGGATGGGAGTAGTTCACATGTCCATTTTCCCATTCACAAACAAGCTGCTTGCCTCCAAGATGCAATTATTTTCTTTTACTTGTTTAGGAAATCACACTGCTGAAATAGATCTCTGATGTAGATGGTATGTTGCCTGCATACAAGAAATGGCTGAGGCATGGGCCTATTAGCTTGCCCATGCTGCACTAACGATTTCACTAATGCTTTACCCTCACATGATTGAACAGGGTTTCCCTCAGATGACTGGACAAATGAGAACAGATGATCAGCAGAGTTCATAAAAGTGAAATATCTCATAGCTGCACCCCTGTTACTCTTGTGCTCTGTGTGAATCTGCATGCAGAGGGGTAATAAGAAGGAGAAAGGGAGATGATTGTAAAACAGCTCCATAATTACCACATAGATAAAGCTATGCATCAGTGAGAAACTTGTTTTAAGATGTGTACATTGCCACAGGCGTGACTGCCAAAGTCTGCTTTCACTTATGCTGATAGAAATCTGGAACAATCCTGTTTTCAGTCAAGTGACTTCAATTTGCACAAGTAGAAGTGAGAGCTGAATTTGTCTCTTCAGTAAAAGAAATGAGAGGGTGATAAAATGGAACACTACCTAGAAAGAAAAAGGGCATGAATCCCTCTGTTTCAGGTCCCTAAACTATTTCTATTTCCTGTGCAGACAGTTTCCCTGCCACATGGTGGAGTGCCCTATAGCAGGATTTTTCAACTCCTTAGGAAAATGTGGGCATCGTTTACAGAGCCCGGCCTTTAATATTCTTTTAACCTGAATGATTATTTCACTTTTACCAGCCTACCCTGCACTGCTAACAAAACAAGAAGCAATAAATCTTTGTCAAGGCTTCTTGGTGTAGGGTGAGTAAGCAGCGCTGATGCTGATTCCTTAAAAAAACTCATTTCTTGTAACATAAGCCCTGCTGAAGATGGTCATGTCAACTGATTAGACTTTTTACTTGGCCATATTGATTCTGTTCTACACCGATGCGGCCCGTAATGCTGGCTAATGTTATTGACGAGCCATCAGTCCTTCAGAGACGTGAGGGGCTTGCAGCTCTTTCTGAACCACAGAAACCTATCTATGGACAATGATGGAGAGGAAGAGGAAGATGCAAGCAAAGCACTCAGGCTGGCTTCATTCGGCCTGTAATACATTAATGAAAGACATACACTCTGTGGGAAGAGACAGATGTGGCTCTCCAGAAGCCATTTATTTATAAAATAATTATGAATGCACAGTAGAGTCATGGATTTTCATTACAGTGTGCATGTCTAACACTCTTTCTTTGTTCTCGTTTTGCTCTAAATGAAATATAAAGGTAGAGTGATAGCAGCAGAGGCCTGAGAGAGATTACTCTCTCCTTCCTTTTACTGCCTTTTGTTAAGCCTCAAGGACAGGTGCTGTCTAGCTTTATCAAAGTAATGCAAAGCTGGTTCTGGAAGACACACTGCAGGTGCAACCAGAGAGGCGGCCTCTACAGAAGTACTGTAGAAGGCTGCATCCCAGCTCACTAAATGCTGGAACTTGTTTGAACAATGAAAGACCATTGATACCAGCTGCATGGAGAGGAGTCAGTTTGATCTCGTGGACTCCTGAGCCCAAGGTCCAAACTACTTAAATCTCTATTTCATTTCCATCTTTTTATTTTTTTTGTCTTTCTATTCTTTATTTTACACTCTGCCTTCTTGAAAGCCTAGGGTAGAGGCTTTGAAAGTTAGTCTGCCTTTTTCTGTCTCCAAATGAGAAAATCAGAATAGAACTATGACCTAGTCATTCAATGAGTTGTGATTCATGAACAGGAAGAAGACTGGGAAACTAGCAAGGAAGTCAATTATAATATCACACCATTCAGTTTCTGGAATAATAGCTCCATTGTTACCTGTACTACAGTAATGGTGAGATAGGTAAACACTAAGAACTTGCAGCCAAGAATTTGCTTTCTGTGCCTTTCTAGAATAAAGTCGTAGGATCAGACCATAGAAAACATGACAAGAATTTTCTGATGGAAATTTTAGTGTAAATTCAAGTGTAGTTCTGCCTCTTTACAGGCTTCCATCCACCTTTTAAGGTATCTATCCTCTACAGATTGTTTAAAAAGACCCATTTCCTTCTTTAGGCTGATGGGATTTTAAAGCACAAATATTACTGGTGTTACATCATGTCTGTGGAAAGGCATGCCACTTGGCCCGTTTCTGTAAATTCAATAAAAAAACCAGCAGATACTCTAATATCCCTTCCAGTGCCCATCAATAATTAGCACCACTGATTCTAGGAGAGAAAACTATGTTTGCGAGATAGGAAAAGTACTATGTAAAAGTTAAATAGTATTACTGGCAATTTGCTGAGCAAGTTACAGCTCAGGCACAGTATACTGACCTGCAGCACATGTCAAACATGCGCCAAAGGTAATGCCTGTAACAGGAAATTAACAATAGGAACAGACAAGAAACAAAGGAGGCAGAGTAACTTACTCCCTTTTAAAACAAAAACAACAGTTCACAGTCGGTCTTGAGTGAAAGGACAAAATGCACTGGGTATGAGGTTGCTTTAGAAACATGATAGTCCTCTCTCAGTGAAAGGTTTGTAAACTCATGCTCGCTTACAGTTTGTATGAGAGGCCAAGCTGGGAAGATGGGCAGATTCACAGGGCTCAGAAATGTGATAACAAGACTTGCAGAATTTTTTTTTTGTAAAGTTCAAAAAAATGGATGAATTTTGCAGAACGCAGCTGCAGTGATCTATATATATTATTACAAACAAGATATCTGTGTTCATAAGCAGAGAAGAAAGCGAACAGGAGCTGGCAAAATAAATGTTAGCTGAAACTGAATCCCACTAACCTCCTGTGGAACATTTGTGATATTAACCCCCTGTACACCCACAGCAGAGTATTCATAGAGGAAGGCTGAGCACAAAGCTTGGTGATGTTTAATTTTAATTTAACACAGCTTATCCAGGAGAGACCTTACAGCTCTGTGGCATGACTAAAAGGCTACTGTAGAGAATGTGAGTGTATGTGTGGGGGTGCACACAAGTCCAATTGCAGACAAAATGAAGTGTCAAAGTAAAGTGTTCTGTTTTTCAGTTTATAATAAAAAAAAAAGTGGTTACACTCTGGACCATGTTGTGTTGGTTTAAATCCAGAGGAAACTCATTTCGTAACACTGTGTTGATTCTCCACTTAGCAATCAGAATTTGGCTTCTCATGCTATTACATGGCCATTTCTTTTTGCGTATTGCCATGATCATAGCTTGGGACATCGCAGTTCAACAATTAAAAAATGTTGTAAAAACTTCTTTAAAAACCCCAAAATAAAAAAAAACCCCACACAACAAAAAAAAATCCCCCAAACAAAAAACCTCTCACTCAAATCCTACTGTATTTAGCACTTTATATGGTTTCCATTAGACAGTTTAAGGACACAGCCACATATAGATTAACAGACCTCAAAAAAATAAAGTCTGTAACATCCAGAAATATAATTTTGGAAGTCTCTTCTTCTAAGAGACTAACAATAGCCTGAATCAGACCATTCAGTGGTCTTCTTGGGTTTACAGCTAACATGAGTTCTTGACCCTACTGAAGCCAATGGAAGTGCACTGGCACCAAAATTTCATTGTATAACTGTCAAATATTCTAACTGAAGCATACTCCCTTTTAATCTAATCGATCCTAAGCATCACGAAGCTTAATTTCTTGTGAATATCTGAGGTAATGAAATTATTTTCTTTTGACTTTCCAAAGTATTTCCTTTGGAAGCTCAGGAGATTAAAAAGTAGCCTATTTTTATGCAAACAGAAGTAAATCCAGCACACATTTCCTTTAATTTCTTCAGCTGCCCTTTACAGCTTCCCTTTGTGATAAAATGGTGGTTTTCAACATGAGAGATTTTAAAAGTAAAGAGTAAGTAGACACCATTGACTGAGAAAAGTCTTACAAGCAGAGTTTCAATGAACTTCCTTTCTTTAAGCATAAGTTTGTCTTCTCTTTCAGAAAAGAGGAAAAAAATACAGTTGATTTTGCAATGGATTATCAGCAACATATATACAGTGTGTATTTTACAGTTCCATCAGCTGTGGAAGGGAAAACCTTACTAACTAATTTGATTTGGCAAATCATAGCAAGGAAGGTGTAAACATGGGTTCCCATTTAAGTAATTACACTGAATTCTGCATTCCTTAGCTTCTGCTCTGTCATATGTGGAACTTCAGAAGACTACAGTATTTCTGGCTCTGTAGAAGCTGACTGGTGTTTGCTAAAGTGAGAATTACAACTGTATATAAGTACTACATATTCTGTTTCTTTGTGTTTTCTTCCGTGCTTAAACTTCGTTATTTTTTTTCACCTATGAGTCTAGTGCATCTCAACCTTTGCTCCATCACCACTGTAATAGTCATGCCACACATGAATTGTCTGCCTGCATGCAAAGTTAATGACTGTTAAGCTTTTGGTTTTTTTTTTTTTTCATTCTTGCTTTATTTTTTCTTGCAGGTTCCTTTGGGACTGAAAAGACCTTCACCCTTCTTCCCTTGTTTCATGATTTGAGGAAACTGAACTGCACCAGCAGTAGCTCAAGTGAATCTTTGATGATCGAAGAAAAGGAACTGTCCTTAAGAACAATATGTTCCCTGGACTAATGACTTGGAGACTTCATTTGTGCAAACTCATGGGATGCGAATGTGTCTGCAAACATAGTTCACTGTCATTAGTTCACTTCTGCCTGAGCTCCTCTTAGCCCCATATGTACTCAGTGAATAATCCTCAGTCTGCTACACTTCAGCTCAGGAAATCTTCACCACTCTTATGCCAGTACATTGTATAGTATCACATGGGTTACAATTCATGTATCTTCCACCTTTTGCCCTGCAGCAGTGGGTGTGAAACAGCAGAGTCCTGAGCTGATGTAGCATAGCACCTTTTGCTGATGCTACTCACAATAGTATCTTTAATGGACTTTTTGTTGGGAGCAAGGGCGACGTGGAACAAAAGAAGTCACAAGCTGAAAACAATTCTAAAATGTTCTTGACATATTGTAGCAATGTAGTCCATTCAATTTTTAGCATGTGACAATAGAGGAAGAACTCCTGGGCACTCCCTTCAGAACCTAAATCAAGGGTATTTTAATTTGCAGTCCCTGCTTCCTTTTCCACAGAGACACAGGACAATAAGAAGGAACATATTTCTCTTGCAAGTTAACTCCACATGCAATATGCAGAAGATTACTCAGGCTCACTCAGTGCTAGCAATGCACAGTTTATTGATCCCACCCTATCACTGCTTACATTTTTTATTCTTTAATTTTCTTTCCTTATTTGCTCATTAGTTCAAGAGATGGAAGGAATGGGGAGGGAGCGTTAGAAGATGTCACTATTTTTAAGTTGCACTGGAAGAGGAAAATCAAACAGATGCATTGTGAAACAGTAATCCCTGAATAAGCACTAACTGTCCAAACTTGTTCTAGATGATTTGCCCCCAGTCCACACAGCACACCAGGATCTGGCCAAGCCTTGCAGTCTTCTGCCAAGGTTACTTCTCTAACCAGTGGTTTCTCTTCCTGATGTGGTTCTTGCTGTGGAGGTATCATTTCTGCACCTTAGATAGGTATAGCAAAGTTGCCAAAGAGGTGCTAGAGAGATAGTCTCCACTGAGTAACTGAGAAATGGGACTTTCTTGTCTGTAAGGAAGACAATTGTCATTGCATGTCTTCGCAACTGGCAATAGCTGTCAGCTGCACACAGTAAGAGCTTCTGAGGAATTAACAGATGCATAATTGTTCAGAGAGTAATGTTTAACAGTAAAAAGAAGATTTTTTTTTTTTCCTTTTGCTATTATTAAAAGAAGCTAACATAGGTAATGACTATGATAATTAAGGAAGTCTTATCCAGGGCAGGAGGTTGCAATAATGTCTTTTTCAGAGATCTGTTTAATTCCTCTTTTTTACTTTTCTACAAACCTCTTCACCTTCTCAAGACTGTTACCGCATATTTTGTGAGTCTGTGGAGCTTGGCTGGGAAATTTGTTCAGAATGAACAACTGGTTTCCAACATAATAAGTAAATGAACACAAATTTAACTTCATGGCATTCGATATTAACTACTTTCTAACGCTGAAATAATGGCCCCCAGCCATCTCTGCACTGTGCAGAGAATGGTTAGTCAGCAGCTAAGCACAACTTTCTTCAACCACTATGCTATCAAAGGGAAAGTGGGCATAGATTGGGAATTTTAATGAACAAATGGCATTCCTACAGTTTGCAGTTCAAAGGTAAGTAAATAATGAATAGCTTGAATGCAAATTACTCCTAATTAACTTTGCTAAGTCTGTTTTTAATAAGGATAGATATGAAAGAATCACTAAGTCTGTGATGTAATACACACAAACATTGAAGCAGTGATTTTTTTTCAGAGGTTGGTAACTGGAAGGAATGAGTTTTTCAGTGTCTTTTATAGCAGCATCTAAGTGGTTTGAGATATAAAGCATTAACACCTGCTGAATTCAAGAAGCAGGGGTGCCCATGACAGCAGCATGTGCAACAGTGCACTTACACAAATGCCACCTGCCACCAAGAAAAGGAAGAAAAATTTTAAAAAAGAAAAAAAAAAAAGGAAGAAAAAAAAAGAAGAGAGGAGAGAGAGAGTGCTGAACTTGGGAAGAGACGCTGCCCCTCACCAGATGAGGTTTTAGCAGTTTGTACTAAGTTGCCAGTCTTCAGGATTTAGGACAGCAGAACCCATACCAGAGGTAGAATTAGGAGAAAGCTCAGTAGATCCCTGCACAAGCTAAAGGCCTGCCTTTTGTATCTCCATCAACTTCAGTGAATGTTGGGTGTGCAGGGAATACAAGATAAGGCCCTGAAGGCACAACTCAATACAAACAAAATAATTTGAGGAAGAACACCCACAGAGCGGGGAGTAGTCCAGCACCTGGCATGCCTCACAGAAAGGTGGGTTTTCAGAAGTTTTCTGAAGCAGAAGAAGGGTGTATATCCAAATATATTAAAAGGATGGCATGAAAGAGAATAACTCAAATCTAAGAAGATCATATCTATGCTAGAAATCAAATTAATATTGTATCTCTACAGGCTCTATTTGCTGAGAAATGGGCAGTAAGCCCCTACATTTTTAGGGAACTGGTGTACATACTAGGGTTTCAGCTGCTCTTGGTGATTTTAATTGAAGCATGAATCTACCCGCATAGGAAAATAGTCCAGACAAGAATTGCTTTGGAGTAGGGAGTCAGGCATTTGCTTGCACTCTTCAGCCCCAGGAGCACAGATGGTTCTGAGTGTTACACAAGTCTGATCTCCAATGTTCTTTTTTCAGGAATTACCACTTGAACTCTGAGCATGAGGCAAGTATGTTTGTAGAGAATTGTGATTATGTACAGCTCTGCATGAGTGCGAGCTATGAATCTGATGATTACTATTGTATTTATGGTGTGCACAAATGACAAATATAATCCATTAAAATGTATGTCTCACAATGAAATAGCGGATCAAAAATAAATACACAATATGGTTGTATAAACCTTGAGGGAAAAATCTGTTTATGAAATTTACTGACTTTTGAGTGCCTGGTTTCAATACCTTACTGGTGCATTAATAATAATAATAATCCTTTAAGAACCTTGTTACTGTTCCTTGCTTTAAAAGAAAGAAAAATATTTCTCATCTTATCTAGCTGGTAATTTCTGTGTATCCCATAATCCAGAAGCCCCAGGTTGAATTACAACACCACATTCTGGGTTCAGGCCTGCCTGGTGAACACGGCCCATGCTGTTCTTACATACTTGAAATCTTTTCAAACCCAAATCTCCAAAGAAACACAAACAGGTAATTCCCTTCATTCTAACTGCTGCAGAATCTCACTGCCTTTTGACAACATTGTTCTCCATATGAATATCACATTGCAGCTGGACCTCTTGGTTTTCTATATTGTTTGTCATATTATAAATATTGATATAGATTCTTCTTTGTCTTTTCTAAAATGAGGCAGATCTTTATTTTCTTGCATTTTTTTCCACTGAATGACCAATGTCCACACTCCATAATAATTTGTTTTGTTCTCTAGTACAAAAATAAGACTCTCAAACAAAAACCAAACCAGACAGGTTTGATCGTGATGTGGTAATATTCTCAGATCTGAGTTGCCATGCCAGAAGCCTGAACTCCACATTTTCTTTCTTGTCTGTTTTTTAGGGCAAAGTGGGTCAATAAAAGCACTAGGGACTGGGGAAGATAATACTTCATGTTTGCTCTACAATGACCCTTCCAGGTGATCAAGAAGGGTCCCAGTCTTAGTTATTATCACATAGAACAGAACTTTTCAAATATTTGAGAACACATCCAAAGGGACCTTAAAATTTGAGCACAAACATATTGGAGGATCCCTTCCCACCCTCAAAGACAAAAGTCAAACTAAAGGCCCCAGAGAGTCAAGAAGAACAGTTAAAAAATTAAAGGAAAAAAAAAAAAAAAAGACAACTAAATAAAAGCAATAGGTTTGGGAAAAAAAAAAAAAACTTCAGAGAGATTTCTTTTGCTCAAAGAGAGAAGCACATCTGGCTTAGGGTGAAAAGAGAAGTGGTGTCATCTGGGCAAAAATAAAACCATTCTCCTCAAATGTGTCCTTAAAAAAAAAGAAAGAAGAAAAAAATAAAAGAAAACTTTAAAAAAGAATAATCATGAAGAAAGAGAAGGCAAGTTCAGGGAAAAACAAAATCTTATAATGTTTTAGGAGGGCTTGTTAGAGTGAAAATTAAGTGTCATGCAGAGCTTTGCTTCAGTCCTGGTGTCTTTTATTCAAAGAGCCATCACCCTGTAAACTCCCTTTAACAACTCCCTTCAGATGAAGTATAAAAATTAAAGACATTTACAACAAAGCTTAATAGCAGATGTAGTCTTACTGCAGGAGTTTAGATCAAATGATGGTGTAACCCCACCAAAAGAGGTTATAGCTCTTTTGAAAACCTCTCACCAGAAAAAAACCCTTGGATATCTGACAAGATGTGAAGTTCTATTTTCGCCTTGAATCCCATTTCCCATTGTCAGATAGGCTTGACTTTTTATTTACCTCTGGAAAATGGGAAAAAAAAAAAAAAAAGCAATTTTGTTCCTGGATAGTTTCCCTGTTTCATAATCTTTCTCCAGATCTGTGTTAGGGTGTAGCATAAGCAGCAGGGTCTCTTCTGGGTGGAGGGAACAAAGTGGAAGTAGGGGGGAGTTTATGGGGCACTTGCAGTAAGACAAATGTCATCAGGATTGCTTGAAATTGTCATAACAATTTATCACATCAAAACAGTCTCCATGCATTTTTCTTCTTTTCCTCATAGAGAAGTGGTTTTTTTTCACTAAATCCTACCATAAGGTTGGATTGACCTAAGACATAACTTCCGGATAAAGGCAAGAGGGCAAGTGACACGGCAGAAAACGGGGCAATCACTTTCCTCTTATTGATGAGTTGTGTGGACAGTCATGCAGTAACAACTGGATTTTCTGCCTCTGACATTCCTATGGTTGAGGTCGATGTCCTTGTCTGACAAGTATCTGCCTACACTGCAAATCACACCAGTGGCTTCACTGGTGGAAGTGTTTTTAAAGTACACGTTTCACAAAGATAAAAGAATGGGAAGTGGATTTGCTACTGGGGAGACAAGGTTTTGTCAAATATTCCCTTAATATTTAAAAAAGACCTAGAGCTGGTCTAGATTCATTCACTTAGCAGGAACCATGACAAATGTAGAACCTATGAAAAAATTAATTTCCCAAAATTTATATTGCTCCAAATTTATAGCAGTCCAAAAAGTAGGAAAATTAAAAGGCATAAAACACTAGTAGAAAGACGAGTGAGAGGAAAAAAAAAATCCGGTATTTCTGTCTTTATGTGTTGTAAAATACCTTGTTTCTTTCTTGTGATTAATTAACACCTCCTTAAACTAGGTGCCTCAGTTACAGAATATTTTACTATCTTATTTCTTTTACAGTCCATTTCCTTTATGCTCCAGAAAGCACACATGTGGACAACAAGGTTAGATTTTTTTAGTTTTTTATGTATATGATCACTTTTTGGGAGGTCTAAGTTATAGAAATAAGCAAGGTGTCCAGTTTGTCCAGCTGACACTTGTCTCAGAGCTGAACTAAGATCCAGTGATATGTCACAAGACGCAAAAGCTCAGCTGCAAGAGTTAGCCAGCAGGCTGACTCTTGCACCCTGGCCAAATCGTGCTCTCTGCAGCTGGGAGGTGGAGGAAAGAAAAGTGCCTCTGCCATGTTTGTAGTTCTCACACCCCAGCAGCTGGTTAGGAGCCAGTTCATCCCACAACACAATTAAGGGCAACCTTGGAGCTGCTTTAGCAAACAATAGCCCCCAAGGATTATGCCACAGTGCACACCCCTTTCCTCCCCACCTCCTGGCCATATCCCTGAGATGTCCCCTATGCCAAGAGCTGGGAAAATTCTCCAGGGAAATTCTCAGCTGGCTTGTTGAGCTAGTTTTATGGTCCCTTTGCTATCCTGAGACCCATACCTTTGTTGATAATTTCCCTGTTGAAACTACAGGGTTTTGCCATTCAAATTACCCAGCAAGTTTAAAGAAAATGACAGTTTGCACAGAAACGTTATGAACAGAACAGTGAAAACTTGTTTAATTCAGGTATGACTGTAATCTGTGTAACTGTGACAATGGCTATTCGGATGTCAGAGATAGATATCATTTGGCTTATTGCTGTGCAGCTGTTGTATCTGATAGGCATGTGTTTTAAACCTAACAGGCTAACAAATCTATTTAAGCATTAATATCCATACTCTGCCTTGGCAGGAAAGAAAGGATACCTGCAAGGAAAGACACCCTCTACAAAATCCTGCAGTTCTTGTGGATGAAGCTATCTGTTTAGCCCTCTCTTACCTGAGAGATGTCTCATACTTCTGATATCTGCTGAAAGTACTGGCTACTATGACCAGACCAAAACTGTATCTCAAGTAATTCTAATCTTCTCACTCAAATAGTGAAATTACAGAATTCCCAAGAAGCCCTAGTCATGATAAATCTCTGAGAAGATGTGGAGGTTATTTTGTCAGGCATGCAACATAGGAAAGCAAAGAGACAGTCTAGGAAAATAATACTTTTCTTGTTCTTTAATTTAGAATCGTGCTTTAACGTGTTTAAGGTTGATTCAGACTCCATCTCCCCACCTGCTCTAGTCCAGCATCTGATACAACCAGGCGCTAACAGAGCCATGAGCCTTAGTCAAAACCAGAGAAGAAGGAACTTTGATAAACACATGTCCATAAAGTATCTTGTTATGTCAAAGATGCTGAAAATTCCCCCTTGTTTTAGAAGAAAAAACCATGAGACTTTCTATGAGACAAAAGGTCCTTTGTTCCCAAGGCAGAATGTACCACACAAGAGAGGAGTTACCTGCTGCTCCTTAGTGATCTCAGCAAATACCTCACAGAATTGTTCTCACTTGATGGCAGAATACAAGATTTTGAAGACCCAAATAAGAGTGGGAGAGCAGAATTTAGTTCCAGCTTCTACCTCTGGCTTCTATTATAACCACCATGCAATTTGTCCTCAGTTTCCTCACGTAGATAAACAGGGATGATAATTATCTCCAGTCCTCACAGAGCTGATCTCCAATGTTTGTGAATGTTGTGACAGTCTTAAGTGAAAGACCCAGAAACACCCAAGATAGTGGTAGTCTGTTCCAAGTTTCAAGAATGAGAAGCTCTAAGGTCAACATCCGCATGTTCTTGTGAGGGTTCTGCACTGTGCTTCCACTACATGGTGGCAAAGGGCATATATAGAATGAGCTCACAGTGATTTAAATGCTCTGCTTTATCTCTCAGCTTGCTCATAGGGGTGGCCTGTCTGCTTTCCAGGGGTTTATTAAGTGGTGAATGTGCTCAAAAATGAAAGAAGAATGAAGAAGGGTTTCCTATGTATTTCTGTATTACACTGTGGCAAGCAAAGCATTCATCTCCCGCATTCCAAACTTCACTGGACTTAAGATTAAGATTAAGATAAGTGCTGTATTTTCATTCTTCTTGTATTTAGACAAATGTGTTTTGTCGATGAAGCATCCCTCCCTCACCCCATCTGTTTCAATAAGCTATGCTGTGCATTGGTCTCTGGGGGCCATCACAGGACTGTGCTTTACTCAGTACCCCAAGAAGCAGCAGCTGTAGTTCCTCTGCGCAACATGGCAGGGTTTGTAATTGTAAAAATGACAGTGTTCAACTAGTGACAGTGCCTATGGCATTTCTGTGTGGAGGGGAGAGAGTGCACCGTCTACAGTTTCCAAGCCCTATAAAGTGCAAAGACTCTTGCAGGCACAGAACAAGCCTGAGACAAATTCATTTGCTTATCTGCCTGTTGGTGGGATCAGCTTTTCAGCCCCTGGAGAAATATTTTAAAAGTAGTCAAAGCAATTAGCTGTATCTCTAGTCACTCCTGGCCCTGCGGCAATGTGCCTTTTCCCCCCTTTCTTCCCCAGTTCTCAATTTTTACCAAAAAAAAAAAAAAAAAAAAAAAAGCAGATAAGTGTTTGGAAACAACATTACTGGTAAATAAAATGGCATTAAGTTCAAAAGTCCAGACCTTAGAACCCAGCTGAAGACCTGAAGTTTGAGCAAGAGTTGCAGGAATGATGTTCCTTGAAATGCAGCATGATTTGGCTTCAGAGTTACTTGCTAAATGCTTTGATTAAAACAAACAAACAAATCCCAAACAAAAAAACTTGGAGAAAATATCAAAACAAGACTTGTTGCTTATTTTCCTTTCATTTTAATGAAGACATTCAAGGCAACCAAACCTGAAATATAGGTTGTATATCCTTCTGGACAGGAGAGGACACTGGCAGAGTAGAGAGAAGACAACTGATTACATGAAAAGTGAATTACAAGTTTTGTTCCATCTATACATAGATATATGTATAGACATAGACATAGACATACCTGTGCCTGGAATACATAGATACCCTATCTGAAACAATACTTGCCTTCTAGAATCTCAAAAAGATCCAGGTGGTTTAAAAAATGCCATGCACTTGAAACTGAATTTTGCTTGCTTTCACATCACTAAGAAATTGAGTCTACTCAACTTACCACATCACATTCAACAATGGCTGGCAATATATGCTGTGTCAAGTGGAACCACTTAAGAGATGAAGAATATTAAAGCTCTAATCTAGTATTGCAGCAATGTTTGTCATTGTAGATTTGTAGTGCTTCAAAGCAGCATCCAAAGTTTGAACTCTATGTAAGAGCTGACCCCATCACTATACACCATTTCATTTTCCAGAATTATTACTTCTCCTAATTTTCTTCATTGAAATGGGAAAGGGCAGTCACTACTCATTCTCTGAGCACAGAGTGCATATTTCACTGACTGGGCATTTTAGGAGAAGCAGATGAATGTCACTGCATATCTCATAATGGAAAAGACAAATTTCAGTCACTGCCATAACTAAAGGAGGAAAGCAAAGGAAAGAAGCAGAGTGAGAGGAATGAAAGGTGGAAAATCAGCCAAATTTCCCCAGATCAGACATGAATGTGTTAATGTATTCTCTCTGAACAGATGATACCAAATGTGGGTGCATGAATCTCAACCCTGAAAACTCAGTGGACAGAAAAAAGCTGACTACTTAAGACTCCTGCAACAACTTCAGTGCTTCTCTAGACACAGCCTGAAGCAATAAAATGTGAAAGAATTTTTAAAATTTTATTTATTTACTCAAAGATTAGACACCTATTTTAGTATTTAGCACATTGTTTTTAGCATTTGGAGACCCTGACTTGTACAGCAACAGTACACACATCCACTGATATTTATTTGCCTAGTAGTCTTTAAAAGGCAGACTTATCAGCCATGGGTCCAAGAAGAAAACTTGCACCCACATAAGAAAATGAATGTGCCTCAAAAAGAAACACAAAAAGAGGCATAACAAGTATAGCATTTGTCCTGGGAACTCTTCCAAGTGGGGCACAAAATGGAGGCAAATATTTTGAATAGGCTGCAGCTGCTGCTTCTGCCACAGAAGAGGAGCAATTCTTCATACTGGGGATGTGGGTAGAGAAAGGTTTTTAGGAGGAAACAGCTACAAAGTTGGTCTGAGACCAGAAGAGGGGTGCTTTGAGCAGTGAAATGGCTTTTGGGGACTCTGAGATCCCACTGAAAAACTCTTTCAGGTTTGTAGCTGCACATGGGTGCACATCAGCCAAACATGCACACATATTGTTAGGCTATTTTCTCTCATGACTGAGCCCAAACCTTCTGAAATGAGCTCTCCTCCCTACTCAGTATAACATCCACAACTCCAAAGTTGGCCACCACACAGATAAAAGATACAAGCCCAACATGCTCTTTTTCTTGGTAGATGTGCAAGCAAAGGTTTCTACCATAGTTGTGGCTGAAAATGTAACCTGCATGACCAAAATATCTCAAACATCATTCAAAGAAAAGACAATCCTAAGTTTGGAGCTGAAGCCAGAGATAGGCCAAACAATGAGGCTGATCTATTTGGAAATTATTCTAGGGTAGGCAACAGCCAGTGGAAATGCAGCAGATAAACGCTTGTGAAGCTAAAGCTTCCAGAGGTTCTGCAGTGGTGCAGAAATCATGGCTTGCAGTATGTTGCACTGGCCATAGTCCACACACTCCTTACCCCATATGATGCTTTTTACCAATGTCATTTTCCCCATTTTCACCAAGGCTAAATATTTGCCAACCTCTAACAAAATAAAAGCACACATAAAGATGAGGTGAGTGGAGCTGTTAGTTCAGATGCTGCTATTTGAGAGCTCACATAGCTCTGGGGAAATAAGTACTGAGTATGTAATCCCAGCAATGACACTAAAGGTAAATGGATTTGGGGATTTTCGTCATGTACTGTAGTAGCAATAACAATAGTGACAGGACATTTGTGTTTTCACATCACATCTGGTGAAAATATTTCACCTAGGAAGCACGGCTTTTATCACATAATTTTGTCCCATTATTTTAGTGGCTAATGTTTCACACTGCTTGTGCTCCACACCTGATTCCCGGCTGCAAGGTGTCACTCCATTCCACATTTGGGAAACCTGAGATATAAATTGAAGCCAATACATCCAGTATTGGAGAAACATGTATTATTATTAAAGCTCATTCATCACACACTGAAGTAAATACCTTGCATGGGGGAATTGGAATCGTTCTCAGTGAGCTAGATCCATCACTTTCTAAATCAGGTACATCAGCTAGTGAATCAAATGCATCACCTTTGAATTAGATGGACTCCCGGTTGAATTAGATGCATCACCTATTGAATCAAATACATTACTATTGAATCAAAAACTGTACGTCACCCAGTAAATCATGTAAATATTACCCACACTACACGTTGAACAGCTGCATCACCAATAAGTTTAACAGATGACATGTTAAATCTGCTGTACATTTAAACAATTACAGTAAGGGCCAAATTCAATATATCAGTCACTAGGCCTGGTAGATCAACTTTTCAGGGCCGACAAAAACACTGAAAAAAAAGTTTTGCATTTTTTTTCTAATATGTTAAACCAGAAGGAATAAGAAGGAAAACAAAATGCAATACAACAATGTTGCCAGTGTAGCTCACAGCAATTGTGAGATGCTGACATACCAAGGCTTAAGATACGGTGATTGTCCCATAGCATCTTTAACCACTCTACCATGTGGCTCAGAGAGGGCTGAGACCTTTGTTTAAAGCAGAGACTACTTCCCATCCCTGTTGTGGTTTAACCCTGCAGGCAGCTAAACACCACAGAGCCATTTTCTCACTCCCCTGCAGTGGGACAGAGGAGAGAATTGAAGTTAAAGACAAAACTCATGGCTTGAGATAAAAGCAGCTTAATAGGACAGAAAAGGAAGGGGAAATAATAATAACGATAAAAGAATATACTAAACAATACACAATGCAACTGCTCACCACCCAGTCAGTCCCCAAGTACCCCCACCACCAAGTACTGACTGATGCCCAGACAGTCCTCAAGTACTTCAACTATCAAGTATCCCCACCACTCCCCAGCCAACTGCCCCCAGGTTTTGTGGTTCAGCATGATGTCTTATAGCATGGACTATCCCTTTGACCAGTTGAGGTCTACTGTCCTGGCTGTGTCCCCTCCCAACTTGTGCACGCCTCACCTCCTGGCTGGCCAGGGCAGTGTGAGATGATGAAAAGCCCTTGACTTTGTGTAATCACTGCTCAGCAGCCACTACTACACATCAGTGTGTTATCAATATTATTCTCAAATATAAACCACAGTACTGTGCCAGCTACTGAGATGAAAATTTACTTTGTCTCAGCCCGAACCAGGACAAGTTTTTCAGCCTTGCCAGCATCCTAGGTGTTGAAGCAGAGACCACCAAATGCAGCAGTTGTTTTATTTATTTATTCATTCATTTGCAAAATCTGTATCCCTAAGGAAGGCAGTAGTACCAGGTAAAAATGGACAACATAAGACTACCTGTGTTTTGATACTGGAATGGAAGTTGAGGCAAATTCAGACCTGAAAATATGTAATCTTTTATGAATTAGAATGTTTGGAAATGTCCTGCAACCTTCAAAAAATACCTATGTTGTTGTTTTCATAAGCTTTATTTCTTCCTATCTGGAATTCCAAGCAGGGCAAAGACATCAAAGTATTACATGTCCTCGCTCCTGGTCCTCTGATAGGAAACTAGATAGTCTTATTTTACAGATTGGTACAATGAAGATGACAGCTTTTTAACGAATTCTTTCTTTCCCTTCCCACCTTCCTTTATGTTGCACCAGTCACACACACATACCCAAAAAAATCTGCACCAAAGGAAGAATTATTGATTTTCTCACTGACTAGCATGGTTTTGGCAGAAGACTATACTTCTTTATCTGCTTCAAGTTATTTGGATTGCTGGAACTCCAGCTAGCCCTTGCACGAACATGATTAAGATGCAGTTATAGTCATGTCTGAAATAGTGAAGCACAGATGACAGATAAACTTAAGAGTGCTGCAGCAGTTTTGCTTCAAATGAATGAGAGATGAATTTGTGCTAAGCTCTCCTAATTTAGAAGGATTTCTTCATGTTTCTCTTTTGCTGAGGAATCCATGGAGAAGAAGGACAGAAGACCTGAATTAGGCATGAGGGTAGATAAAGTGATGGTGAAGTTAGCAAAAAGGAGAGGAAAGAAAAAGGAAGACACATCACTTAGGGATATAAATAGAGCTACTGGAACACTAAAATTATTCTGTACTGGTAACCAAGACCAGTCTCCTTTGCCCATTCTCTGTGAGAGGGCGAAGGAAAAGCAAATTTTTTAAAAAGTGTGCTGAACTGGAGAGAGGATGACTTTCAAGCCTAACTGCATGTTGTCTACAGTGGTCATTTTTATCCAATAAGAATATCACTATCAAATTCAGACTTACTGACACTGAGGCAGTGTGAGCATTCCCTTTCCACTGCATATAATGCCCTGGATAATGGTAGAAAGGCTGCTTAATGAGAATGGCTTGCTTTTCCCATCCTTTGTCATCCTTGTGACAATCATAGTAAGGAAGTATTGGGAACAAGACATCTGAATTGCAATGCCCAGTCGTCTGTAACAGACAGAAGTTGCATGCGCTACTCCTTAACCTTTGAAACAGTCTGGGATTTTTTTTGAGTGGCTGGTTGTTCCACCTTTTTTCTCCCAGGTTCCCAGGGCTGCGCAAGGGGAGAAGAGGAATCAGTCAGCCAGTCAGTCCAATTAAAGCACATGCAGACTACTGCTATCTTTCACAGGGGGCATGAGTGAGGAAAGAAAAAAAACTCATTTGTGCAACACAGGTCACAGAGAGGAAAGAGAATGAGACTATAGCAGTACATGCCTCTAAAAGCAGACTGCACAAGAGTGGAGTGAGCCTCTATCCATTATTTCCACTGGATGGGGGTAAAGTGTATCTTTGTATTCTTCTTTTGATCTATGTTATGCAAATGTCTTCCCTGACTAAAAAATTTTGTTCTTTGTACCTGTAGGGCCCTGACAGGCATTCTCTGGCAAATCAAGTTCTAGCAGCTTACCATGGTACCACCCTGGCTGTGTCTGCCATCCCTGCCACAGGGGTTTGTCTCACTGAAGAGTCAGCAAAATGGACAAAAAAAGTTGGGGGCGGAGGAGGTACGGGGGGTGGGGGAGCGTGTGCTGATGCCTCAGCTGCTCCACTTCACAGCTTGGCAGTTTAAATTAACACACCAGACATGGACTGAAGCACCTGAGGTATGGGCACACATCCCTGCAGCTGGAGGGGGTGATTATCTTAAACTTCTGCAAGTAGGTTTATGAGATAGTATCTGTCAGAGCAATTATCATAGCACTTGATTAGATTCTCATTGTCTACACAAGCAGGCCACCAGCAACCTGCCTGAGTATTGTCTATGTGCAGCCCTTGAAGCAATAACCCATGGGGAATACTGTAGTAACTCCTCTCTGTGTAGTTGGTTTGTAGAGCTGTATGCTTTACCATATACTGTACTGGATTCAATATGGAGATGATTTAGTAGATGATCTCTTCATCTAATTCACAAAGGAAGCCATCTGTTTCAAAGGGTGACTTACAGCCCTGGAGTCAATAGATGATGTATCTGATTTAGAAGGCATGTTTGACACTTCAGTATGAAGTACTGTATAATGTATTGCAATTCCTTGTGCAATGCATTTACTTCAGTGCACGGATGTATACGTGTGCCTGCTTTTGGAGACTGGGGGGATGACTAGATTCTGGTTTAGATGTTAATAGGTACAATAGTCTTTATGACTGTTCTCTGTAGGACCTTTGTTAGAAAACACAAACTAGCAGGTATGAGACGGAAAGGGCATGAATGATTAGTCCAGGTTTCAGTAAACACAGTGGTTGTTGTTATCAGAGGTTGATATCACTTGATGTAGACCCTGCACTGAAGAGAACTTCAGAAAGATGATGGCTGCATCCTCAGTATAAGTTCATTTCATCTGGGCTTGTCTTTCAGCTCAGAACCCACAGAACTCAATTGTATCCAAAGATACTACTCTCAGGGAGACCCAGAGTGAGCACAGATTCTTGAGTAAGGCTGATCAGTAGGAATAACTCCAGTTTCCAAGAATATATGCATGCTGGGGCTGTTTCTGGGTGGGTCAAACACTGCTGATGCAGAAGATAGTATGTAGAAGATAGTTAAGTGCAGCTAGAACAGACATGCTTTCACAACAGCAACAAAGCGGATTGTGATGGACATTCAAGAAAGAAGCCACAGGATTTTTCTAGCAATGCACATCTATGCTAGACTTCGAAATACAAGATCAAGAAAATAATCATAGAGACATGATTTTTAGGAACTGGTAGCTTTTGTCAGATGATAATTATTCTTATTGCTGTGGGCAAATCAATTCTTTTTTGTTTTGTTTCACTTTTTTTTTGTCTAAGAAATAGCATACATACTATGGACCATATCTTACTGGGGATTTATGGTATCTTATGGGCTAAAGATGTTTTAACATAATTCACTGTCAGGAAGAAAACAAAGCTAACAACAGTGAAAACAAGTGATTGCAAGTCAAGCGCAATTTGTCCTCCAGCAAAACATCTGTAAATGATGTTGTAAGATGTGCGTATTAACCACCTTTTACCAATGAGAACTGGTTCTTTAGTTCATATTTACAAGGTGACAAATTTGGGAAACCTTTCCTTTAGTTGAGCTGCTCTGAGTTTATCCCAGGAGAGCTGAGTAGGGACTATCACCATGTGTGCAGTATAGAAGGCCTGCACATTAAAGAGGAAATACAATGTTCCTATAATTAGGCTACAGAATTTTCCACTCTTTCATCTTCCCTTGTTGCTACACACCTTTCTCATTTTTATTGAGTGTTTATGTGATTTATAGAACAAATGCAACTGCATATGCAGCACTGTACTTAGTGATTATCCAAAAAAAAGAAAGTAAACATTTACATTCTTCATCTACCCCTCCTTTATCCACAGTCGCCCCCAGGAGAAGAGATGGGGAAATCTAAAAGTCCTCTTGATATTATACCACTTGTTGTTTCTTAGAAATGTTTCTTTAAATGGGATCAGCCATCACTTCCTATTAGTACAACCAGCCTTTTCAGTGATGAAATTACACAACAGGCAAGACTGTGAATACTTAGGAGTCATAAGACTGGTCTTGTGAATATACTCCTGTGTCCTACTGCATTATGAGGGGAGAGCGCTTTGCTTTGCAAAACTACCACAAAGATTTGAAAGCTCAAGAGAGAGTGTGGAATGGTGTACAGCTGCTTTCAGCTTTTTACTACCCTCTCTGGCATTATGTACCATGTCTAAGTCTCTTCCATGTCCATTTTTCATAGACAGTATCTAGTTGGTCTCATTTTGCCCGCTGGATGGGAGCAAATAACCAGATTGCCACGCTATTGTGAAGATTATGAAGCCTTCTTTGGAGGAAGCATATTAGAGCTGCAGGGAGAGGTCTCCTGTCCTGCAGTTCAATGTTGTTCCACTGACAAGGGAGTGATATAAACAATAGACCATAAGTGTTTGGTCTGCAATACTCCTTCTCAATAGTTTCTGCTGGTCTACAAAACCCTTTCTGCAATGCTAATGAGGCTTTTCATCACTCAAACCCCTCTAGCTGGAGTAATGCTTTCAAAGGAGTGTGTCTGTGAGATATCTAGGGAGAATATCTCTCAGAAACCTTTGGAAATGCAACAGGCCTTGCAACCAGGTGGGTGAGATAGGGGTGGGAATTAGAGTCATAGAAAAAAAAAAAATCACTAAGTACTTGATTTAAGAATATAGGAAAGATGTGACTACCCTCTCTAAGATGCTTGCTATGGCATAGGCCATATCATTCGCTGAGACACCAGAAGGAGACACAGTGTCTTATCTTCCTTTACTCTCTTATAAATTAATTCTTTGAGCTCACTGATGACTTCCATGCTGATGGTCAGATGACCATTCACCCTGCCCCCACAACTCATGAAGTGTATTTCTTGCATTCTCACTTGCTCTGTTGTAACAAGAACTGCTACTGAAAAATCCCCTTACAAAATTTAGAACCAAATATCGGGACAAGTGCAGACAACATGGGGACATTCAGGCTGCAGGTTAGTATTGAGCAGTACTCATTTAAAAACTTCACATCAGAACAAAGCATTAGCCATGCCAGGAGGTTTATAAAATCCCTCTGTGTCTCAGCTGTCTTAGTGGATTAATGGTCAGGTATTATCAGTGAAGTAGATGCCCTGAGTTTGACTTTTTGTCTAGTCTCCCTTTCTTCCAGCTGAACTGAATTAAGGAATGCTACCTATGCAGAGAACAATGTGCTTGATACCTTTTATGGGAGAATGGGCACAGATCTGCAAGTCACTGGGAAGTATTTATTCCCTCCAGTGGCATTCAAATGCTGTCCCATATTGTGCTTGCTCTCTCCCCCAAGGAGAATTTTGCTCTTGACAGAGCTATAGCAGGAGATTTGAGCAAGTCCTTAGACAGCAGAACAGTATGTATGACAGGTGCTGGTTAGAAAGGATATACCAAAGTGTGCTCATAAACACCACATTGTAACAATTCTGTCAAGAATATTAAAGATTTCTTCTCAGGAAAACAAATCCAAGCCTCTAAATTCTTCACTGATAATAAAAGTAAACTATTATAGTTTTCACTTGCAAGACCAGTTTTCTGATTTTTATGTAGATTCCTCATGATGTATAGGACTTGTTTAAAAATGAAAAAGCAACCTTCTCCATCATAGACCCATTCTGATCTCACTATACAAATCTGGGATAGATCGAAGGAAGTCAGTGACCTAATGTGAATGTAAAGTCAGTGTGAGTGAAATAACAGTCCAGCAACAGCTAACTCAGCTATGTAGGTGCCTGTGTATACAATTATTATAGTGACCCCAAGGGGAAACACATATGAGGCGATCACAGAATATATGTGAAACCTTCCTCATAAATGTTTAAACAGTCAGCATTGTGATGCAGTCCCTTCAGCAAAAACAAGAAGTGCATTAGCACAGAAGAGAACAGCTTGTAGAAGTGGTAGAGTATTCCAGCCTCTACTCTGTTCTTGTCCGCCCCCACAGTTCTGGTAACCCTTCACCCCTTCATTCCTTTTGTGCTAATTTCTTTGCTTAAGGAGACCAAGTGCTGCTAGAAAAATAAGTAGCAGTCTTAAGTCAACAACAACAATAAGAACATCGAAAAATAAACCCTTAGAATATTGTTTAAAGGCCCAAAGGTCACGAGAGCCAGACAGTGGCCTTCTGGTGTACTTGAATTAGGAGACTTTACAGCAGTGGCAGATATTTGAGCTCTGCAAGGAGCCAAAATGTGGATGCCAGTGGTACGAGAGTCAAGGAGTCCTTGGATCAAAACCTACAGAAGTCACTCCATAATCTGAATCTTTTCCTAGAAACCTCAGAAAAGCTGGCCACTGTAGTTATGCATTAGTCCCATTCCCAGGGGACCGAACCTGCAAATGGCACGGAGCACTTCTCAGCTGCCGCTACCCAAGGTATCATACAGTGCTCCCATGTGCTAGCACAGATCTGCAGCTCTATCCCACAGAGTATTTTTGCCTAAATTCTTCAAAGCAGGATAATTATATTAGAACACACCCTGCCTCTCAGCATTATCTGCTTGGGCTGAGTAATCCACAGATCTTTCTTTACTATTTTTCACTATTTTCTGTAACAAAGTTGGGTAAGACCACAGTAACTTGCATCTGTCTGCACTGTGCTCCACTGTCTCATTAGGCCTCATATTGCTCTGTGTGACAAAGGTAGAACTTTCAAATGGTTCTGTTTTTCTTTGTCTCACATGAGTGTTGCTGATACATGGAAAACTACTTGAGCTGTAATAATGGGGTCCTCTCAACAAGTTAACTGATGGCACAAAAATGGGAGGCCTGGCTGATTCACCGGAAAGGCCTTGCTGCCACTCTACACTTGCCTTCATTGAACCTGGTGAGGTTTCTCTCTGCCAAACTTTCAAGCTGGTCAAGATGAGTCTTGCACCTGAGGAGCACCAGAGTCCTGCACCAGTAGAGGGTAGAGGCTGACATACCGGAGAGCAGCTCTGCAGAGAACCAAGAGTCTTGGTTGATGATAACCTGAACATGAGCCAGCAATGTGCCCTTGTGGCCAAGAGAGCCAATGGCATCCTGGAGTGCATTGAGAAGAGTGTGGCCAGTAGGTTAAAGGAGGTTCTCTTCCCCCTCTACTCTGCCCTAGTAAAGTCTCATCTGGAATACTGTGTCCAGTTCTGGGCTCCCCAGTTCAAGAGACAGGGAACTTCTGGAGAAAGTTCAGTTGAGGGCTACCAAGATGAACAGGAGACTGGAATGTCTCTCTATGAGGAAAAGCAGAGATCTGGAGCTGTTCAGCAAAGAGAATACTGAGGGAGGACCTTATCAATGCTGATAAATACCTAAAGGAAGGATGTTGAGAGGATGGGACAAGTCTTTTTACTTTAGGGTCTGATGAATGAGCAAGGGGTAATGGACATGGGCTGGAACACTGGAAGTTCCACTGAGAATGAGGAAAAACTTATCTCCTGTGGGGGTGAGGGAGCCCTGGCACAGGCTGCCCAGAGAAGATGTGGACTCTCCTTCTCTGGAGGTTTCCAAAAACCACCTGGATGTGTTCCTGTGTAACCTGATCTAGGTGGAGCTGCTTTGGCAGGGGTGTTGGACTAGGCGATCTCTAGAGATCCCTTCCAACCCCTACTATTCTGTGGTTTTGTACACTTTTCTGTGCTGCATCATCAACTGTATAATTACAATGGCACAGATTTTTTTAGAATGAGTGTACACTTGTTCCATGACAATGTAGGTAATTCCAAAGAAGATCCTAGATAATCCTGGAAGAATGTACACTGGGATCCCTGAACCACAATATTCAGAAGCAGTCTCCTTCACCTTACTGCTATTGAGTTGGATCATGGCCTTTGGGTCTTGTGCAGCAGGCAATATTGTGCAACAGTTCCCATAACTCCTTGGGAAAGCAATATTGAAATATGATGTTGCACTTCTATTGCTCAAATGTAGATGTCTGGTGGTGTTTCTGTTATTTTTTCTATGTCTGGCTTTCATTTGCTGTTTTAGAAGGTCATAGGTCTCTCACAGGCTCTGTGGCAAATCTGCCATCCCCCTGTGGGTGCCATGGATATATAAGCATGGCTTACATGGCATTGCAAAAAGACCTGTATTAAGCAGCTGAATTGTACCAGGGGTACTGGGACAGCTGAGGTGGCAGGAAATTGCTGGTATCTAAGGTGGCGTCAGGGGAAAGTAGAAACAATGAAGGTAACTGCAAATAAAAGAACATGCTCAGAGTTCAAGTGACAGGTTAAGAGTCAGGTGGCCTGAATCCAATACTTGACACAGGCTCTTATATATTATAATCGCCTCTTTTCAGGGAAGCTATTTAGCATGGGACTCAAACTGTTACTGTATGTCTGCACAGCTCAAACTGTTACAGTATGTCTGCAAGGTACAACATGGATTCTTTTTCATTTCTCACAATAAGAGAAGGAGAGGGAGGAGACAAAGAACTGTTCTTCCTGTACTTCTTCACTACTTTAATCTCTTTGCTCTTCTTCTGAAGGTGATTCTCAGAAAACCATGGTACAAAGTAAGCATGTTTGTCCTCCACTGTACTTACATTTCTGCAGTTTGCACTCAACGCATTAAGTCAAGTCCTTATCCCAGACACCAAATTCACATTGAGTCTCACTTTTTAATTTATCTCTTCATTAGTAAATTTTTTTTGCCCCCCTTAAGTTAGAACACCCTTCCCTCTTTCTCTAATACATTTCCCTTCTTTTAAAAGTGTATCTGTGGCCCCAGGTATGGCTGAAATGAGTGAACATGTTATGTGGTGCTTCAGGGAATTCCTGAGAATTGATTGAAGTCTTCTGGGATCTGCATTCTGAGAACTGAGAGCATAAGTGCTGAAAAATCTGTTTGTGAATCAAATCCAGACATTAATATAGAGTAATGCGTGTGTGTGTGTGTGTTCTCGCATGTGCATGGGGGAGGGGGGGTGTTAAATAAAAAAAATAAAGATTGACACAAAGAAAGAAAATAAGAAGGAAAAAAAAAAAGGACCAGAATCCTAAGGGTTTTGGAGTATGTTTTTTTTTTGAGTGAAAGCTAATGGAATCCAATATAACTGCTGAAACCTTGTCGTCCTTCCTATCAGTGAGAGCCTTTGAATAAGCTAAATCCTTAATCAGTATAGCCTAAGACCCCAATGACTATGTGTAGAAGTGTTAGTCCAGATAAATCCTTAAAGGTTTCAAAGATTTCAAGAGCACTGGCACTTTTCTGTGTAGTGCCTGCCCTTTGTCCTTTTCTCCATGATGTCATTATTGAAGTCTTACACTCACTATGCATGGTGTAAGTTGACATTGACAGTTTCAACACTTTCACACTGACTCTGGAGGATTGTAAGCTTTGAAGCTATTTGGCCTTGAGCAGTGAATTCTTTTTTTGAGCTCATACTGGCTTATAATATCGGAGAAGGTTTGCATTAGTATAGCCCCTGCTTCAATTATGAGAGGAGGCTGGTTTCCAAGTTGGAACTGATACCCACATGACAGGAATAGTGAACATTATCCCATTTCAGATGGGCAGCAGTGTCAGTGTTCCTGAATCCCCCTGGGACGCAACAATGAGTTTTCATTTTAACATCACATTCAAAGCAACATCAGCACCATGGCTTTTCTTGTAATCAGAACTCTGAAGAGCAATTAGGCTTGGAAGTGACTGCAAGAGTATGTGCTCTTCTGCCCTGTGATCTGTTTGTTATTAGATTTTTTGGAAACATCTGTATGGGGCCAGAGGCATATTTCATATGAGTGTAATTCAAGTATTTTATGAAAATAAAAATAAAAATGCTATGTGGTGATTTAGACACACTGAATATCAAAGCACACAAGCACTAACAAGCAGCATGAAGAAAGTGAGCTGTCCAGACATTTGCTTGTGCGAGTTGTCCGGTGGAACTTGATCAGGATGACAAACATGAGCAAAGACTTCTAGACTGGGTCCAAAGCCTCAGGCACTGTTGGATCTGTGGGTGGTAAGTTTGAGACTTCTCCAGGTGAAGCCAAACAGGCTTTGCTATGTGCCTATGTAGCTTTGAGGAATGAGGCCCTGGCACCCTTGAGGATGAAAGGCTGTTGCAATGGGACAGTTGTGGGAGAGAAAATCTTCCAGAAATTGTAAGCTGAGTCTGTATCTGTTCCTAAAATTTCTGTCTTTCCATGGAGTATCCTGGTGAGGATAAAATGGGACAGTGGGACATTCAACTACCTGAAATTTACTAGCTCAGCAGGTAAATGCTATCAGCTAACTTTGTTGAATACAAATGGCATAGCAGAGTTCACAATGCAGTGTTTGGTTTTTCAGCTCTCAACAGCTGAAAACTGAAAGAGGAAGGATGGAATTAAATCTGATGGTTTCAGAATACCTGGTCAGTCTTTTAAATAGGGATGAAAACCGAATAAGTCACTGAATCTGCACAAAAGTACATTCTCTACCTGCATGTATATTTGGCTGTAATCCTTTAGACAGATACTGTGAGCAGTCACAAAGCTTAGTTAAACAGCCTTGGATCTCTGTTATAGCCACAAACACAGCTCTCTTGAGTTCTTCTCCAGAAATGTTTTGTATCAGTAAAAAATTTTGTTGGATACTTTAATAGGCAATATTTACCCGTTGCAAATACCAGAACTATGTACAGAACAAGGAAACTTTTTTATTTTGATGAGGCACCATAACTCCAACACAGCAACAGTGTAGCCATATGAACAATAAATAAAAGACTTCCACATAACTGTTGGCAATGGTTCATGCTCTCTGCCCCCACATCCAAAAAGCTGCCATCCTCCTTGCAGTCTGGATTTAGGCAAAGTCCTGCTGTTCACCTGGTCCCTGTACCCCCAGCAGTGATATGAGTCTGACCTGAGGCTTCCCAACTGGTCTCAGGTTGGACCAATATCTGGGAGGGAATGACCACACTGAGTTGACATTGATTAAATACAATCCTTGGGGAGGAGGGGGACAGAGCAGGAAGTCTTCTCAGTAAGAGAGAAAGTAATAGTTGCCAAAACATACACTGTAGCCTTCTAAAAGAAAAGACCCTTGCATTTTCTTTTCTGATCAGTTCCACTAACAGAAGTTATGTAGGAAGTTTCCTCAGATGAAGTTGTTTCTGAGGCCTGCTTGTCAAGAGGTACAGGCAGAGATACTTGCACTCCTGAGGAAGGAGATTCAACCTTAATGACCATTCTTAAAGGGCAAATCCATTTTCTGAGTTCTGGAAGAAAAACATCCCCAAATTTTTCCCTGTTGCTTCACCTGCTGTCTTGATAGAACAAATAAATAAATAATATCAGGAAATTCTTGAGTAAAGGTATTTTACTACGTTTGGCAACAGTAGGGGTAATAATCTTACATTGATATAAAATGTCTGTAAGGTATGAAACTCTCACCAACAGTGTTATAACTTTAATCAAATCCATCTCCAGAATTACTTAAAACTTCTATGAGTGTACATAAGAGCAGAACTTGATTCATTGATTTTGCTGGACTCTCTTCCATTAAGGCTGGAAACTCCTGCATGTGTAAGTTACTAGATTGACTGATTCTGAGGGACAGACAGAATTTCAAGGTCCATGAGAGCATAAATAGGTAGAAAGAAAAATGCCAATCTCAAAAAATTATAATCTTATTAAAAAGGTGGAAAATTATAACATACATTTAATTATTTAACTTGTTACGTGAATACTGAGTAAAGTAAAATAAAGTCTATGGCTGAAAGTATTTTAGATAAGATCCTCAGTCAGTGTAAAACACCAAGTCACAAAAATCAAAGGGCTAATACTGAATTTCACCCACATGGGGTAAGATTGAAGAATTACATTGATTTATCCTTGCAACCTGTAAAACCTGTGGCACTTCAGTACCAATGCTCTGGAGTCTCCTGGTGTTACTGTACTTATAAATTGTTTCTGGCTATCTTCTCAGTAAGTCACCAGAAATGTAGCAAAAATCAATACAGGGGAAAAAAAAGTCCTTCTGCTACTATGATTTTCTTCTACTTCAATGCAGTATAAAATGTTCAGAAGAAGACTACTTCTGAAGCTCCAAATCATTTTTCTCTTCAGTAACCTAGTTTGTGAATGCGTGCATTCAATTCACTTTCAAGCAACATCATTCTAAGGCACAGTTTTAATCTGTTTGGTTTAGTGATGTTTTTGTGAGCACAAAAATATTGTCATTTCTTTGTTCTGGGGAGAGAAATTTCTGTTTTTCAGAGAGAAATTTGTCAAATAATTCCCTTCATTCCTTAACAATAATGAGAAATGTAAGGCTCTCTCCTGTGTGCTTTCTCCTGGAGTAAGTGACAGACGCTAGAGAAGCTGGGTCAAAACTTGTCTTGACTTGGCCCTATATGACACCGATCCAGAACCTGGCTCCTGATTAGGAAAATTTAGAAAAGGCAGCATAATTGTCAAAACCTCTGGTCAGAGTGAATTTGTTTCTCCTGTTAGGTTAAAGATAAAAGTATTTTCCATATAAGGACTTAGGAATATGTATGTGGTGCTGTTTAGATCTATGATAAAATTCATATTGACTTTCCATAACAGCTTATCATTTATTATCAAAACTCTCAGTCAGTTGCTCAGTGATTTCTCTCATATCTTGACCAAGCACTTTGATGCAGAACTACAACATATGTAACTACTATTTCAATTCAATGCACCATTTCTACAGGTGTGAGCTGGGCAAATGAGTGGCAATGAACAGTAGTGAACATTTTCCACGTACCAGTGTGGATTGACACCATCCCAGACTTGCAAAAACTTGCTTTTTCTCTAAAGTTCTAACTTTTCCCAAAAGATAGAGTTATTTTTTTTGTCTTTTTTTGTTTGTTTGTTTTTTCCCCACAATGCATTTGTGAATGACAAAGGAGCATGAAAAATAGTGTGGGGTAAACACTGGAGACTGGTCCAAGGTTCCCCCGTGGAGCCTGTATGATGATTATTTGGGCACTGGAACATCTCCATGAGTCAGAAAAGCAACCTGAGATGGATGTTTAACAATCATCTACCTTTGACAGAAAAAAGAAATGAGACTTAATTACCTTAGAGACAAAGAAGAATCTGGATCAAATTTGAGTTTTTCATCATCTTGCCATTTTTAACAGAGCTCAGTGGTGAGGGAGTGGGGTAGAAGACATCTGTAATATTTACAGTGTTTGGGAATAGCAAAGGGAGCAAGATAGGATAGAAGGTTAATGCCATCTTTAATATGGAAAAACTACTCTCTCCCTGTGACATATGCCTATGGGATAATCTTGATATATGTATGAGTGTGAACAAAATGTCAGCCAGACTTTCATTAGTTTCCACCTCCCCCTTGAATGCTCTTCCACAGCCCAGAGTTGCTTGCAAGAGTCTTGAAGTGGAAATTATCCAGATTATGCAGCTACAAAGACACAGTTTTTGGAGAGGGGAAAAATAAATGTGTCAGATAATTCCCCTTCACTCCTGAAAAACAAGGAGAAGTGCAAGGTTCTCACTCTGCTTTAATGTATGCTCTGACACTCATCTCTTAGGGCCATACGACACAGGACGCATCTTGTTGCATCAACATAATGATTGTAGGGCTTGGCAAAGCTGGACTTTTGGCTAGAAAGAAAAGAGATGCTCTGGGTTTTTTAATACCAGAACTGTAAATAATGCCTCTAACTTTGCTTCTTTCACTATTTCTGGTTAAGAATCCTGCTGGTTTGTTCTATTCTGTAGCGCAATAGCATAAGCATGTTTAAAGATACCTCAAAGTAGTAGGTGAGGCAAAGTAAAAGACAAAAGCAAGAATTACCCATGATCTTTTCACAGAGCCCTGAGTGTCCTTACCTGACAGTCTTCAAATGTTTGAGACCTCCGTGATAGAGGATCTTCCTCTCCTGAGAGCAAGCAGTATCTTACACTATTTGGCCTACAAGGTCCCTGGTTTTTTGTCTGCAAATCCACCTGCCCTGTTTGAACAGAATTTGTCTCATCATATACTAATTTCTCTGAACTCTGGGGTCATGCTTAAGGGGCATCTGAAAGAACAAGAGGAAACCTTTAAAGCAGTTCCTATTAATACCATAGCAGTGGGATTTGGTTGCCATCTGCTTGCTGAACACTGTTAAGTCACATGCAGCCTTGCTGGGGTACCTAAGAAGGCATATGTATTGCTCTCCTCCATCTCTGTGTGGAAGGCTCCGTTGATTACCTATGAAGGAGACCATGCCAAATAAACAAATAAATGTAAGGCTGTCTCTCAAAGCTTTGTAATATTTTAGCAACAAATTCCTGAGGCTGCCTTATCATAGACCCATGAGGCCACTCACTGAAAAATAAGGATCTCCCGATGTTTTATCTGTTCCAGATCCTAAACTTTCCCTTACATCCACCTTGCAAAAGCCACCATTAACATGTCAACAGAGTACTGAACCGCTCTTGGGACTGTCTAGCAGCTGTTGTGTGTCTGTTTTATGAGCATTATGTTTATTAGTAATTATTATTTTTATTGTTATAATCATAGTAGTATTTGTTAGGGTTTTACATAGGTTTTTACAGGTCAGCTGGCCCCTGCCTCAGTGAACACACTGTATCAGTTACATGATAGAGAGATTTTTATGAATTAAATCTGGATTTTTCTCACTCCACACTGAGGTTCGGTGAGTGCTCCACATGGTTCCCCAGGACATGAAGGAAAGCACAAAAGAATCAGAGGAGCAAAGGAAGGAGAGAAACTATCTGAGGAAGAACATGGAAGCTGAATTTGTTTCATAGTCACAGAACAAGAGTTTGGCATTACAGGAGGTGGATAAGAGGATGAGAAGCCTAGAAACAATTCTGGCTATCAATCTTGGAGAAAAGAGGGCCAAAGGTAAGCACAGTATTGGTATCAAATGTGACCAAAGCACAAGTGATAGGAGTCTCTGGAGGAAAGGGAGAAGTGAGGAGAATGGAAAGAAGGAATTGTATGTTGATAAAAACATAGTGGGTGCCTGCACACATCTGCACAAATCAGATACAGGACCATACTTTTTCCTTATCACCGCATACACAAAAGTCAGCAGCCCAAGATAAGGTTTGCTGTCAACATGGCTATGATAAACAAGAAGGAATGGGTAGCTAGGAGAGTGAGAAAAGAGAGTTACAATGCATTAGAACAAGAATATAGGGTGAACTTCTAAAGTCTAGGATCATGTATTTCTCACAATAAAGCAAACAAGGCAACTGGCAGAGTTCTATAGGGAACATGACATCACTGCAGATTTTTAGGGATAATCATTTAACTGGATTAGCCCCAAAGTGCTGTGTCTAAAATCAGCATCCCTGTCTCTTTATGTACTCCAGATGAAACACATTAGCAGAAATATGGCAAGGGACATTCACAATGCACTGTTCTACATTATCAGCATTTTTTGCAAATCTGCAATTAGTCTAAAGGGCCTGGGTAAATTAGGCCTCTTGATAAATGAAGCACCTAGACAGGTCTCAGATTTATTGGATCTAGCTGTCCTGCTGTCCAGAGCCTGTCGGCTAGGCTGTGGAACAGAGATGGTACAATAGGAAAGTCTATGAAGCCAATGTACTTGTGAATTGCTGAGCAAACGCTGGAAAGCCCTGATGGGCTGCTGACTGATTAGTTTTGAAAGTTTATGCCAGGAATAGTGTAAGTTTAGGGAAAATAGAATGAATGAAGAAATTAAGAGATCTTCTTCAATCTTTAGTATGTATGTGTGAAATCCTGTGTTATCATAGTTACAGGGACACTTAGCATCTGAGACATATATGCACACATATGTACACTATGGCACAGAGAGAGGAACAATTACTGAAAACAAAACTAGTACTCTTATATTGCACAGATTCTGGATTTAAAAAAAAAAAAAGTGCAATATTACAAACACTTCACCTTCCCTTCACACTAAATGAGTCTATTTCACAGGTGATTATTTCCCCTGGAAAAAAGACTAGGACTTTCTGTCATTTTTTTACTCCCAGAGTCATTTTAAAGAAAGTAGTGTACTATGGTGGGACATTTTTGATACATACAGTCCCTTGCTTGCATGTACAGCCTTGCTCCTAGCTGTTTTAATACCTCCCCCAGCTAACCAACACACAATACAGTTGTCTCCTGGGAAGGAGCAATAGTTTAGAGGAGGGGAGGAGGTATAGGGACTATTCAGATTATTCTCATTTATATCTTGAGATCATCTGCAGTGATTTCCAACTAAAGTACGGCGACACCTGCCAACTCCTCTGCTCTTGCTTTTGCTCTTGCTGAACTCAGCTGAACAAGCCAGTTAGGATTTTCCAGCAGATGTTCAGACATTTCTCTCCCCTCCCTCTCTTTCTTGCCTTCTGTCTTTAAAAGCCCTGTAGGACCCCAGAAAAAGCTTGCAACTGTCCCCAGCTTCTCAGAAAAAGTCTATATCCAAAGTTACAGCTTACTGTCATTACATTGCTCAGATCAGCAGTGCTAATAGTTGAGCACAGAGACATTCTATATTGGTTGTGAGAAGGGAGAAAGAGTAGTAGAAGGATCTAAAATAGTTAGAACCATTCGTTTCTGAAAGAAGAGCAGTGTTCTGCAACTTCTCTCTGACTGCTTCTCTGCTCCCTGATCGCTCAGCGTTCTTTAGTAAACCCACATTGATTTTTCTGTCGATAGTATTCCCTCCAATCACAAAGAAACCGTCAGTGCCATACAAATGGCCAGTGTTTTCCTGCAGCACACTTAGCTCTTACACCTTGTAAAAAGCTTACTTAGCTGCTGCATCTCTCCTTTCAAATGAGTACACTCTATGTGATCTTAGAAGAAAGAGAGAAATCTCTTGTGCCTACCAGGTACCCAAACTCACCCTGGAAGTGCACAGTGTATCCAATTACACTGCAGTTTGATCCTGCTACTTTTCAAGGCCTTCTAAATTATGGAATTAAAATGGTTTAGTGGAAAAAAGGATTGGTGACACTAGCAGTGTTAAGAATTTAGAATGTGCCTTCTCATATATTTAAAAAGGCTCTTTGAATATCATCAAAGAGATTTAAGAATTTTTATTCCTTTTTAAAGCTGTTTTAAAACTGATTAGACTTTTTAGAATAGATTTCATCTTATATCTACCTATCTCTGTATCTCTCTTTCTCACTCTCTTTCCTCCCAAGTCTTCCCTCCTGCTGATTAATCAAAGTTTTCTTTGTGAACATAGGGCACTTCTGCCAAAATATCATCATTTTACCTAAGACTGAAGCCTGCCGCCCAGCACCGAGACCTGGCACTGTTTTGTGTTAAGGCCTCCTAAGTGCTGTAGGTGTAAAAGACTAGGGAGAGTCAGTAGTTTTCCAATAATTTACTCTTTCCAACAACAGAAATTCCTGACATTAGTCTCATAGCAGTGCTGAAAAAAAAAAAAATTCTCAAAAAAACCCACAAGTTGGGAAAACAGAGAAAGAAGCTACAAGTTCTGGTGTCCTTGTCACTTGAAAAGAGTAAAGGAACCTGCTCAGAAAATGTCTGTGAGTTCATCAGTGAGATGGTGAGGTCAGATGGATGTCTATTTGTCTATGTATGAATGTGTGCTTGTCAGTTGAGATAGAAGGCATCTGCATCCATGAAGTCTAAGCTTTGCAGCAACACCTTGAAAATGTTGACATTCACCATTTGAAAGTAGTTAGCAGTGCTGTTGTCTTTGAAAATACTTACAATAATAAACATTAAATGCTTTCAAATGGTAAATTGGAACCACAACATCTGAGTGGTGTTCCACTACTGTTCATGAAGGTATCTGTATCTGCATATACAGAGATATATGTATACACATGCATGCATGTTCATGACAATAAGAGATAAAGTGATTTACACAAGGCTGAAGAGAGAGAAAAGCTGACAGGCTCTCCTGCAGTATTTAAAGGAGAGAAAGCACAGTCTTGTGGTTCAGGAACAGAACTGCATATGGCCATCTCTGGGCACTGGGACCAGCTGTGCCAGAACAAGTCCCTGGCTGGAGATATCCTAGCTGTCAAGACTGTTCCCTGACACATTGGGGTCCTGACAGCAGGATTTTCAACAGTCTTGATTATCTCCAGGAGGAGAGGTGAAGGGATGCCTAATTCTTTCCAAACCGTAGGATGAGAAGCTGGGCAATAGAAAAGTGTCCAAAGTTAGTAGGTGCTTCTAACAGTCTAGCTGATGACCTTTACCCACAGTAGAGGATCTCCTGGGGCTAGCACTGAGGCTTTGTTCATAAATGATTATCAAATATACTGACATTCTCAGCTGCTCTGAGCTAAGCTGCAAAATGTTCTCACTCCATAAGGGACAGGTTGCTAACAAGCCTGAAACTCTCTGAGATTTACACCGGTGTAAATCAGAAGCAAAACCAAAACAGTCAATATAAGCCATGCTGTCGTCAAACTAGAATGACTGAAGGGAAAATTGTGCCTCATTCTGCTTGTCAGTTTACAGCTAAGTTGGAAGTCACATGTTTGGCCCTAATTAAACAGTTTTAAATGAAACAGAAGTTCAGCACAACTTCCTCAAATCCCTCAACAAAAATTAACCTACCCCCGCACCCCCAGCAATGATAATGAAGTCCTGTGGAACAGCAAAATTTAAAATGAAAAAAAAATTCTCCCAGTAAGAATGGTATCACCTGTCTTGACAGCAGAAGCAGCTAGGGACAGAGTTTGTCCTCAGGACCAGGGTTCCCAGAAACAACCAGTCTTTGTGCAGTTCTTTCACTGGTCTATTAAAGCCAGGACGAATTTCACTGCAGTTGTCTATGGGAGCTGCATTAGGTCAAACAATGAATACTTTAGAATACCATCCTCACATGTGTGAAAAATAATTAGGAGGACTAGGGATGGCTCTCTGGCATAAAATCTCCTTGTGGGGAGACTTATTTCCCCAGAGCAAGTGGGAGATCCATTGCCTTCTAAAGGCCTGTCCTGAGACATCCCAGCTGGTTCTGGTTGAGCAGGAAAGGAGGAGGCCACGAGACCACTGCGTTAACAGGGCTGGTGCTGGGTGGATTTGTAGAGCTCTGCTGAGCCTTGAGGCTGCACCATGCAGGTGGCCTGTGCTACTCAGAAACTTCATCACTGGTGACATGATTTGGGAGGTTGCTACTGAGAGACACCCTGCCTGGTGGTGTGTCCTCCATCAGGGACACCTATGGCCTTCATCTGCAAAAGGAAGCTGGAGTGCACAGGTCTGCCACCACCCTGAGCTAGGCACAGCTCTGGCATGGACTCATGTGGAATCTTTGGATGGCAGCAGAGAATGAGAGCTCTTCTCCCTTTCAGACTATGAGTACACATTTCCAATTTTGTTTAGGATGTATATGCTGAAGAAAATGGCCCTTGGAGTGAGATATTACTAACTTTTTTGGTAAAGGGTATCCTTAGAAAGAGTAAGGAGACCAAAAGCAACTGCCTTTTCCTTTGACGGACAGGGCATGCAGGTGTTTGAGCTTGTCACCATCCCTGTAGGAATATACTTGTCTCCCTTTCAGTCTCTCTGCACTTTCGGTGGTTTCTGGCTTTGCCTTTAGATGCCAACACTGGCAGATGCTTTTTTTCTCCCCCATTCAAAGTACTGTGAAACATGACCAAACAGGGAATATCAGAGGCCATTAAACATGCTTTAAAAGTTCTTTAATTTGTTGTATCATGATAACCGCACTTTAATAAAAGCAATCTCTGGTCTTAATAGCCATACAATAAACTGTTATTTATATGAGTCAACATGGCTGGCTGAGCCTTCCAGGTGTGCCCCAGATTTTGAATCATTGGAGCAATCCGGAGGGAGGATGCTGTCTGACAGAAACCAAACAAGGCTTATAAACAGGTGCCATTTTGCCTAGTTGTATCTAGGGGTATGCTGGCTATATTAAGTGCCTGGCACAACATGGCACTTTCAGTGCTTTGATTTATTTCTGTATTACATTTAATTGTTTCCTTCTTGACGAAGCTTTAACATGCAATTCTTGTAAATATAACCTGCGCCCTCCATATGGCACTCTGGTTTTCCATTTTCAAATGCAATCGTCCTGGAATAATGACTGTGGTATAACTCAATTTGAGTTCTGCTGCTGGGGACTTTATTACATAATGCTTTCTAATTGACCCTCATAGTTTAATAAGACAGAACATTTCGCCAGAACATTGACAAAAGTTATTAATTTTCACTTCAGCAGAGACCAGTGTCCCAATTAAATCCCATGATAATGCCTGACTGACTGACTGACCTCATTATGGCTAATGCTTATTAGTCCTGCAGAGAGGATAACATCACACACTGTTAAAATGCCTAAATGAGCACATACAACTATTCAGCATGATTATAATTTACATACATGACTAATTTTACTCCACCAGTTCTTGTCTGGTGAAACTAATGCCGTAAACTCCTGTCACACAACAGGATAACCACTGAGAAATTTGAATCTATCACAAAAACAGCCCTGAAACATTCTAAAAGGAAATATCACCAGCTTAAATCCTACCTGCCTTCTCAAAAAAAAAAAGATTTTAAGTATATGTACTATGTGTACTTGAACTGGTTATGGGTTTATGCAAGTTTCTTTTTAAAATGTAATTATTTTGTTCTCTTTAATGAACTAAAATAATGGTTGTGATCAAACCTTTCTGCATGCCTTTTTACATGCCTCATGCAGGGATGTGTTTTCACATCTTCATAGAAGCTTTTTAAATTTCGTATAGATAGCAATTTCACAATGACCGGAAACCTTCCTTCTGCCTCTTTTAACAGTTCCCCTCCAAGAAATACACTTAAGACAAAATTATTTATAAATATATACTACAGTAAGCACATGTTTAAAACATCACCTGCTCTGACAGAGCACTCTGAAAAGTGAGCCAGAATGGCTGTATTTTTCATGTGTTTTTAAAGAGCAGTAGGATTGGGGAGTACGACACTTGTTTTTATGGCATAAGAAGTTTTTACACCTTTTTCCTCCATTTTAAGTTACTTTAACTACATACACATCACAACATGAAGTGTGCACCAATATTTCCATTCTAAATGTTTTACATGGATTTATTGCATCCTTTTCCCACAAGACTTTGTATTTGACAAAGGATAACAGTCAAACATCCTGTCTCCCAGGCTTTGGTTTGTTCAGAGGCAGAATGAAGTTTCAGGAGAGGAATCTACAAGACACAACAAGACTCACAGCTTCTGGTAGATAAAGATAAATAGTAACACCCACTGGCATATACACAGGGCAACCTCACCAGTGCCAGGTGATGGCCTAGATTTTCAGGTTAACTTTTTCAGACACAACCCAATGACATCCCAGTCAAAGTCTTGTTGCCTTCCAGTGGGATTTATCCTCTAATAGTGTATACATCTTTGAAAAGACTTCAGAGCCTGGTGGCATAGGCTCAGACTTCATTCTTCTTCAAAATGACCATGAGAGCAGAGCCAAGGTCAGTCACAGCATCCATTGTCACTGCATGACTGCTGGATGCACTGGGAAAGATTGTCCAGGAGCAGTCGTTTTCGTCATATCAGTCCCTTCAGACATATTAGTTTTTCATTCATAAATCCCTTCACTCATGAGACTACATTGAGTCTTTCAGCCTTGTTTTCAACCACATTTTCTGCTTTCATTGCTTCCAGTCACATATCTCACACTGATGTCTTCAATATACCTCCCCTTCAATCCCCATCTTAATCACATTTCATCTTCTACCATTGCACTTCAGAAAGGAATATAGCAGACATTGTCTACAAAAATGAAGTGCAAGCACTGCAGAAGATTAACTCTCAGACATACACAATAGATGTTTGCGTGGTTAGAAATGAGCAAAGAATTTGGCCCAGTGTGGTTGTAAATAAAACCTGGAAAGTGCTGAGAGGTGCTAATTAAGTTGATAGCAAATTCTTGATTTGAAAATAATTATTTGTCTTTTGCCATTTAACTGTCAAGTTTGATTTCCAGTGTCATATTCACTAACCACACGTGAGACTTAAGATAGTTTGATCCTTCACTCTATAAAATAAGCCAAGCAATTGTGAATGCATTAAAGAAACATTTGATCCCATCGTGCACTATGTAAACAATGTCTCCAAACAGAAATTATGGTGCTGCAAAACAGATCTTCAGTCCTGATACAAATCTCTGTACTCTGTTTTGCTGCCACATTTAATTGTAGCGGAGAGGAGAGGAGAGGAGAGGAGAGGAGAGGAGAGGAGAGGAGAGGAGAGGAGAGGAGAGGAGAGGAGAGAGGACAAACAAACCTGCTTGCTTGAGTCTGGAACTTGGTAAAAAGCCTTCATCAAAGCTGATGATTTGCGAATGATAATCAGCTTTTGACCACTCTGTTAGGGAGATCTGAGAATATCCAACATAAAAATGGCCAAATGGACTCCAAATAGCCAACTGAAGGATCACAGGGTCTGTTCGTGAGTCACATTTCTTTAACTGAGCCTTCTTAGGAACACAAATATTGGACTTTAAAACTCCCTGTAGTTCAGCATACAGGTGTTTTATTTGTTTGTTGTTTTTTTTTTTTTTTTCCAACTAGCGATCCTTCCAAGTTCTTTTACAAAGAGATCAACCACACTTTAGGCATACAGGAATAATACAAAATCAGCACAGGTAAAAGGATAAAAGGGCTGTTAGAAAGCTACATACAGTGAGGAACAGAAGTGACCATAATGCTGATTTCAGTCTATCAGAAAGCAGTCCAAAGATATGTCTATGAAAGTGGTCTTATGCATACATCAACAGAAGGGAACAAAATAGTGATGTAGATGTCAGAAGCAAAATAGTGAAAAAGATAATAAAAGGCCATAAAGAAGGAGAGAACGAACAGGTGAAAGATCAAAGTCCATGGACTGACGTCAGGCAAAGGCCTTGTATAATAACTTGCTTGCTTTAGATGATGCTTGAGAGAGCAAGCAAAGCAGGCTGTGAGTTCAGCAAGGTTTGAAAAAAGAAAAAGGAGAAATCAGTATGGAAAGAGGTTTTTTCACTACCTCAGAAGTCAAAATACTACATTGTGGCAGAAAATAAAAAGGCAGTCAAGCAACTTGTAATAGAAGATTTCTTCATCTGAGTCAAATGTTGCCCTCCAGTTATTTCATGGTGGAAGCCATGCGGACAGGATGTAGTTTTTAGTAACAATAGGGATACATAAATGAACAGTTTTGTCCATTTATTTTAGAACAATAAAGAAGAGCATAAAGGTCACAAACCAGTTGTGGGAGTTGAACCTAAATACACTACTGCCTGATTAGTTTCCTCTTGACCTTAGAGGGATGCTTTAGCATTCCTAGAAATATTTTCTCTTTGGTTCTTGTCACTCATGCCAACTTTCTCCAATACCTATTCTGAGGTCACATCTTCCTGCTTTTCTTTAAACTATATGGACCAACAACACAACAAAAGCTTTACACGTCAGTATGTTTTCTTCTCCTACTCTTCCCTGACCTTCACAAGTATTTCCTATACATGAAGTCGTGGGAGTAATCTTTTGAGTTGTAAGCCCTCTATGAAGACTGCAGCTAGCAACGTGTCCTCATGGTCAAGGAGGCCAATGGCATCCTAGCATACATCAAGAAGAGTGTGGGCAGCAGTTCAGGGGAGGTTCTGCTCCCCCTCTGCTCTGCCCTGGTGAGGCCTCATCTGGAGTACTGTGTTCAGTTCTGGGCTCCTCAGCTCAAGAGGGACAGAGAACTTCTGGAAAGAGTCAGGGCCATGAAGATGATCAGGGGACTGGAGCATCTTCCTTATGAGGAAAGGCTGCAGTCCTGGGGGTGTTTAGTCTAGAGAGGAGGAGATTGCAGGGGGATCTCATTAATGTTTACAAGTATATAAAAGGGGGATGTCAGGAGGTTGGGGTATCTCTTTTTTTCTAATGTATCTTGTGACAGGACAAGGGGTAATGGAACAAAAAATTCCATTTAAACATAAGAAAAAGCCATTTTACCATGAGAGTGAGGGACCCCTAGCACAGGCTGCCCAGACTGGGTGTGGAGTCTCCTTCCTTGGAGGTCTTAAAAACCCACCTGGACACATTACTGTGTGACCTGATCTAGGTGGATCTGCTTTGGCAGGGGTTGGACTAGATCTCTAAAGGGCCCTTCCAACTCCTACCATTCCATGACTCTATGTGCATGCCACTTTGTTAAGCATGACGTTCCATGTGGGAACAGAGAAGAAGGAAGAGGAAGGAAGAACTGCCTGCAGATAGAACACTGGCTGTGCAAGAATTGTGGCTGTAAATCACCAGGAGGAATCATGAAACAATAAAGACAATGAGTACCTTCCTTCCAAAAATGTTTTCACTATGAAATTAGAAAAGAACCTTCTGTAACAGGAAAATAGCTTCCCTGCAGTTACTTGGTGTAGGAAGTGGTACTTGCTGATAGCAATGCTATGCTACAGGTCAAGTAGAGACTAATCTTTCTCATTGAAACTGCAAGGGGAATCTGAGCATGAAGAAAGTAATCACTCCATTTGGAACTGGCCCAGGATGCAGGGGTTAATGCACCCGTTTTTGCAGAATATATTGTAAGACCTATAATGAGCAGAGTGGTCAGTATCACATCCTGGAAAGGTGTCTAAATGCTCTCCTGACATCATTCTGAGCCATGGTTCAGCAAAGCCTAGGGATTGGGGAAGAGAGAGGAAAGAGGAAAATGCCACCTACAATACTGAGTAGCCAACACCTAATAAAGAACAAGGAAATTAAAAACTAATCAAAGGTGAAGAAAGGACATGTGAAAAATTTAAAAGATCAAGCCCAAAGTGGACTGTGGAAAGGATTGAATGGAAGCAAGTAACCAAATTAAGAAAAGGAAAGTTGAATAATGGAAAATAGTTTGCTACCTGGATAAAGATTAATAGGACATTTTTTAAAAAATAAGAAACATAGGGGTCAAAGGAAGAAAGGAAGAGACAATTGGCTTCCAGGATGTGGCAGAAGTAATTTATTGACAGAAGAAGACTTTGCTAAGAGTTAAAAAAAAGGGATAGAAAGAGAGAGAGAGAGAAATTAAATGAATTTTTACCCTCTGTGTTCACAAAGGAAGATGGGAGACAAATGCCAGGAACAGACATAAATTTCCCAGGGGTATGAGACAAAATATTAAAGAAAATCAGGATCATGTCAGACCAGGTGATTGAGAAATTAGAACATCTGAAAACTGACAAACCTCCACTGTCAAATTAGTTCTAGGGTTAAAGAAATGAAGGGTAAAGAAATTAGAGGAAATGAAATGAAGGAAATCTTTAGCATGCACTTTGCAACGGCAAACCTGACCTACAATGGTTCACAGAAAGTTCAGGAACTGTTGGGCCAAGTATTTCAGAAACTGCAGTATCAATGCTTGGTATTGACTGTTACTTTAACCTGTAGGGGCAGAAAGCAGGCAAGCCTTCAAAGCTTTCCTCACAGCCATGGAGGCCACTGCCTGCTTGTTTTCTGAGTTTTAAGTGCCTGGCACTTGAGATCAGCTGGCAGCCATTTCAGCATGGCTCCAGTGATAGGGTGGGCCAGTAATTTTACATTTGTGATGTCAGGAAGAACTATGTTCCCCCTACCCTTTAAATCAACATCGTAAATGTGTCAACATCACCTGTAGGAAGCATTAGAAAGTGTTATTCTAAAGTGTTTATAAGGAAGCTTAGATTTTTTCCATTTGAGCTTTGTGTAAGCAAGGGCTTTCTACTATGTGGGGTTCCTGTGAGAGGCACCCAGCCATCACGATGAGAAAATAGATGCTGGAAAACACACAGTAAAGCCAGAACCGGTGAAGACAGCTGTATCTGCTGCGGCTGCCTCTAGGTCAAATTCTGCAGTGAAATAAACATTGTCCAAAGCTTGCTAGAAAGCAACTGTAAAGGGGTACATTTAATGCCATATTTTGACTTTTAGTGTCTGTAATATTCTGTGCTGAAAGGAAAGAAAGGTGTGGAACAGTCTACATGAGTGAGAGGGAGAAAGCCTAAAAGAGGAGATGGAGCAAATTAGAGAATGCTATTAGGCTTTGTCTACTCAAAACTTCTCAGAAAATTACACTCTAGCTATTTTTTTGGCCAATGTTATGTCACCAATGTGTTTGTATTGGAATGTAAATGTCCCAAGACTTGCACACAAAAAAATCGAAGCTGAAATTAATGGGACCAACATGAGCAAGAGACTGGATAATTGACGGAGTGAGGTGAAGAAGGACAAGAGTGTTTTGCTCCTTTGTTTTGTCTTGCTCATTTATTATCCTTTGTATGAAACAGCTGTAATTCTTTACCTACATATAAACAGAGAATTCTAACAATTAATAGCACAAAACCTCACACCACTGTCTGTTGCTCTGTGTCTTGGCCTGCAAGATCTGCCTCAGACACCAACATAAGGACTAGATGCTGTTTATGGCTTTTCTTGGAGGTAAGCAAATATCCTGACACTAAAGTCCTAGTAACTGTGAAGTTTCCAGTTTGCCAAGGCAGTCAAAATTCCTGGTATTATAAGATTTAAGTAAATTCTTTCAGTATCCTTTTTTTTTTTTTTAATGTAAAAGGCACTGTAAGTGTAGTTTGTTCATAGCAGTGCAAAGTCTTCATGCACTGGATTCCTATTACAGTTACAACAGTCTTTTTATTTTTTGTCTCATTTCAATAAAAATCTTGCAAAATGTCTACAATCCATTAGAATGACAATGTGTAAGTATTTAACACAGCCTCTTAAGATCAAGTTTTTTCTAACCTGAATTATTATACTGAGCTTCCATTTTGCACAAGTAAGTAGTCATCTGCACAACATACAAAGTTCCTTTATGTAAATGTGCAAATAGCCAGCTAGCTTCTCTGTTTGTACATTACCTATGCATGCAAATAGGTCTTTTGAGAATAGCTTAATTTTCATTTCTACATGTATATTTATGCAAGAACAGTCAGATTCTTGCTAACATTATCTGTAGAAAGTTGACAAAATATCAAAAGGTATGGTATTGATAATTTTTTCAGTTGCAAACACAATCAAAGACACTGAGATTTGTGTACATTACTGTGTGTCACTTTCACTTGGAAGCAGGAAGCTTCAAAAGGAACTGCTGCCAACAGGACAACAAAGCTAGTGGTTTTAACCTTTACCCTGTAGTCTGTAAGTCAAAGATCAAAGTTACTGAGTTCCAAAGTTGTTTGCATGCAGCCACTCAATGCAACACATGCTTTTAAAGAATTTCTTTGTAAGTACAATTATAATGTGCAAAACCCAGCAAAACAAAGGAGACACCAATTTTCACGTCGATTGATGATTAAAACCATAGTCCACTCTCAGTTTCAATTTCCTGGGGTTTGATTTTGCTCTGTCAGATAATAAAAATTGTGCTCTGCAAAGGAAAGCATGCAATAAATAAATTTGGAAGGAAGTTTAATTGGTAGTTCCTGGGATTAACAGTACAAGTGTGAATATGAGAGTACTTACACAATGCACAAACTTGATTGGGTATGAATAGCAGCTGCATAAAATGGGAAGGTTATTGTTACTTCCAGCTATGGTAGGAAAGCCTGTATGTACGCAGCAAAAGTTCAAGACTACTATGAAAAATGCTACAGGGAGAAAAAAATGCATTAGCTGTTTGCTAATCGTTTGCACTGGTCAAGGTTTTTGTGATTTTTTTTTTCTTTGAGTAGTGACTTGAGGCAGTCATCTGCTGCTACTTAAGTGCAGAAAAATGAGGTAGGCAATTTTGTTCACCCCCACCTTTAAAAGCAGACTACATATAATCTGTGGTATGACCAGGCATCACAGTGCTGGCATGGACCCTCAGTTGCTGTCTGTATTTTTACTGCCTGATGATCAGCAGAATGGCGGGGAGCCTGGTGTCTCTATTTTAAAGAACAGCGGTTCTAAAAACTGCACCACATCCTTTGTGATGACATAAATAGTGAATATCCGTTGCCAAAGCAAATGTCCCGAAGCAGGACACAAAACACTGATTTTTTTTTTTTTTTTTTTTTGTCCCTTTGGTGTCAATAAGCAGATTGTGCTGCTGCATGATTTTTATCTAATTTGAGAAAACAGATTGTTCAAAACATCTTGTCATTGCTTATTGTGCTGTAAGCTTAAATGTTCTATTTTCTCAGAATGCAATTTGCAAGAACCTTGGTTTGTGTGTTTAAAATTGTGCAAGATTTGCACACAGTTGTTTTACAGTTGTTCCAATGCCAGGGAGACCAGGAAAAAAAATATGTATTGTCCAAACCTGATTTTTTTACTTGGACTTCCATTAAGAAATTGAATTTTAAATTTTTAATAATTTTTTTCTATGCTTTTTTCCCCCCCCAAAAAAATTTATCAAATATTTTCTTGTGTTGAAGAGTAGATTGAGTTTTATCCTTCAGAGCAACAAAAAACTACGCAGCTTCTAATATATTTTTGCATTGCTTCACAGATTGTTAATAGAGCTTTCATTTCTTATTGTTTTGTTGTTCACAGTGTCTGTTCACTAAATCTGAATCTTTGCAGTTTTAAAATTTTTGCATATCCCACCCACTTGTTAAATATAACCTACACATTCTTAGTTAGCACTTGAATAAAAATGCTCAAATATCAGAAGAAGCTCTGGTATTTCTGGCCACAAGTTCAACTATGAAGTCTATGAAATCTTGCAGGGAAACCTATTCCAGATAAATTTCCAGCCCAGTTTCACAGACTCAACAGATGTGGATGGTTCAAATAAGCATCTGGGCTTTTGATGTTTGCATAAAACCAAATGCTGGCTTTCTGAGGTTCCCTGGATCTAGAGATCTCACTGCACTTATTGACAAATTCTGACTCAAGTCTGATCCAACGTTTGTAACTGAACCTATACAAGTTGACTAAACCTCAACTGTGGACAGAAACCATCTCTGTCCTACAATCTTTTCAGGGTGTTCTAGCCTGGAGGCAAGCGTGGCACTTTGGCTACATCTCTAATTGATACCAGGGGTCAACTCTTCAGCTGGGGCAGATGACCATTACACCATTGACTTCCTAGAATTTCTGGATTGCTTTGAAGTGAATTTATTACTTACTGAATAAAAGTACCACCAGAAATTTTGGAAAGTAAAAAATAAAAACTAGAACTCCTTAGTCGTATCACCATGCTCTGGATTCAATTAATTTATAAGAGTCGAGAAAAGCCCTTTTCTTTTTTAAACCAGACGTTTATTTTTAACAAGGGATGAAATCATTGGAGAACAAAAACCAAGACATCTGTTGTTTTATATCTGTTTATTGTAAGTGCTTAAATGTGAGTTTGGTTTCACACAGTTTTGACATTGTTGCTTCATTAATAATGATTACGTAATTGAAACCACAAAACAAGCTGTAAGGCTGTAACATTTTCATTACTTATTAGCAAAGAACTCAAAACAAAAGACAGGATCGACAAGGAGGTAGCAAAGATTTTCATTTGAAGGTAGGTTATATATAGCATTTCATAACAGCTGTGTTCTGGTGATCAAGCTGGTGAAAATAATTAATAGACATTTCTGCTAAGGAATGTGGTAAAGGAAACCTCTCTTGAAGAACAAATTTAATTCAGTGAAATTTTGAGTTAAAAATAGAAGGCAAAAAGAAGTATTTCACTCACTGTTTAATAAAGCTGACACATCACACTGCTCAAGTAAATATACTTTTCTGACATTTTCTGTCATTTTGATGACTTTTGTTTCATTTCATACATTCATACAATCAGAAAGTCTAATCACTGTTGCTAATTGAGTTGAAATCTAATGCAAAGCACCTAGATATTTTAAGACACTGTAGAATTTTACATGTTTGGAGTACAACACTTCTATGCAGAATTCTGTTTTAAAAATGCAACATTAAAAGAATATTTTACTTTTCTGAAAGTTAGCAATTTTAATTAGAATTTTTACAAAACTTTCATGGTTTTTCATAAGTGGAAATTCAAGTTTCTTACTAGCTTCCAGGACATAACCTCACCTGCACAGACTACTTGGAACAAATTCATTTTCTTGTATACCTTTCCTAGAGAGAAAGAGTTATCTAGATGGTTAAGACAAACTGTAGTAGCATCAAGCAACTCATCTGGAAATACCTTTCCAACTTGGAAACCTCTTTCCAATATCACTTGCTGATATCTGACAAGTGATACATCATATCCATGCAGGTAGCAAAGATGCCATTTCCCAGAGCAGTAACTGACCACAGTGTATGGTGTATCAACCACAGCTCTATTTTTACATATGTTATGAACTTTGGGTTTTTTTCAGCATTTATGCAGAAAAATAAGTTTTCTACTCTGCAGTAGTCATGCCAGTATGGACAGTTGCTGTTGTGCTCTGATTCCAAGTATCAGCTGCATATTTATTCCCAATGTGCTTTGCAGATATCAAGATATTCAAGCCTCTGCTCTACTGGCACCCCTTAAATTACCACCTTAAACTGACAATACACTGGGCACATAAGCTTTCCTAAGCAGCAGTAAGGTCCTGAGAAATAGAAGTGTTCAGTGATCAGCACATCTGTAATTGCAGACACAAAGTTTAAAGCAAATGAAAGCCAAGATGCTGCAGTGTTGTATCATCAAAACTTTTCAGGTTCAGATGGAAGGACTGGGGAGGATTGTCAGGCATTTGGAAACAGAGCTGTAATAGAGAGAAACAGGGAGTCTTAAAACTGAGGACGGAGAGCAATTGACTCTGCTAATGGAAACACACACAGTATTAAATGAAAGTGTTCTGCACCTTCTTCATAAGGTGGCACTTGGGAGCCCAGTCTCTGCGTCCTGTAGGGTATGTTTCTAGCACAATGTGAGGGGATAAAGGGCTGCGTGATTCCAGCTCTGGTTAATGGGAGCTGTGCTCCCAATCTGTGGTGCACAGTGTAAAATACTTACCTAGGTCTTTCTAGTGAGGCTACTTAAGTAATTTCAAGGGAGGAAGTAGCCAAGGGGAAGCTACTTTATACCAATTAAATGGAAAAGAATTGGATGGAGGGCAATTCAATGTATTCACCCTTACAGGGAGATCTGTATTTAAACATCTCAATGGGACATTTTTTAATGAAGAACTAAACTGCACGCCCTGCGTATGTCAGAAAGGGATAGTTGGGGCCCACAACACTGAATTTCTCTCTGAGGAAGGAGACTAGTGTGCAGTGCAGCCTCCTGCTGGGTGATATATTTACTTTATCAAGATGCTCAACAAGAACTGTGTATTTATGTTCATAAATCATTCCACCTCTGGACAACTGATGTGAAAGTGTTATAAGTTCAGAAGGTTTAGAAAACATCTTCAAGTATGTTGCAGCTTTTGTCAAAGTTTATCAGATTCTGCCTCATTGGGTGGAGTCTTCTTATTTGACCTCTTCATCTTGCTTTTAAACTTTCTTTCACCATCCTCCCATTTTTCTCATTCTACATTTGCTCTTCTTCAGCCCTTTCTTCAGTTTTCTACAGTGCTGCTGCTCCTGCCTCTATGGACAAAAAAGTCTTGTGTAGTACTTCAATCTAGTCCAGACTTAAGAGGCCAAACCAGAAAATTGTATAAGAGATCAGTAGCTGTGTAATACATTGATATCTTAAGCCATTTTGACTCACTTCACTAACATACAATTGAGTCTAAGCTGGAATAGTTAACACCCTGAGGTGTCCTCCATATACAGATCATAAGCATCAGAAGGAAATGCTGAAAAGAGTACCCCATCTACTATCAGACCTGGCAAAATTTACTGTAGATATTGTGGATATCGAAGGGAAGGGAAGGGAAGGGGAAGGGAAGGGAAGGGAAGGGAAGGGAAGGGAAGGGAAGGGAAGGGAAGGGAAGGAAGGGAAGGGAAGAGAAGAGAAGAGAAGAGAAGAGAAGAGAAGAGAAGAGAAGAGAAGAGAAGAGAAGAGAAGAGAAGAGAAGAGAAGAGAAGAGAAGAGAAGAGAAGAGAAGAGAAGAGAAGAGAAGAGAAGAGAAGAGAAGAGAAGAGAAGAGAAGAGAAGAGAAGAGAAGAGAAGAGAAGAGAAGAGAAGAGAAGAGAAGAGAAGAGAAGAGAAGAGAACCCAGCCACATGATAAGCAATAGCTATAAATTTACTATTTGAGATCCCAGATCTCAAAACTGTCCAGACTTGTGCCTCTGCTTTGGTTCACAATTGTTCAGATATTCTGAACAATTCAGTTATGCACATAATATTCAGTTATGCACAATCCACTATAGAAAACATATTTTGGATCCAATCTTTCTTATACTGAATATCAATAAAACTCAGCTCAGAACAGAAGGTGGATGGCTTTTAAGCTCACACTTTGGCATCAGTGTAGTTTCTCTGCATTGGCAAGGGTGTAAATGAGATCAGAATCTGGCCTGTGCTATACCACTGCAATCATACTTGAGAGCTGAGCTAAGATTCACAGACAAGAGTGTGCATGTATCTGCCAAGTCTATCAGCTTGTTGAACCTCAGGTTACATAGGCTTGCAGATTCTCTACATGAGCAATAACAGGCACAATCTAGGTTAGGACAACTGCAAAAGGTAATCATGTACACTGATCTCTTGTACACAGTTCCTGACTCCTGTGATGTGTGCAACTATGAAGGTATCAATCCCTCTTGCCTCCACTGTCCCTCTAGTTTTCCCCAGGAAGTAACAATCAGCCAGACCAAGAGTGAACTGCCAGATGCTTCCATCCACCTCCCTAAAGTAGACTCAGTTTCTCAGTTTGGGCAGTGGTGGTGAGGAATGACTGCTCAAGCAGCTCCTGTCTGCCTTATTGCCATATCAGAGAAGGTTGCCACTGTTCACATGAAGTAAGAGAGGCTATAACTACTGGGTGGGTGGAGAGCAGCCAGCTGTGAGGTGAATAGGGAGAAAGAGAAGGTCTTGGTCCTGTCTCTATGTTTGCCAAAATTATCCTTCCTCTGTGACCTATCCTTGTGCTGAAATCTGTAGTGGGCTGCCTAGAGCACCCCCATGGTCTATCTTACACACACTTTCTCTTTTTTATTGACTCTTTCATTTGTTTTCTGCATCTCAAAACAAGTAATTCTGAGAAACACTGCACAGCAAGACTTATCATGCATCCTCTCTCACAGGAGAAGGTGAATTCTGGTATATGGTATATCTCTGGCCTACCAGTATTATCTGTTACTTCCCCCAACAGATGGAAAACTTGAGAAAGCTGGGTGAATATGCACTTTTACACACTTGTAAAGACAAGTTGAGGAATTTGATAAACAATTGCCTTACTCTCCTTCCCAAACCATTTCCTGAGCTATAGTCACTTCCCTCAAGTGTCAGGCAGTCCTGAAGAGAACGAAATGGTAAGTTTGAGAAGGTTGCAACATGTGTATGATCATGTTTCTGATCAATTGCTCAATTTGGGAGCTTTGACTGATGCAACTCAGTCTGGTTTCCATGCAAATAGAGATGGTGAAGCTAGGAAAAAACACAGGTTTTCTTTGGTATTTTAAGTGGAAGACGATTTATCTTCCTTAAATTTTCTGAAAAATAGCAGAAATTATACAAAAGGAAGGCAAAATTGTTAGTGATCCCAAGAGAACATGAGGAATAATAAAGATCTTGGGAGATATCTCAAGTCTTATAATCAAAAGCCTTCTGCATTCTGTAACCCCAGGACATGCTGAAAGGTAAGCAGAGCTATCTTGAAGAAATCCAAGGAGAACAGAGCTTCCACTAAATTAAAACTTGAAGAACTTTTCACATATTTGTTACCATAAACTGTTTCCATAGCCATCATTCTACGTTCTTTATGTGCCCTCATGAGCTCATTCTTGCCAGCACCCAACTTTAGCCAGCTGCCCTTTAGCTGCATCTCTTTTGAGGTACATGAGAAACTGGGAAAGAATTTATTCCCAAGTCCCATCCACTCCCATTTAGTTAGGACATATGAAGACTTCGCTTGTGACCTTCTCTTTCCATCTGCATCAGACTACAAGGACATAGAAGATGAGGATAAATAATTCCATTCTACAGCAAAGGCGTACAACTAATGGCAAACAGTCTGAGGAGGCAACAAGACTTTCAGAGCTGGCTTCTCACTAGGTTTGGGTGAGATGGGACAACAGGGACAACTACAATAACTGTGGAAGTGTATAGAAAAGTCAGAGAAATGACTGTGTTCACCAGCAGGTTCAGAGCAGATTCCATAATGAAAGGACCTACCAGCCCACTTGGAGGACCACATGGACAGCCATATTGGTCTTGTCCATAGTGTTCACACTGGCATCCTCCTGCTGAGCCACAGTCCTGTGCAAATGACACTGCTCCTTTGGCTCAGATTTCCTATCAATGCCATACAAGGCAAGCCAAAGAAAGGAGTGATTACAGAGAGTTAATGACATCTGTACCTCTTGTTAATGTCTGCAGGCTTCTCTGGGCCAGGTTTCTGTGGTCTGCTGCAGCAAAACTACCCCTACTCCCCATTTTGAAGGGAAAAAAAATCCTTATGTATTTTTTACCATTCTTCTATGGTGGTATGGGAGACTGGGTGATTCACTTCTCCGAAGACTAAACTATTCAGCAAATGTTTCTCCAGGCAGAATGGACAACCACTCCCTGTACAATCAAAATCAAGGTGAACATGGGTGTATCCAGTAGCCAGTCCTTCCTACCTCACCTCTTTAACATCTCTGTCTTCTGCCTTGCTCTGTGATCTTATATACCAGTATACATTCTTCATGCAACAGTCCTTACTAGACTTGTGTCCTTTAACTGCTGTCTCTCCCTATAGAACTCTCCCTATATAACAACATACACAAAGAGTAGGACAAGCATTGGGCATGGGTCCCCTGAGGGTTGTGTGGAAGGGTGGGGAGGAGAAGAGAGAGAAATGATAGGAATACAGACCTTCCCCAAGGTTTTGGAGTCCAGAGAGAAAGCACATGCTATAAAGTGCAAAAATACTTTATTATTGTCATGTGAAGAAACCTCTTCACATTGTCAAGTGCAAGCAAGTTGAATTGGCTTCAGAGAGAGAGGCTTCTAACTAAGAGAAAACACTGAAAGCCAGCCCACACTTAACAGATCTCCTGAGACTGCCTGCCCTACCAGGAGACCAAAAATGCAGGAGAAAATATTTAAAAGCAGCCCACCCCCTCTCACTGGGAGATGGCTAAAGTAAGCTAATGTGCAGCCACAGCGCACAAGCAAAGCCCCCACCCTTTGTTTATTGAGACATCTTCGGCTCCACATGGGCCCATGAGGGAGCAAAGAGAAAGACAGCTTCCCACCTCCCCCAGGACTCTGGTTTAGAGAGGTCAGCTTGTGCTGTGGGCTGGCATGCCAGGCTGTGAAGGGGTGGAGGGCAGACCACTCCAGCTTCACAGCATGGGCCAGATGAATACTCTCTGAATCCACCCAGCTGCAGCATGCCCAGGGGCCCAGCTGGGACTACACTTTGGAGCTGACTGCTGTGGGAAACACAGGGAACGTAAACACTGGCTTTCTTCAGAGGCACCTGGGAAACAAAGCAGATTTCCCAAGGTTGCATCCTCCTGTGTCTCCAGAAGTGGAGTAAACATCACTGATGTAAGAGAGGGCTGTGAACTCTCCCCGTCACACACATTTGAGTCACCAGTCTGAGTGCTGGGTCTCTGCCTGTGTGCTGGTTACAGAGCACGGTCTGGAATGGGAGATGCACAGCATACCGTTATGTATGAAATTAATTGTTGAAAAACCTCCCTGGCAGTCATGACAGAAAAAATCTTGCTTCTTGCCACACCACAGGCCCACCACTTATTTTGTTGTTCTCACACTCCACTGGTAGGTCAACCACAAGAGCATGTTGGGGTTCATTTGCTGCTGGAGTTGGGGTACTCTGTGTGAGATCAGACCCCATGCCCAGCTGTGCACACCCATAGTGTGCAGGGAGATGCCTTGAAGTTCTTGTTTGCCTGTGACCTCCATGCACCATTTGTGCAGGTACCTGAAAGCTGTGCAGGGATGGGCAGCAATGGAGATTGACATTGGAGATATCTCTCTGTACCCTTCTGAGTGTCACTCCGGTTGAAGGGCCTCCAATTGTGCCTCACTGCTGCTCCTTGGCATATGCTTCTGGTGGCACTTCCTCCTCTGTGAGATATCTTTCACTGCCCTAGGTAAAATGTCCCAAGACTAGAAAGCTCTGCAGATCCCCTGTTCAGGTGGCAATATCCTCTTGCTTGCTCACCTGCACTGAACAGGAGTTGGCCAGGCATGCCAGGCAGAATGGCAAAGTCTCCATGGGCTTGGCAAAGGGCTCACAGTAGGGGCTACAGTTTTCTTGGTCTGGATGTTGTGCTCAGTCTATGAGACAACTGCTAGGCTTTTCTAGACATAGCTGTAGGGCATATATATCTGCTTGTCTAGTCTGAGCCCCACATATGGGCAGCAAACATTATTCCCAGGCAGACTTGGATCCCTTCCTTCTCTTATCTGTAAAATCATGGTGACACAGAAGAGGCAGATAGGAATCAATTGCTCTTTTTCACCATAAGAACTAGGGAGTGGCAAATGGAGTTAGTGGGAGGTACATTCAAAACAAAACAAAACAAAACAAACAAAAAAGTGTTAATTCAAAGCATACAAAGACTTCTTATGGAGCAGGACCAAGTCAGGGTAATTCTGTGATCTTGCAACCTTTTAGGGTGAAGGATGGCTGCTCTCCACAAACTAGATGGTGTCTGTTGATCCACCGCTGCCATGTGGATCTAGTTGGAAGAACTTACAAAACTGATTTTATTTTTTATCCATACCCCAGTAAAATAAGTGGCTAATTCAGAACTCTGCTTCCTGCAGGGAAGAATCGGAGTAAGGTGACAGGTACATATGTCTGCTCCCTTAACCTATTGTCCTTTAACAAAGAACAAGCCAACATATACATGACTGTCTCTAAATGGTATATTACAGGAAGATGCAATCAAGTTATTTATCAACTAAAAACGCAGACAATTTAGACTTCTCAATAGTACCTGTTAGCACAGCCTCATTTTATAGCCATCCACAGAGATGTCATTACAAAAGGTGTCTGGGCAAGCTCTTGTTTGATTTCAGTTCAGCTGTGAATTGCAGGACTCAAGAAATTATTCCAGCAACATACTGTTACTGTTGTGTTGTTGATGTCCCAGTCTGAATTTCAGTAGTCAGGTACAGGAGTTTTCTTCCCATAGTGTGAATGACTATCCTTATATGCTGAGTAGTGAGCAACTGACTTGCTATGAGTTCTGACTCACAGAGGGAAGCTGAGAAAGAAAGAAGGAGGTGGTGAGAGAAAAGAAGAAAGATCCTGCCCTGGCAGGGGGGTTGGACTAGGTGATCTTTTGAGGTCCCTTCCAACCCCTAAGATTCTGTGATTTTGTGACTCTATGTGACAGAGAAATGACAAAAAGTCAAGGTGGGAAGAAAGGGTGTAAGAAAGGGCAGAATAAAGGGAGAGAGAGAGGAAGGAAGGAAGGAAGGAAGGAAGGAAGGAAGGAAGGAAGGAAGGAAGGAAGGAAGGAAGGAAGGGAGGGAGGAAGGAAGGAAGGAAGGAAGGAAGGAAATAAAGCAGGCATGTGGGAATGAAGGAAGGGAGAAGGGAGGGAAGGGAAAGAGAGCAAGAGAAAAGCCAGAACTCTTTTAGCCTCCCTGTGAGGTCTAGAAGGTTTCATTACCAGTGATAATTTAGCTAACAAACATCTGACCTGAATCAGCTTATGCAGCTATTTGGTCCTTTCTTCATTTTAAAAATAAATCCTCCAGCCCCAGTTGAATAAGCTTACATGGCAAGGGAGATTTAATCCATACCAAGATTTTGGTCAGATATTTTTCAAACACTGGCATAAATTTTTAATTTGGACTTTGATATCCAAACAGGCCCAGCTGTAGTCCTCCTGGGGATCCTTCCAGAGGCCTGGACTTTGAATAGACTCCACGGCAAACAGCAGAGACTACTGCAAATTCTGACGGCTGGTGCTGAACTACCAAGAAGCACAATAAACTAGAAATCAACACATCGTCCCACTTGGAGGGACTATTTAGAAAGTGCTTCTCGAAGGAGAACAAATGGAAATATAATACATAGAAGCAGAAAATGCTGGTGCATTTTTGTCTCCATCTGGGAAATATTCTGGGAATGTTCTCAGTAACATAGGATTAACACCTTGAAACGAGAAAAGCAAATAAACAAGACTGCATACAGTTTCATTATTTGCTTCATTCTGGTTTGATTTCCTCTTCACATTGCACATACTATGTACACTTTTCTTCTAGATGTGGCCCTAGATAACAATACTCTAACTCATTGGACGCTGACCAACAAAACAATCCAAAAATGGATTTTTCTTTTCCTATAGCAGGCCTAAATCTTCTTCAGTCTCACAAGATGTCACTTAACTACAGGTTATAGCCAGCTGCTCCTTTGTGAGAGCGGCAAGTTGAGAATTTGCAATATCTTAGAGGCATTTTCCTACTGCTTAAGGTCTAATAACCATTAGAAGTGTCAGGCTTTGATATGCTAATGTCTGATCTTACCAGCACAAATTAACGCTATAGATACAAGCCTTGGACAGTCATTATGGTAAGTTCAACACAACCTAGCTGATCTTAAAAGTGTCACTGGAAAGAAAGCTGCACTTCAGATAAGTAGGGAGATCAATGTCATTACATCTTGGTTAATTCAGAATGTTTGAGTCACCTGGGCCTGAAACAGGAATATTTGACTGTGCTGTGGCAGTCCCAAATTGAGCTGACATGGCTAAGCATTTGCACATCATTATCTGACACCATGTCATCTTTGACACCTTTAGAACATGACAGACTCTCTTGCTTTCTCAGGGTCCTAATGGACTGAACTTCTTTGGGTTGGTTGTCCTGTTTCATAAAGGATTCCTTAACCTTTTCCTTCCAAAATAAAAACTTTTTTTTTTCCTAATGTTGAACTTTGAGTGCACTGTGGAATCATCGTCTGTTACTCAATACAGAAAGAGATATTGTAGAGCAGAATGGAAATATATTAGAAAAACTATCTCAGAAGGATATCTACCATCTTTGTTTCCTGTTTTGCCTGGCTTTAACCAACCATTATATGTGTCCTGTTTCATGAACATCAAATTCACTAACAAAAACAAAGTCTAATAAGAAATGTCAACTACAAACCCCAAAAAAGTACAGGCAGGCAGGTAGATGGAGAAGACCACTTTGTTTTTAAAGATACTGTCAATAATGAAAAGTGCTAGACTGGAATCCCTGGAGAATGAAGTTCTTAAATTTACTGATTAATATACAATACACTGTCAGCTTCCCCAGCAAAATGACTACCATTCCAAGAAGAGTCATAGGTTGCTGCATGAACCTTCTTGCTGAAGTTATGCTTTGTTTGTTATGATAGGGGCTCACATCTTCAGGAGCTGGACTGTGTCCACCAGCTCACTTCAGGGGTTCTGAAATTATAAGATAGTTCAATAATTATTAACTTGAACTTATCTGAAATGGTAAAGAGGTTTATCTGCCTATGATCAAACCCACAGACAGTGTAGTCCACTGATTGCCTGTTTCTGTGGTACCTGAGGAGGAAAATTGGATAGATTCAAAGCAGTCTAAATCACCTGAGTTTACTCTCTGCTTATTAAACTCCCCAACTGTATTTCACTGAAGATCGTTATTTTTTCATTAATGTAGAGGGAAGTGAAAAAACATCAGGTCTGCACAATACAGGAAAATACTTTGAAACCACCCAAAATTCTTCAAAATCTTGTGTTGTGCAGAGCGCCAAGGAACTACTGTAAATGGAAATTAGACTCTCCAAAGTAGCTGACTTTATGCAAAGCAGGCAAGTACAGTCAAAACACTTACAGCAATCAATTGAAGTTGTTGGGTAAAGTTTTTTCCATGTCCCATAAATTATTGAACAGTTAATTTTGTCTTTGTGCCTGCAAGACATTCTAGCTTTTGGATGACAGCTTTATCCATTAAAGGGAGTGTGGTGACAGCAGTACTGAGAGTGCTGAGAACACTGGGAGAGAAGGCCCATTCTCAGCTGCATTACCACCGAGAAATGCTGGGACATATCAACATCTTAATCAATATGCAAGAGTCAATTACTGGGGAAGCACAAGGCTTAAGCAGGATCTGATTATAAGGTTCATGTTTAGTCTACCAGATGGGTGAAATCAATACGAAGCTTAATATCATATAGAAAATATATAACCACCCACTCTTACCCAGCCTTTCTCCCCTTCTTATTCCTTCCTGGGCCAGATTCACCCACGCCTCTTCTCTTTTTGTTTTTTTTCACATTGCAAGCGCAGATCTTCAGGCAGGCAGAAAAAGCACAGGAACAGAACAGATTGCAAAGGGCCAAATTCTGTCTTCAGAACCAGAGAGACAACCTTTGTATGGTTCCAAAGGTACATTTCTGGACATAAATATCATTTTGCAAGAAAAGATGTAATCTTTCAGAAACCTGTGTTTCTGTTTTCCTCTCTTTGGGGGATTCAGTAGATCAAGGCACTTACTGTATACCGGGAATGCAAGCAGGAGAGAGACTTGTTTTTTTCACAGAAGGGAGCTAAGAGACTATCTGGGTCACTCACTGTCTAGGTTTATATTCCTACTAGTTCTGTGGGTTTGAAAAAGAGATGCATGAATGGAAACAAGACTAGAATTTGTTGTCTTAATACCTTTAATGTGGAAGTGACTTCACATATATTTTTCTCTTCCCCATGCTTCTTGGTTTCATTATTTTCTGGTAGCAATCTTTGGAGCTCAAACAGCATGAGTGCATGGAATAGCTAGTTTAACCAATAGATGGCCGTTTTACATTCATTTTTTGGCCAGTTGCAGTGATTCCAGTTTAAAAGCAGAGGTCAGAAGGTGAAATCAGTGACTGAATATTGGGGAACTGAAGCTTTCACTTGTTGAGGAGGCTGGATTTATACTAGAAGCAATTCTGTCTTTAAGATCTTGAAGATTTAGAAAGAATGGAAAGAATAGCAACTAAGAAAAGTGGCTTCTCTGAAGAAGTGCAAAAGGAATGAATAGTGTAATCTGATCAGGCAGTACAAAAGACTGTCCATGGCAGGTGCTTGTTACACTAAGGTAAAGAACTCAGTTTGGAAAAAAAAGAACAGACATTCTTTAGAGGAGGCACTATGGGCCTGCCCTGATATCACATGTAATACTAAGTTCATTTCCGTGGTACACAGTCAGACTATCTGCTTAGTCTTCAAAGTAATTTTCAGGTGTGACTGTACTCTCAGTGGCAACCTTGCAGAGCAGAGGGAACAGAGATCGTTGGTCTTTTCTGCATAGGAAGGCCTCAGCACTGGGAGTCCCCTTGAACTAAAACTCCAGAGCCTTGGGTGTCATCAACTGGTGTGAGGGAAGCAGAAAATGGGGAAGGTGTGGCTAGAAAGCAAGCTCTGCATGATAGCTGGCATTATGAGAAGCATAACTAACTCATCTGCAGAACAACTTTAGTCTGTATGTACAAGGAGAGAAGCCAGTGCAGACTGGCCTGAAGATTTGGAGTGAGAGTCTGAGAAACCTTCTACTTCCACCAATACAGAGTGGAAAACTGTCGTGCATTGAGGACATGTATATACCTGACAGGTAACATGCTCTTCTTTGTTTTTGCTACCAAGTAGATAATTAAAAAGCATGGTAAAATAACAGTTTCAGGGTGGAAAAGGTGCATCCTAGAAATTCAAAAAGCAAACAAAAATAGGCTGATGTCAGCCACTGCATGAAACTTTCTCACCTTTGTTTTATCAGGAAAAAAAAAAGTGAGAAAAAATTGGCAGTGTAAAGGGATATTGAAAGCATGACATATTTGTCTGTTAAGTATAAATATGAACAGCTATGGAGATCTGGTGCTATGGTGCTAGGTTTTAACTCCAGTAACATTCATCTAGTGCCAGGAAACACTAGATTTAGTACCTGAGGGATTGCAGTCTCAAATACCTTCTACATTTTTTTTAATATGTTGCCAAGAATTTAAATTGGTAAAAGCTGGGGACTGACAAAAACTTGATCCCCAAGAGCTTTTCTGGCACAGGTTTATCAGGGAATATGGTACCATTATTTTTATTATAATTATTTTTTTTGATGGTGGTCGGGGAGCTCATTTATAACTCTGTGACTTCTACTCCCAGATGCATTTTTTAAAATCTTAAATAAATAAAGGGTCTGATTTTCTTGGTGGTGCTAGGAGTTGTCATTCATTTTATATACAATATGCCTTCTTGGATTGTACTCGTTTTAACATACTTCTTGAAAGGTCAAGAGCAGGCAATGGAAAAAAAGAACAGTCCTGACTGTGGGGTTACCATTCCCTCCAAATCACTGCCACCCATCTGGTACCTCTCTGTTCCAGTAAGGGATGATCTTACAATATGTAGCAACATAAGTTAGGCAACTCTCCTAGGCCCAGTCCTACTTTCACTGAAGTCAACAACCAGCTTGTGTTTTGCAGTACACATATAATGAGAGCAGGCACTTCACAGGGAAATGTGCGCTTCCAAAGAAAAGGTTGGGCTTCTGTTGGAGATAGGTATCTAACAAAATGACACTTAACCTTCATTGGATTAATAGTAACCTTTTTATCTTCTCATTAGAGAGAGGGTCCCTGTGATGTCTGAATCAAAAGAGAAGCCAAGAATCCCTCTCTTATATTGCAGTCATGAAGAAGAAGTCAAGAAGGACCCAAATTAGCTGATGTAAAGCCTAGATTCATCAAAGGTGTCAGGAAACTATCCTGTATCAAAGGTCCACTAAACTGTTTCAGCCCTTGCAGTGGAGACCGCCAGTCAGTGCCAACTCTATGAAGAATGCCAAAAGCCTTCAGCCTCTGCCTTCAAACTTTATGCAGCAGACCTGCAAATGCTTTAGATGTATCAAATAGGCAATTATAAATAAGACCTCTGTCAAATAGGTTTAGTCACTTACTCGAGCAAATAAACAGATTAGAGATTCTGGCTCCAGATTTATGCTGATTTCATCAGGTTACGTTGCAGGCAACAACAGCATGTTTGAAACACAAAGGTAATATATACAATACTATCTTTACAGTCCCACATTGCTCTCAAATACCATAACCAGATCTCTCTAAATGTCCTTTCAAGTTGACTCAGTAACAGTTTATAGGATTTTGTGTGGTTTTGGGGGAAAAAGTATTTGTCATTTTGTTCCCTGAACAGACACAGCATAGCTTGCACCACCTGGAATGCCTTCGGTCTTACTGTACAGTTAACTTATATCTCTTAGGACTTGTACACTTTCTGAAACCTGTGGTATGAATAGGCTATCCACTGGGTCGTTTTTTTCCCTGTAGCTCAAAGCACAAGATACAGTTCCTTCCACCTGTCAGGAAAAAACACCAAAAATCTGTTAAATAGAAGCTATTCAGGTTTTGGTCTTTCCTTGCATTTTGCTGTTAAAAGAACAGGCACAATAGTTTTTTTATTAAAAGAATTATTGCTTTGGTTTATAGTATGCCTTTTACCTTGAAGGAACACAAAATACTTTTCAAATTGCAGCTTGGACCTGGCAAGCTTCTGTGCCCTCACAGCGTCCTGTTGACTTGAATGATGTTCCCAACACATAAAGATTTCTCCATATGGATCCACTTGCAGATCTGGCCCTCAAGGCACAATTTGTCCCTATGCCAAGAGAATAAAAGCACTTTGAAGAAAGGAAACTTTATACATTTCAGCTCAGAGTTTCCACCTGGGCTTTGTTCCTTGTGGAAAAAGAGGGGTTATGAGCTTCCAAGAGCAATGGGTGTTCTAGGATCTGCTGAAGAACCCAGTGCCAGAGTCCCATTTCTTTCTGGCCCCGTTACAACATTGGTTTCTGAGTAGCCATATTACCTATTGCCTTTTCCAAGTGAAAGCTACCTCTCCTGAACCCTCCTTCCATTCACCTGAGGGAGTGAGTACCCACACCCACACATGCACAGGCCATGCATTCCCCATTTGTGGTAGTGGTGAGGATCAGGTTATATCCCTTGCACAGGGAGGTTGCTGGCAGTGCTAGAAGTGCACTGCTGCTGAATGTTTGTCCCCAAAGCAGGAAATATACTTCAGCAGATGACCGAGAACAATCTCAGCAAGATCCCTGAGCAGCCTTCCACAGGACCGAATGACAAGGAGGATGCAACTACGAAGCCAGTACCTTCATTAGTCTCCCTCCCTGAGGTGTATCATATGAATGGGTTTGGAGTTCTCTTCCTCTCCAAAAGCAGAAGTAATTCTCAAACACTTTACAAAAAGCATTCAGTTTGCATGACACCCTGTAGAAGTTCAGCCACTCATTGACAGGGTAATTTGGTAAGGAAGCATTGTCTCTCATTGCTTTCATGGGTGGAAGTTAACAGCCTAAATACAGGGTGGAAGTTTATTTAGCATACTCAGATTAATATCTCTAATTAAAATATTGCAGAAAATATCTGGAGACTATAAGGGCAAACTTGACTTTCAGTTGACTTCTAACTACTGTCCACAGGCAAGCACACCATATTTGTTCATTGCTTTGTCTGTGTAAGTCGTATGTACCCATTAGTGTATGCAATTGGTCACACACTATCTAGACAAGTGTACAAACCATTAGCATAATTTCCTGCAGAGACTTCATTTACACTGACAGGTTCTGTTGCAAGTAGGAAACAGAGAGATCCACCCTCAAAATTTGGGGATTTGAAGAGATCACAGACGTAAGAACCATGCCTTTAGCATGCAAGGGTTAAAATATTGCTAAAAGAGTTGCAAATTAGCAACATGGGACAAATCCTCAACTCAGTTTTTCTAAAAATTGTTTCCATGCATGACATAGTGCAACTAGTCACCATGCTGAATTTTTGGGGAATTTGTGGTAACTTATAGAGTAGCTTCTTTTATGTTATAGAACTAAAGGTTTCACTCTGTTCCACAAATAGACAGTATACACACTTTTGCCTATTAATATATGCTTTTTTTTACTTTGAAAAGGTAAAATGCTCTATCAAAACAAATATACAAAAGTATATTCTTTTAGAATATGTTTAGTGAAGAAAAATGCACATCCAGTTAAATCCCGTGTTCAGTAGCCTTTCTACCTAAAGCATGCATTCATTAATTGCTTAAATGTTCCACATTGTCATTAGTAGCTAGAAGCATTTTAGCTGAATATGCTCCACACAATCACCTCAGATCAATGCAGTGGTAGGTCTCTTTTCATCCCTAGTCCAATAACCCCCCTTCAACAACAGAGGTCCTTTGCAGGCACAGGGCCCTGATTTATGTTTAATGCAGCAGTGTTTTTACTGCTTTTGGCACAAGATGTTTGAAAGAGGTGAAAAAGACACACAGGCAAAAAGTCTGTTTAGAAAACAATTCCAACATAAGCACCACATGCCTTCAACTCATAGGTTCATTTCCAGGCAAGCCATCACAGTAAGCACAACAATTAGCTGCCTTTTAATTTTTTCCCCTCAAAGTGGGGGGGAGGGGTGCTGGAGGGGGTTGTTTTTTTCCTTCCTATTGGATTTTTTATTAAGCTTTTTTAAAACTATTTTTCTTTCCCTCTGCTGGTTTACTGCCTTGTCTCTATCTGCTTATCAGGAGTGGAAAAGCCTGGCGTAAGTATTATTAGATTTTTTAACTCTATTTTCTGATTGTCTGTGTGTATTTTTCTGATTGTCTGTGTGTATTTGTGTTGGAGGAAGTTGAGCCTTCATGCACTAAGGAGCAGACTGGATATCCTGTCATTGGTCCTCTGGCTTCTCTGTGGGGATGGCAATTTGTACCACCTGGGAACAGGCCTCCATAATGTCTCATTCATTCCTGGAAGTGCTGACTCCAATATAAATTTGTACAGAACTTTCATATTCAGTCAGATCTTCTAATGGGGACATGAACTAGATTTTTTGGGACTGTGAAAACAAAGCCCACTTTGCTAAAACAAAGTTGAAGCCATAAGAGGGAAAAAAAACCCTAATAAAACCCATTAGTTTTATTACCCCTTTGTTCTGTGTTATTGATGATCAGGATAAAACCCTTAATAACTTTACAAAAATGAGGCAATTTTGGTGAGAAGGTTTTGTTGTGGCACAAGGGAGATACGGCTGTGTGAGGAATATCACTACTGTCTCTATATACATTGGAAAGTTAAGAAGTTCCCAACTTTTAAAAGCGAAAGTTCTTTTTATTTTTCCAGGATTTCAAAGTCCTGTGATGTCTGAAGCTGTACAGCAATAGGAAGCAAATAGTCTTGTGTTTCACAACAAAGGGAAGGTGGTGCTTAACCACAAGCAGTAACTGAGATAATCAGACACTTGGAAAAAAACCCAAAAAGGCTTAAAATTTATACAGCATCTATTGTGGTATCTACAGTTACAGATTACTAGTTCCTCTAGCACAAGATATATATCAATATTGATTGAATGTAACATAATGTAAAAAAAGTTTTATATTACTTAAATTAGTCAATGACTAATATACCATTTTCATAATCTGGTAAAAGTCTGTATATGGAATAATGTATTCTCTATGTATTTTTTGTATTGCAAAAAAATTTATTTGAAAACAATTTTTGAAGTTTCTTGGCCATTCCATTGCATGTGGGCTGCAGGCTCTACTAGGGCATCCGTGCTCTAACAACAGTACCTTTCTAGGGCAGAGGAATACCCATCTCTGGGAGCATGTGGAGCTGTGTTAAGCTTGCTGCTAGGTCTGTGGAAAGAAACAAAGTTTACATTAGGAATGAAAGAGTCTGTAATGTGAACAGCTCCCTGTATTCCCTCTGCCTCAATCTGTACTTGGAAAATATCAAATTCTTCTCCTAGGCCTTAGTAAGGGAGAGAGCCTTTACTTTTTTTTCCCTTTTTTAAAAAAGAGATACATTGTTAGAAACACCAGGAAAATTAAAATAGAATAGGGGTAGAGGGGAGGATGCAGGAAAAGATGTTTTTTTCCATTGAAAGCCAGTCAGAAACCCCAAAAGTGACACCATCTGCCCAAAGATCCCAAGACACTTTACAAACATCAGCAGGCCTGCCTGTCACAAACCGGAGTATCACTATCCAGGTGCTGGCTCAGGATTAGCAGCATGCTGGGAGGTTAGTTGGCACATCTACGACCAAAGCTGCCACACTGAGCAAGTGGTCTGGTCAAGCCCTGAGGAGTTTCCTGCACTAATAGCGTCACCTGACTTAGACATCGTCTTCCAGAGTCCTGTCTGACAGCACATCTCCTTAGGAAAGGATTAAATTAGGTCTGTTTAAAAGATTGGTTTTCTTTTGTACAAAGGCAGTGATATTTTTTGTACAGTCTTTCCTTTTCTTTCAGCATGACAGAGATGTCAGCCAAGGGAAAAACAAGACAAGATGATCCCCAGAGATGTCATTTCCACCAATGTGTGATGACTGTGCCAGAGTGCTGTGCTGCACCAGCAACTGTAAGGGGAAAATATTTGTGACAATAACAATATGACACCAGAAGAGAGAAAATTTCTGGAATTAAGTGAATTAGCTGGCAGTCAGAGAGTGGGAGCATGAATGGTGAGGTGGAGGAGCAGAAAGAAACTCATCAGTTCAAGGCATCTTTTCTAGGCTGATTTGCATTTTATTTTTAAATTTTAATTTTGGGGTTCTTTGGGGTTTTGTCTCTTCCTTTGAGCACCTGGAAACTCGAGGAGGGCAACTCAGATTTGGAACTACCCGCTAAACAATGTATAGGTCAAGATGACTATCTAAACAATACAGTACTGCTGGTGCAAAAACAGATTTCCCCTCCTCCAGACTCTGTGCCTGCTTTGGCTTTTGCACCTCTGCCCCTTCATTGCCCAGTCTACCCTTCAGTCACCCTTCAATCTGTGTCTGGACAATATGTTGGTTCACGAAATCCTATCAATCCACTTTTTTTTTTTTTTTTCAAGGTATCAGACTAGCAATCACGTGTCTGCCCCATTGACCACAAATTCATATATCCTCCTACCTCCTTACTCCTTTTCCTTCTTTTTTACCCTGGCAATTAAAAAAGTAAAATCTAAGACCAAACAAATCAATGTTCACAGATTTGTAATAAGTTTCTCTCTATTTATTTATTTATTTCCTCTTTAGTCACTAAAGAAGGAGCAGCAACTTGCAAGGAGCAGTTGTTGCCAGAGGGTGAATCATAGCTATATTGATTTGATTATGTAAAAGCTCAGAGGAACCCAAAGCCAGATACAGAAATATCTCATAGTCCAAACCCTGTGGGACACACACTAGTAAAAAAGCAATCTTTATATTGTTCCTGATAAAAGCATCATTAGTTTCCTCACAGTGAAACCATTTCTCTGCTGATACAGTATATGGCTTTCCTTTTCTCTAGGATCCACTCAGACATAATTAACACTTGGTTACGAGACTTCAGCTTCTCTCTGGAGTACACGTTTTGAGGCCAGCGAGAGCATGGTCGAAGAAGCCTGAGCTCCTCCAAATCACTTGTTCACCTCTTGGCACATCAGGGCAGGGGTCCAGCCCCCAGGACAGAGGGCACACTGGACCCAGGTCACAGCACCTTCTCCTGAGCCCTCAGTTGTCCATCCAGTGGGGCTGTGGATGTCTGGCACTCCGCTGTCACTCTGCCAGCAACTCTGTCTTTCACTCCCTTCCAGGCTTTATACCACAACAAAGACATGAAATAGCGCAAACACAGGCACACGGACCTGCACAGACAGACCCATTCCCAGCTTGTCACAACAAAGCACTCGTGTGTGGGGTTGTCTGCAGAACGGCTCCTCTCAGGCAGCCCAGTACAGGGTGGGGGGAGTGTGCTGTCACCATGCCTGGCTCAAAGGTGGGGTGGAAAAGCAGTAGGGGCAAAGGGTTTAAACTAAAACACTAAAGCTAAGACTATACAGTTTTCCCCAGTCTTCTGTTAGCCAAGTGGGAAATATCTGGGCAGACCAAAACTGGAATAGGCAAATTTATTAACTTCAAGGCTTTTTCTGTATATGGTGAAGCGAAGATATGAGCCTGCCTTTCAGAAACCTATCCTGCTTGTACATGCCTTCATGATAGCAGAAAGATGTATTGTGAATCAGACTACTGCACTCATTTCTAGTTCTCTCTTTCTTCTCAATTTCCGTCTTCTTTTGGCCCAATCAAAAGAAAATGCAATGGGCTTTAACATTTCTGGTTTGAATCTGCAATTTGGGACTTGGCTGTAAGATAACATATGTTACCATGGTACTTAAGGTGATATTAGGCAGACATGGCACAGCTATGGTACTTGCTAAAATACTAAGGGTTTCAGAAATGAAATCTTGTGGAAGTGAGAGAATGGAAAGAAAACAAAGCGTCATTTCAATGCTTGCGCCTGTCTGCTCTTCAAATCAATGCAAAGACTCCTCAAGGAAGCTTTAAGACATCTGGGAGTTTTACTGACAACTCTGAAGGATTCATACACATAGAATCTGAAACAGTGCCAGAAAAGTCTAAATGCCTAACCATGAATTTTTGGAGGGGTCACTTTACATAGTTGCAAAAGACTTTAACCTTATTGCAACACCAGTAACTTAAGAGTATTTCCATCTCACTCTCAAGAACTGTCCAGTAATTTGGATCATTATTAACCAGAAAATTATCCTCTTTTTTGGCTTCTCTCTCTGAGTCCAATTCATGCTTTTTATTCCTCAGAGCAGTTCCATTGGCTGCAATGTTGGCTGGCATACCCCTTGAACTCTTCAGTAAGTGCCACATAGTTGCATACAGGCTAAAGAACAGCATTTAGGAGGCCTGTAAAATCAAGCCTGCTGAGCACTTTGCATTACCAATATGTAAGAAGAAGCTGTTTATATGAATTATTTATTTGCCCTACCATTTGCAGTGATTTTTTTGTTATCTACACAGGAATAACTCCAGTGGTTTCAGGTCTCTTCACCTGCTTCTGCAGCATCCATAAAAATAGGTGTGGGACTGTTTACCAATATATTCAGCCAATGCAGGATAGCCACGTGCCCGTCAAATTAAGTTGTTCAAGTTGGATAGGTCATTGCCGCTCTCAACTGCATCTTGCTCCCGGTGTGATATGGTGCTAAATCTAAGTGCTGAGTGCCTTCAGTCACATGGCAGACTCTAAATCCTGTCCTCAGCAGTATAAGTTGAGCCCACTGCCCACCTCCAAGGATTGAACCATTGCATAGTCTCTGAATATCTTTTAGCACAATGTGAGAACAAATCTCATGGAAGGGAGGCTTCAGTCACTGGAGAGGCAAGTGATTCTTTTACTCATTAGAACAGGATGCTTTCAGTGAACTGTTTTTTTTCTGAATTCTGAACACAGATATGTAGTTGAACCACATGAAGTTTTAGTTGTTGTCCTGACACATCTGTGGTCTTCAACTGGTTTTAACTGTAACTGAAGAAAAGACTGAGCCTTTTGCATGAGTTCTGTAATTTGATTGAGCTGCTAGCATGGCCTACAGCTTTACAGGTCTGTCCAAATGACTGATAGATATCTGTCCCCTCAGTTCTCTCAGTGTTCAAAGTAGGTGAATCTGACACCTCACTTGTGGCCAAAACCAGATGCTCATATTGTATGGATGGTATGTGATCTGAACAAGTACCTACTCAAAAAAATCTGGAGATTCCCTGGGTCCATCCTCTGAAGTCTTCAGTCATTTAACTGAAGAGCAGCTCATGATCAGAAACAAGGGACATAAGAAAACTTTGTCTGAGACAGAGTAAAAGAAACAAATGCTTTTAAGCAAATGCTGCAGTTTTAGAGTAGCTGAAACACAGTTTTGTTTTTAATAGGTTTACTGACTGAAATACACTTTAATTAGAATGCTTTTAATTAGAATTCATTTTCATACATTGTAAGTCACAAAGTCAGATTCTATCTTAATTTATGTGAAAATATCAGCATTTCTGTGTTAGGGAGCATTTGTGCTATCTATTCATGGAAAATAAGTTACTTTGATTTTCTTCCTTTTCTGTAATAAGCTGGAGCTTTTTTTCTGAACAAAGACCAGGCATCAATGAGAGCACCAACGAAAATTTGGGGTCAAAATCACCAACATTGGTGGAATTACATGATTGTTAAATGTGAACCCTCATTTTGATAAATCTCTGCAACTGAAAACATGGCTAAACATAAATGGTTAGGTTCATAAAACAAACACCTTTATGTTTTGGATTGTGCTGTCTACATCTATTCATCAAGAAGTTTCCTTTCACAAAAGGTGTTCTCGTGTTGAAAAATGTTCAGTTCATTGGCTTATTCCCTGCAAGAATTAATAAACCCCTGAAAAATGGCTGTGCACAAAAGCTTTAATAGGTCTGTCCGTCTGCTTCCCAGTCTACACTCCCTGAAAATAAAACAAACTCCAACTATAAATCAAAGCCATTGAAATGAAGGCCAGTTGCACATCACAGAGAATGATTTTATAGGTAGAACATGGGTTTGCTAATTTCTAGAATAAATTATTGTGCTTTATGGGATGCAGTTCCATTTACAGACTTCTAGTTACAAAGACTTAAAACCAAAATCACAATCACTTTATCAGTCTGATTTTAACATGTCTAATTTTTTTCCAGGCAGCTCTCTGTATAAAACATTTAGCTGACAATGTGCCAAGAAATCCCTTTCGTTAAAATAAACACTGATACACACGTTGTGAAGTTATCTCACTTATAATATCAATGATCTTTAATAAAGTTGTTTTATGACCAGAATAACATTTCTGCCTGACAAGTCTGGAGTCAATATTTAACAGATTTAGGTCAGATTTAGCAACACGATTTTGCAAAAACCTGGCAAGACTAAATTCTGACTGCAAACTCATAAAGTAGGTTTACAGATTACAAAATGAGCATTTTCATAAATATGTATGTCTCATAAATATTTGAGAAAAAATGAAATGAGATCCAATATCTAAATGATTGTCTAATTAATAATTCTTTTGATAACAGCAGTCTTGAATATATATTAAACACGTGAGAAGAAAGAAAAAGAGGGAAAAAAGGAAACAAGGAAGGAGGGAATGAAGGAGGGAAGAAGAGGAAGAGAAAGGAAAAAAGAGGACAAATAGAAAGAAGGAAGGAAGGAAGGAAGGAAGGAAGGAAGGAAGGAAGGAAGGAAGGAAGGAAGGAAGGACTTTCTTTTGAAACAGCAAAATTTTTAAATACTCCTTCTCCATTTTAAAGTTTGAAAATCAGTCAAAAAAACCCTTTAATCTCATCAATATTATATGAAAGTCCTCTTATGTACTGCCTGTTGCACATGAAAGATTGCTGTTTGATTCCTGGCACAGCTGGGGTCCAGGGCTTCAGGCAGCAGGACTGCATGAATTTAAGAACACTTGCTACTTGAGGAAGTGGAAATCCTGAGGAAGAAGAGTTTGGAGGTGCATGCTGATGATGGCCCATTGGACACTGCTAAGATTCAGTTTTGAATGGGAGTCTTATATTGGTTGCTCTAGCTACAAAGATCAACTTCAGTTACAGTGGTCAAAAGGTATAAAAAGAGATTTGTGAATTTCACAAAGGCAAATTACACAAGGACTCCACAGTTAATTGTACAGTTCTATTTCCTGTAATTTGCAAGTATTTTGACGGTTTGTTGACAGAGCTGAGAAATTGCTAATTCTTGGATGAATGATCATTCCCTCTGGAATATGAGAGATGTATTCAGTATCTTCTATAGATTATTGTCCCATTGAAAAGGCTTTTATCATCTGCATAGACAGTAGGAATAATGACAGCAAATCACATGTAGTGAGTGGTTTATGAAGCCAATCATCTGTTTTATTAGGCAACTGGACAGATTCAAGAAGAGTTAAGCAATAAGCAAACCTACCGTCCATGCACAGCTTTGAGCAGTTCCACTGAAGATGTTTTGGGCAGGGTTGTGAAGTGAACTGAGGTATAGTTCTACCTCTCTTGGTTGCCATGATGGAGCTGTAGTTATACCTATGGAACTCATAACTAAAATTACTTTTCTTTCAGCAAATGACAGAGCTGTGATTCATAAACTGGTAGTCTGGGTCCTGCCTCATTCCTTGAATTGCAGCAAGGTCTTCACAGTCCCTAGCCTCACTCCCCTCTTTCCCATATCTAGGAAATCACACCAGAAATGCAAAATCCATAAAATCAATGGAGAAACAGGTTTCTATAAGTCTGAGTCATCTTTCTAAGCTTGTGATTTTCAACTAAGCTGAACAACTTTTGTTGACATTCATCAGTACTGCTTTTTATGAAGTTACTGTACTTGTTCACCCATGCAATTATTGACTCCAAGAAACTCTTGCCTTTTCCGCTTACCACATAACCTTCCTCATTTGTTCCCTGGTAGAAAAAGAATCTGTAGTTTTACTTAAAGCCACTCAAGAATTACAACTTCTGCTCCATTTTTCAGAATAGTTAAGAGAATGGGTTTCTTTCCAAAGGACTGGGTTAAATATTCAAGAAATGAATTTAAATTTGTGTTCCACATACAGAACAACATACCTAGCAAAATGCAGCCAAGGTGCATAAAGAATAAACAAGAGATAAAAAAATAATTCAGTTATTACTCTTTTAGAGAATTTTAGTTAAGCTCAGAAAAAAGAACTCCTACCTTCATAGTCTGGGAAGAAATGAAAGGTTTGCAAGTTATTGAGGGTAAGACACTTACCGTTTATCTGTCAGACACTGTACACAGGGACATGGAGGCAGCTGAAGTCATCAAGGTAGCCAAGTATTTGCCAGGCTCAAGCCAACACCTCTTCTTCATTATGAACTATGAATCTAGCTTTTCAAGTGATTGCCAGGAAAATTATTTCTATGAATTGTGTAAGTGCAAGGATCACATCTGCTCTCCGAGGTGTTTGCATATGTAATGTTAGAAGTTAGCTCAGAAATTATTTGCATTGTCAATAAAGATGGACAGTTTTTATGAACACCAGTGTGTATTTGCATAATTTTAGAGGTGCAAAGTTAGAGTGCAGTTTTGATTATTTGGCCTGCAAATCATAGAATCATAGAATGGTAGGTGTTGGAAGGGCCCTTTAGAGATCATCTAGTCCAACACCCCTGCCAAAGCAGCGCCACCTAGATCAGGTCACACATCCAGGTAGATTTTGAAGACCTCCAGAGAAGAAGACTCCACATCCTCCCTCACCCTCACAGTAAAATACTTTTTCGTTATGTTTAAACGGAACTTTTTGTGTTCCAGCTTCTTTCCATTATCCCCTGTCCTGTCACTAGTTGCAACAGAAAAAAGTGTTGCTCCAACCTCCTGACATCCACCATTTAGACATTTGTAAATAGTAATGAAATTCCCTTGCAGTCTCCTCTTCTCTAGACTAAACAGCCCCTGTTGCTGCAGTCTTTCATCAAATCATTGAATCATTGAATCACAGAATCATAGAATGATAAGAGTTGGAAGTGACCTTTAGAGATCATCTAGTCCAACCCCCCTGCAGAAGCAGCTCCACCTAGACCAGGTCACACCGGAATGCATCCATATGGGTCTTGAAGACCTCCAAGGAAGAAGACTCCACAACCTCCCTGGGCAGCCTGTGCCAGGGCTCCCTCACCCTCACAGTAAAATAGTATTTTCTTATGTTTAAATGGAACTTTTTGTGTTCCAGCTTCATTCCATTACCCCTTGTCCTGTTGCTAGATACAACAGAAAAAAATGTTCCCCCAACCTCCTGACATCCACCATTTATATACTTGCAAATATATAATGAGATTCCCTTGCAGTCTCCTCTTCTCTAGACTAAACAGCCCCAGTTCCCACAGCTTTTCCTCATAAGGAAGATGCTCCAGTCCCCTCATCATCTTGATGGCCCTGTGCTGGACTTTCTCCAGAGGTTCCCTGTCCCTCTTGAGCTGAGGAGCCCAGAAGTGGACACCGTACTCCAGATGAGGCCTTACCAGGGCAGAGGAGCCTCCTTCAACTTTCTGGCAACACTGTACTTGAATGTAACCACTGACTTTTTAATGTCCTCACAGCAGCAAAAAGACATAATTTTTCCAGGCAGAAATGGGGAAAAAAAATCATTTACATATTAAGAAAATTAATGAAGTACTACAAGCAGCTCCAGATGTTTTGAGAGTAAAGAATGGATGTTTTGAACAACAAGACACCGATCAGAAAAAATAGTAACTGGAAAGCATGATTGGCCAGACACAGAGCATCAACAAAGAAACTACTACAAATGCTAAAGTGTGAATAAAAGGTGAGGAACTTGCACCTGGAAGAAACAAGAAAGACTGAAATCTTATACAGAGAAAAAAATTCTGGGAAGATGGAGTAAGAGAGAGCTCTCTTCCAGTCATTGTCTTCCCTATCCATAGATTACAAAATCTGGATATTAAAATGAGCAAAATACTGAATTTCTCAGCAGAACTTCTGCCATTGACTTCTGTAGAAATTTTACCTGTTTTAAGACATGTGTACTTTGTACACAAAGTGCTGAAGTTTATCATTCACGGTAATAAACAAAGTGATGTCCACAAAGCGGCTGCCACTGTTGTAGTGGAAATAAATACTAACATTTCACACTACCGTATTCACTAGTAATAAGTACAAGATGCAAGTCAGGTGAATCCCTCAGTTTCTTTAATCCATGACTATTTCTTAATTAGCAGACAATAAACCATAATCAAATTGTGAATGAAATTGTGTCAGAAGACTCAAATTAGCAATAGGTTTGGACCAAATACATGAGACTTAGATCAAGTAAATATGAAATTGTTTAGTACCAAGGTAAAATGATCCTAATATACTGACTATGGTTGAATTCGACAGAAGCAAAGACTTTCATGACCGAAGCTCCCCAAATAGCTGTAATTGCCATTTTTCCTTACAATATAATCACCAAATAGGTTCAGTAAGTCCAAGTGAAGGTACAGAGTCTGAAGTGTCTGTAAACATAGCAGCACTGCAGCTGGGATAGAAAAATTACTCTGTCATTACAAGTGTGGGAATACCTTCCATAAGTCAATACCTTTAACTCATAACAAAATCTATACAAAGTTTTCTTTTTAAATTACAGGAAGAAAATTAAAAGGACAATGTACCATATATTTGCATGTTTCCTTACTATTACAGATTCATACGAGCTCTGTATCTTCTGCTTTCAGGTAGAGAAATGTGAAGCTGATGAAAGACCAAGACTGCAAAAAAAAAAAAAAAAAAAGTTAGGTCTGATGAACAAATACTTGTCAGGACCTTTTACTCACCTAATGATATAAAAAAAGCTAAGTTACTTTGTACCCAACATCCTTGTCTGATCAAGGGTTTCATTATTACATGCCCTTGAAAATTCTGAATCTGGGGAGCTGCAGAGGGTATGCAATATTACTTAATAATACCTGAATTGTATAGTAGTGTATTGATCTACCACATGTGCCATTTGTATAGGCTAATGATTAGTTCACAGCAAAAACAGACAAGATTTCTGTTCCAAATTCTGATGTTCACTTATTATGGGATATAAGGACAACTTATCTGTGAAATTAAAATTCTTCCATGACTCAACAGATTTCAAATCGTTTAAAGGAGTGTGATGATTATTGGGTGAAATCTTCAATGCTTTCTAACCTTGCTACATATTAAAACAGCTCCCAAAGCTATAGTATTTGAGTGTTTACAATGAATAGATGCTATTTCATCTGTTTTGATAAGGAATTTATATGCAAGTCAATAGAAGTAGCAAACCTTAAAGTAAAAAAAAATAAATTTTACACAAAGAAATAATAGAAGAACACGTGGAGAAACCCAAGCCAAATGAAAATTAACTTTAAACGTTTGCACTCTGCAGTATGTCGTGTTCACACAACCAATTAAAAGAAATACCATCTCGTTTGGAAGATATCTATTGATTTCCCAGTTCATCAGATCAGCTTGATGTGTCCAGCAATGGCTCCTATGACATCATCAATATTTTTCTATTTAGAATAATGACTTATTTTATGTGCCAAGAGCTATAAAAAAAGACTATATACATATATTTATAAGGACATCAGCTTAAAAACCATCCCGATTTCCCCCATTAAGATACAATATTTTTTATCCACCTTTAAAAAAATTTTGGATCTTGCCGTGAGATTCATTTATGAAACTCAGTAAATTTGTTTAGCTTATAAACTAACCTCTAAATCATGTTTCCCCTATTAGATGCTGTCACCTTGGCCTGTATTTGGGGTCCAAATTACACACATTTTTCTTCTAGAGTATGCAGAACACATTTCAGAGGAATCCTCCCCTCTCTGCTACCCCCCTCCTCCTTTCTTCTATTGCAACCTCCTGTATCTTTTAACTGTCTGGGTTCCAACTGTGACATGTTATCTCTAAATCTTTCTACAGAGTCAAAAAAGCCTCCATTTAGCTAGATGTTTATTTTGTTCAGTTCACTCATGTATGTTTTTTAAGCCACACTTACAGCTGACTCTCAGCCCAGTTTCTAGCAATGGAAAGGAATATTTATATGCCCTGGACATAGATGCACCCTTAATCAGAACTCCCCATAGGGCCAACTGGCATAGATAAAAAACAAGCAAAAAACCAGACAGAAACCAGCAATGAGTCAGTTTTGACATCTAACCCCATCTAATTCTTTCTTCTAAGATTCACACTCTGGGAATGGAAGAGGAGGAAGAAATCCTTTGTCTTTCCTATTTCCTTCCAGACTACTCAAGGCTCTGCTGTGACACCATATCACTGCCCAGGATGCAGGGTAGTTTACAGAGCTTGGAAGGCTGAAAGCCTATGCTTTCGAATATTCCTGCTTTGGTCTACTTTTATGTAATTCATCCAGTTTCAAAAGACATAGCTCACGGGGCTGTGCTGAGCAGGCTAAAGGAATGTGTTTCTACCCCTGTGGCTGAGTTGAATGACACAGAGCTAGCCCTTTGCCACCGGCAATGCCACCGCCCACTCGAAACTCTAACTGGGGCCAAATGTATCTCTTTGAATCAACCAAACAAAGCCCGTGGCCCCAAAGCCACTAATTCATCGTACCTGGTTGGCAGTTCCTGGCGTGTGGTTTGCTGACCTCTGGTGGCAATCAAAGCTGCAAGAGGTGGTGTGCCAGTTAAAAAGGAGAGTTTAACTCTTGAAGCATGCAGCCATGGTTTTAGATAGTGGGAAAAGCTCAAGAATTAAATCACAAAGTTCAGGAGCTATTGTCCTATGCTGAAGGCAGATTAAATTGCAACATTTGCTGGCTGAAGCTTGGTGTCATATTATCCAGCAAAAAGATCTGAAGTCAATTAGGAAGTAGAGGTGCAGCCTCTGTGTGACGTATACTCTCCACCTGGGATGTTTCTTTCACTCTTCCTTGCCTGCATGACTCATCCCTCCTACTGCTTACATGGACCCATGCTCCCAGAAAAAGTTGCTGATGTCCTCTGGTGCTGGGCTCAGAGAGGTCACCTGCAGAGGCAGGTGCTCAAAGCCATTGGGGCAGGAATAGCAGAGGCAAGCTGTGTCCTTTGAAAGCTTAGAGAGTCTGTCCCAGGAAAACTCTAGATAAGGTTTAATATGCTCTCTTCAGTTTTAGACGTAAAATCCTGGTTTGACCTTGTCTTTGGGAGCAGATCTAACGTGAAAATGAGAGAGCAGCAAGTGTGCACTTGTGAGGAGGGTCAAGACTCCAGAGCCGCTTTTAACCAATGGAGATGCACTGCTTCCCCTGTTGTCCCTGACCATTCCCCCACCACACACTCCCCAGAGAGCAGACCAGGATTGCATTAAATTCATCCTCTGGGAAAAAAAAAATTAAAATAAATTTTTTAAAAAAGCAAACCCTCCATCTCAGACATTATTAAAGTCTGCTATGAGTCATGTTTGTCCTTGGTTATATTCCTTCCAAGAAAGTGTTTTCCTCTGCCCATGGAAATGTACGCTAAATATAAGCACAGCTTTCTCAGTGACATTTGACCAGTTTAATGACTATACCATCTTCAAGGACACTTTCTGTTGTTATGTGCTGAATTCAGATTGTTCCTGTTTGAGTTTTTGAGGTTTTTTTTCTTTTCTGACAGAAGAGTGTTTAAAGCAGACTGTAGTTTCTTTGAGTCTGAAATGATTTCTGGTTACATGATTGCCTGAAATTTTCCATTTAATAAGTGACAAACATTCTCTCCTTTTGCTTCTTACCAGTCAACATACATTACTCTGTTCAACACTGTACTATCTTATCTATTTTTCTAGCTTTGTCACTGATCCCTCAAGGTCCCTAACTGCTAGCACTGGTCCTCACTATTTGTTGAAATTACTTCAAATTAACTGATAGAGACAATATCAAGAAGGATTTAAATTAGTATCCTTTTAAGATCAATCTGCTGTGATAAATTTACTCCAAACAGCTTTTCCTAGCCCAGTCCTGACTTAGGACTGATAGGCTTCTGTGTTAGAAAATAAGGTAACAGATGGTCAAGAGCACATCTGGTTAGTATACTTCTGGAAAATAGAAAAACACATCCACACTAACCATGCTACAAATGAGATTAAACTCAGGTTCTGCTAAAGCAATATAAAATCATAGCAGGAGTGTGGCATTAGAGTGAGTGCCCTGACTCTTCTTTTAGACTGAATTTGTAAAGAGTCAATGGAATACCACCCTTACAGATATCTCTCATGACAACTAATCATTACAAAGAGTTAATTCTTTATTCTCGTGTGTAAGCAGGTGTGGGCTAGCATTTTCAGTATCTGCTTTGTGAGACAATAGTTTGTTTCTTTATTAAGGGCTAAAATTTGTCCTCTGATATGTCTGAATGGCTCCCATTGAAGTAAGTGAAAACATCAATTAATTATTTAGTTTAGGTACAGGGGCATAACTAGAGCAGTAATGAGAAGAAATTAAAAGAAGAAAAATTTAGCTTGACTATCAGAAGAAAATCCCAGGCAGTGATACTATTTATAACACTGGAGCACTTGTGTGATTTTAAACATTTGATTGTTCACGTTTTTTTCTTAAGGTTGCATACATGTATATTTGAGTTCTTGAGCTGGATCTGGACTACACTTTGCCCATCGTCATAGCATTAGATATTGGAATAATTTCTCAAGGGAAAATAACACTGGGAACATTTAAATTAGATTGGAGAAACATCAGGAAATACAGCACAGAAATCAATTCCACATTAACAGGAAGATATAGTGGCTGATCTTTATCATCTCTGCATTTCACAGTGTTTATTTGGATCTTATGGTTTATTTCCAACTGCAAGATATGGGGTTCTGAATATGTTAAAGGAGGCATTTATAGTTAACTTCATTACCCATATAGGCCAGACACATGCTGCCAAGTAGGTAAATACTCCTGCTCCTTACCACAACCAGTAATCTCCAAAACATGGCTTGCCATGCCTTTCTCAACAATAAGAACAAGTAAATTGATCGAGCCAAGGCAGTCTTATTGTGCAACCTGGAGCATCCCTCACATGCAGGATACACACTGCTTACACCCACTGTCAGCAAAGTCTGATATTTAATGAAGGTGGCTCTGTGAGTTTCTGTGATGTGTCCATAGACAATGATAAGCAATGCCTTTCCCACCGGAGAAAGACAGAGCGAGCTTCCTGATAATTTGCATCATCTTGATATTTAAATCAGCAGCAAGGCATACAGACAAATGGTGCAGCATTGCCAATGCTGTGTAATCTAACTCCATAAATTTTGCAGTATACTTCTTCCTTGAGATAGGAAAATTGTGCACTCTACTTGGGCAGTCTGTGAAACTAGAATACCATTCTAAAAAAGTGCTTCTGCAAACCTTATCTTCAACAGGGAATCTGTACATCATATTTAAAATAGAATAAAGCATCAAATCATAGGTCCTTAGTATAAGGAAGGTGAAAATCACAGATGCAGAGGGTAATATATGAACCATACGGTGCTCAAAACTGTTCTGCAAATGCACCCATGCATACATATTCTAAACCACAGCTGCAGAAATGATGGAAAAGCCTTTATGTTTCTTGATAATACAGCTCTTTGAAACACTGGTGATGGACTCTCTCTACATCGTGTCACACAGCACAAGCAATGGGACAGGGCCTCTGTGCTTCTCAATTCATAGACATGCCACACAATGCAACAAGCCAGCTTTATAAAGTTGTGCTGAATGAGGCTGTGTGCCTGTAAGGGAAATTTAATTGGATTTCTTTGTATGTTGCGACAAACCAATGAAAAATTATATAAGAATAGCATGATTCAATCTCAGCATACACTTGAATAATATTTTTTGAAAAAGAGAATTCTTCATGCACACACAGACAAATAAGGGGTAAAGATGACAACAACCTAAACCAGCAGTTTTCAACTCAAATAGACTGCATGGACCAACTTTATTCACAACAGCACAGACATTGTGTGTGTCATTGTCCCAAGTTAGGATATAAATACACAGATTATAAGCCATTTGATGTGAATATATAGGCTTTCACGGCTTCTGGATTTGACTTTCTGGAAGAATAATGGTGTCTTTCATTCTGTCCCCATACTCAGAATCAAAGTGTATGAAAAAAGAAAAGAAAATATTGCTTCATCTAGCTATCAGATTCACTTCAATGAATAATGATGAGTTCAACCATTACAGGTTGCAGTTGCTTAGGTATAACTTTAATATTTCTGTTCTTTTCTTCACATTTTACTTACATTTTCACTTTAAGTAGTAGCCAAATAAAACCAGACTATCCTTTCATTTTCATAAGGTTATGTGCAAGGTGCTTACAAATGTGCATGTATGTGTGTTTGTGTAGATATATAGCATAAACACATCACAATTTTACCTAAGTAATAGGTTAAAAGCGGCACCAAACTTGACAATTCTGTTGATTTTTGTTACATCCAGATACTGCAAATTTTTCACCCTGTGGTAACTTCAAATAATGTTATAAGGATAGATTTTATAGTATTTAACAAGAAAGTTAAAAATGTGACTCAAATTGTAATCTTAGTGTTACTTAATTTTGCATTAAAATTTAATCTGTTTGTCTTAAGTTCTTAGCTCTCAGTGCAATGCAAATTTTTGGACTAGGAATGTCAAAGTACTTAACATCATTTCAGTGACAAACAGGGATCAAATGAGACTTTGGCTCAAAAGAGTAGAAGGTAGTTTGAAACCGTAGAATAAGCACATGAGTTTTATGCTTCTGGTAAAATTATGAACAATCTCAATCAGATCAATATTGACATTAAAGATTTATTGTAAGTTTTGGGATTTTTTTTTAAAAAAAGGTCTGTCTTTTATTCACGACTGAGCTCTTGTGTCAGAAATTCCAGTTCGAAATCTACTGACCTGCAATAAAATGTTATATACCAAGTGAACAGTTTTGCAGGAAAAAGTGAACTTGTGATCAAATATATAACAATGACTTGGAAAATGCACATCCCAGGTGGTATTACATCAGAGATCCATCTCTATTGTATCTAACTCTCATTAACATTCTTTATTTTAAAATCTAGTAAGTTTTCTTACAAATACAAATTTCTTGTCCAGAGGGTCTTAGTATTTGACTTTGCTCAGATTGGTGCCAGGATGGTTTATTGTCTTGAATTTGTTGATACTTGAAGAAAGGTTCCCCTAGACAGCCTGTCCCCACCTTTTCAGGTATAGAGACTGCTTGGAAACTGACAAATTTCTCTAGCATGTTTTGACTGCAGATCAGAGGGTTCAAACCCCAGAGGTGCCAAAACCAGCCTCACATATTTGACATTTACCCTATCTAATATTCAATTTTATGCCCCTTCTGAGCTGCCACAGAGGGGAAACTACGTGAAAATTAATATTCCTAAAAGAGTCGGGGTTTCAGGGTGGGGGGGAGGAGGAGGGAATAAAAAAGCAAGAGAGACTCCCAGACAAAGTGAGTTATGCCAACCCATTCACTGCCCAAACAGCTGAAAGGCTTACAGTCTGTTGGCTCAACTGGTGAACCCAACATGATACTTCTAAGGGTCACTTTGTATTTGGCATCAAAGAGATCCTTGAAAATAATAACAATAAAAAAAGAAAAAAGAGAAGGTCCATTGTTACTTTACAAATTTCTGATGTCAAAAAGGGAATTTCTTAATTATTTTGTGGGGAAATCTAACTTGAGAAATGTAGAGACTTAGGAAGGGGCTCAGATTGTTTCCTGAAAAAAACTCATAAATGACATGTACTTACTTTTCTGTTAGTGGAGAGGAAAGGGAGTGCAGAAGAGAAGACTTTAAAAATGTGGCAAGAGAAGAAATGAAAAAGGAGGAGGGAAGAAGGAGAGCAGAGTTTGGAGAAAAAGATGCTGATTAATGGTTGTGGAAGTAACAGGATCACTGTGAGGAATGACGTGGGGAAGGATGAGTGCTAGGGAAATAGAGATCAGACCAACTGCTGATACAGAGATATGTGAAGGATGGAAAATAAAAGGAGACTGATTTGTGTAGCAGGTAGCAAAACTTCTCCCTTCTCCTGCCACTTCTCAACCAGGGAACTTTTTCCCACACAGATTGCTCTGGGGAAACCCTGGTCATCTGGAAAAAAATTATCTGACACCAAGATTTCACAGTATGGGGATATTGACAGAAATGCTAACTTAATACATTCCTGCTATTCCCTGTCACGGGTCACTTTTCCTGAAATTTTTACTACCCCTGGTGGTTTTGGGATCATATTCTACAGCATGTTACTAGGCTGACCCAGGATCAAAAGGAGCCAAGCCAAACAAAGGTTTACTCTTAGCCTGGATACATTCACCAAGGTTTTGTTAATGTGAAATGATGGCCTTCATCCCCATGTGAGGTGACAGCTGGGAATACCTTGTTCTCATTCATGAAAAGAGCTACACAGGAGGCACCTACTAAGTGCACAGGGACCAGTGTGAGGCAAACATCAGAAAGCAGCTAAACTCCATGCATGCCACAGGTGCTCATCTTTGCTAGAGAGCAGGCAGTGAAGGCAGGAGGACACATTGGTGTAGATAAAGCAGTTCGCACTTCTTCATGATGTTCCCTGATGACATTCCTGTTCACCCAAGAAATTCAGATCAGAATGGATCTCCACACCTCTTTCTACACATTTCTTAAAACACATTTCTTAAAACTGCCTTAAAATTAACTATATTCTTGTATTCTCTTTGAATGTTTGACCTAATCTAGATGGACTTGCTTGTGCAGGGGAATTGGATTAGATGATCTCTAAAGGTCCCTTCCAACTCTACCATTCTATGACTCTATGTTGTAAGGTTCATGGTATTTTGGTATTTTGTGGAAAAATCAAGATTTCAGAACACCAGCAGTTCCTAATGTGTCTATGCCTTATCTTTTCTTGACAGAAGAAGAAGGGTTAAACTCAGAGAATACAATCCCATCTGTATCAGAAAACAGAGGTTCTCAGTTACTAAAGTGCTCATGCAGGACTTGGCAGCTAATGCAAGAGATACTCTAAGAGATACTGAGATGTGATATCTAACAAATACAGAGGGATGATATAGTGTGTGCCCTTCTTGTTTCTCATGTCAGTACTGCTGTTTGGAGAAGCCTGGGAGCAAAGCTTGGTTTTCAGTTTGCTTCAGTTTTGGGGGATAGATTTGAGTGTAATTTATGATTAATTGAGAAAACTGAAGCTGAATAGCCATGCTTAAAGACAATACCCTTATTTGAGCTGCACTGTAATGGCCAGAGGTATGTCAGTGATTGAATATGGAAGAGATGATACCTGAAGAGACCTGGATTTTATAGGTGGGTCTGACTATAGCACACGAGGGAGTCCCGGTAGAAGAGTGTCACAGGGTGTGGAGCAGGGACTGTATCTGTGTGAAGTTCGGGTATGCTCTTAAGATGTGTGATCCTCCATGCAGCTGCCATTGATGTCATACTAGCAAAATCTAGACATTCATCAGCCATTTTTCCTGTTGTCAACACTGCAGTAACCACCTCTGTGTTTTTTGTATGCCTATGATTTCTCACTTCAGTCTGTCTAGAAACTCCATTCTACAGATATTTGTCTCCCTGGTAGGTTAGGGAAGAATGTTAAGTTTAAACAGCACTCTGCCAACACACCAGAGTAATTTTACAATGTCCAATATACTCAAGCATTCTTCTAGGGAAAGTTTGGCAAATTTGGAGACTTTCTGTTGTTGCTTTTTTCTGTTCCTGGAATTTAAATCTGTCATGGTTTTGGCCTAGTCAGCAATGAAGCACCACAATAGTCTCTTGCTCACTGCTCCCCATCCACTCCCACACTCCTTAAGATGGTGGAGGCCCCAGTGAGATGGGAGGAAAAAAGTTAAACAAGGACCTTGAGAATTGAGATAAGGTCAGGGAGGGCTTGCTGCCAATTATGATTCCAGGCAAAACAGACTCAACTACTTCACTGAGAGAGGAAATTTAGAACATTTTTTTCTACTACTTACAGAAACAGAACAGAAAGAAAGCAAAACCAAAGCAGAATGATGAGGTAAAATAGCACTTCAAGATCTCGTTCCCCCACCCCTCCCTTCTTCCCAGGCTCAGCTCACTGCTTCCGATATCTCTACCTTCTTCCTCCTCAATGGCACTGGGGGGTAGGGAATAGTGGATGTGGTCAGTCCCTCACAGATGGTCTCTGACACTTCTTTCTTCTCAGAGGAGGAGGACTCTTCATATTCTTCTCTTGCTCCAAAGCAGGGTCCCTCCCACAGGAAACAGTCTCTAAAGAACCTCTCCAGCATGAGTTTTTCCAAACAGCTATAGCTTCTGCTCACAAACTCCTCCAGTATGGGACTTTTCTGCAGCCAGCAGCATTCCAGGCACCTTCTGCTGCAATGCCACCTTCCCACAAACTTACAGCCTCCTCCTGGCACAGTCACCACCCCTGGTGTGGGATCCTCTACGAACTGCCAACAACCCTCAGGTTCACCACTCTTCTCCACAGGATGCAGGGGAGTCTCTGCTCCAGTACACCTCCTCCTCTCTTCCCTCACTGACCTTGGGGTCCGCATAATCGCTTCCTCAACTTCTTCCCCAGCTCCTTTCACCATCAGCAGCTGGAAAAAGAAGTAAGAAAAACAGAAGTAAGAAAGAACAGAAATAACCCTCCTCTTCTGGCTTCTTCTTCTTAGAAAGTGATCATGGAGCAACACAATTGGGTCAGCCCCAGAAATGGGTCTGACTCAGAGGAGGTGAAAGAAACTTCTTACAGGAGCCATCTTTACAGCCCCTTCCTCCTTCCCAGAAACAGCTCCACACAAACACACTACAATCCCATTCTAAAAGGTAAAAAGTTTACAGATTTACTCATTTATACATTTTCACCTATATACTTTGGGTACCATAGTTTCCTGTTATGCACATGATCACATTTTTTGAGGAATAAAGTGTCTGGTCTGGAAAACTGTCATAATTTAGTGAGGAGACATTTTTGCTTGGTAACAAGGGGAGGGGGCTGCAATGCAGACCTGGTAAAGTGTTCTTGGACTTACCTCTGGCTCTGAGGTTCAGACCTACCTCTGGCCCAGCCAGGCCAGTCTGGTGCCTCTGCCATGACTATTTAAGGATGGGAATTTGAAGTGTGTTGAAGGAGATGAAAGGGAAAGGCAAGTGAGGAGCACTTCTCCTCAGGGGTGTAATAAGCTGCAAGAGACATGGAGAACTGACTACACCCCTCATTCTCTGTCCCTGGCACTGCTTATGGGGTAAGGAGGTAACAACACGAGAGAAAGGGGTGGGGGAAAGGTGATCTTAAAGGGCTAGTTGCACTACCACCATTTTCCCTACGCTGTATTATTTTTCTGTTGGGTATTTCTGTTTGTTATATTTTAGTTTGAAGCTGATTAAATTAAGCTTAATTTTCTTCTCCAAGCTGAGTAGTCTTGTCTGTTTTGTCAGGGACCATAAGTGACAATTAAGCCCTCCCTGTCTTTGGCAGCTGCAAAGTCTGTGGGACTTAAGTCTGATCGTGGTCTTTTGTCCCTGGATGGGCCTAAACCACAACAGAAAACTCAGCTAAGTGGTTTTTTTTTTTCTTTCTCCTAGGTGCAGGGAAAAAAAGCATTTACGTATAAAGAGCTAAAAGACAGTTAGCTTTTAAATCTTGATGCTGCTTCACAGATGCAGATGAAAATTTTGTTATATGTTGTGATTCAAGCCCAGCCGGAAAAAAAGCCCCCCACAGCCACTAACTGACTCCTTCCCCCCAGCAGTTGGATGGAGAATAGAAAAGACAACAAAAGGCTCTGTGAGTCGAGACAAGAACAGGGAGAGATCACTCACCAGAGTCATGGGCAAACCAGATTCAGTCTGGGGAAAAAATAAAATCAGTTTAATCTGTCACCAGTGTGAAACAGAGTAGGATTATGAGAAATACAACCAGATCTTAAAAGGCTGGGTCCCTTCTATTGGCAACAGTCTTTCAGAAATTACTCCATCATGGGCCTCCTGTAAAGTCCTCCCTCCTACAGGGGTCTTCCACTAGTTGCTGGTAGATCTCAACTCGGCTGTTATCCTCCATAGGCTGCAGGGGAACATCTTGTCATCCCATGACAGGATATAGGAGGGTCTCCACTTCAACACGACTCCTCCCATCTTTCTCGACCGACCTTAGCGTCTGCATCGTTGTTTCTCTTTTATCCCACTTCCTCTCCTTCCAGTGCAGACTTTCCCTTCTTAAATAGTTATCCCAGAGATACCTGGTTGGCTCAGCCTTGGCCAGAGGCAGATCCAGCTTGGAGCTGGGAAAGCTTTGAACAGCTTCTTAGAGAGGTCATCACTGCAGCCCCTCCTCCACTACGAAAAAACCTCACCACCACACAAACCCAATGCACCATGAAAATTCATGAGTCAGGACTGGATTTTATGAATTTCAGAGATATCTAGCTGTAAAGTCTAAGTGTTTTTGTTTTGATTTCTTATTGCTTTTTATTTAGAAAATTATGGACAAAGTCAAGTTCTTTCCTAATCTAATTCTGTCTTCAGGGACATTTATCTGCAAGTAGGGATCTCTTACAATATTAACATCCATCTCCCCCAGTCTTAACATCCACAGTGTCACTCTCAAACTTGCTGTTGTTTATAAAGCACACAAGTTATCCTGTTAATGTCAAAGAATTCACTTAAGTTGATTCCCTCTGCTAGGATTGTAGAATATGGGGTTCCATTTGTCTTTGTTGGGAATGGCAGCCACAATCTGATTGGAAGGTGGATGTGTAGATTGATAAGGTAATTGTTTTCAGTATAAATATTGTCATGAAAGCAAAATGTGCAAGTACAATATTCTGTGTCTGATGATTGGACATGTCTACCTTGTAAAAATCAGGCATCTACAGATTAATTATACTTGGGAAAGATCTCTTCAACATCCTAACTTCAAAGCAGACTTGTCCAAATTGTAGTCCTCTATGCATTATATTTATAGCATAGACTTTGTTATGCTAGTTAGCATTGCATCAAGATTTCCAGTGTAACCAATCCTCATTCTTTAGATGTTTAAGACTAAGATATGTTAATTCAGAGGGAACTTGAACTGAAAGGACAAATTAAAAACAAACAAAAAAAACAAACAGCTTCCCCCATGACGTTCTTTGACATTTCTTGCTCTATGTAACAGTAGAAACAAACTGCCATACAGATATTTTTTTGCCTGCTCCAACAACTGTTCTGTGTTATACAGTGCAATTTTGAAGTTACAGATTATTTCTGTGTATTTAGAAATTTGGATCACAGAACCTTCACCCAGCAACCATTTCTTTTTCATTGTCAAAATATTAGTATAGTTGATTTTACATTAGCCTGTTACATCACCTGACACATACATTAACCAACACTGATGATTAGAGACTAATGAACTTTTTTCTGTGTTGTCAACACAGAAAAGTGCTGTTGTCAACACAGAGAAGTGCTGAAAATTTCCAGCCTTTCCATTTCAGCAGCTCTACTGGATGAAAAACAGCAAGGTTGGGAGTAGTAAGGCCACGTGGATCATCAGCTCATGCAGGAGATATAAGTGCACACCCAGGCAGAGGTCAGATGGTGCTTCCAGGACAGAGTGTTTTGGGCAAAGTGCAAAGACAATTGGTAGCATCCACTTAGACTCTGCACAGTGTTCAAGTCAGGGAAATCTGAACTAAAACAGATAAGCCTGTGGCTTCAAGGAGAAAGTTAAAAGAGATGTAGAATCTTAGAATCATAGAATGGTAGATCTTGGAAGGGACCTTTAGAGATCATCTAGTCCAACCCCACTGCACAAGCAGGTTCATCTAGATCAGGTCACATACGAACACATGCAGGTGGGTTTTGAAGACCTCCAAGGAAGGAGACTCCACATTCTCCCTGGGCAGCCTGTGCCACTGCTCCGTCACCCTCACAGTGTAGTTTTTTCTTATGTTTAAATGGAACTTTTTGTGTTCCAGCTTCATCCCATTACCCCTTGCCCTGTTGCTAGCTACAATATAAAAAGAGATGCCCCAACCTCCTGATATCCACCACTTAGTAATTTGTAAATAACAAGATCCCCCCTCAGTCTCCTCTTTTCTAGACTAAACAGCCCCAGTTCCCACAGCCTTTCCTCGTATGAAAGATGTTCCAGTCGCCTCATCATCCTGGTAGCTCTGTGCTGGACTCTCTCCAGAATTTCTCTGTCTCTCTTGAGCTGGGGAGCCCAGAACTGGCCACAGGACTCCAGATGAGATCTCACCAGGTCTGAGTAGAGGGGGAGCAGAACCTCCCTTGACCTGCTGGCCATATGCTTCTTGATGCATGTCAGGATGCCATTGGCCTTATGGACCATGAGGACACATTGATGATTAGTTTCTTATCAACCAGGACTCTCTCTGCAGAGCTGCTCTGCAGCAGGTCAATCCCCAGCCTGTCCTGGTGCATGGGGTTGTTCCTCCTCAGGTGCAAGAGTCTGTACTTGTCGTTGAACCTCATGAGGTTCCTCTCTGCCCAACTCTCAAGCCGGTCGAGATCCCACTGAATGGCAGCACAGCCTTCTGGGGAATCAGCCAGTGCTCCCAGTTTGGTGTCATCAGCCAACTTGCCAAGGGTACACTCTGTCCCCTCATCCAGATCGTTGATGAAGATGTTGAACAAGACTGGCCCCAGAACCAATCCCTCTGGATCTCCACTGGCCACAGGCCTCCAATTCTGCCATTGATCACCACCCTCTGGGCTCTGTTATTCAGCCAGCTCTCGATCCACCTCACTGTCCACTCATCCAAGCCACACTGCCTGAGCTTACTCTTGAGGATGTTTTGGGAGACAGTGTCAAAAGCCTTGCTGAAGTCAAGGTAGATGACATCCGCTGCTCTCCTCATCTCCTCATGGAAGGCTATCAGATTGGTCAAACAGGATTTCTCCTTGGTTAATCCCTGTTGACTCCCCCTGATAACCATCCTTTCCTTCATATGTTCAGTGAAAACATTCAGGATGAGTTGTTCCATCACCTTTCCAGGGATGGAGGTGAGGCTGGCAGGCCTGTAGTTTCCTCGGTCATCCTTCCTGCCCTTTTTGAAGACTGGAGAGACACTGACCTTTCTCCAGCCTTCAGGCACCTAGCCTGTCTTTCATGAATATTGAAAAATGACAGAGATTGGATTACCAATGACATCAGCCAGCTCCCTCAGCACTCTTGGATGCATTCCATAAGGTCGCATTGACTTATGAGCATTTAGCATGGCCAATAGATCTTTAACCTCTTCCTTTTCCACCCAGGGCAAGTCCCCTGTTGTCCAGATCATCCTACTATCCTTGCTGGGCTGGGCTTCCTGAGAGTCAGCCTTGGCTGTAAAGACGGAAGCAAAGGAAACATTCAGTAGTTAGGCCTTCTTTGCATCCTCAGTCACCAGGGCACTCCCTGTGTTCAGCAGCAAGCCACATTCCCCCTAATCTTCCTTTTGCTGCTGATGTACCTGAAAAAAACCTTATTACTTTCCTTAAATTTCCTGGCTAGATTAAATTCTAGAGGGGCTTTAGTCTTCCTAGTTACACCTCTGCATGCTCTGGCAAAGTTCCTGTACTCTTCCCAAGAGGTCAGCCTGTTTCCACCTCTCATAGATGGCTGCTTTCTGCCAATGTCCAATGCTAGTGGTATCAAAGGTAACGGCATACATTCTGAGATAGACGGAATATCTTGTGAAATATATTCAGATTAAGCACATAGAATATAATATATTAATAATTTTCTCAGTGTTAATTGGGCTCTGAGGCTGATTGACATCCATGATAGTGAACTCTTCTAACTGCCAAGACAGAGTGGGTCATCTTGTCCTGAGACCTCTCTGGTGTCCACCTGAGAAAGTGATAAGACTTCATTGAAATAGTGAGACACTATTTCACTGCCTTGAAGTGTTTCCTGTCATTTTTAATTAAATAATGAAGATTCACCAATAAAATTCACACCTCAGGGTTAGATACACCCTTATCCCTCAGAGCTATCTATTGAAACAACAGTAATTCTGATGTTGTCTCCCACATAATCTACTTGGCAGTAGGTTATTTCTCCTTTAAAAGTAAAGGAAATTAGTGGAGTTAGACACTTCCTTGGATTAACTGAGCCTGCTCAAAACCAAAAGAGAATGGTACCTGAGACAGAGAAGCAGATGAACACTCATTGTAGACTACAAAGGCATTACCAGGGTATGCAGACATGTAGTTAGAAAAGCAAAGACATAAATCTAATTGAAACTGGTCAGAAGTGTCACAAAATACAGGAAAAGAGTCTTCAGGTATATAAACAAGCAGAAAAATATTGGCCCACTGTTTGTCTTTACTAACACTGTTGGGCCACAGGCCTTGGAAACAAAAATCCAGGTTAATGCAAATACAGAGCCACTGTCAGTGAAGGAAGAGTTGGTATGTGAACTACTATTACCAGGAGTTTGATCACTACAAATTCATGGGCTCTGACAATATCCACCTAATGATCTTCAGAGAGATGGCTATGTTGTCTTGAGGTTTTGCTCCATAATCTCTGAGAAGTGGTGAAGATTGAGGGCTATCTCAGAAGACTGGGAGAAGGTTGATGTCAGCCCCATCTACAAGAAAGGCTTAAAGGAGGATCCAGGAAATTGTAGGCCCATCAGTCTTATTCCAGTCCTTGGGAAATTTATGGAACAAATCCTCCTGGAGGGCTATCACAAGTCAAATGGAGCATGATTTGGAAAAGCCAGCATGGACTCACCAAGAGCAAATCTTTCTCAACAAGCTTGGTTGCCTACTCTATTGATGTGGAGCAAGAAGTGGGCATTGTCTATCTAGATTTTTCCCAGGCTTTTGGTACAGTTTTGCACAGCCTCCTCCTAGAAAAATGGATTTATTATGGTCTAGACAAGTTGATGTGTGCAGTGAGTGAAGAATAGATGGTAGGCCACACACAGAGGTTGATGAGAAACACCTCTTTCCAGTCTAGCAACTTGTCACAAGGGAGGTCCCTCAGGATTTTATATTGTGCCTAATATCTTAATAAGTTATCCAGATAATCTGATCAAGTGTACCCTAATGAAGTTTGCTGATGATACCAAACTGAGCGAGGAAGTGGACTCTTTGGAAGTCTTCCTGCACTCTGCAGGAAGACTCAAATAGTCTGTAAGAGTGGACTAATGTGAAGTTCAACAAAGACAAATGTAGTTTTGTACCTGGGAAAACATAATTCAGGACTGCAGCACAGGCTGATATCTACCCAGTTGAGGAGCAGCTGGTGGACAGCAAGTGTAAAATATCTGAACAATGTGCAGCTGTGACAAAGAAAGCCATTTCTGGCTTTCAATGCTTTCAATACTGAGTTTCATCAACAAGATTCCTCTTTCAATGCTGAGTTTCATCAACAAGAGCATCACCAGTAGGGAGAAAGAAGTCATTATCCCACTCAGTTCTTGTCAGGCCACACCTGGGATACTGTATTGACTTTTGGTCCCCAATACACACACAAAAAAAAAAAAAAAAAAAAAAAAAAAAAAAAAAAGAGAGATGTGGACAGGTTAGAAAGTGTCTGGACAAGAGTCACAAAGATGATCAAAAGACAGAAAAGGCTGCCACATGAGGAAAAGCTGAGAGAACTGGTTTTGTTTTCCCTTCATAAAAGAAAGCTTAGAGGAGACCTTATCCCCATGTTCCAGTATTTACAGGGTGGCTACAAAGAAGCTGGAGATTCCCTTTTTACAAGGACACACTTGGAAAAGACAAGGAGTAGTAGGTTCAAGTTACTCCTTGGAAGATTTCAATTGGACACAAGAGGACAATTTATCACAAGGAGAACAATCAGTCATTGGAATAATCTCCCCAGGGAAGTGGAGCATTCCCCAACACTGGACACTTCTAAGATGTGGCTAGACAGAGTGCTGGGCCATCTTGTCTAGACTGTGCTTCTGCTGAGACAATCCTTGATGTCTCTTCCAATCTGGTATTTTATTATTCTATGATTCATATCTAGTACAGACCCACATATTCTTGGGAAACTTTCCCACTTGGGTCATAACATTGCTCCAAGTAAAGCAATGTAAGAGAGACAATGGAAGTCAGACAGCACAGTTTCAGATGGGATGAGCCAACGCATTATTTTGCTGTTGAGGAAGGGGTAGGATAATGCACTCCTTTCCATCTATCTTTTTCCCTTGCCAGCATCACAATCCAGCTGCACACCTTGTGTCAGCTAAGTCACTCTCCACTTTCCAGTGGGAGCGGTTACCAGCTGTGAGCTTGGAAGATGTGCAGGCGAGGAAGTGAAGACCTCATATGTCAACAGTGGTAAGTTGTTTTGTTGTGTGAGCATTTTGGTAAACTGAATTCTGAAAGGATTCCCTCAACCATAACATTAATAAATATATCTTTTGGAAAAAAAATATGTGAAACAAGTGCAGACCCAAGAAGATATTTCATCCATCATTTATCAGCCAGAAAACACAGCACTGATGATTTCAGCCTATCCATTATGCCTATATTATCAACATAGTGATTCAACACTATTTCCGTTGCTACTTGCACATCACAAGAGTTGAAACTCAGCTGTGTTGCATGTAGAACTTTGGAGAAACAAAGTGGAAAGATCAGCTACCTAAATTACTGGGAATCATTGTAAGCTTTTCTTTTTTCTTTCTGTTGGGTGTAACTGAGAAAGAGAGAGATATAACAGTGGATTTCACAACACTGGTAAGTTTAGATTCGTCAGCTGAAATCAGCTAATTTGTCAGAAGAAACAAGCAAAAGTAGCCAAAACAGACAAAGTAGGCAGTGAATCAGTGGCAACATCCTCATTTGCACAAACTAAACCCCTTTGAAAGGTAGAAGATTCTGTTAAGACCAACTGTTAAGACCAACTTTTCTGCTTCTCAGTTTAATCATGCCATTTTGTCATCTCTCACAAGACAAAAACCATCACACATTTTCTGGCTTGCGTTACTTTGTTCTTACACTTAAAGCATGGGTCTGGAAATTATTAATAGAGAAATGCTGATCACTTCAAAACTGGTTTATATTGAATGGATCCTGAAAACTCTAGAGCTAATAAAATTTAGGGAAGAAGGGACTCAATAGTTTGCAGGAGCCAAATGACAAGAAGCTGGGCATTTCTGAAGCAGACCATGTGACCTAGGCACCTAATTTCAATTAATCTCCTTTAACATTTTGTCTTTCAAGGTCAGATTCCTTAAGAAGGCTCCATTCCCTTTGGTCTCTGAAGCTTCCTGCAGGAGCTAGTAGTTGCTGACTGCTTTTAGAAACCTCTCTCTGTTACCTCAGCCTCTTTTTTAGAGAAATCTGGGTTGATTTTTGGAAGCACTTGTTAATCTTAGAACTCTATGACAAATGAGATATCTCTTTCATAAACTGTCATACAGGAAACATCCTTTAGGGTTTTGCTTCAATAATTCATTATGGTTGGTTTCTGGAAAGTAAAGGTGGTGTGTTCTGGTCTCCCCAGCCCTCAAAGTGATTCTTCTAAGCATCCACCAAAAAATCACAGTCAATGATGAGGAAGGAGTTCTCCTCCTACAGCCCTCTGCAGCTGTTGCTTTGAGCACAGGGATGAGGCTTACCTCTGTGCCCAGTAGCCCAACAGCTAACATCAGCAACAAAGTGTCTTTCCAAAGCGTAATGTAAATGAAGATCTTGTGCATAGTCACATGAATGGTTGTTTCCTTAAATCAATCCTTTGTACTTCCATTTCCATTCAGGATTTTAATGGAGAAATGTTTAATATTTAATACTAAATCCTCTTGTGAGTCTTGTTGTTATAAAGCTAATTCATCTCTGGTTTAGCTCAGAGATACACTAAGCCACTCTTTAAGTGATTCCTTTACAAGCAAACCCATCGTATTCTGAAAACAACTTTTTAAAAGTACAGATCTTTCCAGTTGCTGGCACTTTTTAAAACATCTACCTTTTCTTTAATAAGAAACACTCCAAGCATCATACAGTCTCCAGAAGAGAGTAAAATCCATCACTATTTTCTTAGCTTTCTTGATGGCAAGATAATTGCAAGTGGGAGCACATTCCTTGCAGAAGGAAGAACAATCAGAAGCAAATAAGTATGTACAACAGGGTGTTTTTTTATTGTACTGAAGTAACAGAACATGTGATCCAACAAGTCATGTCCTTATACATTGTCCAAGATAGCCCTTGGAGGCTCACTATAGTAAGAGTGTGGCTCATAGCCAGCGAATGGTCCAAAAGGATTCTTGTCTGCAGCCAACAACCTCTCTCAGGGCTCTGTATGCCCAAGAGATTTTTGTGCCAGTGTGGATCCTGGAGAGGAGCAGTGTACTCCTTTCTCCATGCCTGCCCCCTCCAACTGTCTACTGAAAGGCAAGTGGAGAACATAACTTCACCTCCTCAGCATCTGGTTTAGATGTTCACTCCTGAGGTGACTGGGAAGGGAGAGTTGCTGCAATATCCCCATATATAAGCATTATCACAGAAGCAATTCTGATACCTGATATGCTGCTTATGGTTGGAACTTAGAACCATATCTACACATTTTGTACATGTCCCTGTCAGCAGAAGGAGACAAACATGAAGCCACATTTCTCTTCAAGTTGCTGAGGAAGACAGGGCAGAAAAGGTGAGGTGATTTGTGATGAACACTCAGGTTCCTGGGTACCAAAAATACTTGCATCCTTCAGACAAAGTTGAGCTGTTATTCAAATGTCCTGGGCCACTAACTTCAGCCTCCAAACTGCAACTCAGAACTGGCTTATACTAGGGATCTCATTTGGTTTTGATTAGTCACTTTTTTTCTTTTATTCAGTATCCTATTTAAGGAATATAGTTTCAGAGTTTACAAATCTGTATTCAGGCGCTAAGGTGCTTTCAGAGAAATGATAGATGCTTCAAAGCAGTTTCTAAGAAACTGATGTAGAATTTGGAAAGCTTTTTTGTGTCTGTTAGCATGAAGATGGAGAAGTAAGATTTTACATACATGCTTACTTTCAAACAGAGACTTCTTGCTTTCTTCTGTCTTTTGACTTCCAGGCTACAGAGGTCAGCCAGCATCACTTCTAGGGCTATTGAGCACCTTTTTAACCATATTAAATCAGGCCTATTTATGCCTTCTGTATACCAACATTCAATGGAAAAGAAAAATGTAAAATGGCAAGGAAACCTCATCATTCCTCAGAAGAGTACACACAACTCATTTGTTTTCTCACAAAACCAAATGGAATTATCATGCATTGTGGAGCCACAGTCCCTGGAAAACATCAACACTTTGACAGTTTCTTCCAGTCAACTGTTCTGAACATAACTGTTTCTTCCAGTCATCTAATAAGAAATTAAGTGTCTACAAGCCAGAGCACAGAGTCTCTTAATCTCATTTTGGAGAGCAATTGTGCTTCAGGACATCAGTACTTAGCCTAATACTGTCCTGCGATTTTTTCTAATCTATCCATTTCAAAATGATGACCTAGGATAGGATAATAATAGTATTTTTGGCAGTCACCATTAATGAAGATCATTCCTAGTTTGCATTTCATTCTTTCATATTACCAAAGGAGAAAGATCATGGCTGTATCTATCTATAACAAAATGTTACCAGCAGGTGCTTGTCTGTTAAGTTAGGTGATCTCTGTTATCAGGCATTATTGTAGTAAATATTCTTAACAATGTGTATGTGTACATACATGGTTAATATATAGGGAATTGTGTCTTGAAGATAAATATAAATTTTAAAATAATATAGTGCTCAGATTCTGTTAAAACTTCTTGATGGATTTTGACACTTCACTTTCACTTTTTCTACCAACACAAACCTAAATGGGTCCATATGAAGGCTCTTACAAAGAGTGAGAGGATATCTAATGCTGCAGTTTGAGCTGACAAATCTTTATTAGAATGTATATTTCGTTGGAAAAAACAAGAAGAATTTAATTCTCTGCAAGGAACTATTTTTAAGGACTTAAGCAGTGCAACAGAGAAGGAACAAATAACTGCTATTTTCTTTAAAGACATTGAAAATTGAAAATAAAAGCTAAATTGTTATAATAAAAAAATAATCAGAAAATAAGATCATTGTTCCACTCAGCAGGTATTTGAGGTATATAGAATCATAGAATCATTTAATCTGGAAGAGACCTTTAAGACCGTTGAGTCCAGCCTTTGTCCCAGTCCTATCAACCACTAGACCATTTCCCTAAGTGCAACATCCAACAGTCTCCTAAACACATCTAGGGACGATGACTCCACCATCTCACTCAGCAGCCCATTCCAATGCCTGACACTCCTTTCAGTAAAGAAATTCCTCCTCATATCCAGCCTGAACCTTCCCTGGAGCAACTTGAGGCCATTTCCTTTTGTTCTATTGCTTGTTACTAGGGCAAACAGACAAACCCCCACCTCACTACAACTTCCTTTCAGATAGTTGTAGAGAGAAATAAGGTTTCCCCTGAGCCTTCTTTTCTGCAGGCTAAACAGCCCAAGATCCTTCAGCTGTTCCTCATATGAGATGTGCTCCAAATCCTTTCCTAGCCTGGTAGCCCACCTCTGTATCCTCTCCAGTACCTCAATGTCCTTGTAAAGAGGGGCCCAAAACTAGACAAAGTATTCGAGGTGCAGTCTCACCAAAGATGAGTACAGAGGAGAGATCACCTCCCTCCTCTTGCCAACAACAATGTTCCTGATATAGGCCTGGATGCCACTGACCTTCTTGGCCACCTGGGCACACTGTTGGCCCATGTTCAGCCACTGTTAAAACAAAACACCCAGATCCCTCTCTGCCTGTCTGCTTTCCAGCCACTCTTCCCCTGCCACTTCCCTCAGCACTCTAGGATGTACCCCATCCTTCTCCATAGATTTGTGCACATCATCGTGGAGCAACAGGTCACTGACCATCTGCCCTTGAACTGTAAGGGGGACACTTTGCTCCTCACCCCTGTTTCTTGGCCTGAGGGGCTGACTTTCCCCAGTGGAAATGCTGCTATTACTAAAGACTGAAACAAAGAAGGCATTAAGTACCTCAGCCTTGTCCTTCTCTTTCAATATCAGATTTCCTTCTGGATCTAATAGGAGATGGGGTCTCTTCCTGGTCTTTCTTTTATTGTTAATGTATTTATAGAAGCTTTTCTTATTACCCTTTACCTCTAAAGCTAGTTTGACTTCTAGCTGGGCTTTTGACCTTCTAATTATCTCCCTACATAACCTAACAACGTTTCTGTACTCATTGTGAGTGATCTGTCCATTCTTCCAGAGGCCATAAACTCACTTTTTGTCCCTGATTTTAAGCTAAATCTCACAATTCAGCCAGGATAGTCTTCTTTGCCTCCAGTTCATCTTACAGCACATGGGGTTGGCCTGTTTCTGGGCCTTGATTTCCTGCTTAAAAAGTGTCCAATCTTCCTGGACTCCTATACCCTTCAAAATTGACTCCCAAGGGATTCTATCAAGTAACTCCTAAATAAGTCAAAGTCTGCCTTTCCAAAGTTCGAAGTGTTAGTTTTGCTGCCTCACCTCCTAAAATCTCTATGAAGAGAGAACTCAATAATGTCATGGCCACTGTTCTCCAGACGGCCTCCTGTTGCCACATCCTCCACATGACCTTCTCTGCTCACAAACAAGAGGTCCAGCAGGGCACCCTCCCTGGTTGGTTCACTTACCAGCTGTGTGAAGAAGTTATCCTCCACACATTCCAGGAATCTCCTGCTTTGTTCCCTCTCTGCTGTGTTGTATTTCCAGCAGATAACTGGGAAGTTGAAGTCCCCAACAAGAAGAATGGCAAGTGACTGCGAGATTTCATCCAAGTGCTTATAGAATGTTTCATCTACTTCACTTCTCTGATTGGGAAGTCTATAGCAGACTCCCACAGCAATATCAGCTTTATTGGCCTTGCTTCTTAACCTAATCCAAACACTCTCAACCCCACTATCACTATACTTAAGTTCTGAACATTCCTAACAGTCTCTAACATACAATGCCACCCCACCACCTCTCCTTCCCTTCACATAAACATATGTGGCTGGCTCTGCTTGTATTAGGAGGAAAATTTGCAGTTGACATAGTTAGCCTAGGAGCAGTCATAGGCTGTGCCAGATGAGGAAGAAATGATGAATTCTTCTAAAGATGAAAAGGGAAGGAAGGTACAGAGGTAGGTACAGAGGAAGGTACAGAGGAAGCAAGGAAGGAAGGAAGGAAGGAAGGAAGGAAGGAAGGAAGGAGGGAAGGAAGGAAGGAAGGAAGGAAGGAAGGAAGGAAGGAAGGAAGGAAGGAAGGAAGGAAGGAAGGAAGGAAGGAAGGAAAGATTAGACAGACCATTTCTTCAGAGTTTGGTTTTTTGTTTTAAACAATAGATCTAGGGATAGCACAAAGCAGGCAGTAATGCAGTTCAGTATTCTGTGGTAAAACCGCTCTGTGCTGTTAGTGTTAGCTCTTAAAACTTGTTTCTTTGGTGGGTTTTTTGTTGTGGGGTGGTTATTTTTTTTTATTCCAATGCTATTATAGTAAGAGATTAAAAGTGTGTGTCATTTCCATTTTTGGTTATGGTTGCAGCAAACTAAATGGTGTTACATTGTTATAGCTAATTTTTCTGCTTTGGAGTAGGTGGATGGTGTCTGGCTGTTTTCTTAAGAGGTGGTTCTCATTGATAAATTTTTCTTCACTAGCTGTAGTTTGCTCTTTTGTTTGCTGGTTGTTTACACTGATATTCTAAAAGAAACTGACTCACCTAGCAGAGCAGAATTAAAGGAAGGTGTTTACTGTTAATTTGAAAAATTGAACTGATGCAGATGGTTGGTTCAAAAGAGACTGTGGAGTGCGCTGAATAAGCTTGTGCCAGCCATGGGGCTTTTTATCCATGACTGAATAGTTCTGTCCTATCTTGACTCTTAAAATATTCTAAATTTCAATAGGAAACTGTGAATGGGAATAGGATGTATCTGCAAATGTATATACATCTATGTGAAGGAGTGATCTTATGTGTGAGTGTGAGCCTGCATGTGTGTAAAACTAACTTGTTTTGCCAGGTGTCAGACTCATTCCCTTACCAGTAGAAATTATCTAATAGTGAAATAGCATATGTATTATATCTACTACAGTCGATGTATTACTGTAACTGTTAAGAACTACCAGAACTGTATAAAAAAATAAAGGCTCTTTTCCCCTACAAGATTTTTAAGAAAGATTATCATCCAGAGGTATGCAGAGGGGTTGACATAAAAGATGGCTAAAAAGTGGACACGGGCTTTTTGAGGAGGGACAGAAGGTTTAGAGAAAAGTTAAGAATGAGGATTTGCTTTCCTACAGAAAATCCAAAACTGCTTTGTTGTGAGACTGACATTACACTGTCATTTACTGATGGATCATGCTGGAGGGGTAGTCTGCCTTATCAAAATACACCCTATTGATTCAGTGAATAGAAACATTTCCTTAAGGAAATATTTATGGAAACAGAATCAGAACATCTCTGCATCACTCCTCATTGGGAAACTTTAACAACTCTGTAGAGATGGTTTGGAATGTGAAAATTAGGAGCCTTTTGGTGTGCTTTACATATTGTCCCAAGAGTTATCAAGTACTTAAAGAAACTTCTATGAAATGCCTACAGAAGCCTGTCTGATTATTTTGTTATGGATTACAAAATGATCTCAACTTAAGATCTAGTACTAGGATAAAATATCCACCAAAAAAAAAAAAAATCACTCAATACAAGTATATGAAGTAAAACCAAAAATCACGTTTCAAAAAGGAAAATATAGTTATTGTTATCACATCTGTCACAGGAATTACCCTGTTTCACTTAAAGTCTTTGCACTAGTTCCTGTAATAAAGGATCTAAAGGATGACTCCAGGAAGAGATCAGCTTGTTAACAGAACACTGTGTATTGACTGTGTTCAAAAAGTCTGTATATTCAGCAAATCTCCATTGTAACACACATTCTGCTATTGTAAGAACAGTAGTTCCTGTGGCGAGTATTTGACTCCAGTCTGAACTGTATCTTTTGCAGTACAAAACTTCAAAGTAAGCTACTTCAGAGAAAAGAAATGGAAATGCTTTCCCTTTAACTCTGTGCTTAACCATTTAATGAAGAGTTCTGTCTTTAAAAGGTCAGTGAAGCTGCAGCAGCAGCAACTGAGCATAACAAGAAAAAGTCCTTTAAATGTTTAAGACTATTTTAAAACTAAGTTTATTCTGGTAGTATTGCAAACATAATCCAGTCTAACCATAAATTAGACAGGCTTGCGCTTTTCATCACTTGTGTCATTGTGAAATTTGAGCAACTCCACTGAAGACCATGATTATGTGGGTCTGCCTGACACTAGATTTAAGCCTGGATTTCCAGCATCTGAAGAATTTTCCTAAAATTATAGAAGAAAAAGAGTTGTTTGATTTGCTCCTTCATGCCTTTGCCCTTATCTACAATAGAAAAGATTGAGGATTAGCTAAACTTAGTTTGCTCTGGTTCAATATTGAGCAATAGAGGGCATTTGCTGGGTACTTGACCTTTGCCTTGTCACTTTCTAGTAAAAAAAAAAAATAAAGGAAACATAAGGAGGACATTTAAGTAGCAATTGTAACTGTTGGCTTGTGCTTTTTATGCATGCATTTAATGTTCATGTTTTACAACCTTAACTCTTCCAGAAGAATTTATAACAGTTGCTAGGAACAAGGAGTTCATGCATGCTGTTTGTGACAGTAACATGAAATCAGCCACAGTAAAATGTTCTGACTAATAAAGAATGAATTACTAAGCTCTTTGTCAACAAACATGTCTGGGGCAAACTTAACAAACCTTTTTACAAAATCAAAGTTCTAAAACTAGAGGTATGATATATAGTTCTATCCTTGCTCATGTTGCTTTTATGCTGCATTTAGGATACTGAAAAACATAGAAGGATCAGATCCATCTGAGAGCTGGTATTTACGTATATATGTTAACATAGGTTTCGTATAGATGCATATGTCCTGATTAGTATTATTTTCCTTACTATTCCTGGTCCAGATTGAGTGAAATTTTATTGTGAAGAACATCATATCTTTGTCAAAAGCTGCATATAAGAGAAAGAATACCTTTGAGTTTGGGTTGGTAATTCTTTAGGTTTGCTCTCTTTCCAGCAAAATGAAACAATTAAATATACTGATGTAGATAAATAGTGATTACTACACCTGTCACACAGAGCACAGGATGTAAGACATATGACCTCAAGTCCCTAACAGGGACTTAGGTCAGTGCAAAGATTTAGAGAAATATCTTTGCCACATAAACATATTTTTTCCATAGTAAATATTTTTTCAATGCCAAATATTGAAAAAATACTGCTGGGGCAGAGAAGGAAGGGAGAGTCATGCAAATGTTCAGCTGTTGTAAATCAGGACAGTTTCACCCCAGTTACCAGAGCTATGCTAACTGGCCCCAACCAGTAACTAATTCCTTTAGTCTTGAAGATCCCGGTCAGCATGCAGTTATCACTGAGCAAAAAAAAACTGGGCTAAACTTACCAATGTTGTAAATGAAGATTGCTGTGCTGATTTCAGTGGAACTCTGCCAGTGTACGTCACCTAAGGGTTTGGTATAACTATTTCAGGCAAAGGAGATACATTCCTTTCAGAAGATGAATTACATTTTGTATACACTTACTGGGTACTTTTGGAGTATGTTGGCTACATAATAAAAAGCAGGTAATAAAAAGAAAAAAAGCAACCTGAATTTGCAGGTGGTCCATTTTATTGGAGCAAAAATAAAAGGCGTGCATTTGAGAATCACAGTGTCTTCCTTAAGAGTTAGAGAGGAGGGCAAGTTGGGGCGGCATAAGTGAGAACCTGGTTCTGATTCAGGCTTCATAATTATGTTCAGAGACAGAGATCAAAGCAGCAACTGAGCAGGAAATGGCAGAGAGAAAGTCAGGTGCAGATATCACACCCTACTCCGTTGCCATCATAAGCCAAAGCTTGGGAGCCAGTCAAGTGTGGTGGATAAATGTGTTTGTTTAAAATAATTGCCTTGTCTGAAGCTCATTACTGTTTTCTTCTCACTACTTTAGATGGGAGCTACCACCAGCCTGTTTCTGGTGTTACAGGTAGCCAGGCTAAGACAGCTGTCATCATTAATACCTGAAAAATACTGGGGTCTTTATTCAGCTTCTACTCAATCTTTCCTAGGAAAAGTGCTGCTGAAATGGGAAAAGTGGACCTGAAGTCAATGAAGACTTGCTTCCATCTTCTAGAATGGAAAGAGAAAATGCCATCCAGAGATTTCAGCAGATTGACTCACAGCAAAGCAACAGCCTGTGGTAGTTGAATGACAGCAGAATCTTTTTTCTTCTTCTTTCTTTAAAATAATGTGGTTTTTTTAGCCTTTATAGTCCAACTTTGCATAGAATATCATGAGATATCATGAGGCAATTTTGGCAAGAAGATAGTGAAACAGGTCTGTCTTTGTACCTGCAATTTTCTAGTTGCTATGAAAGCTATTAAAAGAGCATTCTGGTTGCAGGTATACACTCTGAGCCCGACAAACATCAGTGCAAACTTTGCTAATTATCTTAATCTTTATTTTATCCTATACTGTTTATTCCATAGGGTCTCTACCCATCATTAACCAGGTGGATATGTTTTGTTAAAGGCATTGATTTTATCAGGGAAGCTGAAATTGCAGTTTTTGCCTCGGCACATACTGGAAATGTGTCAAAATCCATTGAAACTGGAGAACCTTTACATATATAGAGATAATATTTCCTGCTGTTGTTGTCAGCAAAGTTAATGGTGTTTGCCTGGGCAGTATTGTTTTTGAGGAGTCTGTAACTGAATAGCTACTGTGCGCTAGAAAAAAATCAACTGGTTGGTTTTTTGCTTTTAAAAGTTCACAAAACTTTTCAGATACTCTGGCCTGAAATACTATACTTCTAAGATAATCTTCATATCTGAAAGTGGAAAAAGAGCATTACCACAGGATTTTTACTTTTCCTTTCCATTGGAAGCAATATCAAAGTAGCCTTGACAGACTAGTTGCTACAGTAGTGGATGTCCAGATAATCTACTGTTTGCCACCACAGGAATGTTAGCTAGCGTGATTATAACTAAAATCAGGCCTGGCAAGCCTCTTAGATGTGTTTCTGTGGAAGATCTCTTTCATTGATTTGGTAGATTGAAGGTGGTTAACTCCTCCAGTCTTTAATTTCTTGCCTGATATTTTCCTATATTGAGGACTGATCTTGGAAAAAATCAGAGTTTTAGACATACAAGTGAGATTTCAAGGTTCTTTCTCTGTGTTCATTCTTCGATTCATACTAGAGATTGGAACATCTAATGATGGATAACCTTGACAATTTGGCTAGGTCAGAGACGATATTTAAAAGACACATAGATGAGGTGCTCAGAGACATGGTTTAGTGATGGGCTTGGCAATGTTAGGTTAAAGGTTGGACTCAAGGTCTTTTCCAGCTGTAATGATTCTATAATTCTATGAACCTTCATATTTGTCTAAAATTTTTTAATCCCATCCTTCTGTATATAGACATATTAAATACATATATTTCAGACATTCAAATTTTAATTTGGTCTGATTTTCTTTGGTGTCACATTAATTAACTCATTTGAGGTTTGAGCTTGGAGTCTCAACAAGTGAGTCATTTGCTTGGAGGAGTGAACAGCTGGTCCTGGACGGACTATTTGGTCTGCTCTGTTTAGATGCCTGCTTCTCTGGCAGAAGCCTGAGCTAGGAGGAGGAACCCACCATACAGACCTATCTAGACCTCTGCTCAGATTCTTCCTCTTAAGGTTTCCCTCTTGAAGACGTTCACCTTGAGACTCTTCCTAGAGGTGCAGAAGGAGTTTAAAGTAATCCCTAAGGACTATGTGCACACAGCACAAAATACTTATTAAAGAGCAAATAGGATAAGGAGCTGGTACATAGAAAAGATGTATGACATAAAGGGAAAGCCTAGGCAAAATGAGAGGGTGCAAAAGAAGAATCTAATAAGAGAGATAGTATTTATCTTATAGAAGAGGGCAATTCTACAAATGATAACTATATTTCCTCATGTAAAGTTTACAGTCTTTATCTTATAAGAACATAAAACTTCCAGAAATTTTAGTGATGGTGTTAGAGCAGGTTGCATCCCCATTTCACTTTTAAATGTAGTCTGTACAAAGCTGTTGAGTTCAAATTCATCCCTTCAAGGGAATCTGGGTTTGCTTACATGGTAATTAACAGAAATACAGAATAACTTGGACAAATCTTCTTCTTCGGTTTGGTTAAATCCAGTTTGTCTGAAACGTTGCTCTCTGCTCAGTCAGTTCCTCAGATTTTCTCCCTTTCCGTGTGCTGCTCCAGACAGACAGTTCACAACATTTACAAGCAGGACAAAGGAGTCATTTGGCTCATTAGGTCAAAAGATGCATTTCTAATACATCCCTGGGAACAACCATCTCTGGAGAATAATGACGGACATGCGACTGTGTGATAGTGCCAGGGGAAAAGCAGCAGCCAGAAGGCAGATCAGCCGTTAAACAAAGTAATCTGGCACTGACTCCTGTCAGGAATCAAGCTTTCACTATGATCTGGCAAAGTTTCCTGATAGGAGAGTTACCTGAGAGCCGTATCAACTTGCCTGGGCTTTCACCCACTCCTGTGCCAGCTGAAGTTCCAGAGAGGAACATGCAGTGTTACTGGCAATCAGATCACTCACACTTGCCTTTCTCTTTGGCATGAAGATGTCATATATTGCCAAAAAAATAGCTGTTTCAATTTATGTAAAAGTATATGTTTCATTTTATTTTAACTGCCCATTTTTTTAAAATACAGAACCAGCTATTTATTTAGGTATCAATGACCCAGAACTTTGATATCCAAGTGAAAGAATAACATATCAAATTCTTTACATTCATTAACAACTATGTGCTGACAAAATGCTGAAAGTGAATGTGTAAAACCCTTGTGTCCAAATCTCTCAAGATATTTCAGAGTCTATAATCTTTCCACCTGATGAACTCCAGGCTTGCAGTTATCATTGCAATACATTTTTCATTTGTTCTTTCCTGGTGCTTTAGGAAAAGACTGCCCAGTTATAGGAGACTGACCTTATTCTATTAGGGTTTTTTTCTACATAAGAAAAGTTATACTACTTTTCAGTTATCTAGACTTCAAAATTACTCCTGAGACTAAATAGCGCTTTCCTAAAGGAAATTCTTGTCACATATAGTGGCATTGCTTTCATCTTTTCTATGTGCACAGTGAATACAGAAATTTAATGAATCATAGAATGGTAGGGTAGGAAGGGACCTTTAGAGATCATCTAGTCCAACCCCACTGCACAAGCAGGTTCACCTAGATCAGGTCACATAGGAACATGTCCAGGAGGGTTTGAAGACCTCAAAGGAAGGAAACTCCACACCCTCCCTTGGCAGCCTGTGCCAGGGCACCCTCACCCTCTTAGTGAAATAGTTTTTTCCTGTGTTTAAATGGAACTTTTTGTGTTCCAGCTTCGCTCCATTACTCCTTGTCCTGTTGCTAGCTACAATAGAAAAAGAGATGGCCCAACCTCCTGACACTCACCCTTTAGTAATTTGTAAATAACAAGATCCCCCCTCAGTCTCCTCTTTTCTAGACTAAACAGCCCCAGTTCCCACAGCCTTTCCTCGTATGAAAGATGTTCCAGTCCCTTCATCATCTTGGTAGCTCTGCGCTGGACTCTCTCCAGCACTTCCCTGTCCCTCTTGAGCTGAGGAGCCCAGAACTGGACACAGGACTCCAGATGAGGCCTCACCAGGGCAGAGTAGAGGGGGAGAAGAACCTCCCTTGACCTGCTGGCCACACTCTTCTTGATGCATCCCAGGATGCCATTGGCCTTCTTGGCCACGAGGGCACATTGCTGGCTCATGGTTAGTTTATTGTCAACCAGTACTCCCAGGTTTCTCTCCACAGAGATGCTCTGCAGCAGGTCAATCCCCAGCCTGTACTGGTGCATGGGGTTGTTCCTTCCCAGATGCAGGACTCTGCACTTGTCCTTGTTGAACCTCATGTGACTTTCTCTGTCCAACTCTCAAGCCGGTCGAGATCCCACTGAATGGCAGCACAGCCTTCTGGGGAATCAGCCAGTCTTCCCAGTTTGATGTCATCAGCCAACTTGCCGAGGGTACACTCTGTCCCCTCATCCAGGTCATTGATGAACATGTTGAACTACACTGGCCCCAGAACCCATCCCTGTGGAACTCCACTGGCCACAGGCATCCAACTCGATTCTGTGCCATTGATCACCACCCTCTGGGCTCTGTCATTCAGCCAGCTCTCGATCCACATCACTGTCCACTCATCCAACCCACACTGCTTGAGCTTTCTGATGAGGATGTTATGGGAGACAAGAGTCAAAAGCCTTGCTGAAGTCAAGGTAGATGACATCCACTGCTCTCCCCTCATCTAGCCAGCTGGTTATGCGCTCATAGAACAATATCAGGTCAGTCAAACAGGATTTCCCCTTGGTGAATCCCTGTTGACTCCCCCTGATAACAACTTTTTCCTTCATATGTTTAGTGACAACACTCAGGATGAGCTGTGCCACCACTTTTCCAGGGATGGAGGTAAGGCTGTGTTGTGGTTTAGGCCCATCAGGGAACAAAGACCACGATTAGCCTCGAGTACCGAAGTGGCTAAGAATTGCTCAAGGGCAGGGAGAGCTTAATTGCCGCTTAAGGTTCAGGACAAAACAGACCAGGCTACTCGGTTTGGGGAAGAAAACAGAAAAAAAACCAATTTGATGCAACATCAACTAAAACACACCCCCAAAACCCAGAACATAACCAAAATGAAACAACACAGAGTAATATATCAATGAAGAGTCCAACCGGCCTTTTTAAGAACACCTTCTTGCCACACCTCCCCTCTTCCCGGGCTCAGAGCCCTGATCCCGGTGTTTTTACCTTGTCCCCCCCTGAACGGTTCGGGGGGGCAGGCAGTGGGGGTTTCAGTTAGTCTGTTCCTGATAGCTTCTGCCGTTTGTCCCTCCTCAGGACGGGTGAACTCCACACCAGTCCTCCCTGCAAGTCCATGGGGTAACTCACACACATGGCAGCCCTGCACGGGCTGCTCCGATGCGCACTTATTCCAAAGGCTGCAGCTCCTCTCTGCCTCTCGTGTGGGGCTGCTCTGCGGCACACAGGCTCTCCAGCACGGCCTGGGCCATGGCCGTCTCCCCACACAGTCCCTCGCCCGTCCGGGCTCACTCACATGGAGCTGCTGGTAACTCTCAGTCCTGCCATGGGTCTCCATAGGTTTCAGGGGCACAGCTTGCATTCTCACCGCAACTTGCAGAAGGGTCTCTGGTCTACTGCTTCTCCTTCCTTCCTCCTTCTCTGGCTGAAGGTCCGCGTGGTCACCTCCATCTTGTATCACTCATACACCTCCTGCCAGCACTTCAAATTCCCGTCCCCTAAATAGTGATGGCAGAGGCGCCAGATTGGCCCAGCCGGGCCGGAGGTGGGTGTGAACCCAGGAGCCGGGGGAGAGTCCGCAAACTCTTTACCGGGTCTTCACTGCAACCCGCTCCCCCTGTTACTAAGCCAAAAGCTGCTCCTTGCTAAACCAGAACAGGCTGACTGGCCTGTAGTTTCCTGGGTCCTCCTTCTTGCCCTTTTTGAACACCGGAGTGACATTGACCTTTTTCCAGCCTTCAGGCACCTTGCTTGTCCTCCAGGATTATTCAAAAATTATGGAGATTGGCTTAGCAATGGCATCAGCCAGCTCCCTCCGCACTCTAGGATGCATCCTATCAGTTCCCAGTGACTTATGAACCTTAAGCTTGCCTAACAAGTCTTTAACCTCTTTCTCTTCCACCCAGGGCAAGTCCTTTGCTGTCCAGAACAACAGAGAAATATAATGCTGTAAAATTAATAATCACAGTCATTGAAAGGCTTATTATGTAGGGCATAGCTTCATAAGGTAGCAATTTCTGTGATGTGTCTTCACCAAAACCACATTTTTAAAATAGGCAAAGTAACTTGTTTTATCCAATGTGTTGTGTGGGCAGGTTAGTAATTGATAGCAATTACTAACAATTTCTTTAACATATTGCTTGGACTTAAATGTATGCACTTTCTTAATTATCTCCTTAAGCATGTAAACCAAGTTGTCAGGGTTTACAAGGAGCAGCTTTTGCTTGGTAATAGGGAGAAGGGGTTGCAGTGAAGACCTGGTAAAGAGTTCTAAGACTCTCCCCTGGCTCTTGTGTTCAGAACCACCTCCGGCCTGGCTGGGCCAATCTGGTGCCTCTGCCATCACTATTTAAGGATGAGAATTTGAAGTACTTGGAAGGAGGTGTAGGAGTGATACAAGACAGACACGACCATGCAGACCCCACAGTCAGAGGAAGGAAGGAGGAGCACCAGACCAGAGACCCCTCTGCAACCAGTGGCGAGAACACAGGCTGTACCCCTGCAACCCATGGAGGGCAATGGCAGGACTGAGAGCCACCAGCAGCTCCAGGTGAGTGCGCCCAGATGGGTGACAAACTGTGTGGGGAGGCAGCCATGGCGCAGGCCGTGCTGGAGAGCCTGTGGGCTGCAGAGCAGATCCACACGAGAGGTGGAGAGGATCTGCAGCCTTTGGGATGAATGCATGTCAGAGCAGCCCATGCAGGGGTGCTGTGTGTGTGAGGTACCCTACGGAGGAGCAGGGAGGACCAGCGTGGAGCCCATTTGCTCTGAGGAGAGACAAGTGGCAGAAGCTATCAGGAATAGACTGACTGAAACCCTCATTCCCTGCCCCTCTGTGTTGTTTAGTGGGAGAGGAGATAAAGACACTGGGATCAGGGCTTTGTGCCCAGGAAGAGGGGAGGGATGGAGAGAAGGTGATCTTAAAGGGCTGGTTGTGCTCTTCATCTTTGTACCACTCTGTGTTGTTTTGTGTTTGTTATGTTTTGGGGTTTTATGGTTATGCTTTAGTTGGTGTTGGATTAAATTATTTTCTGTTTTCTTCCCCAAGCCTGGTCTGTTTTGTCCTTGACCATAACTGGCAATTAAGCCCTCCCTGCCCTTTGGCAATTCTCAGGTCTTTGGTACTTGAGTACCTTGTGGTCTTTCGTCCCCTGAGCACATTCTTGCGACCCGGAGACTTCATGCCAGCCCAAGATCCAAGACATCTGGTGAAGGTGTCAACCTACTGCTTCTGTGGAGATTGTGTCAAATACATATTTACTTTCATATATAACACTCAAGTTATATTGCAAACATCCAGACTAGCCAATGGTGAGAAGAAGCTGGAGTTCGGAAAGCACCACTCTATGGAAAGCAAGGGGAAAGTGTGGCTGGATCATAGAGGCTATTCCGAAACTGAAGATCTACAGGGTTGATGTGAATGCTTTCATCCTAGAAGAAATTACTTCAGTTTGTGCTTCTAGGATTTCATAATCATACAACCTTGAATTCAAAGCACCTCAAGTCTATCAACAACCCACAGTCTTGCCAAACAAATTTGGGGAATTTCACATAGCTCTAGGTTTTATCCCTGATCTCACTTCTCTTTCACCTGACTTATCATGCCATCCTGCTCTTCACCTCACTCAAGCATTTCTCAAGGGTCTTGGCTCTATTTTCTTGTTCTTTATTGAATAGATTTCTGAATTATGTATTTTCTCTGACAAAAGATCCATTTGAATCTCCTAGCTAGAATTGCTTCTTTCCTTTTCAAGCACATAGGCAGTGACATAAGAGGACAACATGTCTTGTCTTCTTCCACTTTTGCAAATGCTTTCTCTTGGCCTCTGTGGTTTTAGTCTTTGTTTCCTCACTAACCAAAATGCCCAATGATTTTTTTATTTTTGTCTCAGAAATACTGGTTTTCCTCAGTCTTTCAACCCCTCATCAGTATTAAATTACCCCAGCCATTGGATTAATTTAACAGGTGTACTAACAGACAGCATAAAGCAAGGAAATATCTTCTTCTGCTACCTGACTGTCACTACAATAACCAAAAAAGGAAGAAAATTTCAGTAATTCTATTTTAAACCAAAAGAAACATTAAGCCACCAGTATTTTTAGGTTGCAGGTAGTTGAGTAGGACTCAAAGTAGAACAATATTTTTTGCATTCTCATAGCAAATTCACTTCCACACCTAATCAAACCCCAGGACTGTAAAGATCTAGTTCATTTCAATTCATATTTCATTTTCTGGTCCTCAGAAAGAACAAATTGTGCAAGAACAAATGGTGCAGTGGCTGTAGCCACTTTCTTCCTTTAGTGGAAATCCAGCATCTGCCAGATAACTTCTTTCACCTTCTCACACCCCCAGCAAAACTCCTTAACACTTGTTCAGCATTGATGTAGCCATGTTGTAGTTCAACCTCAGGTAGCAACTAAACACTGTGTAGCCACTTGCTACAATGGGATGTGGAGCAGAATGGGGAAAAAAATAAGTAAAACTGCAGTTGAGATAAGAACAGTTTAATAACGGAAGTGAAATAAAATATAATGATAACAATAGTTAGAACTATTATCATCATAATAATTGTAGTGGAAAGGAATATAACCAAAAAAGAAAAAAAGAGATAAAGATAGAGAAAACCCTGGGGGAAAAATAAAAATAAGCAACAATAACAAAAATAAAACAAATGATGCCCAGTGCAGTTGCTCACCATCTGCTGACCAATGCCCAAGTAGTGATCTGCCTCTGTCCAGCAAGTTCCCGACACAATAGCCTGTGGTATGAAATAGCCTTTTGGTTAGTTGGGGTCAACTGTCCCGGCCAAGCCCCCTCCAGCTTCTTGTTCACCCATAGCCCACTCACTGGCAGGGGAGGGTGAGAAGCAGAAAAGGCCTTGATGCTGCCTGACCATCAATTAACAATAATCAAAACATTCTTGTGTTATCAATGTAATTTTTAACACAAAATCAAAATGCAGCTCTGTACCAGCTACTAGAAAGAACATTACATTTGTTCCAGGCAAAACGAGGACAAATCACCAAGCAACCCATTGTTGTCACTGTTCCCCCCTTTTTTTTTCTTTATTTTTGTTGAGAGAAATCGACAGAGCAATGGAAGGAGAAGTAATATATAGGAGAGGCCATCAGAGAATATAGCAATGGACACCATATTGATGGACAATACAGAAAGAAGCAGATCCTGGGCCATATTCAGATCTCTTATACATATCCCTTTTTTACCTGCACTTTTTCACTTAATGGGTTCTTCTCTGACCTCCAGAGCAACATCAGTCATATTTGTCTATATTACTGTTACTAATGTTATTCACCTGCTGCTTGACTGTGCTGTCAGCTAGATACACCACAAGTGAAGAAGACAAATCTCTGCCCCAAAGATTTTACAACCTGCAGTCCTGCATTTGTAACTAAATGTATGCAAAGGCCTGTAAGTTCCTTCATGTAGAGCTGAGTCAAGATTTCCTGGAAAACAAGAGCTGTAATATAAGGGTATGCATTTGGAAGAGAGGGTGAGGGAAATATGAGCCTGTAGGTCTTGAAGGAAGCTCCTGACTCTCTAAGCTTGGACCAATACGCCCAAACAAGATGAGGTTTGTTCTGAAAGGCCCTCAAAATATTCACTCCACATATCAGCAGCAAAATAGCACAACACATCACAACAAGCTTATAAACTACCAAACGGACCAAAAGCCATATTGTGTGCCACAGGAAGACAACAGAAGAGATCAGTAGCAACCCAAAGTCTTGGCAGTAGTGGGCAATTAACTGAACAAAACAGGTGCATTTTAGGCCATGGGCTTCAGTCACCTTCTCTGGAGATGAGTGGCAGAGGCTCAAAGAAGTACCTCTTAGTTTGATAAAGGAAATAAAAACTTTGATTCTAAACCTGTAAGCTGATGATCCTGATGAGTTTGATGCACTGTCGTGTGAGAGTGTGATGCCACTAGAAGCAGACAGTAAACTCAGACTACAAAGCAGAAATAGTAGTTTTTCTTTGACTCTTCTCCATAGTGTTGTTTACTTTTAATTTTATTTTATAGATTTGCTTAATGCAAATACATTGAGGGATGTTATTTCAGTTACCTAGTGATTTTCAGGATGTGTTAAAAAATGAATGAAGACTCCAAATAAAAATAAATAAATAATACTGATTGGAATACTACTCTGTTTTCATGATCATGAAATAAAATATACTTTAATTATTTTTTTAAAATAACTCTTTATATATATTTATGAAAGTACATATTTCTGCTGTCTGTGTTCACCCCCTAAAAATGGCAACCACTGCTAGGAATGCAGACCTTATGCAGATTGTAGAAGATGAAGAGAGATTTAATCTAACTCATTATTCCCACTGAGCATTTTCTAAACCCACCTATATGGAAAACTTATGTATTTGTATAACTTCTCTGCACACATGCTTGAAATAGTACAAAATTGGCCCCTGTACAGATGAGTCAAAATAAATGATAGGGCTAGCAACAAAATTATATTAATATGTCTAAATAGTGACTTTCCCCAAGCTCTGCAACCTGTGAGATCAGGCCAGCAGACCACCACCCATCTCCCTGCTGCATGATATGCTCAGATCAAACGTTTCACTGCAATGCTTGAAAGGCTCCTGATCCCCAAGGAAAATAATAGATGGTCAGGAAACTGTGTGCTAAGTTCAGAAACTATTTCAGATGTAGTGTTCTGTGTCTGAAAAGAAAGGAAACTTATTACTCACAGCTGCATTGCAACAAATTCAGAGATTAAGCCATTGAAGGCCTCTTTGTATTTTCTTTGGCCTCCACACAAATTGTTGACATCATTGCAGTCTTCACCATTCATCTACTGCTGTTCTGAGTTTAAAGCTGTATTTCAAAGATGGAAGAGATTTTGGTCAATCAGTGGGGGGATTACTCTGGGAATTCCTACACCTTTTGCTATTCCCTGAAGCAACCAATCCAATGCAAAAATGACATTGAATAGCCACGTACACTTTAAAATTTTCATTTGAAAAATTCAGGAGTTTAAGCATTCAAATACATTCATAAACAAATAAATAAATAAATAAACTCGTAAGTTAAAACAGAATTACGAAATAGCTGGAAAGATATTTGCACTCTTTGTCTTACCTCATAAAATTGCAACTCACAGAGTAGCTGACATTGGAAGAGGCCTGTGCAGGAAATCTGGGCCAACCCATCCACTCTAACAAGGGACACTTAGAGCCAATTGCCTAGGACTGTGACCATATAGCTTTTGAATATCTCCAATGATGGAGACTCCGCAACATCCCTTCCATAATGGGACTTCCACTAATTTCCATAAGGTACCATGCAGAGAGAGTTACGAGTCAAGGAGGACAGTAGACACAAGGAGACAAACTTTTGAATTAATGGCTCTAGCATTGATTTACACAAATTATTTACAGGAAACTGATGTGAAACCACTTTGTGGAAAAGCTGTAACTCAGATCTAAGTGAGCTAAGCTATGAACTAACATATACCAGCTCACCTGTGGTTGTGAATAAAGTGCTCGAAGGTCTTCAAAAGTGTTGGCTTAGCCAGTTAAATTGCAATTTAGTTTAAATTTTAGCACACTGGTAAGTTGATACCCTCTAGTAAGTCAAATGGTTACTGAATCCGTTTTGGGGTGTGTGCAATTTCACCCTTATCAGGTGAAGTTGCCTTTGGTGTGGAGGATCATGACAAAGCTCGCTCAACAGAGTCAAGCAGGGACTGTGCTCATTAGCTTCACTGGGAGAGTGATAGTGCTTTGCGTGGGATTACACAAGTCCAAACTCAAAAGTGGGAAGAAGTGGGTAACTTGTCTACATAAATACAGGTTTCAGTCACAATGAAACAGCAGCAGTAATACAGCTCTTGGTTTCTGCATTGTCATTTCCAGAGGTACACTAAAAATCTTTCAGTTTTTCCATTCCAGCTAGACAAATTTTCTGAGATGGTGCGTTTTGCAAGGTATCTTTTTCATTGAAATGTATCCTTTTTCTAATAGATGTATGGTATATATTTGCAGTAATTACAGAAGATGTTGTCCTTTTCATTTATGCCTGTGCAATCCAGTTTGACATCATGTCATAAAAGTTTATGTGTTGTGTTCTCTGAGCACTTTACTAATATCCCTGGCATTCTCCCTGGCTATCCAAAATCAATACCATTGCTCCTCTCTCAATAAAAAATGGAGAGTTGAACAGGGTCCAAACATGCACACTGACAATTTGCAGCAATTAGATGCTGTGCTAAAAAATTACCATCTCACGGGCTGAAAAAGCAAGACCAGAAGGATCACTGATGTTTCTCATAGAGGAACTTACCAATAACTGGGACTTTTAAGAAGTGGATTGATTCAGTCCCTGTCCCATCTCTCTCATTGGACAGTCACAGAAACAGTGAAATAAGGACAGAGGGGCATTCAAATTAGGAACCCTGGCGATCAATTTTTACTTGCAGACGATGGATTGTAATCAATGTTAATTAACCAGGCTCCTTTTCAGACCAGGCTACACCAAGAGAGCAACTGCACATATTTTTGACCAAGACAAGTGATTTTACTGGTCTTCAGAAAGAGACAGAGTGATGGCTCTGTGAGTTGCAACAGAATACAAGATTAAGGAAAACAAAACTGAGAGACTTTAGTCCTTTAGCAAAATATGCCTTCAGCGACAGAGGAAACAGCAACAAATATCTCATTTATGGAACTGGCAGTAGGATGATACAGTGCTGACTCTGTGGCTTCTAGTTCAAATTCAATCATAGTTGTGGAGACAATTTTTTTTTTCCCAAAGAACTATGCAAAATAGACATTTATTCTCAGGTCAAGTTCAGGAGAAAAGGTGCTGAAATAGAAGCAACATTCACAGTGTTATAGTCTTCACAGATATCTCTTGTGCATTTTATGCTGTTCATAAAGCCCTGTTTCTTTTAAGGTTGCAATTAGGAGAGAATTTACATTTCCCTATTTTGTTTGACAAAAAAAAAAAAAACAACTTTTCATTTTCATTGCTACAGAGAGGCTGCAAACGTGACTAAAATATACTCCAAAAGCATGGAAGCCAGAGGATTATCGTAAGCATGTCTCCTTTTTATTTGTAAAAAAGGGTGGGACAATGACAGAAGGGCTGCATCCTGATGTTTGGACCCAACCTTGGCAACATTGCACTGCTGTAAAGACAGACAAAGACTCAGCAAACATACAAGATGGATTGTCTTCTCTTTTCCTGAAATGTCTGCTGCCAGAAGGGTGGACACAGTCAGAGAAAGCTGGTACTGCTTCTGCATAGGCTATAGCTGTTCTTCAGACAAACAAAAGAGTTCATTTTCTAGTGCTGTCAGACTATTGCCTTTTTAAAAATTCACAGTGCAAGAGAAGGGAAATATACTCCAAAGCAGGATTTATATACTTGCCTATATGCAAATCTTGCAGCATTGATCTGTGAATTTAGTGAATAAAGCTGTCTTTCCAGGGATCTTTGACTGGAATAAAAATTGAGGCTTTCAATGAACTCTGAGTGGCACAAGAATGAACTTGAGAAAATATTGTTATTCCTCAGGCTTAGTGGGGGCTTGATTGCAAACTCATTGTGACAGGGACTTTTTCTGTGCTGTGTTTGTACTGTGGAAGCTGGCAGGACATGGTTTCCAATTAGTTCTTCTAAGCACGGCAGTGACGCATAGGCATTAATGCTAAACCATATAAGTGACTTTGTCTAAGAAAAGGCAAAACTTCCAATACAATATACAGTGCTATCCACATGGTAACATGTAAAGCTCTAATTTTCTTGGCCACCATTACCACAGGCAAGTCACTTAATGACTATGGCTCAATTATCTCTGTCTGTAGTTGGAATAACAATAATTCCTCCTTTCTGCCCTTTTTCTTGTCACTTAAAGTGTAGTCTTGCAGAATAGGATACTTTCTATTTGCATAGCATTCACCACAACCAGGACTGAGTGGGAACAGGGAAGGAGGTGTCTTGACTCCACAAAGGTTTGTTTCTAAACAATGCTTAGATAGCATATGAAATTATTAACTGGGGGGGGGGGGGGGGGGGGGGGTGGTGTAAAGATATTTACTAGTCTATAATGTATTATAAAACACAGAATTTCTTTCTCATGCTTCAGATATTTGAGTCTGTTGGGTTTTTGTTTTTTCTACTAATTCTAACTGAATATGGAGAGAACATGCCAGCTGTGTAATTTAGCTCAGTTTTATTACAAATATGACCTACCACTACCAGGAGAAAAGGACAGCCTCTGCCTAGTACTACTGCTGTTGAGGGTAGCAGAGGCAGCCCTGTGGTCTCTGCAGTATGGTTACCCAAACTCACAGTGGAGCAATCCAGTGCAGAATTCAAAGCTATAGAAGCAATAGTAAATGGCAACTGCCTTCTGGTGTGGAAAGCTGGAAGCCATTCATGCTTCAAAAGAAGAAAAAGACAAAACCAAACCCATACAAAACCAAAAACGTGTGCTAATTTTCCAAGTGCATATTTGCAGACAATAAGTATCACATTTACCACTCCAATTATTCCTAGAACAGTCTGGATATAGACAACCAGTTTCCTTTTATCTTTCTCTCCTTAAAATGAGCTTGTTTCTAGATTTCCATGAAGCACAAACTTCAGTCTTCACTGAATATGTGGATCAGAAGCTATGGTAAAATATGTGTAACCAAGAGGTATATTCTTTTACTGCAGAAAAAGACCAAATATAACTGATTTGCAAGAGTGATTATTTAATTTACGATTTTTAATACACAACAAAAAAATTCTCTCATCATATGATACTGTAAAAGCCTTGGATGTCATCAGTCCTCATTCAGTTCTGGACTGTAAACAGATGGCCTCTCATAAGCATTAGTAAGTTTAACACAGAAGCGACAATGAAACATTTAGTGTAGGAGAAGTATCACCACTTTTATACCTGGCTTGCTTCTTTTTAGGACTTTCAGTAAACCCTAAACAATGGAATTGTAGTCTTAGACAAGAATGTATGAGTCAGCAGATACTACATAAGCATAAATAGTAGGTCACTAGTTGTTTGTTAAATGCCACATCAGCTAAAAGACAACTTGCAGCAGCCATTTAGGTTGTTGACTGGATTTAATGTCATAGTGTATGTAACGTCTTGTGCCTGATGTAAACAAATAATGTCACGGTTGTAGGAACAGATGAAGAAAAATCTACTGACAATAACAGTTGAAAAAGGGTCTGAAAGGATCAATATTGAAGTGGTGTTCATCTGTTAAGTTTCAATTTTGATTTATTTCTAAGCAAATTAGCTTCTATGACTAATATGAGGTTCAAGCACCCATCATCAGATTTTTCAGTTAGAGATTTCCAGTATATTTGAAAAACATCGGAAGTTAGAGCAGTTCTGGCTTAACAAGTTTCATAGAGTGACAGTTTGAGACCACCTGAGTCATCCAACATGACATGACTCCAGGAGAGAGATCAGCAGAAAAACAGTAGAAAAGTGCTATGAACTTCTTCAGTGTAACTGGGATCTGTCCTACACAAATCCACCAAGGAAAAAAAATCCTTATATCTTATTCAACAAAGACAGAGCATTCAGCACCTTTCAAGACTCAGATTTTTCAGTAGATACTTCACAGGTATCACTTTACAGCATCCTCAGTGATTTAGCCCTTACTGAAGACTACCTTGTCCAAGCAACGGATATATTTCCTAGTCCTTTCAGTAGTTCCTTAAGAAATTGATTTGCTGGGATCATTTTATCCAGCACTGAAATAATACAGCCTTCCATGTGGTATAACTTGGTAACTATTTAACGGCATAGAGCAATGCTGCAAGAGAGGTCTAAAATGGAAAGTGAAGGCCATGAGAAAACAACTCTTCCTTAAGAGCAAGTGGCTTAGATACCTTCCTGCTTGCACTAGAAAATATTCATTTTGAATGGAGTATAACTCAACATCATGGTGGGCCAGACACCACGGCTTTGCTAATTTAATTAATAATAACACATGGGGAATAGCAGAGGATTACCTATATACATTCAGTCTCTAGAATTTATATTCTTATTTTACAGACATAAAACTTTTCTGAAGCTTATTGCACTGAAGATGCACCATGCTAAAGAGCAGAATAAACACAGCTCTGGATGAAAATTATGTTACTAAACAAAAGGTTGTGAGCTGTTTATTGAGAAGATACCAACACATAGACTGAATATCACGTTCTCAAAAAAGTGGTCTGGCTTTTTTACAGTGCTAATTTTCTAATGCCTTGTCATGGGTTTGTGCAGAAGTGGTTTTTTTTCTTGGTAACAGGGGGGAAGCTGCAGTGCTGGTCCCAGTAAGCAGTTCTTGAAACACCCCCAGCTCTGAGCTGGACCCACCTCCAGCCCAGATGCACCAGTCTGGCACCTCTGTGATCACTATTTAGGAAGGGAAATCTGCAGGGGATGAGGAGATGGAGGAGTGGTGCAAGACACAGGTGACTATGTGGACTCCATAGTCAGAGAAAGAGAAAGGAAGGAGGAGCACCAGACCAGAGACCCCTCTGCAACATGTGGTGAGAACACAGGCTGTGCCCCTGCAACCCATGGAGGGCAATGGCCAGACTGAGAGCCACCAGCAGCTCTGGGTGAATGCACCCGGATGGGAGAGAGACTGTGTGAGGAGGCGGCCATGGCGCAGGGCATGTTGGAGAGCCTGAGGGCCGCAGAGCAGACCCACATGAGAGGCAGAGAGGATCTGCAGCCTTTGGGATGAACAGACATTGGTATAGCCTGTGCAGGGCTGCTGGGTGTGTGAGGGACACCACATTGGAGCAAGGAGGACTAGCAAGTAGCCCACCTGCCCTTAGGTTAGACAAGGGGCAGTAACCATTGTGAAAGGACTGACTGCATCCTTCATTCCCTGCCCCCCTGAGTTGCTCAGAGCTGGGATCAGGGCTGAGCTCAGGAAGAGGGGAGAAATGGGAGAAGGTAGTCTTAAAGGGCTGATTGTTGTCTTCATTAGTGTACCACCCTGTGTTGTTTTCTGTTGATTACGTTTTTGGATGGTGGTGGATTAAATTAATTGTTGTTTTCTTCTCGAAGCTAAGTAGTCCCATTTCGCCTGGGACTACAAGTGGCAATTGAGCCCTCTCTGTCCTTAGGGAGTTGCAAAGGCCCTTGGTACTTATAGAACCATAAAATCATTTTGTCTGGAAGAGACATTTAAGATCATCGAGTCCAGCTTTTGTCCTAGCTCTATCAACCACTAGACCATTTCCCTAAGTGCAACATCCAACTATCTCTTAAACACATCCAGGGATGGTGACTCCACCACCTCTCTGGGTAGGCCATTCCAATGCCTGATATCCCTTCCAGTAAACAAAATTCTCCTCATGTCCAGCCTGAACCTCTCCTGAGTGTGGTCTTTTGTTCTCATATGGGCCTAAACCACTACATGCCTTCACCAGCAAAATTTCTACTGGTATAAATGCTTGTCAGGTTCGCCATTGGATGAGTTCATTGCCATGTATTTGTCCAAGCAGTTTTAGTGACATTTTCAAAGACAGAAAGCAATGTGGATTTTAGCTTGCTAACCCAGTGTTTGGTGTTAATTGCATGTTCTGTGGAAATACAAACTTTTTAAATGTAACAAATACAACCATTTTGAACTGTGTGACAATTCTTTGTTAGGACTCACATGACATATGGACTTATTCACAAGCCAGTTTTCTTTCAGCAAACTCATTTCATGTTGGCTGAAGGAGAATGGCACTTCAGCGCCAGACCTTCTTCTCCACTTTCCTTCTTTTCATAGTTCCCTCTTCATGTGTCTTAGTCATTGAATGGCGTTGATGCCCAGAGTGAGGAATTGACCATTTCATATCAACCTCATATCAACCATTTAACTTCCAGAGAATTCAGAAAAAAATCAGGAAATATCTCAAATTAGTGAAGATAATTGAACATTTTCAAAGGGCAATTTAGACCTGACTGAAGCTCAGTTATCCTTCCCTTGCCTACTACAGAGCCAATCTATGCTAAAGAAGCCTCTAAACAACATACTTCTATATAAGTGTCTCCAACTGAGTAAGATGAAGAAGAACAAAGATGTAGGGTACCATTTTAGAATACAGTTCAGCTTCCAGAAACTCAAAAACTAACTTTTCGACATTCATGTGAAAAAAACAGGGAATCATAGAATCATAGAATGGTAGCAATCAGAAGGAGCTTTTAGAGATCATCTAGTCAAATCCCCCTGCAGAAACAGGTCAACCTAGATCAGGTTGCACAGGAACACATCCAGGCAGGTTTTTAAGACCTCCAGAGATGAAGACTACACAGCCTTCCTGGTCAGCCTGATTCAGGGCTCCCTCAACCTCAAAGCAAAATAGTTTTTCATTATGTTTAAATGGAACTTTTTGTGTTCCAGCTTCTTCTCATTATGCTTTGTTCCATTGCTTGCTACAATAGAAAAGAAGGATGCGTCAACTTCCTGATAGTCACCATTTATATACTTGTAAATATTAATGAGTTTCCCCTGCAGTCTCCTCTTTTGTAGACTAAACAGCCCCAGTTCCCTCAGCCTTTCCTCATAACGAAGATGCTCCAGTACCCTCATCATCTTAGCGGCTCTGCACTGGACTCTCTCCAGTCCTTCTTGAGCTGCAGAGCCCAGAACTGGACACAGGACTCCAGATGAGGCCTCACCAGGGCTGAGTAGAGGTAGGGCAGAACCTCCCTTGACCTGCTGGCCACATTAGATGCATCCCAGAATACCATTGGCCTTCTTGGCCGTTAGGGCACCTTGCTGGCTCATGGTTAATTTATTGTCAACCAGGACTCCCAGATCTCTCTCCACGTTTCATGTTTAGTAACAACATTCAGGATGAGTTGTTCCATCACCTTTCCAGGGATGGAGGTGAGGCTGACTGGCCTGTAGTTTCCTGGGCAGCCCTTCTTGCCCTTTTTGAAGACTGGAGTGACATTGGTCTTTCTCCAGCCTTCAGGCACCTTGCTTGTCCTCCAGGATTGTTTGAAAAATGACAGAGAGTGGCTTAGCAATCACATCAGACAGCTCCCTCAGCATTCTTTGATGCATCCTATCAGGTCCCTTTGACTTATGAGTGTTAAGCTTGACCAACAAGTCTTTAACCTCTTCCTCTTCCACCCAGGGAAGTCCTCTGCTGTCCAGACCATCCTACCATCCTTGCTGGGCTGGGCTTCCTGAGGGCTGGCCCTGGCTATAAAGACTGAAGCAAAGGAAGCATTCAGTAGTTCGGCCTTCTCTGCATCCTTGGTTACCAGGGCGCACTCTGTGTTCAGCAGCAGGCCACATTCCCCCTTGTCTTCCTTCTGCTGCTGATGTACTTGAAAATCTTCTTGTTGTTTTCCTTCACTTTCCTGGCCAAGTTTAATTCTAGAGGGGCTTTAGCTTTCCTTGTTGCACCCCTGTATGCTCTGGCAAAGTTCCTGTAATCTTCCCAAGAAACCAGACCCTGTTTTCACTTCTCATAGATGGCTGCTTTCTCCCTGAGTTGTCCCAGTAGATCTTTGTTCATCAATGGAGGCCTCCTGCCTCCTTTTCCGGTTTTTCTACATGTGGGGACACAGTGATCCTGGGCTTGGGGAAAGTAGCACTTGAAGATTGACCAGCTCTCTTGGACACTTCTACCATCTTATCCCATGAGATCCCTCCAAGTAGGTCTGTGAAGAGGTCAAAGTCAGCTCACCTGAAATCCAGGGTCCTTGCTTGCTGTCCTACTTCCCCGACACATGATCTTGAACTCTATCATCTCATGGTCACCACAGGCAAGGTTGCCTCCAAGCTTCACACCCCCAACCAGACCCTGTTTATTTCATAACACAAGGTCCTGCAGCACACCCCTGCTCATTAATTCCCCAATCATCTGTGAAAGAAAGTTGTCACCAACATTCTGTAGGAACCTGCTGGACTATGTGTGCTTGGTTGTGTGGCTTTGCCAGCACAGGGTGGTTGAAGTCCCCCATGATGACCACGGATTGTGACTGTGAGGCAGTTCTCAGTTATTTGTAGCAGGCTTCATCTACTTCTTCCTCCTGATCAGGTGGCCTATAGCAAGTTCCTACAACAGTATCACCTACCTTACCCTTGACCCTTAATTTTCACCCACTTGCCCCTCATCCCTACCCAGGCAGAGCTCAATGCACTCTAATTGCTCTCACACATGGAGAGCAACTCCACCTCCTTGGCTTGTTAGCCTGTCTTTCTTGAACAATTGCCATGATTTAGGCCCATCAGGGTACAAAAGACCACGATTAGACTCAAGTACCAAAGACCTGAGAATTGCCAAAAGGCAAGGAGGATTTAATTGCCACTTATGGTCAAGGATAAAACAGACCAGGCCACTGGCTTGAAGAAGAAAAAAGAAAATAATTTAGTGCAACATCAACTAAAATATAACCATAAAACACCAAAACATAACCAACATAAAACAACACAGAGTGGTACAAAGACGAAGAGTACAACCAGACCACCTTCTCTCCATCCCTCCTCTCTTCCTGGACTCAGAGCCCAGTGAACAACTCAGGGCGGAGGGGGAAGGGAATGGAGGGTGCAGTCAGTCTATTCCTAATAGCTTCTGCCAATTGTCTCTCCTCAGGGCATGTGGGCTCCACAACAGTCCTCCCTGCACCTTGGTGGGGTACCTCACACACATGGCAGCCCTGCTCAGGCTGCTCCAATGTGCGTTCATCCCAAAGGCTGCAGCTCCTCTCTGCCTCTCATGTGGATCTGCTCTGCAGCTCGCAGGCTCTCCAGTATGGCCAGCGCCATGGCCACCTCTTCACACAGTCTCTTGCCACATGGAATAGGAGTAGAAGATAGTAGCCCATGTCCCTGATGAGCCTTGGCACTCTCTAAGCCATGTTGTAGATCTTGGCTCATGGCAGGCAGCACAGCTCTTGTGACTCCTTATCCGATCGACAGATGGGCCTCTTGGTGTCTCTTAATAGTGAGTCACCCACAACAAACACCCATTGCTTCTTTTTACAGTGCCCACTGCCTGTTGCTGGTGGAGCAGCTGATGGCTAATTGTTTGCTAGGATTTCCTTTTCTGGAGCTTGCTCATCTAAGTCCCCTGTCGTTTATGCCTTGTACTTTTTAATTGGCACACTGGAAGGAGGGTTATGATGGGGAGCCCTGGTTTGTTTTTTTTTTTTTGTTACCAGGGTCCAAGACATTTCAGTATCACTGGAGGCTTGTACCTGGTTGTAGAACTATCTATCAATCTCCACCTCCACCCCTCAAATACTATGTAGTCTACTAATGGTTTCCTGCAGCTCTTTCACCTGATATTGCAGCTCTTGAACTTAAGGGCACCTATGATATATACTTACGTCAGCAGCAGATGTGCCTAAACATCCCCTGCAGTCCACCTGGACTGAAACATCCCTGATGAACAGCTCTGTCTGGGTGGATGTGTCAGTCTTCACCAGGATATTCTCCATCTGGGCCCTGACTTTAGCTCTCAGATAAGTGCTGACCATCTTGTTGGCTTCAGGCTGGAGCACTTCTCTGACTTGCATGTCTCTGTGTGTGATCTGTGTGATCATTCCTTGCCCATCCTCCCTGCTCACCCTACCTGCACCAGCTGCCACACAAATGGCCACACCAGGCCCTGTTGGCCCATCCTGGTCACTCACATTCCCCGGAGAACGTTTAAATCCCCTGCAGTTGCTGCAGCTCCGCCTCCTGGCAAGACTGTCCTCTCACAAGAGTAATCACTGTAAGGTAATCAGTTTCTCAACACAATCAACAGTTCATTAAAGCAGACATTTGGTATCTTCTTGCCATTGTATTATGCCATATGTAGAAAGTGGTCAAAGCAGACAGTGAAGCATATTCAGACATAGTTTCATTCACAACACATAAATTATGGCAGTATTATCTACAGTGAGGAATGGATGAAATGAGGAAGATATCAAAGAGAAAAAAACTCTGCCCTCAGTAAGCCATTCCACTAGTTGTCTGGAATAAAACATACAGTAAGATCAAGAGAGTCTGAAAAAATGTTGGATGTAGATTTGAGGGGGAGAATAATGGAAATGAGAGTTTTTCTGGAATGTTCAAAGAAAGAAAGAAGGGTAAGTGGAGGCTGGCAACAAGACAGATTTTGCAAGGAGGTGAAGAAAAAAAGAGCAAAGACGCAAGCTAAAACTGGTTGTGATAGAAAACGTATTTGTAGAGAGAAGCTAAAGGCAAAATATAGCAAAGCAAAGTAACCACATAAAATCCTCTAACATGAGTATTCAGAGGCTGAAATTGTATTTATTCTTTATTTTACAAGGTGTAAACTGGCCTTTCAGTTACAAAACACTTCTCCAAATTATTTTCTCTAAGAAGAATAGTTTCTTTACTAAAACTGGAGTGGGTTTCAGTTTTCCCAACCAGTTCCTAGGGTTTTTTGGTGCTCTTGCTCTCAAATAAGGGCAAAATTCTGTGACCTAGCAATCACAAAACAGAACCTGGCATATCCATACAGTCCCATGAAAGATATCAGAGATTGTGCTGGTAACTTTATTTAAAAATTAAAATACAGCTGCTGAGAAATGGATATAAACTAAGTACAGTAGCCTAAAGTTAAATATTTGTATTAGTAAAAACTGGCCTAACTCTTGAGTTCCTAGAAGATCAGAGTTAACTTTCAACTTGTGACTCAATTGTGAAACAATGCCATTTTCTCTTCTCAAGCCAGCAGACAGCCTGAAACAACACTCTTGGGAAGACATGATTCATTAAATGAGAGATTTTCTTCACTGAGTCTTAAGTCTGAAGTTTTCAGATGATTCTGTGTAAGTCTTTATTGTTAACTACTTCACCAATGAAAAACATAGGTGAAAAAGAATAGAGAAAGCCTGTATCAAATATCACTGTATACTGGGCAAAACATATACACAATCTGGTGCAAATTACATCCTGTTTTAGTATCGCGCTTTGGTTTAGTTTTTGTCTGGTTTGTGGGAAAGGGCTACTGCTGTCAGGGGTTTTCCTGCGCTACTCTCCCTATTAAAGTGAAAAGAAAAAATGAAAAATAAAAACACTTTAACAAGGCCAAGGAAAGTATGAAACAGCACAAAACTCAAAAAAGTACTCAAAACCAAAGTGGTAAAGCAGACATGGATTTTTTTGTCCCCCACTCAAATAATAACGTTAGTTGATGGTGTTGCTGCATTCTTTTGTAATCAAAAGCAGCCACATACTTGTGAAATTGAAGTATTACTTTAATCAGAAGAGCTGAATTTTGTGTAGCATAGCTGATGTTGGCAAGAGTCAGTATCAGGAGTAAATGCAGAAAAGGAGATTACAAAGTTTGGTAAAAAAGCTTCTCTTATTTACACTTTCATGGATCATTTCCAAAAAAAAAAAAATCTGAACTATCCTATTAATAGAAAACAGAAAGCCATTAAACTTCGATGAAACCAGAAGAAAAACTCAGAGCTATGTCAATTTTGAACTTCATTTGACAGAAGTGAAAGATTAGATGTTTTTTATGTTTGCAGAGATCAGGGCCAAACCTTTAAGCTGTTAGAAATAGACTGCAAATATCACAAAGTGACTCAGTTTGGAAACATGTTTAGCCAACAAGAGGAAAACAGCTCTGGAGGCAAGTTTGGCATTAGGCTCCTTTTGCCTGTATAGATCACCTGTGTTAGTTAGGTGCTAGTTTAGAAAACAAACCTTGTGGGTCCAGAACAGAGCTGCAAATGCTCCTGTTTGTGTTCAGCATTCATTTGTTTATTTCAGGATGATTCATCTTCTACATTTTCTTCTGAGTCCTAGAGAAAGGTATATCAGGAGTTATTTTTTAATCAGACTGTGGGATTTTTCAGGATAAGATCTACTTCTGGATAACTACTTTGCTGTTTTTAAAGAAAATTCAAAGCGATGTGAAATGTTTGTGTTTGATTATTTTGGGAGTGAAAAACGCAGAACAAAACAGGAAGGGTAAAGTCTCAGGTCTTATAAACCACAAACAACACCAGCTTCTTCTATTTATTTCTTGTTCACAAAAACTAGTTGCATCCAAGTTTTCTACAAGCACATTTTTGGGAAATGCTTATGAAGGGTTTGCCATTGAATGACCTCACTCGCAGAAGTCTGTTTGTAATGAGTAATAATAACAATGAAGATGTCATCAACCACTAAAATCCTCCAGAGAACTGGAGTCTGTTCTCAGCTCACAGTATGCGTAAACACTGGAAATATATGTAGCTTTGCAATATTACATAGCACTGCCTGAAAAAATACAATAGGATATCTTTTTTTCTTCATACAGAGCCACATGAAATTGTGAGAAAATAACTTTACCTAAAATTCTGTTTTCCTTCTTATCTTGCTGCATTGGAAACACTGAGCTAACGTCTGATCCTTTGGGTTTTAGCCAGTGTCCCTTGCCCATTTCAACAGCAAGACATGCTGTCTTCAGCAGTACCCATGGAGGCTGCAAGTCAAAGCCACTAATGAAAGCCAAATCTCTTGCCTGTCCTGTGTGTTAAGCACCAGTCTTGCTCTCTTTTATCAAGATTTCTGTAGAGTTTAGAACTGCTGCAAGGGAACAGCTTGTGAATTCTCATTTCTCCTCAGCTTAGATTTCGCAGTGTGTGTTCTCTGCATACAGACCTGGCTACAGGGGCTCTCAAAACACATTCCCTGAACATTCACAACATCTAACTTTGGAAGCAACATTTTGCCTAGAACTACATTATCATCACAACTTGCTCAAGCTATCTCTTGTTTAAGGGATATTCATGAGGTGGCAGCAGGGCTAGAGAAAACTCCTGCACTCTCTTCTCTATATGGTTAATAAGAGCAGGTTCACACATTTTGGAAAGTTTGACTAAGCTTCCTATGAACTGTAAGTACATGGGGACCAGTGAGTTATAGACTAATGAGTTGCTTATCCATGCAATTATCCCTGCCAAAGATGAGAACCACTGTTCCAGGCGGAAATACAATCCATGTTTCTAACATTATCACCCATGAGCGTCCCAGACAGGGTGACAGACTACAGACCAGAGAAAACACTGAAGCCTCCAACTTTTAAGATGTCTCCAGGAAGAGCAATAAAGTATTTATTTGGGATAAGAGACTTAGCTGCACAGAACTCCTGGCAGGGAAAATTAGGCAGGAGAAATGAAATCATCTGCCTATCAGATGACTGTGACCATCCCAGCCTGAAGTGTCCAATGCCCCAAGCACCTGGAGGGTCGAGCTCACCCAGCCAAAAGCTGTGGAGATGAACAGGCAGAGCTAGTGGGCATCGAGCTGCTGTGAAAGTCACCACAGTGGTGGGCTCTTTCCTTCCTCATTTTTCCACTCACAAGTTGAAAGAATTTGTTTACTTCCTTTCAGAGGTGGACATAGTGGGCTCTTTAAAACAAAAAACTCACATAGAGACATCCCAGAGCCCAAATATGTGGCCTGAGATTGTCCTTTTTGTTTGTGTAATTACCATGAGCGCAGTCTGATGTTACAGCGGTATACTTTGTCTCTCAGGTGCCTTTAAGGGTCAAGATTGGCTAAGATTATATTCCCTATAGGTAGGGGATAGGGGTCGCCTTGTCTTATGGGAGAATGAGACCTAATTCCAGCTGACCCCATTAAGAAGGGCTGACCTGTAGATACATGCTCCCTCTTGTTTTGGACTGTTGTTTCTTATTTTCTATAGTCTCCCAAAAAAAGCAGGCAATCCTGAGTAACACTGAGACTTGCCTTTGGGAGTTTAGTCTTGCCAGGAGACTCCTTTTGTGATGGTTGTATTGTCTGTATGCACTTCGACATAGAAAGAATATATGTGCTGGACATTAATATACTGGGTTGGCACCTCAGTTTTACCTGTGTCTAACTGAATCTACTCAATGCTCCCTGGAGACACCATGAAGTCCAATGGCATCTCTTGCCACCTTATTTTCCTTAATCCATAGGTGTAAACAGCATTTCGCTGTTCTATGTTATGCAGTGGGGTGGGAACTGTCACAGGTTTGGGGCTATGTGGAGAAGACATTCCAAGAGGAAGGTGCCTCCAAGTCAGATTCTAGAGAGAGGAAAATGGTGGCATGTGGTCTTGGCTGAGGATATAAGTTTAAGAAGTGAATGGGTTACATTTTCCAGACTAGTCCTGGGGAGGATTTTCAATGGGAAGGAAGGCAAGTTTAGCTTAAGATGGTCTCTGGACCCTTTATGCTGATCCATAGTTTCCTTTGGAGACAATGGCCCTTTCAAAAGTGGACATGAAACCTTTTTCAGGACTAGCATCATCTACTGACATGAAGTTGAACTGTTCTATATGTTACCAGTCATCCCACAACTGGCAAAAGAAAAGACATGCCACTGATGCCAGACAGGTATGGAGAGCCAGGGAACCTGGCAATGGGGACAGACAGGATTTTCAGAAGCCCAGCATCTCTGCTACTTATGTAGCAGGGTACAATACCCCATGTAGGCACATGAGGATCTCCCTTCCTGGGACCCACATCACAGATTGCAGCAACACCCACTTCTCCCTAGGGCAAGAAGGTCACTTCCCTCCTTGCATGTGATCTGTTGCTCCTTCTTTTACTGCTCCCTAGACATGGGAATCATAATTTCTTATCTATGATGATGCACCAAAAGTTATGCCAGTCCCCTAGGGTGGCAAAGCACTCTAGGGAGAACAGCGAGGACAACCTTTTGGGGATACTGGAAAGATTTCCTCTTGTGAACTGCAATTGGACCCTTGCACACCTACAGACCTGACCTGAAGGCAGAGTTGCTGATTTCAGACAGGACCAGGTAGCCACCTGATGATAACATCTGACTTTTTATATGAAAAACAGCCAGACATCCCACTCCTACAACTTATTGTATTCATCTGGTCTAAAACTAATAGTAAATTCTTCAAAGTGCATTTGCTCACCTCTTTGGCTGGCCTCCCCAGGATGAGAGAACTGAAAGATCAAGTCAGGTGTGTACCAGTATTTTTTAAAAGGTTCTCTGAAACTCTGCTGACAATCATTTTCATATTTAAATTACGATGGACTCCTTCAGCTCAAGCCCCTCAAACTGAGAGTGCGTGATGAATTTACAGACTATATTTGTTAGTTGCTTCACATAAGAAAAGAGATTTCTAATGTTATCAAGGAATGCAATTGTGAGTGCACAGCACAGTAGGCTTCAAGGGAAACACAGAAATATGGTCCTTTTGCTAATTTGCCACAAAGCAACTACTAATTAATGAAACCCAATCAATTACTATGGCAAAATATTTGCTTGACACAAATACTTGAATGATTTCCAGGGATAAGGCATCTCTGATAAAGAAGACAAGACAGTAGGGAGGAATAAATCAACAATTTAGAACGATGAAAGAGCTTTTTCAGTATGAGGTCAGAATTCAGTAAAGCAATCCTGGGAGCCCACAGAGTGGCTCAATGCAGATGTGTGAAGCGGGAACAGTGGTTATGACAGAGAGACATCTGCCATCTCATCACAGACAAACCTCACTGAGTACTTGGACTTCAGACCAAGATGTAATAACCACGTAATGGACTAACCTAGAATACACTGACCTCCAGAGTAGTTTCCTCCTAGCCTACTGCTCAATTAGTGAGTGATTTTTGCTTTAGACCTTCAAGTTTTATAAGACACGTTTGTTTTTCTTGCCTAATAACAATGGGTCTTGTAATTACCCTTGTGCTGTCTGATGCTTTAATAGAGCTCATTATGCTCTTAATTTTGGTGATACACTGCATTGGCTCAGATACTAGGTAACTTTCCATGTAAGGATGCATGCTCTTGTGTTTTGCAGATTGAAAATAAGGATTTCACTTCCCCATGCCCACTCAAAAATGTGATATTAAGGGAACAAAACTTGCAGTAGACCATTTTCTCCAGCTCAACACACAGCCCTGAAACCTCCCCTATGCTCTATACTGCTTCCCAAGGCCCAGGTGCTCCCTACTGTCTGGTGCAAGCCCAGAGATGCCCTGTCCTTCCTATGGGACATCCAGCTCACAGCATGGCCCCCACTGTGCCCTGGGCTCTGTGTGCGTGCCCCCAGACAGTCTGAGGGCTGCAGATGGCTTCAGCAGGCCCAGCTGGCTGCCCTCACCAGAAGGTCTCTCTGGGATTCCCAGGACTACAGCATGGCCTGTGAATTTGAGGAGGATTTTTTCAAGTCTCTGTATTTGGGGAAAACAAAATCAACCAGAAAAAATAACAGCAATCATTAAAAAGTAAGTTACTAATATAGCACTGCCATCAGAACTTCCATCAAAACTTCTTCCACACTCGCCTTGTGGACTACTTTGTAGCTTCTGCCATGGCCTTCTGCTGCTCTTCACAGTCTGAGTTTTTTGTCTACAAGTTGGCAGGTGTTAACCACATGATCTGCACATAATAGACTGATCCCATAGAACTGGTTTAATCCCTTGCTTCCAGCCAGTTGGTCATGTTAAACAGCAAAATGCACATTTCCAAATACCCACATAAGCAAATGCTGACATGGTCTTGTCAACTCAAGAAAATAATAGAAACTAATCAATGAAATGTGCTATTTAAACTGTGATTTGTTGTATTTGAAAAAAAAAAAACCACAAACAAAATCCTTCACTTTATTACATAACATGAAAGTGCCAGTAAAAAGGAAACCTAAGTGAATGTCTCTTTTTGCTTCTATTAAACATTTACTAATCTTGGTAGGGCTTTTAAAGGTTTTTCAGCATTTATATAGTAGGAAGTTATTTTGAGTATTTTTTAAAACTATTTTAGAGCCATTGTGTGTATTTAGGAAAACTTATGAAATGTTTTAAGAATATATACGTTGTGATTGCTCTCTCACCTTAAAAAATTCTTAAGCCTGCCCGCTCCATGATAGTGGTCACACATGCTCCTAGATGGGTACAACTTCTGGTTGAGATTTGGGTTGAAGGATCAGGACCTTAACAACACATGGAGGATGGAGAGATATTGAGAGCCAACTTTTTGAAGCAGGCAGAGGGAAGAAGAATCTATTTGCACTTTTGTGTCAGAATCTGAAAAAGTTAATATAGTGTCTATAAAACAATGCAATCAGCTTAGGAACAACAATTTTTCATTGGAGCTGGCATTTACTAAATTTTGTAGGTCCATAATCTCAGTGACCCTTTTTTGCATCAAGTCAAAAAAGCCTTAAAGATGTCTTACAGGTTACCAATGTATTTGTGTCTTACCGATAAAAAGCACAACCTCATAAAAGCTGTTTGCGTCTCCAATTCTGAATCTAGTCAAGCTATCATAGATAAAAAGGCATAATTTTTGTCTCTTTCTCTATTCATAGATTTATTGTTAACTTTGGCACCTTTCTTTTTTTTCACATTATTCCACACTACATTGCTCCAAAAATAGTTTTAATTTTAGTACATGCTATATATTTTACTGCCACATCCTTGGAACAATCAATGACCTTTCTTAATAATGTATCGCTTTACTGAATGTTACACATAATTAAAAAAAATGAACACATGTTATATTTATATTTGGTAGTAAAAATTCCTTTGCAAATAATTCTACTATCAACACAATCCTATAGACAGACATTGCTATTAATAGTAAAGCATGAAGAAAACCACAAATGTCAAGATTAAGAGGAACTGACCTCTCGGTAGCGTGATCATAAAAACATGCACTTTCTATTCTAGTTAATAAACTCCTAGTTGCAAAATTTTCCACTGCTTTGGAATCAACCTCTTCTGGTGGCATATCTTCACAGATTTCAACTGAACATTCTCAGTCTGAAGATAGTAAAGAAGAATAAAGGGCCACTAGTAAATAAGTTTATGTATTGTTACAGAATTGGGAAAGTGATGGAGGATCTCTCATCATCATAATGATACTACATCAAAAAAGGAATCTTCCTCCATTTAAGCAGTAGGGCAAGACAGAAACAGCCCCTGGATTCTTTTACTTTTTTTATCACAGACAATTTTAGCATTTGTGAAATATTCCGGTTCATATTATCCCATGCAGCTAGTCATCTCTCACTCCAAAAGGTTATTGACTGGTACATTTTCCCTAAAACTACATGCATAGAGTCATAGCATCATATAATAGCTTTGGTTGGAAAAGACCTTTAAGATCGTCAAGTCCAAATACTACTCTAACACTGTCAAACTCACCCTAAAACAAGTCCCTCTGCACCTGTTCTACACAGCTTTTGAACATCTCCAGTGACGGGGACTGTAGGGACTGTACCACCTCCATGAGTAGCCTGTGCCAGTGTCTAACAACCCTTACAGGGAAAAAGTTCTCCCCAAAATCAAACCTAAACCTTCCTTGGTGCAAATTGAGATCATTTCCTTTTGTTCTATCATTCATTACTATGGAGAAGAGATTGACCACCTTTTCACTACAGCCTTTTTTCAGGTAGTTGTAGAGAGTGATCATGTCTCCTGCAAGTCTCCTCCAGGCTAAATGACCCCAGTCACTCCTCATAAGACTTGTTCTCTAGGGCCTTCACCAGCTTTATTGTCTATCTCTGGACACACTTCAGCACCTCAGTATGAAGGGGAGAGGTCCAAAACTGAACAGAGTATTCAAGGTGCAGCCTCACCAGTGCAGAGTACAAGGAGACAATCACTTATTTGGTCTTGCTGGTCACACAGTTTCTCATACATTTGAGGATGCCATTGGCCTTCTTGGCCACCTTGGCATACTGCTGGCTCATGTTCAGTCTGCTATTAACACCCCCAGATCCTTATCCAATGGGCAGCTTTCCCATCATGTATCCCCAAGCATGCAGTGTTGGCATGGGGTTGTTGTGGATCAAGTGCAGGACCCAGCACTTGGCCTTGTTGAACCTCATACAATTGGCCTTGGTCCATTGCTCCAGCCTGTCCAGGTACCTTTGAAGAGCCTTCCTGTCCTCACTCAGATCTACATACGTGCCCACCTTGGTGTCATCAGCAAATTTACAAAGGGTGCCCTCCATCCCCTCAGACTGAGAGAGAGATGTTAAACAGAACAGACCCCAACACTGAGCCCTGGGAAACACCACTGGTGACTGGCCACCAGCTGGATTTAACTCCATTCCCCACCACTCTCTGGGCCCAGCTATCCAGACAGTTTTTCACTCATCTCAGAGTAGGTCCATCCAAGCCATGGGCAGACAGCTTCTCCAGGAGAATGTTGTGGGAAAAGGTGTCTGTGTTGGGTTTGTGTGGAGCCTTTGACTCATGCAGTAAGAGGATCACCTTGTCATAGAAGGAGATCAGGTCATTCAAGCAGGACCTGCCTTTCATAAAGCCACACTGACTGAGTCTCTGTATCCTTGCTTGTCTTGTATGTGCCTCACAAACGTGGTCAGGATGATCTGCTCCATAACGTTTCTCAGCACTGAGATCAGGCCAAGAGGCCTGTAGTTCCCAGAATCCTCCTTCTGGCCCTTCTTTTGGATGAGTGTCACATTTGCCACTGTCCAGTCTGCTGGGACCTCCCCAGTGAGCCAGGACTGATGGAGAGTAGCTTGGTGAGCACTTCCGCCAGCTCCCTCAGCACCCTTGGGTGGATCCCATCTGGCTCCACGGACTTGCGTGAGTCAGGATGAAGCAGCAGGTCACACACCTTTTGCTCTTGGACTAAGGGGACTTAATTCTTTTTCCTGTCCCTGCCATCTGGCTCAGGGGACTTGGTGCCCAGACAATAGCTGGTTTTACTACTGAAGACTGAAGAAAAGAAGGTATTAAGTACCTCAGTCTTTTCTTCATGCTTGGTCACTAAGCTTCCTCCTACATCCATTAAAGGATGGAGAGTCCCTTTAGCCCTCCTTTTGTTACTAACATATTTATAAAAAAATTTCTTATTGTCTTTCACAGGAATGGCAAGCGAAAGTTCTAGCTGTGCCTTTGACCTTCTATTTTTTGCCCTGCATAACCTCGGAGCCTCCTTGTAGTCCTCCTGAGCTGCCTAACCTTCTTCCAAAGGTCAAAAATTCTCTTTTTCTCCTGCACTTCAGTAGAAGCTCCTTGTTCAGCCAGAATGGTTTTCTATCCTATTGGCTCATCTTCTTGCACATGGGAACAGCTTGATCCTGCACCTTTAAGATTTCCTTCTTGAAGAATGTCCAGCCTTTCTGGACTCCTTTGCCCTTGAGACTGTCTCCCAAGGGACACTGGAAACCAGTTTCTTAAACATGTCAAAATCTGCCCTTCAGAAAAATCACTATGCCTTAGATGACTTTCAACCATCACATCCTCCACAAGATCTTTGTTTGCAAACACCAGGTTGAGCAAGGAGCTATCTCTCACCAGCAACATAAGGAAGTCATCTTCCATACTCTCCAGGAATCTCCTGGACTGCCTCCTCTCTGCTGTGTCATATTCCCAGCAGACACCCAGTAAGTCGAACTGCCCTATGAGAATGAGGGCCAGTAATTTTGAGAGTTTTCCCAACTGCCTGTAGAATAATTCATCTGCCTCCTTGTCCTGGTTAGGTGGTCTATAGCAGACTCCTACCATGAGATTACCCTTATTGTCTTTCCCTCTGATTCTTAAGCCATAAACACCCAACCCTATCATCACCACTGTTGACCTCTAGTTGAGACACTCCATAACAGGTAGCTAACCCTCCACTTCTCCTTTCTTGCCTGTCTTTGCAGAAGAACATTATAGAATTCCATGAAAACCAATCGGTCATTTTCCTCCCTTCCTAGCAGTTACTCAGGTCAGTTTTCTACAATCTCCACACTACGTTTGCTGTTGCTCTCATTCCCATTTATCAGCAAGATCAACCCAAGCCTCCTGGTTCACATCACTGCATATGCAGCCAGCTAGCTCACTACGGCTTTGCTGGGGAAAGTTTGTGGCTGACATCTTCCACAGTGAACACCGAGCTAGGAAATATGTGCTTTCTCTGCTGAAACTTAGCCTCTCTGTTTCATCTTCCTTGCTGCAGGATAGGCATAGTTTATTCTAAAAGGTTTAGTAGTTACTGATTTATACAAATTTTGTATAAGTGGCATATTAGACAGATGTTGGATACGTTGCAAAATAGTATGTTTAAGGAAAGTAAGAAATATAAATACACTATCCTTGCCTTCACAGGTTTTATTTCTTTTTTATGACTGTTACATTGTTAAATGAAAATAACTTGTTTATTTAAAGGGAACTTTTTTCCTCCATTGTTTATTAACCATGAGTAACTGCTTAAATGGTACGATCACCTTTCCAGGCCATGCAATTCGCATAGTCCCTCTTTGTGTATCAATATGACTTGAGCCTTTAAACTCACTAGCTCATGCCACAAGAGTATTTGTGTCCTCACTATAGGCACTCATTTTTCAACACTGATACCAAAGTTTACATTTTAGAAAGAGCAAGCTACCTCCTTCTTTTGTGTAAGAAGGTCCCTATGATGACCACAAAGTAAAATGAACTAAGAAAAATGTCAGATCTTTGCAATAGGTAGCTTCCATTTTTCTGCTATTCCTTTCCACGGTTTATGCTAAGTTTCAAAGCAAACAGGATGCTAAATTTTGTGCAGTTAGAAATGGCCAGTGAGATGTGTTCCTGCTATATCAGTTTGGATGATTGCATACTCCTGCCTTTGCCAGAGGGCTCAGAGTTCATAGCCATTTAACAGGGTCACCTGGGCACATGCACATTGTTAAACCCTGGCAGCAAACACCTCTCTCTTGTGACACATAGCTTGCACACAGAGATGCCTCATACCATCAGAACCTCCAGTCTGGGCAGAGACTCCAGATATTTTCTAAAGTTTATCATCTCTCTAAGTTTGTTGCCTCTTTTTCCTCTTTTTTCTTCTGTAGCAAGTACATCACCTTATCTATGATTAGGTAACTTGAGAAGTTACACTCTAGATTCAAAGAAATTTAAATTTAACCAAGAGGCTATGTAAGTCAGCTTTTGCCATTTCTTCCTTCTTCTCTGTCAGCAAAACTTAGTTGCAGGCTCTTACATCTCAATCATGCATCCTCAAGGTGCCACACAAGTGCGTACAGGGCAAAGAAAATTTAAGAATGATATATGTAGGAATTAACTTAGGGTTTTCCTGGAGAAAGGACATCTAGAAATATTTATCTGTGTAATGTTTTGTTTTTTTAGGATTTGGTTTGGTTTTGGTGCTTTTTTTTTTTTCAAATAAACACCAGCTTGCAATAACAGTTGGTGCTTTGCAATTAAATAATTTACCATCTGCATGATATTGTTGATACTTTCTTTGGAGCCACTACTACTGAATATGTACTGTGCAACACAGTACGAGTGTGACGACAAGGCTCAACACCTAATAAATGATAATAAGAGGTTTGCTCAGTCACTTTTTGACCAGAGGAACGAGCTCAAGTTGATCTGTGAGTGTACTACTTAATCTCCCCTTCTATTTTTTTTTTTAATGGTGGGAATGATCCATTGTCTTTAAAATCAAGTTGCCATTTGCAGTTGACTTCTCAGTGACATGAGGAGCAGGCTGTGATTTTGTTTCCAGATGAAATCTGAGGAGAAAAAACATCTGTGAAGAATGGAAAATGGTGGCAGCTCAGTGAAGTGCCTAAGAGCAAAGTGTTCAACATGCTCACTAATAAGCGTCAGCTTGATTTGAATCACTTGCTAAAGTGCAGCCCAGCTGAAGCCAAAAGAACATGCTTTTTCTCAATGAAATAGAATCCCAAGGCATAAATAAAAGATTTCACCTGGGAAGAGTGATTTATTATCTCCATCTCAAGAAAGATGCCTGTGATTTACCACACCTCTTTGCTTTAAAGCTAGAGCAGAAACAATCCCTCCCCCCAAAACAACCCCTAACTAGCAACTACCAGCACTATCTCAATTAGCTGGAAGAGACATACAAGATGCATTTATACAAGGCGTGGAGTTGAAGTCGGGTCAGATAGGAGGGCACATCACGTGAGAGACAAACTGGGTCCAAAATTAAGAAAAACAAACAAACAAAAAAAACCACCAATATCATAGTGGGCTTCAGTCCAAAACTGTGATCCTGTATCCCACTGAAAGGAGCCAGATAAAACCATATGGATATTGTAAAGCTGCAGAGATCAAAACCCTCCCTGACAGAACCTTGGATCAAGGAATGAAAACACTTCTGCTCCCTTTGGAGCAGACATTTCAGATTTTACAGGGAGCTTGATCCATGTTGGGACAACAGTTTGAACAGCTTAGTCAGTGCTAAAGAACATTCACAGAGCAGACACAATCAATAAAGCTTATAATTTATTTACTTCATTCCTAAGTTTGAGTGGTTTGATTTAAGGAGCTGACACTGGACATCAAAGCAAGGAGGGACTTTCTGGGGTGAATGGCAGACTTTAAATACTGTCTAGGTCTTAAGCAGATTCTCCACAGCCGCATAGAATCATAGAACTTCAACTGGAAGAGACCTCTAAGATCATCGAGTCCAGCCTTTGTCCTAGCCTCATGTTCAGGATTACATTGAAAACAAGACAGAACTCATATATACCCTCAGAAAACCACCACAGTGTCTGCTGCTAGCTGTTGCCACAAATCACATATACAAAATCCAAAACCACCAGGCACTGATGACTGGGCCTCTCTTTCATTCCACTGTGTCATGGAATGACACTTCTGAACTTCTGTGTGTTGCTGGAGATGCAGGCAGGGTAAAGGATAGCTACATACAGTTTCTATTTGCATCTTCCTATCTTCTACTGCTTAAAGCAGGGAAAAGAAAGCACGGTAGGGGATCTAAGGTAGTCGTAACTAGGAAATAACTGAAAGTACATGCCTTTTTTTGAGCTGAGTACCCTTGCTTTTTCCTAACCTGAAAATTTCAGGGTAAACTGTAAGAAAATGACTATCAGTCAGAATACTTGCTGAGACAATAGAATACTTTCACATGAAACAATCCTTTGTTAGAAAGCCTGTGCTTTAATTTACTGAAGTTTTAAACCAAAACTGGGAAGCCACTTCTGGCATAGGAACTGCTTATTGTCTTTTTCTTTTCAATCCTCAGCAAAGCATTAGTTAGATTTAACACAAACTGATCAGTGTTAGGGACAGCTCTGAATGCACAACCAATCTTGAAAACTCTCATGTGGCAATAAATATGTTGAAGACACTGCATTAAAAGATCAAGTGACTTGCCTCTTGTTCTCTCCTTCCAAGGTTTTATGATCTCTAAAAAAGGTGAAAACGTGATATGTGCATGACATGCTTATATTTTCTTCTTTAAAAAATGCAATCTATTGCCTAAACTTCTAGTCTCATTCACATCAAAAAACATAAATGAACAAGATAAATCCAGGGAAATAATGAAATGTGAGCTTTTGCATGGACTGCATTTGCAACAGTTCTGCCCTAATTTAACTTCTTGTGATTCCCTCCTATCAGGAGAAGCTCCACAGGGACATAACCATGCAGGACTGGAAACATTCTTTAGTCTGTAGAGTGCCAAGTACTGGTACAGCGCAGCGCCCAGCTCTATGGCTTCATCCTCTCAGATCAGGGCACACTGATGGTACTGGGCCAGAGGAAGCCTGCACAAGGGGAACTAGAGCAGGGAGAAAAAAATGGGTCAATCTATGTTATCCCTGCTTTCCTTACCACAGCAAGAGCCACACCACAGCACAGTGAGCAGGTAGAGCTGAGGTTTCTCTAAGATCCGCTTTTAAGTATCTTCTGAAAAAATCAGAGCAGGTTTTGCCGTGTCCAGTCCCCAGAGCTGCATTCTTGTTTCCCTATGTGCTGCACAGCAAGAGCTATTACTGGTAGTCATGAAAGCACTAGAGAAACGGAAGTTGGTTGTGAGAGTTCATTGGCCCTCCAAATATTAGCTTTGAAGTTATTTCTGCAGCTCTTCTATGTTTCTTATGTCCTGCAAGAACTCAGCACAGAAATTATCCTTCCCCAGTGTGTACCAGGTGGAATTTTCTTCTTAATGATCTGGGGAAGCAGTGTCCTCCCCAAGTACCTGGCAAGTACTGTACAGTACAGGTACAACAAAATCATAAGCAACTTTCACACTCAGAAAGAAATGTTAGCATTGGCTGCTATACAAAAGGAACTATAAAACAACAAAGAGAGAAGCAGAAACCATTTGGGATATTCCCAAATGGCAGTAAATACAAATGGCAGGAGTAAGCTAGATAAAAGATTCATGCATCAGACCAAAATATACTTTTTCTGTTCACAAAATTATACTTAAAAGGTACACTTTGTATTTTACAACTCAAGCCCACATTGATAAAACTGCCATCTCTCAGCCATTTCTTTATCTAAAAGGTGCTCTTTGGTCCTACCTAAGTGAAATGAAGAATGATTTATTTGTCAATCAGACAATGCTCTGGAAAAGAAATTTTGCTCTTCTACTTTTTCTCCTATAAGAATAGAAAACAAAAATTACCTTTTAGGCTAATGCACCAGTGTACAACATGGTCACCAATCACCTGTTCTGGCATTCAGTGTCAGAGATGCTGGAATTTCTGATGGAACTGGAAAATTGTAGTGAATTTCCAATTTCTTGTACCAACATAGCATGAAAAAAAAATGCTGCCAGTGCTGCTTCTGTCTGGAAGCATTGTCTTTGGCTTTAACAACAAATCTTCCTTTTTCTGAGTAGTTGTACTTTGCAAGATCGCCTCTGCCTGCTTATGGGGGTCTAAGTAGAACAAATGCCATTCTGTGGTTGAGTTGAGATTTATTTCACCCTTAGAAAGAAGTCACCAGTCTATTGGGAGAGGATTTAAACTTTCTGTTTACAGAGAAGGAGAAAAAGATCTACTCTCCTTTGTGTCCAGATTTGTAGTTTTTAAAACTACTTTACATTGGAGAGGAGTTCTGTAAGTCACATCCTTACTTTATTTGATGTAGTAGTAAAATTCAGGTCTACTTGATTTTACTCATGTTCCCTATCTGTTGTGTTATTGCTGGGCTGCTTCCCAAAATTATCATCATAATAATAAAATAACTTGTTCAGAAAATGTTTATCCAAATATCTAAACATTTTTTGAGGAACAAATCCATATTGAGCATAGATAACATTTGCAGCAGTAATGTCTGGAAGAAAGAAAAATGAAATGTGTCAGTCAAAGTAAACAGATTCTATATTGCAGCCCCCAGGAGGCCATGCTATGGTGTATAATATATTCAGTTGCTCACACCTAGCCCTATTTTCAAAGTCATAAACTGAGGTGGATTTGTCAGAGTTTCAACAATATAATTGTTTAGCTGAAAATTTTCCTGCTGGCAAGTTCAAGAGTTTTCAGATAATCCCAGGCAGGGATTCAAGCTTGCAGTCACATACACAGTAGATGGTTCACAGGTAGTGTGTGGAGCCTGCAAACCGGGCTGCCACAGAAGTTTTCAAGGGATCACGAGCTCCCACAAGCACACAATGTAATTTGAATATATGATACACAGATACTTCCATCATCGTCCACAAAGAGAGTGACATTGTTGTGGATTGTGTATGATTAACAGTGGAAGTGCAGAGCAGGTTTAGAAGTGTGTAAATCAGTCAGATTTTTTAGCATCTTGAGCAATAAGATGCATTCCCACTTGAAGCCATGTGGAGAGGGCTTGGCTCAGGCCTTATTTCAAAATAGTCAAGGGAAACACTTGTGTCTCTGTTAGCATGAGGCATGGCCCATAGGTTCTTTCTTTGGCTATTTTTCTCCTGACTGCACAACTTGTGTCCTAGCAGCAATATCTCCTGAGGTTTTTTGTTTCATTTGAATGCTTATTTAGCATCCATCTAAGTCATACAACGAGGTTTGAAGTGTTTATACAAAAAGCTACAAAGACAGCAGTCATACTAAAAGCACTTCGCAGGTAAACATGATGAGAGCTGATGTACATAAACTAATGAAGAGGAAGGGAGAGAGAAGAGCATTTCCATTTCTCACTGGATTAGGAAGTCAAAGACTATTTCCCTAATTGAGCTGGAGTTTTCTCTCTCAAAGCACCATACACAGAGGCTTTTATTTATCCTTAGATGGAAGCAAAACAATGCTGGAAGACTCCAGAGCATGGTGCTGGATCCCATCTCTCACATCGCCTATCCTCTCTACTGTTTGAAGGGTAGCACAAATCTTGCCGACACAGTCTTTCCTCCCCTGAAATTCGCTGCAAATAACCTTAACACATTAATTCTTAAAAAACCCAGAACCTATTGCAATAACTATAACCTCCAAGTCCCTAAAATCTCCTTATAGTGTAAGAGGAAGAGAGTGAAACTATGACTTTTCCTCCATGCCTTTCTTTGACCTACCATTGATCCATCAGAAAGGGCTTCCTAACCCACTCACTCACAGTGTCTGGGGCAGCTGCTGCTGATGCTGTCATGGGATTTACCAATGCATCTTGAAGGTCACTGTGGTCCTGGCCCGCCTGTGCCGTTGCACATCACCTGCCCTCTTACCTTCATGATCTCTCTCTTCCTAGCTGTTCAGCTCACCGGAGTTCAAAGAGACATAGCTGGCAGGAGGTCATCCAGAACATCCTGGTGAGCTCCTCTTTCTGAAATTACTAACACTCTGTGTCCACCTCAGTGTTACTTAAAAATAAAATAAAACAAAAAACCAAAACAAAACAAAAAAGCATTTTTCAAAGTGTTTTGTATAGGAAAACTATGTCAACCAATATTCCTTCTACCCTCAAAAAATTGTCACAAGGCATTATGCAGAACTCAGGAAACAACTGTGAGGAGACTGAGTGACCTGAAGAACCAACACAGACCCAAACTAGAACAAAGAAGCTGAGGTTGAATCAAGGGTGATAGCACTTTCCTGAGGCCCAGAATTTCCACAGCACCCTACAGTACAAGCCTTGCCACTGACCTCTGTGGTCCATGGAGGTGAAGCAGGGCTGGCCACAGACATTGAGGGCATATGGTGATGTTTACCCTGCCCTTTGCAACTTCTGCCTTGTTTATATGCAGCAGGCAGTTTGCAAACACCTTACACAGTGCTGCAGTTCAAGTTTTCTGATTTGGTGGAAGGGATATACACAATACTAAATACTCAGTTATCTTTCCCGAGAACTTACATACTGCAAAAATAATTGGAAGTAGAATACAATGTGAATACAATAACAGTCAGTGTCAGAGAAACTGTTGTACGGATTTGCCGTCTCTTTTTCCTTATTGAAAACACACAGAATTGCCTTATCTCCATCTTGAATACCCCTGAAGATCAAGAGGCTGACAGTCAAATTATAAATTCCTCTGTAACACAGTTCTCTGGCTGGTATGTGTAACCCTGTGCTTGCCTTAAGGTTTATCCAATAATTAATCAGATTGCCTTGGTCACACATACTTGGACTCTAAAATGCCTCTGCAAGAGACACAGACAGTCCTGGCTCCACACACACAAGGCTCTGATTTATTCATCAATTTGGCCCGACTAGAAGCAAAACTATTGTTTTTCACCTGGGGTGTGATCCAGAACTCATTGATGTCAAAGGCAGTGCTCCCATTGACTTCCATGGGACGCAGGATCAAGGCTTTTGCCCACCAGCAACTGACAGAAAGTCATGCTGGTAGGGAGGGCAAGGCTCCCAAAGGCAATTTAGAGTGCAACAAATTTACCATTGTCTGCTAGGTTACAGAAGATGCTCCTTATAATCAAACCATCCAGCCTCCGTATTGAGGTACCTGTGCTTAACAACTGTGCCTCACTGGCTAAGTTCCCAAACCTCCATTTCAGCCTCACTTAAATTCAGTGTAAAACCCAGAGGTGATTTCCATCTTTTCTTTCTATTTTCCTTCGTGCCTTTCTTATTTTTTTCTTTACTTTTCTACTCTTCCCTTTCCTTCCTTCCTTCCTTCCTTCCTTCCTTCCTTCCTTCCTTCCTTCCTTCCTTCCTTCCTTCCAGCTTTCCTTCCACATTCAGTACTGTTTCTTTCTTTCTCATTCCTTCCTTTTTATTTTTCTCTCCTTCCTACCCTGCCATTTCTCCCTCTCCCTGCCCTACTTTCTCTCCTTTTCTCTTCTCTTCTCTTCCTTATTTCTTCTATAATTGACTTGTTCTCAAGTTTGCTTCAAAACTAGAATAGCTAGATAGCAATGCAAGAAAACATGTATCTATGTCTTCAGGTGGCATTGAGACAAGTTTGATTATGCATTCTGTAACAGCTTTAAAAAAAAATATTCATGCAGCATGACAGAACATATAGATTCTGGAACATCATGTGTGCAGTAACACAGACCCTTTACTCCAACTCCCTTGCTGCAGCTCCCTGTTTTCTCAAGTCTGGGGCTAACAGTAGCAGAAAGGAAATCTGCCAGGCAGTTAACACTTTTCCTGGCGTTACACACTGCTTCATCTTTATCAGATAAGCTTTTTTAATTAACATTGGAGTTGATTAGGATTTACAGTCACTCATTTGAAAGCATAGTCCTCATGTATGAAGATAGCATTTGCGTATCCCAGTTGCTCTAAAACTGGCTTTTAATCTTTTTTTTTTGTTAGTCAAATAATTTAATCAAAATGTGATATTGTTTCTCCAACAGGTTTCTTATGTCTAACTATTCCTAGGGTATCTTTCTGTCTTTCCCCTCTTTGCTTGGCCCCAAATGCACTAAAATGTCCCATCTCTCCCCATTTGAAGGTTAGAGGTGATTGGTTTATCTGGAGTTCACATCACTTAGATTGACGCACACATTCTGTAACTGGCATACTTGGACCTCCATGCTCTGGGTCTGCAAGCTATTTCCATATTGCAAGAGGAAGGGATGTAGGCTGTGACCTGTCAGTAGGCTGTCTATACACTAAAAGAACACAGAATGTGATAAACTGTCACCAGCATACAGTCTCAGTTCCCCAACTTTTAATGGTAGAATAACACAATAGGGTCAGACTAAAAAGGTTTCCTTATGAAAATTTTATCAGCAACTTTGGTAAATTGCTGTGGGAAAGGTGCTTTGCTCTCAGGCAGACCTGGAACCTGTTTTTACAAGGTACAGCTCGCATGCATTGCCTCACTCCCGCAAGATATTAGGGGCACTCAAATTGAATTAACACCAAATCAGGCCGGTGCACTTAACAATACAAATGCACTTAAGGGATGCCTCAGAATGATTTGTGACTAAAGAAAGCAAAGAAGAAATCAGCCTTGAAGACCACAGGGGTGGTGTTGTGTGTCATATACAGGAAAAGCCATAAGTAGAACTCAGAATACCGGAAAACCATGAACTTCAAGGGCTCTCAGATACCTTAGACCCAGCCGTAAAGTAGATGGTCTCTTTTGTGGTATGTAGAAACAATTGATAAATAAATTACAGCCAATTTTCTTAGTGGCATGGTCTCCATTACCTCTGACAGCAGCGTAACTGCTTTGCTAAAATGATAAGAGGTGAATAATGGAATATCAGGTAGCAGCAAAGGAAATTCTCTGAGTTGCCTGTTCTGTCCGTGAAAACAATGACACAATGCAGAAGTGAATGAGATGTGATGTGGCAGCTGACAGGGAGCACCATGTGAACTGTTTCTAAGGCCAAAGCAACCAAATCATAATCCCAGTAAGAGGGTTGAAGCAGTAGGGTTTTGTTTTTCTGTGAAATTGTCAGACTTCCCTTTCAGGAAGCCACCTCTGTTTACCACCATTTTTCGTCAAGTTAATTGTTTCTTTCTCTGAGTCTGCAGGCTATGTTCTTCCATATATTAGAGGACCAACCCTGAAAAGTTCAGACCACAACCAGGCATAAATCCTGCAAACACCAAGAGCATTCTGCACCTCGGGACTACTCAGTGGATCTAGCTTTACAGAGGAATAGGCCTACCATGGAAAAGTTGGTCTATGTTGAGGGTAATAATTCCCTTCTGGTTAAAGACTAGTATTGGATTAAAAATATCATATGTTCCAGATATCTGTTACATGGACAGTCTCTTCAGCAAGCATAATGTTGCATACGCTATTAATGAAAGCAACATTATTCTTCGTTCTTGATATTGTGCAGTTGAGGTCTTAAGTGACTGGAGCTTAGAGAAGGAAGGAAAGTGAAAGACTACAGACATGTTTCTAAGTCCAGGATCTCTGTGTCAAACTAATATGTTGGCGTTTGTGGTGATATTTCCACTTATCAGTGCTACAGCTGCTGCTTTTGCTGCTGTTACAAAAAAAAATTAAAAAAAAAAAAATAGCCAACTCAATCATATCTTCCAATTTTGCATACAGAAAGTTACTTGACTAAGACTTTGGAAATAAGACACTTGGAAAGTCCTGATGGTGGTGTGAAGAAGCAGGGTGATACTTGGTTTAGTGTTTATGGAGAAAATGTCAGGAAGCTGTGAAACAATGAGGAATTTATGTGAGCTACACCATGACTATGGAGCAACATGCATATATATACTACTGTATTTCATGTCAAAGAAAACACGATGCAGGATCATTTGTTTGAACCTGCAGTAGCAGGACAGGCTGTGGGGTGCACACTTGTCTTCCAGCTGAGTGCCAAGAGGTAGGAAAGAAATATCCCATCTGCTTACAAACTCTGGTGAAGATGCTGGCAGCCTGTTGGCTCAGAAAGACATAAAAGCATGAGCAGTAGGAGTTGAGAGGTGGCTCAGCAATGCAGGGAAGACTCCTCACACACACCAGTACAGCCAGTCCATGCTGCACTTCATTTTCATGGGGAAAGGGGCAGCATTGCACAGCAGAGTCAGCATAGCCCATTCTTTGTCTCCTTCCTACATGGCCTGAAAACCACGTTCCCAGATTGGGGTCAGCTGGAGACATTCAGGGTGGAATAGGCCTTTTCTCCTTTCCTGCATTCCAGGGTAGAGCAGCATAGCCAGGTCACAGGCTAATGACCTTTACAGATCTGAACTTCTGCACAGGAGTGTAACTCTTGACAATGACAAGCAACAGACTGTCTCCTACTCCAAGTATTCATTCAGGCCTTAGCCTGGTCAACTGAAGGGTTTTTTCTGTGATTCTGCTCATTTTAACATGGAAGGAGAGTGGGTTGAAGGATTTTCTTCTAGCTGTATAGCACCAATCAGAAAGCAAACTACATCTGAGCAGACTGAACTAATGTCACACAAAACACTCTCAACGGAGAAGAGCTTCAGGTGAAAAAATGTGTTTTCAGGCAAACCCACAATGGCAGAGCTGAGGGTGGGGAAAGAGGCATGCTGGGCAGCAGTTCAGCCTCCACAATGGGCCTTGTGTCCTTCCACCTTCTACCCGTCAGCCTGGCAGGGACTTGAGACAAATAACCGTGCTGTGGCTGCTGATCTAGATGACCCACTAGATGTCCTTCTTAACAAATGTTTATTATGAAATTAACAAAATGACCGTGCAGCAGCTTCCCATTAACTTGGGCCCAGCTCCAGCTCCTGCTCCTGGTATGCTTATTAACACCTACTTTTGAAATACTAATCAAACACGTCTGATAAATTTTTGCTCAGACTCAAGAGATGTTCCCATTAGCATCTAAAGCAAAAGGAACAAAACTCAGAATTTCACTCAGGTTTTGTTCCTGGAGAGAAAACTTGAATTCCTTTATAAAACTTGGTTTTTTAACAAGGTTCTAGAGGCAATCTGAGTTTTATAAATTGACAAACTGAAATGTGTTTGGACACATCAAAAATATTTACGTGAGCCACTGAGACACTCCCTCCAAAAAAAAAAAACCAATAAACTCAATCTTTTTGCACATGTCAGATTCTAGTGACCTGCTTTTACAATAGTTTCTATATTCTCATTAAAGGCACAACTTTATGCCAAGTTTCTCTGTAAAAATAGTAAATGGAAAGTTACTAAATTATTAATAACAATAAATCTTTAATAAATATTGTAATAAATAGTCAATTGTTTAAAAATCCAGTCAATAGGTTGTTAACCATTATGAAAAAAACTTACACTTCCTCTTGCCCTACTTATAGCTTTCCCTATCACTTGTTACTACAAGGTTTACATGCCTTTTTCACCTCTAGTAAGCATTTATTAACCCTTTATAAACTATCTAGGAGTGAAACTATGCTGTAGAATGCAAAAGGAATGCCTTCTGGTCAGAAGTCATCACAAAGACAAAATATAAGTTCCAAGGCAATTGATCTTTCTTATGCAGACAGTAAAAACCTTGAAGGTAGATGAACTAGATTTTCTACTGTGCAAGAAATAAATAACCATCCAGGAATCTCACATATGGAGCAGAATAACAGAATGACTGAGGTTGGAAGGGGCCTCTAGAGGTCACCTGGTCCAATCCCCCTGCTACCTAAAGATATTGCCCAGAACCATGTCCAGATGGCTTTTGAATATCTCCAAGGATGGATAATTCGCCACCTCTTTGGGCAACCTGTGCCAGAACTAGACACAGAACTCCAGCTGTGGCCTCATCAGTGCTGAGCAGAGGGAAAAGATCACCTCTCTCTACCTGCTGGCAGCAGTCTTCCTAGCACAGCCCATTAGCCTTCCTTGCAGTGTTGTTGTTTTATGTTTAGCCTGCTGTCCATCAGGGTGCCCAGGTCCTTTTCTACAAAGCTGAACAATACAAAGGTTTATTAAACATCTGATCCAAATTCTATATAATGCTCCCTCTTCTTCAGCACATTAACTTGAATTAACAGCAGAAAACCACCTATTGAATTCAGAAAGATCAAAATTTGATCAAGAGACTATGAATGAGAACTTCAAGAATCTACCCGTTCCTACAGATCTGTTCCTTAAATGAGAGTTGCTTAACTATATGCCTAAACACATTTTCATTATGAAATGTTCATCAGGCCATTAGAATATGACAATCCCAGTAACTTTCTCCTCCAGAACCAATTTAAATAAACACAGCTTAGGAGGAGGATGTATGCCTTGCACCCTAAGAGTCAGCAAAAGTTAATAATACTAAAAGTTAATAATTGCCAAACAAGGAGACACAGTGATGTTCGGTTTGGAGTCAGTCTGCTCACATGTCCCCTGACACTTTAAATGAGTTAATTGTATTTTATGAGCATGAAAGCTTTCCCTTCCATCAGTTAAGTCATTCTCTTGGTCTAATTTTAATACATGCTGTGAAGTTACATCTCTTGAAATTCATTGGGTTGTCTGAAGGTCCTCAAATGCTCACTCCTCAGCTCGCTCTCTGTCTCAGTCACTCTTTTCCACTTACCTCTTCTGTTTTTACTAGGCTGCTTCTACCCCACACCAACATATCAGTCACAACAGGACAGTTTTCTCTCAAATGGTTATACTCAAAAGGAGAATGTAGAGTAGATTTCCTCTACTGCCATACATACATAAATATGTATGCATATGACCCACACACTTCAGTGATCAATGATTGTAACTACATGTATTAGGATTTTCATCGGACCATGAGGTGAGGTTTAGTTTTTCTTTTTTATTGCCTGCAAGTGCTGACTCTGGTCAAGAAATAGGGAATAGAGCATCATTCCCATCCCTGACCACAAAGCTGGGCAAGACTTTCCCATTACATTTATCACATTATGTGTGGAGTTACATTTCCCACTACATCTACAATGCGATCAGCAGCTGCGTAAACTTGCACAGACTGCCACACTCTCATAAAGCCCACTAATGTTAAAGTATAAATATCAGTGTCACTGGAAATTCTTGTGGTTGCAATGGTCTACATCAGAGGTTCAACCGTGGTATTAGGCAAATCATTCAAAATCTATTGGGCCATGAGGAAAAGCACATCTATCTTTCCTTCACACAAAGTTTTTGATAACAAGCCCTAAAAAGGAGTGGTGGGCTATGTTTAGTTACCTAGTTCGATTGGTAAATGGAGAGGGATTGCCTAAGTGTTGCACATGTATCCACAACTCTAATAAAGATTTTACTTCCACTCATTTCAGAAAAGAATGCCTTTGAATATTTTAGTATTTTCAGATCGGGGAGAAATAAAAGAATAAAATAGCCACAGAAAAAACAGAGTTTCATTAACCAAGTCGTTGCTAAATCTACATTTTTTTTCATGGTTCCTGAGAGAGTCAGGAGTTCATGTTTTTCAGAATACTATCCAAGACTTGATGACACTTTGGGACTTTTTACGTGTGGGTGGGTGGACATAGCTCTAATAAATCCATTTCAGAGAAATGCTTTGCTACAGTCAAACCCCAGACTGCAATGGAATATGACAAAGAGTAGGAACCCAGCAACACCACCACAATGACAAAGTGTCCTGGAACAGAAAATTATCCTTACGACTGCCTGAAGCAATAAGCTTTCTCCCTCCCATAGAGAAAACAAAAGGTCTTTTCTTCTTAGAACCATAGTTTGGTTCAAAGGTTAGTTCTGACACAGTAACCAATTGGATCTCCATATGGTATTTATTTATTTATTCTTTGTCTAAAATGCTTTTGGCACAACATATTTGCATGAGTTAGATGGTGTTTATAAAAAAAACTGAAAACTGGAGTTCATAGAAAAGGTCATTGGCTTATTCTTTCTCTTATTTTAATTGAATTTTCCTTGCTGTTCTTTCTGCTGCTACTCGTTTTATTTCTTTATAGATATTGATTTCTTTTCTGGCTTTGTTTTCGTATGTTTTCTTGCTTGCTTTTTGTTGTTATAGTGGTGGTAGCTGCATTTTTTTCAGCTTGACCGTTTGTGAGTTCTCTATAAAGGCTTCAGACAGTTCTTTGTAAAGGCTTATTAAAATGTCTACAGACTTGTCACTTGGAGCTAGTGCCCATTCTTCCTAAGCATAGAAGGCTTCCCTTCAGTGTCTCTGAAAGAGGAAATTTGATCTAGCTTAAGTTTTTTTTTATGAAGCACAGCATCATCAGAGGCTGCACGTACCATTCACTGCCTTTAACACTCTATTTCCTACCTTTAACAAACAACTGTGCCAAAACTGCTCTCATTTTACCTACTTGCAGTATTTGTGGAAAACCTCACTTAACACATTCTCCAGTTCAACAGAGGGATGTGGCAAAGCTCCAAATCAGAAAAATGCATTAGTCCTCTGTTTCTTCCCCAAGTGACTCAGACTATATTCAGTTGTGTAGGAAGGCTCTTCTCATATCCACTTCTGAATAACTCCAAGCGACAGTGAGCTTTGATTGCTCTGTGGTTGTATCTTCTCGGTCTTCATTACAGTTACGTGAAGGCTGGTCAGCTTTCAGGTCATCTTCAAGGTTAAGTTTCAGTTAAGGGAGTTACGTTTCATGTAGTTTACTTAAATTCTTTATGTATATAAATATATATGTTATACTACATATATCATACCAATTAATGTCATTGCTGGTTAACGTCAGATGACAGTTTTCACCAGTTATGCAAAATGTAAATTGTTTTTGAATCCAGCCTTGACAGAGAGCAGCTGCCTTCAAATGCCTCAGATTTGTCCCAAGGCCTCAATTGCACCAAGGCACGTTCCAAGATCAAGGCAAACCTTGATATGCTGAACAACAGAATTGGCTGTAGCCCTTTTAAAATTTGACTTATTGCATCTGTATTTCCAGATGAACTTCTTTGCAGTAACAAAACACTTGTTGAGATCAATATGGTCGGCTCGACTGGCTGAAAGGAAAACCCTATGGCGCTTCTTCCTAATCTGAGTGCTTTATTCTGATGACTTTATTATCCATGGGCTTCTTGTATCTGACCCTAACTGACAGCAGTATCTTTCAATTTCTGTATTACATAATATAGAGATGGTTCACATCAGGAAGGAGAACTCTGGTTTTGTTTTGTAGTAGATATCCCAGCTTACTGCTGGTTGTGAGGCATCAACAGTGGCATCAGAGATGGCACAACTACATTGAGGGACTGGAAGAATGGGATCTTTTGCCCTCAATCCACGCAGAAACATTCTGTGACTGAAGGGGAGACTTTCCCAGGTTTGCAGCGATTAGCTCACTGCATCTGGCTTTGAACAATATAGTACTTTATTAGGTACCTCACTTTATGCATGTGCCATATGGAAGTGTTATCTGGAATCCAATGGCATTCATTAGGACATCATACCACATCTGATCTCAGTCAATTTCAAAGACATAGCTTTTTCTGGTTAATAAGCAGCACTAATAATCCAAGATGTAAACTACTTCCAAAACCTGAACTGCAATCATTTCCCAGCCTGGCTAAATTTTGCCTTATTTCACTACAGGCTTGGGGCAGAGTGGCTCGAAAGGTGTCCAGAGGAAAAGGACCTAAGGGTGTTTATTAACAGCTGGCTGAACATGAGCCAGCAGTGTGCCCAGATGGCCAAGAGGGCCAGTGGCATCCTGGCTTGTATGAGTACTAGTGTGTCCGGCAGAAACACATAAGTGATTGGCCCCCTGTATCCAGCACTGGTGATGCTGCACCTTGAGTTCTGTGTTCAGTTTGAGGCCCCTTACTACAAGAAAGACATGGAGAATCTGGAGCGTCTCCAAAGAATGGGCAACAAAGTCAGCAGCTCAGAACACAAATCTCATGAGTAGCGCTGAGGGGGCTGAGTTTGTTTAGCCTGAAAAAAGGAGGCTGAGAGAAGACATGAAGACTCTCTACAATTACTGACAAGACACTGTAGTGAGGTGGGTCTCAGTCTCTTCTCCCAAATAACAAGTGACAGGATAAGAGGAAATGGCCTCAAGATGTATCAGAAGAGGTTTAGGTTGTATATTAGGAAATATTTGAGTTTTAGTCCTAAAGGATTTGTCAAGCATTGGAACAGGCTGCCCAGGGAAGTGGTTGAGTCACCATCCCTGGAGGTATTAAAATCCTGTAGATGTAGTGCTGAGGGACATTATTTAGTGGTGAACTTGGAAGTATTAGGTTAACAGGTCTTTGCCTAACTAAGCTATTCTGTGATTTTCTGCTAATATAAAAAATTCTGTTCATCATAGAGACTTCCAGAATGTAACAATGGACAAAAATCATTAAATGTCTCTTGTTTTTCAAGAAGTCATAAATTGGATTGTCAAAGGACTAAACTTACACAGAATCACAGAACCTTAAGGATTGGAAGGGCCATTGGAAGATCAACTCGTCCAACCCCCCTGCCGGAGCAGGACCACTTAGAGTAGGTCATAGAGGAACTCGTCCAGGTGGGTTTTGAATGCCTCCAGAGGAGGAAACTCCACACCTCATCTGGGCAGCCTGTTCCAGTGGTCCATCATTCTCATAGTGAAGAAATTCTTCCTTGTATTTCTTTGGAACCTCTTGTGTTCCAGTTTATACCTATTGCCCCTTGCCCTATCATTGGTCATCACTGAGCAGAGCCTGGCTCCATCCTCCTGACACTCACTTTTTATATATGTGTAAACATTAATGTGGTCACCCCTTCATCTCCTCTTCTCCAAGCTAAAGAGCCCCAGCTCCCTCAGCCTTTCATCATAAGGGACATGCACCACTCCCTTCATCATCTTGGTGGTCCTGTGTTGAACTCTCTCTAGTAGCTCCCTGTCCTTCTTGAACTGAGGGGCCCAGAACTGGACACAATATTCCAGATGTGGTCTCACAAGGGCAGAGTAGAGGGGGAGGAGAACCTCTCTCGACCTACTAACCACAGTCCTTCTAATACGCCTCAAGATGCCATTGGCTGAGGGAGCTGGGGCTCTTTAGCTTGAAGGAGACTGAGGAGTGATCTCACTAATGTTAAAAAATATGTAAAAAGTGAGTATCAGGAGGATGGAGCCAGGCTCTTCTCAATGATGTCCAGTGATAGGACAAAGAGCAATGGATACAAGCTGGAATGTAAGAGGTTCCAAAGAAACCTAAGTAAAAACTTCTTCACTGTAAGTGTTATGGAGCACTGGAACAGGCTGCCCAGGTGAGTTGTGGAGTTTCCTCCTCTGGAGACATTCAAGACCCACTTGAATGAGCTCCTGTGTGACCTACTCTAGGTGGTCCTGCTTTGGCAGAGGGTTTGGACTAGATGATCTTCCAATGGCCCTTCCAACCCTTAAGATTCTGTGATTCTGTGATTGACTTCAGTAGGAAGAGTGGCAGGCACTGGTCTTTGCAGTTCATATGCCTGCTCCTGGAGGCACATGAAGGCATCCTGGAGGACTGCAATTCATATGCCTGCTCCTGAAGTAGTCTGATTGTTAATGTTAGCAACATCTGAGGGCACCTAGCATGGTACATTGTGATATTTAAGCTAGAGACATAACTAGTCTCTCCTTAACTAAAAGCATATTTTGAAAACTTATAGACTTCATTTTAATTGGCAGTTTAGAAGTGTTCCTGAGGGTGAGACTGGATGGTAGAAGTGAAGATGCATTTTAGCTGGACAATCAAGTTCCTCTCAGGATTTTCAGAACTTTTCAACTTCATTGACTGTGGCAGATAGAAAGTTTCAAAGAGAGTGATGCTCTTAGGTAGCATCAGAGACCTGATGGTTTTAAGAGGCCCTGTTCAAAATGAAAATAAAAATATAAATATAAGTCAATTAAACATAATAGTAAATGAAACTTTTTGTACTCTGTGTTATTCCATCACTTCCATTGGAAAAATAAACAATACTTAGTATGTCAAAACAGCTGTTATTAATTTTATTGGTGTAACTCATAAAGGGAAGAAAGATCCTCTACCAGTATCATTTTTTTGTGCTAGAAAATGGAAAAAAAAAAAAAAAAAATGTTGGGATATACAAAAAACATGAAGACCATACAAAATTCTAGTTCCTTGTGATAATGGTACAGATAATAATTTTTCAGTAGTCAAAATCACTAACACAGCCTCATTCTTTCATATTTACAAGTAATCAATGAGAAGTAGAATAACAACCAGAAGTTAAGGTTAATGAAATCAAATGAAGAATTTTAAAAAGTCAGACCTGTTATTGATATGCCTAAATATTGACTTTAGCCCCTATGAATAGATCAATAGGGTTTAATGTCAAAATGGAGTCATCCTAACAAAAGACAACAAACTTCCCTCAAGAAATGCCTACTTCTGCCCAATGCTGAACTACAATGAACTTTTTAGAAAAGAAAATTTTAAAAAAGAAGAAATCTTGACCCAAATAATTCCACCCAGGCATAAATCATGACCTCTGTTTTTTCAGTGACTATCACTTTGAAGAAATGTCTTTGTTTTAGCTGGAATTTGTCTAACTGCAGTTTCCTATCTCAATCTTGCTCAGACTTCGGCTAATAGAGAAAATGGTCCTATGGAGTGATCTGCATGCTACTCCACACTGCAGCTTACCCTCAGAGACCAGCACTACCAGTAGCCTCTCCCTTGAACCCTCTCCAAACCTCAGCTCCCTCCTTGACCTTGGGACTAGTGATGGGCAATATTGCAGCAAGCTCAGTGTCAGGCTTACAAGTGTGGAACACAGCACAACTCTCTTTACTCATGACAACCACAAGCCGCTGTCAGGTTTTTTTCCATGATAGAATCCCTAATACAAAATAAAATGCATCAGATTTCTCAGCTTATTGGGCCATCATGTTGCTTTTGTCAAACAGCATTTTAAAATGTCACAAATACACCAGTTATTTCCTAGGACCTATTCTCTTAACTTATCCTTGACTGCTGTTAACAGAAATATCACCATTTTACTTAGGGCCTATGTTGATTCTCCATTATTTTACATGGCACTGATGTCCAAAACAGCAGGCTTGAGAGCCCCTTTGTATTCTGGACCAGTATCAGCTTTACTCTTTTGGAATGGTTACGAGATACATTAGGGAAAGAAGTCAATGCTAGTGCCTCAGAGGAGTTTCTTATCCATTTTGTTTAAATTTTGCTCAAGTAAGTTTTTTCAATAGGTGATTAAATGATCTGATTTTCAAAGTTGTCCTTTAACATCATCTTTCATCATTACCGGAGCCGAGAAGTGTTTAGCATTGCATGACAGAAGTAGGGGTTTTTATCAAGTCTGTAACAAAGGTATTTATTGTACTACAGTGTTTTCTGCACTATTGATAGTACCTGTACCAACTAGCAATGGGTCTTTTTTTTCTCAGTAGACTTTTTCCATAGACTTTTCTTCGTAAGCTTCTGCGTCCCTCATTAATTTCCTGCCTTTTAACTCACATTCACTGATGCTATTTTCTGTTCTTGTAATAACTATTGTAACCTTGGATGGAAAAAATAGTGTTTCTTTTCATCTCTGTGCCTAACTTTTAAGAAGCAACAATAGTGACAATAATTTCAAAAACTAAACCATAACAATCCTTTAGACTGTGAGTTTGTTTGGCAGCTACTGACATGTTTTATTACAAATAACAAGATTCGTTTTCCTAGATGATCTCCCTTTTCAAGTCTGTGAAACTTTAACATTCTTTTGAATGCGCATTGCTGGTTCAGACTGTAGTCCATTGGCACATAAACATACTTGACTGATTATGTAAATCAGATCAAGACAATTCGCATGTAGAAACCTACTGATTTTAAGTTCTGACATCAACTTCTCTTTTTCAAGGTGAAGTCTAGCACAAAACTCCCTGAACTTGGATGTAACACATATTAATTTAAAAAATCAATATGTACTATTTTTGGAAATTCTGAAAACAGGCTGTGGGACATTGACAAGATCTGTCACCTGGACGAAAAATCCCACACAAATTATTCACCTATTGAAAATTACAGGTTACTAAGAGCATTTTCAGCTGCTAGGGCAGTGCATAGAGCAACTGGTGTCCTGGTAGCTGCAGAATATGGCAAAAATGGTGAAGAAAATAGCAGCTTCAAAAAATAGGGAGAACTAACAAAATACAATAAAATGCCACTATAAAATGAATGAAATTTTATTAAAAACTTCACAAAGGAATGTCTTTCAACCAGACAACAGATACCGAAATAGTCTCTTGTTGCTTGTCTAACTAGCAGCATTAGTCACCCGAACAAACCTGTTTATCTGTTCAAAGATGCAAATAGACGTACAATTCTTCAGCCATTCAGAAAACAATCAAAAAATGTTCCTTCCATATGAAAGGCTCTTTTAAAAAGCTGCCTTGAAAACATACATGTTGTTGTCATGCATACAACATGAAAGGTATGCAAGATTTTCAAAAAAGAAACAAAAAAGGTAAGAGAGGAAAACCAAGACACAGAGAGGTTACGTTACTTCTCAGTGCCACGCAAAGTTTACAATATGCCAGAGCTGGTTCCTTGCAATTACAACTGGAAATTTTGAGACAGAAATTTTTCAGTTCACATTTATATGCCATATAAAACCAAAAGCCTTTTGCCATATCAGAAAATTGTCACTTTTACTTACTTAGCGTCTTCTTCTTAGCAAGGTGCTTAGTCTGTAACATATTTGATGCTCCACACTAAATGGGCTGTATGAAAAGAGATGTTCACAAAACACTAATAACAAATCCCAGCCTATGACTGATCTTAAGAGTTTCTGGACTTCCCCAGCTCTGTGGCAGTGAGCAGATTAATTTGTAAAAATCCCTTTCAAAGAATTTAACCCATCCCAATAAGAATTACGAATTCACACAGGTCTCCTCACTACTTGAACTCAGCAGTCATGCTTCTATCCACTCATGCGCTGTCAACGATGCAAGGCTTCAGGCAGGTATGTAATAGCCATACAAACTGCAAAATGAAGCCCTGCTGCCTGAAAATCATTGCACTAATCTACTGGAAGGCAGGGTCACCACTTTCCAAAAATTCATTTTGTGTTTCATAAGTGGAAATGGCAAAAGGGAAAGCCTAGCAGTCCCAGACAGACAGGCCAAGGTCTGAGGGAGATGCAATCCCTCCTGTATGCATTGCAGGTAAGTCAAACAGCAGAGGACCACTATCACCAGGAGAGACCTGCACTTACCAGATGCTTTGCCACAAAAATTATTAGCACAAGACAATCTGTACCCATGAGTGTTGACAAGAGAACACACATGATTCACATCATGAATAAAGATATGATGATAGCAGAGAGCATGGATGATCACATTTTACCCAGCCAGCAGCACCACTGAGCCTTTGCTCAGCACTGAGCTCTGCAGAATGCTGTGGAGCCAGTAGGACACAGGGACCAGCACTTGCTACCAGATTGATGGTGGAGATGTTGGGTACTTGTGGCTTCAGAAACTTGTGCTTACAGCTTTGGTCCAGTCTTTGCTGAGGCCTCCATAAACTTCTGTGGTTTAGATCAAGGAAACCACTTCCCTGAGGTTACTGGCTTAGCCCGTACAGTTTTTTAAAATACGCATTTATCATGGTTTAATCCAAGCTGGCAACTAAACACCCCACAGCCCCTCCCTCATTCCTCCCCATTAGAGAATCAGAACAACAAAAACCAGTAAAACTTGTGGGTTGAGATAAGAACAGTGTAATAACTAAAATTAAATAAAATACAATAACGGTAATAATAGTCAAATATAATAATAGGTTTAATGAAAATTAATATAAAAGAAAGAGCAACAAAACCCAAGACACACAAGTGCTGCCCAGTGCAGTTGCATCACTGAATGATGCCTAAGCAGCAGTCGACTCCTCCCTGTGCACTGCCCCCAGTTTATATATTGGACATGACATCCTACGGAATATGGAATAGTCTTTTGTCTAGTTCAGATCAGCTGTCCTGGCCATACTGTCCCTCATCTTCTTGTGTACACGCTTGCTGGCAGATGATGGGAAACTTAAAAATCATTCACTTAGGATAAGCGGTACAACTAAAACATCAGTGTGTTATCAACATTATTCTCACACTAAATCCAAGTCTCAGCCCTATAGCACCTACTAGAGAGATGACTAACTCTGTCCCAGGCAAAAAGAGAATATTGTAAGGAACTTTCCTTGAAAGCTGTCACTATCTGCCTTAAGAAGACAAACATAGGAAGAACATTGCTAGAGGAAATCCCCAACCAGTTTCCTATTTCAAGGTAGGCGCTATCCATGCTATAATACTTAAAACATGCATGAGACGGGAATGCTTAACAAAATAAACAGTGATTTCTCATTTGCCAGCAGTGCTTTGATATTACACCCAAAAACTTTGTGTGTGGCAAAAAGGACAGCATACCTTACAAGGGAAGCCTAAAATTTCTTCTTAGTGTAATTAAAATCTCACAGTATAACTAAGCAGTGACAAGTAGTTCTAACAAGCAGTCTAGCTAGAACAACATTAGCACTGTCCAAATGATCTCATTAACACAAAATAAATTTCCTTGGAAAATGGTTTAAAAATCATTATACAAATCCTCCTACTATTTTCCCCTTTCTCTGGTTTTATGTTATCGCTCTCACAGCCCCTGCATGTCCTCAGGTAGGCAGAAGCATCTGTGACTCACTTCTACACTTCGCCCTGACCCTCTTGACCTGGAGCTCATATTACATCCCATATTATTTACTCTGTTTGGTATATGTTACACTTTATAGATCAATACCTGTTGCTTCCTGATCCTGCAGCTTGTTCTGCTAAGGTCCCAAACCATACCCCTTTAGCTGGCAGCAGTAAGTTGTTTACAGCCCTGGAGTCTCCAGCCTGTTTCCTCTCTCATGTCACACTATATCTGTACACCTCTATGATGTGTCCCCATTCCCAAAGCCTCTGCTGTCATACCAGGTCTACATATAATGACATAATTAAGGTAGTGTCATAAATTTTGCATTCTGTGCAGAGTAATGATACTGTAAAATATAAAATTACAGCAAACTATAAAAGACTTTTGTACTATAAAGTATAAAATTATGGCTATTCTGTGATTGTACAAAGATAAGCAGAAGTAAAACAAATCAGGCAACAGTCACCTAATCATTGGAAAAAATGTTACTACAGCTAAATTGACTAAAACAAAGCTCCAGGCAGGCCAAGAAGACCCCACACAAAGCCTGGCAAGTTTGCCTTGGTTCTGAGACCTTGCAAAGTTGCTGCAAGGTCTGTAGAGTTTACTAAGTTATACATGACTATTGAGATTTTCCTTGTCAAGAAAGGAAAAAAAAATATCCCAGAGGAAGAGGCATCATTCCAACAAAATGTTCCACGTTAGTGTTATGGGAAAAGTAAAGACATGACTGTGTTATCAGGGAAATAAAAGCTGAACTGACACTGACCTGGTTGGTTGCCACTCACTCTCTCCATGATGTATGCAAGCTTATTTGCAACAGACAAGACTCCCTTCCACCTCAACACACGTTCACACCACACACTTGAGATTTTACTGCTCAATTTTCTGTGGCATATGAATAAACAAAAATTGAATTGCCTATAAACACACTTCTGAAACAGTGTTTGCAGTATAAAGGCATTCAGCTTCTACTCTACCAACATATTATGAAATAGATATTTCTGATGCTGCATATCAACCTGGAAGTGACGAAAATACTAAACAGCTATATAAAAGCCTTTCTTTGCTTAGAGGAGAGAGTGTCAACACACAGTGGCCCTTGTTATCCTCAAAATGTTATTTTGTTCTACTCCATGCTTTGTAACGACACTTGTCTCTTTCAGGCTCAAGTGGACCATGTCATTTGGCTTGAATAAAGCACTACACATCAACATGCGTACACCTTCACAGTGACTGGTGGATGCCTATTTGCACTCCAATAACTTACAAATGTGTACACTGTTATCCTTCTTTCAATTTTTCAGAAAGTTCCATGTAATGTTCTGAACAAACGGGAGTGTACTCATGTATACACAAGCAGACATATGTATCTTGAATGTAAACATTTGTAAAGTGGATTTTAGCCCAAAGTAAATTTTGTAATAAGGTTTAAAAGCCTTCAGAATTGAAAATTATAATGGATACAGTGCAACAGCACATCTAACAGTAACACTGCAAAATCTGCTCTGCAGAGAAGTAACATTTAGAGAGCAAAACTAGAGTGTTACAGCAATACTCCACAGCCCTTATTTGTACTTTTAACACCAGCTTTGCAGTGAAAAATGGAAACAGTAAACAGAAGCTCAAAATTTCTACTAGCAGTACTAATATCAATGACTGTTGTAAAGCCAATAGCATAAATCTTGCTCTTAGCACCGTAGCACATGTTTAATTAATCAGGCCTGCCATCCTCATTTGCCCTTCACTGGGTTTCACTGATGATTACCCAGTGGAAAATTCAGCCCCTCAACACAAACAATATCCTGTTTAACACTTTCTTTCCAGTAGCTGGTTTTTGAGGTGGCAAAGGCATCATCAACAGGGGAGGCTGAAACTCCATTCTTGGCTCTAGCCACCCTTCTGCAACTTAACCCTTCACATGGGTTACAAATCAACTTGTAAGGTGTTGCTTTCTTCCCTCATCCAGAATGGCTTTTCCTTCAGACCTCTCTTCCTTTCCTCTCAGCTTTAGTAATAGGATTACAGACAAATATTTATGCATCTTGTGAATGTGAGGTAAGAGACGTATTACGTGCTAAGTTATTCTAATTTATTCTGCTAGAAGAACCATGTGAGGTAACACAAAGCCCTCCCTGATGCTGAATTTTAGACCAGTCACAAGTTTTACTCGTAAAGGACATTAGAATTTATTTTTTTTGTTGGTAGTGCTACCCAGGAATGAGAGAGAAAAATTGTCTAAGAAATGAAGCCCTTGTAAATAAAATATAATTCACAGATAGAAGCAGACTTTTCCTCTGGGTCATTATTAGTGAAATCCAGTGAGGGGATAACAAGGACACGAGACTTGATTAATTAAATGTTTGCAGTATTGTGTGTAATTATAATTTTTTGAATCATCCTGTGGACATCTGTTTACACAGGAGCACAGGATCAGCCATGCCGAGCTTCACTGGGACCTCAGGCAGAGCCCAGCATGGGGTACCCAGCCGCCAGGGCCCTGCAGCTCTTCCCCCAGACCAAACAACCCTTCTGCCTACCTGGGTGGCACATCACAACCTAACAATCTGGCCATGCGCTCATGGCAACTTCTTCCCAGAGGAAGTCTCTTAACTGGCCTGGTTTAATGCTCCGTGTTGATCCACTCATACCCATCAGTATGTGAATTTGCAGTGGCACTTGTAAGTTTTCCCATTTAGTTTTAGTTACCAAAGTGCACTGTGGCATTCCCCCAGCTTGTGAGATGCATCTCCATTCATCTTACTCTTCAATCTGTTTTCAAGCCATGCACAGCTCACAGGAATTAATATGCCTAGGCTTCTACTTGAAACATTTTTTGAAAGGTTTGTGCCATGCCATATTTGCAGTTTAAAGCCTTTTTACAGCTTTTAGTTGCTAATTAACTTGCCTTGGGTTTTGCAGCATTCTGACAAAAAAAAGCCTTGATCTCCTGGAGTGTAGTAAAAATCTTGGTGCCAGCATTATCAGATGGATGTTATAGAGTAACTAATAGAGACAGATTCAGCCTGCCTAAAATTTACTGTAGTAGAGACATTGCCACAGCTCATATACACTTCAGAGATAACTCTAAGTCACAGCGTATTTTCACTCCAAATGGTGACAGCAGCAAAGGCATGTTGGAGATCTACTTCTCAAAGTTGGCTGGGATCGAAAGAGCTCCAAACAACCCTGTCATGGCAAAAAGACCTCTTTCTAGAGACATGATATCCATCTCCCCCGGGATAGGAAAGAGTAACTGTTGCAGAAGGTCATTTTCAAGCATTTCTGGAGAAATAAAGCAAATTCACAAGAGAAAGCTCAATCTTTTTGTTTATTCTTTGGCTTCCACTTCCCAATGCAATCTGGAGTGTCTGAAAATATCCTACTAGAAGTGTGGCTCCTAGACTGAGCACCCCTAAGGGAGAAGAAGAAACTGTGAAAGTAACACGGAGTAAGAAAATTCAGTTTCATATATTTATACTTTCTCTTTTTTCTTTTTTTTTTTTTTTTCTGATTAGTGACCTTCCAATCTCTCCATTGGCTTCAATTGATAATTATCTTTGAGTGTTATTACAGCACTTGTGGCTGTCTTTCCCTTGCCCAGGTAAGAATAGATATTAAATCAGAATATTCCTGGAAAGCCCAGACAAAGTAGAAAGCATGAGCAGCCCAGCTAAACAGGCTACTTTTTACATGATAGTTGAAAGGCACAAGAAGCTTTACAGCAACAGAGACCTAAATGTAGATGATCAGAAGGGAAAAAAAGGGAAGAAAAAAAAATCTAGTTGAAAACTTCTGCTGTGTTTTTTATTGTAAGAAAAATGGGTGTTAAAACTCTGTTAGCAAAATCCTGTCAGGTGCTGTGGGTCTCAGCGTCTTGTGTATGCAAACAACTAGTTGAGTTGTGTGCAGTGCTACAGAAATCAGACTGTCCAAAGGTCAAAATGACATGCTGAGTTGGCAAAACCAATAACTTTAAATGACTTCAGACTTCAGCTCTGACCACTAGGGTGACTGGTTCCTGTGTTCATGTAACTGTTAGGGAAATAATTTTCCAAACACTAGAAGAAAACATGCTGCACTGAGGGCCTGGCACTGAAAGGAAAAAATAGGCCTAGATCCTTAAGTCACATCTTCAGACAGATAATCACTGGATGTATGGCATCCTTGCAAGGAAACCCAGCATCCATGAGCAGCTTCTGCATGTCCACTTTTCTGCTCTTCCCTCAGATAAGACAGTTTAGTCCTAAGAGTCTGATTCTCTGAACTGCCTGATTCCCAGGAAGGAAACCAATCAGTTGTGTATTTTATTTTAAAAACAAACAAACAAACAACACAACACAACACAACACAACAACAATAAAGCCATACCAATCCCTGTCTGATTTTAGCAATTTGCTAGATTTCATCCTCATTACTCCTAATTATTCCTTGCATTAGCCTGATGATCTATAGGTATATATCTTCAGTAAAAGTAAGATTTGAATACAATATGCCTGAACATCTCCAGTGTGACAAGCTGCAATGTGTTTCCAGTACAAATGGGGAGCTTGGAAGATACTAGCAGCCCAAGCCCCTTCACATGACAGAATCATAGAATCATAGAATGGTAGGGTTAGAAGGAACCTTTAGAGATCATCTAGTTCAACCCCCCTGTAGAAACACCTTGACCTAGATCAGGTCGCATAGGAACATGTCCAGGTGGGTCTTAAAAACCTCCAAGGAAGGAGACTCCACAAGCCCTCTGGGCAGCCTGTGCCAGGGCCCCGTCACCCTCACAGTGAAATAGTTTTTCCTTATGTTTAAGTGGAACTTTTTGTGTTCCGGCTTCATCCCATTACCCCTTGTCCTTTTACTATCTACTATAGAAAAAAGGGATGTCCCAACCTCCTGACACCCACCCTTTAGATATTTATAAATGTTAATAAGATCTCCCCTCAGTCTCCTCTTCTCCAGACTATATAGTCCCAGTTCTTGCAGCCTTTCTTCATATGAAGGATGCTCCAGTCCCCTGATCATCTTGGTGGCCCTGTGCTGGACTCTCTCCAGAGGTTCTCTGTCCCTCTTGAGCTGAGGAGCCCAGAACTGGACACAGGACTCCAGATGAGGCCTCACCAGGGCAGAGTAGAGGGGGAGAAGAACCTCCCCTGACCTGCTGTGTACACTCTTCTTGATGCATCCCAGGATGCCATTGGCCTTCTTGGCCACGAGGGCACATTGCTTGCTCATCTTTAGTTTATTATCAGTCAGGACTCCCAGGTCTCTCTCTGCAGAGCTGCCTGTACTGGTGCATGGGGTTGTTCCTCCCCAGATGCAGGATTCTGCACTTGTCCTTGTTGAACCTCAGGAGGTTCCTCTCTGCCCATCTCTCAAGCCGGTTGAGATTTCTACTGAATGGCAGCACAGCCTTCTGGGGAATCAGCCAGTCCTCCCAGTTTGGTGTCATCAGTGAGCTTGCTGAGGGTACACTCTGTCCCCTCATCCAGGTTGTTGATGAAGACTGTCCCCAGAACCTGTGGGATTCCACTGGCCACAGGCCTCCAATAAGGATATTGAATAAGGAAATAAGAATAAGGAAACTAAACAACAACAACAAAAAAAAACACCCCATACCCAAACAAACAAACAAAGAAGCAAAAAGAACTGGATCCAATTTTGTAAGTAGATTGAAAGAGCAAGTAAATGCACTTTTCTTGCTTTCAAAAATATTTATTCAGTCATCATTTTCAGTCAGTTTATCATAAAAGTCAGATTACACATGTGTTTTCCACTCATACTTCTCAATGTGCTTTACAATAAACTAGCTGAACTGATGCACCAGGAAAGACAGAAGAGGAATGATCCTAATTTGCTCCTTCATATAAGTACATTTTAAAAAATGGAGAATTAAGATGTTTTATAAATTATAACAAGGCTGTGCCAAGAACCCGATTCTCTGGACCACTGAAGAAAAAGGGATTGTTTTCATGAATAGTTTGCCAGGACTAGTTTTCAGCTTTCATTTAGCTGCTTGGTTGAAATAGCCATCTCTAAGGCCAGCTGCAATTCAATTTATATAGAAACTGACTAGGAAGGAAATACTGAAATTTTATTACTTATTATTATTAATGAATTTGTTGGATTTTTTTTTTTAATGAGTGGAAAGCACAGGAAATAGCAACACAAAAATCCTAATGCAATCTGGTGTCTTGAAAGGCAGCTGAGAACCTGGATCTCATAGGTCTGTGTCAAAATTTACTCTTGACCAGTACTGGGGGTAAGTCACTTAACCACTCTCCTGTGAATGATAGGTTTTAATATTCCAGAGGCACTGGTAGTATCTCTAGATGAAAAGCACCAGGCAATGCATGTTGTTACAACAGACAAAATACAGTAAACCTGTCCAATTGTCTCATGAGGAAGGGTTGCTAATTTGCTAATTGATGTCATCAGAAATACATGCCTGAGCACCATTAGTATGAAGCTCTCCTGCCTGATACATCTTAACACAAGGCAGAGCAGTGACAAGTACGGAAAACAGTGTGATCATCTACTTCCTTACTCTTTCAAATACCTTGGTCAAGAGAAACAGAAAAATTTTCATAGTGTTGCTACCACTGCAACTTTGCTATTGAGAACATTGGCTTTGCCAGAAACTGCATGGAATTTTATGTGAAAACAAACAGCAAGGAATCCTAAGAAGCTCGTAGACAATCCAAGGAGTCACTACTCAGAGTAGCATATTTTTCTTGTTTAAGCCTTGCACTGTGCAATGTTGACTGTGAGATGCAGCAGCAGAAATCAATTGGAAACTCTAATAAGGGCATTAGATAGGACTGAAGGGAAACGAGTGAAAAAGATTGTAGTTGCACAGCACTGCTGTCTGAATATGTGATGGGAATACAAGAAATGACTAGTGGTTCACAGTCGTGTCCGTCCATTTTGGCCTCACTGATACTAGAACAACATCACCCTGTATTGGGAGAGCCAGTGCTTAAGAGCAGGTAACTCACTGGCCAAGACAGGCATGGCCTCCTACTTGCAAAGATCTCAGATTGCAAGAATGCATCAAGGCATGACTGGAAAAGTGACTGGATGAAGAAGAGATAATTTTGGCAAAATGCAGGGCCATCACGAATGCCAGTCAATGCTCATAGTGGCCACTGCAGAAAGAGGCAATGGTCAGGGTGGCAGCTCTCTGGGAAAGGAGGGTTGCTGCACCAATCAAGGCAGCAGAGAGAGGCTGAAGCCTTGCTTCCTTCTCTGGACCCATGCTGTGGAGATGGCCAGGCTGTAGCTCGCTTTCTGACATTCTGGAACACCTAACTTTTTGTTTAAATTCAAAAACAACTATCCAAACTAGCTAGAACACAAGGCTGAGTCTACCTTACTTCTGCAGGTTGAATTTCAATTAAATCTTTTACCTAAACACTCTGCTAAACTGTAGTAATTCTTCTGTGCTTCCAGCTGATAGCAAGGAGTGACACAATATTTCTTTGCTATCTGTGCTACAGATCTTTCCTGGTCATGCAACACTCCATGACAGGATAGTTTTTAATGTCAATCACTAAATACTAGTTATTTATTGAAAAGACATAGAAATGAAAATTGCCAAAAAAAATATATATAACCAGTACACAGGATGGGAACAAGTAGTCATGAGGCAGACACTTTGTTTTCTTCACAGAACTCTTTTAACACAGGTTCTGTTCTCCTAATTTTTAAATTGTAAGTATCAAAACATGAGAACAAAATCTGGGAGAAGTGAAGGAAAATGGCTGTATTTATCTCCCAGTAGGGACTCGTTTAGCTTAGACCAGGCCTTTAAAAGTTCTTTGGGTTGTAGTTGCAGCAGTCCTAAAATGAGATAAAGACACTTCATAAAGGATTTCAAAGTCTCAGACAAAAAAAGTGCTGAATATTGTTACTGTTCCTCCTAGGAAAAAAAAAATCATCTAGACCAAAGGCTGGAGAAACAATGACAAGCCCATGTTGCCTGAGTAACATTCCATAAAGCATTGGGCATCCTGGCAGGCAAGTAATCTGTCTTGGGTGTAACAAAGTCTTTGTGAACAAAGGACAAAATTCCTATTCACTTCAATAGCACCAGGACTTCACACAGGATGTATCCCACTTACTCTCAATACGCTTCCAAAGCACCATGCCCATTGTCCTTTCTCAGCAGAACCCTGACTTCTCCATGTTTGCAGGTTTAACCCAAATATTTTATAACTGGTCATGTCTGGTTATTAACAGCTGATTAAACTGACACACTTGCTTTTTCTGTATTGTCTGTTATCACAGAAGACATATTAGGTATTTCTGGCACACTTGTACACTTTAGGGCCTATCTTATCAATCCACCCACTATGTGTTGCCTATTAAATCAGCAGGAGAATCTGAATGAAAACCACACAGCAGAAAACATTGTGTCTTGCAGTTCCTTTGAGCTGCAGGAAAAGACCCTTCTGAAGGTGATTTCTGGTTTACATGGTATAGACCTTTGAAGTACACTCAATCTGGAATCAATTTAGGAATTTACAGATATGGGTTATCAGTCCTTGTTTACTCACAATGATGAGAAGAGTTTAATTAATACCACACATATTAGTCAATTCTTTGCTTTTAAACCTTACCTTTTGCCCATCAGCTAATCAATATGTATTTTAATCTTCTTCCTCTTTTAGACATGGTTTTAACATCTCACAGAACAGAGCAGCAAATTTCACAATCATTAATTGCTATTACCAGCCCTTTCATTTTCTGAACATCAGCAGTTTCTATAAATTCCACTTTCATTCGTGTGTTATATTATCCATTCCTCTTCCCCACTTGCTTCTGAAGTATTTTTTTTTTAAAACTGCAGATAGGTTCTATTAAACAGCAATACAAAATATTTTTTTTATACTATTCTCAGTTTTGTTTGACATGAAAAAACAAAGAATAAACTTCAGATATACTTTCATATCTATCTGAAAAATGTAACATACAGATGAGGAAAATGTAACCATTTTCCCTGTTACAAATACAATGTAGATGTTTATTTTGGAATATAACTTTTTAACTCAAGGGGTTCTATGGAAAAATTAAGTCCACCAAAATCAAATAAGCAGCCATATTTCTGCTGATCTTTGGCCACATGTAGCACATAGTAGCAGTTACTATGATTTTATATTTATACCCTTCTCTGTTAATCAATAAAATCAATAGTGACATGCAGCCATGGAAGAAAATTTTCACTGACCTCTTGTTTTGTTTTATTCATGCAATTGAACTCAGACATGAAACAAGAGTGGATAAGAGGCAGAAACAGGGACAAGTGACCCAGCAGGAGTATAGTGTTGCTGTTCAGTTACACAGGCATGGGATTAAGAAAGTCAAGGCTCACCTGAAGTTAAGGAAGGTGGCAAGGAATGTGAAGGACAAACAAGAACCAATCTACAAGTAAATGAATATCAAAAGGAAAATGTGAGCCCACTACTGAACCGAGAAGAGAAACTGGTGACAACTGACATAGAAAAGGATGAGGTACTCAATGACTTTATCGGTAAAAACTTACCAGTAAATGAGACTTTACCAATAAAAACTGCTTTAAGGAATCCCAGGCCCTTCAGGCCAGAGGGAAAATCTGGAACAAGGAAGATTACCTATCCTCAGTGAAAAGAGACTGGGTTAGGAAGCACACAAACAGTGTTTGTACAGCTCAAAAGTGCTGAGGGAACTGCTGATGTCACTATAAGACCACCCTCACTCATGCTTAAAAGGTCATGGTAACAAGGAGAGGTTCTTGAAGACTGGAAAAGAGCAAATATCACTCCAGTCTTCAAGAATGGCAAAAAGGAAGACTTGGGGAACTACAGAGACTTCAACACCATCCAAATTCCTAGAAAGGTAGCAATTGCTCCTAGAAACTGTTTTCAGACACATGAAAGACAAGAAGGTGATTGAAAATAGTCAGTATAAATTTACAGAGGGGAGATGATGCTTTACCAGCACCATTGCCTTCTACACTGTGGTGGTCAGTTTGGAGAAGGAAGAACAGTGGTTGCTGTTTACCATCTTTGACAGCCTTTGACACTGTCTCCCGCAACACCATCTCAGACAAGCTGTCAAACTACATGCTAGATAAGTGGACAGCATAGTGGACTAGAAAGTGGACAAAAAAACAGGCCATGTGCTGTTCAACATCTTCATTAGTAGCCTGGAGGATGGGATGGAGTGCATCCTCATAGGGCTCCCAGATTATGCAAAGCAGGTAAGAATGGCTCACTCACCAGAGTGCTTCACTGGCATTTAGAGGGACTTCAACAAGCTAGAGAACTGGACAGAGAGTAAACTCCAGAAGTTCAACAAGGAGAAACAGAAAGTCCTGTAACTGGGAAGAAAAAAACCCAGGCACTAGTACATAGGCCTGAAAGCACCCTTGAAGAAAAATGAATGTGGAGGTTTTGATGGGCCACAAGCTGACCATGAAGTAGCAATGCATTCTCACAGCATAAAAGGCCAACAATATAATGGGTTGCTTTAGCCAAAGAGTGGTCATCAGGTCTAAGACGGTGATCCTTCCAGTTTGCTGAGCACTGGTGAGGCCATATCTGGAGTACTGTGTCCAGTTCTGGGCTGTCCACTACAAGAGAGGCATAGACATACTGGAACAACTCATGTGCAGGGCAAAATAGATGATCAAGCTACAGGAGTACCTCCCATATGACTGGACTGGTCATGTTCAGTCTGGAAAAAGCTGGCTCAGGGGAATCTTACCCTTGTATAGAAAAATCTCACGGAAGAGAATGAGGACAAGGAGGCCAGACTCTTCTCTGTAGTAGCCAGTGAAGAGAGGCAATGGGTACAAACATAAACAGAAGATTCCCTCTGAAAATCAGAAAAAATACTGTTTTTACTGTGAGAGTCTGAACATCAAGAAATACTTTTTATATTGTGAGGTAACTGAGCACTGGCACAGGTTGCCCAGGGAGATCGTGGAGTCTCCATCCTCCAAGATATTCAAAATCTGACTGAACACAGTCCTGGAAAACCTGCTGTGACTGACCCTACTCTTATCAAGGAGGGTTAGATCAGATGATCTTCAGAGGTTCTCTCCAACCTCAACCACTCTGTGATTCTGTTATTTGTAAGCTAGTGGCTTGCTTGTAGTTAGTTGCTGCAACAGTTTATGAATTTGATGATTTTGCTCTGAGATTCATGAGAATGATGACATCACATAAGTGACGTCATCATAGAATAGATGAAGTAAGCATCATAAAACTGGAACAGCTCCTTAACAAACCAAACAGTCTTGGGTATTGTAAGCTAAATACAGAGAGAATGAACAATGGAATTTTAGGATATGCTTATCTTCTCATTCTCTGTAGGCACAAACCTGAGGTTTCACAGTGATGAAGTTCCCCCTTTAAGAAAAGCAGCTGAGTTTGTGTAGTACTGGTAAAATAATGTTGTCTTGAGGACAGGACATCTCTCTTTAGACAAATCCCTCGCAATAACTGAGGCAAAGAAGTGTGTTAAAATATTACTTAGAATTATGTTGACAAAACAAGAAAACTGGGGCATTAGGTTTGCAACCCCATATTTCTGACAGAGTGTTTAAACTCTGCTCTAATATAGAGGCAATTCTAGAACCACTCAGAGCTGCATTACCTGTATCTAATTTTTCCCTTCTACCATTCTCACAGAGAATTCCTTCATTCTGGAAAAGGCAGAATTCTGATTGTGAAAATAAATATACATACACAACAAGAGGAATAAAGACAATATACAGGAAACTAAGAACTGGAAACTGGAAAAAAACTTCAAAACTTGTGGAAGCCATGCAGAAATTACTATTGCAATTACATTACATTTTCCTCAGGACCACAGTCCACATTCCAGTCTAAAGTCAAGCCAAGTAGCTATCTATATTTCATCTTCATATCCCTAAGATTTGTATCTATATCCTCAGACTTGCCTATACAATTATAGTTCCTAAATTGGATGTGAATTAGACAGATGGTTTAATGAAAAAGATGATCAGCAGCTGCTCAAAGAAATAAGTTTGCATTTGAGTAGCTGATATGGGTGAACTGTAACTACTCTATGAACTTTGTAAGAGGTTCTTGTGGACTCAGACAGAGGTAGAAACCATTTCAGTTATTAAAAGAAACCAAGTCTTTTTGTGCTGCACCAAAAAAGAGGAAACTCCTCCCTTTCAAATTATAAATCTCTACAGTGCAATTCTTTATGGCTAGGATAAGGACTTCAGACACTTTTCAAATAACCCCAGACATTTAATCTGTACCCTTCAAGAAGTCAAGCTGTGTGTGTACGTGAGACAGAAACATTTTTGCTGAAATAGGAAGAATCATACGGTTCTGCTCAGCCCGCTGTAAAACTAGCTGCCTCTGATAGGGGAAGGAACCTACTTTTCCTTTGCAGAGAATGGCATTATATGGGTTGTGAACCTTCATCCTTTTGTAGACTGGTCAGAACCTGTGACCACAGGGGACTCACTCTAGGCAAATTTCTCCTGAAAAGAAAACGGACAGTAGATCCATTAACGATGGTTATAACAATTTTATTTATGTGGAAAATTGGGAGTTCCTAAGTTTAGTTGAGAGTAAAACAAGTCTGAGCCATTCACAAAAGGTCCTATTTATCGCTTCATTTTAAATTTACCTTTACTCCAGAGTCATTTCAGTCAGTGTTCTCTGTTACATTTTAAGCAATTTGTTTGAAATTCTAGCAAATCCAATATTCCAGTAGTAACATCTATTTATTTCCTTACCTTTCCCTGTGCAGTGATCGGCCAGTCATATAAGCACAAAAGTGCAACACAAACAACTACTCCACAAATACTTAATGAAGACTTTTGATGTAGTTACAGCTGTAAAGGTGTTTTACATTGGAGGAAATCTGCATTTTCAGTAAATTAAAATATCTTCACAAACTGCAGGACAATAATACAGCAGAAATAACAATAAAAAAACATTGTAGATAGATAACATTTTTCATTTTCTAAAAGTATTGGAGAAAATGGGCACAAATTCTTACTTACAAGAATTTACAATCAAGCTCCTGGACAAAAGGATTCCAACTTGAAGGGTAAGATGGGATTTTTTTTGTTTGTTTCTATGTTGTTGTTGGTTTTTTTTTTCCTAAGAATTGGTTGACATGAAAGATATAGGGATTTTTGCTCTAGTTTTTCTTATAGGGAGCTACAGCCAGTGTTTGGTATCTAAATCCTGATTTATTGCTAAGATCATATAAATCCCTTCTTTAGAAATAAACAGAGCCTTTTGCCACTGAAGAAAGTTACAAGTTACCTAACGTACTCTATCTGGAGATTCCCAGGTCTTCTTTTCTTTCTGGTCCTTCACAAAGTTGTTTCCAGCCCTTTTGGCGCCCAACGTGGGGCTCGAACCCACGACCCTGAGATTAAGAGTCTCATGTGAGAGATTAAGAGTAGAGAGTCCAAAAGGGCTGTGGTACTTTGAGCCTGGCTGGATGCCAGGTGCCCACCACACCGCTCTATCCCCCACCTCCTCAGCAAGCCAGGGAAGGGGAGAAAATAAGATGGGAGTCTCGTGGGTTGAGATAAAAGCAGTTTAATAAAGAAACAGCAAAGCCGCACACGCGGGAAGCAAAGCAAAAGCAGATAAAGCTGTTACTCTCTACTCCTCATCAGCAGCAATGTCCGGCCACCTCCCGAGAAGCAGGGCTTCAGTACGAGTAGCGGTTGCTTTGGGAAGGCCAGAAATGAACCTCGCCTCCCCTTCCTGCTCCTCTCCCCCAGTTTCTATTACTGAGCTGACGTCATATGGTATGGAATATCTCCTTGGTCAGCCTGGGTCAGCTGTCCTGACCATAGTCCCTCCCAAGATCATGCCCACCCACAGCTATTGGTGAAGGTGGGGGAAGGAATGCTGGAGGGACAGCCCTGATCCTGTGCGAGCAGTAGTCATAATATTGATATCAACAGTAAGCACAGCACTGCAGGAGCTGCTGTGGAAAATCACTACCATCCCAGACCCACTACATGACCAAATGACTAGCACTGCTTTGCAATTGCCTAAGATTGTAATATTTGGCTCACCCTTTTAAAAGGGGGATTCTTTATAATGACAAACAAAAAAATTTTCTCATTTATTGGTAATCATTAAGTTTTCTCTTCTCTCTTCCTAATAATTTAATACACTGTCCAGAGGCCCATGGAGAAACAATTGCAGTAAGTGCTTCTGGGTAAAATAAAAGACTTCAGACAAAACTGCACAATATGTCCAACAGTACCTACACCACAGACTGCTAAATAATACATTAAATAATATAAAGTTTTCAAATGTTCAAAAAGATAACACTCAACTCAAATGTTCATATTCAAAGTCACTACATGGACAACTTGACTTTGAGCTACAGCAGGTTCCTGTGAGTCTCCTTATGGCTTCATCCCTCTGTATTGCTCAGTGCTCTTCGCAGCACAGTTGTGTTTCTGGAAGCTGGAAGGATTTATTTTTTGCCCTTAAGACAGTGGCAGACACGAGAATAGAGTTCCCACAGGTCAGAGCTCTACAGGCCCTGTCTGCTGAACTATACCGCTCTCTGCAGTATACAAGAGACTCAGTGTAGACCTTGGAAGCAGACACAGATCTGTAAACTCCACTAGTAATTCCTACTGTGAAGCAGTTAATCTGATTCCAAACACTTTCATGGTACCTTAGACAGTAGGAGGAAGCTAAATACATTTACTTAAACCCATAAAAGCAGGTACTTAAATGGGCTGCTGCTTCTAGGAAGGTCTGGCTATTATGACTTTCTACAGAAACGCTTTGTGATTTACCACTCACGTAAGGTTCAAACCCTTAGCTGTTCCCTTAGAAGCCCAAGTATGATGTCTCAATGTCACTTAGTAAGATAGTGTAAGAACCAGGAAGCACACACAATGCATCAAAAGTTTCACATAAGCTAGGTCCGTTTACAGTTGCAAGCTTCAGCCAGGCTGGCTGACATCAATTTGAAAAATTACATTGGCTTGCAAAATTTTTTTTTTAATTCATAACTCATGAGCATTTGCAAACTCATTTCCAAGACACAGAATTTTAATGACTTCCAGAAAGCATCTAGCAGTCATGACAAAAATCCTGGAAAGCACAGAGCCCAAAAGCATAACAAAGTCCTATGGGATTAGACAAACAGCACGCAGAATACTTCAGCCAAAATAAAGAAGTATGTAACAGCTGTCCCTACGACGGCACTTATTTTGGAATAGTTCTTCTACTGCACAAAAGCACAATATGAAAAATACCCCACCCACTCTGCACACAAGCTCTTGTAAACCCACCAGTGTTTATTGCATCCCATATTCATCTTCAAAAGCTTTTGTTTGTTTGAGTCCACAATTTACAGTATTTTCTATATCTCACTTGCCAAGTCAGCATTTATGTTCGCTTTAGACTGGCATGGAGACTTAACACCAAGAAACACATTCGAAGAAAGAACATGAAGTTGTTTTTCCCAAACTTAGACAAAGCCAAAGCCATTGGTGTGTCCTAAGGCAAGCTTACAAAAGCAATCTTAAGGTGCTTGTACAGTAAATCTATCTTCTGGTGTTGACTTTGTACTTCTCAAGGTACATTTAATAACTTATGTGACACACATGACAAAGAAATCTTGAGACTAATTTATTTGTCTGAAGACCCAACAATGCTGTCTTATCAGTTGTCTCAAGAAGCAGTCTGGAAATATATATGAGAGAAAAAAATCTAATTCACATTTCCTATCAGTGTATAAAGAATGTTGCCACCATTTAGACAGTATAGGATTCCTACTCCAGCAGAGTACAACTGCTCTGTCTTCCACACTATTTTTCTATAGCAGCACGATATGTCAGTGCATACTTTACTGAAGAGAACTTTCTGTCAACAATCAGTGTTTCATTGGCATTAATGTGCAGTAAAAGACAACGAAGCATGACTCAATTAAACCACCAAATACTGCATTTAAATAACATTAACCCCTGACATTTTAAAAGAACTGTGCAGGATTTTAGCTGCATGACTCTCGTTAAGGTCAGTGCTTTAATATATACAGCTTCCCACCCCAAATATCTGACATAAACTTGTATCAGTAAGCCAACTGTGAATAAAGCCTGAAACCAGGATTTCTCTTCTACTGCAAACATGTTACAACTAAGATTTCTCCCACACTGTTGTTTATGGGAACAACTTTTACTAACCTTCATATGGCACAGAGATAGAAAAGGTTTTTCATATTTAGTTCTCAAATCAGTTGCTTTTTTTTTTAATTACTAGCTTGTGAATTGAGGATTTGGAAATTATTTCGAAAAGTTTTTTGTTTAGTAAAAATCTCAAATGCTGCCCAAATGTCACATGATGAAGTATAGCTTTGGGTCTCTCCCCACGTGTGCCAGTAGAATCCCATGCATTTATGTATGAAGTCATGATGGGCTGGCAAATCAGAACAGCGTATGCTGAAAGTTACTGAAACTCTTGCATGATTCTTACAGAAGCTGCTGCCATTTAGACTGGCACTGCTATGCACACACTAGACATAGCACTAGACTGATATGCACAAGTGCCAGGTTCTTGCACTTTCCTGGTAAAGCATCAAAGGTGTATACCCTACTTAACAGACCACTTTTCACAAGTACACAGTCTATGATGCTTGTTACCAGGACATTTAGGACCACTCCAACCATCTACATCTAGTCAGCAGCTAGTGGGGCTGCTATAGGGGTTAGCCATGTATTACACAAAATATAATGTAAACATGTTTATGTAAGAAATAAAATTAGCATTGTTGTTTCCATTTTGAACAATCTCCCTGTTACCTCCTACTGTTAAGCAGTAGATCAAAAACCTGTTTACCATTAAAAAGAAAGGCTGCTTACACAATAATGCTTACAATACTTGTGCTTAAAGTAAATCCAATATTCTTCATTTTTAAAATAATGAATTTCATTGAATTAGTCAAAACAAAATCCAACAACTTCTGAAGCTTTAATCAGGCACAGTAGAGCCATGAGAAAGCAATCTAATATCAGTAATGATTATTACTACTGTTAGCTTACAAAGAGACAGGAAATGTGGTAAAGTAGTAGTGGTAAACAAAGAACTGACAAAAAATTATTCAGTGGATCTCTCTACCTCCTGCTGAGCATTCCTTGGAAATAATTTCATTTTCAAACACCTTCTCACGTTTTTCTTTGTCCTTGTTAAATTTTATTCATCAGTCAGAGGACACCAGAAACAAAAAATCAGTTTCACATGTATTGCTGAAGGGCAGGTTCATAAAGTCAGAAACTTTTTAACATCAGCATCAAACTATAATACGTTAAATTATATAAATTGCACAAAATCCCTACATGACATCCCCCATGACAGTGATCAGATGTATGTTAGCATGAGAAAGAGCATGCCATCTTCCATGTTCCACTGATATTGAAGGACAATTTGCAGAGGCCTAGTTGAAAGTTGAGTTTACATTGGTAAAATTGAAGTCACAGTAGAGAGAGAGAATCTATCAGAGAATATAATTATATTGGTTTTAATCCCAAAACACTGTACATAAAGGGATTAAATAATTTAGTTTTAATATAAGTAAAGATCTCTGTAGTTTTAGTGGAATATTCAGCAAGGAGAGAAGAACGAAGACACTTAAACATCTTCCACATCAAGACTGAGGTACATTTTTGGGCCACACAGAAAGCGTAATCATTGTACAAAAAAGGATCAGATTATGAAGACCAAAGCGAAGTCAAGTAAGGCAAAATCTACCAATTTCGTACTTGGCAAAACGGAAGTTGAAAAGATAGGAAAGGATGTCCTAAAAGATTAATTTTGTGAGTTTGGATTTCAAGGCCAATCAACAAAAGAACGGAAAGAGAAATGCTGAGTAAGCTTGGAAGAAAATGGAAGAAAAGTGCTTCTTGGGTTTTATTCACTAGAGAATAACCAAACAACAAAGAAAAACATCAGGAGAAAAATGCTATTAAAGTAATTTTGATTTCAAAAAAGAGTTTAAATAATTTTTAGGAGCTAAGTTATACCACTGAACATGCAGATCTATACAAAATTTAAAGCCTTGGAAAACCTTTCAAGTATGGGAAGACAGGAGTATGATCCAAAGCTGTTGTAAGCAGTCAAATGATCAAACTGACCTAATTGACAAAAAGGGTACATAAAATATTGCATTTCACTTAATACAGGGCTTTAGCAGTGTTTGGGAATTTTGAGAACCCTTTACAAAGGAAAATGGCCCACTGTTGAGTAGGGAAATATAGACTAAATACATGAACAGTAAGTTTCAAAGTTATCTGAACTGGTGGGTTTAAGGGGTTGTCATCTGTGGCACAAAGTCTATCTGATGGCCAATCACTTGTGGTGTAGAACAGTGGTCTATACTGGGATAAATATTGTTTGGTAAATTTGTTAATGGTGTAGACAATGGGATGCAGTGTACACTCCACAAGTTTGCTGATGATACAAAGCAGCGACAAGTGCTTGAAAGACCACATGGTTTGTTGCCATTCAAAGAGACTTTGACTGGTCAGAGAAATAGGCTGACAGGAACTTCATTAAATTAAAAAAAGAAGGAAGCTCTCTACCTGGGATGGAATAACCTCGTGCACAGGGACAGGCTGGGGACCCAAGACTGACTGTAGACTGAATAGCTGGGAAACAGCTTGATAGAAAAGTACCTGAAGGTCCACATAGGCTCTGTATTGACCACGAGGCACCAATGTGCCCTTGCAGTGAAGCAGGCCAAGAGCTTCCATGGCTGCATCAAGACAGCTGCCAGCAGGTCAAAGGAGGTGATCTTTCACCTCTATTCAGCACTTATGACATTCTGTCTGCAAGAATGGCTCCAGTCTTGAGCTCCCTAGTACAAGAGACACAGACATACTGGGGCAAGTCCAGTGAAAGGCCACAAAGATGACTGAAAAAAATGACTGGAGCATCTGTCACATGAGAAGAGACAAAAGATCAGTGAAGGCTGTAAAAGAGAAGGCCCAGGGAGATCTTATCAACATCTACAAATATTTGTAAAGTAAAGAGGAGGACACCATACTATTCTCTTTGGTGCCTAAGGACAGGACAAGAGGCAATGGGCACAAACTGAAACACATGAAATTCAACTGCAACTCAAGAAAAAAAACCACCTTTATTTTGATGGTTGTGGAATACTAGAATATTTTAGTCATAGAGATTATCCTTGCAGATACCCAAACTCAACTAGATGTGACATTCTGCAACCTGTCATAGCTGTGTTTGACATTGGACTACATAATATCCAGAGGTGCCTTCCAATCCCAGCTGCCCTGGGTTAACTTGGTGAAGTCAGTCAAAGTCTTTTCCAGCAAAGGAGGAGACTCCCATGATTGTATATCAATCTCTGCCGCCATTAAAGCTTGTGCTGAGTTTGCAAATATATGTGGGAGACAGGGGGAGCCAGAAAAGCCTTTCTGTACTACTGTTGTAGTAGGAATTGCCCACAGTATATGCAGTGCTATGTCAGACCAATAAGCAGGTTCTTTGCTGAGAAGTATACACACACGTGTGCACATAGGCCCACACACACAATTTGTGCTGACAGCTGCAAAACTTCCAATGGCAACGAAGAGATCATAAATTGCACAGTTTCTTTTCAGAGATTAGTTGCTTAGTGGGAAAATAAATTAATGTTAATTTTGAGACTGATCAGAAGGCAGATCTGTAGCCAATTATTTGTTATGACACCTGCCAAAAATGTGGAGAATATTCTAGATGCGCCAAACATGGGCTCCCTTCTAAGGAAACTGTTTGGTTCTTCTCATGGAGAAATGCTGACGATAGAGCCAATTTTATCTAAGTGGAAGCAGTCATTTTGAAATCCCACACCCAAATCATGAAAAGCTATGAAAGTAAGGATCAAGGTCTCAAAATCTAAAATTTGTGAAGCAAGGCAGAGAGTGCAGATGGTATAAAACAGTCAGGATGCTCTTTTGGCAGCTACTATTACTGAACTGTGTTGCCACATTCTACATAAGCATTATTTTTCTTATGTCCCTAAAAAGGGAAAGAAATGCTCTGGTGGACTCACTTATAAACTATTAACAGGGGATCTTGCCAGCTGTATTTCTTCTGTTCATTTGGGATTTATTGCAAATTTCACTTTTTCCAATGCCTGGACAAGAGAGACAGTTGATTAATAATGATCCAGTTTACTATTCAACAACTTTTTCACAATCTGAAAAGAGGAGCTTTCCTTTCAAAATGGGACATCTGACATCCAAACAAAAGATATTTCAAAGTCTCTTCAAAGTGGATATGTTTAAGAAAGACTGTGTGTAACTCGCAGTTGGACAATATTTAAATGATGTAGATGCCTTCCTTTCAGTGAAAACTTACAAGCTAGTTCTTGTGACAAATGACAGCTCACTAGATTAACTACACATAGCTTGTCATTGCTATGGCTCCAGTGAAATCACATTAACCTATGCTTGGAGCAGTAACTGCAGTAACTGGTGGAGATCAGTCCTAGTCTCAATAATGTACTGATTTCAGGAAGAAAAACAGATTTAAGAGTGAAAACCTTCTTCCATGTCTACACACACAATACCACATGAACTGGCAATGATAGTAAAGGGACAAATATACTGGAAATCTTCATCTGTAGTTTGACGTCATGTAACAAAGATTAGGCATTTTCTTTCTTAGAGTACCATGACAACATATTTTTAGAAGTAAAGCACATACATTGTAGAAAGAAAAATGCTGGGTAAAATACATTCTTCATAGAAATATGACACATCTTTGATATTATATTTGGGAGGTCAGAATACAGTACTCACAATGCCTTTACCAGGAACAGTCACTGTCAGGAAAGGTGGGAGACAAGACTTTTGGAGGGAAACAAAACTTCTTTCTTCAGTATTCAAGATTAAATACATCATCACAAAGAAAAGCAATGCCCTTCTATCAGCTCTTACATGTAAGAGTTCAGCAGGATTCATTATTTGCTTTGGCACAGTTCTGTATTAGTACACATACTTATATGTACACTATGGGGTGAGCAAGGGATTTGCACGACAGAGGAAATCTGAAAACTTGAATCTGTTTTTATTTTAGTTCTTCTGCTCTAAATTTGAGATTTATTTTAGCTTTTCTGGTACCCAAAAAAAAAGGTATTTGGATGACTTTGATCACTGTAAGTGGTGTATTATCTATGCAAATATTGTTTTCCATCCAAAATGGAATTTCAGTGGCAGTCAGAAGGCTTTAAAATTAAAGCCTATGTTTGACATATTAGAAGAAACTACAAATTCCATAATGCATAATATTATTTTTCTAATGTATCACTGGCCCATAATGAGAAACAATCTATTATATAGATTTTGCATTCCATCTTTTTGTCAAAAACTACATAGCACATCAAAAGTTAATAGCACTGGGGAGTTCAGTGATTAATATGAAAACAAATGGTATATTACAAATTTTCTTTTGTTCTTCATTCACAATGATGAAACTGCTAGGACTTAACCTTTAAGGGTTAAAGAGTTTAATCAGTGTCAATGTCTGATCTTCTGAAGGCGATACAGAACAGTCTGTCTAGCGATACCCAACAGAACATCACTTTGTCAAGCCACAAAGCACCCAAAAGCTTGTCAAGTAAGTTACCAGAAACCTCTTTGTGGTTAGAACTCAGCTCCTTCCTGCTTGACCTATTATTTGATATTTGACCACTTGGTTGCAAGACACTTGCTCTTTCCAGCTGAAATGTCACTGGGGCATCTTGTCAGCTCCCCGACATCTCGGCCTGACATACAATTTTACTTTTGTGTGCTACAAGGCAGAAAATTCAGGGCAATGGCCTTGCTTTAAATTCTGTCAGCATCAAAGATGGGCGTCACTCTTGGGTCCTACCAACAACAACAAAAAAGGAGTCTTTTTGAAGGTCAAAACAGCCATTACTTTAAAGTCTTTCAGCTTAAACTAAATATATTACCTGCAAGACTGGTTTGGGAACTGTCCTTATAAAGTACATAAACATATCATCAGAAATCCTCCCTGCGCAATTGTTCTTCTTTCTTAAGAAATGCAGACTTGATAAAAGGGTGAGTTTTCAGCGCCTGCAGGGACCAGATTCAGCAGTTAACTTAACTTGTTCAAATAGGCAAGTGGTATCATGTAGCTTTACAAGGAGCAACCTGACCTTCTCACATTGACCAGCAGTGACATTATTGTGCAGGAAGAGAAGCAGTCACATCATTTCTGTTTTGCACAACCTGCTTAAAGTTTGCAACTAAATGCTTGTCTTCAGTTGAGCTGACAAGAGAAAAGAGGGGGCTCAGTGAACCATGGCAGGGCTGCCATGAAATGACAGGAATCATTGGCATACATTTCAAATAGCTCTCTCAATCCTATTAAAGTATTGCAGTCCTGCTTTAAAACAGACAAGTATGAAACAACTTTGATAGATAGAGACTAAAATGGCTTATTGATTTTTTTTTTTTTAAGACTGGGGAAAATTACCCAAAATGTGTCATTCTTTAACATTTAAAAATATCCGACATAAAAAATTAACAACTTCAATAAACAGAAGTTTAAAAAATAATTGTTCCAGTATGCAAAGAATGAGAAGCACAGAAATGTGAACATACAAATGCACATTTTCATAGAAATATAAAATTAATATAAAAAATACATATGCTGAACTACAATTCAAAGGTAGCAACAAAATTGCACTTTAATTGCATCATTTTACATTAATGCAATTTTTTCCTTCTAAAAGATTATTGATACAAAGACTATGAAAATCCATTTTCCATTGTTCTTTTGGGACTAGATGTGACACTCAGGCTGAAGGAATAAACTGAAGACTGAGAACTGGATCTATTGTGCATAAAATTGTAGGATGTGTCAGGTTTGGCTTGCAATGCCAAAAAATGTGGGATATAACCCTGGTCAAGATGAATTCCTAGCTTGAAGCCATGGTGATGTTTGAATTCCATGCAGTAAAATAAAAGAATATTAAAAAAAAAAATTCTCCATTTACTGTTAAGCAAGCAAATAATTTTGTGATGGCTTTCACAAAGTTATGTATATGACATATTTGCAAGTGTTTGCTTTTTATTTCAAACACTTATTTAAAATATATGATACCCAAACATAGACAGATAGATAGACAGATAGATAGATAGATACTAATCTTTAATAAGCAGGAACAAAGGACATTAGCTAGAGTATTCTGCACAAGTGTTAGGAAACAATGGCCTGCCTTATTTGAAGTGCTACAAACACAGAAAACTTTTTACTCCTCTCCATAATCACTTCTAGAGTGTGGGTTTTTTAATCAAGTAAACAAACTTATTCTACAGTCCCCTTGCACTGTTATTGGGAAAAGGATGCCATGCTAACCATGGAAGGAATTAATTTACTTTTGAAAATGTTACACCATCAACTGAAATGGAACACTTAACCCTCTTCAACTGTTAGCCTATTAGAAGACAAACAGAGAATATAGACGGAATGTACACTGATGGGGAACATGGCTCATATTTCAGTGGGTTTTGGTGATCAGCCAGTTATAAAGGTTAAACCAGTTAAAATTTAACTCTAAATAACTTTCAGCATCAAAATACTGTGCATCCTACTTTGAAAGATCATGGAAACTATCAGCATATCAGCATTAATAGTCTTTAAAATGCTAAATAAAGACACTCTATATTGCCTTAAATATACATAATAATAAACAAAGATAGGAAAACACAATGTCACATTTATCTTCTGCCCTTTACCAAGGTGTTTTACGCAATGTACTATATAGCTGTGAGGTGTACATACATATATAAACACACACACACAGAGGCGCAGATTCCAATAGACATAGATACCCAGAGAGAGGCAAAAGGGTATAGATATATTCATATTTCAACAAACCCAGGCTCAGTCATATGTATATAAACACATTTTTAAAAGATTCCCCTGCCCTCAGTTACTATAGCTGGAGAAAAATCAATGGTTGCCTCTAACACCTTTTTCAACAGTTCCCTTTGATATAGACACTTTTGATTTCCTAAATCACCACAAGTCATATTGCAGCTACTATAAACAATTAGGTTGTTAGACTTTCATTAAGAGCAAGCAATACAAGTAAGAATAAGTGATACAGCAGCAAATTTTGATGTCTATTTCAAGTAGATAGTTAAAATGAGGTAGTGCTTTGAGTTTTTAAAACCATGGTGGTGGTAATGATGCGATAAACAGTAAAACTGACACCTATGATGTATAACATTCTACTTTTTTGGTCCTTCTGGGTTCAATGGTATGCAGAATGGGAACTCCTAAAAAGCTAAAGCACAAACAAGATGTACTTCATTTGTATCAGCATATCTGAAATGAGATCTTAATGAAGGCATCCACTTGTTACACCAATTAACAGTCTGTTATTCATACACTTTAGTCAGCTAACAACATAGATAAAATTCTCTCTAAAAGGAGTAAGCAATATTATTAAAATAATGACATATTTAAACTCTTTGTGATGTTCTAAAAACACTTCTGTGTACAAAAAATTGAAATTGATGATATATGCTATAAACAGGTTTCACTCCTGATAACAAATATCAAAGACAAATTTAAACATATTGGTTTGTACTACTTTCAACATCTTAATTAATCTGCATATCACTATGAGTAAAAATCATATGCTACAATTACAATCTCACGTTACTCTTTTTGCAGATGGAGTGAGGGGGTTTTTTGAAGAATATGGCATTAAAATCCCAGTAAGGAGATATGAAGTCAGATGTCCTTTGAGAGTTGAAGAAAAAAAAAAGCATGAAACTTAATGATTGACAGCAAGTCAATAGACTATGTTACAGTAAAAGCTTCACTGTTAGGGGGAAGTAAAAGCTTCACTGTTAAGCTCTGTTAGAGGGAAGTAAAAGCTTCACTGTTAAGCTCTGTTTTAGTACATATCCTATGTTGTACTCCTTACAAAAAAAATATAGTATACTATTAATTGAATAGAAGGGAAATCAGACCTAATGGCAATGTGGTTGACGTAAAAAAAAAATTTGGCTATTACTCATATGAACTGTTTTGATCCAATATCATTATATACACTCATGATTAATAAGCAAACAAGATTCTGTAAGTTAGAAGAAAAGGTACTCTGAACTATTATAACACTCATTGTTTAAATACACACCTGTATGCAGGAATTTTAAAGGCAGATATAATTTCCCCAACAGATTTCTTATAACATTATTGTATTTAAACACCTTTCTAAAACATGTATTAAATTGACAAATTCAAATGACTATGCCAGAGCTTTGATTTTAATCTATCATACAAATATGCATGTAGGTGATTTTAAGAAGAGGAATTATGTGTTTTAAATAAGGTGTCTGTTCAGGTAAATCTTTAGCATAGCACTTTCATTTACCCAACAAGTTGTAAATGATTCCATCTAAACTGTTACACTTCATCAGGTAAATAGGTATTTAGGACACAATATCTCTAGCAAAAATACGTCATCACAATATTTATGTAATATAATTATTGGTCATGTCCTATGATCATTTTTCAAAGTTTGATAGTCAAACTTTATAAAACATGTTTTTCCAAAGACTAAAATAGAAAGGTTAATGTATATTATGGAATAATTGCTTTCTAAACTATACCTAGGTAATTTTTTAGTATTAGACATTGAAAAAGATTTCTAAAACAATTCTTCTCTACAGTTTTTCTTCTGTGACAAGCCTATGATCACATATAGGATATAGTTTATAGGTTGTCTCATGATGCATAAGCTTGTTTACTGAAGTTAAAACCGATTTCTAGTGGGCTTTATTATATCATATATATATCATACTATAATACCATTACACATTATATTTTTATATATGTCTTTATTGCCATGTAAGCCTTCTCAAAAGTATCACATTGTGGCCAAAGACACCTTATTTTGCTTTTACATATCAATACTTTTGGAATGATATGCATAGTTAGACAATTGGAATTAGAAGACTATACATGGGTTATGACAGTGGTGTAAAGAGAAAACTACATAAAGAAATTCACTGACAGAAGTATATTGTTTATCTTCAAGTGTAGGAGTAAAATCTATAAACAGATACAAAGCCACAAATTGGTTAGAATGCTTTCAGCCTTCAAAATCTACACATGGATAATTTTACTAGACCACAATTTTCACTATAATACCACACTACAACTTTTCAATTGCCCTCTAGTATGTTACAAAAATAACTCCTTCCAATTTTGGGATTTCCCAACACTAATTTTAGCCACTTTAAACTGCTTTCAAACATCCAATTTCTAAACACAGTAGCCCAAACTTCCCTTACTGTGTATTCTAACATGTAACATTCTATACTACTAAAAACATCAGAATAATAAAAAGTGGTAAGGTTTTTGTGAGTTAAGGCTTCTGGGTTGTGAATAACAAGCTTTGGCTTTGATTGAGGTAAGAAAGTAATGAAAGTTCTTAGAATCAGAAAATGACCAAGGGATGAAATAAAAGGGCTGAAAGAATAACACTGAAAGTACAACATAATACAAAGACTCAGTTATGGGGATTTCCTGTATGATGATGCACTTGCAGTAATAAATTGAGTGTTGCATCTCAAGGTAAACTAAAAAGAATGGTTGAATTGACAAAGTGTGATCTGGAAATCACCAGATTACAGACCACTTAGGGGCGTGAGGACGCCAGACAGCAAATAGAAGTGCAGAGGCAGGGAGAAAGTATGGTTTCTTCTGAATTCCAGCAACTCTTACAATCTCTGGAAAGGCTATAGCACAGTTCCTCAAGGACGGATGAAATGTAAGGTAAGCACAGACAGAGAGAGCAATGGGGAGAAAGTGGGGAACAGTCAACATATTTCTTCACAATTGATCATCCTTAGAGATATTTAAAAGACACATAGATGAGATGCTGAGGGATTTGGTTCATTTTAGTGATGGGCTTGGCAGTGTGGGATTTGTGGTTGGACACAATGATCTTAAAAATCTTCCCAACCATAACAAATCTACAATTCTATGATTTGTGATACTGATTACTCTCATCCCAACTCTAGAACATACATATATACAGGAATATCAGTAGACAGCAACTCAAATGGCCAACAATGTTCTTTTCATTTTCTCCCACCCATACTGTCATTGTAGCTTGCATAAATTTATTGCAGCAATAGAAACTTCAGTAAGTGTTAAAGAAACAAACAATGTATTTGGTAACAGTTTTGCAGCACTTGTCTGGAAAACCTATAGAGAGAGATGATCATTTTCCGATCATTCACAACTTCTTTTTGGTAGGATTACTATTTACAACTTAGGCACCTTTTGCCAGACAATGCCAATGGCCTTCCAGTACACTGCACATTAGTTTGCTGTGCATTCTTTTGCCATTAAAAGTAGCTGCAAGAGCCACTTCTCACTTGTGGTGAAATAAATGAAACATCAGACTAAGGCAAATGCTAGAAACTGGTGCTTAAAATGGAAAGCGTTACTAGTGGATATCAGTGCAATACATTGGTAGCTAACAATTCTTTTGAAAGCAGGAATGTATGCTGGCCAAAACTGGAAAGTTTGCCTCCCATGTCAATGATTTTGCAATTCTGTATGCTGAGGCAGTAAGACTAAATTGGCACTCTGACACAAAGAAGGAAAATGGTAGCATACGGTATAAATTTTAATTGTCAGCACTCCTGCCTGGATTCTGCAAACAATTTGCTATCAGAGAATAATTCAATGGACTGCCAACTCATTACACACTAAGTCAGAAAGGTAGACACACAACACAACTTTGGGTGCTGCTAGCCAACAATACTAATGGCTTTTTCATTATCAAAGAATTCCCTCTTCCACTTTCAGGAGTTTTTAAACAAAAATAAGGGCTTGAAATATCTAGAATTTTTTTTCCTGCTTTTCTAATGCTTTAGATTTTACTCCATTCAGTGAAATTACATTCTGGAGGCTTAATTAAAAGCAATTAAGGGAAAGATTTCATTATATTGTATTTGTTTTTCTAAAATAAAATCTTTTCTTCAAACATACTTAAACCTCTCAAACTCTGTATTTTTGAAGAATACATGGGATTATGATGGATTATCACACTGGTTGAAAACCTTACTTGCAACGTTTTGTTGGCTCAAAGACATATAATTTCATAAATTGATAATTTTACAATTTCTAAATATTTTTGCTGAAGTCTACCATATAGCCTATAAAGTAAGTTTCTCTTCCAGATGCTTCACTGGAATACACATGAAGCCTCCCATTTTCAGGTCAAATTCTCTGCGCTTACACTAGTAATACCAGAATATTAGGTAAACTATGTAGTGCATTGGTTTCATGGTGAACTGCTCAGTCTGTATTAATTTCAATCCAAGTTTCACCTTTAGTACCTTTTACCCATACTGCCTACCACTGTCTGTCCATTTTCTCAGGAATGGAAGCAACTTTATTTATTTAACTAATAATTTTTCTTTCAATGTGAGTAGCTAGCCCAAACACCTATCAGTTTCCCTTGTGCTGCATGTTGCAAACAACATGAAAAGGTACATTGTACTCTTACCGAACTGTTGTGACACCTCTATATGTTTTGCATCACTGTGTATGATTGTCACTACCTTTAACTGACACTCCTGTTACCTAGGAGAAAGCCTTTCCTGCTATGAGTTTTCCCACAGCTTTTCATTGCCTCAGATGCATATTTCTCTTTTTCACGATTCCCTCTCAAGTCTTCGCTTCTTTCTACCAAGAAAGTGACTACAATCAGAGACTAAAACACAATACCATGCTGAGGCAGAAGCAGCTCATGAAGTAGTCCCCCCCCATTTAGCCTTTCCTTTAGACTTTTCTTCTACAAGTGCTAGTGGTAAAACAGTTCCTGTCCAACTAGTTAAAGTGTCAAACTTCATATTCTCTTGAGAAATGTATTCAGTCATCAGCTGAATTCCTAGACAGTGTGACTGTCTGACGTAAGCCTTCAAAGTTTCATCTGAGTTGCATGCATACTGCCGCTCTAGCAGAAAAAGGAAAAAAATCTATTTACATTCATTTTGCCAAACATTAGCATCTTCTGTCCAATCATTTGAATGCAGAAGTGTTAGGAGAAAACAGCTTAGAGAACAAGAGTTGACACATACAGTGTGAAATCTTAAGGTGCTTGAATGCAATGAGGGATAAAGTGAGACAGAACCACATTTCATCTCCCTAACTGTGCTATAGTCCACGTGAACTTTGTGACAGGTCTCTGTCTCTCAGCCACACTTCACTAGCTTCTGCTGACATTCAGCTGTCAGACAGCAACCCTTTACCATGCCCCTAACATGCTCTACAGCTTCACCCAATTAACTCGCTTTCACTTGACATTGCAGCAAAAAGCTTCATAATAGGTGGTCAAGGTGCACGGTGTCTGCTTGCCCGCTAACTGTTCACGCACAGCAAAATGCTTAGCTACCTTCCTTTTTGTCTGTTTGCTCTAAACTGGCACCACTACAATTTAGGCATTCTGCTACTAAACAGGACAGCAGACCTTTGCCAGTAGTGCATTAGTCTTTCACCAAAGACTAATTTTAATGCAGAATCCCAGAGGTAATCATCATAAACATTTTGGCAAGAAAGAAATTGCACTGACTCAGTAAAATGTTTCAATTACTTTATAATTAATAAAGATATACTGTATCAGCAATATGGATACAGGAGAGAAAGAGGAAGGGAGAAAAAAGTAACTTATTTCTAATACTAACTTTCAATAACCTAAAGGAGAAAGGTCTAAGAACAATGAAAATGTCCTTATGATTCAGTTTCCCTGCATTAAAAAATCTTTAGGCATTCAGAAGATTAATTTTTGCTATGCATTTTTGCCAAATGTGCAATATTTTTGAGGAATAATATTCTGAAACATAAATCTATGTAGCTAACAAAACAAATGAACTACTTAAAAAATTGAAATCAACATTTTAGGATTCTACCGATAGCTTACATAAAAATGAGAACATGGAACTCACTGTTACTTTGCAGACATGCCTTGAGAATGTTACAGTTTGTTCACTATTTCTCTCAAGAACATTTGTATTAAATATGTGGTATAGTCAGAAAAGGTCCTTAAAAATCCAATATGCGATAGCACTGATGATGTTCAAGAGCTCTTGTCTGAAGAGGTATCCTGTTAATCAATGGTGGAACAGCCTGGATGAGCAATAGTGTTTGGACAGTGGAATTAGGAGGGTTGCTGTAGCTAATGTCTTATGGCTTTCAAACACTAGAACTCTGGTAAGGCAAGATTCAAAAGACTGCCAACAAAGACCTTACCAATTCTGGTGTTTGCTAAAACTTCAGCAAGTTCAGATAGGTGATGTAAGCCATTTGCTTTCCCAGCATTCTACAGGGACAAGCCTCCTTGAAGTTTTCTCTAAAAACCATTGAAAGAGAAATTTTTCACACAGAAACCTGACTTTCATAAAGACAAGCCAACATCCAGTTTGTAGAAATTAGAAGCTCAAGAGAAACCATAAGCATAAAAGGAAGAAAAACAAAAAGGAAATATATTGACTGAAGTGTAAAGCAGACAGCTCTCTCAACAGGAATTTATGGCAAGGACATAGAATCAACTTATCTTTATGAAAGGTGATGAAAAGAAGAAAGCCATAAGGACTTGGAACTTGCATATCTCTGGTAGAGGCTGCTGATGCAAAAATGGGTAGCTTTTGTAGTGAACATCTGACTTAGATCTCAAGTAGGAAAATGGTACTACTTGGGCTTAAAACAAAGTGCCAGGGAAAGACAAGACCTCTTAGTGGAGAGTATTACTGCAGATCTCTACAGATTTCTACAACAACCCTTAGGTGAGCAAAAACTGACTTCAGTCCACTTGATTGTGAAAATATAATCTGATATTGTCCATAATCCTGAATTGAGAAAGGAAACGTTGAATTGACAGCCTTTAGCTGTTCCCTAAAACAGCAGATCGATGTTAGCTCTTAGGAGACAACAAAGCTAGGATCATAAATTGTATACAAACACAGCTTATGCAACCTCTCTACACCTATTTCAAAAACAGACTGATTGTAATCTGTTATCCAAAATACAAACACTTGCATGCTGAGTGAGAACATATGCATTTGCATTAGGCTACAGGCTCACCTAAATCTCAGTTCATCTAAATATCTATTAAACTGAGTAGCCTCTTAAAAAGAACCTCTAATGAGAGAGTAAAATAAGTGACTTATACCACATGCTTAGAAGTAAACTATTACTAGTGTTAACCTCATTTTCTCAAAATGTATGTTTATTATTAAAATCACTGATGTATTAAGAGTAGAAAGGGATCCACTTTTTTACATTTTCTGGACTGTCCACTGCAGTTGTGTTTCCTGATACCTCCCAGATAAAATTCTGATACGGGCTCCACCCTCTTTCTCCACAAATTAGCTTAAAGAAAGCTTCACCGGGAAGAACATTTGGCCCTCCGTAGGTTTGATAGAATCACAGTATGGTAGAAGTTGGAAGGGACCTCTAAAGATCACCTAGTCCAATCTCCCTGCTCAAGTAGGTCCACCTAGATCAGGTCACACAGGAACACATCCAGGTAGGCTTTGAAAACCTCCAGAGAAGGAGACTCCACACCCTCTCTGGGCAGCCTGTGCCAGGGCTCCCTCACCCTTACATTAAAGAAGCTTTTCCTCGAGTGGAACATTTTGTGTTCCAGCTTTTGTCCATTACCCCTAGTCCTATCACTGGACACTACAGAAAAAAAGTGTGGTCTCATCCCCTTGACATACACCTTTCAAATACTTTCAAATTAGTAAGTACTAATGAGATCACCCCTCAGCCTCCTCTTCTCCAGGCTAAACAACCACAGATCCCCCAGCCTGTCCTCACCAGGAAGATGCTCCTGTCTCCTGATCATCTTGGTGGCCCTGCACTGGACCCTCTCCAGAAGTTCCCTTTCCCTCTTGAGCTGGGGAGCCCCGAACTGGACACGGGACTCCAGATGAGGCCTCGCCAGGGCAGAGTAGAGAGGAGGAGAACCTCTCTCAACCTCGTCACACTCTTCTTGATGCTCTTCTTTGATCTAGGTGGATCCGCTTCCGCACGGTGGTTGGACCACATGATATCTCAAGGTCCCTTTCAATCCCTACCATTCTATGATTCTATGATCCCAGCATGCCATTGGCCTTCTTGGCCACGTGGGCATGTTGTTGGCTTGTGTTTAGTTTGTTATCAGAACTCCCAGGTCTCTCTCCGAAAAGCTGCTCTCCAGCAGGTCAGTTCCCAACCTGTACTGGTGCCTGGGGCCATTCTTCCCCAGGTGCAGGACTCTGCACTTGCCCTTGTTTGAGACAGTTTTCAAACTTTTGCTTGCTTATGCAAATCAAGCACTTTAAAGTTCATTCATGTCCAGTAAAACTTAGTTGAAGCAACTTTGGGAGGGAACTACTCCTCCTGCAAACTGCATGCAATATTTGAAGCAGTGTATATTCAATAGTGTTCTAAAGGATAGTTTTATAACAGTAGTCATCAGGGGAAACAGTTGGCTTTTTGGCAGTATTGCTCATAAAATATCAGTTGGTATCTGAATACAAAAAAAATATTTTAGGCTCAGTTTCAGTTGATGGCTAACATGTAGGTCTTTTGTAACTGCAAGATCCAAATTATACTAACTGGGCAAGGAATCAAGCTTATCAGTTATAAACAACTTGAGTGTGGGTGAGCTAGGTTTACTGTCTCTATTGGTTTTGGCTGAATTTATATATACAGTTATATTTCAGACAGAAATTAAATAAAAAATATAATAATTGCTTCAACAGAACGTTTATACTTAATAGATTCCTGAGCACAATCAGTCTCTAAGGACTGCTTTTAGGTCAGGTACTAGGTCGTCGCTTTCTATGAGGCAGAACATGTAGTTCGAGTGAATCCACTAGGTAAATTGAACTAATATTTCCTGCATACCAATCATATTTTATATGAACCAACATTTTGAAAATGCTAATGGATTTTCGTCCTCTTATATATGCCAAACGTGTGTTCTGAGAGCACAGAAGAGTTAAAATAAGACAAAAAAAAATCAGAACCTACCACTACCACATACAACACTACAAACTTTCATTAAGTATGTAAAACTTTTAGTAAAATAAGTATGTAAAATTTTTAGTAAAAGAGTTGTGAAGAACACAGAAGGAAACTTGGAAAGAAACTTCTTCAGCTTTTTGGTTTGTAAAAGAAGAAAGCTCTAACACAGCTTTTAAAAATTGTTTTACACAGGCTTATTTCAGTAATTTGGTGTGTCTTGTACATTCCAGAATTATATCTTAAATTCCCCTACTCAGAGTTTCAGATTAGATTATGCTCTTCTAAAAATTCTCTTATTTCAAGTGTAGTAAACTTCAGTAAGTTATTAAATTAAACTAGAAGTTCCTAAAGTAACAGGTTGTTTTGACATGCATAAATTAAAACAAAACTGCATGATCTGAAGTTTAGGAGGCCTCACAAAGTCCCAGTTAAGCTACACTACATGCTAAGGCTCCCAAAAGAGTGCAATGCATTGACTAGACCCCGTGCAACCACTAACCTAACACTGCCAGATCCACCACTAAACCATAGCCATAAGTACCACATTTATACTTTTTTAAAATATCTCCAGGGATGGTGATGCAACCATTTCCCTGGGCAGCCTATTCAAATGCTTGACAATCGTTTTGGTGAATAATTTTTTCCTGATATCCAATCTAAACCTCCCTTGATGCCCCCAGACACAACTAGAGCCCTTTTCTTCTTGTCCTATCTCTCATTACTTGGCAGAAGAGGCCCACCCCCATGTCACTACAACCTGCTTTCAGAGAGCAATAAATACCTGAAATAAGCTTTTATTGTATATTGTATATTGGTTGTAATGTATACTGGTGAACATACAAATTTAAAAGAGGAAAGTATTGCAGTGTCAGCTTTATGGCGACATTTACTGAGTGAACTATCGGTTTACAGGCCAATTTCTCTTGCGGATCAGGTGCAAAAATGTGGTGTCTTTAAGGAATGTGGATTTAAAGGTCCCACAGATTCCTCTCTAGAAAGCTGTAGGAATTGAAGTAGTTACACCACCTGAAAAGGATGAAACGCAATCACTGCATCTTTGTAACATCACTGCTTTCTTAATATCATCACATGTAGCAAGTAAACTGCTAGTAATTAAGCACACTATTGTTGCTCATATTTTTAGCAAATTTTATTTTTTACTGTGCATTTTAAAGGTACTTAACCTTCTATTAACAAAAAACCTCAATTGCTTAACAAAAAGAGGGTATTTCCTTTCCAAAAGGTAGTATTTCTGAAACAGAAACCCAAATTTTGGTAAAGTGACAAAGATATCATTTAAGAAGTACATTTGTTTCTAAATCCCTTTCTTAAACTGAACTGTTACACAAACCAAGGAAAACAACAGTTATGTGAAAAATCAAGACTATTATCATGGTAATGTCCTTTTAGCTGACAATGAAGCTCTTTACCCTACTGTGTACTCATTTCACTGTGTACTCGTTTTAAAAATTTGTTCAAGTACCAGTTTATTCAACATGCCGAATTGCTCCACGGAGCCCAGTCTCTGGAGAAAATGGTTAGTCGCTCTCACTAACTGGAAAAAAGTGTCTTCACTACATGAACAGACTTTCATGAACAGTTTTTATAGATAATTTTAAAACAAGTAAATAAATAAATATTGGGTAAATATTAAGCAATGTAACTTAAATATGTAAAACCCAATAAAAATAAACATTAAGATGTAACTTGTTGACTGTTTGTCCTTAAATGATGTTAACATTACTGGAATAAACTTATGAGTTAGGAACAGTGTTATGTTTCATGCCCTAACTCTGAATTTCCTGTCTTTTTATCTCTGCAAGTCATACACTCTATTTTAAAGGTGGTGGAGGTTTTTTCGTTACTCACGTTAACTTTTATGCTTAAAGTACAAAATGCAAGCAATCAGGCAATGGAAGCATGCAATCACATACATTTCTACTAAAACACGTTACTCTCACACATAAATGTCACAGAAACGAATGCAAAGGTTTGTTTGTTTGTTTTTCAGTTGAAAAGGACACAAACACGCACATTTACAGAAGAAACCAGGGAAAGGCAGCATGAGTAAACCAACAGAAAACCAATCTGATTTTATAAATTCCATAAAGAGACAAAGTAAAACAGATTGTAATGGTTTACAGTTACTCTTCTTTATTGCTCTCATTATCTCCCTTTGGCCCATGGAGGATTCTCTCCTCCACTAGGGACTAGTGAGGTAAGGGCTGACAGCTGAGAAATCCTGCTGTAGGACCAAGAGTGATGACAATGCCTAGCCTTGTGCTCCCACATCTTACCTTCCAGTAAGAGCATGAGAAGCAGATACTAAGGGGACAGAATCACAGGTAACCATCTCTTGTGGAGGAAAGTTTATCCACTGCCTAGTACTAAACTCTCTGGTCAAGGGGCATCGGTTGTCTCCCTGCCATCCAGAGGTAACCATGGACCTCTAAACATTAGATTTTGCTTTACAAAAAATTAAAGTACAACTTATGAGGGGAATATTTACTTCCCCACTATTTTAAAAGTAGGTTTATCTTAAATAGAGTCTCAAGACCCAATCAGTTAAGTGTCAGCTCAAATTTCCTTTTCTTTTTTTTTAATTCTATTTCATTTGGTGAATGTAGCATTATCCCTGGTACGTCATATTAGGGGGCATGCTACACACCTAAGCATTTCTGAGGCTGGCTGAGAAAGATGCTTTTGGAAACACTGCCCTAGGTCTTACTCACTTGTCGTTTTATTCTGTGAAATGTGAGGTGAGCAAGTAGTACAAAGTAAACAAGAAATATCACAAAACACGACAAAAATCCTTCCACCTATCTTCCCAATCAACTGAATAACAACTCACACGTATATAATGAGCCTGAAACACAAAACCAAAAAGGTGTCAGAACAACAAAATAATTATTCACAACAGTATATCATATAGGATCTAAAAATGACAAGAAAATATCATAAAGATGACAACTTGGATTGCATGGATTCATTTGCTATTTAAGTATCTAAGCTAGATTCATTCAGGCACAGTTAGGCTTTAATTCCCTCCAAAGATTTCTCAGTGAATTCACAGTCTCAGTGAATTCATAGAACAAACAGATGTTCCCTTTATGTTTAACCCACAGTTTAACAGGGAATAATAGAAGCTTCCTAGCTCTCTTACTTGAAATAACTTCTTCAAAAGGGAGGAGGAAGCACCTTCTGGCCCAAGTAAAAGTCCTTGAGTCTGGAAAGAAGTGAATTTGTCTGCCTTTGTGGAGAATATTCCTTTTCTTCTATAAAGCCAGTAAAATTGTGTCCCTGGCTCTGTTCTTTTAAAAAAACCCTTTTTCTCAGGGTTAAATGTCCTGGTCTACTATATCCAGTTCTCAAAAAAACCAGCCTGTCTAGTAGTCCCAATATTTTTATTTCTGCTGCAGCATTAGTGGTTTATGTCATATATACTAAAGCTTCTCTCAATTTGATGTGCTGAAAATGTCATGTTTAGAGGTATAGGAAGAAGGCAAAAGAACAAGGGTGTGTGAAAAACAGTAAGCAAACGTGGATGGAGAATAAATTCATTGCATATTACCAAAGAAACACATTCATAAATAACACTGCAAAGACATCTAGTAAGGAAAATGGCATCACATGGTAGTCTTCTGACTCAGAGTCTCCCACCACAGCAAAGAAAATAAAAGACTATCTCTTTCCACTATTTCTCATTTGAAAACTAAACAAAATGAAGAGCAGGCATTCACTTCCTTTTTTTCCCTGTATTAATCTGCTACAGGCAGAGAATGAATGCATAATGATTTTTACATTTCAAAAGTGAACCTATACTTCAGACTTACTTCCCTCTCCAAATCGTCAGTTTCCCTAAGATAATTTCCAGTAAATTGCTGCAGGATGTACAATTGTTCCACTCGCCTGAGCATTTAGCATAAGAGATTAATGCAACTTCAGGTTCCAAGTGTCCTGTTTTCAGTCGTGGGAACTGAGGACCCTTGTCTGTGAGCTGGTAGTTCCAGTGCCTCACCAGAAACACATTTCTAATGCCACAGAAATGCAAAGCATGAAGGGAAAAAAAGGGAACTAGATTAGCTTCCTGAAAACATGACCCTCTTTTTTTGCAACTCAGCCAATGCCTTGAAAGATTTGTTTTGTGCTTAACATCGGAACAAACCTGTGGTCATTTAGGAACTTCATGGTTTCCATTAAACTGCACAGCATGGACATTTGGAATTTCATGGCAACTGTGAAGTGAGAATGCAGATCTTGCTTTTCCAAAGCATTGGCCTCTGCCGAGAGCTAACACCCACACACATTCACTTGCATTCCTTAGCCAATTCATGTCTTTAAGGAGACTTTAAGAGCAGACAAAACAAAGAAAAAAAATTAAAAAAAAAAAAAACAAGCCCACTTAAACCTTTTTCTTAAGCACTCAAAAGTAAAATACTACAAGTGGAAATGTAATGTTTAAATGCAGCAAACACATTGTGTCCATCTACTTGTTTACAGCATTAACTCTGCAACTGCTCTGAAAACTTGAAGTATTGGAAACCATCTAATTACTCAAACATTTACCTCTCTGCAGGTGTAAATACATGGGCCTAATAAGCCTTCCCACTGTGAAAGCAGTTACTTAAATTATATTAAAATATTAAAAACTATTTAATGAGCTTTTTTCCCCTAAAGTAAATTGAGTGTGTGCCTTAACCTGCTTCAGGCAAAGGAAGTTTCAAGCATATTGGTTTTGAAACTAGCCATTATTTCCCATGTTGCAAAAATGGCAATTTTATTTTCTAACAGCAAATGAAACTGTCAGGAAAATTTAGATGCAATAAAATTGGGTGGTTAAACCAACATGCTGGATTTGGAATAAAACTGAATTAAAGGAATTAAAATTAAGCATTATGTCAGTCAAACTTTATAAAAACTATTTGAAATGGTGGAGGGGTGAGGGGAGGATGTTGGTTTGGTTGGGTTTCTTTGCAAAAGTTAGAGCTTGGACTTCATGAAATCCACCCGTAACTACCCATTTTATGTCCATCAACAGTGTCACATTTGAAATTTGCGCAATGAAAAATATTTTGCATAAAATGTGTTGCTTCTGGCAACATTTCTGCCTAAGTAAAAAGTTGTCAGGCAGTGTGTGACTTTAGTGGTACAGAGTTTTAAAATGGTGGCTTCAGTCCAAGGCGAGCTAATAACGGCTGACATGCATTGGAATCTTGAGGCCTAAATCAACATTGTTTTCACAGCTGTAATTAAGCCACCTAATCAGAAGCACATTTTGACGGGACAGTTTCTGGAAGCCAGACATTACAATTTCTTATGCCTGGAGCGCAGTGGCTCATGAGAAGTCCTCATTTAATTTCAGGGGGGGTTTTTTTAGGGGAAAAAAAAAGGGGGCTGTAAAATGAAAAGACTATAAAAAAAGCAGTGTATGGCTGTTGAAATGAAGCAGGCCTATGTGTTCATGCCTTGACCAACCCTGCATCCCACCCTCCTTCGGCTCTCTGCCGAGTCCCCAGCTCTCAAGTGGCAGCTGCACACAGTGAGATTAAGGGCTTCTGCCAAAGTCAACAGATGAGCTGGTCTGAACTGGCTCTCTGTGTGTTCTGATTGTAAATTGTGCTGGTGATGATTAGAGAACTCTAACACAGGATGTCGACTCTTAAAACTGTCCAGAGAAAATATATATATTTTTTTTTTAAGTTCAGGAAATTTTTTTTAACTTCTTTTGTGGCTTGGTACATAGTGTTGTGTCTATAACTTTCAGATGATTCAAACATGAATTCACAAAAATTAAGTAACTATATGGTTGAAAAAACACACTATTACTTGCTCACAGCAAGATCCTTCATTTGGGGACATTTATGTAGGCAGCTGAAGGCAATTCTCTGACTAGTACACTCCAGTAGTCTTGTGCTTCCATCATCTGCAAGTGGAAGATACCCCCAAAATTCATACCTAAAACAACTAAACTGTATTACTCTTTTTCTGAAGCGCAGCTACATTAATAACTTTAACATAAACTTTCAACCCCAGAGTCCATTGTAAAACTATCAATATGAAGGCACCAGTCACTGGGGTCTGATTACATTTAGTTCTGCATTTTAATTACATATGGATCCTATTAACTGAACCTTTTGCCTTATAGGCAACATTTTAATCAAATTACTATAATTTTCAAATATGCTACAATAGTCTGACAAGTTAAAAGTTCACGTACCTAGAATATTGAGTATTAAAATTTTTTTACACAGAAAAGGAAGTATTCTTTAAAAAATAGCAAATGTGTTGTTCAGTTACTGTAATTATTTTTAACGCCTTGCCCTAACTTGCATAATGTGATTTGTAATACTGTTTTCATATTATTATTTTTTTATTGATGCTATATAATAAGCAAATAGTTTAAACTACACGATTTATACTGTTTGGTTACAACCATTACTTGTGTAAGCAATACCACATGACAAAGTGAGCATTTGCCCTAGGATACCTGCATTCCTTGGTTACACAGTCAGGTTAGCAAGAGACACTCAATTGTTTAAAATCAAGAAATGCAAATATTTCTGTAAAAAATTAGCTTCTGGAATATACTACTCTTTTGTGGATTCTGTCTGATAACGACTTCAAGCTTAGTAAATGCTGTTTTCTATTCTTCCCTATATTGATACTTACACTCTTCCATGTCTACTATCATCTTAATAGTTGGGAAATCCTCCTTGTGGGCCTGCTAGATTGTTCTTTGCTTAATGTCACTTTAAGAACATTAATACATTTCACAGTAAATAAACCATGCACTGGTAATTAACACTACTGAGCAAAAGCTACAATTACTCAAGGTCCATAACTTACTGAATTCTGTACTAGACTACTTCTCAGAAAACATTGCAAAACAAAGGGTAAGTATAAAAAATAATTAATCTGATTATTTTTTGCAAGGCAAATTAGGAACCAGTATCTCCAAATGTGTCACAAAACCACCTCAATTCTAAATTTTCTTAAAAACTTTTCAGTTCAGCTGTGCAGCAGTGGAAAAGCCAAGCTGTCCAACAGCCTATCTGCTTCTTGCAACATCTGTGAAGAATTCCCCCAGCTACATCAGTCATTCCATGTCCTAACACAAGAGATATGTCTCTGGCCCATGACAGACGCTCTCTGACATTTAACATGACACCAATGGAGTAAGTGCCTTTTCTTACTCAGCAAATGAAAATAGGAGTTTGGGGTTTTTTTTCCTCCAGTTCTGTCCTTACACTTACACTCGTGATAAGGAAAGAGGCTATGAGGGAAAGGCATATAAAACCACTTTCCTGACCAGACTGGTGAAGTAGGAAGAAACTGTCGGTGATGTAGTTAATTTATAAGTTTGAGTTTTAAATATTTCTTTTCTCTCTCCCCTCAAAGAACAGGGCTGATGTAGATCATGAGAACTGAGAGCTAACTGCCCTGAGTAGGAAGAAAAGTGTATGCTTTGCTTAATGCTATTCAACACAAAAAATATGACAGCATATGTCAATTACTAGCATCTGAACAAATATAGATTTTTCACACATAAGATCATTCTACTTGCTTCTCTCACCTTACCAAAATCTGCAACTCCTGTATTTTCAGTACTTTAAGTGATAAGATCAGGCATTTTTCAGACAAAGGACAGACACAACCACAACTTGGGGGCGGGGAAGGCTAAGTATGATGCAAAGTCACATAAAGCAATGAGTAATTTTATTTTCAATCCAAATTAGGAGAAGCATCCAAATACAATAGGTTCTTTTGTGGTTAGTTAGAGAACTCTGCTGTTCTCAGAGACCTTCACTTCACCCCTCTCACCCACACGAAACTCACCTACTCCCTTTTTCACTTAAAGTTATCCTTTCAGCTCCTCAAATTTCTGCTTCTCCAGTGCACACAAAGCTTTTCTCTCTTCACTGTCTTTGTAAACTACTGCATTTTTCTCTTCATTTAGTCTCCTTTGATTCTAAAGTGAAAGCAGAAAAGGGAAGGAATATCACCAGATCAGCTGTATGTCAAGGATCAGAGAAACACTTGACTGTAGTGTAACAGTGGCTTCTTTTTTTTGCCCAAACTGATACCAGAATATTTTAAATTCTTTACAATCTGACAACAGTACTGACATCAGGCACAAAATCTAAGGGCTGAAAGCTACAAAAACACTTTCTGGAAAAAATTTATAATTAACTGAATTCTGGCAGTTCCTCACATGTGTCAGGTCACCTTGGAAAACACAGTGTGTCTGCATCCACTCCCCACAACACTGTTCTTGCAGCGACATACTCTTTCGCAGTACAGACACTCATGTGCTTGCCACATGACTGATATGATGCCATGTTGCCCCACAGCACCCACAAAGTAATTGCTTATTACTACACTACTGCAAAGTACAACATTTAAAAACTCTCAGTTCAAAGCCTACGTATTACTGCAACTCTGAATGAAAGTGCCAGTACAGTAAGAAACTAATGTATCTGAGGAAGAAGTTAGATGGATCAGAGCAGCAGAATCCAGTACTGTGAAAGTAACTGGCAAGTGTTCATTTAATGGGAAACATTAAAGCACAGTCCAGTTTACAATGATTATATTACTAGTCGTTGCTGGACAAGACACAGCCAGGAAAAAAATAAAATACGTGAACATTTTAACAGATATCTTCTCTGCTTACATAGAGATCATGTGTACTCTTAGTTGCTTCCAGTGAAGTACTTCCACTAAACCCACCTTCTAAGCACATTAAGTTTTCATAAGGGAAATCATAACAACAGATAAAAGCAGACATATATAAAGCAAAACAATAGTTTCTTAAATTTCAGGGAGAAAATAGCAGTGTCAGTTCAGTACTGATGTCAGTGTTCAGTGAAATAATTCTCCATCTTATTTGATGCTGAAGGTTGACTGCTGGCTTCTCTATTCCTCCTTTGGCAACCTACATCCTTATGGTCAAGACTACGTATGTTCACATCAATGACATCTTCCCAGATGAACTCTTCCTGTCACTCCACCTACCATTTATACATACTACTCAATGTAGGGATGCAGCAAGTTATGAAGTGCAGAAATGTGACTGTGTCACCTGCACTTCAGAGGAAGTAAATTCTGAAAAACAAGGAAATGCACAGAAGTGAAACTGTTACAGTTGCAAAGAAAGACTATTACAAAATATTAATAGAGTGATAACAGAAATGAAAGAGACATGTTAGAAATGTAAGGGACATTTCAGAAGCATTTGAAAAAAAGAGGACAAACTAAACACACAAACAAATCAACCAACCAGAAAAGATACAGGAATAGGGAACAACAGAAAAAAACACTAAAAAACAGAAGGTTTAGGTAGAAAACCAATAATCTGTATTTCAGCCATACTGAATTTTAGAGTCATGAGAATGAAAAATGCACAGGGCCTTTCTCTGCACAGAGGAAGAACCATCAGGCGCATGTACAACAGCCATATAGCTGGACACTAATGGATGGTACAGAGACATACTATTGACTCCCCTTCACCCCACATAATAATTCTCTTCTCTGTAAGCAGTGTTTCCAGCATTCATCTCATCTCTGTCCATCATAATCATATCCTTTTGTGTTCCTCTCTATAGGCATTAGCAAGAGCACACATAGTAATCTCAAATCTAAACACTCTTGACTAGAAGGAAAGCAGTTGGACTAGAAGCAGACTGGAGTATGGAGACATCAATTCAGGGTTTTAGATAAAAGATGAGTCAGGAACTCTGAAGTTGCCTTATGGCATCAGTTTCGTTTTTACAATTATCAATAAAACACAAAGCAACAGAAAAGGAAAAAAGTGGTGTGAACAGAAAGAAAGGCAACATAGTTAGAAAATTTCGGTACAAAAAGATCAATTAGGAAAGCATAACCTCTGAACATGGAAAAGACCAACACTGATGAATGGCTCAAACTTGGTTGCAATGAACAGCTGGGAGGATAAGAACCTTATCAACTAGCATGCAAGACATCACAAGAGAGTCACAACATAGTGAAATAAAACCCAATCTTATAAGGCAAAAGTCCACACATGGTATACACCTGAAAGCCTTTTCAAAAATGTATTTCAGCACTAAGCAATGGGATACTGTTCTAGGAACACAACCATACACCATATGAAGACCTGCAATTAATACAGTCCAGGTGCTGTGTTTGTGTCCATGAAAAGTTTTGCCTGCAATGTTACTAGAACTGGATATGTGATTAAACACAGTGAATTGAAACCAAGAAAGTATGTAAAAGTCTGAAACCAAACATATGCTCAAGAAAGGCCTCCTGCCAGTGTGACACAAAAACATCTGTATTCAGTAATCTCCCTAGAGAAAGATCTTAGATCTGAAGAATCACCTTATTAGCCTTAAACAAGTCCAAGAATCTTTGTGGGGAATGACATTTTAGACAAGAAATGATTTCTGAAACTGGATTTTAATCTTGCAACTTTAGTGAGAAGTATTATTCATAACCACAATTGTCTTCAAAAAATCATGTCTCCTGATCAATATTTTGTTTAAATGCACAGTTAATAATACTCTGGGTAACCACGGTTCTGTTTCTTTATATGGTTAAAGTCTTCAGGTCCAAAATCCAAATGTTTCCTCTACTGACAAAAACATCACATTGTATACACTTCAAGCACAGCAGCAATGAGTAGATGATACAGTAGTAAAATTAATCCTTGTGTTTAACTTTTACCACACCTTTTCTCTTCTAAGAGAAGAAGAAACCTTCTAAGAATATCTCAGAAGGTTTTTCTTGACACTAGTTTTTTTTCTCTATTACATAACAAAACATTGTATTTCTCTACAGAAGCTATGCAGCATGAAGGGAGATGCTGGCTAGGAAATCACATCAAAATGACAAAAATTACTTGAAATGCAGACTAACCAATTGTAAGTTCTCACTTTCATGAAGCCAAGCTGTTTGGAGCTTGGACTTTTGTGTTGTTGTATGAAGCTGATGAGATGTTGTTTCTCTCACTAACATGTCAATTCTGGAACTTGCAAGTTGGTAGACATCCATAAAACTATTAATCATAGCCTTTAAAAAAGTAAAATAAATCATTTACTTAAATGCCAAATAGCATACATTCAAATTCATTGCAGAAGACCTAACTTTTATTAATTAGAGAAATCAAGCAAAGGTTGGAAGCCAGACTCAAGAATTAAACATTAAAAAGGAAGGTCTAACATGTGCTTCATATTCTTTCTAAAATCTCAAATATTCATTGCACTGAAAATAATCAAATGACTCTGCATCCTAACTAGAAGGTGTTTTGATAAGCTGTTTTCAAACATGCAGTACTGCATTGAGCTGCTGGTATGATTTTTTCATGTATTTCAATAGAAGACTTGGTGCAAATTCAGCTTCTGTTTACAAAGTAGCACTACACAGTTTTAGGCAACTGTTCAAAAGTGAGTCCAGTTACTAATCCTCCCACTCCACATTAAAAAAGAAAAAATAATTTGGCAGAAACAAAAGAAGCACAGGCTGAAAGGAAGTAATCTGATTACGATATAGCTGGGAAACTATAATTGTTTTCATATATATAGTGGAAGAATGTCCCAGCTGTGTAATATTGATCAGATTGATAATAAAGTTAGCAGCAAAAGAGAGTACAAATGATTTGGCAGTACAGGTAACTTTATATCTACCCTAAATTGTGTAACACTGTTGAGATTATTGGTCTTCTTTACAACTGGTTAATCACATTTTATAACTTATAGTTTTCCCTTCTGAAATTACCTGTAGCAAGTTTCTACTGTAAGAACATATTACAGATAATATCAAATTGGCCTTTTGAATGTAAGTCTGTGGTATAGGCAAGAATAAACTTAGTACCACAAACAAGCATTCACAATGATTTTTACTGTTTTCCTTTCTTTGTTCTCAAATACACTATTGCTTTTCAGAATAAAAGTTAATGCAGCTAAAATCGATAATTTCTCTGCCACATGTAGAAAACAGCTGTGACAAATTAACAGTTTTCTCATATTTTTTCTTATCATAAAGAATATCCAAAATGTTTTACATACTATGCTTCTAGTCCTTAAAAGCATATTCATGTAGCTCTGTAAGCCTGATGCTGTCAGCTCTGATCCCGTTTTTACAATTTTTTATTCACATTCAATGTCACTAGGACGCTGCAGCTCTTTACAAACAATACCAAGCAAGAATATGGCCATATCTCACGCTCCATATAAAACTGCCTGAGAGATTTCATATGGCAACAGCCCACATGTTAGAAATTATATATATGTTGAACTACATCTTTGGACTGGCTCATAAACAAGGAGTACACCAATGCATTATAACGAGCTGTGTCTCAAATCTCACAGGAAAAAAAAAAAATTAAACGTTCCTTTGATTACTTTGCACATGACATTTAAAGGTATCACTGAACTACAATGCATAAAGACAATTCCTTACCTTCTTCCTTTTACCTCTACCACCACAAAGCTAGTGAAGCCACTAGCCTACACAGCTTCATTCTACATCTGCAGAGCCACTCTAAGACCAGGCAGCTATTTGAAACAGCAGATATCAATTCCTGCACAACTCAGTTACTTCACTTGCTGTCTTGATTTATGAGTTTGAAAATTTTCATTCTAGGAAAAATGTATATTCACAAGCTTTTCTTTCAGACATGGCAAACACTTTTTCTAAGACAATTAGATTTTTTTTTTTTCCAGACCAGAAGGAAGTAATTTCTCAGCTATTCACAATTCATTACCAACATGGAGGTAGCATTTATGCACCCATAGGTACACACTCCTTCCAGTGTCTCCCATCTCCCTAGTAAAGAGTGAGGGCGAATTCCAATTTCTCTCACTCAGGACCAGGTGAAGGAAAATAGTATTTTTGGGTCTCACGGTGGAATCCTTGATGACGACTGTGCACATTTTTTCTAAATGCCATCTGAAGGAAGGTAAATACTTTGGGGTTTCAGATGTGCCATTGGAAAGCATTAATTTACCTAACTCATATCAGTCACAGATTGAATCACAGATCTCTTTTCCAGGATACAAAAGTTCCACTTGTCAGATACATGGGGATACATGGGGAACTGACACAGAACCTTGTCACCTGCATGTTAGATCATCTGTCACGTATTGATTAAACACATCAGAATCTGAATTCAGATCCATTATTTGCATGTAACAGACACAAATAAACATACAGCTCTGGAAACTGTTTCAATATCAACAAAGACTGTTGACAGAATTTCAGAGTAGGCACATCTAGTTTTGCAGAATTTGTTTCCTCTCCTGCAAAGAAGGAATGTTTTTAACTACACATAGCAATAACATGTATACAACATTTTTAGGTATATATAGCAATAAGATACTTCAGCAACACTCCTGAATACTTCTTACAGGATAAAATTTGGCATTCATACACATCTGCAGAATCTCCATTTAGGCAAGCACTTCTGGTTTTGAATACTGTGTTCTTGTGTTGGTAATACATGCAAACAGAACATGAAAGAATACAAATTTGTCTTCCATTACAAATAAAAATGTTTTTAAAGTACACACCAGAAAACCACTCCTTTTCAGAAAGGCCAGATGTACTGATCCTTGGACATGATAGGAACCAATAATATTGCAACTCAGACGACTTTAAAAGTTAAAACCTTTTCAGGTAGATGAATATTAGAGGAAATTTAGCAAAGAGAAGACTTTACCGAGGAGGTCACAGCAATGGCAGAGTTAAAGAACACTTATTCAGACACTAACAGCTCTAGGCATCCCTGCTTGAGCAGGAGGCTTGGACCAGTTGACCTCCAGAGCATAGTTCCAACCTCAAGCAGCATTTAATTTGGTGATTCCAAAGCCTTCCTAAGGATGAAACATGATGCAAGTTAATAATGGTTAAAATGTACGTTAAGATTGCCAATTTTAATAGCAGAAATTGTAATTAAGCAGTATTAATCAAAGAAAAATGGGAAGTAATCAGCCCGCTAAACGGCTTTTTTTAGTAACCTTTTCTCTTTCCTTTTACTCCACACAATGCCTTATTTTACAAAGGATTTCACTATTATTTGAAGTTCTACATCATGTGCTCTTGATATGGCAGAAGTAAATTTAAATGGTCAGAGTGTTTTCAATGTCAAAAGTGTCTTCAATGTGAGAGGAGACCTGCGCTCCTACACTAAGACAAAGGCAGCTTCACAAAAACGGATGCATGACTTTGGCTCCAATTCACAGAATAAAAACATATCCATAAGGTTGGCATGGAGAAAGGTGTTTTTATAATGAAGGTGCTGGACTAAAGACAATATTTTCAATAGTGCACACATCTAATTTCGAAATATAACTTTCAACGGACAAGTTATTTTAAGCCTAGGTACTTCTAATTTATTTTTTTTTTCTTGAGCATTTATACATTTAAGACAGTGTTCTCATCCAGAAAATTCCCATGAGTACTTTAGCCATCTTTGAGTTCAAAGCAAAACAGAACATTTTTAAAAATTCAGGTAAGTCCCATTTGTATGATAAAAGAATAAAGTATTTTAAAGTATTTATTTCTTTAGAAAATGGGACTCTGAAGACTGTGAACACTGCACTTTTGGCCATTTTGCCTGCCTCATCAGATCACAAAACAAGGCCAGAAGACAGGTGCATTCCAAAACCAGCTATGTGCACAGTCATCTACCAATGCTCCAATACACTGAGTATACACAGAGAAGCACATAAATAGGTGAAAGAGAATATATATAAAATATAACAAAAACTAAAGATGCTTGGTTTTCAGTGAAATTAACAGATGAGGTTTATTTCGAAGCAGCTATAAAGAAGGCCCTTATGACTTCTTCAAAGATCTCCAATATGTGTTACCACACATAGGAATTTCTGGCTTAAGATACAAGTTGGTGAAGCTGAGAAACCTGAGTTCAGAGCAAAAATGAGGCAACCAAATTTGACATTGTTTATAAACTATAAACCAGTGAACTGCAGAGCAAAACTGCAAAATTTAAGCAGTGCTCCAGATTAATCTTTAAAAGGACTGAGAGCACTTAACATTAGAGACAGTCCTCCAGAGGTCATGTAGAAACAATTTCTTCTAATATTCCCTCCATGTACTTTTGAATAACCAATCATTTGCTTGTTCTGTACACCATTTCTAGAGCCAATAATTTTAAAGTGCACAGTGCTACAGATACTTTAAACAGCTTTTGCATATATTACCAGCTATAAAATTAAAAGACTGGAAGACTCCAGTCTTCAGGAGTACTTGAAGTGAAAAATGACTAATACTGACAAATCACACAACTTCAAGGAATATGAAACGCAACAAGAAAATAAACCTTTTTTTCCAAACAAATTTGTGAAATTCAAAGGTTAGTCAAACTTCAGTTGTTCCCCATTCAGTTGTAGTACGAACAGGACAAGAAATTTACAGATCAGCATATGCAAATTAGCAGAGGAACTCTCATCAAAGTTTATGTGTTTATGACACATAAGTAAATGTGTTTATTACACATTTAGAAAAATGGTATTTTTCATTCCAAATGAGAACACTGCACATGCTGTCTCCCTTGTTCTCAATTCTTAGGTAATCAGAACAAACACACTTTAAAATAATTTTTATTTGGATTATGAATCATAAATCATTATGAGTGGAAGTTTCCATTTAAGGTTTTAGACTATTCGGAAGTTACAAATAAAATATGAAGTGATGAAGAATCGGATCCTTTATTTTTGTACCCCTATTGTACTATTAACTCAGGATCTTACAGGGTCTGCTGTTATCATAGAATTGTAACGCCTGTTCAGAAGGAACAAAATTAGAGACCTCACGTGTAATGAAGGTACCAAACAGACTAATAGCCTAACAATATGAGCATTGAGTTTGTAACACTGGACAGAGAAGTCAGAAAAACAAGTTCACCTACTTTACACAATGTGCTTGAAAAAATAAAATTCTTTAAAAAGTCAAAATTAACTTTTGACTGTTCAGTCCTCCCTTCAGGACATTCTTCAACTAAAAAGAATGTTATCAAGCAGTAAAATTACCTACAGACAATATATATAAAAAAGAACAAGAGAAGGAATAACTAATAATTTCATTCAGAAGAATGAAAGATTAACTCTAGTATAACAAAGTGCTTAGATGGGAATTTCAAAATACTGAGAATTCCATTTATGGTACAGAATCTAGCTGAAGTGGAGTTCAGGCAAAAGCAACTGGTGTGACCACAAAACTCTACAGCGTGGAGTTCTGTCTGCTTAACGGATAACCTATAGAATGCCTGTCAATACTGCCTTGCTTCAAACTGACATAAATAAGATTAGTTAAAACGAGCCCAGAAAACAAAACATGTACCAATTACTCTTTGTTTCAAGAAGCAAGATTTCAAGATACTTATTATAGATTTAAGAGAGCTATATTTGGGGAAGAAAGGATTAAACTTCATTTCCCCATACATTTTAGCATTTCAAAACCCATTCTGGTTGCCTTGACCCATAGTCCAAAAAGTCTAGTGGCATCAGTGGAGGATGTAAATACAGCAGCTTCTCAGGCATCAGAAAAAACCCTCAAGAGAAACAGCATTCAGCAAAATTGCACTTTTGCAGCTGTTTGGCACTTGTTTAATGATCTATTCTCCTTGTATCTCGTTTTGACACTAAACTTTTTGTTGGGTTTCATTCAAGCGTGGCATGCACAATTTAAATGTGCCAAAAAGCAGGTCAGTTCTGTTACAACTTTTTTTTTCCCCAATGAAAGCTGACTCAGTGCCACACACAGGGCCTAACTCTATCCCCCTCGCTTCAATAACAATTACTTTACCCTGTAGGTCTCAGAGGATAGCCCAAGGGAATGAAGCTCTAAATAAAAGGCTAGATTCTCTGCAAGAGGTAATGACATGACTTCCTACAAGAAAATTGAAAAGGGAGCATTGAAATTGACAGAGACTGAAGGGAAAGTGCTTCTACTGTAAACCACAGCAGATAGGCATAACAAGAATTGCCATGAAAATTATTTCAAACTGTAGGAGTTTCAAAAATAACATTGATCTTCTCAAATCTGATAAATTAAGACCAATCAGTTTGTTGGAATGATCAGGTAGAAAGTATCCTAAGAATTTTGTAACAAAAGAGGTACCTGCAGCCTTGACTACTAAGAAATACCTTTGGACCATGCAAGCAAATTGCCACTTAATAAAATGAAAGAAATGCAGATTTTTACTTTTTTATTTTTATTGTTAGTATGCAAAGACCATTCTAACCACTTATTGCATGAAGTCAAGCATAGCTGCAAGTAAAACGTGAAGGAAAACCAACCACTGCCCCAAAGAACTTGTAATTTAAGCTACAGCTATAGGGAAAATGCTACCAATGCACTGCAACCATTCCCATCACCTTACACAGTCTTGAGACAAAATGAACATTTCAGTTTGTCAGGGAAGAATATAATTATCAACTAAATCGTTTTGGTGAGAACGAAATGGAAATTGAAAGAATTTCAGGCTAGTACTCTTCCTTCAACTTTCCTTGCACTGTTTATTCTAGACAGGGATGGAAGAGAACAGGACAGGTATTCAGTGGAAATAATATAAAGCCCACATTAGAGTACCTCAACTGTGAGCATACAAATCTGCCTAGAGTGAGCACAATACATTACCACTGATGAGAGGAACTAAACAGCAGCAGTCAGGATGCAGTTTTAATAAAAAATTAACATCACACATTCAATCTGGAGGATAAACAAGAAAGTGAAACATCTCATTAAAATCCAGGTGAAATGTCAAGTGAAAGTACAAGGTGACTGTATCTGGATGATGTTGCTTTTGCACTATCAGGGTGACATCTTGGAACCTGAAAATATGTACAAAAGCTGAAGTATAGGATTCTGTTTCCACAACCAAACTCATGTCAGTAAAATCAATTTTTAAAAGCATATTCTTTTTTTTTAAGGTACTCTTACATACAGATAGGAAATCCTAATATAAGCAAACCAGTTTTTATAACAAAATGTTACCTAAACACTGTGTTAATTGTCAGAAATCTGATGGATTAATTATAGGTGTATGTGTACATGAATGAATCAAGGAGAGGAGAGAAGGAGACACTAATCTATCAAGTTACCAAGAGGAAAACCTGAAGCAACATCACATTAAAGGTAAAAGTGAGATCTGAAAAACTCTTATATTCTTCTGAAATGCTGTCCACAAACTATACTTAGGTAAGTAACTCAACTACTTGTCAACTTAGTAGAAACAATGATTTTACAGAAAATTATAATACAGTTTTTTCACTGGTTTTAAAGAGTGCTCTATTAACCAAGACCAATTTCAAATACGTTTAGTAAAGAAATATATTTACAAATATATGCTACTGCAACTTTTATCGGTCCTTTTAGGAATTCATGAAAAAATACCAATTCAATTTTAACCAGTGTAGGAAAAGTCTGTTACTGACTCAAGCAGAAGTAAATGATCACCCCCCAAGACCTTGGTTCAGTATAGACATTTCCTTAAATATTTTTACTAGAGTTATGCAGGGACACAGATTAGTCCTTTCTAGTCACAAGCAATAGCTTTTCAATTTTGGATAAAAACAGTTTTTAAGTGAATTAGATTAAATATTTGACATATGCTTAGAAGAGGGAAATAAGTCCACTTTGTATTTTCCACACAAAAACATAAGACAAAACATGCTGCATTTGTCATTTATTATGAGAGACACAGGTCTCTTCTGGCAGGTTTATTCAATACAGCAACTGTGATTGCGTGGCTAATACATAAAGAATCATTACCAAGTCCTTATCTTTTATCAGATTTTAGGTGAATGCTCAGGTCTAGTGGAACCCAAAGGCCAGGGAACAGCACAAAGTTTTGTGATAGTTACTTCATTTCCTTTGGATTTCCTACAAAGTGTCCACAGTAGCACTGTATTTTAATTCAACACAAATATTTAATCCTATATATAGCAATATGTTGTAGTTTTGTAACAAAACTCTAACATGTACCTGTGAGGTTGGATAGCAAACTAATATTTTTCATTTTGGCTTCCCACCTAACCATTAGTTATATGCACAAATTCATGATGCAAGTACAGGAAAAAGCACCACTCAGTCTATAGAGAAAGCCGTGACCTAGAAAAGCTGAAACGCATCCCTCAAATAAATGGATATACTCTTAATCTAATGACTACTGATACATAATAACAAGGACAGGTGTTCTCCCTTCATTCTGCCTGAACTCAGATGATAGTGAGATAACTAGTTTGCTTCATTCATTGTTGAACTTCGTCTAAATTTGTATATTAAAAAACCTCAACATAAAAATGGCCAGATTTTCAATCAGGCTTGCTTTCAAGACTTGATTTATGCCATGAAAATGTTTTATGAGAAATTTCAGGTAAAATAGCTCTCATTCCAAAATCTGAAGATTTGAAGGAAATTTAAAGAGCACAGTACTCCTGTACCGACCTTCACAATGAGCATAAACATTAGCATTCCTCTTTCCAAAGCAAAAGTTGGAGACTATCAGCAATGTCTGCCAATACTGATACTGACACTGACCTTGACAATTTGCTATTCTTAAGGTTAGTATGGAAAACATTTTCCTCCCAACGTTTGCTTTTAACCATCAAAGTCTGAGGAAAATGAATGAATAAAAAGATCCCTGTCATCTCCAATATCTAGTTCCACTAACAATGGATACGTAGCCGAAGAAAAACTCTTGTTGGGAAAACTGGTTCTGTATGTCTGTTTTTCTGACATTTGTCCTATTGATAACAGATTAGCTCAACTCAGAAAGGTACAAATCCCAGACAAGACATGCTAAAAACTGGTGGATAAGTGGGACTCCACTATATTAAGTCTAGGCCTCTTTTGTGCACGAGGCCAACAAGCTAAGTAAGGAATCTGTATACTTGAAGTAGTTTGAAAGACAAAGAGAAGATTACAGCAACTTTTCTGATGGCAGAGCTCTGGTTGTCCTCATTCAGACAAACAACTGAAAGACGTGTTGTTACTTGATGAGCTTTTTTAGGTAATATTTTGGAAGACATTGACTTTCTGCTTTCTCTTCAGTAAATGCACCAAAGGTCTTTTCATTACATGGAAACTTAACCTTAGACTGCAGAATAGGATTTTAATTATTAGGTTGGGAGCCTGGCAAGTAAGAAACAGGCTGTTACAGTCCATTTCCCTGTCTGGCCAACAGTAAACAGTAGGATCCAATTACTTAGAAGCATAAGACTTTCTGAATTACGTTTATAAAACTGGATGCTTACAGCAGTACTGAAAGGAGAAAACTAAGGAGGATAGGCATTCATGAGATGAGTTTGCCTAGAGATCTAAAGCATTCTTCAACAATAAGATAATCAGTAAAATATCATGTATCATAGGGTATCATAGCTGGACTGATAAAAGTCCTTTTCAGTCATTCTTTTTTACCAGATTTTGCAATGACTGCAGGTCCTGAAACATCATGTGCTCGAGCAGTGACCTTAATGGTGAATCAATGGCATTGTCTTGTTCATATTCAAGGATCTCAGATATTCTAACTTATACGCATCCTAAAGGACAGCATCTTACAAAATATCTCTGATATTAATTGGTTACTACTTCCTTATCCATTTTTCATCACAAGACCACTACTTCCAGTTAAGTCATTTATGAGCAATCATGTCTATGGGTATTGGTGACATAGAGAAATCACTTCCACGGCTTACCAAATTTAGAAACTATAGATGATTTCCACTGCTTTTCACCTTCTTGTAGTTTGGACAAGAGGAAAGTAACCTGAAAAGAAACAATTACTGATGGAATGGACGAGAATGAGAGGTCATTACAATATACCATGCCAATACATAACTAGTAGAGGTAAAATGGGAATAATTATTAACATTAACATTTAATGATGTAGCAGAAACCATTTGCAAAACAAGCACAGGAAAGTTTGTCAGAATGTATCTGCAGAAGTCCTTTCCACAAATCATGTGAATGCGTAACTTCATGCATTCAAAAAGCAATGGGACAATAATGGCCATTGAATACAAAAATATGGATTTTGTTTTCGGATGTCCAGGTGGAGGTTGGGAGACATTCTGGAGACATTTTACCCCTGTTTTTTATACTATTCTCCTTTCTGTTACCCTCCCTTGTCCAAACTGTTTTTAAGCAGAGACAACCAGATGTACTACTAATCTATCTGTCCTCTAGGCATTAAATGTTTACTCAGTCCCACAGTCTACTTCCCAAAGGAGTAAAATTTGCAAGACTCACACAGAATAAATGTAGAACAAATTGAGCATTTGGAATAGTGACCTTTGCCAAGGTACAAACATCACATTTTGACATGTAGGAGACATGCTGCTCAAACTCAGACCCGTGGTCTTCACAGGCATTTGTACACTTCATTTAAACTTGAACTTGTAAGCTTTAGCTTATGCAATATTAAAGTAATTTATTCTAAAAGTTATTCCTTTGAAAATGGGAAATTGGATGGAGAGGAAGTTCATGGTAGCATGTATGGTAACATGTAACAACAGTATGATACTTTGCTCTCTAGCTTCTTACTTTAGTATTTGTCTATTATTATGCCATCAGGAAGACGAGGACCTACAAATGGGTGCTAGTATTGGAAAAGAACAGAAAATCTTCCTCCGAACAGAGATAAGTCAGAACTAAAGCATAGTCTTCAGATATTAAATGGACATTGCAAGTTTGCCCCACATATGGGCCAGGTGAGAGTTTTCATCTGATATTTAGTTCAGAATTGTACTTTTGTCAAAAAATCTCATGATGGAAGCAATCTACCAAAGGAATCTGAGTTCTATGAAGGTTCCATGAGGAGAAACAAATAGTGGTATTTCCATGTACATTGTATTTTTTAAAGCCACGAAAGACTCAATCCTTTGCAGGTAAATTTGCCAACACACAAGCTGTGTATCCCTCTTATTCAGGTTTACAGAATAAATCCACATTCACCACCTTTGGATTACTTTAGCACCCTCCAGCCCTCCCCATTTTCTCCACATCCCCTGATTTCTTACCACCTTTTTGCTTTTAATGGCAACCAACCATAGTGAAGGGAGAATTGAAGAAGACTATAACAAAACTGGGGTCTGCAATGGAAAAGTATTCTTTGAAAATCAGTGCCTTCTTTCAAGCATATTTATCCTGGAACATCTACAGCAGTAAACCTTACCAGTCCTAAGAATTTCTGGTTTTCACAGTCCAGTGTAAGTGCTGGAACTTGTGACCTTAGTATTCTAGCAGCACGTATCTCTAGACCATCAGTCAATTCAATAACAGAAAATCAAGACAACAGTTTCAGAGTAGTTCATTATGATTCCTGGAAGTTATCAAGGTAATTAAAAAAAAAAAAATGCAGGTAACAACATATGTGAATTTGTGAGCCACAATTTACAGACCTCACTGCTCCACTCCCCTGCAAGTTCCCAACAAGCCCCAAAATGAACTACTGGAGAATTAGTAGAATTTGGTAAAAAATAGGTTAACTTTTAAGTCTTTGAAAACTCATGCTCTTCAAATTCCACTTCACTGGTATACCACTGGGATGCTATGCTATCTATTTGTTCACTATAGGACAACTGTGGAATTAACAGAACTGCCTGGGTTTTATGCCTAGTTTTATATTCTGAAAGGTTTGCTGTGTTTTTCTTAATCCTTAAGTTGCATATTCATTGCTATATTTTCATCTAACTGCTGTCACATTGTCATGCAGAAGGGCAAATCAGGGTCAGTTTATGTAATCCACATCAATCTGAAAAACTTCATCAGTCTTTATTTCAAGGCATTATGCAAAGAAATCTGACATTAAGAGAGCCTTAACTGACAGCAAATGAAATCAATCAGCAAATCACTAAGCCATAATAAACTCGCTCAAGTTGTAGATAACCCTTCCTCGTCCAGGTCTTTAACTACAAGGCCCACCAAATGCAGTATCTGTGCAGAAACATCTCCTTTGATTCCACTACAAATTTCTTGCAATAATACAGTGCACTGTGGGTTGTTTTTTTTTCTTGTTTTGTAAGCTATCCAAACTATAACTTTTGTAAGCTATACAAACAGATACAGGTATGTTTTATAACAATGGAATACTAAGCACATAAGTGAAAAAAGAGTAAACAAAAGATTCAGCATTATAACAAGTTTGTTTTTTTTTTTTTAGTTTAAATGTAATTAAGAATAGAAAATAGTTTGATTCTGTTCCTGCTACTAAGATATTAGTGGAATAAAGTCCATTACCTTATTAACTCCTATTGCTTGTACTTATTTGCTCAGCGTTTCTTCTTAGTTTTGGAAATTAAGAGAACCAGCACAAAAAAAGTAAGACTCCAGAAAATTCCTAATCTTTCATGGTATTTACTTCATGAATTCACTTTGTAACCCTGTGAATATCAAGAGTTTAACAGCTATGTTTCTGAATGGATTTATCTGTGTTACAACAGTCAGTACACATTGCAGATAATTTCAAACAATACAGTCACATCCAAGCTACACTGTGGTTATCGGGTAAAATTACTCCTTTTCTGAAGATACTGCACAAAGATACTGCAGTTTCAAAATACAGGATTTCTGAAAAGTAAGAAAAAAAAAAAAAAGCCTAAAAGAAGATGCTGTGAAAGCTACATTTATTATAGTCCATTATTGAATGCTTTATTTTGTAGTTGCAGCATTTAGGAATCTGCCTTTATTCACAGAGGCAGCTTTGAGTACATATTGAGATCACTATATCTCTAGAACATTTTTCTCATAAAAGAATAGTGACTAGAAGTCAATAAAGATGTTTCCTGTTGGGTCCTTTTGCTGTAAGATACAGCAACTTGGCAACCAGCTGGAAAAAAAAAAAAAACCAAAAAAAACCCAAAAACACAATAACAAAGCATTCTAGGATTACAAGCAGAAAAAAACGCTAAATAAATAAACTTGGCGAATTAAGATCAGATTTTACACAGCTCTTACAGAGCTTTCTTGTATATCAGCAAAGATCATTCATAACAGATTATCCACGATATAAATGTCGTAAAGTCTAAGTGGAGAAAGGCAGATAGTTACGTGATTACTTGACAGGGTCAAGAAAGAAAATTTTCCATTAAGAAAGGTTACTGAAAGGTTAAATAATTATATACTAACTTTGGCATTCAAGATAATCAGCAGCAGATCTTAACTGAGAAGTTTTTACAAAACTAATAACACTTATGAAAGAGGCTGGACAAGAGTTAGTAGTGTCAGAAGCAGAGAGAGACAGCTTTCAGTAATTGATTAATTGGTGATTACAGATACTGACTTTGATACTTACAGTCCCATGGTGCCAAAGACTTAACAAGGCTGAGGTGCAATCAGATACAAAGCTGAAAACTACAAAGCCTTCTGAGATAGACTCCATTTATTAGAATGAAGAAAGACAAAGGAAGAAAGAAAAAAGGATTGCTGAGAAAGCAAGGGAAAGAAGCCAATGATAAGAAGAAGGGAAATGAGGAAAGGAGAGACAGAAATAAAATGCCCATAAAGGACAGGGAGGAAGAGATTGCTAAAAGAAATTCTGTGAAGAGGAAGTCAGGAACACAGTGAACCCATAGAAAGGGGAACGAGTGTGAGATTCAAATTATATGCATTATATTCAGGACTCTCTTAAAAGGGTTTCTCTTTTCTGAAGTATTAACAGGAAAAAACCACAATTACTTCCTCTGTTAAACAGCCTTGCCACTAAAAAAAAAAAAAAAGCTCCAAAGCAGAAGTACAAGATTACAAGATTTAAAATACTAATAATTCCATTTTTAAGAAGCTACTCCACGATTAATTTCCCCCACTAAGTTCTCATATCAGAGGTGATTTATGTTTGAAAGACTTGTCTATGAAGAGAATAAAATCTGATGACAGAATTATGATGAAATCACTTTGAAATCACTTGTTTCCTCAATTTGGTACAAACTTTATTATTGACAAGTAAATACAAGAGTGAGGAAGTGTTTATTATTTTGAGAAAAAATAGCAGCAGAGTTATACATACCTTTTACCTTCTCCTCTATCAAGCATAAATCTACAAGTAACGAACAAATGAATATAAATACACATTTAAGAGCTCCTAACACATTAAACTGCATTTATGTTTGCCCAGTCAATTAGAAAAAATGGTCCTACATCAACAATCAGATAATGCACGACTAAACCATACGTGAATATGTAATTTACATAAAATAAATGGCAAGAACCTACTCTTTCATAAATTGTAACGATTATACACTAACATTGAAGATGTGTCAGTACTTGACTACATTACTACCACTACTATAAGCCATTATGTTATTACTGCACTTCTCATTTCATTACCTCAGAACACCTGAGAAACATGACAAAGTTCATATAAATCCCACGTGGACTTCCTAAACCTGCATGAACAGATGGACACATGCTGAAGACACAGGGAGAGCAAGACAGAGGGAGCACAAGACTAGTGTGGTGGTTGGTGAGACGGAGAGGCAGAGGGCTAGGAGCAACAGAAAGACAGAGAGACGCGGAGTGAGCAAGCATGCAGCAGAGAGAGCACTCACGCAGCACACACAGGAGTGTGCACACAAGGCACAGGGACAGACTGTGTGCAGCAGAGAATGACAGCGTCTGGCGCAGAGAGAGAGAGAGAGAGGCAGACAGGATAAAGTGAAAACTTATCCATCTCAAACCCACCTGGAGGAGAGAAAGAACAGCCCAAGTGTATGGCATCTTTCAAAATTAAGAGAGAGCTTAGTCATGAAAAATACAGATTTATCTACTTGAGTCCTTGGTTACAATAAATTTTCTTAATATGCAAGGGATTTCCAACAGTCAGGTCACATCCCAGGTGAAGGGCGCGCAGCACTCAAAGAAATGCCTTCTCCTAAGACCTATAAATACTAATACAGATACATGCATGCGCACTCCTTTTATGCCGGAGGTCTGCCTATGGTCTTTTTCACATAACACATAAATGCATTAACTATTCACGTCCTCATTACAGTCACTCAAAAAACTTGCCTATTTGGATTCTCTAATTCATATAAATCCTGTAAAAATCAACGTAAGATCGTCTGTAAATATCGGTTGTCTTCCAAATCAACATCCAGAGGCAATATCACTACCAGATATTAGCAACCAGATATTAAAGAAGGAAGAACCTCTTCATGCCAAATACTGACCAAAAGGAACCGGCACATATTAATAGGGCCGATTAATAAAACACACAAATGGAGACTTTGGAGACAGAGGTCAAGGTAGTTCCCATGACACAGAAAATTATTACTCTTTCCCTAATTGCACATCTGCAGGCAGCTATCACATGTGAACAACAGGGGCTATATGATCACACAGGCATACCCAGGTCTTCCGGGCACACAGCGGATGTGATTCTGACAACTCACAGCTAGTTTCTTCTTGACCTTTTTTATCCTGACAATGTCTGAATAAATCTGTTACTTCCCTGTATTAGAACATCTGAGACATCCTACATACAGACAATGCTCCTCTACTTTGTTTAAACAGCTCTTGTACTACCCGTAAAACTAATCCGTGACAGTAGATGCAAAGCACAAACTACGTCTATGGGGCAAAGCCACTGACTTGTTTGGTGTTAGCCTTCCCTATTTGGGCATCAAGTACTTATACATCGAGTATGCATTACACATCCTACTGCTATTGCAAAACTAGTCTGAGGTACTGAAATTTGCTTCAAGAAGTTTCTTTAATACCAGTTCTTAGCAATATGTGTCTACACCTCCAAGGAACAGAAGTTTATTGTGAGCATATGTCAACGCTTAAATATTTACACAAGAATGTTTAAAGCCTTATCTGGCTTATTTGGGGATTTATGCATTGGTTTTCAGGTCAAATTGCTTGCCATGAGTATTAATTATGTATTTGATGTGCAAGTACTTGAGACAATTCAGAATAAATCTTCTGAAAAAAACACTTTTTCTGTGAGCCAATAACGTTTTTCTGAAGACAGAATTCAGATTACCCTCTTCCTAAAGGCATAGCACAATTCAATTTCTGTATTTTTTACTGGTTAATTTAAATAGTCCTCTGTCAAAGAAGAATACCAGAATTAGGAATCCTGTACTACAGAATACCAGAATTAGGAATCCCGTACTACTTCAGTTGCCCTTTTCACCCTATATCCTGCACTTACTGGAGGCTTCACATACAGTTCCACTTCTTGTCTCTAGTGGGAACACTCAGGCATGGCCAGAGTAGCACGCCTTAAATCCTGTTCTCTTGTGTTTCAGCTGTTTGAAGACCATACTGTATTGTCCACTTTCAAACTTCACTAACAAACAGCATGACTCTGTGACATAATATCCCCTCATAGCAATTAAATACCAGCCAAGAGTGTTTCAAAGCAATAGCAGTCATATCATTTACTCTTTGAGATATTGCACTTTTTTCATTACTTATCCATCTCAAGTGACATTTTCAAACTATTACAATAATTTGTGTTACAGTTTCCAAGAATTTAACAAATGCCTACGAATTCATGCTTTTGCCACTTGGCGTGGGGCTTTAGAAGACACTCACTGCAAGGACATTCTTGTCGAATAACTTATATTTCAATCTATTATTTAATTTTGCAATCCAAGGGTCATTACATAAAGTGCAGGCTTTGGAGAAGACACACAGAACTTTGTGTGCTAAATATTTCATTTCAGTATCTAAAGGTCAGTCACTGGTAACACAGTCTTTAAAAGAGGTACACCACTTCCTGTACAGCTTGACAATTACTACACTTGCAAATGAGTTTGTTTGATCAGACCTGTAACGATTTACAGTATTTGGAATGTGGAATCCATTTGCTAGAAATAACAGCCTTCAGGTTTTACAAAATAATTAAGTATGCCACAAAAAGGCAAATTCCTCATAGCTGAGCTTACAGTCAAGCATTTTGGGTTCATTATGCCATTTGCACTTTTTCCCTATAAAGAAAGCATTTTTTTCCCCCAAGAACTATACATATAGAGACAACTGAAGTTTTTAGACTCCATTTTAGACTCCAGGACTTCCACTATTCCCAGTGACAATAAATATAGAACCCCAATGCTAACAAGCCCATCAAACAGATTAAAGACAGCAGATTTCATTCAAAATGCCTTTAAAAGGCACTTGCTTTCCGAAAATTTTGGAGTAAAGATAACTTATATAGATGCGTATGCATACACAAATATAATAGGCTTTTTTCTTCTTATATGACGAAACAAGCGATACATACTGAACCAATGCATATAAAGTTATTATCAATTACCAATTCCAGACACTTACTATGAATTGGTTGCCTGAACAACAAAAATGCACTCTTCTGCACAGCCAGTGCTTCATCCCTATCCTACTGTGTAATCTAGGTTCATAATTTTTATTAAATCTTTTAAAAGAAGCCTCAAATATCAATAAATTTTGACTTGGAAAAAGCCTCCTTATATCTAACACTTGCAGATAACAAAGCTTTTAACTGAGACGTACCTGTCATAGACTATCTACAAAGTACATGTAGAAGTAGAGATTACAGAGACCTACGTGCAAACAACTACACTGCTGTTTTAATAAGAAGAATTCATAAAGTGATTACTAACGGCTTACTTCATTCAAGATTGCTGGATTGACCTCAATACAGTTTTGTATACAGTGACATTAAAATCTATTACCTGACTCGCAGCTATAAGAACTAACTTTTAAATTAAAATCTCTGTAATGTAGTTAGAAAGATATGACACAGGCACTATGTGACTAGAGACAACGCGCAGAAAGGGAAAGAAGAAAAGGAAGTGCACAGTGAGACAGACTGTAAACCATGGATGCTGTTGTGTACCTACAGAGTAACCACATGTAATTGGAGCTGTCAGGTGAACAAGAAAGTATGTTTACAACACTACATCACCAGTAAGATACCCAGCGCATACACTGCTATGTGTTAGTTACACTGCAAGCACTCTGTACAAAGCTAAAGTGCGACTTTCTATACTCGTGTTTCTCTTCACCTTATTACAAAGGCAGACAGAAGGAATACACTGTCTTGCAGACGTGTCTACAAACATTCTGAAGGCTAAAAAAACCAGGAGTTGGGATGGGATTGGGGGTGGGGAGAGGTGGTGGAGACAGGACAAAAGTCAGCCACCAGTGAGTAGGCCACCAAATTAGAAGAGCAGAATTTCAAAGCTGGCGATTTCCATGACAGCTTCTTTGAAAAGGTGCCGCCTGTGGAACTTTTTGCACAGCCTTAAAAGCGATCATCCTGCACTGGGGAAGCATTTCCAACTCTAACCCCTGCTAGAGATGTATAGCTGTGTTTATGAAAGTTCATGGGAATCACAAAGTGTTACACATTACTACTTTATCATAGAAACACGGTAACATATATATCATTTAAATCTTTCTCATGATGAAACATGTACATGCTAGAGGACAGTGACAAATGTCCAGCTTTTCCTGAATGTTTGATTTTGTGACCCCATTCCTGCATCTAGAATAGAAAACCTACAATAAATTAAAAAGGATTGCTCAGAATGGTACATGTACTGTGCAATACTTCCATTGTCTGACTTTCCTGCACTTTACATGACTAGCTTTCCTCTCTCTGATTCACACAGAGGAGCACAATGAAAGAAGTATGCATTCACTCTGCCTTTCATTTTCTCATGGAGAAAACAAAATGTTCTGCCTAAGGAGGCATTGCACAGAATCCATTTTCAGGGCTGAAAACAGGCACACTTTCAGTTCGTTTCCCCTTTGTTCCCATTGCTTCCTCCTAATAAAATTAGTATTTGAAACATACCTGTCTTTAAACCTACATGAACAAAATACCTTCTATACGTAAGTACTACAAATAGCAGTTTCCTTTCAATAAGGAATGCTCCAAAATCACTGTTACCTCTGAAGCTGTAATATGGAAAAATCTGATACTGACTAAGAAGCAGTGTAAAAATCCCATCTTTTTTTCTTTCTTTCTTCCTATTTCATTTGTCTTTCTTAAATCGGGAGGAGGTGGCAGAAAGGAAGGGTAGAGTAGAGTGATACTAATTTTTAAATATAACATCTGCGTTTTTCCATGGTCATCTTCACAGTCTGTTATTTAACGTCATAACTGCAAAATGAAAAGACCACATAATCTCTGAAGTACCATATTCAAGGGTACATAAGGAAATTCTTTCCCTTTCAACTGTTGACTGCAATAGTTTTGAAGCTTTTTGTTTTCCATACATTCAGGGTGGTCTATCTTTTTGCTCTATCTCATGCAAAAAGGGGGGGGGGGGGGGGGGGGGGGTAGAGAAACAGGATTATTTTAGACTCTAATCTGAAATGCTACAACCTCTGGCCTGCCCTTCAGCCCTTCCACTGCTAAGGTCTCTAGGTGCAGTTTGGGTAGCTGCAGGGTGAAGTCATTCCTGGCTGCTGCAGTCCGTGACAGCAAGGTCTGATCTCTGACCTAAAGGGAAAAAAACAGCATCAATGGTAATTCCCCTTCAGACACATTAACTGGGATGAACTGGGTCCCCTTGAGCCCACTGAGTGGACTTGCATTGATCGCTGGACCTGAAATCCATGAATAAATTTAGGACTAATTGATTTTTTGTTGCAAATAAATCTCTAATTCAGAGTGCTAGGAGAGAATGTTAAGAAGAAAAAGCATCTTCCCCTGTTCTGAAACAAGGAGGAAAGGAGAGACACACTAAGGGCTCCCGAGCCCACCTGGTACATACGTTACACAGACAGGTTCCCTGCAAAAACCTCGTACGAGAAGCAGTAAGTGTGCTGCTGATTCAAACTAACCTCAGCTAGGACATTAAAAAGTTCACGTGGTCATGCAAACAAGAAGCTGGTGTGAGAGTTCAGATGACTGGAGGGAGATCGTATCAGTGCTCCGCAGTAAGGTCCGTTTAATATCAAATTCCGGTAAACCCCAGATTAAAACGCACAATCCTCAAAGTCAAATGAACCAATCTGTGGCTCAGCAATTAAAAAGACAAAACCAAACCGATAACACACAATCCGTGGCCTGCCACCAGGTCTGTCACCGCGGACCCCCCGGGCGACACGCCGCGGGTGGGCGCACAGTCTGCAGCGGCCCGCGGAGCCGCCGCTCCCGGCGCGGCGCGGCCCGGCGCGGCCCGGCCTGCGCGGCGCGGCTCGGCCGGTGTCGCACTGCCACCTGCTGGCCGCGGCGAGCGCCGCAGCGTCACGCGAGAGGCGTTTTGTGTCCTCCCGCGCAACTGGGCTGCGGGCGCGGCGTGTGCCCGCGCAGTGCAGCGGCTCGTTAGTGTGCCGACACAGATGCCGAGCCGCGTGTGTCTGACACGTAACTTCCGCGGATAGCTTTCGCCTACCCTCTGCCGCCGTGCAGCCGTTTTTCATTGTGTTTAACACAAAAATTACCGTGGCCACTTCCAGGAGTTCCCCGAAGTCAGATTACAATCTAATACTGACAGATAGACGCACATACAAACGGATATTAGTACAAATAAATGACATACACCCATTTGATGTAGACTGTATCTGTTTAGCAGCACTAAGTCAGGACTGTAAAAGTAATTTAGCATCTTCAACAACAACAATACACAGGCTAAAACATATACTAAACACATGTGAATCAATGGATGCACCATTTACAAAATGCGATTAAAAATAAACTCCAGCGTTTCTTGGTGCCCAAAAGAACAGACCGGACAGGAATTAAAACACACTGATCTTAAGTCCCAGGTTACTTTCCTATAATCTTTTACAGAATTAGATTTTTTTTTGTAAAATGTTAGTTGTGAGTGAACATATTTCAAACAACAGCACGGCCTTTGAAATCCAATCTGATTGAGAGAGGTATGCGTGTGTAAATCTACTGATATAAAGAAGAATTTATTTTATTCGTTGCTCTGTTCTGTGGGAATAGGGAGCCCTACATTTCCCAAGTTGACCTAAAGAATTCCTGTCAATACCTGTGGCTGCCAAACATATGCACTATGATGCAATTTTTATAACAGGAAAGGTCCTCTACACATTTTTTGCACACATAGTGCACTAGGTTTAGCATATACAGTCCTGTGGAACAAACATACTCTCTGGAGTGTTCTGTCAGCATGTGTAATTCCAGTCAGATGTTAACCTTGCTGAATATAACAAAATGCATTACTTTAAATACATACAAATATATATATGTATACACACACACACACATACTAGGTGTGAAAATGTATTTATGCACACACAGAGACACACATATACATTCATTCGTTTTACTTGATTATGGCTTATATGTCCCAAATTTTCAGTGTCTTTGCTGCCAGTATGAACATAGATAAAAGAAAACATTAATGTGGATTAAGGTACTAAGAATTTATCAACATCAAACCACCAGTGTTTTGCCTTCTACCCTTCTGAACCGTAGTCAATAGATCTAAATATTTTACTGCACCCTGGCCAATTCATTGTTTGATGTTTAAAAACTCACCCAGAATCAAAGAAAATTTATTAAATTTCAGCCCCCAAATGAGATACTATTAGCTTTGAAAGTCAAGTTTAACTGCGATATTGATGATTCTCTTTTTTCTGTGACAAAATTCACGAGGGAAATCCCTATGTCAAAGTACAAAAGCAGATTGCTAATACTAGAGGGAAAAAAACAATGTATAAGCAATGTAGGTGTAATACACACACAATGCAGCCAGTGGAAGTCCTTTTAACCCTATTAGTTTCAAACTCTACGTTTCAGTATTGGGGCCTGACACTCACTGAACAATAAAGTACAAAAGCCGTTTTTTAAATGGCTGAATTATGATAAACATATGCTGCTAATACTGCTGCAACAGAAAAGTACCTACTGGCTTCTTAAAGAGCATGGCATTTGATGTGAAGACTCGCAACCAAACACAAAAAAAAAAGAAAAACAAAAAAAAAAACACCAGAAGTTTTTGTGCTTGCAAATACTTCGATAAGTGGATCTCGTTGTCAATATGCATACTGATAAGCAGTAAGTGAAGCTGGAGCCTTCCTTTGAAAAAGACAAGGATTCAGGAAGAAGATTAAGCATATACTGTACAAATATCACTAGCAGTGAAAACAGTCTTCAAGTTGGCTACATGTTCACCGAATGGGAAGCTATAATGGGTGTGCCTGCGTGGAGTCATGCTCGATAGGCCACACTTACACATGAAATTATTAAAGTTCGAAATCAGTTTCATCACTTCATGGTTATTTGCTTTTTGAGACCTAGAAAAGTAATAACAGGAGTTGTGAGACCATGATTATTTCCTCATTCTCTAAGGAAGTAGGAGCAGTACTCACATCCTTACATTACGGAACTATCAGGCAAAGGTAAAACTCACAGGTTTATTGTTTTAAAACAAACAAAAAAAAATACAGGGAGAAAACCCATCCTAAATAGTTCAGCTTTATTGTGCAAATTTCAGAGTTTTTTTTTATTTAATGATACCTTTTTTCCTCCACGTGAAAAATCTAAAGCAAGCCTATTTTATGCGAGAGGTCTCCGTAGGCTAGCATTAGGCTCCTAATGCGGCAATCTAAAAAACCTAATCATCAAACCAGGCCTATTGCAGTGATTAAAAATGTCTAAAACCAGTTCCACATCCCTAGACTCAAAAATTAATAGAGAGGATGAAAAAAAATTATCTGTAGCCAATGTTAGTGTAGATTCTGGTAGTGTAGTGCTGTTTCTGATTCTGGTAAACATAATTTTGGCCAAGACGGTGAAAAATTGCAAGAGTGATTTTATATAGAGAATAGTGATTACTGCAAGAGTGGGCTGTTAAGTATGATCATTATATTTTTTAGTTTAGGCTTACATAAATGTGTCTGAAAACCATAAATGGATCCACAACTCTACTACAACACTCAAAACTTCTTAAAGCAAAGAAGCACAGTGACTTACGACAGTGTTTAACTTTCTAATTAATTAAGAGAGCAACATAGAAAACAACACTATGGTCACTCAATTTAAAATCAATAAAGTACTGATGAATTCAGATCAAAGCTAAAACTGAATAATAAACTGAAGTTACGTTATTGACTGAACCAAGGTGTAGAATTTGATGGGCTAATCCTTCATGTTCAAAAAATACATTAAAAATTCCTTGTTGATCAGAAGTAACAGCAGTTTTGCCTACAGTTCACTTTTATTCTCGCTGCTTTGTTTTCCCGGTGCACAGTTTGAGCTGATACAGAGACAGGGTGCCACATGCTAGCAAGTTGTAAATGGTGTTAAGGTGTGTTTATCCCTCCCTAACATCTTTGACTGATTACCTGAGATTTTAGTTCCTTATGCATTCTGCATGTGACATGAAATTAATAAAAATGTTTTTTAGAACTTCTTAAAATAGAAGGAAGCAGTTTGAATACAAACCACATCTTAGTCTTAGCCACAGTGGTGTTAGTATGTGGCTGATTTAGCTGCATAATGTCCATACCTCAAGAATGGAGGCAGTATTGCACAAATCAAGGACATGCACATTTACTGAATATGGTCTTTTGACTTCTTCCATGAGAAGCACTTCAACAGAAATGTAAATAGAGTAACTCATTTTGATGGTCAGGTCTTTGTAGAGTGACTCAAAATGATCATGGAACTAGGGAGAATAACAAAGAAACCTGTGCATATTGGTGGATGTTGCCAATATAGATTATGTTTCTAACAATATATCCATATATTGTCATTCCTGAGTATGGGCTCTCCAGGGAATACAGATCCCAAAAGATTTGCTGAAGGATTTGGCACACATGACACCCAAAAAAGTACAGACCAGAGCACCCTGTTGGATCCAAGAGACAATCTGTTAATATCAGTTTCTTACTACAGCCTGAGTCTGCCTTGAAAATAAGGAAAACACTCAAGAAGCCTATATTCATCTTATTGAATAAGGGTCTATATAATTACCGATACAACACTTTCCATCAGGATGTTTCAGGAATCAAGAGTCACTCCGTAAGTAGAGTCTGCCTGAGAGGTGATTGAATTGCTTAAGCTGAAGGCACTTTAAATTAAATATCTGAAAACTGGGAAACTATAGCCACAGTGAGTGAGTGAGCAAAATAGGCGAGGAATAATGTTGGGAACCAAAACAGTCAATTGAACTGAAAAAAAAAATCCTAAAACTCTTTTTATTGTTTGTTGGTTTGGGTTTTTTTGCCCCAAGAAGGCCACACCGTACTAAATCACAGCACATCATGCTTAGACAAAATAGTGCCTCATAGGAGTAAAAGGGAAAAAGAGCTACATGGTAAGAGTTGAATGGATACTTCTTACATAACCATCACAATTAGGTTTGATTACTCACAAAGGCCAGCAGACTGTTGCATATTCTCATCAAAGTAAGGAATATGTGCTCAAAGCCAAGAGTCTGACTTGTGTTGACAGTGGAGTTTTTAATTAGCATTTACACATCCCCTGCTGTAGGTAGCCATTCGTGAATGTAAATAGGCATACCAAATATTTCTTTGAATTGAAAATCCGCTATAGATTTCTGTACTAGCATACAGATTTAGTGACAGCTCTTTAGATTACTGACATGCAAATCTGTATTTAAATACAATACATGCCATTTCATAGGTGGCTTTTAAATGAACATTAATTAATGCATAATAGCATTTGTGTAAGACAACATCTCATAAAACTGATGTTTTGGGGATGTTTGGCTGCTTCTTTTTTTTCTTAAAGAGTAGTTAAGATTCCCAAAATTCATTTTCAATGTAGAATACTGTCCCAGGCTTACCTGCAAGTTGAATTCAGGCTTTCTCATATTATGACACACACGGACAAACACTACATGCTGTGCTGAATAAGATGCTCATTTCATCCAGAGTTGTTTTCCGCAGACATTGACCACTGAACTTAACTGTAGTTGCAGGATGTGCACTATAATACATCCTGTATTTCAGTGACCTTGGACCGAAAATGAACCCATATCTGGAGAAAATATCAGTTAATGCATTCAGTAATTCCACAGCTCTCCAAACAAGGATTTCTCTTTACTGAATGCAAACCACACAAAATTATTTAACCTTTAAAAAAAACCAAAACAAACCCCGCACCAAAAGGCAAAGACAAATGCACTCTGAATTAGTTATTTAGATATGTCTAAACTGAAAACAGTTAAGTACATGGATATGACATTCAGCAATGTCTTATCTTTGGTTTGTCAAGGTTTTTAAATCCCTGTTCAGCTGGAGTACCATTTTTAGCTTGGCTAGGTCAGAATGACACTGAACAATATGAGTGATGACACACTAGACAGCTATATGGACAGAGTTGTCATCAGTAAGCCAGCTGTGCTAACACCTGTATGTCCTGCACAACTGATCTTTAGGAACAAGGATCAAGGAAGTACTAGGAGGGGAACAAAAGTCTTTCATAAAACATTGACATGAAGAGGTGCTAATTTGAGACGGAGGAGAAATTGTAATCTTTTTTTTGTTTGGGTTTTTTTTATCAGAGAGAAATAATAACTTGTTTCCTACTAGAAAGTTCTTACAGCAGTCATTTAAAATGTTAATATTCTAATTGAGTTTTCTTTGTGATTTTATTGCATTTACACGTGCTCACTGTTTCAATAGTCTTGTGCTAGGACCAGTTTAGAACAATCACGGACCACAGGAATGAAAAGACTCAAGAGTGCACACAGAGAAGCAGGCTTCACTCTGTTAATATGTCTAAATAAATTAGAAGAACTACCTCTGGCAGTGACATTGGGCTAGGGAAAAAAAAATTAAGTTGAGATCTCTAAAACAAGAGCTTTAAAATCACTATAGAGATAACTATATTTAGTTACATGTCTATAACAAGAGTAGAGATCCTAGTTAACTCATAGAAATGTGGCTGATAAGTACACCTAAAAGTATAAGGTCATGTCTATTGAAGTCTGATTGTGAGAGCTAATTTATGCCTCATAGACGTTCTGTTTTTTTAAAGGCCTGATCAATTTGTGGTCTTCTTTCTGAAACGAATAATTCGTGCCAAATACACTGAGCATTTTTACTGAGCATTTTTCATTTGTACATTGACTTAAAACTGTTGTAAATTAATTTCTTAAAAGCCATGAAAGAACCATAATAAGGAAATGCATGTTATTGCTATGGACCACATCAGAAATATCAACCTAATGGTACGATGTTACTAATTCTCAAGTCTTCAGTGGTCCCACCCCATCCCCAGCTGTCTCTTTGTCCTATATTAAAGCTGTCATTAAACTGGACAAAGCAAGAGAATTTTGTCATTGTATTTCAGGATTAGTACAGTGTTTAGATTTTTTTCAACAGAGAAAACTGTGGGGCCCGTATCTCACACATAGCCAGTTTAGAGACATTTTGGAGAAGACAACAGGGGTGAAAGGGGAGCAGCAGTCAGGCAATGAAACACAGTGGTGGAAGGATTTCACGGCATGACCGCTGACAGGTATGTGTGAAAGTTGTTGTGCCAGCTGGCGTATGAACCTTTCAATCAACAGAAATGAAGTGCATTACAGAAGCAGATGAAGAGTTTTTCTGACCAAGTGACAGAAGGAAACGAGCACACTGGATAGGTGCTTTGATCCCTGAACTGTCCCAAAAATGTCAGAATGTGTTACTAACTGACATTAGGAAAGATTTTGGGGGGGGAATTTTTGTGTGTTTTTTACTGACTCTTTATCACATCACAGGGTTCATCAGCCTCAAAGGGTAGTGGGTAGCAGTCTGAGCTTGTGAAGACATGGTATTTTATTAACCTGTTAAAATGGCCAAATCCTAAGCAACCAGGGCTGGGATAGGCTGAAAATTATGCCAGGCCATAAAGCTTGTCAAGACTTTAATAGGTAAAAATACAAGAGGAAACGGAATTTTTTTGTGCCTGTACAGGCTGACCTACTGGGATGACTTCCCAGGGTGGTATTTCAGGCAGGCAGGTTAGAGAAGATGTACTAGGGAGGCTAAAGTAAAGGCGAGTACAGCACTGTACCGGGTGCCCTGATGTTGGCAGTGGGGGCTTCAAGGCAGACTTGGTGAGAAGAGGCCGGGACTGCCTGACACTGAACACAACTGTTTCCAGCTGTCTTCAGCTGACCCACCATGGGACACGGATGAGCCCAGCAGCCAAGGTGGTGGCCTCTCTGTGAAAATGTATGTAAGAAAGGGCAAAAACCACCACCGAGGGGCGGGGGGGGGGGGGGGGGGGGGGGCGGGGGGAAGTGAAAAATAGTTCTGAGAACAAAGCAGGGAGAGGGAAGCTCTTGAGGCGTCAGATCAGGTGTTTCCCTGCAGCCCTTGCAGAGAACTGTGCTGGAGTACATGTCCGCACTGTAGGTCATGATGCACCCCACGCCAGAGCAGGTGGATGGGTCCTGAATGAACCAAAGTCCACGGAGAGACCACACTGGAGCAGGTATTCTTGATGGACTGCAGCACATGCCAGAGCATGGAAACAGTGTGAGAAGCAGGAAGGAGGTGCAGAGAGTTGTTGCAGACTAACTTCAATCCCCTGCCCCTCATCCCTCCCCAGCACCTTGGGGCATGGCAGAGGAGTCAGGAGTGAAGTTGAGCCTAAAAGGCCAGAGGATGCTGATATTTTGTCATTGTCTCCAACCATTCAAATCTATTTTAATAAATAAACTAAAATATTTTCCCCAAATCAACTCTATTCTACCTATGGCAGTACCTAGTATGCAATCTCCCCATCTATATCTCAACACACAAATGTTCTGATCCTATTTTGTTCCCCTGACTTGTTGAGGGGGGAGTCAGAGAGCAGCTGGGTGGGAATCTGGCTGTTGGCCAAGGCTAACCCACCAAAAGCCCTCAAACTAAGAAGCAAAACAAAGGGAAGTCTGAAGATTTTAGCAGAGATAGAGTAATATGATTTCTTCCACTAACAGAATTATCATAACCAATAAGTTATTAACTATGTGTGCTAAAAAATCTAGTTGTATAAAATGAACAGATTTAGTGTCTCTTACTCTGTTTAAATCAACATGTTATTAAGTACAGAAGAAATTAATAACGAAATATAGTCTATCAAGGAGTATAACAAGGTTGTATTTATAGCAAACAATAACTTCTCAACATATTTTTGAAGGAATCATTTATTTTTCACACATAATAAAAGGACTATAGATGGGTTTTAAAATAAGACATTTACTTATACGCTTTTATGACATGACTTTTTAAGAAAATTCTTCAACTTGTATGTATTTTTGTTGCCGTATTGCATCTTACCTTAGGCTTGTCCCTTTTTTAAAAAGAACAGAATTCAGGTCATGTACATAAATTCTCTCAGAGGCCAATGTTTAACCCTGTTCTACTTCACCAAGTTTTTCACTTTTATATTTGTCTTCAATATTTAGATAGTATAAAACCAAAGTTCTTTTATGTTAATGGTTATCAGGAACTCTTGTGTAAATATTTCACTGTGAGGGTGACGGAGCAGTGGCACAGGCTGCCCAGGGAGGGTGTGGAGTCTCCTTCCTTAGAGGTCTTCAAAACCTGACTGAACACGTTCCTATGTGACCTGCTCTAGGTGGAGCTGCTTCTGCAAGGGGGTTGGACTAGATGATCTCTAAAGGTCCCTTCCAACCTCTACCACTCTATGATTCTATGAAATAATCCAGCTTCAAGTGTCAGATTAAGGTAGTTGAGTCTTGTCATGACAAGACTCAGGATAAGATAAAACCCAGCCTTCTAAAGAATATCTTGCAGGTTGTGAAGGATATGGAATTAACTGTTAACGGTATTTCCTCTCTTAGCACAGCACATGCTCCAGTCCCTCAAAATTTATACTTAATGATGTTTTAAAAAGGTGGTTCTGAAAAGGTCTTAAAAGAATCATTCTGGGCACAAGCACATCCAAGCACTTGTTGACAAAGCCAAAAGTACAATATTAGATTTGCTATCTGGTTGGATGGGAGGCAGGCAGAGTGAGGAGAAGCAGAAAGTGTTGTAAATGATCCCTTGTCTAGAGCTGTATTAGAAGCATGCACAGAGATTGTTTCCCTCAGCTCTGCATCTTCTTGCTTTGTTTGCTGAATGTTACACTCAAGTATACCAAAAGGCAGATGATCTAGTACCTAGATTGCTGTCTTCTGGAATTCTTGTAGTGTTAGAGTACAGAAAAGAATGAGGTCACTTTAATAGATACCAGTGTATACCGTTTTATCCTAAGATTACAAAGGATGTCTGTAAAATCCCTCTGAGCTCTATAGGCAAAAATTTAGCATTATGCATTGATAACACAGATTCGGAAGTGATGCAGTGGAATTTTGTGGATATTTTCTCCTGAATACATCAACATAGAAATACCACAATGTTCAGTTTCAAACTGCCATAAATATACCCACAGCTAACAGTAATACTCTTTCAACTGCAGATGATTCTGAACTTTATCCATTTTCTTTTTTGAAAACAAAAGCCGCTTCCAGAAATTCTATAGGGTGAAAGACAGGCTTGTGGCTCCTTTACTAGTATTTAATCCACTTCACTGTGTTCTGATTTTTCACTGTGTGAGAAAACCTTTAAGGACAACAGGATAAAATGGATACTTTACACGTAAGCTATGTTCATTAATGTTTGATAATTAGCTACCATTATGACGTAAGGTTTAGATTTTGGATATTTCCCAAACAAAGATCAATAATTTCCCTATGTTCTTCTAGGAGAAATGATAATGTCTAATTATGAATGATTTACAATCAGTTCTCTTTAGTTCCTGCTGAAAGGAGCATCCTGACATTTCTAATTCTTATATTTTCCTCATTCTTTAGGTTCACAAACCAGAAAGAATAAATTACTCTACTACTCAATAATAAGCCATTCAGGCCTAACAACTACATACACCAAGAACTAAGAAGCAGATGTGGCAACTAAAATTCTCACAGAAAGATGGCAGTTTCTTGATCCATTCACCACATCAGGAAAATCAGTACTAGTCATGTAACCTTCCTTTTTACCTTTCCCCAAACATTTCAATCCTTATGCATATACAACACGGCTTTCTAAATCAAAATGTAAACTTCCAATCCAGAACAATAAATTCTCAAGGCCAAAGGCATTACATGTTCATGTTACTGGAAAAAAAAAACCCCACAGTGCTTTCTGCATTACATAGATTTCCCAAGCCTAAAAGAAGCCAGCATGAAGAAGACGGGAACACAAAGGAAGACATTTTCTATCAGCACAGTTTGCAGCTGCTAAAGCACACATTTTAGGTACTGTCACTTTTTGTGAGCATTAGAGGAAAGAGAAACTTGGAAAACAGACCTGAAAATTAAATTAACAGCAGTTTCAGTGGACACAGAAAATAAAATAAAATAAGAAATACACTCCCATGTTGCTGGGAAATCAAGATGCGATAAGGGAAATGAACACTCCAAGGTAATAAAAACACTTCTTTTGCTCTGTGTTGCTCTGAACTTAAAACAGTTACAAAACAGTGAGTCACCAGAGCTACAGTTAAAACCAGCCTTTTCTCCCAAGTAATTAACATATACAGCTTTGTTGGACTTTCAAAGAATACTATGCTAGGACAAAACAGTACAAGTCAAAGAGACAAATTACTCAGTTTTTAATAAGGTTTTAAAAATGTCATGAAAGTCATTGACTACAAGTTAATATTTACTGTCTTTTTCTCTTTATTATCATATCAAAGATTAAAGTAGCATGCATAAAGCCAAATGTCTTATGGTCACCATGTCGCTTCCACTCTTCATATGACTAATAAGTCTTCCAGACTTCATATGACTAATAATAATATGCAGTCTGATCTAGGTGAACCTGCTTCTGCAAGGGGGTTGGACTAGATGATCTCTAAAGGTCCCTTCCAACCCCTACCATTCTATGATTCTATGAATACGCAATTCTTGGTCTACATTACAAAAAAAAAAAAAAAAAAAAAAAAAAAAAGAGTAGTTAATAAAACTGAAGTTCTGTATCTTAGAACGAACCAGCCATCTTGCCAACCTTTGAAGCTGTATAAAAGAATAGGAAAGAACTTGAAAGACATCCCTTCATTGCTTTCAAACACTTGGGTTATGGAAGAGGTATTAAAATAAGATTTTCTGGAAAAAATAAAGTCTGTTTTATTTACTTGACTTGCATCTTCCAAAGGAAAAACAATACTTTCATTATGAAGGGTTGGTAGAACAATAAATGGTATGGGGTTTTCTTTGTCAGTGTTCAACTTCATGTCTTGTCTATAATCTGTATACAGAAATGTGACATGTGAAGACCCAGACCCCAGTTGTAGTGCAAGCAGAATCGGAATCAGAATCATTCACTGTACAAGCATCCCCTTTTCTTATATCCCCCGTTTTTTTCTAAGCAGAATCATTTATTGTTCAGCAGCCTTCAGAGCAGCTGTGCTGAGAACTTGTTTGATACTTTCATCTCCTGTTCAAGCAGAAGCTCCTCCAATCAGTTGCATGTGCTTGCTGTGTTCACACACCAGTCCACTTCCTTCTCACACTGTATGGAGTTCTACATCTTGGTTTCCTGCATCTCCCTCTTCTTTGTTTAATTGCTGAAGAAGCAGCATAGTCTGTATCTGAGCATGCATTACTTGATTCACTGTTCCTGTAATCAATCATAAAGTGCACAAATCCTGCAATACAAAGCAAGCAACAAACAAATGCACCCAGTGCTAACAAGAAAACAATTCCCATCATTAATATTATCTTTAACCAAGAGCCCAGTCCTGACCACCAACTCAGCCTCAAAAAAGGATTCCAATCACTCGCTTTGATTTGTTTGGTTAATCCTGAATACTCTTATGTACTGACTCTAAGTGATCAAATTCATCCAACACATGCCTTCAAAATCCTCACAACTGTGCCTTGTGCTTGCAATAAAAAAATCTATGGCGGCTCCATACTGCAAAGTGTCATGTCTGGTCAATGTCTGATAACAATCCAGTTAGTGGTAGTGAAATGTCACGGTTAAATTTTGCAAGCCAACATCCTCACTTATTAAGCATTGCCAAAGCTTGAGCAGTCCCAAACCAGGGATAAGTGACCCTCCTATCCTTTCCGCTCCAGGCAAAGGATGCCTGTAATAATATTTACACTGAAACAATTGATGGACGCATGTCATATTTTCCATGAGCAGCATTAGAGCCGCAAGAACTAACCCTACTTGGAACTGTGAAGGCTGATTTATGCTTTTATACAAATTACACTGCTAGAAATCAAAGCAAAACTCGGTTTCTAACTCAACACTTGCATATAAAATGATAGCCTGTGGTGTAATGACACCATACGTAGTGTTTCACGGGGAACCAATGTTCCTGTCCAGATTCTTCCTGGGTTGTTTTCAATTTGTGGTGAATGTGCATGGCAAGGCATTCCATCATACATTGTGGGGGGTCCATGTACATTTGGGCAGCTGCCTTGCTAACATCTAACATCACTATGCTACATCAAACAGAAAGGAACCACCATAGACACAAAACGTATCTGCATGTTTTTGACAAAAAAATGTGACTCAAATGCACAATTTTGGTCCATAGCAGAAAGGACTGGAGGGTCACTTATTGAAATTTTTTTTGCAATGATCATCTGTTCTGGTGAAAAAAGTTATGCAAAAGTGTGGGTTGTTGAAATAACTGAGGGGTAGCTAAAGTCACTGTAGCATGATCTGCAATACGATTACCCTCTGCCAAAGGTCCAGGCAAAGGCATGTGCAATTGCACATGTGTAATAAAATATGAGTGTGAACACCTTGAAACATAACACCACAATATTTTAAGCTGGATAAACAGTTCAGGATTATTGACTTCCTTCAAAACAGTACCTTCAATCCACTTCACTATATCTGTAACATAAAGAGAATCAGAGATATTAAGCTTAGTTGTTGGAAATAACTAAAATGCTCGAGCTACTGCAGCAAGCTCCACCACTTGAGGTGAGCCTTTGATTATCTGAATGTCCTGATTCCAGTCATCTGTTTCTGTCCTCCAGAGCACCACTGCGTGATGCGTTTTTCCAGACCCATCAATAAGAGATACATGAGACAAAAGGATTTTAGCTCCTAGAGGAAAAAATCACTAAGAGAATTTAACAGTACATATTTAGGTAAATGTACAGACAGTTGTACTTGCATCTCCTGTTCACACAGAAGCTCCTCCAATCACCTGCATGTGCTCGCTGTGTTTACATGCCAGTCCACTCTTTCTTACACTGCATTGAGTTTTGCATCTTGGTTTCCCACACAGAAATAAAACCAATTTTAAAAATGCTTCACATTAAAATAACCTTTCCTGAATATAAGAAGGGCCACAGGGAATGATCTTTACTAGAATATGTAAAATAGGTTGAGGCAGGGTGAAAAGGGGCAAGCTTTCCAGAACAAATCCTTCTTCAGGTCACATCTGCTTTAATACACTGATAGTAAATAACATTTGTCATTTTAATTAGCTAGTTAAACATTTCACTGATAACTATATTAATTACATTATTTCACTTGTGCGTAAACCCCTTAAAGCTTCTAAGCTGTTGTTCTTCTGAGGTCAAACATACTCTAGGTGTAACGAGAAATTTCAATTTCAAATTAAACTTTTTTTAAATCTTCACTGGCAACTAACACTATTCACAAGTACATCCTACAGTAAGAGTAATAGATAACGGACTCTGTGAAGATCTATCTTTTTATCTGACTACATGACTGTAAGAGGTTAATAATAATCTCATTATTTCAGTTAACGAAAGAGTTTTTGGGTCCCTGAATATTTCCTTCCACTCTCCAGGTGATGGTATAAAAAGGCATGGGTTTTACATCTAAATATGAACCTCTGAAATCAGCTGAAAGTTCTATCCTGTTCCAGAGATAAGGCTAAGTCCAAAATGGCTTTGAGACCCTTTGGCAGCTAAGACCTGTCACCTAGCTATTGTTTCTGTACTTAATTATAAATACATTGTATTTCCCTATAAACAAATACTTGAAAATAGAGAAAACAAGCAATAATTTCTTAAATAAGGAGAGTGATAGGGATCTGCCAAAGGATGTTGCTGAATTAGTAAGATAATTGGCAAGTAAAAATGCCCACGCAATTTCAGGACCTGGAATTTAGAGCACTATGATGGGATAACTACAGAAAACATACCATCTAGTATCCTGAACTAACAGTTTTCTTTTTAGAAGACTATCACTGAATTTCAAAGAGAGACAGATGTACTTTTGTTTTCTAGCATTACATTAGCTAGGGCTAAAACCCTGTGCATGAAAGTAAGAATTGATCTTTTGTCTGTTTTAAGTGATCTCCCCAAGGTCCCAGTGCTCACTCCGCTGCCATGCAGAGGGCACTCTCTGCATCATGGATGCTCTCTTTCAGTCAACGCTTGTCCTGCTCCAGCTGGGTAAGAAGTCTATTGAGCTGACGCAGAGATTGATCTTTTCTTCTCAGCTCCATCTTTGCCTCGGAGAGTCTCTGCAAGCAGACAGAAAGCAGAGTTGCTTGTCAGCCCAAATAATTAACTTCAATTTATGCCATAGGCTATTAAACAAAGTGGAAAATAGACTGACTGTGAAGTAGATTTGGAGTATTACACACCAAGTTTTTATGAATTCTCTAGTAAAAGCGCTACTAACTCAGAACCCACCAGATTTTAGTATAACAACTATGCACAAATATGTTTTAGAAAATAAAGTGATCTATTGTTCAAACAGGTACTCTGCTACAGTTACTCTATTTACAAATAACAGATATAAACACAGCACAATTAATCAAGAGTACAGCACTAAAGAGAACAGAACATTCTCAAAACTTGAAATGAAAATTAAAGAATTCACAAAGAAAGGCAATAAACAAATTAGTATTTATTTAAATGTTCTGCACTATGCAGAAATCTCAGGATTAAAAAAGTAAGAGCCTACTATTCTGTTAGTGCATAAAGTAGAGCTTTACTGCAATTCTTGCTAAGACTAAGTCACTATTTTATGCTGCTTTCACGATTTTTAACGTTAGTTTTCCAATATGCAAAATAGTATGTGCATTTTTTTAAGGTTCCTCTCTATCTTAGAATTAACACAACATGCTTTAAATCAATTCAGATAAATCCAATAGATGACAAATAGCAGACACAACTAATTAATACAGAACCTGACTAGTTGCTACTCCTTTCTGCTGGGATAAATCAATACTTTTATAGACTGGACTATTAATAATATGATTTCATATTTTGCTAAATGTTACATTTTACTTACAGCTGTTAATTGCCTTTTTAGAAAGAAATTGTAATAGGTGGCTATAAACATTCTTGTACAAAATGCAAATTCCCTGACAGATTCTAAACCAATATAGAAGGATAGAGAAGGCTGCACGGTTGTAAGACTGAGCTCTTGTACCTTGTTTTCAAAATTTACAATATGTTTTCTGATGAAGTTTCAAGAATGTTCTGCATAATTTGACTTCAGCAGTACTTGACCTAGACTGTGAAACACAGTGAACGTGTATTATGCTGTGGATATGTATTAAAAACAGCATACACAAAAGACTGATAAAGATGTGGAGTACACTGAAAATTCAATCTGAAAAAGCTTCAGACCTAGCTAATCATCAAAGTCACTTAAAATATATGCTAGAGAAAATTTCCATAAAACAACAACGTACAGCATAAAACTCCATAATCCTGCAAAATGAACTGAAATCTGTGTGTTGAATAAATTCCCTTCAGATATTTCATACAGCAAAGAAGCAACCAGTTATTTCAACAGTGTATTTGTAGGTACAGTGCCACTAACTGGACTCTCTGTTCAGCAGTTAGCAAAATTCAGGCTGAAATTAATCACTGCTGTAAGGAAAAGTCAGGTGTTATATTTAAAAAACTCTAACCCCCTGAAATATTAATATTAGTCTTCCTCAAATTACCACATATTGAATAACTCTATTCTGCTTCTTATGTCTTTATTTTCAAAGATTTCTATTTTTCACCTAAGAAAATATAAACCTACAGATCTCACTCTTCCTCTGCCTTACTAGCGTAAAGATATCCAAAACCAGGGATGATGCCCTCAGAAATTCCACCCTAATGCTACCTGCAGATATCAAAGCTCTGACTGAACAGCTGAATTCCTGAATTGTCAGATTTTTCAGAAAAGTTGCTTCCAAGACACCAAATGTATATTATCAAGGATAAAAGTGGCCGTCTCTAATTAAAGAACAAAAAACATTATCGTCTGCCATTTACTGCCTTTACTGTTTGTTTGGTTTGGACTAAGTCAGCATTGAGGAAATACCTTTGAAAACAGAGTATTAATTCTTCACCTACAGTCCCATCTTTTGACAAACAAAGTTTCTTGAATAGAGAACAATGTTTTGTCAATGTTTTTTCCACCTCACTTTCCCATCTGATTGAAAAATCTGCTTTTAAGATGCAGTCACAGAACTGACAAGAGCTCTGGCTCTTGTAGGATAGATAATTCTGCTAATACTTTGATGCACGCAACTTTTGATGTAGAGGCTGCTGGAACAGTCTGGCTCTAAGATCCTAGGAGTCTAAATGCATGGAGAAAGACAGAATAACAGGAACATTATGAACATTTATTTCATTTTTTTTAGCTAGGTATCCTTTTATGGGGGTGAAGAGGTATCTGGTCCCGTATAAAGCCTTCATCACTCACCACAAATAGTGAAGAGACCCCACTACAAGTTAAAATCTCCTGGGAGTTTCTAACAAATCTTGCTGACCAATTGCAAATACAGGCCTATTAACAGGCAGTAACAAGGATGAAAGCATGAAGCCTAACTCTTTGAGAGTCATGGCCAGCAATCCACCTAGCTGATAATGAAAGAATACAGAAATGATTAAATCAAATATCTCACTGAACAGCTGCTTTATTATGTTCAAAACTTGCACCATTACTTACAGAAATATCCAAAGATTCAGACTTGATCTATCAATTATATTGTAATATTTAAGCAAAACATAAATTGATTTTAGCTCTCTAAAAGTAGTTTCAGCATTCACTTGAAGTTCCTTGGTACTGTGGGTTAAAGTCAAGCCTCAAATACAGTATGGAGTATTGTAAAGTAATGGCTGCTAAGCCTCTCTTTTTTTCCTTCTTCAGATTGATCTAATTAAAACCCTTGATAAACTTTATGGACTCTAATATTTCCAGCTGAGTGACTGAAACCAAGAGGGTGTGCCTCAAGGCAGCAAGGCAACAATGATAAGCAGCAGGTTAGCCACTAATTTCTCAGCCAGGGTAGATTGTGAAAGTGTGATGTACTGATATCCAAGAAAGTGTTCAGGAGAGAATAGGATAAATCAAGTTTAATAACTCTGCTCCTAATTGTTCCCTCAATGCTCCACTCTAATTACTTGGAGAACTCTCCTGACTGTCACCTGATATTAAGTTGTTGGAGGCTGAGTGTGGAGCAGTGAGATAATCAATAAACATTTAGTGGGGAGAAGAATGAAGATCCCGTTAAGCAGTGGGAACCTGCAGCACCCAAAGCCCTTCTGCTCATGAGAAAACCTATGGGAGAGCCATAGTGATTGCAAAGCAATAATCCAAAGCACTGTTTTTAGGCCTTGAGGCCTTTAGGCAACAGTACATTTGAGAAAAAAAGGTTAACACGGTCACCCTAATTACAGCCCATTTTCACATTCTTCATATATAAGCGAAGACAAGCCAATTAGGTAGAAAGGAAGATAAGGGAAGTTTTATTTGTATACTAATTAAACCCCTGATGAAATTAAAGGAAAAACATACAGCTCTGTAATTGTGTCTGAGAAAGGTCACTTCAGGTTCAGTTATCAGAAAAGCACAGCCTTGAGATATTTCACTTAATCCACAATATAGCCCTTATTTTGCCCCCCAGGTCTTTGTATTTACAAAAATAAGAAAATTTCAAAACCTGATAATGCATTTATCTTGAAATGCTTTCTGTGGACAATTACAATTGTTATAAAGTTGAGGCTAAATACGATAAGAAGAATGAAGGTTTTAAAAACCTAGTATGTCTGCACATAGTTCTGCAAAGATGCTGAGCTTTCACTTTTCAAGCACAAGTGAATCTGAACCAACTTAGAAGACAAAGTCCAATTTACTGACATTCCATAAAAAGCCAGTTATCTATTTAGTTCAGATGTTTAAGCATTCAGGTGCTAATTCTTTCCTCTACAGTCTACCAAAAGCTTATAGATCAGTTGAGTTTTCATCAAAATCCTTATAAGGAGCTCCCTTTAGAGATATTTTAGATTCACTCTTTTTATTTTTTTCCATAAACTGAGCATGAAGAAACATTTGTTAGACACAACAGCAAGTAACTGATAGCACTGAAAAAAATTCTCATTTGATGTCTGTCAGCTGGGTCCTTCCATAAATAATTTTAACAAGCTTAGGCTTTGCAGTAAGGAATCTCTTTCTTCAAAACCAGTCACAAAACCAAATCAAAGTTAATACTGTCATTTTTTACACATAAAAAGCGCTCCATTCAAAAGATAACAGATGGACAATCACTCTAGGCGAATGATAACAGTCATACAGGTTAAATTCATGCAAAGTATGTGTGACACATTTATACTGACAGCATATTTTCCAAGATCAACTAAACCCAGATCAAACTGCTTACTAAATTAGATTTAAATTACGCAGACGCAACACAGCACTACAAGATATGCAAATAACCTGCAGTATGTGTAATATGAACTGATTTGTGAAATGAAAGATTTTCTCTTCAGGATGAAGTTTTATATATGTGTTTTCTATTTACATGCAAAATATTACTTTTTTAAATATCTGTTCACTGAATACATCCTGAAAATTATCCTAAGCACATAACTAACAAAATTTCCCAATTAAAAAAGAACATGAAGTTTAGTAAATGTCCATTCCTCCAACAACTGAAACACACCTCCCATTATCTCTGTTGGCAAATATAATCTTCAGGATGACCTCTGAGTGCCTCTCAAAGGGTAACCTAGAGAAGACTTGCATTTTCAAAAGGTCCAAATCCAAAATGTACCAGAAGTTACATTATTATTTAATGTCAACTGCACTTTTAATGTACATGACTGCAATGCAAACCAAATAATATTAGCTCAAACTATACAGCCAAATTTCCATAGGACATTTTCTGAAAACAATTCTTACTTAGCAAGAACAACTCAAAATGAAACTACTTTCAAAACAGATTAAAAATCTCAGAGAAAAAAAAAAGTTCTGTGGCAAAAAAAAGTAACAGAGTTCTCATCAACACATTTAAAAAAAAAAAAAAATCTAAGACATACATTTAGACCTATGTCAACAAAAGATGGATTTAGCCTTCACAACTGGAAAGCAAACTGCAATAATAACATGCTACATAAGGATTCACTGTGTTTCATGGTGGCTGCAGTAGTGTCTTAAAACAGTTGGAAACTAACTCCATGTGGCTGTTCTGCTCTTGCAAAGCAAAGCTAACCTGAGGCTGACCACCCATGACATCCCTTCAATAACAAATGGTTTCACATGCCCTTTAAACTTCTCTAAGAAATGTGAGTACTCAAAAGGACATTTGAATGAGCATTTTTTTCATAAGCTAGCATTCTGAAAATGGACTTACCTAATGTCTCTTCTCTGAAGTATTATGATGAAGCATTGAAGCAGTTAAACACAGCTTACAGATCCCAGTGTATCTAACAAGGTGCAAAATGGCTCTTCATGTCTTTGAAAGTGCCCTGTGTAATGAAGTCACAGAGCTCGAGCAGGTCTACTAAATAAAACAGTAACGTTACCCAGCACAATGTCTTTAATAATAATCAACAAAATCCTAATGAACAAAGGGATACTTGCAGACATAATTTCACATTTCTGACACAATGTCAAATATAAAGGCTTATCACTATTTTAGAAAAGAATTCCTCATAAAATTGGAGCATAAACTATGTTGCCAGCAGAAAGCTTTAGCCAAACCAGTAACATAAAAAAGTCAAGCAGTCGTCTACAGACAACTGTAAGTTAAATGATAGTTCAGGTAGCTCAAAAAGCAGCTGTGATATTACAGTTAATCAACAAGACCTAGAACACTTCAAGAAATATTTCAATAAAAAATTTCAAGGGCCACTCAATGGATTGGGTGGGGAAAATGTGTACACCTATCTCACAAGAGATTTTTTTGTACAAGTCATTTGAAGTTGTAGTTACTCACATTGTGACAGTGAATAGCATTACCCGTGAATGTCTAGACGGTCCATTTATTGACTGAAGCTTAGCTCTCAGACATCCAAGCAGGTTTATGCACTACAAGCACTTTACCTGCAGTGATTCAGGCTGGATTACAGTACCTCAAAGACTTAAAGCTAGGTTTGATATCTCTGTGCTACAATGCAGGTTCACTTCTCAAGAGAGAAATCTACTCTGATGAACAAGAAAGGAACTTATTTTTCAATCACATTAGCTCAAAATATTTAGCAAAGGATAAATGGAAATGCTTTAAGTCACTGAGCTGCGTATGCTTTAAAGTTATTGTGAATGAAAAGAGATTATTCCTTTAAATACAGCACCTATTTTTTAATAATTCCACATAATAACACTTCTTCCAGAAGAGGTATTCTATATTCACAGGTCACTCAGCTTCAAGATAAGTAAAACTAAACAAAACTTTGAGAATCTTTATATCAACTGATCACAAACGGTCCACACATGGGGTAGATCCTTGTGGACCACTGTTACTAGAAAACATAAGCATTGGTGTTACCATGTGTCAGCTGGACAAACTGTTGCAGCATTTGAAGAGAAACAGAAGCTGAAGAAGTTGAGGGACATCTCTCTGAATATCAAGAAGCACTGTGCCTGCCAGACATACACTAATCCATCAGAGATAATAATTAAGCCCAACTTTTAAACAATGCTTTGTAAAATATTAAAGTACATAATAAAATTTGTCCATGTGATAATCTAGACATTTTTATAATCTTCAGTGCTAAGTGAAAATGTTAGTATTACTGGAAAGCTCCAGAGAAGGATTATATCACTTTAATGAAACAAAGGTCTTTTTAGAAAAACTCAGGCTTTGCTACTCTTAAGTGTACTAGAAAAAGCCTTGATGACTCACTCCTCATTCACCTTTGCCATGCTACCTCAGGTTTGATGTTTCTTTCTTCTCCCCTGAAAAGTAAATTTCTCTCTCACTACAACTGCTAACCCTGTGCAACTGCAGACTAGACAAGATCCAGCCCTGCAGGAGCAGCAGTTTTTCAGTGCTTTGTCAGTGTCATGCCTTTAAATCAGTTACTTAAGTGCCACAGAAAAGAAATAACCCTTTTTTTTTTTACTGTTTTACCCTGATAGACCCTCAGCTTTATAGTTCTTACAGTTTCAATATTTCAGAAAGATGGTTTATACCTCATGCTGCAAAAGAAGACTTTTCATAACTCTCTTATGTACCTGTCTTGTGTATGAGGCACCAAACCTGACAGGGAAACTAGTGCTGCTCTGTAACACTGCTCTCTGCTAAACACTAGCATCTGCCATACTGTTGCTTAATTTTGCTACACATTATCTAATAGTGCAGGCTAGCACACAGTATACAAGATAAAACCAGCACATTTTTATGGTTTACAAGTGCTACTGTATCACATGTACACACATAGAAATATTTAGCTGGATATTTATGATGACACAACATATTGCACCAGTTCCTTGCATTTCACAATAATGAGAACTGGGCTCACACCATTTGTCTCTAATCACGTCCTGCTGGTTTTAACGATTATGTACTACCAGTGACATTTCTAAACCCAGGAACAGATTATTTTAAGTCCTCCAAATTATTCTTCCATTGCTTCTGCATCACTCCATTTGTTTGGAATGTCAATTTATGCCATCTAAAGTTTTGATCCGGCTTCAGCAAAAGTCTTTCATTTTCTTTACATAATGAATTGGACAAATCTGGTGTTTTTATTGTGGCACTAACGTGAATGTGGAATTTGGCAGATTTATAACTTCATACAGTTTACATTCAAACACTGTCCTCTCCTTCTAGAAGTGTTCTGATGAAATAATGCATTTGTATTCAGGTATATGTGTTTCCACTGACAGCCCCAAATGCTGTTTAGTGTATGCATATTTTATTTTAATATTATGCCAGACACATCTTGCTGCATGAAGTATCTGCAGGGGGAAAACACGCATACATGATTCTCTTTATCCCTTTTACTCTTTAAATCTCAAAAAAATAAGAGTGACTTGATAAATATGTCATTTCATACTAAAAGGTCTGGATTTTAACACAGGTCATCCATATCCTTTCCTTCATTAAAAACTGGTGAGTAGTCTTCTTAGCAGAAAGGACAGATAGAGTAAAACAAAATTTAACTGATGTGAAAGGCAACTTCTAAATCATTCTGTTGAAAAAGTATCAAAGATATATTACATCCCAATATTCAGTAAGAAGATCAAAGTGCTATAAAAGGACATTGACTGAGTGTCTCCCTTCCCTTTAGATATGCCTTATGTCATACCATGTGCCAACCAAGAGCACAAACCTTAAACAAGAAACACATTTTTCTGAGCATAGTATACACAGGACCTGAAGCAGATATGGCAAACACTGACGATAACAAATCGCTGCAACTGTCAAATTGAATTATTATTCATATTTTACACTTTTGTTATGTTTCCTAAGATAAAATGGCACCCTAATGGTACAAAATGTGGAAAATTACTTGTTTTGCTTTGCCTATAGAAACAATAGTAATAAGTATGTCATATTATTAAACATATTGGGTGACATCACACAACCAAATACTTTAGTAGATTATCTTTTTTTTTTTTTTGTACACCACTTATTCCTTCATTCTCAAACCAAAGAAATTTTATTGTATGTAAGCAAAGTCTTATTTATAAATAAAAGCTAGGGATTGTTATGTAGAATTGAGAATCTTAAATTACTAACTTTTAAATAACTTATTTATTCTATAGTCCACAGACAACATAAATAAACAAACAAAACACCCAATAATTAAGGTGGTTTTAATTTAGCTAGAAAACATTTTAAAAGGTCCTTCTAACTGAAATAGTAAAAAGATTTATGTAGCAACTAGAACTTCAGTGGGTTTTTCATAAATACTGCAAAAGTCAACATAAAAATTTAGACAACATTAAAAAAAGATAATTTCTGTCTTGATTTTATTAATCTGCTACAATTTTCTAGAGCTTCTGTGCTTTCCCTGATTAAAAGAAGACAGTGGAAAGTTGTATAAAACTTGAAAAAACTTGCCTTTGAAAAATCATCAAATACCTAATGAAAATAGAGGGTCAAATTAAATTCAAAGACCAAATTACATGAACAATAGGCATAGCTGCTGTCATTGTACATAGCCAAGAAAGGAGTCCAAAGTGCAAAGGAATGCATCTCTTGCTTTATCCTATATGTCAGTTAGATCCATACTTAACTATATTCGAATAGCTTAACTATATTCCAACAAGTATTTGAGACTTAGTTACTTATGGGTTCATAAGAACATACAAAGATCTTTACAGAGTTTGCTTCGTACAAATAGGAAGGGAGACCACGGGAAAAACTGACTTGGGTGAAAAAAAAGACTGGGCTCTACAGACATCCTAGATAAACAGCAGAAAGACGCCAATCTATGTTTAAAGGACTTGTATATCAAGAACATGTATAGCAGAAAGTCCTACACAGTGATATCTAAACTACTAGAAAAAACAGGGTTCGGAATATATATTTTAAAATATCACATGCTGTTTTTAAAGATCTATTGATCCCCTCTGCACATCTCAAGGTAACAAAGTTACTTTGTAGTTGACCCAATAATATAACAAAGATCTCCTGGGCACTGGATTTAGCAAGAAGCCGTTCTGTATTTCTGAGTGAAAATTGAAACATAGTTGAAGGTTTGAAATAACAGGGATAAATGGTATGTAAGTACATATGCTTAATAATTACACACTGTAATTACACAATAATCCCGTTTTTCTTCCAAATTACATGTCAATAAATCTTTCTCACTGCACTATAAATTCCAAGGTCATGGACAGAGGTGTTTATTAGTATAATTACAATGCAGCACTAAAACCATTAAGCTTTTAGATCCTGATATTGTTCCACTTATTCTTCCCTTCTCCCAAGGGAGGTGAATAGTTCCTACCAATATAACAGTAGAAAATATTGCAAGTTACTTTTGAGACTATTATTTAAAAGCTTTAGTTGATGCAATTATTTTGTTTGCCTTTTTCTTTATTTAAGCTTTGACAGAATGTAAGATTTTTGTCGTCTTTCTTTTTTTAATAGCACAGTGTAAGAATTCTCTGAGATAGGCAACGGTACTACATTGTACAAATGTACTTAAAATAATTCTAGATTTCACAGTGTGTCACTAAAATCAATATAATACACCAAAAAGACCTAATGTCTTAGCCATCTGTTGAGAAGTAACTGCAATTCAAATTACCAATTCTTGTTTCCACATTAGTTTCATTACTCCCATTCCCATTAGTTTAATTATTCCAATTCACAATTCTACCTGTCTTGGTTACTTGCCTTCCTTTGTAAACTATAGGAAGAGCACTTAAGTGCATGATTAGTAAAATGGCTGTTGAAATCAGACCAAGACCAAACTTACTCTGTAATTTTCTGTAAAAGTGAAAACCTATTCTTACTTGAAAATCAACTCCTGCTCAGAATTAGCTTTCAAAGACTAACTAAAGTGGTGTTAGTAACTATAACATTCCATGACCAGTGCTTGCACTAGGTTCCTATATTACAATTCTTTAATTTCCTTAAACTCTGATATGTTCAATATGCGATTTTTTTCTAACATGGAGATGTCTTTTCTTACTAGATAAATAATGTCTACACCTGACTAGATAGAATATAAATGTAACAAACTGACAATTCTTTTCACTCTTCTCTCAATGTGAAGTAGACAAAAACCACCTGAACAATATTGTTACTACTAACCCATTAAATAGTGTGTAGTATGGCAATTTAAAACATAACCAAAAAAAAAAAAAATCATTCACCTGGTATGAATACATGTTTGAATTCCAATGTAAAACCTTAACATTACAAAAACTACAGTGAACTATTACCAACATTCAACTTGCAAACCTAAAGCAAATAAGAACTGCAGAGGAAGGAAGGAGTAAGACAATAGTAAGACAATGGTAAACAGCGTCTAATTAAACTATGTATGACTCAAACTGCAAGATATTTGTGATAGTGAACTTCATGTTAACACAAATCATAACTAGTTCATAACTGGAAATTTTAACTTTATTCTTATTCTGCTTATTATTTACATATTTTCCAGAAAGCCTGACTAAGAAAAGTTAAGGCAGACCTTCAACGATTTTGGTTGCTAGTTGCTTGGTTGCTTCATTGATGACTGTGGAGCAAATACAATACTTTTCTAAAGGCCATGTACTGACCTCAGTCCCTCTAGAGTACTCATGCTGATACTGATGAATGTTCTAGGCACAGAACAAAGAAAATACACAGACCTAACAACCTGGCTGGAAATAAGTTAGTTCAGTGAGGAAACACAGAGATCAATATTCCTAATGAGGTGATCTCTAAAGTGGAAACAGAACAGGGCAACCCTTGGACCCTGAATCTTAGGGGCTAACCAGAGAAGCAAAGAAAGGAGAGCTGTGCACAACATAAAGAGATGTTTTCAAAGTGCTAAATAGAATAGAGTGCAATTATTTATTTGTAAGAGAGGATTTAATGTACAAGTTTGTTGTTTTGGTTTTCCTTTAATCACAAACTAGACAGAAAGACTTAAAACAAACAAACTTCATGGACAAACCACAGAAAGGAGAAATTTAAGATGAAGTTTAAGTTTTCTGAAGTGCAGACTGAGTAGACTTCACCACATGTCAATTCCTCTTCCCCTCTGTGAAGAGAAGCTCTCAGGTCCAGTCCACAACAGGATGCTCTCTATGTGTCTCTCCTATTATGGAAAGACAGCAGCTGCTAGAAGGACATTTGGAAAACTATTTCTTCCCATACACCTGAATTCCATGTACAATGCATAGCAGTCTTTAAACAAGAAAGCACAAAGGACCAGCTCCAGGGCAAGACTTTAGCTCACCTAACTCTTTGAAGACTAAGAAGTTATCAGTAGTAGAAGTTAGATAACAGAGGAGGAGAATTGAGCAGGCTTACTTATTTTAGCAGTAGTGTTAACACAAACTGAAATACATGACAAAACTGTTTAACCTGTAATTTAATGTAATAAGAAAACATATGACCCCTTTCAACTAAGAATTGGGCTGATGGCAATGCTAATCCATTCTTACCTACCTTATAAATTATTTAGGTGTTCAGAACATAGAGAGTATGGGAACTAAAAAAAAAAAAAAAACCTCACATTTAATTAATGAATTATGAATTTTAGTTTCTAACTTATTCAGAGGGGAGCTTGCTTCTCCTTAAGATGCTAAATTTGATTAATACAAATTCTCTATTAAGATAGATGCTAATGGTAAATAGTGATACTGCTTTCTAACGAACTGGTTTTAGTTCAACTGGGCAACACACAGAAATCCTGTTTTTTTGACCAAGTGACAAACAAGTTTCAGGGTGCACCCAAATCCTCAGTTCACCCAAACCTTAACAGTCTTTCCAGTTTAAGATATCAGAGTTTAAGAAAAAAATTATTTTTCAGGGAAAATACGTGGAAAATACATGTATGAAGAGGCAAAGCAACAAACAGCAGCAAATCATATACCACCATCTGAAATCCACACCAAGAACAGCAAGCCTGCTCAGGGAAAATACGCACTTCTAACAAAGCTAGAAATCTCAGTCTCCATTAGAATCTGATTGGTTCAGATCTATCTGCTTAGCAAAGGATACTACACTTTCTGCACACAGAATATGCATGTAATGACTTAAATGGAATAACAAGAGAAAATTAACACTGTAAAACCTTTACATCAGAAAACATTCTTCCACGAGTGTTAGCAAAGCAATAGGATGAGACTCTTTACTCTCTTATGCTGTCATAAGTCAACAGCAGCTTCCCCAATCTCTGCAGAGTAAATAAAGCACAAATTTAGGGTATCTTTTTCTAAAGCATGTATGGAACACTATTTTTAGGCAGATCAGTAGCAAGCTACATGATTTAGCATATATTGCACTTGAAATGCGCACAGAGTTATTCATTAACAATTTATAAGACATGTTCCATAAAGTAAACTTTAAATAAATACTAAAGGTACTAACATACCTAAAAGGAGGCAAATATACACCCCGTGACTGTCCATAGGTAGAAAAGGTATTCTACTGGCATTAAGACATGTTTGTAAAATTATTTCTGCTATAGATGCCTGTTTAGCATTTGTGTAAAAGTTTCTCTTCAAAGACAGGAGAATCGGCACAAGTGATTTAGCTCATCTAATAAAAAAGTGGTGTAAAATAGTTGCTTAGTTCCAGCTGACCTTGAATGTAATTGGTTACCTTGGATGTCTCTATGGTACATGCCATTAAAAAGATAAAAATATACAGGATTAAAATCTGAACTGATAAAGCTAAGAAATTAAGTACTACTCCTTTAATAAGCCTACTTTATGAAAGTACATGAATACCAAAATATCTCCTTACTGATTGCTGTTGAAGTGTGAATAAGTTTTAAAGTAAGTTATCAAAAGTAAATGAATCTATTATTTTTTTCTCTTTGTTTAAAACCTATAAATAAAGAATTTAAAGCAAAGTTTTTTTACTCCATAACATTCTGCTCCATCTGGAATCACTTGTACATAAACCCATTCTCCAACTTTTTATTTACACTTAGTCTAGACTTATAGATTATTCTGTATATTAAGATGAAGAGGGAGGCATTTTTTTCTATTCTAGTTTTTCAGTGCAACAGTTCTTGTTTTTCAATACTTTCATACTATTTAAGTTTTAAAGATTATGCAACTGCAAGAACATTGTTTTACAAGGTCAAGGGTGATTATTGCAGAGATGAGATTGTTTCACTGTACTGCAAAACAAGAGCTACAAAAAAAAAGTTTCAGTCATAAAAACCAATTAGCCAAGAAAAAAGGGTCTGTTATTTAAAACAGAGCATGTACAAAAAACATTTCTACTTGAAATTATTAAAGCCATGAATACAGAGAGGAAAAAGTAGTTTATGAAAAACTTGTTAAGTCTTAAAAACCAAAACTTGTAGAGTGCAAAATTTTCTAAAACTCCTTTTACCCCCTGGTATCAGAACACTGTGTGTTAGATTGTTACCCGATTTTAGGAAGTATTTATTCAGCACAGGTTTGGAACTGTAAAAACCAATGATGAAAACTGAAGGCAAGATGATGACTTAGGAAGTATCCATTATAAAAACTTATATGCATGATTGAAAAAAAAAAAAAAAAAAAATCAAGAAACACTAGTTCATGAACACTTTTTGTCATGCTACCATAATTGATCTTGTTTCCTTGATACAGTTGCAGTTAACAGGCTATACAACCACAATGCCATGTTGTGCAAACTATCGAAATAAACACTATGAAGAAATTAAACAACATTCTTGTATTTAAACAGAAGCTTAGGGACAGCATCTGGTAACAAATCTACAACTTAAATTTGGTTCAAGAATTGCAAATTATGGAGCAATACCCTTAGAAAACCAAATCAGTGTAATTCCAAGTGTTAAATTTCAGCTCTAAGGCACACTTCATCAACTTCCTTAGCTTCCAATCACAACAGCTATATTACACGGCATTGTGTCTTCACAGCTTGCAGGTATAATCAGGCATTTACACTAAATCAGGTTGTTCCAGTAGTAAACAGCTGCTCTAGAGTTACAGAATTAGGATACATTTTAGGAGCACTGCTGTCTTTAAAAAATTATCTAGCCTTTAATTAATAAAAAACAGAAGCTGTGAAATATAATTCAGTGTCTAATAATCCATGTAATAGATGTGCTTAAGACTCCATCTTGTATTTTAAATGGCTGCAAATGACTTTTTGTTTCATTTCCTCTGGACAAATGTAAAGGTATATTTTACCTATGAAGTAAAACATGGTGAAATACCATGCATTAATGCATAAAGAGTAGACACTAATGAAGATTTCAAATAACATGTCTTCTATTCCTTCCCTTCCTTATGATCCCAATATCCATTTATAATTCTTGAATTAATTATTTCCCAAAGAAATCAAACACAAGTCTAATGGCTCATATACACTGCAGTTTTATCTGAATCAAAAAAGCAATAGTACTAACAAGGAACCTGGCAAACCTTGGATAAGTTTATTCTTACATTGAAATGAAACAGCCAAAGTTAGGGGACTAGGAGGGAGAAAAAGATACTAAAACCAAAAGGAACATTGGATATATCATTGGTTTTCACCCTTAGTGATGTAAGGCATTTTTAATAAATAATACTGCTAATGAAAATCCTCCTAAATAATTTTAACAATATCCTTCAGCTTCTTTCGCTGTAAATCACGTTCAGCTCTGTTGCAAGTAATTTTCCTTGACATCCCTTTTCACTGTTGTATTTTCAACACTGGTTCCTGACATTTCTACTCGTTTTGTAGCTTGCATCTTTTTGGTTCTTCTCCCACCTGTTGACATTTCTTATCACTTCCTCTCTAAATATTCTTCAGCATCACAAGTGCTTTTATTTCTCAAAATACCAGGGAAACAGTCTTTTGCTGAACTATCAGTTCACAAAAGAATACTGGGAGGTGGAAAGACAGCAGTAGGGCTGAAAAGCAGACACAAGCAGCAAATTCTGCCTTTTCAATTTATTTTTAAATAAAAAATAGCTTAAAGCTGCAGAGCTCAGGTCACCACACATTACTGGCTTGCCATGACAACATTTTGTCTCTTTGCATGTAAGATATCCACCTAGTTTCAAAACTTTTATTCTCTTTCTGCTCCTTGATTTGCTATCAGGGATTCTCCTATTATTTCTTATGTCTGAAGTACATGCTAAATCCAAATGAAGAAGGATCTTTCTCTGCCTCACCTAGCACATTCCAAACTGATACATGCATTCTTGACCTTAAGAATACATTCAGAAACAGCTAATCCATGTTCTAAAATATTCTTATGATCTCTATCAAAAAAAACAAAGTGTTCTTGTACTTCTTCCTGCATTTTTCCTAGTCTGAAAACACCACGTGACAGCTACAACTTCTGTATCTTATGTACCATGCAAAACCCAGACACTTCACAATTACAGGTATTAGTGTACACCTCCCAGTCCCAAAAGCAGAAAACGGACATTATACCTTGAAGTTTCATCTTAAAAGCATTTTTGAGTACCCTAAAATTCCAATGGACTGAGTAATATGTGTTCAATTACTCCTATAATTTTATTTACATATGAACTGCAGATTTGGCTTATTCACTAAAAGGTAAATTTCTGATGCTTATTTCAGAAAAATGATCTTTTTACCTTTATAGTTTCACTAAAGAATTGGGTTTATCTGCCTCTTGACTGAAGTGCAATTCCAGTTTATTATTTAACTCCTGTAGGTGTTGTGTCTGTTCATTCAAAAGTACTTGTGCCTGACACTCCCAACGTAATGCATTCTTTAATTTTTCATATTCACTTTCAAATCTCTCATGGGTGATCAATTTCTGATAAGGGAAATAAGTTCTGCTTGACTGTGTAAGTGTATTCACTTGTTTAGAAGATCAACTTTCAGAGTTCCACATATCAAATTTTAAAACAAAAGCACGCTAAAGATGAATATTTAGGGTTTTTAACATGAAGACAGATCACTGAAGAATAAAATGTCTGACAACTTTATTCACTGTACTTTTTCAAAAAACCATTCAGGGTACTGCAAACAGCATGCATTCATTATTCTACTCAAATTAGCACCCCGGGTTGTAAAGAATCAATATCTAGAAGGGAATATGCAGATCAATATCCCACATTTCAGTGCATATCTTATTAACCTTTGTAAATGCCTTCCTGGACTCTTTCTCACCTACCCAATGTGTTCCAGAAAGAAGAAATAGTTCTTCATGGAAAATCATCCTCTACATTTTAACACAATATAAAATGTGACAATTTCATCTGTCTCAGAATAAAACCCATTAAAAACACAACTGAAGATTGTTAGATATACCCTTGTCCATTTGAGTATAAACATCCATTTTACCAGCAAGTAACAAGACGAAGAAGAATTAAATCATCTATTAAGTACACTCTGCTTTTAAGTGTTTTGATTGGGACACACTGACAGGTCTATCAAGAAAACCTCACGATCACCCTTGAGTACAGCTATAAAAAAGATTGCTCATTCTGAGACACGATTGTATCGGTTATGCTGCATACTCATAAAGTACATATAAAAATCCTTACCCATTCACTCTCTGAGCTCATATTTTGTGAACGTAACATAAACAAGCATAGGAGGAAAGGTGCCCAGTTAACTTCCAGCACACTAAAGCAAGACAAGTTTCTTCCCCTTCTCTACAGACTGATAGTGAAGTTACATTGAGTATAGAATCATTTAATCACAAAATAATTTTGGTTGGAAAGGACTTTTAAGATCAAGTCCAACCCCTAACCTCATATTGCCCAGCTCACCACTAAACCTGGTCCCTCAGCTCCTCATCTACAGAGCTTTTAAGTCTCTCCAGGGATGGTGACTCAGCCACCTCCCTGGGCAGTTGTTCCAGTGTTTAACTCTCTCAGTGAAAAAGTTCTTCCAAATATCCAATCTAAACACACCCTGGCATAACTTGAGGCCATTTCCTCTTGTCCTATCATTCATTATCTGGGCGAAGACCTCCACCTCATTACAACCTCCTTTCAGGCAGTTGTAGAGAGTGATCATGTCTCCCTTCAGCCTCCTTTTCTTCAGACTAAGCATCCCCAGCTCCCTCAGCCATTCGTCATCAGACTTGGTCTCCAGACCCTTCACCAGTTTCATTGACAGTCTCTGGACGCACTCAAGTACCTGTCTTTCTTGATAGGAAGCAAACCCACAGAGACAAAATGGCACCAATTCCTCAAACACTGTATCTGTTACTCACTACACTGTCACTTCAAGTGCTTAAGAAGCTTTTTTGTTGTCTCTCCTCATTCCTGACTGACAGTGCTATTTTAAAGGTTAGTGAACCCATAGCCTTTAAGTAAATCAATCAGGGACAGCAAAGGGTCAGAGGAATGTGGTGCATAGTTGCTAACTGAGAATGTAGAAGGCTTTTTTTTCCTTTCCATACACTTACTCCTTCAAAGGAACAGCCACACTAAAATCTGCATTGACAAGCTCAGAATAGAACCTGTACTCAAAGACACAGTATTGTAATACTCAGAAATATCCACATAGAGTTTAAAATACTACATTAATGCTTTATGGACTTCTCATGGACATACTTATTTGATATCCACATTCCAGCCAACTTTACTGTGTTGAACTGAAATCTAAAAATCCTTTTAGGGCATATAAATAACACCAATATTTCCACATAAGGTAGAAAACCTGGGTTGCTGAAGACCAAAAATGGAATTTACATGGGATACCTCTTTCTACAAATCAAAGAGAAACTCCCATGGAAAGGAGATACTTCTAAATAGCAACAGAAGAAGAGGAAACAGCCTTAAGTTGTGCCAGGAGAGGTTCAGGCTTGATATAAGGAGGAATTTCTTTACTGAAAAGGTTGTCAGGCCAGCCCAGGGAGGTGGCGGAGTCACCGTCCCTGGAAGTGTTTAAGAGATGGTTGGATGTTGCACTTATATGGGCTGGTGGTTGATAGGGCTAGGAAAAAGGCTGGACTTGATGATCTTAAAGGTCTCTTCTAGCTGAAACAAAATGATTCTATGATTCTAAATATGCCTAACTTACAGTTTAGTGACATTTACAAGGTAAGTTTTCCGAAGATTCTGTTAACAGTAGATTGATTTTATACTCATATAAAAAATTGTATAAAATGGAGGTTCTCTAGTGAGCAGTCTTCTCTAAATCAAATACTTAATTGCACTTGCAGGCTCTGGGTTTTGTCAGCTTCTTTCTTCATCTCATTGGAATTCCATTTGAATTCTCCAAGTTTTAGATGTAGCGACTGTCGTTCCATCTCTGCTGTATAAAGTCTTTGTGTAAATTCAAGTACTTGCTTCTGCAAGGATGCTACAGTTTTCTGTTAGTAAACAAAAACAAATTCATACACTATAAAACATGCTATTTTAGCAAGAAAATTCATTCCATTTAATGCCCAAACTAGACAAAGCTGTTATTTTGTCCCCCATCTCCAAAAGACACAAGTGCAAAAATGTGAACCTGTTTCACCTAACGTTGAAGGTTACTGAAAATTCTGTTTTCAAAGAAGTATCTATTTTCAGCTAAAGTCCACAATAAAAGACAGATTCTGTGGGAAAGTTTATCCTTTCATTTTGGTTAAAGAGAAGAAGATTATCTTTACTGAAAGACAAAACAGTAAGCAAGATGAGAAAAAGAAAAAAACAAAAAACAAACAAAAAAGCCCTGAACCTTAATATTTATTTAAAGCCAAATGCAAGTTTGTTCTTATAAAGCTATTAAAATTGGAAACATCAAATCTCTTCTTAAAGTTCTTTGACAATAAAAGAAAATTTCTATTTATGTCCTTATTCTTATAAGTGCTGCAAATGAACTTCTGAATGTCAATATAGTTAGCTTCAATATAATAGACTCATAAGCTATCTGAAACAAAATCTGTGGTACTATCAAGAGAGCTTCACTGTAACACTTGTGCTGTGAACCTACTGGTTACATACAGTGTCTCTAAACTTACACATACCATAATGGGTAGTCTGTCATGCAATCCATCTTCCAGGGCCTGGGTATTTACTTTATGAAGTCCATGAGACAGGCTCTGTACCAAGGAGTCTTTCCCCAGATAACTAATGTTCCTGCTGTTACCTAGTGGAACAGTCTCCATTATTACATTCAGGTTGTCCATAAGTTTTGAAAAGGAGTTCCTGGCTGCACTTACAAGTAAGCGTCCAGAAAGCCAGGCCTTTGGCTCTTTAAGAAACAACAGCAAAAAAAAGAAATATCAAGTAGGTTATCAGTTTGAGGGTTTTTTTGCAGTAGAAAAACAACAACAAAAAGCACCTTTAAAGTACCTAGAAGGAAATGGCCAATAAAGCATGCAAGATACAGTAATATTTTAGAGGCAATGAACACTGTACTCCTATCAATCTTTGGCTAGAAGGATAGGACAGGATTCTAAAGAATAGGACTTGTTTGTCAAAGAAAACTCTTTCACTTATTTCTTTGTTCTCTTCCAATATTATACTTTCTTAAGTCCTTCTTTGGTGTTCTAATTTTGTAATTCAGAAAACATGTAAGATGGATGCAAGCAAATGCAAGCCAGGTCAAGTATGTCAGAAGTGACAGCACGTGTTAAATCACTTTATCACAATATTTACAATGCAAATTTCTGAGGGTTTCCCGACACGTCTTCCCTCCCCTCTATAGATGTCTAAATCATTTGCTGTTGAAAATTAGTGAGCCTTGGTACCTTAATGCCATACTATTTATATTCTGAGACAAGAGAATATAATTTACCTTATTCCAAGGCAATTAAAATTTTACAGCTACAATTACTTATTTTCCCACAGGATTTTGGTAATCATCCTTCTCATATAATGGACTTAAGGCCCCAGCACACCCAACATGTCCTGCTTACTGCTAGATTCGTCAGGTCTGTAATTAATAATTGTATTTAATGTTGATAAATAAAATTGTCAGTGCTCCTTCCACTAATTGGTATTCCAGATAACAGTTAATAGGTTTATTTATGCCTTAATAAAAGTCTTGTAATTTAGTTTTCTCTCTGCTTGGCAGGTCTTAATCTGTCATTACGTGTCTTATGATACTATCAGTGTAAGATGACAAGCATGGAAGAGCTTATTTACATTTAGTAGTACAGTAGATCTCCTGTTGCTGCGGTGAATGAAAATATTTATTTAAAAGCATAAAAAGAAAAAACTACCATGGCTTTTTTAAGTTAAAGAATGTCTTTTCATACATTGAAAGGATAAAGCCAAAGGTTCAAAGTAAAAAAAAATTATTACTTATATTTTAAGATTATGATTCTTGTCATAAAAGAATTTATAATTTACTCATGAAATGAAATTTATCTGTAAGCAAACAAACCAATAAAACACATAATAAAATAAATTTTTTTTTTACAGAGACATTCTGCTTTGTTTCAAAGTACCATCATTCCACTGATTCCTGTGCTTAAATGGAATACCATTTTTAACTACATCCTCTCCATAACCCCAGCTAAGTACAAAATTTGTCTTTTCTTCATGTCTAAGATGGCACACTATGAATCTTTAAAGCTAAAGATCTTATCCCAAAATTTTATCTTGCACTTCCAACTAACAAAACATCCTTTGAAATAAATAAAAAAATAAGTTCTCATTCTCATAACTACTGCTATTGTAATGCTCTGTCTACTTTAGGCAAGGCTACTCCCTTTTCCTTGCATTGGTTCTCTATTACTGTTCACATAAAAAAAAAGCTACCTTCATGAGGAATGACAAGGCAAATCATTGCCTCTGTTCAATTTTTTTTTAACGAAGACTACTTTGGAGTAAACACACAAAAATATATTGATGCAAATTACTGACTTCTTTGAAAGTCAAAATGAAAATATAATGTGATTCCATGAGGAACTGTATGTATCATCCTTGGGAAGAGAATATATGGTTTCAGTATACACATTTTAAGTACTTGTTCACAAAGGATGAATGAATTACAATAAAAGTATTAGGTAATTTACAGTGTGATAAGAAATCATTAACACAAATAGAGGTATACCACAAAGAGTGATTAATACTTAAATAAACAAAGAAAAAGACAATGAAATGTGACATCTTATTTTACTGACAGATTAAGAAACAGTTCTTGTTTTCTGTTTTGGTAAAATAGAATAGTCAGCAGGATGAACTTAGTACTACTATACAGGATTAACATTTTCATGCTAAGGTTCAAAAGCTTTCTGGTTGTAAGAGTTGATATCTGTATTCAGAAAGCTTGATCTTTACTTTCTCTGGTTCAAACCAACCCATAAAATTAATCTTAAAAAAAAAAAAAACAAACAACAAAACAGATCAAAACAAAACACACCAACATTTCCACAAACTTGTGTTCAAACTGTGGCTTGGAGATCACTCCAAGACACGCTGGAATGAGAACTAGCCTAATGAAGAATGTAAAGGGAAATGATCATGAATGGCAAAACAAACCCACCTTTTTTTACGAGTTAAAACCTCAGGAAATATGCTCCGAATGACCAGAGTGCCCATTCCCAAAAGTTCCACTGTTATCTGAGTGATATGGATTTGGTTTCTTTCAGCTGTCTCAAATGGTTGCTAAGAACTTAGCCATCTTCAAATGTAATCTTTAGGACATTGACCATTCTATACTGTAGATCCAGATAGCACTTTCTTGTGCCTGCTCTCCCTGTGAAGTCTAATCTAGAACTGACATTCTTTCTAGATTTGAAGAAAATAGATACCTCTCACACTGCATATTTATATTTTAAAAAATTAAAATTTAAGTCAGTCTGAAGGTTTAAATCAAAACAGAAATATGTCTCACGGAACATAAAATAATTTCCTACATATGCAAGCTTTCTTTAGAGGCTTAGCACTCCAGCAATACTAGAAATTTCATGTCAAACTTCAAATTATTTATTATAATTTTTTTGAACCAAAAGTTCTTGGAAGACTTTTGATCTCATGAGCAACAGAATTCCAAGTAACACATGAGCAATTAGATCTTCAAGTTCTATGAAAATTACTTAAAATAGAGATAAGCTATCAAAGTTTCACCAATGTGACTGTGGATATCACATTTTTATCATGACTTTTCCTAAGTCTCAAAAACAAAACAGAGTCCACTAGAATTCCCATATACTTCAATACCAGCAAAATATTGTGAGGTTTAGGGTATTCTAACTAGTTGCTTCAGCACATGGATGCTGCTGTGAAGTTTCTCTTTTTTGTCAATTAGCTGTTCTTACTCAACACTCTATACATAAGAACACTCGTAGTATAAACTCTGTAAACATTCTGAAACACAGTTCAAACTTTGTTTTGTAAGGATGTAAATTTAAGTTATTGGAAACAGAACAACCAAAGAAGAAAACACCTGAAATTGAATCAAAACACTTTTGATTTGATTGCTAACTTCTGGTCCCAGTTTACTATTCAGGCTTGTGGGAAATGTGCCACCTTTTCTCTGCCCTGTTATTTCTCTGTGGGGTTCCACATGGATGAGTTCTGGGGCCAGTCTTGTTCAACATCTTCATCAACGACCTGGATGAGGGGACAGAGCGTGCCCTCAGCAGGTTTGCTGATGACACCAAACTGGGAGGACTGGCTGATTCCCCAGAAGGCTGTGCTGTTATTCAGCGGGATCTCAACCAGCTTGAGAGCTGAGTAGAGAGGAACCTCATGAGGTTCAATAAGGACAAGTGCAGAATCCTGCATCTGGAAGGAACAACCCCATGCACCAGTACAGGCTGGGGATTGACCTGCAGAAGAGTAGCTCTGTGGAGAGGGACCTGGGAGTCCTGGTTAACATTAAACAAGCCAGCAATGTGCTCTTGTGGCCAAGAAGGCCAATGCCATTCTGGGATGTATCTTCCCTGGTGAGGCCTCATCTGGAGTACTGTGTCCAGTTCTGGGTTCCCCAGCTTAGGAGAGACAGAGAACTTCTGGAGAAAGTCCAGCGCAGGGCCATCAAGATGATCAGGAGACAGGAGCATATTCCTTATGAGGAAAGGCTGCAGGAACTGAGGCCGTTTAGCCTGGAGAAGAGGAGGCTGAGGGGGGAACCTCATTAAGGCTTATAAGCATTTAAAAGGTGTATGTCAAGAAGGTGAGGCAATAGTTTTTTGTGTAGTATACAGTGATAGGGCTAGGGTAATGGACAAAAGCTGGAACACAAAATGTTCCACTCAAGGGAAGACATTTACTGTAAGGGTAAGGGAGGCCTGGAAAAGGCTCCCCAGGAAGGGTGTGGAGTCTCCTTCTCAAGAGGCCTTCAAAACCTGCCTGGACACCTGTGTGACCTGACCTAGGCAGACCTGCTTTAGCAGGGAGGTTGGACTAGATGATCTTTAAAGGTCCTTTCCAACCCCCACCATTCTATGAGTCTATGATTCTAAGGAAGACAGTGAACAGCTGGGAACTGAGAGATGGACACTGGCAGAGACCGACTGGCACTAAAATTTTTCATAGGTGTAACAGAATTATTTACAAGGATAGATTGTGAAAATTGGGGAATCTAGACACAAACCTAAGTAAGTGTATACTTAAACAGGGAACACACTGCCTTACACTGTATGAGCAATTTAGTTCTCTTTCAAAAACCAAAAGACAGCAAGTACACCAGATGAAAATATTTATCAATCAAATGTAATTGTTTTCCAGATTGGGAAATTCTAGATTCATATAATATAAAACACAGTAGGAAATTATTTACTTTCAGTCAGCAGCAGTAATGTCCCAGGTTGAATATGTGTCAGTTTTAGAGCCTGCACTTAAGAAATACACAGATCAAATGGATACAAATTATGCAGATTTTCTCTGAAAAAAACAGGTTGAGCTTTAGTAAAATACATCTTGAATATTAGATCTGTGTTACAAGGTAACCAGGAAGATTATAAAAATTACTTCATTGGAAGCTTTTAAGAACAGGTTCTCAAATATTTACTGGCATGGTGTAGATGGATTTTTTTCTCTCTCACATTAAAATAGGCAAGCTTGCTTATATGTCTTCCAGAAACATTTCTCCAGAGATTTAATCTAGAATAGTTTAGATAAAATGCTAAAAATTGAAACAATGTAACCACCCTGGTTATTATTTTTTAATCTTCTACAACAAGATTATACTTTTTAAATTACCTGTTTTGTTAACAACATCCTGTAATTCAGTGACAGAATTGATTATTGCAGCAAGGAGGTTAGAACTAGTAAACCAGCTGAGTCCTTCACCACAGATAACTTGTTCCTCTTCACAACCTGTGAAGCAGAATTGCAGCCAGGAATAAAACTGAGTAACTTACACAGAGCACACTGCTATCTCCAGCTCATTCAGAAATAGACCAAAACTAAGTATAAAAGCCATAAAATAATTCTTCTTTCAGGACAACTTAGGCTGCCTGAAGCATGATTCCAGAACTGCTAAACCACTAAAGCAGATGTATAGTCTAGTTTGGGAAACAGTTTTTATATTATTTATCATTATAGCAGGGGGCATGAGCTGGTCTGGTAACAGTGAAGGACAAGAAAACTGCATAGTCTCTAAAAAAAATTTAGAAATTCTTTACTAATATTTTACCTGAATTAGAAAGCAACTTTTTGCATTTTTAGTGAGAATTAAACAGTAAAAGTGATTTAAAAGAAACATCTTCTAAAAAAAATGTTGATGGTCAGTCATTTAGGAACAAGACATTTACTACAGAGAAGATGCAGTAGCACCCAGCTCTGACCCTCTAACAAAAATGTTCACGTCTGTAGTTACAACTTTTCTTCCAATGCTTAACAGACTAAGCATCTCATTTTATGGGAAATCTCATTTGATGGGAAATCCAGAAATCAAAAATCCAGAAATTACATTTGTCAAAACGTCACTAAATTTGTCTTTACACTCTATTAATACTACTATTTTTTGTTCACTAACCATGAAATTTGACATAACACTTATCAAAGAGAAACCAATTAGCTTACTTGTCAGTTTACGCTTGCCTTTGGATTTTCCTATACAAACTAGAATTCCAACGCCGTCTTTGATGCCATTTACCCAGGAGAAGAGGGAGCTAGAAGACTGAGCTAAAACTTTAAGTCTGTTAGCTGCCAAAACCACAATCACACCTCTTCGGAATACATAGATCAGGCCTTTGAAGCTTCTTTTCTTCAGTTTTGCTTCACCTTGATTGTCTCCCTCTGCATCGGAGAGAGCATGAACTAGAGTCCTAATCTTCTGGTTCGCTAATTCATAAATTCTGACCTGATCCTGGAGAAAGTCTCTTTGGAAAGACATAGCACACAATTGGCCATAGAGAGGATACAGGGCACCTGCCAATAGTGCACAGGCTGCCAGGAGAGATGAATGCTCCTTCTGAACCTGCATTAACATATTTTTTACAGAAATATTTTCAAGAGCCAATTTCTCCCATCTTTTTTCAAGGACACTAATTTTTTCTTTGTTTTTCTCTGCTGCTTGTTGGAATTCCTAGGATAGGGACAAAACAAACAAACAAAACCAGAAGAAACATTAACTAGAAGATATTTTTTAAAATAACATCATTTTTACCTAGACAAAAGCTAAAAGACAGTTTTTTTCAGATTCAACTCACATATTAAAACAACAGAAAGCTATTAGTAATGACTGTCAAAGTACTTCTAACAATTACAGAACCAGATATATGAAAACAAATCACTAGTATGAGCAAAATTTGTACAGCCTTCAACTGCAGACTCCAGATTCCTGATGACAATACACTAGTACTGCAATAGCCCATAGATGGTCCAACAGTATCTGCTTGTCCACAATACAGTTTTATGAGTTAGCTTAATAATAAGCAATTACATGCTCTAAATTCAGAAAGAACATTGTTCTTCAAAGCAGGAAAGAAAGTTAGTGTAAGAGAGGAAAAAAAGGAGACTCTGGAAGATAAACCTAGACAGATTGGCAGCAGCTGGGAAAGGGGAAGTAAAGGTGATCTCTTAATTACTTTGTAATCAACCCCCTACTTATATATTCACAGATTAATTAGGTCTCATACAGAATTGAGTTTTCAAAAGAACAGTGTAATACAGATATTTTTATTTTGACTAGTGCCATTACAAATTTTTTCAACTTGCAGAACGTTTTTTAGTTTTTTTCCTCTATATGCCCTGAAACAGAGAGAGTTAAAACAGCAAACTGATGTTGCAAAATGGAGACGCCAACAAGCCAGGGAATGTCGGGACTAAGGCTGGACCATGAAAACTGCTTGTTTTTGATAATGTGCAGTTATTGAACAAGAATGAAGACACTACACTGGGAATTCAGAGACTTCTACTGGCTTCTTGGTGCATGAGAGTCTTCTGTGACTGGAACAACCACTTGAAGCTACATTCAAACAGGATCCAAAAGTGTAAGGAGATAATAAATTTTAAGCAGTATTCACAAAGAACTCACAAGCTCAAGTTAAACACTTATGCTCCAGTTACAATACATGGATGCAAAAATGCAAACAAATGGAATGACAAATCTGTATGATGAAGAAAAGAGAGGATTATGCTAAGCTTCAACTATCGCTCTTAGAGCTATACGCAGTTTTTTTTAAAATAGGGTGAGGTTATTTCAGTTATCAGCGGCCAAAAGAGAAGTGGTGTAATCCAGCCACATTCCCATGCATTCTACTACTTGCTACAGGTCCCAAGTGAGTAGTTTAGGGGGCATCCTAGGAGGAGAAAAAATACATAGCTATCCCTAGAATGGAAATGAAAGATTCCACACCTCTATACGGATGTACTCTAGTCAGTTCAACATGTCTTTGACAATGTCTTTTAGAAAGATGAAGAGTTTTTAGTGTCATTAAAATACTTCCAGTAATAATAGAGTCGGTAACTAAAAGATTTAATTACAAAACGCAATTTACAGGCCCCACATGTCAACTCCAAAAATTTAAGTATGAACATGTACAATACTTTCAGTGCTACTGCATTATTTACAGTGTTTGATTTTTATAGAAAAAGAAACCTACTAGCGTGACTGGAAGGAATTGAAAAGGTAAGTTGAATTTAGAAAACAATTTACGGTTTCTGGCCATCACAGGTGAAAGGTCACTGTATGAGTAAACATAGTGTGATCCATACAGGGCAGCAATACTAACACTCAGTGCTCTGGCTAATTAAAGCTTATTTCTTCAAAACGCTTAGTGGTTTTTATGTTTATGCAGAAATATGCAAAAGTGAACAAGACAATCTCTGGCTGCAGAAATACAATTTTTTTTTAAGAAAATACATCTTCTTGTTTTTATTGGCCAATAATGGCTTTTGTCTCACACTGGTGGTGTGTATCTAGTGTTTTCTTGGAAGCTCATAAGCAGTTTTTGAAGTTTTTGAAAGGGACATAGAATTCTTTTCCTAAGTATTTGCAAGCCAGCTTCCTTCAGTGTTTGAGCTTTGAGGGACACCTCGGTGAGCTGCAGAGCTCAGTGGATTCCAAGAACCCTTAACAAAGTATCAGGTACTACTAGCAACACTATTTCACCCTACTCCTGGTCCTTACCCTTTATTCTGGAAGAGAACAGAACAATAAATATAATGGCACTATGACTTCAAAAGGTTTTCCTGGATTTCAGCTGTTTCATTTGTTCAAAATACAAGTCTAAATAAACAACGTCAACACCATTGTCCTCCATTTCTTTCCTGTATCTTAAGCACACAGGCCAGTCATCTACCAAAGACATCTGGTGGGACAGGAACAATATGTTTACATATACCTCTCCTTCTTTTGCACTGACTACATTGACTTTTGATACAATTGCAACATACCACAGCCTTTAGCTAATTCACCTGCATTCCTGTAAACATGAAGCTTCCAAACAAACAAAAAAAAAAAGCCAATGAAACAGAAGACTTCTTTTTCTCCCTAGGGAACTTTTTCCCCTTTCCTACTTAGCAAACCCTTTATTTTTCTGTTGAAATTAACATTTTTAAATAGTTACAGGACTTTTCTTTTACAACATATTTTTGCACATGAGAACAAAACCCTTCTGTTTTAAGTGATTGCCACAAAAAGCGGGGACAGATTAGTAAATGTCTACATAACAGACAAACAACAATGCATAGTTAAAATTCAGAGGACATTTCCTATGAGACTGTGCACAGTCTGAATAAATAATTTGTGTAAGGCTAAGGAACAAGCACAGTAACATTTTCAAAATGGCACACTATCAAATCAAGAGGATTGCATTCCTGCTACAAAAGGCAAGGAAAAAAGATATGCATTTGAAACTCTACTGACTCTCCAAGCATGGAGAGCATGGACAAAGAAAGGAGTATCTACAGAGTGCCTTGTTTATTGCTGATATGTGATAAGGCCACTCTGGGAATTTCTGTCCTACAGAAAAACAGTGAAACTGCTTTCTGATTACACCATCCATCTGACTTACAGCAGCAGCTGTGAAGTAGTACATATTAACATCCATAGATCCTATCTTGGAATCAGGAATTCTAAACAGTACTGGCTGGGGACAGAAGCAGCGGCAGGTGCCATTGCTACTAAAACATTCAGATTTTGCAGTTACATTTTAATCATAAGGAGACCATGTTTGGTTTATTTTTTTTAAAAAAAAAAGTCACAAAGCCACATCTAACTCCCTTCTGCAATTCTTCGATACCAAAACAGTATTTTCTAACAACAATTGCTCATATTGCTCTGCAGTTCGAGCTCTCACGTAACTCATGAGACTCTGAATTGATAGGCTTCGGTTTGCCTTTGTACATGTACCAACAACTCTAAAAACTAAAGAAGTGTCAAACCAGAAGGAGGAGAAAATGTCTATAACGCAGCTTGGAACACTAGTTGAAGATAAAGTTACAAACAAAAGGATGTATCCTATAACATACCATTAGCTTGGTGCAGGACAGAAAAAATCACTCATCCTACCTTTCCAGAAAAGAACTGACATCTACAAGGGATTAGTTCCTTTAACTGCTTGTAATTAACACTCAGATATTTGGATGGAAAATAGAGCAAACTGCTAGCTTCCTTGTAGTGCTAGAATAAATGTCCTAGAGTTATGAGACCCACAGTTTGACAGTGAAATCAGAATATACTGGCAAACTACATTTCACTTGCACTGACTGTATGTCTCCTATAAAATTTAACGAATAAAGCCTGTCAAAATGATTAAATTTAAATATTGCATTCTGGATCTTTTTGTAAACACTGGAATTCAGTAATATCTAAAAGATCCTTTGAAGGCATTCCGTAACTTGTGGTACAATTTTTCTTGTTTCCTAGGGAAATAAAGCTATAACATTAGTCTGTCTGCACAGCTCAGATTCAACAGAGCAGACAAATATGGCTAATAGGCTCAAAATACAATGGGCAAAAGACAATCAAGTCTTATAAAAAACCCAAACCATCAGGATTAGGATAGCCCTAATAGCAGACATCCATAGATCCTATGGATCCCAGAAATTGAAAGATATAGTCACAAATTAGAACTCCAGAATAAATTAGACTGTCATCTTCCCAGATGAAGTTTTCGCTGAATCATCTAAGTGTGTACAAACATTGTGCTGCTTAGTTTACAACACTGCCAGCTTGTATGCCAATACTACATAACCTGTGTTAGAAAGCATGCCCAAATGTTCCTAAAGGAAAGCATTTCCCTTTTAGAAATCTAGCAGTCCTGTACAGCAAGTTTAAAGATAAAGTGTTTTCCAGAAGACATGCCTAACATATGCTCCACAAAAGTGAGGCAGGTGTTTGGTGCATACTTTGCTTGCTATCTGCACAGATCAGCTGAGAAGACCATACGTTCAGCATCATTCCATAGAACAACACAATACTGCATCACACCAATTCTCCACAATACCCTAAAGTTCTGTAAAAGATTATTCAGTTCATGCAGCATCCATAGAAAACAACACTGCATAACTCCACTTCTTTTTCTTCCTTTAAAAAGGAAAAACCATTCTTAGATTTAAAATTGAAGCTTCCATATGTCATTGTTCTTGACAATTACTTCACAACATGAAACTACAAGATGCAGGGGGCAGAACTTACACTTTTTCCACTCACAGGGATGTTTTCAGCATTGTCAATATCTACTGGAAAAGTATATATTTTTTACTTGATATTTCAAGATTCTAACTCATTCCCAGGAAATTACCATGAATTGTTCTGTCTAAAAAATACTTCATAAATATGGTTTTGTGGAGTGCAAAGTCTTCCAACTCTGAGTCAAATACAGCATTCTTCTGATGAAGTAAGTTTCAGACAGTAGTCGTAAATAACAAGGCATATTCTATTTACTGTATTTTCAACACATTTTTAACTAAAACGCATGTAAAGGAATGTGACTGTAAAGACAGTGAATTATGGTTGTAGGATGACAGCGAAAATTTTAGATTGCAAATAACTTTTTTAACAATCAGTAATGACACTTTTACACTTTCAGACTACTGCTCACTCTAGTATCAGTAAAATAAAGCTTTTCAATATTGTTGAAATCCACTACTAACTGCTAATTAGTTCTTAGGGTCAGAATGCCTATATCCACATTTATCTCCAAATGACACCACATTACAGTTGCTCTACAGTGTCTCCGCAGAGCATAACACTCAAAAAGTTAACGACTGCCCTATGTAATTCTTAAAATAAGCAATTTAAATCTTATAGTTTTAACAGTCTCAAAAAAAAAATTAACTAGCAACTGCTAGACCAAATTAAGCCATACAGTTCTGTAATGTCTTAACAAAGTAATTTATTTCCTATTGTAAGCGAAGTTAATACTAGCACAATGTTGGGGTTTTTGTTATTTTAAAGATACACTAAAATTCCCAAATAACCTTAAACTGGTTAGGAGCTTAAATTAGTGAAATAAATCCATTAAATATTTACAAGGAAAAAAAAGTTCACAGCATCATACCTGTGCCCTTGCATGAACTTCCCCAAGGAGACCTGAGTACTGCTGTTCCAGATACTTTTTTTGTTTCTGCCAATAGTTTTCCTGTGCTTTCATGTGTTCAGCTATTTTGTTAAAAGCGTCTTCCTGGCTCTGCTGAAGTTCCTTCATAATACTGGACTTGTTCTTACAAATATATTCTAAGTGAGATATCTGTATGATAAGCATTTAAAAATAGATTATTTTACCTCTCAAAATACTTTTTTACTTTAATTGTATATATTTATTTAAGCAGAGACTACTTCAGCATATAATCTAAATTGTAATTTCTTCAACGTGTTTATTAAAACAAAGTAAAAGCCTTTTATGAGAGCTTACTTACCTGAACCTTGCAACAAAACTGAGACATATTTCAGAATAATGAATTTTTGTTGGTTTCAGTTTTGCTACCCTTGTACCACCTTGCAGATATCTGTTGTATTTTTTCTTGGAAACTTGAACTGAACACTTCTCATATTTTTTAAAACAAGTGCATTAAATCTTAGTGCTGCTCAATTGGTAATCCAAATATCTCAGTAGTTTAGCAGTTTGCAAGGATTGCAAGTAATAATGAAGAAGAGCCTTCAATTTGTTTGTTTTTTACTGGAAAGTCAAGACATCCCATATACTATTAAGTTTTAAAATAATTTCTGGAAATCTTAGCATACCGAATGTTTTCCTTAGAAGAAGATCATTAGCCTATGATGTGTTTTCAAGAAGGCTGAAGGGATTCACTCTGTGCTTTTACTTCACAACATTCATGCAAACTAAATGGTAGAATGAATCAAACTAACAATGACTTAAATAACCTACATATAGATGTTACTAGAGAATAGCAGGAAGGTGCAGTCCAAATAGATCACACAGAACTGCAGGACAAAAATCTGCATAATCCAGATTGCATACTATCACTTTTCAGTAATTTCCACTGACTGTTGGTGTATTTACTAAACGATCAGCACAGTCAAAATTATTCACTGTTAACTAGCGCAGTCTTTTACTCAGGCCAGAACAGTGATCACAATTCCAGCAGATGAGAAACATCCAAAAGAATTTTCCCCTTCTTACGCCCCAAGAACAAAATGTCAGGTCAGACATGATCTGGAGTTGCTCTACTACTGTAGCACTGGCCTAATCAATGGAGCCAGAAAATGAACTGAAGTCCTGAAGAGTGGTATACATTAGACTAGGGAGTCAGTCCCAGTTATTGAAAAAAAAGTCTTTTCTCTCCTAAAAAAGCAGGGATTTCTGAGGAGAAAGGCCATGTAAGCTTATTCACATAAAAATCATATAGAAAAGTACACCTTCTCCTTTAAATAATTATTAACATGTTTTATAAAAATAAGAATTTTTATTTCTGAATAGAAAATTTGTATTTCTGAATACAAATCTGATAATCCAGAAGCTACAATTAAACAAAAAAAACCCCATAATGGCATTTTTTTCAGATAGTACCTCTGAATCATAAAGATATAATTTAAAGATTATGTTCCTGGAATAAGTGCATTTTGTTTCTGTTTTATGCTAAAATAAAGACTTGCTTTATTAGTGTAAATGACTACGTTCTTTGAATTGCTTCATCAGTAAGATTAATTTATTTTCTTTTAATTAGGTCCCTGTGGCTAATATTGGCTAGTATTATTAGCATGTCCTGCACAGAAAGTGGAGCTTAGAGACTTCATACAGACTTCAGTCACATTTACATGCCCACAGCAATGGCATCAAACTGAGTTGTAGACAAGCCATAATTAATGGTATTGAATTATTAACATCCAAATTCTTTTTGAAATAAGATGAATGTCAGTCCTTTTTAATGATACTGTGATGTGGACAAATGTCACTGAATTTAATAGAGGTAGCTAGTGCCTAAGGACACTTACCTTCTCATTAGCCCTGTTGAGGTCTAAGATCAGGGCATCAACATTCTCCTGCAAGACTGTACAAAGCTCAGACCAAGTGAATCTATCTAGGATGCCTTCTGGTTGTTTTATAAGCACACAGCCTGCTACCAAATGCTGGTATAAGCTATGGAGGAAGGTTAGCTTCTCCTGAGACAAAAAGAAAAATTAACTGTTGTATCTGAAAAGTGTTAGAATCCAAAGAGATACATCATACATGTACCAACACAAGCTGCATGCAGCTGAAAAAAACGAATAAAGCTCAAGCTTTCTCAAAGTCCTCAATTCTGTGTTCATATTTACAGTCATACATATTACAGACAGAGTAAGAAAACAATTTTTACAAAATTTGTCTAATTGGACATGGTATATAAATAAAGCCGACCAAATCCTGCAATAGTTGCAACCTTGACCTGATAGAGATAAATATTTCCACACTATTAGAAGACGCAATTTAATCACTCATGTTAATACTTTCAGGTACTCACTTCCAATACCTGCATAGCACACAGAAAATTGTCTCATTGGCCTGGCAACACAACACATTGTTTATACAACTATCATTCTAAAGGCTTTTAAAAATTGAGTTTGTGTGCATTATGTATGTATAAACAAGCCTCATTCATTCACATTGATTTTAGTCATACACCATACTTGGTCAAACCATCATACTCCTAGAACATATAAGAAACTTAGCAACTTTAATTAAGACAATAGGAAGCTGTACCTCAAAAGCTGGAAGAAACAGAGCCTTTATTCAAAGTCAGTAAACCACTGAAAAAGGTTCCCATTGTTCTCCAAAGGCCTTAAATGAGGGTTTACATTAAGAAATTGTGGATGAACGAGATAGGGAACTATGATTTTTCTGAGCTCTTTTCATTATACTTGGGTGCATTTTCTCACAACTGTTTCACGGTACTTTAGTTTAAACTTTGTTTGTAGCAGATCTCCTAATTCCCCAAGGAAAATCCAGTGTGACACCATCATTACATTTTTACTTGAGCTGTGATAAACCAAGAATTATAATTACCCATTTGGCCTGAAAAAAGGGATCCCAAAACCCAAAACCAATTCACATATGTTGAATGCAAACATACTGTTGTAGACATGCTGACTTTACAATATAGCCAGGCTTTTAGTTTCCTTCACTTTAATGATTATCTGATGTGTATAACAATTCCAGCTGCTTCATGTGAACACTATTTAAATACCAGACTGTAAAAGAGGTGGAAAGAATGTTTTCTTTTTACTCAGTTGGCATCCATGTCCGAATTTGTGGAAGTAATGAGCTCAATATGCACAACAACTGTAATGAAGTATATCATTGCTATTGCTAGTACAGAACAGTTTTATTGGGAGGAAGAAGCAACAAAATTAATATCTGTAAACAAATATAAGGAGAGAGATAATAGTTCTCAAATAAGACTTTTTGCAGCAATCCCCACATATAGGACACCACATTAACCTAACACATCACAGATGAGATTTTTCAGGTTTTGTGGCATGCATTAAAACTACTTCAATTCCACATTTGCTATCTATCAATTGCCACGTGAATCAGTAATTAAGAACACATCATGATATTATTCCATGTTCCAACTGTAAAATGTTTTTGTTAACTTTTAATTTGAAACAACGAAATTATTGTTCATCAGGCATTGCTCTTTAAATAAACTGTTCAAAAATTCAAAATACCGGAAGGGTTAAGCTAATAGTTCTGATAAAGGAGAACCAATATGTCCTGAAATCTTATAGATATTAAATATATATTTCAAAATACGTATCTTAAAATCATATTTTGGGGATAAATCTGTTAAGACTAAGAGTAACCCTCTGACGTATGTAAATGTATAAAGTTAAGATTAAGTATAGACTCTTTCTGACAGACATCTTGTCTCTGGTAATACCTCCATATCCTTCTGGTAAGCCCTGGTAAGCTTCAGGATTTCATTTTCAGATTCTGTGGCACGTATTTTCTCCTTCTCCCAGCATTGCTGTACATTCTGTAGCTCCATTTTTAAAGTTCCTATTAAAGTCTCTTTGTCTGCGCATTTAGTATGCAGATGATTTAACTCTTTGTTGGCATCAGTCAGGTTATCCTGAGTTTCCTGTAGAACAGAGGCATGGAACAGAAAGGCTGGCAAGAATTTTACTCTGTGTAACCTTAGTCCAGTGCTCAGCATCTGAGAATGTAAACAGTCATACAGCCACATGTGTTCAGAAGACTCCAGGCTAAGACTGTGTCTTGTCAATAAAAGAATTTCAAAATTTACAACAGTCCTCCACAGCCTGTAATTACACAGAACCAGGAATTCACCTCTGAGAGTTAAAAACTCTGTGACACAGTGACCTTTGGAATCCCCTTTACCCCTACAACTGAGATGCAAAACCCATGAATGGAAGTTGTCCTCTGTATCTCTCAGGAGCTGTCAGAACTAGTGAAAAGATACATTATTTTCCTAAAGAAATCTCTGATCCATTACAGCTGAGACGGTAGGCAACACAGCTATTGTTACCCATCGTATTCTTCATCTGCATGATAAAAAAATGTGAGTATCCTCCTTCAAGGTTTGACCATGGGAAGAAAATAATAATCAGAATGTCATATTATATATATATATATATAAATAAAATTATTATGTTACCAGTATCAAAACTCACAATATAAACAAAGAACTTAATACACTACCCCTTTTCAGCTAAAAGACTGATAAAATGGACTGGACAGACACACATGCTTCCTATCCTACAAGCATTGGACTTCCAGCGCTGCTAAAGTCTGCAAAAGGTCAAACTGAAAGTACTGTTGTTTTTCATAAAATCATAGCTATTTATATAGGAAACAATCAGAAAGATACTCCCAAGTTAATGAAACAATGACAACTTTTATTCTTCTTAATGAAAATATTAGAAATTTAACATTGCTTTAATATTTTTACACAAATGTTTTCAGGCTGGATATAGTTTTCAGTCATATATACAATTTTTTTACAATTTAAAGAGATGTACTGCATAAAAACCAGCACCATCTGTGTGCAGCAAACTCTGTTTCTGCATGAGGAATACTAGTATCTGTTGCAATGGATTGCAAAAATTTTAGGTGCCTTACAAAGGCACTGCTGCAGCAGAAGTCTTAACCCTTCTGAACATAAATTAGTACAGGAAATTCAGATGACAAAAGATCATGCACAAGTATTAATTAATATGAAGATTCAATGAGTGCTGCCGAAGTATCTACAACTAAACTGAAGTGATAAAGCAGTATTATCTCAGAAAAAAAATCTGAGAAAGACTCAGAATAGAGACATTTTACTTCGGCAGTAATACAATACACTGCCAGTTGGGAGACTAAGTTTAACCGTGACCTCAGGACTTTCGCACTCCCTTGGCCACTCATGTAACCAGACAGGACATTGCAAAAGCAGTGTGTCAGCCAAAAACAAGACAAAAAAAATCCTGTTCAGAAATTAAAGAAAAAGTGTTCTCAAAGTTATTTATCACTTCCCAGGTAGATTTTACTCGCAGAAATTATAGGCTGCATATTGTACTACTGTTAAAGATCACCTGATGCTTTGTACACTCTTTTTCTCTTCTCCTTTGCTTGAAAAGAACGGTTCAGAAAAAAATTAATGATGCTGATTTCAATATAAAACAATATTTTGTAATTGATAAATCCACCTCAAATCATTTCAGAAGCACAACCACTAAAACAAGGTGGTAACCAGAATAAAGAAACATGGCTTCATACAGTCTTGCAAGGTAAACTAGTCTGCTCAACAGAATATAATGGTACAGAGACTTACTTTGATAAGGAAAAAAGATCCTTTAAATCCAGAAAAATATTTTTTGCAGAACTTTCAAATTTTCTATTAAGGTCATGAAACCATACCTTAAGGTCTTGATTTAAAGCACACATTTCCTCCTTGGATACCTCAAGTTCTTTTGTCATCTTTTCACAGAAAGCCTTCATTTTCCCAACCTGTGAAAAATACAGAGATCAAACAGGTTTTTACAGAAAAGCTACATTATAACTTGAATGCAAAGGAAAAATTCTGTATGTAAACGTTAAGAAAAAAGAGTCTTAAATTCTTTTAACAATATTTACCCCTGTACAATACGAATAATGTGCCATTGTGAAAGCATAAGTAACTCTTTCATAATTATTTAAGATAAATAGCAGTGGCAGAATCCCAGATTGAGTCCACTGTCAACTTTCCTATTAACTCTCCAAGTATCTGACAAAAACACAGACTTCGAAATGTATTTGAAAATGTCAGATTATGACCTGAGGAGTGGTTTGAGAAAATAAGTTTTCAAAGTCAGTGGCTATTCTCAGAAATTGTTCCCCTACAGCATGGTCTGTGCTTTTTACTGAGTGCTGGATCATACTCATATATCCATAAAAAGCAGCGATGTTCCTGAGAGGTACGGTGAATACTCAACTGTTTGTGGTATCACAAGCAAGAACCTTAGAGGTAGCTCATGACCATATGTGTACTAGTTTCACTTTCCACTTTCAACGGAGATAACAAGACATCATTATAATCTGTATCTTTGGTTACCTGATTATCAGGTTAGCAACACAAATGTCTGAAAGAACATTTCCTAAGTGATAAGGAGCAACTGAGAAGTAAATATTCCATTTACAAAATTTACAAATTACTTTGGAAATTCTATTTTTGTTTGATGTCAGATCAGGAGATTTGGCTGAACGCTTAGAATTAATTACAGTAAAATACAGAATGCTAATGGAATATTCCCAGTCTTTTTGTTGGCTTGCTAGCCTTCTCTCTCTCCGCAAACATATTCTAGCCTCTGTACTATACAGAAAGCCAAAAGCTTGTTATCTATCAAAACCAAAATATTTATATACCTTTCAGTTACAAAAATGAACCAGATAGCTTAATGTAACATTTAACATAGTACATTAAATTTGACATGTGACAGGTTTACTAGCTTATTTCATGTATCCATACATGTACATATGTATATTAATAACTCCATCAATATGCAGGGTCTTGTTGAAAATCTCTCTGTAAAAAGAAACAGTACATAATTACTCAAAAGTAAACCCTTACTGCTGTGTATTAAAACATTCTGTTTTTATTGCACAGTGCCCTTCATAGTCCCTTTGTGCATTATTGTATTATTAAAAAGTTTTATTACTAAACACACTTAATATACAAAAAGCCAAAAGCAGCATTATCTATGGGGATGGGGGTAATTAAGAAGGACAGAGCACTGCCCTTTCTGTGCACCATGAAGGTGCTCAGTGATCTCTGGCTCCATATGACAACTTCAGGGTCAGTCACATGCAGTCCTACTGGGAAGTCTTGTGGCAGGTCATCTGTTGGGCCTGCTCTGCTTGCGATTTATTTTCCTTGACAGTTCATTCTTCTTTCTGTCAGAATACTCTCTTTGCTTTCTTAGCAGCCACCCCCTTGGTCTCCCCACTGCTGTCTCTGGCACAGTTTCACAACAAAGCACATCACTAAGCCAAAGCCTGCTGAGTCGACTTTTCAACTGCGCTGCCTGTCACGTGACATTCCTCCTCCCAAATAACAATTCGCTGTGGGTAATATGTTCCTAGTTACTCTGCAGCTTCCAGACTTGGGTCTCTGAAGAGTTTCATAATGACTATACACATCGGTTCTCTTATCTCACTGGGAAAGACCTAACAGAGTTTGCTGTTTACAAAAGTATAATTGTTTCCATGGTCACTTATTTTTGCGCCTGTTGAACAAACTCAAAGGTCCTGCGGGAGATCATTCTTTTTCCAATAAAAGGGGCAAAGCCGATATACTTTTCTTCTGTGTGTTTTTAAAAAAAAAAAAACAAACAAAAAAACAAAAAATCCCACACAACATTGTGAGTGACTATCCAGACTATGCATTTGTCAAAACAAAAGACAAAGGCTAGAAATGAAAAAATAGGACTGGTGTTTTTTATAATCTTATCACACCTCACCTTGCCAATTTTATCCAAAGATAAGCTAATTACAAGTTTGTACAGAAAGCCTTAACAGTGCAGTTAACTTCTCTCCACCCCTTTTAATGTCACAAACTCATAAAACTTTTACATCCAAGAGAATTTATTTAATCACATTAGCAATACAAATGAGAAAATAAACACAAGATTGACTCTTCCATCAGTGAAATAAAAGGCTGGTAGGACTGCATGGAAAACCTTTGCTTTTTTTTCAAGAGGAAGGCTTCCAACACTAAAATATTTCCATTATTCTCTTAGAAAACACCTAAAGATTGTCACAGCTCTACTTTACCTGAAAGACCTCAAAATGGCACCAAATGAGATTTCATCATAAACACACTTGTCTTATAAAATTATGACAATTTTTAAATGTACCAGGGCAAGCACATTTACACAACTGATACCAATCATTGTTGATGCTTAAGTGTTGCATATTTAGGAACACTGCAGTACACACTGCCCAACTCTTAAGTCTTTGTCTTTTAACTGAAATACTGGACATGAATGGCTCATTTTCCTGAACTGTTACTGAAAATAACAACTCTAGGAGATCTAATAAAAAAACAAAACCAAATTAAACTAAAAAAAATTCTTCTCCCTTTGGCCTCAAATGTAAGTGAATCTTCACTGTAGGGCAAGCTTAGAGAAATAGTAGTGAGAGAGATTATTTCTGTGGTAGATGTGAAGCTGTCAACTCAACATTCCCACTCTTCTGACCTTTTTTACAAGCAAAGTGTATGTACTGCTGCAGGCCGAAGGCGATACATATAGAACCAAACAGCGCAAGTGTTACCTCATTAGACATATCTTCCAGCTTGTTCTGGTAAGCTGTCAAGGTACACCTCAAAGTCTCAAGGACAGAGAGGCTCGGAGGTTTATCTTTGTCCTTAGAAGTGCCTGAAGAAAAACACAGAATGAAAATTAAGCCTTAAAGCCACAGAAAGAAAACTACACACCCTGGATGAGAAGTATTAAAATTAGTTAGGTCTTCAGTGACAATACAAAACACTGAGCAGCAGCCTTGTTTGCCACAAGAGATGCAGCTGAATAGCCATACCATCACAGCAAATACTGCTCTAAGATATTTGTATAAAAGATTTAATAGAAAATATAAGTGTAAATTGTGGAATACATTTCTACTTAATGCATTTGGCATGCAGTCTCACATATAATTTCTACTGTGGTCAAGCCTGTGTCATTCAGTCAGACCAGTCAACTTTAAAACCACACAATTACACACTGGAAAACACATTGCCTGAAAGTTAAGTACATTAACACTTCTGATATTTTTTTGCTGTTGTGACTAAGCATACATATTATAATGTAGTGCTTCGTTTACTCAAAGCTTTAGTGAGCCAAAGTTCACGTGACTATATTGTGCTTGGAGAGGTCTTAAAAATCCTTTAAATGATCTTGAATTTCATTCCAAATGAAATAATAATAAAAAAATATTATCTGTCTGCAGAGTCCTACATAATGTTTCAATTATAAATCTTAAAGCTGATATATCCATTATATACACACCACACTTATTTATTAAACCTTTAGACAGAGACTTCTGATCTGGTTGCCTTAATTAGTGACATATGAACAAGTCTGAGCATTCCAAAGCCTGTAGTACAATGTGTTAAAAAAGCAAAACAACACTGGATTCACCAAGAGTTTACAGGATATCAGTTGATATTAAATTTCCAATTTCTTCTCAACATTATTTATATGAATATGCAGCATTTATAAACTTACTTTATGTATCATCTTTTCTGAGTCTTAACATAGTCTACAAGTCAAACTAACTTCATCAACACTAACAGCATCCTTATTTTGCAAAAGAAGTGAAAAATTCTCCAGCATTTGAACAACAGAGAATCTAAAAACTCTAACTCATAGCAGAACTAAATGATAACACAGGTGTTTATCACCTCCGAAAGGTCACCAAGCAATTTACCCAAGGTGGCTCAAAGTCAAAACAGATACGAAACTCAGCCTTTTCTTTGACTCTTCCTAAAACTTTGTCAGCTAGAGGAGGTGTGCTTACAGACCTGCAGACAGGGTTTTTTTAAGAATCCTATAGTTTGTGTTATCTAATAACCATGACATCCTACACAAAGCATTATAGAAAAATGACAGATTTGTCCTGTAGTAATGTGTCCTGGCAGTAATCCGTGGAAAACTTGCCCATATACACAAGTCAGAAAGTTCTGACAGAACTTTCAGAACAGCTGTTCTGAAAACTTTTCCAATTAATTACCTTCTTCTCTCCCAGCCCTTTGACAATAAAACAGAAATTATTAAGTACTATTCAGATTGCACACTAACTTTTCACTATGAATTGTTCGTCAATTGTTATTGTCAAAGTCATACCAAGTCAAATCAATGCAGGTCTGTGAAAATGCTTTCAGTATGAGGAGCAAGATCTGCTTTATAGCATGCAAATGAATCTTTAAAGAATCTCCAGTTTTATAAGAAGTTCCAGAATCCACCACAGGGCCACCAAGATGATCAGAAGACTGGAACATCTTTCATACAAGGAAAGGCTGCGGGAACTGGGACTGTTTAGTCTAGAGAAGAGGAGATTGACAGGAGATCTTATTAACATTTATAAATATCTAAATGGTGGATGTCAGGAGGTTGGGACATCCCTTTTTCTATAGCAGCAAGCAACAGGACAACGGGTAATGGGATGAAGCTGGAACACAAAAAGTTACACTTAAATATAAGAAAAAACTATTTCACTGTGAGGGTGAGGGAGCAGTGGCACAGGCTGCCCAGAGGGGTTGTGGAGTCTCCTTCCTTGGAGGTCTTCAAGACCCACCTGGACATGTTCCTATGCGACGTGATCTACGTAAACCTGCTTCTGCAGGGGGGTTGGACTAGATGACCTCTAAATGACCCTTCCAACCCTACCATTCTATGATTCTATGATAACAGACTTCTGCTCTATCCTATCAGCCTTTCCAGTGGTACACCTATTTACCACACTAAAGGTCTACAGAGTCAGGAAAATGCAAGTCTGCTTAAAGACATACCAGTGACCTTAACCAAACCTCTGAGTCCTATAGATGTCCTAAACAGCAATGTTACATTTACAATCTACCTGAAGAATTAATAAAATCTGACCTTTTGTGAGAAGTTTAGATCTCACATTTCAGAAACAGACTAGCAACACCTTTGTATCATTTTTATCACTTAACCACAGCAGTATTTAAGGAGAAGTCATAACTTATATTTCTCATTCAGTACAAAATAATACCTATTAAGTCAATCTAGGGGTTGTCTTCCATCCCATAATTTTCATGATGTTGTCTAAATAATGCATCTTAGTTTCTAAAGTCCCAACATGCAATGGTGTCACTGAAATATACCTCTGATCTATCTTAATATACATCATGTTAGTCAATACCAGATTTTGACCAAGAAACTTTCCATGCTGGCATTTTTGGCCTTTGCTGCAACCCTCTTTTTCTGGGCAGCCCAGTCTGCCAACACAAATACCAGATTCCACCTTCCTGCGCTAGCTGAAAACAAGCCTAAGGTTTTAATACTGGCTGAATGGCTTCATGCAACCATGCAGGAGACATGCAACATAATCCAAATGGTACTCTCTTGCTGGAGAGTCTCTACGTTAGCAATGAAAAAAAAACAACCAAAACTCAAACCCTTTGCCCAGTATAATCTGTGAGTTTTGGGTAAGAATTTTGGGGGAAATACCAGGTTCAGCAGGAGGTATACAAGTGAGTAGCAGGTCTGAGTTCATTTCTGACCTTCTACAAAGGGTACTGGGTCTGGCTAGGCCAGAGTTAATTTTCTTCATAGTGGCTAATACTATGCTGTGGTTCAGATTTTTTGACCAAAACGGTACTAGTGGTCTGCATTAAATGGTGACTAACTTCAAGCAGCTGACACTCTTAGTACTTTATACTCAGGTCACTATTTTTGCAGATTACTACAACCACTTTTTTTTTTTTTCTTGAAATATGGATAAACTTCCCTGAGCACAAACTCTGCTACTGAATAACTGCAAAATATTATAAACTGAAAAGAGACAAACTGAAATAATGAAAATTGCCCAATAAGAGTAACAATGCTGTGGACAATTTATGAAGGTCATTTTAAAATGAAAATATTTGAATTTGTGCTTTTTATTTTGGAATGTGTTAAGAAAAAGCTAACTTTTGAAAATATTTTAGGCTTTAATGTTAAAAATACAAAGTCTTCTCTTCTTTTTCCTCTACAGCCCAATAATCACAGCCCAATTAGCACTTAAAATAAGGGACTGGGTCTTTAAAATAAATAGATTTTTAAGCAGATCTCTTAATCACTGAAGTTGAAACTTAAAAACAAAGCCAGAAAAGGTTGCCCAGTCAGTTGTGGCTCGTGTAGATCTTTATCTGCTAATTAAACTACAAAGATTTAGTCAAGATTTTTGCTTTTATTGTCATCTAGCCATTCCCATTTCAAATATAATTACATTAAACATATTTCTTTAAATTGGCATACAGTTACATAACAAATTTGTAACTACAGGCAGTGAGGCAATGGCATTACAAATTTAAGTTTCAAAACTTAGAAGCAGAGTATGCTGAACAATTGTTTTAGCTCATGTCCATTTTAATATTAGCATAAAGACTCAGTCCTCAGTACAACTAAATATGACTTTCTGCCCCAACTGAGCCTCAGCAGACATGCTGAAGTCTAAAACAAAATTTCTTTAAATAAGATCTTTCAATGTTTACCTTAAACAAAACAAATTAATATTGAAGTTACTGTTACCAAATCCCCAATATTATAGAAACAGGTTAAAGTTGTTCTCTGCAAGGTTTACCACTAGGGAGAACAAAAAACCTACCCAAAAGACAATTACTGCTTTGGAAACCACACTTCGGCATAAGCATCCAACTCACCCAAAAACAGCTGAAGCCACTCTGGGAATGGGGAAATTTTCAAGACTGAGGAAAACATACCATTTTGAAAAGCTTTTTAGTCTGACGTATCTATGATAAATCTATTGGTATTACCCATTGGAATTACATTTATAATTACAGAATAAAACTTATACCAGCTCCCAAATAAAAAAAAACATATAGCCCCTGTAAGGAAATCAACGCATCACAGATTCAAGGCTAGGCTTTTAAGTACAAGAGAAATCTCAACAAGTTCCTTTATTCAACTGTAACAGTACCAGGCCTTAAAACCAACCAACTAATCAACGAAACAAAAAACCCCACAAACCACCAAAAGCCCCTTTCTGTGAAAATATAAAAAAAATGTGTTCATTTAAAGGTGTTCTACAACCTATTTATGTCTACTGTTGCTAAAAAGTGCAGAAACATGGCATCACAATTTACATAAAATAAACCCATTTGCTCTTTAAGCATTATTTTGCCTGTTTTTTTCCAGTTTACTGCACCGTAAATTACAAGCATTTTGTCTCTAGTATGTGCTTCTCTAACAGGAATCACATAGAGAAAACTTTTACAGATAGTTTTAAAAGCATGCTATTTTCACCTTTACTAGTTTTGATGTTAAAGTTCAGCTTGTTTACATTAGCTATTATTTCAAATATTTAAGCAGGTAGTAGTTTGTTGAGTTTGAGACAATAACTACATATAACTTTAAGTAGCAGAGTGACAGCCACTGACTTACAATTAATTTTAATGAAAACAGAGAAATATTTGTGCTCTATTAGATCAAATACACACAAATATAGTACTGGTCCACAATCAACAGTAAAAAGTATTGTGTTATATCATGTGTCCTACACAACCTTTTTGAATATATGACCTTTAAGTTGCTGAAGGTTGCCTCAGAATTTGGCTCAGTTCAGGCAAAACATCTGTTCCCTTTGCAGGTATACTGTAAGGACTTTTTACTCAGTTGGATTTAGAGCACAGCAAGTGAGCCCTTTTCTGACCGATCATATACACCCCAGCACTTGTAAATCAAGCTCTGGGCTGACAACAGCAGGTCCACATTCCGTCACCCTTTCTCAGCTAGCAAGGCCATTTGACTGCTGTGAGAACTGCTCTTACCATGTCATCAAATCAAAGCATGTTGAGAGGAGGGAATGCAAGAGGCATCTGCAGAATTCCCACAATGTAGTGACTTTGGAACATTGACAGATGCATCTGTCATTTTATACCTTCAACTAACCTGCTGTCCGCTGGCCTGACATAGCAAAGCTGTCCAAGAGTAACTCCAGCTCTCTCATGTTGTTTTCATACGTCTCTGTTAGAAAGACCTGGTGTTTCTTGGCCTTTATTTGACAGCAGATACAGACAAGACAAGAGGAGGGAAAAAAAGAAACCCATTAAAATACTAAACAGAAGAAATTCAGATCTCTATTTTTGTTCTCTTTTAAATTCCTCCTATACTTGTTATTACTCTTCTTCTTGAATCAAGAGATCTAACACAAAGATCTATCACAAAGAAGTAACATAGCACTCTGAAAAACACTTAAATAGAACTAAAGGATTCAGGTAGTCAAAAGAAAAAGAAAAAAATGTTGTACTAAAACCTAGTCTTGATCTTTTTCTGCTTTAAAAATATCTTAATGAACATTAATTAACTGTTCATCTATGCAAGCAATGAAATCTATTGTTACACCCTACAAGGGCATCCAGAAAGACACCAAACTACTGGCAGACAAGCTAGAAATTCATAATCTGGCACTCAGTCAAATCCCACATCTACTCTCATTGCAAATTTGCCTTCTTTAATTGTTAGTATCTTCCATGCTGGATAGTGATTTCTTCAATATCAAAAACTCTTTATCCATGGAATACAAAGCAGAGGAGTTCTTCAACTCCTGTCACCGTATTTTCGTAAAGAAACCTGTTCACTAAGTGCAGTCTATTGTTCAAATCAAGACACTGGACTTCTTCTGAGGGCAGAAAGATATAACAGTAGATTATTTTAATCATCACAATGGAAAGACTATATCAAATCACTCCTTCAATTTATATCCAGAGATCCTCTCAATGTCTTAAATAAATGTACAATTTTAGAAGCTGACTGACAAAAAGAAACTTAACAATTTTCTTATGGCAAAGGTTGTATTCAAAGATGCCTCATTACTTGTAATTATTCAATTACTTTTATTCCAAATACTAACACTCATTTGAGTAATTTCCACTTTGACTTGGTTATGGTAAGTTACCCTTTTGTATGGTCAAAAATTCTACTGTTTTCTATCATACCCCTACACTATTGCTTTAGTTATGCTTCACTGCATATGTAAGAATCTAGTCAATTTCTCAAGTGTGTGAAACATCTTCCCCAGGAAAACTGCTACATACTGATAGCATATAACTGTCAGGCTAAAAAACCAAGAAATGCATTTAATTCTCTGCAGTGTTCTTCACTATTCAGTTTAAATATTTTATAAATTTTCTTTACTCTTTCAACTTTAATTATATGTACTGTATATCAACTAATATATTATTCATATGTGTATTGCAGTGCTAGGTCCCCTGTAGCATTTACACATGCCTTTCCTTCTGTGAGTTTGTACTACACTTCATAAAGAATTTCCAAACCACTTCTATATATTCAAAAATAGTAACTGAGTTTTAATTCTTACTCTACAAAATTATCTATATAAATTGCTGAGCTCCAATAAAAATAGTTTATGGGATGCAGACACGTTAAAATAACTTACTCTCATGTACTGACATCATCTTAAAGACCTCACATATTACAAGTAAGAAAATAAATATAACAATATGATGAGCATCACAATAAAATACTCTATTTATACAAAGCACACATAGACAAGGTCAGATTAAATCTTCCTTGAAAGACCTTTTCCCGTGGAAAAGTCGAGTATGAGAATTTCTACAAATCTCCTCATCCAATTTTTTCATTTGATTTAGTTAATTTACCCACTATATCCCAGTCTATCCAGCCTTCATCACTTCTCTGTGCTTTATTTGCTAACTACATCTACACTCTCAGTCTCTTTTTCAACAGCAATAAAGATCAAAAGGAAATTCCTTAGACTAGCCAGTTTCTCTACACTTAAGCTGCAAAGTATTTAGTGTCTCTCCCTTCTAACTCCCATTTTCAGTCACTGTCCCCATTAACAGAAACTGAAGAAATAAACTGTAAACTACAGTACTGGAAATCCAGGCACAGGTTGAGTCCAAAAGGGTCTGAACATATCGATTTAATATCTTATGTCTCCCTGACAGGTATCTAATAAGAACGTGCAGAGTCATAAAATCACGGAATAATTTAAGCTGACAGGATCTCTGGAGGTCATCTGGTCCCACTCCCCACTCAAAGCAAGGCCATGTTTGAAGTCAGGTTAGGTTGCTCAGAGCCCTGTCCAATCAAGTTTTGAGTATCCTCAAGGATGGAGTTTCAACAACCCCCTCAGGCAACCTGCTTCAATATCTCACAATCCTCCCTGTGAAGGTTTTTTCTCCCCTTACAGGTAATTAGAATTTCCCTTTCTAAAACTTCTGTTTCTCTCATACTTTCACTGCAACAATTCTAAGGAGAATGTACCTCCATCTTCCCCATAAGCACCCATTTCATAGTTCATGGCAGTAGGTGTAACTCCCCTAGTTTTCTCTTCTTCCGTCTGAACAAACACAGCAACTACACATAACTCATGACTTTGAAAAAGAAAATGGAGTCCACAAGTGTAGAAGTCAAACATAATCAATTGCAGTTTCTAAAAGATATGTTCTGCCACGTACAACTATTCCAGGAGATGAGATTACTTCGCTCTCAGCGGCTCCACACATTATCATATTTATGTTAAAAAATGCCATTCCTGTAGAACTACTGGAAACGTACTGGTGTGCATTCCATAGATTACTTCCAAAGGGAAATCAAGTGATAAAGTGCTAAGGTCTTTACTCAATTTTTTTTTTTTTCCCCAGATGACATTAGTAGAAACAGGTGAAAGAACACTTCTAAAGTAAGGCTTCTGCTGACTTTGCTTGACTTCCTGCATATTGGGATGGATTATTCTTGACCTTAGAGGTAATCCTTGAAAATGAACTTGAAAATCAATGGTAGCAGGAGGTCTGCATGGATGCTCAAAGAGCCCCCACCTAAATTAAGATATTAATAGGAAGTATAAAATAAGTGGAAAGAAGCATAGGTGACCTGGAAGAAATATAGAGGTGCTGTCCATACACAGAGGTATATACTTAGGAAACCAAAATCCATCTGAAGTTGAATCTGGAAAAAGGACGAGAAGAGCAACAGGAAAGGCTTCCTGAAGTACACCAAAAGCAAAAGGAAGAGGACGCAAAATAAGGGCCTGCTACTGAGTAAGGCAGGGAATCTGGTGACTGAGACACAGAAAAGGCCTCCTCAATGCCTTTCCACCTCAGTCTTTACTGTAGAACCTACCTCAGGAATGCCAGGTCACTGATATCAGTGGTAAAATATTCTTGATATTTGCAAGATCTTTTAGGAATTTTAAATTCTCAAGATATATTAGGAGTCCTTCCTGCACGCCCTAGGCATAATTCCCTTCTTCACAAAGTTCTCAGAATAAGAAAGCTACAAACCCAACAATATGGGAGTAAAGTCATACTTTCTGAACCTAAAATAGACATCAAATTGTAGCATATATGATGCTTCCCCAAGTCAAACTTCATATCCAAAGAAGCAGGTTCCTATCGTCACAAAACATCACTGGAGGACAAAAGAATTTTTGGTAGAAAAATGTGTTTGGCAACATATATACTTAATCATCAATTTTAAAACACAACCCCACCTTCAAAGAAATTAAATAGAAGCCAAGTATTTTTCATTACAGGTACTGTAGGCTTCAACCAGGAGAAAATCTGTTTTCCAAATGGTTTGTATCCTTATCTATAAGGATAATCAGAACTATTAGGAAAACTTAGTACCTAGAAAAAAAAATTCCACCACTGTCAGAATTATGTTAATCTTCCAGAGTAGGGCATTTACATTTATCTGCACAATTCCCTACTACCTCAGTTGCAGAGGTATTTTCCGTAACTAACAGTATTCTATTTTGGTATCATTCCATTACCTGTTCCAGGACAGAAACAAAGTTGCATTGATTTTTCAGCATTTTCCAAAAGCCATTGTTCAATACAATACACGCAAACTCTACATACACTTCCAGAATAGTCCATGTGACCTGATGCCGTAAATGTGCATCTGTATGCCCATAATATTTTTAAAGTGTTAAAGAACAATGCCTGTATCCAGGATCTAAATTCTCAAACACTTCTGTTCTGACTTTCAGCTTACATTAACCTACAAGGTTGACATAGACAGCCAAGATGTATACAGTGCATGACTGAGTACATGGCTGTGAAAAATTTATATGCCACATGAAAAAAGACAGGCTCTAGGTGTAATCTATTACACTATTTATACACTAATTATGCTAATGTTGATAGTATCTATAGAAAGGGGAAGAAATGAATACACACCTCTTCCAAATTAAAGGAATTTATACTAAAGCACACTCTTTTTAATGACTTCCATTTCCTAACATGCAACCTAATGAACTGGAAAGTTCCTCAAATTTGAATCTATATTTCCATAAAATAAAATCTCACCCTTTTCCAGTACTAGGAATTAAAGATCATCCACTACTAGATGCCAGAAATCTAAATATCCTGAGTAACTTCTGAAACTATTAAAGACACCTATTATTTGTTCCATGTGGCAGGAATACAAGTGGGGCTGTTTCAATTTAAAGCAAGTTCTGAATTTCAATGGCCATTCTTCCAATCCCTATTCTTCAAGCTAAAAATTTCTAAAAACTCTAGCGGGAAAAAAATGACAAGCTAGAGACCAATTTGCTCAGAAAAACATAACAGAAATCTTGAGAGTCTGCTCATGCTAAACATTCATAAGCAGTTTTGTTTGATACCAACAGATCCTATCACATTTGATCCATGTAAATTTCTGGCAAACTTCTGCCACATGCTGATATTTAAAATTAAAAGCAGCATAACTACTTTACGTTCAACTGAGTCATAAAAAAAAAAAGTTCTTTTTCATATAAAGTTCCAAAAGAACGTATTTCGTCCCTGCATAAGTCTGCTTCTCTAAAAACAAAGAGCCTTCACTGGTTTGATTATATTTCCCAAATATTTTACAAACAAAAACATTGACTTGTTTTAAAGCAGTACAGTGAGAAACCAATATAAGCTTATCCAGCTGGAGTGGTAAGTACATATTCTGGATGTCTAACAATAGTATAAAATATAACAAAGTAATAAATAGATCAAGAAGGGAGGAGGAAATTACGAGAACACACTGACATTTTCACACAATTTTAGTATGGGTATAGGGAAGTCTAATAGCAGTATATATAATGTTATCTATACCTAGTTTCTGCTACAGTCTTCCATTATTTCATTTTGGGAAGAAGAATAACAAAAAGCTGTGCAGAGTGAGTAAACAAGACCACACACAGGCACCCCTGCTTCCCAAACAAACACAAAAGTCTTCAGGAAAAATACAAAGCCATCCAAGGTGATAAAAATCTAATCCCATAGGGGACCACTAATACAACTCCTCAGAAAATGAGTATTTTTATTACCTGTTCAAGACAGTCTTGTGGTTTGAAATTGTTCCAGTAAAATAATTAAAAGACCCACTTTATGAATAAGACAGTTCTTTTAACTGAGACAATCTATTCTGCTTTTTACTTTTCAGTAATGTAACGTTCATTTTGAGCCCACCATTTAATACTGTTGCAATTACTGGAAACCTTGATCACAAACAGAAATTTATCCTGAAAACACATTTTACCAAGGAACAAAAAAAACCCGAAAACTCATATCACAGCAATGTCTGGTAAGCACTCAAGGTTCTTAGTAGAAATTTTGCAGCTTTTGAATAGTATTTTATACTAATAAACAGAATCATTACTGACTGTAGTTAGAGGAGACATTTTATTTTCTCCCTGTATTCCTTTTGTGCCTGATGACTTTTACACATTAGCTAGGCCAGCAAATGCCTTATAATATACTAATGCTTGCATAGAAGAAGCTGTGATTGTCCCAAGAAGAAAGAGGGCTTTTTTATTGGATTTTTCTCCAATTTATTAGTTACCAATCTGTCTGCAAAGTGGATAACACTAAGACAATGTATGGCATAACTCCATCAACTGAACAGAAGACACTATCAAGTCTGAAGAGCTTATGCTGCAAGAGTCTACTCCTGCTCACTGATTAACACAATACCTGTCAGCAGCAGGAAACAGACCACATTTATGTTCCATAGTCACAGCTCTAAGACAGAAAAAATGGAGAAATTTGCAAACTAGTATCAAAAACAGTTTACACTGCCTAAGTATAGAAATCCTGCAAATGCTACTACACAATAGAAGGAGCAAGTTTTCCTAGATATCGTAAGATCTTTGATTTGTCCCTGCTGCAATGCAATAGGATGGTCAAATTGTTATTCAAAGTTGAGCTGGATAGAGAGAGTGAAGGCCCCATTTGGTGACATAAAAGGAGAAAGATTTCAGAAAATAATCAGTAAAATACATCCAACGTGCCAAACCCACACACATACAAAAAATCCCTGTTTTGTTACTTTCAAACAATCATTTTCAAGCAATTTTTACAGTCAAATGCTTGCACTAAAACCAAAACATTACATGCAATAAACAAGCCTACAATGGTAGCTAAAAAACATAGCAAAGAAATGGGTAGAAAGATAGAACATTCTCCACAGGGAATAATAATCCATATCTATAAACTGCTTTCTTCACTAGGAAGGCAAACAAAATTTACTCTTTACTCATAGCCATACTTTTAAAATAATTGTTTTCTGCAAGTAACTGCAGTTAAATACATGGTGTACCACTTAAAATACATATCTGAATTAGCTTCTCTGGCATATTAACTATATTTACTCACGCTTCACAGAACACAGTAACATAAGTAAAATCAGAGTAATGCAATGTGATAATTCTTCCATAGCTTAGCCCAGCAAAGGCAGGTTACATTCACAGTATGACTAAAAAACCCCAAACAATGAGTGTTTGTCTTACCATTATGAGTTCCTCCTGTAATTCTCTGCAGGTTTTTTCACTATTCCCTAGTCTCTCAGAGAGGTCTTTAATTATCTTCTTCTTTTGCTCAATCTTCTCATTCATTTGCTTTTTTGTGGATAAATGTTCTCTTTCTAATCTGTAAAGTTTCAGAATTAGAAGATTTTTATCAAAAATAGTCTTGCCAAGTACACTATATTCTTTTAAAGGTAATCAATGGATATGGGACATAACATGTTAGCACATAACATGGCTTTTGAAATTGTTTCTCTTTTTTTAACTGAAGAAAGTTATATATTCCAAGAAAGGGTTTTCAAGAAGTGGATGTGTTATTTTTGGATACCAATGCTTGTGTTGATTTTCTATTCATAAATTCTTCTGGTTATTTGGCCTCCAAATTACCTATAACAAGAGTCATCATATTTTAATTAACACAGGAGCTCTCTTCAGAAACACTATGTCACATCTTGCATAATCGATCCTGATTTCAAGTTCAAAGCTTGCTTCTAAAGTTTCCACATGCCTTGCTATATTCTAGTCAGAATAGTATGACTTCATATTTCACCAAAAGACCACTCCTGCAACTTTATACAGTTCTTGTATCCCTCTGGTACTCAGACAAACAGATATATTAAGAGCCTGGTATGGCTAAACAAGTGACTCATGAGGAAGCTACAAAACTAAGCAACAGCATACAGGAGACACAAGCAGGGACAGAAATCCAACGAAGAATGGCCTCAGTAGGTAGGCATGATGTCAGGAAAGCCAAAAGCTCACTTAGAATTGTTCTTTGCAAATTATGCAAAGATAAGGAGAGTTTTTAACATTATATTAAGCTAGGAATTACAACATGGACCTGCTAAATTTAACAACAGTCGACACAGAGAAAGCCACCACACTCAACGCCTTTTTTGCCTCAGTCGTTCCTGACAAGGTCTCTGAAGCCTCTGTGATGAGTAAATGGGCTGAAAGAGAAGAACCACTCGCAGTAGGTGAAGACTGATTCCAAGATTACTTGTAAGAACTCAACCCACAGAAATCGAAGTCACCAGTTTACCTACACTTAAAAAGTTCCAACAAAGCTGGCCAAAGTCACACCAAGGCTGTTCATTACCATCTTTGAAAAGTGACAGAGATGGGGAGAGGTCCTTGGCAAATGGAGAAAAGCAAATGTCAGACCTATATTTGGAAAAGGGCAAAAAGACAAGCCAAGGAACTATAGACAAGTTGGCTTCTCTTCAGTCCAAGAAGGTCATGAAACAAGTCGTCTTGGAACAAATTTTTGAGCTCTTGAAAGAGAAAAAAGTAACTAGGAACAGTCAGAGAGCATTTACCAAGTCTAAATCACGTCTGGTAAACCCAGCTATATTCCATGATAAAATGACCAGATCTGTGGACAGAAGAAGAGCAATTAAATACATCTCTGATTTAGCAAGGCTTTTGTCACTGTCACATACAGCATTTTTATAGCCAAGTTAGGACTTCAGTCTAGAAATGTGAACTACAACATTGATAAAAATGGTTTTATAGTAAAGCTCAAATAACAGTGGTTTGCAACAAGTGTAATACTATAAGAGTCTGTACTAGAATCTGTTTAACATCTTTATCCATCAGCTGGATTAGGCCAAGAGTGCAATCTCTCCAAGTTTGCAGGTAACAGTGAACTAGATGTGGGTAGGTCACAACACAACGCAATTGACACACTCAAGAGAAGGGCTGTTGTTCCCTAGTACCTAGACAGTGAGAAGGAACAGGCCAGTATGACCCTTCTGAGATTCCACAATGACATGAGCAAAGATCTGAATTACAGAAGCAAGAGCCTCCTGAAGCAATATTGCTGGTAACTATCTGAGGAGCTCAAAAAGGACCTCACAATCTTGAAGACAGCAAGCTAGCGACAAATCAACAGCATGGCATGCAAGTAGAAATAAAAAACAGCATCCTGGGCTGTATTAGTAGTAGCATCGCCAGAAGATCAAGTGCGGTGATTAATAACCTTTTATTTGGCCCTTATTACAATACATTTTGGATATGACCAATTTGAAACATTACCTCTCCTGTAACACAGGAAAAAAGTAAGGTCACCAACACGGTCAGGGGCTGAACTGAGAGTATGTTCAGACTGGAAAAGAGAGAAGACGGTGTACAGACTTCCCAATACCTAAAAAGAGCTTGTCAAAAAGATACAGCCAGACAGTTTGCAGCAGTGTATGGCTAGAAGACAGAGAAAACAGTCACAAATCAGATCCAAAGAGGTTCAGACACAGAGAAATTTTTTCCACCTTAATGACAGTTAATAGTGAAACAGGTTGTTCCATCTCCATACTTGGAGGTATTCAAGATGGATGAAGTCCTGAGCAGCCCGGTCTCATAGCTGATCTCTCGGTCTATCTCCTCTTTATTTCTGTCTCACTAGAATTGAAAGCAATGCAACAGGCTCAAAGTTCTTCCAACTTTGAAACTTTTGAACCAATATTGTCACTTTCTGAATTTATTACTTATAGAAAAACATACAGCAGAAGGACTACTTTATCGGTTCTCTAAATATCTACATGCTTCTGATTCATCCTGGCTGATTTTTTTTTTCCTTTTAGCTGTGGATGGTTACTTGCCTGTTTCAGTCCCCCAAAGTAGCATCTACTCCCATAGCTTTCAGAAACACAGCAAAAGCAGTTCAAATTTATTCTATGTCATGCTTTCACTCTTCAAGAAAAGTAAATTCAGATGGAGACCCAAATCCCATGTTGATTCCAATTTACATAGTGTTACTAGGTTCAGAGCTAATTAATAAATTATGCAACCCAGAAAAGCCTGTTTTCTTGGTTTCATTTATAATAACCATCTTTTTCTGAGCAAATAAATTTTCACAGCTTTGTATCACTTCTGACATTGGTATCATTTATACTACATCAAGTCCAGCAAAAAAATATACAAGTGTTCTAGCACAACAAATGAAAGTCTCCAAGATTTTCCAAAGACTAAGGCTTAAAGATAAACTCATGAGACTCCAGAAAAAAAAAAAAAAAAAAAAAAAAAGGAAAATATGTTAGGATGCCAAATCATGGCTTAAAAGAAAAAGCCAAGCTCCTGACATTGTCTGGAGTCCAAGGACCATAGCCTTCAAAGGTAAGTAGATCAAAGACTCTTGTATTCTCTCTGAAGGGATCCAGTGAAAGCAATCACTGATATTCACACCAATGATTCTGATACTCGTATGCTTCAAAGAAAAAAAAAAAGGCACAGGAAACAGACAAGGCAGTATATGCCTACCCCATGTAATTACCTCAAGGGAACAGAGTATATTGATGTCCATCTAAGATAAAGCTTAACCTTCACTATCTATCTTCATGGATCTCTGGAAATTTAGGTGTCTAGACTAACAAAATTGTAAGAATAGACTGCTTCTTCAAGCTCTATTAACAAAACCACCAATTGTTAAACTGTGTTAACTTCCACAGAAACATTTACATTCTGTGAAATCATAGAAAATAATTTGTTTTCAAAAAACTCCATTGGCTGAAGCTACTAGGAGTAACTGCCTGAATCAAAAGTCAATTGCAAGCAGTGAAAAGTATTGTTTGGATATTATACAAAGTTTATTCTGATACCTAATTAATATACAGAATAAGCACAAATTCCTTTTTGTATCAGAAAACCTCCAAAATAGTGCGAATCGGCTTTCCTGGTAAACAAGTGTTGAACAGAATTATGCAGTTTACACGAAAAGGAGAAGGCTGTTTAAGGTTCTTGTTGCATGTTAGTAACAGATGTGCTTACTTCTCTGTAAGCACTGATTTCAAAGTTCCTAATGTATTGAGTTATTTCCTACAGCAACTCCAGACAAAGAAATATATGCCCTAAAAAAGAATTCTTTTTTTTCCTTAGAATATTATTTTTTGTTTAAAAGTTCCTCACATTTTTCTCAGAGAGAAACTTCATGTGGTTCAACAAGGACAATTCCAGAGTCCTACATCTGGGGAGGAACAGCCACATGCACCAGTACAGGCTGGGGATTGATCTGCTGGAGAGCAGCTCTGCAGAAAGAGACCTGGGAGTCCTGATTGATAATAAACTAACCATGAGCCAGCAATGTGTCCTTGTGGCCAAGAAGGCCAATGGCATTCTGAGATGTATCAAGACGAGTGTGGCCAGCAGGTCGAGGGAGGTTCTGCTCTCCCTCTACTCTGCCCTGGTCAGGCGTCATCTGGAGTCCTGTGTCCAGTTCTGGGCTCCCCAGCTCAAGAGAGACAGAAATCTTCTGGAGAGAGTCCAGCGAGAGCCACCAAGACGATCAAGGGTATGGAATATCTTTCATAAGAGGAAAGGCTGCGGGAACTGGGGCTGTTTAGTCTGGAGAAGAGGAGACTGAGGGGAGATCTTATTAACATTTACAAATATCTAAATGGTGGATGTCAGGAGGTTGGGCATGCCTTTTTTCTATTATATCTAGCAACAGGACAAGGGGTAATGGGATGAAGCTAGAACACAGAAAGTTCCATTTAAACATAATAACACTATTTCACTGTGAGAGTGAGGGTGCTCTGGCACAGGCTGCCCAGGGAGGGTGTGGAGGCACCTTCCTTGGAGGTCTTCAAGACCTGCCTGGACATGTTCCTGTGCCACCTGATCTAGGTGGACCTGCTTCTGCAGGGGGGTTGGACTAGATGATCTCTAAAGGACCCTTCCAATCCCTACCATTCTATAATTCTATGATTCTATAATTTTTCCAAAATGTAATTTTTGTGGACTAGAACTACACACATACACACAAAAAAAAAATCACTTCTCAATGAAATAGCTTCGTATGTCTAGGTAAAAGATTCTCACAAGTAATAAAACATCACTGAACACAGCAATACAATTCAACGTTTAACTGTTATCCTTATGCTGGTCTGAATAATCTGTAAACTATCTTTAAGTCTCTCACAGACTTAGTTGGAAAAGTACTACTTACACATTTTCACATTTTTAACATTAATAATTTAAAATTTAAAAAGCAGATGTAGGGGTAAGAATTTAAAGTTGTAATGGTTTGAACAATTCCTAAATAATTAAGCTACCACCAAAATGCTTCTAATTAGCTTATATTTTATCTCTAGTATTATCCCTTCATTCTCAGAGCATACTCAGAATAATTCAGGCCTTAAAAGACTCTCATCTCTGTCACTAACAGTGGTGAGTTAATTAGCATCTTAGAAAAAATACAGAGTTGTTGAAAGAGTGCTTACATTCAACACCTGGTGGGATAGTGGAGCTCCACATGGTAACAATTTGACAGTATTATTGCATGTGCAGGCAGTACTCCACTTGAAAATACTTCTTGAGATAAAACATCTTCACTCATCTGAGAAACTAATATAATTCACAGAATTAAGTGCTCTAACAAATCTTGTTTGTTAAAAAACTTAAAAACATGTGCATACGATTTTGGAGGACTGGGTCTGGCATGACAGAATCAACCAAACAAAATTGATCTAAAAAACCTAGGTGAGCAACTCATACACTTTACGAACTTTCTGTGGGATGAAAAGGAATTTTTATGACAGGATTTGGTACTGAAAATTATTACTGAGCAGAGATATCAAAGATAAAATATTTTGTAGCAACATGACAATAAGAATTTGCTAAAATAGAGATCAGTACCTGGGAGAACAGTTATGATGTAAGTTAAAAACTTAAACAACTTAAAATAGATAAATAAAAGCATTAAAATGCCAAACATACTAGAAATCCTGAGAATCAAATTGTTTTACCAAGATGTAACTCCCTGTGTAAAGCACTAACACTCCTTTCAGGACCTAGTAAGTATGTACAATGTGCAGATTATATATTTGGTTGAAGTGCATTTAAAATATGTTATTGTATTTTTTAAATTAATTCATGCAGAATTCATTACTCCACATTTATTTCACTTCAGATAATAAAATCAAGAAATCGTCTGTAATTTTAACCCTTTGTTAGTGACTCTGTCAAAGCTGAACATGACCCATGTCTTCAGACTCACATTCATATTCTAAAGAGCTATAAAAAAAGCTGCAGTTCTGTATTTTAAAAGTTAAGTACTTTCAAAAGTCATAATTTCTAGATGTCTATTAGCACCTACATGGACTGTACCATTAAATTTGGCAATATCTGTTGTTTATTAATCTCATTACTTCAAAACTTCAGAAGTAAAAGTTACAAGTCAGACACTTGTTTTCATTAAGAATGCAGGAAACATAATAATAGGTACAAGGACAGACATGACCTTTTTGTATAGTTCAAGGGCTAGTTTTTGAGCTCAGACAGAAACTTCAAGAGAAAAATATCCAAAACTTTCAGAAGAAAGCAATAAATCATAGAATCATAGAATTGTTTAGGTTGAAAAAGAAACTTAAGATCATCAAGCCATTATCCTAGCACTGCCAAGTACTAAACCATGTCCCTAAGCAAAACATCTACATGCTTTTCAGTACCTCCAGGATGGCAACTCAACTACTTCCCTCAGCAGACCATTCCAATGCTTGATAGCACTTTCAAAGGGAAAAAAAATAAAAATCCAACATTCTCTCATGCAACTTGAGACCATTTCCTCTTCACTAGTTACTTGCAGCTTGGGAGACAGATCCCCCCACCTTGTTACAACCTCCTTTCAGGTAGCTGTAGAGTCATACCTCAGCCCTCTCTTCTCCAGACTAAACAGTCACAGTTCTCTTAGCTGCTCTTCATGAGACTTTTGCTCTAAACCCTGACCAGCTTGGCTGCTCTTCTTTGGACATGCTCCAGCACCTGCATGTCTTTCTTGTAATGAGAGGTCCAAATCTGAACACAGCACGTGATGTGCAGCCTCACCAGTTCTGAGTACACGGGGACAATCACTTCCCTGCTCCTGCTGGAGACACTATTTCTGATACAAGCCAGGATGCTATTGGCATCTTCTTGGCCACCCAGGCACACTGGTGGCTCATGTTCAAGAAGCTGCCAAACAATATCCCCAGTTCCTTTTCCTCTGGGCAGGACCCAGCATTTGGCCTTGTTAAATCTCACACAACTGGCCTCAGCCCATTGCTCCAGCCTGTCCAAGTCTCTCTGAAGATCCTTCCTATCCTCAAGCAGATCTATGGCCGCCATATTGGCAAGATAAATTCTTCTAGACTGTAAACTACTTCAGTATAACAGGCATTAGCCAAAATTTAAAAAGCCCCACATTTCACCTGAGAATGGTGAATTTGGCTGTTCTCACCTCAAATATAAAAATGGAACTTAGAATATTAAGTCTTGGAAGAATTAGGGAAATTGTCCAAGAACAAGCATTAGGAGAACACCAGTTCATTAACTTTTAGAAGAAAAAAGAAATATTTAATCTGTAATATTTTTTACTTCTTGGACCACTCACATATGGAAACCTATCAGAGAGCAAAATAAAAACAAACCATTTTCTCTGTAAGACTAAGAAGTTACACACAAGAAACACTCATACAGTGCAAAGCAGCTTATTACGTGATCCAACAGCCATTCCTCCAGAGAAGGCTGTTTTGAACACAAAGGAGCTTTTTTCTTAAAAAAAAGAAAAACAAAACAAACAAATAAACAAACAAAAACCACCAAACAAACAAACAAACCCAACAAAAATGTCAAATCAATAGTACAGGCCTTCTCCAGTTCAATGAAAGGTAAAGAACTTGGTATTAGTTTACTGCCATGTATGTTGCTACCATAGAACACATGTTTGAAGGAAAAACAACCAGGCAGAATGAGATCAGGGTTTAATTAACTGATGTTATTTTAGGACCTCAGAGAATCTTTTAATATACTTACTCAGTTTCCCAGTTGTGAAGACTGTAGTCTTCCTGATGCATCACATTTCATTACTATCATATGTGTTTTACACATTTCCAGTAATTTTCAACATAATTTCCTTTTCTTTGAGACAAAAAGTTTTAATTTTTAATATGACCCTGGTTTACCTAAATGCACAATTTTCCATTCAGACTTCTCTGGGACTTATTTTAATGAAGAGCTCTTAGAGTTAAAAGCACGGGCTTCACCTATATCACTAGAAATGTCTCTGTAACCATGCATTATAGAAAGACTCCCTCAGGTCAACAAACTTCCTTACTTGCAGGAAGAAAGTTTATTTTGTTCTCCGCTATTGCTTGTGTGATAAGTCAACATAAACAACTATGTGTACAGACCCATATACTAGAGTGAAGGAGACACCACCCCTGTCTTTTTTCAGCCCATTCTACCAGCCTGAGTCTCTTCCAATCCCCTCGTTGTGCACTATCCACTTTTTTCTTAAATTTCGTCTTTCGCTGAACATCATTTAGTACTATGCTTTATTTTCCCTGCTCCTCAGTTCCATGTCTTCCAATACTTCCAATTCTTCTACCTGACATCTTGTCACTCCAATATATACTTGATTCAGACAGTGAAGAAGATTCAATGCTGTGCATCCTATATATGACTGAGGAATATAAGAAAGCAGTTCTTCCAAAAATAGTCTGTTACCACAGACACAGCAGACTGTGCCGAGCAGGAAAGGAATTCCAAGTAATTTCATCTGCTTTCAGACACTTCATCTTTTTTTCCTATTTTTCATTACCAAGTTAAAACTTCCCACAACTATTCAAAACCTGAAAATAAAGATTATCTACTATAAATTATACACAATTTCTACACAGAATTCTTAAAGATTTATCTAGGTCGCTGAAGTGAAAAGTAATGCTTTCTTAATAATCAAAATGTATACAGGAAAAAAAAAATCTCTTATAAACTTGACATGTATGTTTTCCTACATTCCTAAAATGTTACTGAAGACGGGACCCCATTATAACTATTACTTTCAACATTTTGCTTTGGCAAACAATCTATAACAGATCAGTTATTTTTTCTACTTACCTATAATATGTATGGTTACTGATATAGATCTGTTATTAATGGAATGGCAGGTTCTGAGACTTGGCTTGGTTTGGCAAATTGCATCAGATTATGTTGTTTCCTAGTGACTGAATACCAAAGCAAATGTAAACTATAAGTGGTATTTAAGCTCTCTACTGCCATTTTACAATGAATTTAAAAGGTAACTTACTCACTGAGTTTTTCCAAGTTCTCTTGGGCATTGTGTTTTTCTCTCTCATATGCATTTTCTACCTCTTTGAACTCTTTCTTGACCATTTCTAAATCCAGAAGAGCTTCTGCTTGGCTGGCTTTTTCCATCTGTAAAGCTCCTTCAAGGTCTCGAATTCTTAACTATTAAGTGATAAGAAAGCCATTAAAGCAAGCTAGGAAAAACTATCATGATCTTTAATGGTGCTCTGTGTTCTGTTAATTATATTCTATTAATTCTATATGGAAGTACATAAAGAGAAAGCAGTAAACACATAAAAGTATATTAATGCATAAAGTTCAAACCAAAGACAAATAGATACATGGACCAAAAGTACCTGTTACTCTCCTTTGGTGGTGTCTGGATATTTTTTTTTTCAGTTATTACTAAAGTTTTCCAAGGGAATTCCAATTTTTGACTCATGAAAGTGTGGGATTAACAGTAAAGGCTACACTGTCACTCATCACAAAGCACATTTGTGTATGAACAAGGATGAAAACCTTACCAGTAATTTACCCACAAAAGATGAGACTAAATTTAAGGAATGTTGCACTCTCAGTTCCCTTGTATATTGCAAAAGTAGAGAGGGGAGATTAAGAAAACTAAATCTTTCCTTTCTATTAGTTTAACTGTCCCTTTAAAAACAAAAATTAAGTGCCTGTACATAAGATCATAAGAATATTTAAAAAATGACTGAAGAATGGCAGTATTTACTTTTGATAGAAAGAAAGAAAAACAAACCCTGCAATTCCATTTACTTTGCATAGTTTTTCAAAAGTCCAGTGTGAAGAGCTTATTAATATGCAATTACATCATTTAGCTTTTTCTCACTCGCTTTTTGAAATAAACTATGATTGCCTTACTGGGTCAATCCCCTTGTGATACAGTTTAATAATACAAAGATTTAATATTCAAGTGTGTATACAACATTTTTTCATATAATCAATCTTTACTGGTAACTGCAGATATTATAACTTTGTTTGAAGCCAAAATGTACTCTGAATAATTCTATTTAGATTTTCAGTTTCAGAATGCATTAAGCTCTCACTCCCTGAGAAGCTGGATGCATGTAGTGTATCTCCAAATAGCTCTAACTGCTCATTCAAAAGTTACAGGGCAGGATATTTAAACAGCAATATAGCATTTAGCTATTGTGAAACATTTCCTTTCCCCTCACTGTTCAAATGCTAGTGGGAATTCTCAAACTTACAAATAGGATAAATAATAAAATAAAATGTCACAATACCTTTCATGTGGCCTGAAAAGCAAATATATTTCTATTCTCTCCTTTGATACAGTATCTATTACAATTTTGACACTTGTTTCAAGAACATTATTCAGTATTTTTCACTGAAGCATGTTAAGTGGTCTTAATATTTTGGAAGATGTACCTCTACAACTTCATCAACTGTTTAACTGTAGATTTCTACAAAATATTTAACAAAAAGTTTACCTGGACAATCTCTGAATTGAATTTAGATTCCAAATGTGCTGCTCTCTCTGCTTTAATGTTTTCTTCAAGTTTCCTTATTCTCATTGTAGCCGCCTAAAAGTACATTTTGAAGAAATTTGAGTCCAGAGAGATGGTAAACGTGACACAAAGACTATTCTATTAATTTAATACTTTGAGACTCCATATACCAACCTGATGTATCTGAATTATTTGTACTTTGGAAGTATGAGAATTGATATCACAAAATACATATAAAAATAAGTTTTATATGTCTAGAATATTAAATTATTGTTTTCTATTTAGTTAAAGAAATTCATTTAATATTATGTTATTGCTGCATTTTTAACAACCAAGAGAACTGCATCAGGAGCCAGAGAGCAGAAAGAACAAGTTGAATATTCTACCTACTCCATTACTATTTGCTTTTTCACCAAAGCTGTCACCTGAGGCAACATTACCACACCCTGTATGTTCCAAAATACAACAGGGAATCAATAAGAAAATCTATTATTTCAGTGACAAAATAAATGAAGCAGAGAGAAGATACTGAATTCCTAATTTGATTCCAAATAAGGTATCCAGAATAGTTTGCTTTGTAGACCTAGAACAGTCAGTTTCCCTACAACAAAAATGTGTAAAACTCTGTAATGTTTTAAAGCGCTAACCCAGTATTTTTTTAATGCTGTATACCTTGAGCTCCAAGAATTCTGTTGTATGTTTGTGTAGCACTTATCGGCATGTTCATTATCTCTTTTAACAAATATACTGGCTACTTTAGTCAGTTACTACATCTTATGGCACAGAAGAACATATGTACATGCATGCATAGATTAGGTATAAAATGGGACTATATGAATTTAACTAGCATTTTTCTTATCCATTCTTATAACATTTTTAAAAGCAAAAAATGCAAACAATTTTGCTAAGAATCTACTTGGCAATTTGGACTACAGAATCATAGAATGGTAGTTGCTGGAAGAGACTTCTATAGATCATGTAGTCCAACTCCTCGCAAAAGCAGGTTTACCTTGGTTAGGTTACACAGGAACACGACAAAGCGGGTTTTGAAAACCTCCAGAGAAAGAGACTTCACACCTTCCCCTGGCAGCCTATGCCAGGGCTCCCTCATCTTCACTGGAAAGAAGTTTGTCATGTTCAAGTGGAACATCCTGTCCTCCAGCCTATGTCCGTTACCCCTTCTCCTGTCACCAGGCACTACAGAAAAAAAAGAACTTGCCCCATTCTCTCAATGTCCACCCTTTAGGTATTTTTAAGCACTGACAAGGTCCCACCTCAGTCTTCTCCATGCTTAACAGCCTCAGGTCTCTCAGGCCTTCCTCACAGGAGCGATCTTCCAGTCCCCTGATCATCTTGGAGGTCCTCTGCTGGACACTCTCTAGAAGTTCCCTGCCTCTCTTGAGCTCAGCACAGTACTTCAGATGAAGCCTCATCAGGGCAGAGCAGAGGGGAGGAGAACCTCCCTTGAACTGCCAGTTACACACTTAATGCATGTCAGGATGCCATTGCATCTAGCTCATGCTTAGCTTGCTGTCCACCAGAACTCCCAGGGTCTCTCACTGCAGAGCTGCTCTCCAGTACATCAATCTCTAGTCTGTATTGTTTTACTAAACTTCTTTTTTCACATGATTTGAGATGAAAAAAAAAAAATCTTTTAAAAGTTAAAATAAACACAGTAGCAATCATCAGATACATGTCTAGATAAAGGCTTTGACATAGACTTTCATCTGGAAAAATACTTCTACCAAAAGCAGTAACTAAAGCTTTTCTATAATGGAAACTCACACGCAATTTTAATTACACTGTTTTCTATCAATAAAATCTTTTCATTTTGTTTGATAACTGAATTGCAAAGAAAAATTCATCCCAAAATGTTCCTTGGCTTCAGGTTAAATCAAGGAGATCAAGAAAAAGGAATTAATTTAAAACGTCATTTAACATATACATATTGAAGGTTATATAAAGACTGCTTTTGTAAAAGTAAAACAAAGTAGCAAGTATATGAGACTGCATCTTGATTCTGAGCATTTAAAAGGAGACATTAATAGATGTTAAAATAAAAGTGCTTGGCAATAAATTTAAATGTTTTTTGCATAATCACACACACACAAAAGGAAAGACTTTGAAAACTGATATCCATGGAAAGTCTACTAAACAGAAAAGTAACATCAGCACAGAGCTTACCAATCTACTCACCACAGGAAAGTCTGTCAGAGGCTTACACTTTGTCTCTCCCTAGTTAATCTCCGTAACTTATTTAACTTAAAAAAAAAAAACAAAAAAACACATGCATCTTGCATAAAAACTCCTACTGTACTTCCATATTGCTAAGATCATTCTCAAAAATAGCTTGATTTAGGCACTTAATTGCATTATTCCTTCCAAATATCAGCTTCTACTACAGCTCTTTGCCCTTAATGAGGAGTTGTCAAACTACCTCCTGCTTCAGTTTGGAAGGACTCTTTAACATCCTCCAAGAGGTCAACATCTGTCAACATAATGGTGTACACCAGAATACTGCCAGTTTAGTAAAATTAGGCAATGAACAGTAAATTATGTGGATTTTATTCCTTTTTTAATAATACTTTAAAAGCCTGATAATAATTCCAGTTTGAGAAGAATAAAGGAAACAGTGAGGAAGGTACCTATCACAGTGTCCAGAATGGGAAACTATTTTTTTATTAAATAAAATGAAGAAATATAAACTTCACTGAGAATATTTCAATGTATAATCTCACGAGCAAAAATGCTTTTCAGTCTTTCTCTGGTTTATTCAACTGTCTAGTGTTATAATAAACACTGGAATGGAAAAAAAATGATTCTGCAAGCAAAATTCTCAGGCATAACTTATAATTCACAATGTCTGTACTGCCTTTCACTTCTAAGTCGTATTTCCTGAGCACCACTCCAAACTAGAACTATGCTCTCATCTCAGCTTCTCTTCAACTGAAACCTGAGATGCAAGACATTATTAAAATGGTTAACATATCCTCTCCAATGAGTCACATAGAACTGTTACAATTTCATTTGTCCCAAGATGAAAAAAAAATAGGAAGAATAAATCACAGCTTGAGCGATGGCATCTGCAAGAATGAAAAATCAGAGAAATCACATTCTCTCAAACAGAGCATTTAAGTATCAGCCCTTGGTATCATTCCTTAAAAGTAGAGTCTAGCTCTGTGAGTCAACATCATGGACACTGACTGCAAGAACAAGAGACATGGTCCAAAGGAAACAAACTCTCAGAAATGTAGAAACTTGATTCCTAAGAAAATCATGGGACAATGGCAGAAAAGAGGCAGAAGCAAAGAGACACCTCTAAGAAGTGCCAGTATATGACCCTTTTGCTATCTGAAGTAAGAGCAGTTCCACTGAAAAACAAATGTATTTGCAGATTGTTAATTTACTACTGTCACAACTCACTGAAGAACTGTAACTTGTAGAATTAGCATGGCCACAAAAAGAGCAGCACCACAAAAACTACTGTTTCAGCTACAGGTATTCCTGATGGTCTCTGCTATGTGAGAGACAGGCTCCTAATTGCAAGCAGGACAGTGTGTGTAGTCCACTGTAAACATGGAAGAGCTACATGTACCTGACAGGTATCCCATGGAAAGTGTTCAAAGAGATTCAAGACAGTACATATAGGGGAATCAAAGTATCTGTTTGACAGATAAGTATCACCTCACAGATCATAGCCCCATATAAATGCACAAGAAGACTCATTTGTTCAAAACTGAGATTTCTTCACAAGGCTAGGAATCTCAATGCTCTATTCTTGCTCTTAAAGCTTATCTTCCTCTTGAGTTTGATTCTTAAAAGCTTTTTCTCATACCAGTGGTTTGTAATAATTTTGGTTTTTTAAACGTTGCTTAAATCAGTTCACTGGACCTTCAGGGAAAAAAAAAAAACACTAAGGAGAGAAATAAAATCTATTTTTATTCAAGACAAGTCACTGACAGGGACCTGAAAGGAATTGCCACTGATTTGTCGTATTGCTAGAAGCCAAAAATGAAAAGTGAACTATATTCTCCTCAAAGTGCTCAGAAGACTACTCAAGCAAATTTTACCTTACTGCTATAAGAAGCTGCCTTGCATAGAAGAGATTGCAATGCTTAAAAATGCTTGCAGAAAAATGACATATGTAAACTGAGAAAGTCATGTAGATTCTGTGTGTGGAGGAGAAAAAAGTATCCTTTTTCCTAGCTTCAAAATTGCTGAAGCAATCCTAGTCAGATTGCTGAACTGTTAAACAAAGTCAGTTGCTAGCAATGGTAAAATTGGTATGGTAAAAAACATGGTAACGTGAAATCCTCATGAGAGGTATCTAACCAGTCACTAGCATGTAAGCCTTACTAAGCAATATAGAGCTACTAAATGTAAAGAAATAAAGATTTGCTTAGAACACTTTAGAGAAAATAATATTGGAATCGTAGTTCATCTAAGTGCACATCAACCATAGAAGCTGCACTTGGATTCCAAGGTGAGTCTGAAGTTTTATTTGAGAACATCACAGTTGCAAAAAAGCACTACACAGAAAATTTTGCTAGTAAAGGTTCAAACAGGTTCTATTCTTCCCAGGTATCTGTTGGAAATGCAACATAGTAGAGAGGGAACAAACCAGAAGGCTTCTGGAATGTGTGGAGGATAACTTCCTCACACAGCTGGTAAGTGAACCAACCAGGGAGGGTGCCCTGCTGGACCTCTTGTTTGTGAGCAGAGAAGGTCATGTGGAGGATGTGGCAACGGGAGGCCGTCTGGGGAACAGTGACCATAAAATTAGAGTTCTCTCTTCACGTAGATGTTAGGGGGTGGGGCAGCAAAACTGACACTTCGGACTTTCAAAGGGAAGACTTTGACTTGTTTAGGAGGTTATTTGATAGAATCCCTTGACAGTCAGTTTTGAAGGGTATAGGAGTCCAGGAAGATTGGACATTTTTTAAGCAGGAAATCTTAAAGGCCCAGGAACAGGTCAATCCCATGTGCTGTAAGATGAGCTGGAGGCAAAGACTGGCCTGTCTGAACTTGGAAGATTTTACTTAAAGTCAGGGAAAAAAGTGAGTTTATGGAAGAAGGTGCAAACTACTCACAATGAGTACAGAAACGTTGTTAGGTTATGTAGGGAGCTCATTAGAAGGTCAAAAGCCCAGCTAGAAGTCAAACTGGCTTTAGAGGTAAAGGGTAATAAGAACAGTGTTTATAAATACATTAGCAACAAAAGAAAGACCAGGGAGAGCCTCCATCCCCTATTAGATCCAGAAGGAAATCTGGTATTCAAAGACGAGGATAAGGCTGAGGTGCTTAATGCCTTCTTGACCTCAGTCTTTAGTAATATCAGCATTTCCACTGGAGAAAGTCAGACCCCAAGGCAAGAGACAGGGGCGAGGAGCAATATGTCCCTCCTACAGTTCAGGAGGAGATGGTCAGTGACCTGCTGCTCCACACTTATGTGCACAAATCTATGGGGCTGGATGGGGTACATCATAGAGTGCTGAGGGAACTGATAGGGGTGCTCGCCAAGCCACTGTCCATCATTTAGCAGCAGTCCTGGCTAACTGGGCAGCTCTCATCTGATTGGAAGTCAGCCAATATAACTCCCATATATAAGAAGGGACGGAAGGATGAACCAGGAAATTACACGCCTGTCAGTTTGACTTCAGTGCCCGGGAAGCTGATGGAGCAGATCATCCTAAGTTCTACTATGCAGCACATGCAGGACAACCAGGTGATCAGGCCTAGTCAGCATTGGTTTATGAAGGGCAGGTCCTGTTTAACAAACCCGATCTCCTTCTATGAGAGGGTGACCCACTTATTGGATGAAGGAAATGCAATGGATGTTGTCTACCTTGACTTCAGTAACGCATTTGACACAGTTTCCCACAGCATTCTCTTAGGGAAACTGGTTGTTCTTGGCTTAGATGGGCATACACTTTCCTGGGTGAAAAACTGGTTAGATGGTCAGGTCCAACAAGTTGTGGTCAATGGAGTTAAATCAAGTCAGTGGCCTTGACACACGAGTGGTGTCCCTCAGGGCTCAGTACTAGGGGCCACTCCTGATAACATCTTTATTAATGATCTGGAAGAGGAGATAGAGTGCACCCTTAGGAAGTTTGCAGATGACAACAAGCTGGGTGGAAGTGTCGATCTGCTTGAGGGTAGGGAAGCTTTACAGAGAGATTCAGATAGGCTGGATGGCTGGGCCAAGGCCAATGCCAGGAGTTTCAATAAGACCAAGTCTCGTGAGGGACATGGGAGTGTTGATTAACAGCTGGCTGAACATGAGCCAGCAGTGTGCCCAGGTGGCCAAGAAGGCCAATGGCATCCTGGTCTGGATCAGGTATAGTGTTGTCAGCAGGAGGAGAGAGGTGATCATTCCCCTGTGCTCGGCTTTTATGAGGCCCCACCTCAAATACTGTGTATAGTTTTGGGCCTCTCTCTACAAAGAAGGACACTGAGGTGCTGGAGAGGATCCAGAGGTGGGCTACCAAGCTAGTAATGGATTTGGAGCACATCTCCTGTGGGGAACAGCTGAAGGATCTGGGGCTGTTTGGCCTGGAGAAAAGAAGGCTCGCGGGAGACCTTATTGCTCTCTACAACTACCTGAACAGAAGTTGTAGGGAGGAGGGGATCGGTCTGTTTTCCCTAGTAATAAGCAATAGAACAAGAGGAAATGGCCTCCAGTTGCTCCAGAGGAGGTTCAGGGTAAATATGAGGAGGAATTTCTTTACTGAAAGGGTTGTCAGGGATTGGAACAGCTTGCCTGGGGAGGTGGTGGAGTCATCATCCCTGAAAGTGTTTAAGAACAAGGTTAAAAGCTACAGACATCCAGGCAAGAGTATCTCAACTGGCAGACAACTGGGAATACTTTCTGGTTTAGCTTGGAAAGCTTCTTGTCAAGTCCAAATCACAGAGATCAGTCTCAACGATTAATCAAAAAAGTGGGTTCACCTGTGGTTACAAAGTGTTTGTTTATCCAACACTGAAAACCTTGGTAATTCAACAAGATTCAGTCACTTGTTACTTCCATATGCACCTAACAGAATATATGACGGCAGACACCTGAAGTAAGATACCACACACAGGTTTCCTTATATACTCAGGCTCAGTCAATTTCAGTCTTAATTTAATGAAAAAAGATATCTGGGATGTGTTTCCATGATAGCACAGATAGAATTGCGACTTGTGAGAAACAGCAAAGAAGTTACTAAGTAAACTTCAATGTCAGCCTTAGCACTTGTGGACAGCCAAGCTTTACACTTACTTTAATACCTTAGGGTTCTGTCATTTTTTTCCAATGCCTTGTTCCATGTAAATTTCTAGGAGACATTTTCTGCGTGCTAACAGTTTGCAATACCAAACTGGCCTTTATGGCTTCCACTTTTATCAGCCTTTCACACTTGCTCTAATTACTGCAATATTTGTGAATAGTGGGGCACTTTGTACTGAAAGAGTAATTCAGTATCCTACATTTGTGTAATGCCATAGCCGTGAAAATGTAATTGTTTGACATTTGTGTACATGTACAAGTTTAGATACAGTAACAGAAGTAATTCTTCTCTTCCTTGCTTCTATTTAGACCACTTCCGCAAGTTGTTTCAGTTTTATTTTACTAAAAAGTTGTCAGGATACTTAACACTTCCCCATGGCTAAGATACAGTCCCTATGAGAAATGCTCAGGCAAGGTAAATTTTAAGTGAAGAGGACCCACATGTACCTCATTTCGGGATCATCATCCACCTACTCTATTTGTGTGCTTTCTTATTCAGATTAAGACTTTACTTCTTCCTAAGTAAAAGCATTTCTCTATGACTCAACCCAAATCAGGACATCAGGTCTAAACACATCTTTGGGAGATATGCTGACAACTTCCACCTAATGCTAGAAATGCTGATGTCTCTTGATCATGGTAAGGTGGAGCCATCTTCTGTCCAGATAATAAACCACCTTTTAGTAACTATAAAGTTATTTAACAAAAAACAATACTTAATCACCAAAGTATATGTCCTCTCAGTCTGACAGAGTGTGGTCAACCCTCACTATAAACAGTTTCTGTGTATGAAGTCTAGAGTCACATGTCTCATTGGCAGAGAAGTCATACTTGGCCTGTGCAACATCGAAAAAGCAACTACACTGGCGTGGAGTCTACAAGATACAACATACAGTTGACTTTAGGTTAAAAAAATAAATAAATAAATAAGCAGCTAAAAATAACTAAGGTTGCTACACTGATGTGGTTTGGTTGTCTTTCGATAAAGTCAAAGTCCACTCCAATCTGCAACTGAGTTGCAGCTGGTGAATTTACCTGAATTGCAATCCCTTTCCACAGAACGTTGAGGGGAAAAAGTTGACCGTTTTGGTTCTCCTGCTTAGCAGCTGGTAAACCCCTGAATTGACACTGTTACTTTACACACATACAGAGACAAGATTAATGTGTGACTTATTACGAGCTCCTGGAGAGGGCTACATCAGACAATATTCAAACAACTTTAATCTGATAGTGAGGTAAAACTGAAAAGCCTTCAAAGTCAATTTGAATAGTAAGATGGTATAGGAGATGGTAAACACTAAACTTCTCTCAGAAAGCAGGTCCTTTATGTCAGTGAGCTTGTTGATGGAGAAACATGAACTTCGGAATCCCCACAGAGATACCATTATGAGAATTACAGTGCTTGTAATAGTCACAGAGGACAAAATTTCCCTGATGTCACTTGTGCATCGTGGAAACACCAGAAAGCAGAGGAATAAGAGGGGTAAACCATCAAAAGTGTATAGTCACAGAAGACAAAATGTAGTTTAAAATGTAGCCAGTAGCACTGTTAACTGGCTGAGGAATGTGCCCTCTTTGGCATTACCTGGAGCTTTTTCAAGGCTTTCTTACAAGAATTATTGGTTATCTAACACTATACATGGTGAAATTAGCAACAACAAATTAAAACAAAACAAACAAAAAACAAAACAAAAACAAACCAAACAAACAAAACACACCAAAAAAGCCACACCTACCCACAGGTCTACAGGTCCAGGATATTTTGTTTTAGTTTCAGCTGGTATTTAAATATCACGTTTCACTGACTTACATACAGTAAGAAATTTAATACATTCACAGCCTTAAACTACTGCATGTACATACAACTTCTGCAAAGCTCACTGACCATCATTCAAGACTTCTTTGCAGTCATCTCCCTGTCACAGCAGCATTACCAAGCTAATACAAGAAGACAAATTTAGAAGGACGTGAAAAGGTCAATATAGTTACAGGAGAGACAGTAGGAAAGGCAACATGAAAACTAAGGGAACTGACTGTAAATGGTAACTCGAAGTCTCAGAAATACAGCAACATATTCAGCCTTGGAAATAAAACAGACCAAGTTATCAGACACTTTCAGGCCTCATGAGAAAAGCTTGAGAACTTTGAGAGAAATTGGCATCCAGCTTACTAAGAGTTGGTAGCCTCAAACACATAAAACAAACAGTTGAAAATCCCTACATTTATGTGAACAATACAGTTTGAAATTTATGAATCAATAATTCTGTTTCTCATGGTAAAATCTCCTTACCTCCACTGTTTGTCAAACAGCTTTCTCACTTAGCTTTTTGGCAGCTAGACACATAACAATACACACTATTTTTATATGCAAATTGCTCTATGTTTCTCAAGAAGTCATATTTCCAAAACAATTGAGCTAAAGGCTAATAAAAGACAATGACAGTAGTAGTACCTTGACAATTTCAATGCAAATACATCAGAGTTTGTTTGGCTACTGAATCTTAGGCTAAAGAGGTGAAATATTAATAAGGTTCTCAGTCTAATTTTTTCTAGTACAGTATGTGTTCCACTTCAAAAAGAAGGACTCCATACCCATTCAATGGTACACAGGAGTATCACTGCAAACTGGAAAACTACCAAGTTAGACACCATGCCAACAGCTATCCTTCAACTGAAGCATGCACAGAAATTTGCTGTTATTCTTTCTTTTAGTTTTTAATTCTAGAAACTAGAAATGTTCTCATTTATAACATGTTCAGAATAATATTGAAGGATAAAATCAGGCTAATACTATTAAAAGAAAAAAAAACAGCAGTAGAAAGGGGAGACGGGGAGGTACGCAGACTTTTTTTGCCCTCCTTTTTTTACAATATATTCTGTTAGATGTAATTCTGTAATAAGAGTGCCACTGTACAAAAAGAAAATTATTCTAATTTGTTATTTTCATTCATCACAGACACACAAATATTTTCCCATTCACTTCCCCCTTACGTCCAGCAGAGGGTAGCAAAGAAACATCATAGGCAAAAACAGGAGTTGTATTTAACCACAGGTAGAAATACAGAACTAGTTATCAGAACTTTATCCATATTTCTAACATGAGCAATACTTATTCCCATACTCTGAGGAGTTTCAAATGGATAGCAAAAACATCACAGAACTAAGTGAAATAATACCAGATGAGCAGAAACAGAAGGATACTTTGGCATATTGGCAAAACAGTGAAAACTATTACTACTACTGTCCAGGTTTAGTGACCTTTAATACCTCTTCCACAACGTATAGGAAGAATCTGGCAACTAAGAATGTGATACATAGAAGGTTGTATGCTAGTGAGGCAGTTGTTAAGATAAAGACGAGGAAATTCTACTGACAACGTGGGTTTAAATCTAAACAAACTCCAGGCTTTACAGATACGGTTCTTTCTACTTGGGGAATACAGCATAGTCTTTCCTTTCAAACACAATAAGATAGGAAAATTGTGCTTATTTCCCCTCCTTTATGCAACAAGTCTCTTCTTAAACACTCCCCTACTTCCTTTCCTTACAATCTCCAAGACCAAAGTTTCAGTAACTGAGCTGTAGACTGAAGAGCGGCTTATGTAGACCCTTTGGTTGAGGTCTTTCCACACCGTTCCAGCATGACAGACAGAAAATATCTCCACCTGATTGAGCTCCAGAAAGTAAAACAGGAAGAGGAATGACATATTGATAAATCAAAGCATTCAATTAGACTTAAAACTCTGCTAATACTAAACTATTCTTCAGTACATACTTTTCTTCAGAGAGGATTGTGGGTGAGACAGCAATTTAAAATAGATTTTATTAACTTGAATTTTAAATGTCAGAACACCTGCAGCCTTTCACAACCACAGAAAATGCAGAACGAGTTTTGCTCCACAAACGGTAATGCAGAGTACTGATACCCTGTGTAAGGTGCAGATGATAACACTGTCACAAACCCTGGAGTTTGAGTCCACTATTGAGTATGAAATCTACAGTAATCCATACTGTTTACAGTAGTCAATACTGAAAGCTTAAAACATCTACCATTTTTGCTTCTTAAAAAATAAAGGTATTTTAGAAATGCTCATTAATTAATCTCTCTTTGACTTCAAGTATAAAATGGCTAAGTTATTACTGTAGGCCCTTTCAGACACACACATGCAAGCTATTTTTGAGACAGTAAAGTGCAATGCAATCTAAAGCATATACATTGCAGTCTTAGATTTTTTTTTAATTCAGAGAGGCTTGTGTTAGTTTGCTTAAACCTTCCAGTGTAAGAAGTTTCATCAAATAGTTTCCTTAACCACTGCTTAAGTAGCTATACTTACAACAAGCAACACAAGACTCTCATTTCTGTAGTCCAAATATGTTGTCTTCTCACAACATCATTAAAAGATTCAGTAAGTTAAAAGAACTTAATAAAATTCAGCAGCAACGAAAATATCTTAGCTGACTGTAGTTTATAGATACCATTCCATTATAAAACCATTTCCAAAGCATAGCAGTTATACATTTTCCAGGAATTGAGTGCTTCCTCTTCAAATTTATAGATGGTAAGTACACTCAATCAAAATATTTAGAAAGAGAAATAATTTGCTGCTTTGCTCCTCCTCCTTTCAGCTCACTATTCATATGCTGATATACTAAAACTCATGAAGCTACCAAAAAAAACCACCTTTGTTGCTGTACTTGGAAGCAAAAGTCTTTGCTTTTAAAAGAACTGCTGGAACTTCACAGTACACATTACTTTCCAAGTGAAGGTAACTATGCCTAAGCCAACACATGCAGTTGACAATACTTGACCATAGATTTCCTGTAGATCTCTTTGAGGGCACAAGAAGTCTACATTGTTGGTCAATATGTCAGTGGTTTTAGTTGATGGGCTTTGATCTTCCCTGTAGGAACTTTCCTTTGTACTTCATCTTTAATGAAAGGCTCCACCTACGTAGCAATCAATGTTTTAAACATTTATTTTTTTAGCCTTTAAGGGAAAAGTAATCTAGAACAGATGAAAACTGTATGCTACTTATTCCTTTAAGGGCTACCAATATCTTGCAAGTGGCGATTATTTAAAAATCATTATGGAATAGATTTAAAGATGCCTTCGGTAGAAAACGGAATTACATCAGGATAAAGAATCATTTGGTTGCTACGCTTTTCTGCAATGACAAATTTTCTGCAGAAAGTCTTGGTACAGACCACACAGACAGGTAACGCAGCCTACTAGTGAACAAATAAAATGTTTAAAGCTAGGAGAGAACTCTCAGTTTCATAAAAGGGGCACATTTACAAGATATTAAAGACTTGAGACTCCTCAGCAATTGCTGTCATTCAACAGACAAACTAAAATTACCTGTAGCATTTAAGTTTACATAGGAAGAAGCTGCCATAACAACACTGTGACATTCCAGTATGTTATTCTCAAAAGCTAGCACAATATCTGGTGAGTTTCTCAGCTCCAGCAGATTCTCCGTAACAAATTCCGTAATTCTCAAAATCTGTTCTTAAGATTGAGCAAGATCACAGAAAAATTAAGAGGTATGGGGAAACGTACAGATTTCCTGAAGTAAAGTTTTCTTTACTTTCATGCTTACATAAACCTTTGCCCATCTGCTGTCAGTCTCTCTGACACCAGTCTCAAGTCAGGCACACAGTGTAAGCAGCATTAGTCTTTTCAGCCTTCTCTGACAAATATTTGTTCAATATTTTGTTAACCCAGTACACAGAATTTAGTCTAACTAGGAGGTTCCACCCCTCAAAAATGAAATTGCTCATAGTGCCACTGCTTGCTGAAACTAATAGCAATGGGCAAAACCATAATATAGTCAAAGAGCCTTACTTCGAGTTCTTTTTTAAGCTGCTCCTCTCGTTCAGCACTGTATTCAAGCTCACTGGCCTGGCACCTCAGCAGCTCAGTACAGTCATTGTGTTCCACCTCCACATCTTTCATTTTCTTGCGTATATTTTGAACTGCATTAGTCTGCTCCTAGAAAAAAGTACATTCACTAAGATAAAAGTTATTACAGTAAAGAGTTCAAATGAGGAATACTCTGTGAAGGGAGACTGCATTACAACAGGTTATTAAAATCCAACATGTTAGCACATGTCAATAGAACTTTTTACCCAACAGCAGACGTGCTCTTCATTCATCACCAGGTAAAATGTGTTGGTTCAAAAAACACTGTGAGCATGACCTCTGTGGTAATACTAAAATGAGTTCCCCACCTTACTCTCCAAAGAGTACAAGGGTACTATTCCAAGCTCTTCTTTCTTGTACCACAATACCACTGATGGAGAGAGAAACAGTTAAGTGCATTTGACAAAATGACAGATAGGCACAGAAGTTCTCTTTTTCTTGTTTTAACGGTTAGAACTTGAAACCAAATCAGACATTTTTAGAAATACTTACTTACACAGATTAAATAGTCTTCATTTCTGCTGTTCCAAGAAAAGCCTTTCTTCTGTCTCAACTCTAAATTATTTTTTAAAATTATCCATATGAACTATGAGGTTCTCAGTAGAATAAAATAATCAAGCTGTTACTCATTTCAATTTTTGTGTTCAGAAGCTGAACCAAGCTATAGGATAATTACTAACCCTACTGGATTCAGCAGGTTGGTGCAGTCACTGCTACAAAAATCCACATTCACACCAGGGTTGGAAGAAAGTAGCCAAATAATGAATCCCCAGCAGTCTAGTGCATACTTAATCTAGAGATCCCAGAAGTCTCAAAAAGAATAGCTTTCATATAGTCAGTAGGAATAAGCTTTTCCATAACTAGCATCAGAATCATGCTACAAATCCAGTGATTTAGTAGGAGGATCTTTGGAGACCCAATTTGTTAAAATGGCTTTCTGTGCAGAACACAGAAAGATTACAGTAAGTCCTTCTGTTCCTTTATTCCTATTCAACATCATGGCAAGAGACGTTTTGTGAAAATAAACCACTTGGTCTGCAAATTTGGTCTATTACTCTTACATCACATAATCTTGTTCCTAGAAATTACTAATAATAAGGTATATGCAGAGCATGGAGGAGGAGAAGAAGAAAATGAATTATTCATATAGAATGATTCTTCAGAAGACTGAAGTTTGACAGAATCATTTTTATACGTGAAGATCAAAGAAATATAAGTATTTTCCAAAGTCTGGAAAATGAATTTGAGAATTACTTCCAGACTGAAGGTAGAAATTTTTGGCCACTCAAACATGAGAATAAGGGAATCTCAATTCTTCTACAGTGGTAAGTGTTACCAGTCAATAACATAAAAAAAAAAAAAAAGTTTATTTTCAGGCACTGCACTATGGCACAGTTTTTAGGGATCCTCTGAAAAGCTAACAAAGAGCATGCATGTGAAATGCATTAAGAAAAAAATGGGAATCTCAGAAAATCAAAATATTGCAAGAACAATATCCAAGGATATGGACTAAATTTAACCTAATTCTCTAATTTTGTCTCTAATATCATGCAAATGCATGGATTTCTTCCCATCAGCATGCTAAAAAGAGAAAATGTAATCATTTTTATAGAAATATACAACTACTCACACTCTCTTCACAATGGAAATATAGAGATATATTTATCTCTTCAGTTACATCTTGCAGATATTAACAGAAGTGAGCTAGGAAAAGTATGCATGACGTAAGTAATACATAGCTTGCTGGAAAATAGTACATCAAGACTTTAAAACATTTTATACTGGAAATTTGGTTAACATTATTCAGATTATAATTGACATGAATACAGCAATCTTGCTATATAAGCTAACATGATTTGTTGTAAGATTTCAGAATCCTAAAGAAGTCTCTAAATTTTTCACATTTAGTATGAAACTTTGCAAGACTATCCAATTCAGCAGTCATCTGAACTTACCAGGTTCAAAGAGAAATCTACTTTACCATGTGAAAAAAATCCATATGTATATACATATGTATACCTGCAGGTCGCTCACACATTTTCTCTCTCTCTCTCTCTCTCTACATAGATATAGATGTATGTATGTGTGTGTGTGTGTATGGAAAAATGATTTTTTTTTTTTTTTAATGACTGATTTTTAAAAAAAAAAAAAACTCTGTATTAACAACCAAATTTCACAAGCAGTCTAAGGAAAAACTGTGTTTCTGTGAAGGAGCATTATATTCCAAGTAACCACAAGGTGATGCTATTACACTTACTATTGAACTCCAACATCTACTCTGAAACAGGTGGCATGCTAAGTACACCCAACAGAGCACACTACAAAACTGCTGTAAAGCAGAAAGGATTCCTTTCCCTCTGTTATCTTAGAGATACATTTCAGTAGCTTAAGCTGACTTCCTTTCCATGCCTACCTCAGCATTTTCATAGCCAAGTTCAGAATTACAGTTCATGAAGTACAGCTTCTGCAACCAGGATTTGCATACATGCTTAGAATCTCATTTCTATGCACATATCAGACCAAAATTAAACCTTCTATCTCTAGTTTTCATTTAATAACTCTGACTAACTACAGAAGTACTAAAACAGTACTGTAAATACACAACACAAAAAACTGGAACATATTTATAAATCCAGATCCTCTAGTATTTATCTGCCAAGTTTAAACCACTTAAGATTTCAAGCAATAACTAGGGCAGTCAAGTCCACATTCAGTTGTCAATTAGAAAGACTAAAAGTATTCAGTTTCAGTTGCATAATTGTTTGTGTCCCTGTGAAGCAGATAAAACTTGAGTATGTTAACATTTACACACCACACCACTACTAGACTTCTTTGAAACATAATTCAGGTTCAAGTAGCTTGATTCTCTAAAAAATTATGAAAATATCATATTATCATTATTTTTTATACATTTAACACCTAAGGGACTTATGCATACCAGTGCAATTCAACTTTGAAATTTGTTTCTTTCACAAAATACAATGAAATTAATTATTTGAAGAATAAAAACTCACAGCCTAAAACAAAAGTCTATCTCTTAGTATTAAATGATTTTTTTCTAATCAAGCAGCAGAACTGCCAAAAATAATCATTTTTCATATGTGGCATGGAGTGAATAATATGCAATGTATAGATGAAAATCCCATCATCACTGTTTGAAATCTTTGTATTATACAAATTATATTCATGTTCACGGGCTATTCGACACTTGGCTGGGGAAGGTAAGCAGGAAATGATGTCAGAAGCTAAGTGTTGGGTGTCCCCAATTTGCATGGGAGTGCAAATGGGCCTTACTACCACTGTGCACTGCTAACTTGGTTTAGGTGTTTACCATGAAAACAAGGCCACAACACATTCTAGCAGAGCAAGAAAGCCTGTTACAGAGGAATTGTAAGTTTTTACAGCTACATTCTTCAAAAATATGCTGCAGTATTTAGCTATTTGGGGGATTTTTTTTTCCTCAAACGAGAAAAACTCCATAAACCACATACTTTGCAACAAAAAAATTCCAGCCATCATCTCATGGAATTTTCCAACTGTTAGCACATCATACCTGCAAAGCACTTTCTAGTTTGATTCTTTCTTTAAGAAGTAATTCATATTCACTGTTGCAAGCCCTGTGGATATTATCCTTCTCACTTGCAAGTCTTCGCTCTTCTTCTTTCCATTTCAGCTGAGCAGTATGAAGTGTTTTTTCAGTCTCTGCCACTTTTTGATGAAGTTTTTCATTCAGTACTATTGTTTGCATTAAAAGAGAAAGAAGACAAGTAGCACTAAAAGGATGTTCAGAAAAAAATGTTTAATGATTATCAGTTCTTCTGACTACCTTGATAACCACATGGAAACATGAACACATCCAGCACCAGATGGCATTACCGGCACTGCAAAGCAGCGATCAAATTTTGGTGTTCCTATAACATCTTTCACAGAAGGAAATAGGAAAGGTTTAGAGGTTTTCATAAAATAAAACTCTTCTCCTCCTGAATAAAGACTTGAGATAATTCTTCCAAGTCAGGATTTGATAGCATGGAGGACTTAATTTATTATTTCTACAACATATGGCCATCCTATTTCCAAACATCTATTTGATATAGATATTAGCCTGTATCAACTAGTTTTGAGCTTAGTTTCAGTGACAGTAAAGATAGGGACCTGTCCCATGAAAGACACTGTGGTAAAACCTAAGAGACATTGGGCTAGCGAGCAAAGGCTTAGCTTTTTCAATGAAATACACTGCTCCTCAAGAGATTTAAATCTTCAGACCAGCAAATTTGCTGGAGATAGGGGAACACTGTATATACTTTTGTTCAAAACCTTAGAATGCCATGAAAACTCTTAGTATCTATGACTATTTATTTAAGCAGCCTGACCAGGAATTTCACTTTATTTTACAAACTCGCTTTCAGATGAAAGTGTATCAGCCTTTCATTTTGCTGAATACAACCAGTTGAACTGTTAAGTAACCATGATTTTCAAACAGAATTTTATTTCAAAGTCATCCCGGTTTTCTAAAATTTCTTCCCAGGATAAAACAGAAGAGGCATAATAAAAGACATAAAGAATCAGTAGACACAACAGTGGGAAAGGACTATCAGAAGACAAAAGTCAGGAATCACTGAGAACAGTAGAAAAACAAGTTGAAGAAAATCCTGAAGAAGACAAAACACCAATGAGGCCTTCTGTCCAGGAAGCTAAGTTACATCAAAGCACCAAATAAGGTGAGGAAGGCTCCAAATGACCACGGAAAACAAGTAGTAATTTATAAACTGAAAAAGAATTGAGAAGCAACAGTGTGATGGTTTGATTTGGCGGTTAACGTGCTGGAAACCAGCTCTGCTGAGAGACCTGGGAGTGCTGGTTGATAATAAACTAAATATGAGCCAGCAATGTGTCCTCAAGGCCAAGAAAGCCAATGGCATCCTGGGATGCATCAAGAAGAATGTGGCTAGCAGGTCAAGGGAGGCTCTTCTCCCCCTCTGCTCTGCCCTGGTCAGGCAGGGAGTCCTGTAACCAGTTCTGGGCTCCTCAACTCAAGAGGGACAGGGAAGTGCTGGAGAGAGTCCAGCGCAGGGCCACCAAGATGATCAGGGGACTGAAGCATCTTCCTTATGAGGAAGGCTGCAGGAACTGGGGCTGTTTAGTCTGCAGGAGACCTGAGGGCGCATCTTATTAATATTTACAAATATGTAAATGGTGGACATCAGGAGGTTGGGCATGCCTTTTTTCTATGGTATCTAGCAACAGGACAAGGGCTAATGGGATAAAGCTAGAACACAAGAAGTTCCATTTAAACATAAGAAAAAACTATTTTACTGTAAGGGTGAGGGAGGAGTGGTACAGGCTGCCCAGGGAAGCTGTGGAGGCACCTTCCTTGGATGTCTTCAAGACCTGGCTGGATGTGTTCCTATGCAACCTGATCTCAGTGACCTGCTGCTGCATGGGGGTTGGACCAGATAATCTCTAAAGGTCCCTTCCAACCCCTACCATTCTATGATTCTATAACTTCTTTGGCAACTGCCACAGAAAAATATAGTTTGAGGAACTTCAACCAATATGATTTACTGTCAGTTAACAGACTACTAATTCCTGATTCTAGTAGTGAAAGAAACTAACACACAAACACATTTAGCATCACTTATGTCTGTAAAATCTCTCCTGCTCTCTTTTTGTTTTACAGTCCCCTTACCACACATTAGCTCAGTCCCTTCAGGGATGTGACAGCAAATGGCAGGAGGGGTCAGTGTGCTATGGGGTTCCTCCATCAGCAACAGTCCTGTTTGCAGTTGGCACATGGTGGTGGGTGACTTTGTTTTGGAGCTGGCTGGACCAGCTTTGGGCAGACTCACATCTCTCTTTTTCCACAGTTTGCCCTGCAGATCTACACCACTGCCATTTGCCAGCTGTGCCACGTGCAGCTGTCAATGAGTTTTCTAATCACGAAATTAATCACAAAATAAGACTTGAAGTATTTTAAAATACACACACGCACACATATTACTTACTTCCAAATTGGCAAGCAAACTAGCAGTAAAGTAAGTTTGCACAGAATAAGCATAGATTCCCTCTAACTGAGAAATAAGCAGTTCAGGTCTTCAGCCCACAATCACAGGGGAAGTTCCAAAGCTAAAACAAAAGAGTAATCTTCCTTTTTTGTGTGTGTTCTCCAAAGGAGTGAAAAGATCAGTTTTCTAATTATCTTAAAAACATCTATAAGTATTTGAAATTTTATCCCCAAAGGGTGTGCTCTAAACACTTTATAGAACACCAAAGGTTCAACACACTCACAAATGCATCCACTCTATTATATTTAATGAAAAATGCACCTCACTTGCAAATGAGAAATGTCTTTCTGTTGAAGAAACTCAGAGTTCCTTGATCCTCTGAATATAAAATAGAAAAAAAAAATGTCTAGCTAAAACCTGCCCTTCCACATACTACTGCCACAATGTACATCTTCCATTACCTTTAAAAAGAGAAACAAAGATGATGAGAAGAAACCAGGTATGAGCAATAAAAGTCTGAAACCTTTGAAAAGTTGAAAGAAAGCAGTATGATGAGAATTTATGTAAAAAAGTATTTTTTTAAATAGTGCAAACTAGTGAACAAGACTGGACTTCTTCCTTTTTTGTCCCTGAAACGCAAACACCATCACTATGCTGGACATAGTGATAACCAGTATGTGGAGAAAGTCACCATGACCACAATTCTGTACAAGGACAGAAGTGAAAGAGGGAACAACAGAAGGTAAAGGTTATGAGGAAAAAGAGTTGGTAGGTTTAGCAGCTTACTTTTAATTCACACATGAGACAGCACAAGTTCCTTGAGCTCTTATCAGTCGACAAAAGCACATAAGAGATAGGAAAGAGATGGGAAAGGTAAGAGAGATCCAAGAAAAGCAGCAATAACTGGAAAATGTAATTAAGTCACTGCTTCTAACTTGTTTTCCGGACTTGGAACTGACTTAGATTTTGTTTCATGTTTGCTTTTTTTGAAACTTACCTTGCAGTTCCAAAAGTTTGATTTTTGTATCCCTTAACTCCTTTTCCACAGCATATGTTTTCAGACGAGCACCTTTTCTGGCAATTGCCAACTCATATTCCAGATGTTGTCGAATAGCCTCTCCTTTCTCAATTTCCGACCGTAACTTGACTATCTGGGTTTCATAATTGTAAAGCTAGAAAACAAATTTGTTTCAGAAAACTGGCAATGATGCATCTTTGAAAAACCTCAATGTTACAGAAATACACCTGCAGAATATTTTTAAAATATATTTTGAATTGTACTTACAGCTGCCTTCTTATTCAACTGGAACTACAGCCTTGTAAATGCACATTCATGCAGCTTTTTAATTTTACTCTTTTTTGTACTAGTTGTTCCTATTTCTAGATGAATCTCATGTACCTTTAACATACCCCTCCATTTTTCAAACAATACACTACATTAAGAAAATAAGTCAGAATACTGTCATCTTCTTGCACTTCAAAGAAAAAACTGCAGCAACAGAAACATTACATTCCACACACAATTTTCTGGTCACTTTCTTTAAGTGTAATACTTAGAAAAACAGTCATGTTGGAGTGCTAGACAATCAGCTATCTAGTAACTCACAAGTATGCGTATGAACATAAAATTTGGTATAACGACATTCAGTAGTCAAACCAAATGCTGTTAAATTTAGCAGACAACAAAGACTAGAAAATGGTTCAAAAACTGAGCTTATCCAGATTAAGAAACTGGGTCCAGAAAATCAAGTTCAAACTATTTCAATACAAAAAGTTAGAAAGTAAAATATGTATTTCTTCAGAACACAAACAAAGTAGCCCCTTAACTTCAGTTACATCTCAGGTAGGTAACTTGTGCCATGCCTTTCTCCATAACCATACAGCAATAGGACACGGTAAAAAAAAAAAAGCCAGTCTCTTAAGTAACTATCTACTTAAAATGCAACCTGATTTTGTGGTGCAATCCACAATAGTAAAATGGTACAGAAGACCCTTGTGTACCCCCAACATTCAAATCCCCAATGGAAGACATGATTTGTTTGAGGTTTGTTAAATTCAGGGATCCATTTTGCAGAGTTATCCCTGGGGCAATGGGAAAATAATGAATTTAACTGTAGCACAAGAGCATGTCATTGTGTGAGAAACATACTCCCAGTAATAGATGGATGTGGAACAGCAGACTTGTTTTACTGGATGAATCTAACCCAAAACAGATGAATGTGTAATCACATCAACTGCCCCCAGCACACTGATACAAGCAGAACTGTTACCTATAGTAGTAATAATACTTCTGCACCACCACAGTTTAAGCCAGGATATCAGCTGCATTAGCAAGTGTGGGAAGCATTCCTAGTAGAAACAAACCCCAAGACATTACAATTACTGCTGTACTCGGTAGCCACCTTTTCTTATGTATAGCAGTGCAAAAGCTGATATTCAAGCTTAAAAATATATTTTTTTACTTTTTTTAGTCCTATTTCTTTCAACACCAACTGCTACAACAAGAGCTGAGAAAACCTTTGTAATGCAGGTAAATTATTTCCCTATGAATGAAGGTCACATTAACAAGTATGAAGTTAAGACAACACACAAATCCCACATTATTATAGTTACTGAAAACTGCTAATCTGTACAAGTTAAGCCACTAAAATATATCCCAGATGGATTTGGTGTATACAAACACAAAAACACTGTACTGGGATAAATAGTTGCAAATGATTTCTGCAGAATTAAAATACTCTAACACCCTGAAAAAAAACATAAATAAGATTATTTTTATAAAGCTAGATTCAAGTTGTGGCTTTTATTTATTTATGTCACCAGGTTATTTTATCAGACTACTAGTAGTGGCAGTAACTCCCTCCCCTGCAGAAAATTTGCAGTCTGCCTGGTGCATCTTTAACTACTAACAATGTCAGCAGAGATGCTAAGAGTTGCTATGAAGGGACAGTACCTTGACACCATTCCTGTTATTTTTCAACTAATGACTGTTCTTTTAATAAACCACAGAAGAGTATTATTTTAATGAAAGAAGATTACATGTATTCCAAGAGTTAAATAAAGCAAATAAAAAAGTTCTTACTTCCAGATTGTGTTTAATGGTTAAGTCTAATTTTTCTTTTTTAGCATGACAGAGTTTCCTTCTTAGATCTTCAGCCGAGTCCCATTCTGATTCACTGCTACTTTGTAGTAACTGTGACTCACATTTAGCATTACATAAGCTGCAAAATATGATTTTTTTTTTAAATTAGTATTAAAGTTTTAATGTTCATTTATTTTAATAATCAGATTGTGAGTCCAAAATTCTAAACATTCACTAAAATAAAATTATGTCACAGTTGTCATTTTATCGTTCCTTTTCAAAATATAATTAATTATACAAAATTGCTTATTGTGCAAGATACAAGAGATATAGCAATAGAAACTTAAAACAGATATGCACTTTGGGCTTCCTAAAGTCGATTTAAGTATAACATGTTTTTTATTATTTTTCATCAACTTTATTATTGACTCAATAAACTTTCAGGATGCTTAAAATACAGAATTCCAGTCACTTTTTAAAGTGCAAGTTTTTGCTTATCTCCAGATGTAAGGCTTGTGTTTTAACATGATTACCATCTCAAAACCACCTCTGTCACAACAGAAATGCATGAATGTGGAGCAAAAGTATCTTTTCCACTCCAAAGTTTCACTCCAAAGATGTATACATTTAAAACACACAAAAGTAAGTGATCACAAACACAATACAAATTAAAGGTCCATTCTTCATTTCCACTACTACAGTTAAAAGAAAATCTGTTTAGTAGTTATCAGGATCAGCCCTCGAGCAGTGCAAGCAATATTAGAACTATCAAAACATGCTTTTATATGTAGGGTGGAAAATGAGTACAAAAATAAATATTTATTTCAAATGTATTAGTTCAACAATCTTCTGTCCAATTATTGTTCATTTTAACCTGGACAACTTTTTTATTATTTCAGGGGTTAAAAATCAGTTTTCACATTATTTTACACATGTAAGACTGGCTGCAATAATTACTTGCTCCACACAAATGGCACAAGTTATTAGAACCCCTATATATGAAAAACCACAAAGTTAGCATCATTTAATATAGAACTGAGAATACTAAAATAGCTTTCTTTATCTACATGAAGTCTTAAGTATTATATTCAAAAATTACACTCTACTGCAATTTAATTATTTATTTATTTTAATTAAAAACAACCAGTTTACCCATAGGTTTGCACACAGCCACCATTAACATTTTCCACAAATGAGAACTAGTATGTTTTCTCATATAAGCTGGTATTAACAAAGACAAATGTCATCAACAAGAGGAACAGTAATTTCAATTAAATGTTATCTTTCAAGACATTTCTAACAAAAAAAGATGAAATTTGGGGTCTTAGCTGCAGCCTATAGATATAAGTTAATAAATACTAACTCCATTTTCATGGAAAGACAAGATGGACTTCATCTATGAGATCAGAATATTTGGATGTCATCAGTAATTGTTCCATAGAGTGACATATACTTAACACATTTTATATATTTAATGAATGTTGGAGATGAGGATCATTAAAATCTGCACGTGGTGCAAAAAAACTACATGCATATTATTATCCTTCAGTGTTTACCATGACAGCTACACTCAAAGGAACCTACATGACACAAAGAGCAAAAGGTAAGTAAAACTACATATCATTATTTTCTGCAACGTCTTAACTACTACAATAAGAATTTACAGTGGTAGGTCAGTGTAGCAATTTTGCCTCGGCCAGGTTTTGGTAGCAGGGGCGCTACAAGGGGTCTTCTTTAAACAAAGAGCTGCCAAAAGCTTCCCCTGTAGCTGACAGGGCCAGTGCTAGTCAGTTATAAGATGGACCCGTCACTGACCCAGGCCTGGCCAATTAGTGACTGAGGAAATGCCTCTGTGCATAACGTATTTGAGAAGGGGAAAGCAACAGGGAGTGAGAACGTGAAAACATCTCTGCAGACATCAAGGTCAGTGGAGAAAGAGGGGGAGAAGGGTGCTTAGGCCCTGAAAGAAAGACTCTCCTGTGACCTGTGGTGAAGACCTTAGTGAGGCAGCTGTGCCTCTGCAGTCCATGGAGGCCACCGGGGAGGACCCCAGAGCCTGAAGGAGGCTGTGACTCCGTGGGAGCAAGTTCCTGGCAGGACCTGGGAGCCTGTGGGGAACTCATGCCAGAGAGCAGGTTTGCTTCAGGACCTGTAAGGGACTCATGCTGGAGCAGTCTGTTCCTGAAGGACTGTTCTCCCAGTGGATGACCCAAGTTGGGGCAGCGTGTGAAGAGCTACCCCCATGGAGGCCACATACTTGAGCAGTTCATAACTGGGAAGGACCCACATTGAAGAAGTTCATGAGGGTCTGTCTCCTGTGGGAGGGACCTCACACTGCAGCAATGGCAAGTGTGATGAGGCCTCCCTCTGAGAAGATCTGACTATAACCTCCATCCCCCACCATCCCCTGTGCCTCTGTTGGGGGAAGGAAGGAAAGTCCTGGGAAGAGGAAGGCGTAGGGGAAGGTGTTTTAAGATTTGGTTTTATTTCTCATCTCCCTGTTCTGATGGTTCATTAATAAATCAAAACCCAAAATCTCCCCAAGTTGAGACTGTTTTGACCATGACACCAATTGCTGAGTAATCTCCCTGTCCTTATCTTGACTCACAAACCTCTCGTTATATTCCTCTCTCCCTTGTCCAGTTTAGGAGGGGGAGTGATATTATGACTTGGTGGGCACCTGGCATCCAGCCAGGGCTAAACCACCACAGTCAAGAAAGAAATCAGAAGGATCTGAATAGCCAGAGCACCCATACAGTGTATAAAAGCTTATTTGTGGACATCATATAATGGGCTTAGGAGACCTTTATTTTTCCAAGCTGAGGAAAACAGAAAGGCAAGTCATTTTATTCAGAGATGATGCAAGAAGTATCAATTTCTATCATCAACAGCTAAAGGCTGGACAGCATCAAAGTTAGCAAAGCACAGGTTAGGAAGAAAAGTAGAACCCAAACTGAAAACTGGGGAGTACTAAGGCAAAGAAACAATGGTTATGAAAAGGGTAACCACTTGGTTAGTTTGCTGGTATTTAATACATCTTACATGAAGGGAATACTGAATGAAAGCAAGGGAATGAGTACTTCTTGTAAATTAAAAAAAAAAAACTTTAAAATATTTAATTAAATTACATAGGTTTTTATAGCAATTCACTTTCATGAAAACTGTTCCTTCCAACTCCTCTATTACTTATCCACAAAATAAAAGAGCACGATGGAAACACCTACACAATAAAACATATTCAATTGAAAATTTAACTATGTGATTAACTGCTCTACTTAACTTGACCAGTGGCGAAAAAGGAAGGAAGGGTGGGAGGGAAAGAGTGGAGGAGGAAAGAAGGAAAGAAGACAGACGACAAGACAGAAAGGAGACGACAAGACAGAAAGGAGACGACAAGACAGAAAGGAGACGACAAGACAGAAAGGAGACGACAAGACAGAAAGGAGACGACAAGACAGAAAGAAGAATCATAGAATAGTAGGGATTGAAAAGGACCTTTAGAGATCATCTAGTCCACTCCCCCTGCAGAAGCAGGGTCACCTAGATCAGGTTGCACAGAAACATGTCCAGGCAGGTCTTGAAGACCTCCAAGGAAGGAGCCTCCACAACCCCTCTGGGCAGCCTGTGCCACTGCTCCCTCACCCTCACAGTAAAATATTTTTTTCTTATATTTAAGTGGAACTTTTTGTGTTCCAGCTTCATCCCATTACCCCTTGTCCTGTTGCTAGATACCATAGAAAAAAAGGGATGTCCCAACCTCCTGACACCCACCCTTTAGATATTTATAAATGTTAACAAGATCTCCCCTCAATCTCATCTTCTCCAGACTAAACAGTCCCAGTTCCCGCAGTGTTTCCTCATATGAAAGATGCTCCAGTCCCCTGATCATCTTGGTGGCCCTGCGCTGGACTCTCTCCAGCACTTCCCTGTCCCTCTTGAGCTGAGGAGCCCAGAACTGGACACAGGACTCCAGGTGAGGCCTCACCAAGGCAGAGTAGAGAGCGAAAAGAACCTCCCTTGACCTGCTGCCCTACTCTTCTTGATGCATTCCAGGTTGCCACTGGTCTTCTTGGCCACGAGGGCACATTGCTGGCTCATATTTAGCTTATCATCAATGAAGGAGGAAGGAGGAAGGAGGAAGGAGGAAGGAGGAAGGAGGAAGGAGGAAGGAGGAAGGAGGAAGGAGGAAGGAGGAAGGAGGAAGGAGGAAGGAGGAAGGAGGAAGGAGGAAGGAGGAAGGAGGAAGGAGGAAGGAGGAAGGAGGAAGGAGGAAGGAGGAAGGAGGAAGGAGGAAGGAGGAAGGAGGAAGGAGGAAGGAGGAAGGAGGAAGGAGGAAGGAGGAAGGAGGAAGGAGGAAGGAGGAAGGAGGAAGATCCTATTTTTGTTGTCAAATTCAATCATCTATGTTTACTACTTTTTTATCTATCCATTATTTTCTATTTAAATATTTTCATAAAACAGAGAATGGCCTTAAGAATTCTTATTTCAGTAATATTTAATCATTACAGCATCACCACATCACCAACACATGCAGTACTTCACAAAAGCTTCATACCATTTGTTTTAGGAACTTCTTCCATATTCATATTACAAGTGCTACAAGCATAAAGTCCTTGGAAGCTTAAATCAATGACAAAAAACACACAAAACTCTTGTAAAGTTTCAAGACATGTATGATTTGCAATCTAACAAATTCAGACAATGTTTTGTGCTTCCATTTTCATATATGAATACTCAATTATTGGGTTTGAAGTAAAATATGTACTTTGCCATCTACAGCTTTTATCTAGACACCATTTCCAGCACTACTTTAAGATTCTGCAAGAAAACATACAAGCAGGTTAAACAGCTTTTGAGTTCTACACTGCAAAGTGACTTTCTGTAACTGAAAAACTCTAAAAACCACATTAATTCACAAGTATGCTACCTCCAGTGAACACAGAATATTTCAGAAAAACTAGCTTTTCTACCATGTCTGGCAGAAAATGTAGAAAAAAAATGCAATACATTTAAATTTTCTTTTATTTATTACCTAGCAGTGGAATTTTGCTAAACTTCCCCAGCTGAAGGGGTAGTCTGCAGTCTGATTTCTTAACTGAAGTCCACATTCACGGAATTTTGCTGTTCATATATAACTGGCAGGTTTGTATAATCAGACTTTAAATAGTGACAAATAGCTCTCACAGCTAAGATAAACAGAATTAATCTAATCTTATTTCCATTGTGCCAAAGATCAAACATATATCAGACTCCCAAAAAAATAAAAGCTATGTGCAAGACTTAAAACTGACCTCCACCTCCCCAGCTAAAGCAGAAGACCATTCTGTAACTCCACATCAGCATTCCTAACTGCAAATAGGAACTCCTTCTGTCTCTAAATCACATCTCCAAGGGTTGTGTGAGATTGGGTGGCCAGTATACATGCATTCAAGTAAATCTTGTCATCTAATGAACACATTAGTCATAGAATCACAGAATGGTAGGGGCTGGAATAGACCTTTAGAGATTATCTAGTCCAATCCCCCATGCTAAAGCAGGTCCATCTAGATCAGATCACACAGGGAACACATCCAGGTGGGTTTTGAACACCTCCAGAGAAGGAGACTCCACACTCTTCCCTGGGCAGCCTGTACTCTCACAGTGAAATAGTTTTTCCTTACATTTAAATGAAACCTTTTGTGTTCCAGCTTCTGTCCATTACCCCTTGTCCTGTCACTACATAAAACAGTAAAAAGTGTTGTCCCAACCTCCTGACATCCACCACTTGGATACCTGTAAATATTAATGAGATCCCTCCACAGTCTCCTCTTCTCTAGACTAAACAGCCCCAGTTCCCACAGCCTTTCCTCATAAGAAGAATATTGACATATATACATTGACAAGGCACAGCTTACATGCATCATACCATATCAGGTTCTTCTTCAACCTCAACTACATAATTTCAGTGATCTAAAAAATAAACCACAAAAATAGGAGTCATATTACTAGATCTGAAAATACAGAAGTGAAGCTCACCAATTAGCTTCCATTGCAGAGTAGCTGTCTGGAGAGGATAAACTCATCGTGTCAAATATTCAGCTTTTTAAGTCTATTATAAACTCTGGAGAAGGTGTATCATCTTCAATCATAAATGTTTTACTTAATAAGCTTCAAAGATTAGCCTTTCCCATATAAAAACAGTTAAACCTGTAACAGAGACATGTTTTAGTATATTTGGCAACACAATAAAAGAATAATTTGTTAACATTCACAGTTACTAAACAGTATTGCTACTGTGTAATGTGAACAATTACCACCAACTGTAATTTGACATCACCTGACATAGTCAACAAAGAGAATTGAGCTGCTAGTCCTCTGAGCTTGAATACTGTAGATGTAAAAAAAACCATTTTGCAGAACATCTACTGCCAGAGTCTTCAGAAGGATGTTGATATAAAATGGTATGTTTGCGTAGATTGTTGCCCTATGTTCCCTATTCTCCTAAGCAAATCAGAAACTCAATTTCTCATAAAAATAATTCTAAGGGAGATAAATGCATGTGCTATCATTTTTAAGTAGGTCAATATCCAAGGTTTGCTATCTAAAGGCAGCCTTTAACATAGTAAGTCTTCTGATTCATAAACTTGGAATTTTCCGCTTGAATGTAACTTCATTCCACTAAACATATGAGCAATATTTAGGGGTACAGAGAAGACATATTAAATTGAACTGTAACTCAGCTCACCATTCAAAGAAACTAATTTAGTGTTGCTGATAAAAATGAATCAATACAGGTACACGTTTATACTATAGACCTTAAAAAAAACCTCCCAGATCTACCTCGAATAGTTATCTCATTTATTTATGAGTTATTTCCACTAATTAGAGCAAGGTAACATGCAATATAAACTGCATTCAACACTCAAGATTAATGATCCGTGAAGGTTTGCCTTTGAGCTCCACAGCAGATAGTCATTCATACTTAAGTTTAAAACAGGAAACTAGTCTGGACTCCATCTTTAACATCTTTGTCTTGCAGACGTATGTTTGTCACAATCTATTTCTGTTGTACTGAACATATAAGTACTTGGTGTAATGTATTAAATTTATCTAATAATCTGCATTAGAAATATGAAAGAAAAAGTGGATTTCTGCTTCAAACTATAATTTTAACAGAACATGCAAGAATAAATCTATTATTCGTGATTTTGGGTTTTGGAGGTCTTTTTTACACCAAAGTGTAACAACTAGTGCCCAGGGTTATCATACTGCTTTATATTTAAATACATAGTTACTCCAAAGAATCTTCAAAAGCAAGCACAGCAGTATGGGAAGAAAGATACAATGAAGGATAACGGTTTGCTCTATTAACAAAGACTATCTAGATATATCATTTGTTATTTTGAAGATTTACCCACCAGAATTTACCTTGGTACAATTGCTAGGCAGATTTTAAGGTCCATTAAACTGCAAATTAAAAACTCCAACCTTACAAGAGAAAAACAATTTGACAGAGTATTTCTAGTATTGAACTCAACAAAGATTAATTGTTGGGATTTAAAAAGAAAAGTTGTATCGGGCTACAGAAAACTGTAACTCCATCGATTGTGCCTAGTTTTCACACTGAGATGTAGCTGTAAACACCAAGAAACTAGCTTTTCATACAAATCTTTTAAGCTTTATTACAAACTACTCGAAAATCTCATAATGAACAGTGGAAAGAAAACAGGTATAACTAAAATTTTCTCAGAGATATTTTTTCATCCCAAGGACAGAATTCACTAACTAGCCAACAATTAATAGTTGCAGTGAAAAAAAGACTTAAATCTCAAAACATAACCAAAATGTACTGTCTTATCCACATCATTCTGCAACTTTAAAACTTCTTGAAATTACTGTTAAGCCTCATAAGGAAAAAAAATCTATTATTTTCTATTAATTATAATGATTTTGAATATGCAACATTCCTCTGTTGAAATATGGATCAATAGGTAGTTTATAAGCACACAAACAAATGCACTCCAAATCCACACTATTTCACTTATGAAACAAAGTATTCAAGTGGCATGGAATGGCACCTAACCAAAACACTCTAGGAAATGTCTGAGGAGTTAATACGTTTGAATGGTATTACCTACAAAACTTGTGCCATTCTCCTCATGAACTTCTGAATATGCTTTAACTAACTTTAGTAAGGGCACTGACTTAGATTGGATATAGGCAAGAAATTCTTTCCAGTGAAGCTGGTGAGGGACTAAAACAGGTTGCCCAGAGAGGCTGTAGATGTCCCCTCCCTGGAAGCATTCAAGGCCAAGCTGGATGAGGTTTTGAGCAACTTGGTCTAATGGCAGGGGCAGTTAGGCTAGATGCTCTTTGAAGGCCCAAGCCCCAACTCAAACCGTTCTATGATTGAGACTACTCAACTCTAATCATAATGTTAAGATGTACTACAACGCCAGGTGTAACTAACCTATCTACGCCGGAACAAATAAAAATACACCACCAGTTGCTTCAGCTGAAAAAAAAGTCACCAAGTTTTCAAACTGTAGAACACAAGCTTGTTTTACACAAGCTTGAAGTCAAAGCATGAGCATCACTTTAGTACGCTTACACTACAGACGTCCAGTGAAACGTTTTGAGTGCACGCTGGCAGGCTGAAGCGAAGCGCGGCGGTGGGAGCGTTAGTCTAGGCAACAACTGAGGACAGGGCTCCGCAAACACCCCACACAGCTGCGGGAGCGGCCCTAACACCGCCGCCAACCAGGAACCTGCACGAAGCTCCGTCGCCGCGGCTGGGCAGTCCGTCCGGCGACCGCCGTCAGCCCGCCGGTGCCGGGCCGAGCGACCCCGCGGCCCTCCCGCCGCCTCAGCTGCGCGCCAAGGAGTGTGTCGCCGCTGCCGGGCGGCCTGAGGGACTCACGGTGCCGCACCGCCCGGAGGCGCCGGATGCGGCAGGGTAGGACACTCCCGAGCCGTGCGTGAGGCGCCCGCCCAGCCGCCGCAGGAGCACCGTCTCCCGCCGAAGCCCTGACACCGCCGGCCTCGCCTCACCCCACCTCTCCGCGGCCGCCGGCGGGACGCGCGATCACCAAAGCTCTGTTAACAGCCACTTCCGCCGCCGCCGGCGGCTGGGCCTTGGCAACGCCGCCGCTGGGGGCGGGCGGGCTGGGCGGTGCGCATGCGCATGCCGCGGCTGTGTGCCGGTGCCGCCGCCGGCTGTCGCCTTGTCTTCCCGCCTCGCCTTCCCGCCGGCGGGCCGGGCGTAGGCCCTCGCGGCGCCCCGTCCCGCCGGCTCTGAGGCTGCCAGCCCCCCGGAAAGCAGAGGCGCGCTGTCCGGCCGCCGCTCCCCCGGCCCTGAGGCTGCCAGTCCTCCAGGAAGCGGAGGCGCAGGCTCCATTAGGCCGGCGCTAGGGGTGGCACAGCTCGGGATGCTGCCGGCTGGAGTGGCGCGGCGCTACCCCGGTTTCCTGTCGCACTCTCCCTGGTCCTTGAGGACTCGAGGCTCTTGGCGTCGTGTCGGGGTCACCAGAGACTTCTGGGTGGGCGCGGGCCTCGTCAGCCAAGGGCAGAGTGCGCCTAGCGCAGCTTCTGATCTCGGCCTGCCAAGGCAGAACCCTACAAAGACAGCTCTCGGGCGGTTGCTAGCTACACAGGTGCCACATATAAACACTCCTCTTCAGGGACAGGAGGGGATGGCTGTACCGCCCTTCCATGGGGCATATTCGCAGCTGGGGAATCCCAGATGTGGTTTAGGGATACTGAATCCCTAAAAGGGATAACAAGGAATATATATAAAGAAAATGAATATGACTGGCTAACACAAAAGCCAGATTGAGAATTGCATGTTCTCAAATATGGGGTTACACATTCTTTACACAAATTATCAAGAAAAACAACTAATGATTTTGAAAGATTGGGACAAAATCAGAGTCAATGAGGGAGATGGATGACAAGGTTACCACTCCCCTTCTGTTTGCCTCTCTGCAAAATGAAAAGGTTCTAGTGAGACAGCTCCTTATCCAAGAGATAGTGGGCCCCAGGTGTCTGCCACTGGCTGAAAGGAATTAAAAGTTTTAAGTTCACATGTTCAATTACTACTATTGTGTTATCATAACTAGATACATACTAAGATGTTAGTAACAAGCAATTTGAAAAGCACTACTTATACCTCCTCTTTTTACATTGGTATGTGACAGGAGTTTCCACAGGCTGTGAGAAAATCTGCATCCTCTCGCACGAGCAAAAGCTTATTAAAGCTATCACAAACTACACATGGAAGAGCGTCAGTAAGATAGTCTTTTAAAAGAACATTAATCTACATCTGAAGGAGAAAAAGGTGTCACAATGTCCATAGGTTACCAGGTTATCCCTGGAAAGCAAATGATTCACGAATCACCAAGTTAATCTTAGAAACTATGCAATCCAAAAAAGGACTAAGTTATTTGAGAATGCACAGTCCAGGACACGAATCAAGTCACATCTTGACAATATACTGACTAATAGTGCACAGAATGGATACCCACGGAAACAAAGGGGGAAAAAAAGTCAGGGAAATTATTATCGATTATCTTTGTCTATAGAAGTCATCACATAGATCATCTATAGACGTCATCACATAACCTAACTTTAATCAAAGTTGATCCCAATAGCATAGGTGGAGACATAAAGATGGGATGTATAAGACTCTAGCAGGCTGACACAAATTATTTTGTTACTTTAGACACTCTGAGTTGTGTAAGGTGCTGTGTTCCTTCATCACTGGATACACGGCACTTATCAGTCTGGCAGGCTGCATGTACTGTACTGATGCTTGTGTAAATACTGTTTCTTATCACTTACAGGGAGTTGTATTACATTACCTATACTTGGGTTTTCTAGGTTGTATTTGGTCTGATAATACCCCATCTCCAGCTTTACTATGACTGTTCAATCTGGATGCAACAACTGGAAACAAACAGAATGAAGTCTTAATTGTTCTTTAATTCAGGCTTTGGAATCTAAAGGTCTTAGGTTGTTACACATTTGGTCTGATAATTCCCTCTCCAACTTTGCTATGACTATTCAATCTGGATGCAACAACTGGAAACAAGCAGAATGAAGTCTTAATCATTCTTCAATTCAAACTTTGGAATCTAAAGGTCTCAGGTTTCATAATGCAAAAAACTTTACACAAATACTATTAGCAATTTAAATTAAAATGTATTTTATTTATATGTGTATTTACATTTATAAAAACACATTAAAGTTACTGGGGATTTTCTTCTAGTTGGAATTCCCAATAGTATCTGATACTTACTAGAGATGGGTATTTATGAGGTTAAAACCTTGTTGTATTAAACACAGACCTGCAGTTGGTTTCAAACTTGGGAAAACGTACTCAAATCAAGATACAGATAATTGCTTTGGTTTACAGGTCAGCATAACTTAATTTCATGACTGCGAATACTGTCATAGTACTTAAGGTGCCCAAACAGTTTTTATTCCAAAGAAGTTGTTTCCTGCTTCTTATAACTGCAAAAATACCACTTTAGGCTAACATTTTCTAAGATGTGTGGTGAAGTATAGCCTGATACTGATATATCCAGGTGCCAACTGAAGTTTTAATTGCAAGAGACAAAAAGCTCCACAATATTTTACACCCTCTGGAGTGGGTCTCAAAACTTCATTTTAGCTTGTGACCTGATCTGTGTAATTAGCCTTTAGCTGTAGTTTAACTACTTCTGCATCATGCAGTTGTTTAAAACATCTTGTGCCAAATCAAACAAGTTCTTTGCCTAGGTGCACAAAATTGGGAAGATTTCATTAAGTTGCAATTGTGTAGCAATGTACCTGAAGGAAAACAGAGGAGTGGCCCACCCAGACTTCTGCTGTCTGAAACCATAAGCTACATAGGCTCAGACACAGGGTTCAGACTTTGGCTATATCAGACAGTAAACAATGGGCCTAAAAATAGTTAAGGGTGGGTTTTTTATTAGAATATAGATATAAAAGAAGCTTTGTGTGGGAGAGACTGTGTAAGCTTAGAACAGAAATTAGATAAAGAAGGAACTAGGTAAAAGAATGTAGAAACTGCTACTATAAAGATATTGACATAGTTAAGCTTAACAAATCATGTGTTGCTATTAGGCACATGAACAGAGCATGATAGACTGAGCTATCCAATCATAATAGGTTGCATCATGTATTTAGAAAAGAATAACACAAATAATGTGATTGAATGCTAAAATAAACAGCTTCTGCATTGATCATATAGGTCTGATGTGTAGCCCATGAATCCTGTCCCATGAGGTGGTCCCTGCACAATTGTTTTAACAGCAGCATAGAGGGGTTTTGCTCATCAAAAATACAATAGTGAACAGAGGTTCTTCTCTGTCATTGTCTGCTGAGTAGTCAAATATTTAACTTGATGAAAAGGGTCTTGGCTAACGAAGAGATACAAATTATGGGACAATATGGAAGGAATGACAGAAATGTAACACTGTGTCTGCAAGATCTGTTAGGTGTTGGCACAATAATAGCTTACCAGATACTGAACCAGTAGTATGAGTTCATGTACCCAAATTACCACAGATATCATTTTTACCTTGGTTCACAAAAATTACTTTAGACACAGTACTTGTGCTTTTCATGGATAGAGTGACACACTTCACTCATAGGAGAGAAGGGTTTATTAATATAAACCAACAATTTAACAATGTTTGGTAGTGAATGCAACACTCGTTTAATAAGATTTGATGGCATGGTTCACTTGCACAGAACACAGGGTCATGGTTTTTAGGCACATCCAGGAATAAAGGACTTAATTGACACTCCTTGACTCCTCACCCTCACAACAGGATGGAGAGAAGAAAAGGACCCTCTAAGGACAGAGAGAGCTGAATAACCACCAATGGTCTCAGGCAAAACAGGGAGGACTACTCGGGGAAGAAAACTAAATTCAATCTACAGCCAGTTAAAAACATAACCAAGCAACAGAAAACAACTCAGAGTGCAACAATGATGAAGAGCACAACCAACCTTTTAAGATCACCATCTGGCCAACCTTCCCCTCTTCCTGCACTCAGGCACCTGATCCTGGTGTTTTTACCTCTTCCTCCACTGAGTGGCTCAGGTGGGCAGGGAATGAGAGTTTCAGTCAGTCCTTTCCCAGAGCCACTTGTCTCTCCTCAAGGCAGGAAGACATCTCTCTGGTCCTCCCTGTTCTGGTACAGGATCCTTCACACATCAGGCAGCCCTGCACGGGCCACTCCTATGTGCATTCATCTAAGGGGCTGTAGCTTGCAACCTGCATCACCTCCTTGGGCACAGAGTCCTCCTGAAGATGCTGACAACTATTAGTCTTGCCGTTGCCTTTTATGCATGAAATGGAGCCAGCTGCTCTTTTACCACTGGCTACAAGGAGGTCTCTGGTCCAGCACTTTTCCTCCCTTTCTTCTTCTCTGTGGAGTCTGTGTGCTTGCCTCCACCTTGCCCTACTCTTCCACTTCCACCTACAAATTTCTGAAATAGTTCTGAAATAGTGATGGTAGAGCTACCGGATGGACTTGGCCAAGCCAGAGGTGAGTCTGACTCAGAGCCAAGGGATGTTTTGTTAGAACTGCTTAGGAGGGGTAGCACTGTAGCTCCTTCCCCATCACCAAGCAAAAGCAGTTCCACACAAAACCCATCACATAGGGTGAGACAAAAGTGTCATGGAAACCCTTCCGAAGAGCCATGAGGTTGAGAGATTACTCCCTTGCATCCTGAACTCCTTCTCAGAGGGGTCTTTAGGTGCAACTGAGCTCACACTCAAGTCCCAGACATGGCAAACAGTTTATATCTGAAGAATTGTATGTGTACAATTAATCTTTTCTACTACTTAGCTGATTTCAAAGTTCAGCATGCCATTATCACTTACTGAGAGTCTGTTCTCAGCCTGGAAGAGTAACCTTGAGAGAGGTCCCTACTCACAGTGTATATCCTGCTATGCAGGCCACTGCCATACAGGAGACCTCAGGGGCCCTGGACTGTCCACTATTTATGGAGTAAAATGATTGACTTACAGTAATATTTGCATGCCAGCTACAGAAGTTAGTTTCTTTTGGCTTGAGTCAGATACTGGCCATCAGTGTGGTTAGGTGGGTGTATTGTTTAAATTAACCCTTGACTATTGTATTGTTATCTGTCCCCCTAAACCCTCTTTGAATCCACTCTGAGCCATCCTGACCAGACAGATCCATTACCACTAGCACTGGTAATGGTGGTGCTTGGAAGCACACCACCATGCCTCCCCCTGTGACTATATTCAATTCATCTTATCCTTACAATGTGATGGTAGAATCACCTCTTGGCTCTATGCCATAAGTGGTATGTTGATTGTATACTTACAGATCCACAGTAAATAGATAGTGATACACTGCTATTTGCTTGTATGTTTTAGGTGTTTGGAATTAATTGTTTTATCACATACCAAAGCTTTACATATTAGTCACAACTGGGTGAAACATATCGGTTGCTGTTGGTGACCACCAAGAAGAGTTTCCCACCAATGGTGTTTTCCATCCTTCTTTATTCTTTTCAAGACACAGTGTATCTCTTCTGTATCATGAATGGTGACTAGAGTTTTTTGTTGTTTTGGATGCATTCTAGCAGTTGACATGAGTCATCACGTTACAGTAGTTTCTTTACCAATATAAGATTAATTCCAGTGGGAGTAGGCAATAAATCTTGACTCAATGTATAATTAGATTGTTACATTTGATAAGACATAACAGGAGCTGTATAATTAAAGTCACATCCCATAATTTTAGGAAAGTTACAAACACGGATGTTTTAGTTAGTTACTGTATCTGCTCTAGTGGTACCTATAAATATAAAACCACAAAGGATTCTCAAGATCTACAAATACAACTTCAAGGGTTTCAAAATTACAAACACTTTGTTCAGTGCCAAGACTTAGACTTTACTGGTTATTTCACAAATAAATTCTTGTTGTCCCTATACAGAGCATGTGAGAACATCAATAGTTTACCATTCCTTTCTGTTTTGTAGGGCACTTGCTCTTTGTTTTTAAAGATAAGAGTATAGCTCCACTGTGATTTAATTAAAGCACAATAATAGGCTATGTGGTGTAAACTGAAGCACTGTGTATTGTTAAGACAAAAGCTGTGGCCTTATTGTTGATGGAGTTGTAAGTAGAATTGACTAAGTACCAACAGGACTGGAATAATTTTTCAAATGTGTTTGTGTTATCCCAAATTATCTTTCAAATTTCAGGGAGTAGGGTTCCTTCTTCACCTTCTCTTATAATTGCTGCTACCACACATTGCAGCCATAGTTGAGCTTGGATACAACTAAGAGCTAGGGAAACATTATTTTGGGGTGCACCAGGTGCATCCACAGTCATTTAGTGGTCACTTTCATGAATTCTATCCCATGCAGGCACTAAATTAGATAAGAGCAATTGGTTGATTTACCATGCTAATAGAGAAGACTAGACCACAATGGGTGTAAGCAGCATTGACAGGGTTGCTAGTAATATGAGCACAGCATTTCCATTTGCTGTTTTACAAGGTGCTGTAAGAGAAAATAGAGACTTGTTTTGGTAAGGAGAGTCCAGACAGGTTACCTCATTAAGAAGAGGGAAAAATCCATCATGGACTAATTGTGTATTTTGCACCACTGCAGTCAGTATCTTACTAAGCATGTGGGCCATGAGATTTAGTTAAGGTCAGCTCCTGTTAGGTAGGTATACTGTTTTCTGAGGGTCAGCTTTTGTACAACTTCTCTCAGAATAGTTACCTTTAGGATTGCTCCTAGTAAATTAAGTGGTCCTCTAGTTCACCGGGGTTGTCACAAGTTTTCTCAGCTTGTTTAACTGCTTGGTCTAAAGGTAAATATCCCTTTCCCCATTCAGAGTATCATTATTCTGATTCTTTAAATGTGTTTGAGATAAAAAATTGGCAGCAGTTTGGAGGTGGTTATGGTAAATAGCACATTCATCAAAACCCCATTCAGCTACCACAGAGTGGTGAGGGTGTACTGGTTCCAGTGACTGTTACGCGCTTTGTTCTTCAGTCATAGTTTTTACTGTCCCTTTAAATTCTTAATTTCCACTCCCAGCTTTGCCTTTCCATAAGATTCTGTATAATGGATGGGAAATTATATAAAATCCATACATGCTTCCTCCAATAGCCAAAAGTTTTTATTAATTGGTGTAACTCCTTCCTTGATCAGGGTGTTTGCAGCTCTTCAGTTATTAGGGTATCTAGATGAATCACTGCACTACTATCCAACAAGTACCTAAAATTTTACTTCTTTACTTGGTCCCTGACATTTTCCAGGTGGAATCTCAATTTCTGTTTTATTTAGTGCTGTACTGCAGCTGTTGCTTCCTCCACTTTCTCAGGGGAACTTCCTCCAATCAGAATATCATCTATATTTTGGTATATTTTAACATCCTGAGAGACTGAGACTACCTGTAACAGTTCTGCAAGTGAGGCATGAGCAACTGCAGGTGATCATTTATACCCCTGTGGGAGTCTGTTAAAGGTATACTGTATTCCCTCCCAAGAAAAAGGAAACCTTTCTTTATCTTCCTCCTTCCATAGAAACTGTATCTGTAACACACAGCCCTACTGTCCAGGGCTGTGCATGTGGAGAAAAAATGAGGGAGCATGGACATGGATCTTGGGGTATAATGTTAGGTCTGTTGGGGCAAGGCAGCCTGGGCTCTAGTTATATGAATTTAATGCACAATCAAGACCAGAGTCAGAGCCATGGTTAAAGCAGTTGCTATCACATAGACAGCAGGCCGCTTTCTGTTCCCTCAAGGTCGGACTGTTTTCGGCTAAAAGTTGGTAAACAACTTCGGGAAAAAAACAAGATGGGAAAATGTGAGGGAGCTTGCTTATTGCAGAAACCGCAAGTAGGATGAACATGAGAATGTAATCTATTAGCTGCTGTTGCTGAGCTAGCTTTGAAGCTGCAGTGTATATAAGTTAGAGCTGCTTTCAATAAAGAGAAGAAAATTTCTGCTATCACTCACAATGAGTAGGACTGATTTCTTCCCACCCAGCTGAGAATCAGACCCTGGGTTGATCGCTGCATGAAGTAGGCTTAGAGCTGGTTTTTCAGGCTTCGAGCCCGGTTTTCAGACTTCAAGTCTGGTTTATTTTTCAGGCTTCGAGCCTGGTTTCAGGCTTCGAGCCTGGTTTTCAGACTTTTTTAGGCCAAAAGCCAAAAACTTCGCGGCAAGTATGTGTGCAAGTATGCAGTTCTTCAATTTGTAAAGCAGCTCTCAGAGGGGCTGTTTTGGCATTCAGGCACCAATAACCAATTGTTGAACCCCACCTCCACTCTGGTTTACAAACTGGCCAGACAAGTGAGTTATATGCGGAGAGAGTTATTGGAGGTATTTGTCATTACTCCAAATCATCTATGATTTCAGAAATTCCATTTCATGCCACGGCAGAAATCAGATACTGCCACACATCAGTGTTTTTTATATCAGTGAGTGCAGAGGCTATGTGGAGTAATCACACTATGGCCACCTGATTGCTGCCTAAGTGAGGATGGACATGTGAGCCAAAGGACCACATGCTGCCATTCAGCAAGTGCCTAGCAGGTGCCAGGTTCAGCCCTTTAAAACAAAGAAACCTGAAGTATTTTTATGGTAATATTTATTTGCAAAGTGAATAGTCACCAGGGCTTCTCAATTGGGACCCTGGCCATTTGGCACACAACATTCACACTCTGTTCACACCAGTAATCTCTGCTATTCAGCCTCTCTGTATCTTCTTGTATTAGTATTGAAATGTCTATTAAAATTAATGACAATTGTCTTTAAGGAAAAAGTGAAATTAAAATATACGGGCCATTATTGCTTATCCACTGATAAGCCTCCACTTTCTGGATATTACTTGTTTTTTGACTTAACATGTCCTTCAAGTCCTCACTGAGGGAGGGGAAGTGATTATCTCTCTATCTAAGGAGGGATGCTGAAGAAGTGTAAATAGGCTCCTTCCTTTCACCATTATTTCCTTTCTGGAATGCTTCAGTCAGACTCAAGATAATTCCACTAGGCTGACCTTGAAACCTGCGGCTCTGGGAATGCCCAGGGCTAATGCATTCCTCCATAATTGCCAATTGTCTGGAGCCCATTCTTATGACATTCACCCATGCCTCCATAATCAGTGATGCTATTTGCCATCCTGGTGACCACATCAATTTGTTGCTGATGGAGTGGCCATATGTTTATTGACGTAAACCAGTGATTTAACAAAGTTTGATAGTAAATGTGACAGTGGTTTAACAAGATTCAATAGCACAGTTCAGTTGATATTTATTGCACAGGGTCAGACAAAAGTGTCGTGGAAACCCTTCTGAGGAGCCATGAGGTTCAGAGAGGACCCCTTGCATCCTAAATTCCTTCTCAGAGGGGTCTTTAGGTGCAACTGGGCCCACACTCAAGTCCTAGACATAGCAAACAGTTTATATCTGAAGAATTGTATGTGCACAATGAATCTTTTCTATTACTTAGCTGATTTCAAAGTTCAGCATGCCACTATCACTTATTGAGAGTCTGTTCTCAGCCTGGAAGAGTAACCTTGAGAGGGGTTCCTGCTCACAGGGCATATCCTGCCATGCAGGCCACTACCATGCAGGAGAGCTCAGTGGCCCTCGGCTGTTATGGAGTTATTATGGTGTACAATTGTTGACTTACAGTGATATTTGCACACCAAATACAGAATTAGGTTCCTTTCAAATTTGGCTTGAGTAGGACATTGGCCAGTATTGACTGCATTATTCAAATTAGCCCTTGGCTATTGCTTTATTTGTTTCCCCAATTCACTTTGAATCAACTCTGAGCCATCATGACAAGACAGTTCCATTACAACTACTGCTAGTGCTGATGACTTGAGCAGGGCTAAAGGGAAACTTAGGTCATGTGCAGGTTGGAACACACCACCACACTGCATGTATGTAGCTAAACAAATACTTTTTTTCTTCCCACATTTCTTGAACATACTTCTCACATACACAGTGTCTTAGGCATTTCCTCACAGGAACATTTTGGTCTAAAACCTACATACATTCAGGGTTTGGTTGTTTTTTGTTTTTTGGGGTTTTTTCTTTTTGGAAAGGTGGAAACCAGAGTCTTATCCCACATGTTATCAAACATTAGCTTATTTCTTATTCTTCAGAAGATTTATTCATTATGTGTTTAGAAAGAGTGTTTGACATTCATGAGAAAGGAGAAGAGAACATGGTTCTTCAGTGTGATTCTGGCCTTGGCAGACCAAGAAGCAACTGCTTCACTTGCAGACAGGGTATCAGCATGCTGCTTTTCAATGCAACCTAATCCACACTTGCAGGAAATCAGTTGGAATGGCTGTTTCAAACAGGCGAGCTCAAGATAGGAACAACTTTTTCACCTACAAAGCTCGTTCATGGCTTGTAGCAAAGTAATGCATATCAGTGTACTGACCTCTTACTCAAGCATCCGGTGGTAGGCCTGTCTGAAACTCTATGGATTCTGTCATTAAAAATGAAATCACTTGCTAAAAATGCTGATGTGGTCCTTAACATGTAATATTGTCAATATGGCATGTTACACTCTTTCAGGAACAATGTGTGGATGGCAAAACGCACTGTTGTTTTCTTCTGTTATGTTGACCAATTTGTCTTCAATCTTACGTTTACTTAATATGTACATATGAGATCAATTACACACAAAGTAAAACTTGTTGAAACAATTTTAATTTCCATCTTTAAATCTAATTCTACTTGGTTTTATTTACCTTTAAAAAATTCTTTTGTTATGTTCAGAAAAATCTGGTGATCAGAGGTCAGTGTTCACAACGGAGACAGAGGAGTCCTGTAGATGTTATTTGACCAAAGGGATAGTTCACCAAGGCATTTCCCTGAGGGATCTCTCAACTTGGTGGAGGACACAGCTTCCTTTTAACCCAACTTCCCTGCTACCTGAGACCCTCCTCTTTTCCCCACTGGCTGAGATACTCAGAGGGTACAGACTTCCATATGCCTATTACATGTTTGCTCTAATATGTACCCCCCTTCCACAATCATACATTGTACGTCTCATTGTCTCAAACATAATGCCACCCAGGGCAGAGAAGCTAATATGTATAAACCTATTAGGCATGCATATTCAACTCAACCTAACTTCAAGAGCAGCAAGAGGTCAAAAGAATCTACTTTGTTGTTGCTTTGCCTCACTTAGACCCCCATTTTTTAATAAACTCTTCAAACCAGTCTGCTACATTGTTTTTTTTTTCAAATTTCTGCCACTTCCCGGCATTGTATTGTTCTGCAAGGCTCAAATGAGGCCTGCCAAACTACCCAGTTTCTGAGGCCCACTCAGGTACATTGCTACCTCTTTATGTGTAAATACACCCTTATCTATTTTCCTATCAATTACATTATTCGCTTTTGAAGACCACCCTACTTTTGTATGAAACCTAGTCATCTAGAATTGCTTCCTTAGGAAAAAAGTCCCAGTATTTTCAGTAACTCTTCACAGTTTTTAATACAAGGTACAAAAGTTACAATTCCTGAGAAACGTCAGATTCAAAACACTGTTTCCAAAGGTGGAGGAAATTAGAATATCCTCACAAGATTTCAAAAGCGTTACTTGCAAACTAAAATATGAACTTATTTCATCTGATATGGAAGACAAGTGTAACTAGATGATGAAAAAGAGCAGTGACTTAACTAAGGAAGTCTCTACAGATTGTCAGTTCTTGCAAAATATGAATATACATAGTTTTTGCAGTACTCAATACTTCTTCATTTAAAAAAAAAATGAAACTCTACATATTGCTGAGGTAGGGATTATTTAATACAGCAAAACAAAAGAGTTACATATCTGTGAATGTAGACACAATTTCTAATAATGACAAACTTTTTTTCCCCTCTAAACAGTTCTAGATATACAGTCTAACTTAATTTCTTTTTTAAACAACTATGTCCCCAAGTAGTCACCCATTTGTGCACAGGAATAAAGGGCTGCTGGTTTTTTTTTGTTGTTGTCCAATATGTTGATGATCTTCTGTTTTCTGATGAGCTCTTGTCTAATCCTGTAGAAATTTCATGTTTATGTCAGGGATGGGAGCTTCACTACCTCCAAGAAAATTGAACAACTTTGCTTAAGCCATAAGAAATCTGCTGTTTGGTACTGCTCTAACACGGAGTAATTTTTTCCAGTTAATATTTATCAGTGACCATTTTGCATTTGAGGAGAAGAGAGCCTAAAACAATATCTTGCTCTCTGGTAACTGCACTGGGTGTTTTGGGCCTGACATGAGCTTCAGTATCAAAACCGAAAGCAGGAAGATGATTCTTCTCACAGAGACTTAGTGTGCAAGTAGCATGGAGGGCTGCTGTCAGTGTTCTATAAAACTTGCACATCAGGCCACATGCAGAAGATGAGTATCCAAGCATCAAAGGGTAGGATCTCCCACAGTCACCTTGTAACTGTGTAAGAAGTAACTTTCTGTGCCACTAGTTTTACAGCTTTTTGCTGGTTTTGGCGTTCATGATAACACAAACAGATGGTACAATGATTTATAGGTGGTGCTGTGAGATAGGGCCAAAGCCATAAAGAGCTGCTAGGCTGGCTGCTTTTAGATGAAGAGTGAGAAGAACTAGAACTAGATGCACCAGGGCAGTCAGGGAGAAAGAAGCTGTTGAGTTATAAACTGGATCTGAGGCTTGTGTTTGAATAAAGGTGTTTGTGGGGGAAAAGTGTGGGGAGGCTGCAGGTGCCTGCTGCACTCGGCAGAGACCAACTGACAGGCAGGAACAGGAGAGGGGGGCAGTGGCTGAAATGCTAGGAGGAGTGAATTTAATATCGACAAGCAGACAAGTCAGGAAAAAGTAGTTATGGAGGGGACACAGGGAGTAACATAGTTTGAATTAAGAGTAATCCTACTAAAACACCAAAAAAACCCCAAAACAAAACAAGAGTTAATGGCGATTAAGTTGTGATTAAGAACTCTATAGACTTAAGAGATCAAAACCCAGGCTGTTGGATGCTGGAGTAAGTCAAGGCACCGGGAAAATTAAGCAGGTAAGAAGTACCTGGGAAACACAAGCAACTTTCAGATGAGAAGTCCCGGAACTGGACGCCTCTGTAACTGGGTTCGCGAAGCAAGAGAAACACAAAGGGACTCGCGGGGACAAACACGTTTTACAAACGGAGGCGTTGATAATTAGCTACTTCCAGCCTGTGAGCGGGCCGGCAGTCACGGCTGGGAAGAGCCCTAGTGCACGGGCCGTCCACTTAAGCCTCGGTGAAATGGACTCTGGGCGACCAGCCGTGACTGCAGTGGCGCATGGCCGCGGGCCAGGCCTGTCACCGGGCTGTCCGCAGCGGGTGCCCGGGCCAGCACCGCCCCGCTCGCGTCAGCCACGCTGCCGCCAGCCTGCGGCAGCTCGCTTCGCTCCTGGCGGACTGTGTGGCGAAGCGTGGGTCGGACCCTTTGGGACTGGAGAGGAAGCGGGTCGGCACACTGCCAGCGGCTGCCTGGCCTCACCCCGCCCCCAGCCTCCGCCGCTACCGAGGGCGGCACGCGGGGCTCTGCCGCGCTCTCGGGCTCCTCCTCCTCGCCACCTCCCCCCTACCGCGCCGCGGCCGCTCCGCCGCCGCAGAATGAGGAATGAACCACTTGCACAGCTAAGGGGAGAGGAGATGAAGGAGGCCTTTCGTTTCCTTCCTCCCTCCCGCGTCGGGGCGGGCAGGTGACTTCTGGCTGCCCCCGATCGCCCTCGGACAAGGAGGTGGCCGCCGAGGCGCTTGTCTAAGGCAGGGCCTACGCTGATTTTCCGCCTGCACCCTCTACCTTCCCCGCCGCCTGGTTGTGGGGAGCTGGCTGGTACCGCCCCGCCTGGCGGGAGGAGGGAACGCGGCCGTGTCTCCCGCCGGGGCGGGTTCTGCTGTTGCTGCTGCAGGCGGAGGTAGGCTGCGGGCCGGGTGCCAGCGCGGTAGGTAGCAAAGCGCCAGACCGATGAGGCGGCGAGGGGGGTAGCGGGGGGGGGGGGGAGGGCAGGCAGGCAGATAGGCGGAGTTTCACTTCCGCGCCCCCCGCCATCACGCCTTATATGTAGGGGGTGGGGGGGGCGGGTGGCGCGTTCGTGTGGCGGGAGCCGTGCAGGCTGGCGGAGGGGAAGCTTCGGCCGCGGTGAGTGAGCAGAGCCGAGCTGTGTGTGCAAGCGGTATAAGCGGGCGGGCAGGCGAGCGAGAAGGGCCAGGCGCTCCCGGCTGCGTGCGGCGAGGCCCGCCTGGGTATGTATGTGGCGTCGGTGCCGCGGATGCGCTGCGTTGGGCGCTGCGGCCGCGACCGCTGGGCTCCCCAGGGGGCTTTCAGCGGGGACGGGAGGCAGGCGCGGCGTCTCTCGGCTGCCGGCCGGGGGGCCGCCGGACCTTGTAGAGCACGCTGTTGATGTCCCTTCCTCTGTTGCCCTTGTCTCCGCTCCCTCCCACCCCAGTGTGTTTATCCTGGCAGCGGGACCTCGGGCATCTGGCAGCGTCTCAGTGGCGGGGTCTGGAGGTGGGGACCCCTTCCGTCGCCCGGGTTCGCCTGGCGGCAGCTGGCGTCACGTCGGTGAGAAAACATGAGCCGAGATTTCAAACCCGGAGACTTGATCTTTGCCAAGATGAAAGGTTATCCCCATTGGCCGGCCAGGGTAAGGCACCCCCCCATCCCCTGCAGGCCGCAACGCCCTCCCGCTCTGTACCTGTGCTCCGCGCCCCCCAGCACTTGCCTCTTTCCCGCCTCCCCTTCCACCGTTGTGGCCCAGGGATGCCTCCCAGTGCTTTCAGGCACCTGCGGAGAGCAGCGACGTTAAACTGTGTGAGGCCGTCAGCACACCCCCACTCCCCTCCCCCCGTCCGCGATGTGAGGGAGGGCACGGTGGGGTTCCCGTGTATGGAAGTGACTTTTGAATCGCATTGCAGACCCCGTACGCTGGTTTGCTGTCGCCTTGTGCTTGTCTGTAAGTCACTTCTCCGGTAACAAACAGCCTCTCTAGCAGTCGTTAGTTGTCCTAATTTGCATAACTTAATTTTAGAGAAGAAGACTACTGCATGGTAGCATGACACTGGAGCTGTGCAAGCACCAAACTGCAAAAATACTGCTCCCAAATAACTGCTTTGTTTTGTGACAAAAGAAAAACGTGAAGTTACAGCAGGGTCACACATTACTTTGAAGTCAGCTCTTCGTACAGTGCTTCCTGTTGAATGAGCTTAACTGTATGTGATAAGTCATCCAGTTATTTTTTACTTTCTCCCTGCTCCCTTGGAAGAGGCATGGCAAATTCTCTGACTGCTGTAGGTCATTTGATAGTTGTGGCAATGTAGATAAAAAACAATTATGATCTATTTGGCAAAGGTGCTGGCTTAAGAATTGCCTTTTAAGAAGTTTGTTGACTTTTTTGGATTACGTGATATTTGGGCTTGGGCAAGTTATCAGCTCAGCATCAGGGTTAGCAAGTCTTCCTGTTGCTAATGCTAAAGGAGAGGCCATATTTGGGTATAAATGAATTGTACTTATCACCTGTAGCACATCACTTTAACAAAGTGGTGATATGAAGTGTTGCTGTAATATAAGAAGTGCTGTCATTTCCTCCTATCATTAACACTGTCTTTGATTCTCCTATATTATTTAACATACAGTTAAAAAGAGATCTTGAGTCCTGCTTTACTTCTTTGTGACTTTTTCCCTTCTTTTTTTAATGCTTAATATTTTTACTTATTTCCCACATGACTGTTTTTAATTGTTACCTGACCTGAATTAAACTCTATATTTTCCTTAGGTGGATGAAGTTCCTGATGGAGCGGTAAAGCCTCCTACGAATAAAATGCCTATTTTCTTTTTTGGCACACATGAGACGTAAGTTCTTTTTGTCATTGTAGAATGCCACGACCAGAAGTTAATGGCTTGTCTTTATGTAGGGTATTTTAAGCTAAAGTAACCAGCTCTTCGTAAATTAGTCTGTCTGGACAAGATGTGCTTCTCAGACATTTGCTTAAGCTGTTCAAGGGAGTGGCAGACCATAACCATGCTGTGTACATTTCTCTTGTAAGAAGGAAATAATCCTATCCATAGTGGTATGACAGAAAGTTTTTTCTGTTTTCGCAAATGGACCTTAGTAATAGTTCTGGATGTACTCAGAATTCCCAACAATTTCACTTGAAGCAAGTGAAATAAGGCTGAGAATAATGAAATAAGCAAAATTTGAAAACCAGAGAAATAATAATGTGCCCAAGTTGCCAAGAAGGCCAATGGCATCCTGGCTTGTATCAGAAATAGTGTGTCCAACAGGACTAAGGAAGTAATTATAACTCTCTACTTGGCACCAATGAGGCCACATCTCAGATACTATGTTCAATTCTGGGCCACTTGCTACAAGGACATCGAGGTGCCAGAGCATGTCCAGAGACAGGCAATGAAGCTGGTGAAGGGTAAGTCTTATATGAGGAGTGGCTGAGGGAGCTGGGGATATGTTGAGCCTGGAGAAAAGGAGGTTGAGGGGGAGACGTGATCACTCTCTACAACTACCTGAAGGGAAGTAGCAGTGTGGTGGAGGTCAGTCTCTTCTCCCAATATACAAGTGACAGGAGGAAATAGGCTCAAGTTGCGTCAGGTGATGTCTAGATTAGATATTAGGAATTTTCCCTGAAGGGATTGTAAAGCATTGGAACACACTTCCAGGGAAAGTGGTTGAGTTGTCATCCCTGAAAATATTGAAGCTGTGTAGACGTTGGGCTTAGGGACACAGTTTAGCAATGGACATGGCAGGGCTAGGTTAACAGTTGAACTCTGTGGTCTTAAGAGTCTTTTCCAACCTAAATGATTATATGATCTGTTTAACTATCTGCAGAAATTACTTTTATCTGGTACTTTTCATCTCTCTTTTAGTAAGCCATGCTTAGACAAGGTGTGTTGCCGTCTATGTTCTTTGACATTACTTTGTTTTTTAAGACACGATTTTCCCGTGAAGGTGATTTCTGTATGCTTGGCTCACACAACCATGCATTTCTTTAACTATTCTCATCTTTCAGTGGCTCTTTTTTTAAGGTTTTTGTGTTTGTACATAGTTTTGCGGGCAAAGAGGGATTCCTGAATTTAATTCAAGGTTGTAAATAAGTTCAAGGACACAGATTGAATATAAGGGAGATGATATAACTGCTTTTCTAAAGCTTTTAAAAATACCTTTGCAAATTTTGAGAAGCATCAGGGCCAAGTTTAAATTTGGGGTAGTCTCCTAAGATGTATTGTTCAAAGGCTTTTGGGTTTGATTTTTGTTTTTTCTAGTTTACATGGTTCTATTTGATATGTCAATTTTTTTGCTTTTTTGGATTGCAAAATAAGGTTCTACTCTGGTCTGGTTTTTCTTAGGCTCTAAGTTTAGGTTTACTACATTTCAGAGATCCATATAATATCAGAGAAACTTCTTGTCTCTGTTCCATACACATCTCAAAGTACGGGATGTCCATGACCCAACTGTCTTGTCGTGTTTGATCTTTAGGCATGTCACTTACCTTAGAAGCCTTAGAGTGGTAACAGTTGAAACAACCTGTGCTGCTTGATTTTGCTGTTGCTTAAAGCAAGTACCCGTAAGTAATGATTGGAAAAAGATCAGGTAGAAAAGAAGAATGCTATTTCATGGCATGTGTGGTTGGTTTTTTTTTTTAATGTTTGTAGTTTTAAGTAGTGACATAGTGATCCATCAGGACAGCCAGAAAACGGCTATAGGGAAAAAACAAGACAGGAAAAACATGAATGGGGAAAAAAACAAAACCAAGACTGGCCTGGGAAGAATTTATACTTAACTTTTAGGAATAGTAGTAATTCATTTTGCAGATTACTAGAAGTGTAGACTTATACTTTGATTGCAAGCTATTGTTGATTTTTCTCAAAGTTCTGTCAAAATGCAACTAAATGTGTTGCTAACCTGTAGTGAACAGATGCTTAACATATGCTGTGGACTTTCTGTTGAGGTTTGGTTTGTTTATTTCCATTCTGTCTTAATGTAGAAACATTATCCTTAGATAATAGTAAAATAGATACTATTTTAATTAAAGCTTTATTTGATCTGTTCTGCAGCAATTCACGTTATTGCAATAAGCTACACAGCATTTTCACATAGCTGGTTTCTGGTGTTGCTCAAAGCCTGAGCAATAGAGGTAAAGGCTTACTGACCTTGGAAAAATGCTTCCCTCCAGGGAACAAGGAAGAAGGGAGGCAGTGTTTCCTATTTTTTGCCTTTCCTAGTTCCTGTTTGTTCCTTCCCCATCCTTTTTGGTCTGGTTAAGTAAGGCTTGCAGGTGCATGTTTCCCACACTGGTTGAATCCTCTCTAACCGTTTCTTGCACAGAGGTGGCTATTTTGTACACATAGGTGAATGCTTTGTTGCTGAAGTAGGAAATCCTTAAGCTTTCTAGATGATATGGGGTGGCTGGTTTTATGTTTTGAGTTTTGTTCAGTAGGGTATAAGTCTTAGGAAGCCCATTGTTAAAGATGATGAAGAAAGTAGGAAAATGGAGCTTGGAAATATCTACTTAACTTTTCCATGAACTGATACTTCAGAAAGCAAGTGGCTGCAACTTTTCAAATACTTGGATCTAACATAAATACAATTGGACAGAGTTGTGTCTGGGTGAAAAGTGAAAAATAAGAATGTACCACTGAAGTATTGTCTTTCTCTGTTAGCACTATAAAGACTGATGCAGTGAAATCCCAAGTTGAAATGTTCAAGAAGTAGAGCATTTTGATTTTCTTCAGCATAATTCAGAATATTGGTTCTTGGGAATATGTTACCTTGTTTTCCCAAGTCTAATTGGGAGGCTGCATAAGAAAAGCACCCAGGCTCAAAGCTTTAGTTACACAGCTTACAGTAGGGGTAGTTCTGTGTAGGTGTGTTGTTAGTTTATCTGACAATGGTAGGCAGGCAATGTTAAGACCCCTACTGCTTGACTACAAGAGTAGCTTAAATAAAACTCAAATAATGTTAATATTACAGAAGATTTGAGAGAGAAAATTAAAATAAGGAACAGTTTCAAGTTTTTATTAGTTAAATTTGGTGAATCATGTTATGAAGTCCTGTTGTCACACACTGAAAAACTGAGTTAATGCTGAAGTACATAGCATTCTTAGAGAGGTGTGCGTAGTCAGTGCATGCAAATGTTGCTTTCTCATGTCCAGTGCAAAAAAAAGTATTCTTGAATTTTGTATTTTAACCAGATTATTTTAAAAAAATTAATAATGGAAATATTTTCTTTCTTAGCTTGGAGACATTTCTTCTTCAGATTGTTCTCTTGCCTTACTTTGCCCAGATTCAAGTATTCTTTTTCTTAACATTTAAGCCTGATTTTTCTTTTCTTTCTCTAAGGAAGCAATTGCTCTTTCTCACTTGTCAAGCTGCTTAGTTTTTAATAGTTCACAGTAGTTGTTTGTCCTATCAACTGCAACCTGAAGATGCAGCATCATCTGTTTCTTGTCCAGATACTCAGCACCCTTGGGGTGAGGGGGTCCGTATGTGTGGTGCTAGTAATGGAACACTGTTGAAGGCAAAAACTGGGAAAACTGAAGATGCTTTTGTAGCAGAAGTAGTTGTTACAATAGTAGTGAATTTCATAACTAAGTAACATTTAGTGCTTACTTCTTTGAGAAGATTAACAATTTAAAACGTGAATTTTTGTTCTTTTTTTTTTCTTTCTCCTTAAGGGCTTTTTTGGGACCGAAGGACATATTCCCTTACTCTGAAAATAAAGATAAATATGGCAAACCAAACAAAAGGAAGGGTTTTAATGAAGGGTTGTGGGAAATAGACAACAATCCCAAAGTGAAGTTCTCTCATCAGCAGGTAGGTTATGCAGAGTCTGCGAGTCTTTGGTGCGATACTATTGCTGGTGCGGGGGGAAGGCAGTGAGTGTTTCCCTGCTGTTGGGTAATGAATTATTGCTGTCATTCAGCTGCAGGGCAGAACAATTTTTATTTCTTAAATTTTTATTTTATTTTTAATCAAACTCAAATATAAACAGAATGAAAGAGAAAGGAAGATGACCTGCCTGGACATATTCCTATGTGACCTGATGTAGGTTGACCTAGTTCTGTAGGGGAGTTGGACTAGATGATCTCTAAACGTCCCTTCCAACCCTACCATTATATGGCTCTATGATTCTATGTTGTTTAACTGGGGATGTGTGTTTATTATATTAAGCTCCTGAGGCATTATTCATATGGACAGTTTTCAGAGCACAAGTCTGAAAGTTTAACGCTTTATATAGTGCACATCAAGTTTGACTTATAACTGTATATATACTTATTTATTTCTACTTCTAACTATGTATACTCTTAAGATACCTCTATTTGGAACTGTATGATTGTGATTGACAAATGGTAGTCATTTTGAATCTCAGTCACTTTCCTTCTTCTTGTCCTTTAAACCCAAGCACCTTTTCCCACAAGTTAACCTTTTAGGATTTCAGAACATACTTTCTTAACATACAGTATTTTCCTTCTAGTGGTTGGAAGCAATGTGATGCTTGCATTTTGGCCCCAAACTATTATGTGACTTTCTTGGTTCAATTTTTGTCCATCTGTAGTTCACTGTTTCTTGCCCTCTTGGTAAACCTGCTAAGCTTAAACTGGAGCTTTACAACTCTACCTATAAAAAGACTGAAATTTAACCTAAAAACAAAGGAATTGTCTTGCTCATTTTGTCTTTGCCTACCTCTCTGAACATTCTGTAGCCTCTTGGTTTTGCTATGTACATTAGACCTTGATCACATACCAGGGCTTCTAGGCAATGCTGCCGTAATACCAAAAGATACTAACTATTTTTATTATTATTTACTACTCTCGACAAAATGCTGTTTCAGCACCAGTTAGTCCCTGCTTCTTAAGATATGCCAAATCATTGTGCTTCTAGTTTAAAGGGGAACATGGATAAACAGTTACAGAGTTTATGAAGTAGAGTCAAGAGATAAGATGTACTCCAGATGTACACATTTTCTGCTCTGGGATTTGGATAGGTGGTAATCCTTTTGTCACAGTAGGAAAGATTGTATTAATAACAGGCAGATCATTTCTACTACTGTAAAAAATTAGTTGCTATGCCTTATAGCTATTTGCTTTGTGACAGTTTAGGAGAGATGCTCCATGGATGGCTGAAGCAGTTATGAACCATAATGTTGTTGTATGTTACCATTCAGTGTTAACAATATGAAAATCTGGGTGTAAACAATCAACAGTAAAAAGCTGGCCTAATATTTTCACAGCAGTAGTCAGTGACTTCAATTAAGCAGTGCTCTGGGTTCATACTTTCATAGCATCTCAGACATTCCTAAATACATTTCCAATTTGAAATACAGAAAGCATGCTCCAGGAGATGCACGCAAACTGTTCTGTGGAGTGGTCCTTTTGACCTTGTGAGTTCCGTTCTGATATTTCAGCTTCGGTGATCGCTCCTTCACAGGGTCTTTCCATGAAAGGGTCAGGTTCTGTCAAGAACTATTAGGTTGCTCTTTGCCATTTTCCTGCCACTACTTCATTATTAAAAAATCCAACAGATTATTTATTTTCTTTCCACAAATGATATTAAAAATTTTCTTCTTGCAAGTAAGGATTAAAATTTCTGAAAGAAGAAACTTTTCTTAGTAGGGATATTTTAACTGGAGTAGTGTGTCTAGATCTGGGCTACTCAGTACAAGAGATACCTGGACACACTGGAGAGGTGGTCCCGTTGAGGGCTATGAAGATGGTGGACTGGAGCATCTCTGCTATGAGGAGAGCTGGGACTCTTCAGCTCCAGTGGGCTCAGGGGGATCTTGTTAATGTATACAAATACCTGAAGCGAGGGTGCAAAGAAGTGGAGTCAGATGCTTCTTCGTGGTTCCCAGTGACAAGACCAGAGTCAATGAGCTCAAACAGAAACATAGGAGATTTCCCCCTAAATGTTAGGAAGCATTTTTTTTATTGTGAGAGTGGCCGAGCACTGGCACAGGTTGCCCAGGGAGGCTGTAGAGTCTCAATCCTTGGCAATATTTGAAAACTATCTCGATGTGGTCCTGCTCAGCTGACTGGGTGTCTCTGCTTTATCAGGGGGTTGAAGCAGATTGAATTACAGAATGAGTGAAGTAATACAGTATGCTTGCACAAATTTTCTTCTGAATTTTCACCTTGACTTTGGAAAGCTTTGCTTTTGATAGCCTTCTTCTGTCCTGTGCTAAAAGCAACATTTATTTGGAGCAAATCAGACCCTTAGGATTTAACTAGCTCTTGTTTTTACCTTCGGGCAGTAGTTGTGGGTGCTAAAGGACTACTTCTGCAAATGGCTGACCAGATTTGATGTTCTGTGAAATAAATCAAGCAGATTGATAGTTGATTCTGAAATAAAACTCCTAGTAAGGATCTACTTCAGAGGTAATTTATTTGAGCACCTTTGATGATATCAGGCCAATCAATCATGAATCTTCCAAGTTTTTTTCAAAAAGCACTGTTTTTTGGGTTTAATTCGAAACATTTCACTGCTCTGCTAAAGACAAGACGGACATCCCTCTTTTCCAAGATTAAGAAAATTGTAGTGTGATGTTTGGTCTTTGGTTTTATGTGTTTTGGCTTGTGTGCTGAAGTGAGCTTCATTTCTTCAGTACTTTGGATGACAGCATACAGTTAACAGTGGTGAGACTTTAGAGGTATTGTTTTTCCGTGTTCTTGGTAGTTCCTTCAGCACTTGACTGTGTTGAAGCTCTCCTGTTCATGAGGATGTTGCCTTAGCATCCTGTTCTCAAAGCTGGAGAAACAAATGGGTGCAGTTTCTCCCCTCTAGTAATAAGGGAAGAATGCTTACCTGCTTGACAACAGTCTCATTAACTTCATTAATTAACAGCTAAGAGGTTTTTGAGTGTTAGGGCTTTTGAATGTTTTAGTCAAGCAAGCAAAGGAAGTTTGAGTGCTTGATGTATATATTTACAGACAATTTTTTTAGGAATTTATGGGGAACTTCATGTCTCTTCTAAGGGTAACAGAGTGGTTGAAATTGGCTTCTGAAGCCCCACCTTCCCATCTTTGGCAAAGAGGGGTATGGGTGCAGGCAACAAAACACTCATGGGGGAATTTGGCACACTTTTGCCAATTGACGTAAGCCTTTTTTGTTACCAATTCTCATTAACAAGTGGCAGAGACAAACAGAGAAACATGTCTGAGCTTCCTTGCAGCCATCTCTGCCCCCTTCCTCTGGTCTCCAGGCTCCTCACAGCACATTGTAGTCCCTTGGGTGAGACAACAGCGGCACGGGAGACTGAGGCTGCTGTGTAGTGATTGCCTTGCCTTTGCTGTTTGTTGTTTCTTAGTCAGCAGCTTAGGCATGGGCTGCTCCATGGGCTGCAGTCCCCTCAGCTATCTCTTCTGTCACTTCTGTCTATGCTCAGACAATTCCTCTGGCCTGAAGTCTGTCTTGAGGAGCTCCTCATGTCCCTGCGCTTTCCAACGTCCCTCTAGCCTCAGCATCTGTTTTGTCTATGCATCCTTAATGCCCTGTGCAGGTGTCTCGTCTATGTTGGCATCCCCCTCCTGCATGTCTTTCCAGCCCTTCCGTCTCCTCAGTGACAGCTTTCCTGTAGCTGTGTTGGTGGAGGTGCTGTTGGCCTGGTGCCGTGTTGTGTGTATGTGTGTGGGTCAATTTGCTTGTTGCCAAGCCAGCGAGGACTGGTTGTGACCAATTCAGGGCAGTCCCAGACTGGGTTCCACACAGTGGCTGGCAGCCAGCGTTGACACCTGACAGCTCAACCCCAGTGCAGTGTGTGAGATGAGCAGAGGCAGCGAGTGATCTTGAAAGTAAAGACAAGTAGTGGGTTATGAAAACTGAGAGCAGGGGTAATGGTTGTGCTGATAAGTGAAGATGCTATTTTTCCAACAATATTTTAAAGCAGAATAGTGTACAAAGGTCTACTAATGTGTGGCAGTAACCACACTGGCGAATGGACAGATTTTTTTAACTGAGGTATTAGAGGTGAATGAATGTACTTTTAAGATATTTCTTTACATCTATATTTGATGTACGTCAAATTATTTGGTTTTTAAACAGGCTTTTGGAGTCAACTGAAGGTCAGTTACTGGACAGTAAAAAGGAAGACAGTTCAGTTGTCAGAGGTTAGAAAGTGAGAGTGAGCGTATAATTCTTTGTCCACACAGCAGGTAAGGTCAGGGGAGAGTGGGTAATCACATGCAGATGTTGGCAAAATCCAGCTTTTATTCTGGATACGAGATAATATTGAAGTGACAGGCTTGTCAACTTCATATAGAGGAATTCACTTGCATTTTTTTTTTTTTCTTCTGTCCTTTTTATTGGGCTTATTTTGTCTTGGTAAGTCCTTCTGAGAGACACATTTTCTGTTTTAACTGCCAGAGCTGGCTAGAATGTTCTGAAAGCAGTGTTACTACTTTGCAGATGTTACTTTTAACTGCTAGTTAGGTAGGTGGAGGGCAGAAGGGAGTTTGTGGTTTGGGCTTAAATCCAAAACCACTTCCTCAGTGGGGGAAAAATTTAGAGTCAGGGGAGTTCTGCCAGCTTTGTTTGAAGGAGCTAATATTTAAGAGTGAGAATGCTACTTGCAATGTAATGGATTAAAAAGAGTAATTTTGGCTTTGACTTCTCTGTTTTCATGTTGTTAACTTTAATTCTTTAGCCTGTGTTACAATGGAGGTTTTTTTCTGCACATGTTTTCAGGGGCAGGTAGTTGACTCACACAGGACTGATAACTCATTTAAAAATGCACTTCTTGGCAGTAGCATCCTGAGTTGTATTTGACCAAAGTCAACTTTTTTTCTTTTTTTAATTATTCATAAGAAAAAACTTACATTGTGGTGTTTTTACTGTAAGAGTAAAATATTAGAGCTTGAAAGCCTGGTAACAAAAATGCAATTTAAACTAAAGAGTGTGGAAATGAATGAAATAAGATATATTTTAATGTTCTTGTAGTTCTAATAAAAGGTTTTGTACCGTGATGCTTTTTCTTCAGTGATGTACTGGTAGTAGAACACCTCTCAGTATTGTTACTGTGTAGTTCAGGAAGAGATTTCGATCTCACTTTTAGTGTTTTTTATATTCCAGTCCCATCCAGCTGTTAACACTCCTATCAAAGAAACTGTTCAGGAAAACAGCCAAGAGCCTGTTGAGGGGAGTGAGGAAAAAGCAGGAGCCAAGAGAAGAAAGTCTTCTGTTTCAAAAGTAAGTGACTTAATTAATGTATTGTTCTATCATAAATATTTCTAAGTCTACACAACTGTCCTGATTTTGTGTGGGATGGAGGTGATTTTCTTCCTAGAGGTTGATACAGCGCTGTGTTTTGGATTTGTAGTGTTGATAACACACTGATGTTTTTAGTTGTTGCTCAGTAGCACTTATCTCAAGTCAACGGCTTTTCGGTTTCCCATGCTCTGCATGTGCAGGTGCATGAGAAGCTGGGAGGGAGCGTGGCCAGGACTGCTGATCCCAACTAGCCAAAGGGCTGTTGCACACCGTAGGACTTCATGCCCAGCGTATAAACTGGGGAGAGCTGGCACGGAGCGGTGGATTGCTGCTCAGGGACAGTCCGGTTATCAGTCGGTAGATGGTGAGCAGTTACTTCCAACGTACTGTGTTCGTGAACGTTTTATTTTGTTCATGTGGGATGGTTTTTCATATGGCATGGGATAGATGAGATGTGTTGTCACCTCTCATTTTTTTCAGTAGGGTAGAATCCTAAAATGACAAAAATTGTGATGCAGATGGGATTGATACATCTATGGTACCTGATTTCTAGCTCATTAATGGAAATTGCAACTCTACAGGATGAGCAATGTCCTTTAAGTTCAGTGCCAAAACTATTTTGAATAGAACTGCCTTAATTCTAGCTGTTTTCCTTCTGAATATTTGCCAATATTTAATGTAGTTTTTCTTTAGGTTTAACTGTCCTTTGCTTCACAGTGGATGTTGCTTATATGGAGTTAGTGTCTAGTAGTGGTAATAGCTTTTTTAAGAGAAAGAAAAACTTTTGATTGGAGAAAAAAAATATTGTACTGGTAGTACACTGATGAATGATGTCAAGAGTTATTTTGATCAGTTGAACACTGTGGAGTTTCTGATGGGTTATTTCTCTCAGCTTCTTACTGCTTAGCGTGTTCCTTATTTTAGTACTTCCACATGTGGAAGGTCAGTGTGACTTGGGTTATACTTTAGCAGCACTCTTCAATGTGCAATTTCCTGGTAGTATTAGTAAACCAGTGCTGTTCTCCATTCTTGCTCAGCATACACTGCTGATGAAAAGTGTTTATTCCTCAGCACTTGCAAGGGGAATGGTTCTTTTAAATTGGTCTGGTTTGTCAATTTGCTTCACTGTGAATTTATGCAGCAAGTAGCCTGTGCTAGTGGGGATGGCAATGGCTTAAGCTTTGTGGTTCTCCCAAAGTGCTTTCAGGCTGTTCTGAGCTGGCATTGTGAAAGAGAAATGGAAAGATGTAAGAGTCATTTAAACACAAAGATGGAATGGAAGATCCTGGATGGGTCCTTTTACATGGATTTCTGTAATTAGTTTCAATTGGTTAATGGTTTCAGACAAAATGTGGAGCAAATTTACTCCTTTCCTTTTGATACTAATGTAGCTATAACATTCTTTTAGCTGGTTATTTTACTCTGGTTTCCTGTGATTTTAGTGTATTGGTGATTATTCTGTCTTAAAGTTGTAATCTGAAAAAAGATTCAGTGATATTATGTGTCTTAAAGCAGCTAGAAACATTGCATGATAACCTCATGCCTGAGCGGCTTTGTTCAGTGTTGAAATTTTAAGAGCTGCAGCTACTTTAAAAGAGAATTTCATAGAAGGTTCTGGTGGGTGGGACAAGACTATAGCGTTAAAGCTGAGGGAATGAACTGGAAATCTAAAAAACATGTACATACATAGTCTGCAACGTAATGTTGATTATTTTCAAGTGAACTATTACAAACTCTTTTCAAGTCTTAATTGCTCGCCTCAAATGAAAACTATTTTAAGGTTTAAATTTTTTTTTGTTTTTTTAAAGGGGCGAAACCCCCTTTTTTAGTGTGTTTACTACATGAAGACTTTATTTAGTAGAATGGTACTCTTTTTATTATACTTGTTTCCATCAGTATTATCATTAGTAATAATAATCTACTTTATTTCAATTATTAAACTGTTGTTATCTCAACCCATGAGTTTTACTTTCTTTTCTGTCTGCATTCTCCCCATCCCACCATGGGCAGGAAAGTGTGAGCGTCAGCATGGTTTTTACTTGCCACTTGGGGTTAAACCACAACATTATGTTGTTATCAACACAAAGTGGAATTTCATTTCCACCACAGGATAGTGCTGTATTTTGACCTGTTCTGAGAACTGTCTGCAGTCATGTGCTGGCGAAAATAGTCCTGCCATAGGCTAAGAAAAGAGTGATCTATAGACTTAAACTATTCAAACTGAAGAGCAGCCTGGTTATGAGCATCTTGTTTTTTCACTAAAAACATACTTTTTAATGCATTTGTTTTGTTCTGTGTTGACTCCCTTTGCAGTTATCCCCTAAAAGAGATAACAACGTACCTCCAGAAGGTGAAACAGAAGAAAAGGAGATGGATGCTTCAAAGGAAGATGATCTGCCTTCTGAAAAAAACAGTAAAGAAGTATGTAAAGCTCTTAATATTATGTAGATGAGTGTAATTCTATTACTGAGTATTAAGACACTCCAGTTGTTACTACTGTGATGGTCCCAGGAGCTGTTTAGTTATATAAAACTTTCTATTTGTTCATTCACGTTTATCCCTCTTATTGAAGCTAGCAGGAATTGAAGCTTTCAGCAGAGGGGAAAGATTTTAGTCTACCTAACTTACAAATTCCATTAAAACCAGTGGAACAGTGTGTTTTTTATCACTTGCTCTGTGTAGCAAATGTACTTTTGTGAAGGACTAGATAAAGAGTTTGGACAGACTAAACCATGACTGCATACTTTTTTTTTTAAAAGAAAGCCCCACCTCTTTAGTACTTTTTTCATATTGTTCAGAAAAAAAATATCCTGATTACCAGATCATTGGGATTTTAATAACTTACAATCAGGAGTTGTCGTCACATATATTAACAGGATTCCTGTTTAAGTCACGTGCCAGAGGCTTTAGTTGTTGGAAATACTTAGAATCGTTTAAAATGTATCTTTGTTTTGTTAAGGCTCTTAAGCACCATTTTTAATCTTCACAGGATGTAGTAAAAACTAGTGACGCTTCTATTCCTAAAGTTGCTAGAAGAGGAAGAAAAAGAAAGGTAACTATGTTTAATTGCTTCATCTTACTGGAATTTTTGGATGTGATGATACTGGGTATTATAGTCTTTAATGACAGATTATGCTTAATTTAAGTGCTTGACACCCTCCTCCCCCCTTTCAAATTAAAGATTTGTAGAAATTAAGCTGTTTTACAAGGCTTAATTGTGTTTGAACTTAATGTAGAGTAGGAAGTTCCCATTGTGTCCATTGTAAGTAAGAAAAACTCGAATATATAAACTGGTGCTAGACTGCTAACAAAAGTCTGTTTTGAAGAAATGAAAATTTTTTTTTTTTGATCTCTTCAACATAGGAAGAAATCAGAGTTACTTTGAAAGAGGCAGTTCCAGCTGCTTGCTCAGCATGCTTCACCCTTAATGTTGCTGTGGTCACACAGCAAGCCAGATCAGGGCACTGACCCAACTTAAAAATAGACTAAACAGAGGTAAAATTTAATTTTAATTTTAAAGCACTTAATTTTGTAACATTAGTGCTGATAGTGGGGATGAGTCAAGTACAAAGTAACTGTGAACTTAGTATGGTTGTCAGAGGTGAGTAGCATGCTGAGTATCATTTGCTTCATGAAAGATACGCCTTTGGATGCTCTTACAAATACGACTTCAATATTTAAAACATAGAATTTAAAGAGTGCCTTATTTTAAAAAAAAGTAGATTTTATAAACATCTCTAATACACCACAAAGAAAGCTTTTGGTCTGAAACAAAGCTGAAAGAGTGTCTGACCATGCATACATGTGACTTTTGGCTTATAAATGGGAGAAAAGCCTCACAGATGACAAGCACACACATGCAAATAAGATCTTGTTCTTTGTTTTTTTTCAAAGAGCACTGGGATCCTAGGTTGTGGTTTTCTTTTGTTCTGTTAGAGGTGTGGGATTTTTTTTTTTTTGGCATCAACAGGCACTGCAAGCCTAAGAAGATTTCTTCTGTCACATTTACTTGCTTCATCTGACAGACTTGTGTTTGGCACTTGCTGCCTGTGGCAGGAGTTTAGCCAGGAATTTGTGTTGCTGCCTGACGTTGCTGAGCAGAAAGTTGCAGTATTTATAAAGGGATGTGATGTGTGCTTGTGGGGCAGAAATGAGGGTTGGCTATGTAATTGTGTGACTTTGAGGGTGTTTTTTCTTCACCTTAAGTGTGGGTTTTTTTGAGATATCCAATAAACCCCCAACATTCTAACAGGTATTCTTTTGTCTTCATTTAAGTCGTTCTGTAGGTTGATGGAAAGCATAGTAATATTGAGAGATGTACCTCTACTGTGTTAGAGAATTCAGTTTGTGTCTTTTCTTTAAAATTGTCTTTTATTATAGGTGTCAAGATAGGATATTAAGATTTGCCCAAATTTTTCTGTTGCTGCCTGAATCCAAGGATGCTAAATTTTGTGAATATTTTCTCCCATTGTAGTTTTTCTCAATTCCATACCCATATATGCAGATAAAAAGACTGTTTCTGCAGGGAGATTTTTATCCTTTCACCAAGAACTTCTTTTGTCATAAGTCCGATCTGTCTTTACAACCCAGCCGCATGCCACCACTGCCCGACACCCTCCCCCCCGAATGTAGGTGAAGGTCTTTTTGTCTCGTTAGTGTGGTTCTATAGACCACTTTTCATTGTGAGTAACTGGCTCTAGAGCTAGAAGGGAGCATGTTTCTTAAAAGCTCCATCTACTGGCTTGACACTTTGGTGCATCGAGGAGAGATGATGGCATCCAAAACAAAAGGATTTGCATGGGGGCGATGAGTGTCTTTGTGCTTGTCTGTGTGTGTGGAGTATAAACTTACCTCTTAAAACTGTGTTCCAGCATGGTGTTATGGTGATCTTAAGAACACTTACAAGTTCTCTTCTTCCCATGTTTTTTTGAAGATGAATGGCTGGTAGAAATTCTATGAAACGTTGCCATATCCAGTTGTGATGTGATGGAGAGGGTGAAATTACCGGTATTTAAATGTAATCTGTTATTAAATTTGGATTTTTTTTTTCATTTGTAGAAGCAACAGATTAATAATGTATTTGTAGACATTCAAAACTCCTGCTTGAGAAGATAATTGAGATATTGATGCCCTGTGTTGAATAATTGTTTAAATTAGGCTGAAAAACAAGCTGAAGCTGAGGAAGCAGCAGTAGGGGCAATGGCAGCAGTGACAGCAGTAGTGGCAGTGGCAGCAGCAGCTCCTGTCCCAGTGTCTCCAAAAGTAAGCCCCAAAAGAGGAAGACCAGCAGGTAATGTTAAAAGAAAGGTTTAATTTATTTCGCCACAGAAATATCTTAGTAGAATTAGTCAGGGACCTACCTTTTTTCCCTGAAGTACTATAGAAAATTTTCTCATGCTAAAGACAGTCTTTGCTAGTAGATTGTGAAGAGAAAATGCCTCATCTCAAACTGATGAATTTACAATGTAAATGGATTTAAATTGCTAGCATTAATAACCAGTCCTCCTTGTAGGGTTTGGGTACAGATACCACCTTTAGAAAAGCCTTTTTCAGAGTGCTAATATGCTGCAGATCTATGATAAGAGCTTTTTGTGCATTGTTTATATTCAGTAAAGGTCTGTAAAATACTTAAATTCTCTTAGAATGTCTGTAAAACACAAGGAGGGGGACAGAGAGCCTGTAGGTGCAGCTCAGAAGACAGTAAAAACAAACAAAGTGCTGAAGATAATTGTTTGAGAAGATGCTTAAGGCAGTCTGTGTATGTTGATAGACAAAGGAAAAGAATACACAACTGGTAATTCTATGGGGCTTGTTTCTTGCAAAGTAGCAATCATCTAATTCATTGGAATTTTTGTGGTAAGCTTGCAGGTATTGACCATTAATAACTACATCAGGAAACAATTCTTGCAATAATGTACATTATATGAGCATCTAGTCTGAGAAATAATTTGTATTCATCTGTATCCTCTTACAAGATAAAAATAACTCTATAAAGTGCAACTGCAGTTAACTAGACTTAATTACTTCTGCATTGGAAGCTGTGAGGAAATGAAGTATTACTTCAGCTCCCCAGCCCCCTAGTCCTGTTTCATTACATGTAATAAATGTACGTCTCTATCACTTGTGTGGTTTTTATCTTCACAATTTTTTGTTTTGTTTTGCTTTTGTTAACTACTCTCTGTAAGAGTGGGAAAGGACCTTTAAGAAATACTTCCATCTCCTGTGTAAAATACCTTTTTGTAAGATGTGCTATGCAGCCTCTTATAGTGCTGATATAATGTGTGCATCACTTGCTTAACAGTACTCCATGCTAACACCAACAGCTGAGTTAACACTCAGTTTTAGGCTCCCTAACCACATGTTCACTGTGGTATCAGGCTAGTGTTTGAAGGATGTATCTGCCAGGAACGCAGAAACGCTATTTGTCTTATTCCTAAAAATATGGTGAATCTGAGGAAATGCAACGTTTGGCTCCATACTGTCATATGGTGATGGAACTTCTTGACAGTGGTTTGTTATCAAGAAAGGTGATGGAAGCCACATGATCTGTATAAATATAATGGCAAACAGATTATGTAAATAATACATTCTACTTCTTCCATTCTCTGATTTCAGACCTTCTCATTCTCAATTTGAGGCTTGTTCATATTAGTTATGCAACATGTGAAACAAATCCTAAATGCCCAGAGTGCAAAACTCGCAAGAACTGATAGTTGGAACCTGTGAATAAAACAACCACCAAAGTTTTTAATTTACCAATCAGCTAAAAACCTACCAACACTTTAATTTTTCAGAGAGATCTTGATTAAGGTTTGTTCCTCACTTAAAAGTTCAGTTTTGTATAGCAAAATTAGAGAATGTGTTTTAATTTAAATGTAGCTTCTGTCTGGGAGTAGGAATCTTTCCTCACAGGCGAGGACCAGGTGATGACTAACCTGTTATTTCTGTATTAATACTAGCTCCTGAAGTAAAGGTTCCAAAACCAAGAGGGAGACCCAAGTTGGTGAAACCATCTTGTCTTTCAGACAGTGAATTGTGAGTTCTGTTTTATCTCTTAATGTAAACTTCTTCGTTGTAAACAAAATTATTCCTTAAGACTTCCTAGTTGGTACCAAGTTCCTGAGAGGTTTTTGCCCCTTCGGTGTGAGTTCCTGTTTTCTTTGATGGTGATACTTAGAGGTAATTAATAAATTGTAACACAAGGTAGTACATTCCTGGAAGAAGAGACAGAAGGTCTTAACCTTCCTAACTTATAAAATCTATGCAAAATTCCTTATATAATTATATGCTAAGTGAACAGAAAAAGATACTGAGAGAAAAATAAAGATCATGCAAAGCTTAAATACTGATTAATTCTTTTTATTCCTCATGTTTTTGTTTCAGAAATATTTTCTGATGGAATTCTAACACTAGTTGTTACTTAAATTTTGGGTTCATTTCCTGTGTCAAGGCATTAATAGCTGAAGGAAGAGTTGAGCGTTTGTGTGGTTTTTGATAGAGTAGCAAATGCACAATATCTGTGCACTTTAGATACATATATTTTAAAAATTCTTACATTGTGGTCCTGCAGACACATACACGTGGGGAGAAATTCTGGGTATTAACTTCTTGGGTTTGGGTCTATGCACATATGTTAATGTTAGCTTTGTTGGTGCCTCTGTACTCTAATTTTTTTATTAATTTTTTTTTAATAGATCCTGGGCTATAATTTTAGAAAAAGACTAAAGTATTTTTAAGAGTTATTGAATTAAACTGTAATTAACTGTATAGTTTTTAATATTCTGTAGTTAAAAATCAGCTTCCTGAGTTAGAAGAATCTGTTTCAAACTCAGTGTTGATAATGGATGTGATGCCTAAATAGTGTTCATGTTGTAGTGTTAATGAGGAAGAGAAGGCAAAGAAAAAAGGACCAGAAGAAAAGCCGAAAAAGCAAGGGAAAAAAGATGAGGAAAGTCAGAAGGAAGAGGAGAAATCAAAGAAGGAATTTGACAAAAAAGAAGGAAAGAAAGAGGCTGAACCGAAAAGGAAAAATTCTGCAAAAGTAGGTTCTGCATTAGCTTCTGATTCTGAAGATGATGGAGAAGAACAAGAAGGTGACAAGGTATAATTTTAATTTGCTGTTACTTTTACTGTAGAGGAGAGTAGCGTTACTGAAGATCTTTCTTTGGATTTAATACGAGATCTTAAAAATACTGTATCCCTGTGACTGGCTAATAGATAGATAAATATATAATAAAATTGCTGAACTTCATTATATCAAATAACTCATGAGCTTCATTGGCGGTGTCTGACAAAAGCATCTTTTCTAATATGCTGTTCTTTTTGACTAAGGATTTAAATGTAGCAGGCTTTTTTTTTTTTTTTCAAAAGGCTCTTTTCAGTCTGTGTTCCTAGGAACACAGATTTTTGGGGGTTTTTTGTTTGCTTGTCTGATTGTTTTCCAATCTGATAGAACAGTTGTCTTGAAATCAAGCCTTTGAAAGGTAAAAAGCTGTCCCTAGCCAGTCATTTGAAATGTCTTCATTTTTTTTCTGGTGCTTGGGATATTTGCTTTCTATTTAAAACAGGAAAAGAATGGAGAAAGGACTAAAGAAATCCAGAACTTACCAACATATCAAGGTCTTCTGTTTACTTCCAGGAAAAGCCAGCTTTTGTTAGGTTGTCCATGGAGCAGAGTTGCTTCAAAGATGTTTAATGTAGGTGGGTTTTGATGCCATGAAGATGCCAGTTAGGACTCAGTAGCCAATGTGGCTATCAAGCAGGTATTCCTAATAGCATCACTGGGCACACAGCGTGTGCACTGTTTAAAGCAAAACTTTCTACATTTATATAGACTAGATATGCGTATTCATTACATTTCTTAGAAAAGGCAGGGTTATACAAATTAGTTCCAATGAGTCATTTACATTAGTTCCTCCCAGACAGAACATGCACAATGACGTCTGGAAGGTCTTTTGGTGGTCATCAGGGATGAAAGCTCCATGTCTTCCTCACAGTGAACTTACAGCCTTTCCTCTTGGTGCATGCTCTTTAGGTTGTTCTTCACGGTTGCACAAATACCATCTAGTTTGTACTGGACCTCTTCCTGTTATCTTTGCTGACAAAGATGTAGAGCTGGTTCTTGCAGGCTTATCTGCCATGCGAACATCTAGTCCCTCTTACTATTGAAGGGCCTTTAAAACCTCAGATAACCTTATGCAAAAGGTTTCACTCTACAGGCAGACACAGTTTGCAAGGTAATACAAGCAGATACACTGTACAAGTTAACTACTTTGGATTAAAGTTTGATTAATGCTTTATTTCAGTTTACCTGTTAATAGAAACAATAGTTTAGTAATATTTCTTTTTCCAATCCTGATATCTCAAATGGAAAACAGAAGAAAAAAGGAGGAAGAAGCTTTCAGGCAGCTCATAGAAGAAACATTGTAAGAGGCCAGCATGAGAGGGAAGTAATGGAAAGAAAGCGTAAGCAAGAGGAACAGACAGAATCTGAATCGTGAGTATGTTTTTAACGTGTGGTGCCTGCAAGTTGCAGGAGCACTATGAAACAGGTGGAGGCAGTATCTGAAAAAATTCCAAACTGTTTTGCACTGTGCTCTGTTGTTCTCTTCCCTCACCCTTTTTTATTGTTGTTGTTGGTTTGTTTTTTTTTGTCTATTTTAACTTCTTTTAAGTGGAGAGTAAATAGCTCCTCTAAACCAGTATGTTCTGTTGTGGGAGGATGGGAAGAATTGAACCTAGAAATTAAACAATATCAATCTTGCAGTGATGTAGAATTTCTAGCAGAAGACAGCTGGTGGGTTCTGTTTAGAAATAACCTGAGGATACGCATGTGAAAAGGGGTCAGTGTGGCAAACTGTTCAGGACAGCCATGTATTTTTCTTCAAGTTTTGGATTCATTGGGAACTGGTAGGACCTATTAATCCATGGTTACGGATTTTTAATCAGGTTGTGGAATGCGTAGGGTTACCTGGAAAACATTTCCTTCTCTGTCTGGCAGCTGGAGCACACACCTTCAGACAGAACAAGGAAAAATTTAAGAATTATTCTACTCTAGCACTACAAAGCCAGTTGAGTGATATCAAGAGCACTCTGCATTTGGAAGGTAAATTATCACAAAAGAATCATGAGAATGAGGATCCTGCCAGAAGCTAGGGTGGGGGGACAATAGGAAGAAATCTGACTCATTCTCAAGAGCTGTTCTGCAAATGGGTGAAGAAGCCACCACCATGAGAGCATGACGTTCCCATCACCACAGTTGGTGGGAGGGTGGAAGAAAGGGAGAACAAGGTAAAAAATCAGAGAAAAAGGAGGATAATGGTCCCCTTCCTGTGTAACAACAAATTCTATCTCTATCACATTCATTAACAAGAATCTGGTTTGTTTGGGTTTTTTTTTTTTTATCCTCTAGCCCTTTCTTCTTCCTGTCACTCCTCTGGAAACCTAACCTAATTACTGTACTTACGTGTAGCAAACCACACCTGTGCTTTTCCAGCTCTAGAGATACTAAATTGTCCTGAGCATCTTCATAGCTCTTGCTGTATCGCTTTTTAAATCTGACATGCTGACTGATTTCTGCAATCAGACTGTCACACTGAGATGGTTACAGTAACAAAATCTCCTCTGCTTGGAAATAGGTGTCACATTTTATGCACTGGAGGGTAGATGGAGCTTTGTTTCAGTAAGACGAAGGAGTAGTAGTTAATGAGTGCATAATGAATTTAGTTATTGCTGATTGCTAATACCACAGAACTCGATAAAAAAGTAAAAATGCTTCTTTTTGTGTTGTCTTCAAGGTCCTCTAATACACTGAATGTAGACTTGGTTTTTTTTTTTTTTGGTTTCTCATCAGCAAAGTTGCCACTTTCTAGTCTTCATGGCTACTTGGTTGATATTTGCTAAGTGTAACGAGTGCTTTGTACACTGTTCTGTGTATACACAAGGTTTATGTGTACAGTTAAAATAGCATGAGCTTGTGCTTTGAGTTGATAGCCTTATGCACTTTAAAACTGTTGATTCTGTGACTGAATAGAGAATGAAAGGAACATGGAAGAAGACATACATAAAGGGCCTCTTTTATCTATACACATTACTATTACAGGAAAAAATTTGTAGCAGAATATTTAGTCATGATGTGCTGGCATGTGCAAATTCTAAACTGAGGCTTTGAAACCTTCAGTAAGACAAAACTGAGAAATTTCTAATCAGGAATTGATGCAGGGGTTGGTGATCTTCTCTGAATAGAGTTCAAAAGTTTGTTTGAAAGACTTAGCCTACCTTCATCCTGTAACTGAGGTGGAGACAAGTTTTGTTTTGTTTCTCTCAAGTCCCAGCTTTATTTTTTAGTGATACAGTTGCAGAAAGAGCCAGGAGATTTCAATGTACTTGTAATAAATCTTTTTCCTTCATTATGATTTTCTTCAAGAATAATTAAATTACCACTGATACATTTATGGTCAATTGTAGGCTACTTGGACTGTTAAAATTAATTCTATAAGAAAATAAGTCACATAGGAACTGATTATGGCCCATTGATCTCTTCATCATTTCCTGTGGTAATGTTAAATAGTTATAGTCCAAATTTGTCATCATACTAAAAGTATTTTCTACCTCAAAGTTAGTTCTGTATAATATCATCTTATGAATTTGTACATGAAACCAAAACACACTTTAGAAAATGTGACTTGTTTTTAAAAATCCTTTAATCTGCTGCTTCTAGAGAACATCTTGTCAGTATGGAGGATTTAACAGCAGTATCTCAGTTACCTAATTTTGTTAATTTATTTCAATCTGTGAAAATCAGGGTTTGGCTCTTGGTGATTTTTTTGCATGCTAAAAGCTCAAAATATTGCATCTCATTTAAAAATTGGGCAGGGGGGAAGACTGGTAAGCAGACTTTACAATATTGTAAAACACTAATGTGTTTGATAGGCAGAATAAAGAAGAAGGCAAGAAAACTGAAGTTAAGAAGATGGAGAAGAAGAGAGGTTAGTGTAAAGAAGCAAAATGTTATTTTTGTCATTTTAATTTTTAAACAGAATTGTCTGCCTGGGTAAGATAATTTACTGCTGAGGGTGTCTGTGGGGTCTCGGTCAGAGATGTTTGATCCATGACTGCTTCCTTCAGGTCTGTAAAACAGTGATTCTTATTCTTCTGTGTTCTTTCTTCAGTGCATTAGAACAGGTCTTTTCTGTTCCCATTTTACTAGCATTTTGAGCTTTTAAGCCTCAATGTTTTCTTCTTTCTTTTTCCAAAAGCTCTTAGTCTTTCAGTCAAATAGCTTTATTTCAGACCTTCATTTTTTACATTATCTTCTCATATAACACAATAATCTGAGGGACCTCTTGAAAGTATTTAGATACCTCTTAGTAAGCAGGAGGCTTGCTCTTCCTAAGCAAGAGGCTTAGATTCAGATTACTGTAGTCTTGTCTACTAAACCACACTTGCAAACTGACCTTCATAGGGATCATTCCTTTTTTTAGTATTCCCATCTTTAAGGGCAATCCAAACCACTGCTGTAGTTTGTAGTACAGTACAGATAAATCCAGTGGCATGGATGCCAGCCAACCCAGTGTTTTGAACTAACCCAGAAAATTATTGAAACTCATCCAGGATGGATTAAACTTGAAGGAAACTTTGTATTTCAGAATATGCACCACATCTGTGTGGAAAAAAAAATCTGAACAGGCTGTGAATTAGAGATGGATGCATTCCATTCATCTTGCACACCTACTGGAGAATGTGTACAGGGAACACGTTATTTGGATGAATTTGGACTCAACTTGAATTGTGTCTAGCTTACTGAAAACAAACCCATTGATATATAGATTAAAGATTTTCCAGCTTTGGAACTCTTGGTGTTTTCTGAAACTTCCATCTAACCTGGCCCACAGGTAGAGGGTAACAAGTGTATATCAAAATAGAAAATTATTTTCAGTTTTTAACTCTGAGGGGGAAAACCATATAGATTGCTAATGGTGTCTGGTTTTAAAAAGATGCATGCTTTATTTCTGATAGTAAGCCCTGTAGAGTATTTTATCTGTTGCACCTGCATCGTTATCTGATGCAGGGTGCCTGTCCATGTCTTTCTGCATTCTGTGTGAAGTCCAGATTTGTGGAAAGGTTGCTACAAAACCAAACCTGATGTGATTTATCCAATATTCATTCATGCTGTTTTTAATCTCCAGAAACATCAATGGATTCTAGGCTTCAAAGGATACATGCAGAAATTAAGAACTCCCTGAAAATTGATAATCTTGTAAGTATGTTTTCAAAAAAAATTACTGATGTGCATAATTTAAGTAGGAAATGCCTGGCATGCATGGGGGTTTTTTCATTAATATTCTGAGAACAAACAGGGTTTTTTTTCAGTTTACAAGATAACTACCACTTAAATGACGTTACTATGGACATTGAAAGATCAATGTGAGCGGTTAAAAGTGGTTGTGTTTGAAACTACTGCATAAGAAATTATGTACTGGAAACATTCAGACTGAGTTGTATTAAAGAAAGCATCTCTGTCAGCTCAGCCTGAGCCATGCAGAAGCACCAGCAGGACACAGTGCTGTGGTAGTGGCAGACTCCCTGGTGCAAGGGATGCGGGCCCCCATCTGCTGACCTCTCAAGGGAGGCCTGCTGCTTGCTGGAGGCTCAGATTTGGAATATTACTAGCAGATGGCTGAGGCTTGCCTGGCCTTTAGAGTATCTACTGACTGCTGCTGCTTTTCTGTGCTGGGTGCCAATGATACAGTCAGAGGAGACCTGTGAAGTACCAAGTGTGACTCTGAGGGTGACCATCAGGGTACGGACACCCAGGTGGTGATACCTTTCTAGAGGAAAGGACTTGTAAAGGAATAGACAAGACTGCTGGGAGGTGGCAGGATCCACTCCAAAGTGCTGCTGCTTAGTTAAAGAGTTTCAAACTGGGAAGGGTAATGAAAGAGAAAGTGAGGAAGTGGTGGAGCAAGATGGCAGTCAAATGATGCAGGATAATATAAACAGAATTGGCCTTGTAATCAACAGAATTCCTCAACAGAGCAGGACTGAAGTGATATCACCACAAGCATATGCACAGAAATGAGGCAGTGCTGGCAGCACAGCGTGATGAGGAAAACTCTCATAACCTTTCTGGAAAGTCAGCACAACTAAGTGCCTCTTTGAAATAATTGTACACTAATGCATGCGGCATGCTGAACAAACCAGAGGAACTGGACATCTGTCTGGAGTTGTAGGGCTGTGGCTTCATTGGCATCAGAGATTTGGTGGGATGGTTCTTTGGAGAGGAGCCTTGCCATGTATGTATACAGGCTCTTTAGGTGCTGGGGAGACAATATGTGAGAAACTTTGAGACACCAGTGGGAATGTGTGGAGATCCGCGTTGGGATGGGTGGTAAGCAAACTGAGAGCTGGGTCAGTTAGTGAGTGGACCAATACGGTGACATCCTGAAGATGTCTACTGCTGATCACCACTTAGGTAGGTAGAGTAGAGAAGGAAGTCATCTTAAGGCAGTTGGGAGGCATCTCTGGTTCAAAAGCTGTGGCTCTTATTGGAGGCTTGAACCATCCTGGTATCTGCTGAAGGGACAACATAGGGATTATACAGCAACCCAGGAAGCTCCAGGCGTGTAATCACTTCCTAACATGGGTGGTCAAGGAGCTGAAAGGCAAGATCCCATGTCAGTTTTGTGAAGGTTGGGGACGACCTTGTCTGTAGTGAATGAGATGCGGAGTTTAGGATCCTGGGAGGAATGAGCAGGGCAAAAAGTGTCATAGCCCTGGACTCAGGAGAGCAGACTTTGTCCTCTAAGGGGAGAAGAAATCTCTTGTGGAAGAATCTCTTGTGAGACTGTGCTGGAGAGCAGAAAGGACCAGATCTGTCTCACTTTGCAGATTTATCTCCTTCTCAAGATTGATTTGTCTTTATAAGCAGGAAGATAATCAAACATGGCAGGAGGGCTGCAGGGATGAATGAAGACCCCCTGGCTATAGTTAGGACACAAAAAAAAAGGTAGCATACAGGAAGGAGAAGTAGGGATAGGTGTCTCAGGAGGAATATGGAGACACTGTCCAAGCATGGAAGGATATTCTAAGAAAGCAAAAACCCACCTGGAGTTAAATCTAAGGAGAGAATCAGACAACAAAGCTTCAGGTACATCACTAGCAAAAGGAAGATGAAAAGTGTGGGCCTGCTGCTGAATGGGGTGGGTGAATCCAGTGAAAAAGATTCAAATGCTGCACCTCGGCAGCAATAACCCTGTGTACCAGCACAGGCTGGACAACAGCTTGTCAGAAAATTACGTGAGGCTGTTGGTGGACAATCAGCTTACCATCAGTCAGCAGCTAGCTCTCGTGGTAAAAGTGTCCAGCAGCATCCTGGGCTGCATTTAATGTTGCCAAAACATGGAAGGTGATGGCTATCCTCTACCTAGCACTGGTGAGGTACTGGGTTCTGTTTTGGGCTCCCCAGTAGAGTGGAGACATGAGTGTACTGTAGAGAGCCCAGTAATGGGCTGTGAGGATGAATAGTCTGTGATAGAAAGAGAAGGGGAGAGAGCTATGAGTGGTGAGCCTGGAGAAGGGAATGCTGAGAGGGGGATCTTCACCACATGTGTAAATACCTGGATGGAACATGCAAAGATGACAGAGCCAGATGTGTTTCAGTGAAGGGACAAGAGGCAATGAATGTGAACACTTATGTCAATACATTCAATATTGCTTAGACATAGGGAAATGCTTTTTTTCATAGTGATGGTCATCAAACACTCCTGTATGTTCCTCTAACAACTTAGACCTTGTAATTCACTGTTCACGTTGGGCAGTGAAAAGAGATAGGGAAGGACCACAACTGTATCTTTTTCTAAGCCTATTTTAATTTCTGCGCCTTTGGCACTTTAGAACAATACTACTGCATTTTCTGAATTCAAGGTTATTTGTGCTTTTGTTGGTTTTATTTCTTTCTCTTAACTGAAACCTCAAATCACATGACCAGGCCAGAAATATTTAGTCAGTCTCTTTCTTGATTGAAGTCCTGGAAGGGGATGCAAGTCTTCAAAAGTCTTATTTCCATTTACACAACTGAAAAAGCACACAACTGAAAAAGGCTTCATTCCATCTCTGTCTCTTGAACTGCTGAAGACATGGATTCTTGCTGGCCAAGGAGAGGTGTGAGAGTGACATGGGTTGAGGACTCTCCCTAACCGATTATATAGTCTCCTCAGAGTACCACTGCATGCATGACACCAAAAGGGTGCAACAGCTTTTGGTTAGTGTCTTCATTTTGTGTGAGCCGTTTGTGCAATGAGAAAGTACAAGTGTCAGTGAAGTCTAGTGTCAAGAGAAGCAGTGGGCAGCTGCAGAGTGGGAGCTCAGTGCTGGCTGTTCAGACTCTGGCAATGCAGGTGGGCACTGCATGGTGCCAGACCCACTGCATGGCCTCTCTGAGCCCCTTGGCCAAGATGATGCTGCCTCCATCAAAGGCACACTGGAAGAGAGAGGAAGAGGAGTGGGGAAAGAGTGAAAGCAGAGGCAATTCCTAGGGCATGGAAGAAGGGAGCAGGTACTCCCCTGCAGCCTGAAGGAGCAGATGTTTACACTGTGTGCAGAACCCGTGCTGGAGATTTCTCCAGAAGGACTGCAGCCTGCAGGAGAGGGGAGAGCCCACGCTGGAGCAGAGGAGAGTGTGAGAAGGAAGGAGCCGTAGCGAGGAACTGTGATGTACTGACCATCTGCAGCCCCAGCACTGCCAGGGGATAGGCTAGGAAGGGGAATCTGGAGCCAAGTTGAGCATGGGAGAGGGGGGAAGAAAAGTGATGATTAATGTTTGTCTGCCTTTCTCATGATCCAAATCTATTTTAATTGGTTAAAAATTAATTTTGTTTAAGCTGAGTCTGTTTTGCCCATGACAATAACTGGTAAGCAATCTCCTCATCTCAGCCAATGAGCCGCCTTGTCCCATGTTACTCCTCTGCACTGTCAAGGAGGGAGAAGTGAGCAGCTGAGTGGAAGGCTTCAGTACAGTGGTTCTTAGAAACAAATCAGAAGCTCACATTGTTACTCGTGGGTGTCCTGCACAGGGTGTCATTCAACTTCTAACTGAAAAATACCAAGATACAGTTCTGTGTATTAACTGCAGTCCAGAGGCTTTGCTGCCTCTTCAGTAGCAAGTCACTTAGGAAAAAACTGTGTATGGAAAAGGCTGACTATGGAGAACAGAACTGTGAAACTGGCATAAAGCTTGAGTTTGCATTTTAAAAGTATAGAATTATTTTTTACATTACAAGTTATTCAAACAGCATCTGCCTCTTGTTACGGAAGTAGACAGAAGGCAACTGATAGTAATCTTTGTTTGCAAGTTTGTGTAAAAGGTTATCAAATTAAGGACAAAGTTTACTATTCTAAGTAAAGCTAAGAATATTATAGGAAGATATTGATCACGGAAATGAATTTAGTATGGCTAATTAAGGATTAACATTTAGCTTTTACGTCTCCAAACTAACTTCTTGTTTATGTACAGGATGTGGGCAGGTGTATTGAGGCTCTTGATGAGCTTGCATCCCTTCAAGTCACAATGCAACAAGCTCAGAAACACACAGAGATGATTCTGACTCTAAAGAAGGTGAGAGCTGCAGTGTTAATTGAAGTAACCTGTGTATTCTCTTAAGTTGATTCTGACGTTACTTACTGCTGGGGTACTGTGTCTAGTTCTGGTCCTACAATTCAAGAACAATGCAGACTGGAGAGGGCCCAGAGGAGAGCCATGGAGATGATCAGAGGGCTGCAGAACCTGCCCTGGAAAGAAAGACTGAAGGTTGCATCTAGACTTAGAAAAGTTTGGTTTAGAGTGAGGACAATGGTTCACTGCAACAGCTTCCCCAGGGACATGGCCAAGGCCCCATCGCTGAAGATTTTAAGATGTGGTTAGACCGAGTGCTTGATAATCTTACCAGGACTTGATGATCTTTTGAGGTCCCTTCCAACCTGGGCTGTTCTGTGATTCTGTGGTACTTCAGAGAGTATATAAATCTATTCTCTTATTTCAGGTTAAATAAAAAATTTAATCTAGCCTGTGTTGAAATTACACAGATGTTTAAATGGAGTTCATTGCTGTATTCCTCTTGATTTCAGATACGGAAATTCAAAGTTAGCCAAGTTATCATGGAGAAATCTACAATGCTGTATAACAAGTTCAAGACAATGTTTCTGGTTGGGGAAGGAGATTCTGTTCTTTCCCAAGTATTAAACAAATCACTTGCTGAGCAGAAGCAGCATGAGGAAGCTAACAAAACCAAAGAACAAGGGAAGAAAGGAGCAAACAAAAAAATGGAAAAGGACCAAACAGGCAAGTTGCTGTGGGTTTTAACTTCTTGTCATATGAAAGACCTAGTGTTCATCAATTCCTGAGCCAGATTCAAAAAAATCCCTGATGTAGGAATTGCATCCATCAATTAATAACCTTTACGTATCTGAAAGAGTTATGGCAGTATTTTCCTTAACTAAGATTGAAGTTCAGAGGTATAATGTTTTCTGTGGCTATTATGCCTTTATTGCTTTCAGGGAAGGGCTTTTCCAAGAATTGAGTTTAGCTTTTTTTTACTGTAGAAAATTTACAGCTTTAGTACCTTGTGGAATAAAACCTCATTAAATGTGAGGTAGGAAAACATACTGCTTTCCATTCCTCAAGTAGCCTGTTGGTGCCTAGTCTTTCACCTTAACCTTCAGTTGCCTAATTTCCTTCACTAGCCTCTTCCTGTGTCATATGTGCTACCAAGTGTAGCATCAGCTTTTTCCCACTAAATGCTACTTCTGTGATGAAACTTAAGTAGGTTATTTAAGAGAGTTTCTGGGTAAACCTGTAACTTCAAATAAAATGGCCTGTCAGTTCTGACTCAAGTGACATTCCTCAACAATTCACTCAAAATTCACTGGTTTGTAACAGCAGAGCAAAATGTGTTCCTCACGAAGGTTTTTTTGAAAAGACTAAATACTCCTGCTTGGACCTCCTGCTTGACAATTGCATGCAAAAATTAAATACTTCTCCCTATATATATGCCGTTTCCCATCTTTTTATTGTATATGTACTTGTATGAGTTGAGAGTAAACAATCCATAGAGCTAGTAACCTCTCCAGTTAAAGTATCAGGAATCCCCTGAAATTGTCCCACTAGGTTAGAGTGGTAAGCAGAATTTACCCCTGAAGTAGATTCTCTCACTGTTCAGGATAGAAATAAACATTAGATGTGTTAGCTGTAGCCTGACAAGCGCAAGAAGAACTCAAAATCACATGAAATGTGTTCACTGTTCATTTCCCATTATTAAAATTGTGGGTTGAGGCTCACTGCATGGAATTTTCAGAAGTTAAAGCCTTACCAGCTACTGCTTTTTCGTGTTGTTTCAGATGCTGGATATCAAGGTGAGGGGAACACATTTATTTATGACATTTGAGTTAGTTGATGAAGGTGATGAAATTATCAGAGGCTTTCCCTAGCAGAGTTTTGCTGCCTGCAATACTGTTTTTTTTTCCCCATGCTTTCGTTTTAAAGGTTCAAAGGTTTTGAATGGAGGGTCTGAAGCTCAAGACACCAGCCAGTCACAGCACAATGGAGAGAACGCTGAGGAAAAGAAAGACAGGCATGAAGCTGGCAATAAGAAAAAGTGAGTCGGTAACCTTTCTAATCTAAGGATCTGTTCTGCTGCAGCAAAATGATGACACATAGGTGTAGATTGAAGTTACTTAACCATTCTGAGGTTCTGTTTTCTTTAGGGTTTTCTCTCAACTAGGGAGAATGATAACAGCATGCAAATCTTCTGCTGAAGTTTGAAATGAACATTTCAAAGTTAACTTGCTCACTGCTAAGGTGGAGACTTAAAAAAAAAAAATACAGCATGTCCTGTTTGGAGAAAATCAGCATATGGTGAAACAGGGCAAAGAATAAGCTCTCTCCTGCATTTTATACTACTTAATAGTATCAAGTTGGAAGCAGTCTGAATCAAGTCTTACAGAACTAATGGTATTTATCAATTTTTTTTTGTGAAATCATGTATTCTTGATTAGTAGCCAAGCTTTTTTAATTACTGTTCTGTAGTGCAGCTATGAAATTGCCCAAATGCAGGTAAACTGCAGGCTAGGACTTAGACCTGTGCAATTTCAGAACTCTGAACACTTTGTAGAGGTCCTGGCATTTACATTTTCCAGATAAGAAGCCATAAGAATGCTTGAATTTGTCAGGAGGTAAGTATTTAAACTTTAACCTAGTTGATAAATGCTGTTTCATAAACAAGATGGCATGCAGTGAATCTCTTGTAGACTAGAGAAGGAATAGGCTCTAGTAAGCAATGAGGAAAGGGCCTAAAAGTGACCTTGAGCTGACCTATTTTGTTGAAGTAGTGCTTTGTTATCTTGGAGCACTCTTGTACCATGTGCTCAGGGACATTTTTTGTGCAGCAGTATGTGCTGAAGCAAGCTTTCCTGTCAGTGCTGTCTTTGTACAGGCCAGGAGAAGCAGCAGCTGCTGAGTTAAAACCTGATACAAGTGCAGTATTGACCATTATTTACAGCAAGGTAAACTTAAAACAGAACAACCCGCCCAAAAAAATCCGTTACGGTGGTGGAGATGAAAATGAGTACGACACTTGCTGAGAAGTAGCCTTAGAACTACTGGCTTTTGATTCCACAGCTTTCAGAAGTGACACATGGAAACCTTCTAGTAGTGATGCCAAGTCCTCTCTTGGTCTGAACCAGCAGCATGTGCTGGGAGCACAGCAAGGGCATGGGTGTAGGATCCTGAGGTAGGTCATGGAGCCTGGCACAACCCTGAAACAGGTGGTGTGGCCACATCACAGTGGGGCGCTAACAAAGTACAACACCCGAGTCAGCTGAAGTTAACAGCAAAGGAGTTCAGTAATAATAGCATATACTGAGGCAAGGATTTAAAAATCAGTAACTAGTAAACTGGTTCTCCAGGGCACGCACTGAGATTTTTGAGTGGCAGGGAGACTATCCTCAGTCAGATTTCCTTTTTTATTTGTGATTAAAAAAAAAAAATCAGATACACACGTGACACAGGTGCACATGTGACACCCCAATGGACAAAAGAAATCTAAGGCAGATACTTCAGACAGTTATGCAATGTGCCTGGAAAAGGCTATTGAATAGGATGAGTGTCTCAAAAAGGCAATTTTGAGGCAAGGCAATTAATATTTTTTCATACTTCAGTAACTGTGATTGTATTTGCCAAACATGCAAGTGTTATCTTCCATGAATGAACTAGTTGGGGGTGTCATGTTCTCCTAATAACCATTTATCTCTTTAAGCAGTATAATGTTTGCTATGGCCTTGAACAAAGAAACAAGTCCACTTTACAAAATCTCGTGTATGGGCACTTGGGATCAGTTTCTGTGGACTTGGATGCATTGTTGGGTACCAAGTGCAAAACAGATTTTGTAATGCTTCCATCACACACCTTGCATGGCAAGATGTGTCCACATACCTGTTCAAAGTTCAAGCAAACTACAGACTGGTGTCTTGCCACCTTATGAACTTCCTTTCATTCAGTATTTTTCATACATTATTATTTGCAATGTTTAGTTTCTTAGAAGAACCAATAAGAAGAATCAATAGGAACAAACCATCAGCATTCAAAACACCCTTAGAGTTGCTGCTGCCAGGGGAGCAATTAGAGAGCTTCTCAAGTCATGGGGCTTCTGGTTCAGCTCTGAACTTGCCTCTAGTCATCAAAGGGAATAAAAACGTGTCTGTACCTCTCTGAGAATGTACTTCTGAAATTATGGAAGTTGTGTAACTTTATACTTCTGAAGTGGTTGGCACTTAAGAAGGTCTTTCTGTTCTTGTTTGGTAACAGTAAGCACTGCTTCCTGAGGTTATGTTAGTGTTGGGTAACAGTGGGTTATTCCTGGCTGCTAAAAGGTCAGGTCAGGTCTGTTCACCCAGAGTGCTTTTCCACTGAACAGACACATGTCTGGCAGCAGAGGAGGGTGGGCTGCCCAAATGGAACACAGACCGACTTGTGATGGAGTGCCGGTCCAGCCTACTGCAGCCATGAACATATTAATCACTGCCCGCTCAGCTTCCCCTTCTTTGGGGGCAGTAGGTATAGGAGAGGAGAGAGACAGCTGGCATCTTGACCTGCTTCCCCTCCTGACTCCAGCCGTTGTCCCTCCTCCAGCCTGCCTGCTGTAAGTCTTGCTCCCTGTTTTTCTCTGTGGTAATTAATGTTGCCTTCTTTTGTTTCTAGGCCATGCAGTGAAGAAAGAGAGCTTGAAAAGCCAGCAAAAGATTCTGCCTTTGAAAGCAAATGACACCACTGGTGTCTTTTCTTAAACTACGAATTTAAGGGGATTGTTAAGTTTTGCATTTTGAAATCTATAGACTGCTGAAAGTTTCAAATAATTTTATAAGCATAGTATTTTGAAGTTAAATTTTCTGGAATAAAAGCCCAGTTAATCTTGGTCTTTAAACACTTTTGCCAATAGTTTTGTTCAGTATTAATAGGTAACACATTTCAAAAGGTGAAGATTCCAGTTAGAAGACAAATGCTTACATGTTACAGGACTTAGAGTTGTAGTATATTTTTACCTGACTACTTTATGTCTGTCTAGCTCATAGCAGGAAAAAGTGTAAATACTTTTAACTGCTCAGTTACTTCCTTTGTATAAAAACTACTCCCTTCTGTTATACTGACCTTTGTCTGTGCATAGACTTGCAACTCTTGTTGAGATGTCTTTTCACTGTGTTTTGTAGGAGATGGAAGCAGCATTTTTATAGCTGTTAAAATGTTAATGTATGAGTATACACTTTTCTAAAACCAGTTCTAGGTCTGTTCTTGCAAAACCTGTTGTGCCAACTTACTGCAATGTGACTTTATGGTATGCTTTTGTCTAATAAGTATACTAGAAAGATGTGTGGTGTTCCCACAGAACTTGTTGATGCACACTGGTTGGAAAACACTGTCTTGAACAATTTATGACATTAAAAATTAGTCTAAACCAATAACGAGAGACCGGTTCTTAATACTAACTTAGACAGGCAGAAACATCCATGGGAACAAGTGTTGGGTTTGAGTGCTATTTTGGTTTTATTGTCTTGAATTTCTAACAAATTTTCACAGAAACACTGGTAAAGTGTTTTTAAGAAAAATTCCTTAAGGTGTGGAAGGCACACCTTAAATGGGTACAAGCTCCCCTGAAACTTCTTTCTTGAAATGCACACTTTGCCTAACAGCAGAATGGGCAACTTGTGACTGGAAAATGGCCCTTCAGAGAACCTGGCCTCTGCAGAGTGCAGAGGCCCTAACCATCATGCTCAGGGGATGTGAGGGAAGGTGACAGCGTTCCAGGTGACTGTATTGCCATGCAGTGTGTTGTCTTCAAGGCAGCAGGAGAAAATCAAGAGTCTGGCTGGGTGTCAGCCAGGACTTCTGCAGGTCAGACTGGCACCCTTTACCAAAGAAAGGCTTTCAATATTGCAGCACGACCTAAATGCCTTGCTACCACTTCCTGAGAATTAACATTGTTCCTTGGTCAGGTGCCTGGTGAGCTGCTGTGGCTGCCTGAGCCAGCCCACCTGCAGTGTCTGTTCTTTTGTTTTCACCCACTGCAGTTATGGACAAATGGGATTTTGGCAGATAGAACACAAAACCTACAGCTGTTCCCCATTTCCAGATGGTGCAATCTTTTTGTGGAAAAACAACAGAAGAAGGGCAAGAAGGACTGTAAACACACTCAAGTGAGCTGGCGCTGAGGTGTCAAAAACCATACTAATCTGTTTGGGGAAGCTCTAGCAGGGGCTAAGCTCTGCAGTGCTGTGTCCCTCCTTGGGTGCCTCTGCCTAGGCCCTCCTTTTGGGGTGGCTGGCAGGTAACAGGAGGCAAATGACTGTGTTTCCTCCATGGCTTGGCTCCTGGGCCGTGGAAGGGCCTGCTCTTCTGCTCTTGCAGGAGTGCTCAGCAGCTCAGTGCTGGGGAATGTTCTCTTCTTGCTAACTACACCATGCCTTCAGCAACCACATGCACAATGTGGTCACTACACAGAGGCTGCTGAAAACACCTATGTGGAGTGCTTTAACCAACTTTTCAGCTGTCTGTTTACACAGTGGAAGACCTTGACCATTACCTGCTCTACAGACTGTCCTTAAGCAGAACCCATGAAATTTATTTTTGGTTTCAATAATCTGTAAACTAGCTATAATGTGAAGATGAGGCAGGATTATAGGTTTGGTCATTGTGGAAAAGCTAACAGAAGAATATTTCAGTCAACAGCACTTGTTCATCAGCATCCGACCTTAGGGAGCACGTTGTGCGGAATGTGTACAGTAGACCTCTTAATATTAAAGACTTATTCATTCATTCATTACAGATGCAAACATTTTTCATCATCTCTTATTACTCTGCTGTTGCATGTCAGAAATGGAAGCACATGTATATACATCTGTACTAATCTTGACAAAAACACAGTTTGTGCCTGTATATAAAATAGTACGATTTCTACTCTACCTTCCTGCCTGAAGCTCCAAGCAGCCTGAAACTCCTCTTCACAGCTCCATTCATCAGCAGAGGAGGAAGAGACCCTGGGGTAGGTAAGGCCTCCACATTGTTGCTTACAAAAGCACACTCAGAAATTACTTTCTGCACAAAACAGTGTCACTCAGTTACAGCAGCATTTGGTAGTAATTTGCTGGCTGCCTTGGGAAATTAAAGTAGCAAGCTACAGGCATTTAGAAAGGTTAATGATTAAATACTGAAGCCTGTATTTACTGTACCAAATCCACTTAGGTGATTACTGGAAGTTAAAACTCTGCACAGAAAGAAGTTAGTTCGCAGCAACAATGTTAACAGTTTGAATATAGGCAAAAAGCATGCATGTAGTTACTAAAGGCCAAAACCGCTTGCAAAGCTTTTCATATGCATAATGAACATGTACTTTTGTAATGAAATGGAAGGTGTTCATACATGCTGGCTAACAGCTTTCAGATCTTGAAGACAGTACCTCAGGTTACACCTGAAAGGCCATGGCAGCACCCAGCATGAAATGCCCCTTGGCAGATGGCCATGGCCTTGGGCCTCCACAGCTCCCTGCTCAGAGCCATCTCTGGTGTCCTCTGACCACCTGCGTGGTACTCTCTTTTGACTTAGAAATACAGGTAGCTACTTGCACAATGAAATTTGCATATTTCTACCTACAGCTAGGTACAAAATGTGCTTTCTTCCAGTAGGAAACTAAAATAAACTCCTGCTTTCACCCTCGAGTATTTTTGTAAAGATAGTAACTCAAAATAAACAGGAATTCAGCTTAGGCACTTCCTGATTTTGACCATTTCTTTGTATTAAAACCCCTTTTACCAAAACAAACAAACAAAGTATTGTGTATTTAACAAGTATGCCAAATTCACCTTCTTCTCACACACTTAGTGTGCTGATGAGCTAACACACTTTAGTCCATCACAACTGTTTAAGAGGTAACAGGGCAACAGGGCCGCTACTTAGAGCGTTAATGGAGATGGATGCAGAGATGAAGCTCCTTATGGTATGCTGCAAGTCACTAAAGTCATGCTCTGTCCGTTAATCTGCTTGGGCTTTTACTGCCTGAATTTACAATCCAGAAGCAACTCAAATTCACAGACCGCAGAAGGGGCCATCCCAGCTTCGAAGATGTCTGAGTGTCCACGGGCTGTGTCTCTTGAAAGACACAAATATTGCTTTGAGAGCCAAGACTGAGCAGTCAAACTAGTGGCCTAGGCAGTCAAACTTGTCTCCCAAGGAATATGGACAATTCTTTCTGCAGAAAGGAAGGATGCACAAAATTTAAAGCAGAGTTAGCTTTCACAGTAGCATTCCTACTTCAACAGTCAAGTTTACCACAGCTTACAGCATTGCGCAGCCATCGCTCACTTGCACAGAGGACGTTGTGACAACACCACAAGCACCCAGCTAGTGGAGGGAAGTCATGCTGCCTGTAGGAATCACATTCTGATTTGGAACCCTACACCAACAGCAAAATCAGAGGATCCTCTCCTCTTCTTCGACACAAGAAATGGTGTTCTGTATTGCTGTCTTATCAGCAAGGCAACCCTTTAATTAGGGAAGGAAGCTCCAACACATTTTGAAAGTTTGAAGTAAGTTGCCAAGGTTCACACTGACAAATCACTATGTGTTTAAAAAAAGATCAAAGCAACAAAACAACCACAGACTCAGGTTAATGCTTTTTAGAGTCAACAGATGTAACTAGCAGTTCTTAATAGTCCTTGCCTTATTGTAAGTATGTGACTCTTAATCTGCACAGACAGCAAATTTGGCCACAGCTTTTTTTTCTGGAAATTTGGCCACAGTTTTTTTTTTTCACTTTACCTGTGAAAGACACCACGCTGAAGGAGAATTAGTTTAATGCAAGAATAATTAACATTTTGGCTGCTCCCTTCTTCCTACTGCTAAAGACAGACAAAAACCTGACCATACACACACAAAAACCTACTGGTTGCCACCTTAGCACTCAGCATAAGGTGGCACCAAACAAGCAAACAGTATCTTTAGAAGTTACACCAACTGTCTACGTGACCCCAGCTCCAATACTGAAGGGGGCTCAGCAGCTCCTACCTTAGCAGGTGACAGCTGAAAAAGCAGGAAGTTGGGAAAAGAAGAGCAGCAACGTGAGAGACAAAGCACTGAAGGTGCAACTGGAGCTGTATTGCACGGGATCTTTCAAGGATCTGCTGCAGCACCACAAGGCAGCCCAGCCCCAGCACTGGTGGCAGCTGCAGTGGACAGGCATTCCCTCCTCTGCAGATTCCTGAAGGATACGAAAACTGTCACCATCTGCTGTTAAAAGTGCCTGGTTCATGACTCTGGTTTCAAAATACCCAGGCCAACAACTGGCTGACTTGTTAGACAAAACAAAAAAAACCACAAAACCCAATTTTTTTATTGCTGTCCTAAAAAAAAGGGCATAGATTTATGTTCACGTGACCTAATACACCACTGAAAAGCAGTCAGATACATGAGCGATCAATGGAGTCCTGCAAACACTTGCAACACTTCTGTTTCAAGACAGCTAAGATGATAAAGTAAGCACTCTCAGAATCTGCTGCCACAGGACCTGAATAGAATTTGGTTTTCAAAATACATTTCTGTCGGAAGTTGTCAGTCAGACATCTTTTACACCAAACAGAACTGTATTTTTTCTTAAGAACTAGCTGAAGCATTCAGCTAGTTCTTAAGTCAATGCATTAGTGCTACTGGCTTTCCCAAAGAACAAAGATCTCTGGTAAAATCCTCTGACTCCATATGACTTTAGAAAGCAAGGTACTAGACAAAGTATACTCCATCTCAGCAAGTAGAGTTTCCACTTAACATCAGACTAGCAAGTATAAAGTGGTCACGTTTTAATAAAAAACAGCAATACTTGACAGTGGAAAAAGCACACAATGAACACTTTATGGATGGTTAAAACTGCACATACTGTAAACAGTTGACAATGTTATTTGAAAGACAGGCCACAATTCAGTAATCAGTGGAATGTAGCTTACTCTTCATGGAATCAGCCCTCAGATTCAGAACTCAAGGGCATCAGCAGCTCATAGATACCAGCACCTCCTCGTGGAGGGCAGACCTCAGCCATTAACAAGCACTCTTGGCTGCTGTCCGCACAAATAGCGTTCAGAGATAACAACTGCCTGACTTTTCAAGGTAAGATGCGCAAAGATAAAACTTCTCAAAAATCACAGCTGTTTTTCCAAGGTATTCTCTCCTTAAACATCTGTATTTTTGAAGTCCACAGTCTCCAAATTACTGTATTGTCAGAGTCTGTTAAGAAATGTCGCTGATTAAAATAAAGTTAGAAAAGCACACTGGAAAGACTTCAAGTGCAAAGGGCTCCATCCACCGCAGGGGAGGATTAAAAGCCTAACCCAGAACCCAACAGCAAGCTCAGAACTCTATCTGTCTGGTGGTTTTAACGGTCAGAGCAACAGACCCACTGATGAGGTTCGCTGGATTCTTTCTGGCTCGTGTTGTTTCAGTTGAAAATCCCAGGATCAACATAAGGATATGCAAGAAACTCCCCCAGTTTATTGCCTTCCACATCATAATGGAGCATGCGAAAACAAACATCGCAGAAGAAACAAGGATCCTCTGGTGCCAGACTGTCCTTGTTGGTTACCCACCTGCAGGTTACAAAATACAAGTGTTTTCCCCATGAGTCCAACACATTTGTGAACAAACATCTCAACACGTTGCTTAGATCTGGGGGTGGCAGCAGTAAACACCCGTAACACCATTACACTGACCAGGTGCCACCTATATTGCACGCCTCCCACCCCTGGCACACATCTCTTTTTCCAAAAGCCGTCATTCCTTCAGTTCCAACCTCAGCTGCCATCTTGCACTGCTACAGCAGCATTTCCCGAGGAACACCTGTGGTGTTGGTACAGTGCATACCAACCAAAAAAACTCCATTAACGGAAATCTGTCCACCCTATGGCCATGTAAGTCATGAAAGGTAAAAGAAACTTACACAGAGCAGATGTGTGGCTGACCCAACTCCTCAACTCCTCTGAGTAATAACCAAATGGATTTACATGTCTGAAAAAAAGGCCTGGGCAATGCAGACAAGAGAAGGGGAGGATGGCCACATGCTCCAGCAAGCCCTGAAGCTGACATGAACACGGCTGCCAGCACAAGGAGCACCAGCCGTGTCACTGAGCAATTAATTTACAGTCGCACTCAGGGGCCACAACAGGTCAAGGCCTCTAGTGATTAAAGATGCTATCTGAAGAGATTAGAACATGCAGGACAGCCAGCCAAAGCAGCTCTGCTATCCATGGTTTAGCATCTCCCCACTTCATCTTAGTGCTTAATCCTGGTTTTAATTTAATGCATTTACATCACCTCTGGTAAAGCCCTCCCCATCCCATCTTTCCCCCACATTGACCCTTTGGCTCCACCTCCCCTTATGGCCAAGTGCTGAGAGATTACATCCACTTGCCCAGGCATCCGAGGTGCTCTGCTAGGAACGCCAGGATGGCCTCCCATCACAGGGGACTTGGCTCTTTGCCCGAGTCCAGGGAACTCTAAGGCCAAATAAGCGAGGTAACAAGGACAGAGCTGCTATGCCAATCTGAGGCTGAGGGCATAAGCTGCCCTGGGGGGAAAAAAAGGCCAGTGGGTGTCTTTGTACACACGCCATTCAGACCTACAAAATCAGGGAGCCTAGCCTAGTATGCAGGACTCCTTCAGAGAAGTTCATATTGTGCCTGTTGAAAGTCTCTTTCGTGTCTCAGTAAACAGCACTAATAAAGTGTATAAAGAACACCGAATTCTTGTACTTGACTGCAGAAAATACGGCCATCACAAGTTCCTTCGAGTACAGCAGCACAGCACGGAGTTTTCAGGTAGAGGCTGGAGTTTACCTGCAGGGAAAACTATGTGCCTTTAAAAAAACTCTCTAGGTTTTACTATATCAAAGTTGGACAGATCCATACTTTCCTCAATTTAGATGCAAGATTTAATGAAAGCTCTGTACAACTTCTTGCAAGTGAATCTGAATCAAGAAGGCAGTATACCTGGCTGTATACATTTTGCACACGAAGCATTTTCTGGTACATAACCAGTGTTTCTTGATTAGCAAGGGATAGAGGTTCCTGTCCAGGCAGTCATCATAATGAATGAGCCTTGAGGGAAATAAATAAATACAGAGAATACAATAAAGATTCAGCCACATTGGAATTTATCTGAACACAAGCATGGACATTAAGGACAAAGCATAATATAAATTCCTGTGTAAACTATGACTAGACTTCTGCTTAAAATTTCTTGACACAGATGGATCTGCAGATAGACTTCTAGTAGCACCCTCTATGGATTTTATGGTCAGGGGTAAATTCAATTTGTGTAAAACACAAAGCTCTTCAGGTCATCTATTTTAGATGGTGTTTTAAAAAAGTTTTGCCTCCTACACAGGCTAACAAGCAAAACCAGCACCAGGTAAATGGTTAGAGGCTTGTAATTGAGATCAACAGGAAATATATCCATATCCTTCTTTAGGCTCAATTCCTCCTAGGAGGAGGCACTGTTTATTAACAATGGTTTGGATGTGTCAGGCTTTTGGGAACTGAAAATGACCTGTCACCCAGCCCAGGCAATCAGAAGAATAGTCTCTCTACCTGTAATGCACTGAGCAGAGCATACACAATAGTTCCACTGCTGATCTGGCTACCACCTCATAGCTACTGCCACCTCCTCCTCCTCTCCCTCTCCTACCCAGCTCAGCCTCCTACTTCCACTCCTCTGTTCTCTTTCTTGTTCCTGCCCCTTAGTACCAAGCCTAAACTAAGCTGCTGACTCCAGCCAGAGCCACTGACTGCATCCTGCTCCCTGGTGCTCCAGAACTGGCACATCAGTTGGCCACAGGCTGCTCTATGCCCTGCATAGAAAGGGCTTTTCACTGTGAGTGCCATTTTTCCCACATCATGATCACACCATGCCAGTTAGAAAGCAATCTTATTATGTAGACAAAGTGTTAAAAAAAAGACAATTTTTTCTTGCACAGTCAGTCACGTGTATATGAAATAAAATCTTAAATAAGCCCTGCAAAAGGCAGCAGAATAATCTTGAAAGTTAGTCTAACAAACATCCAGTACTTACTGCCTCAAGTTTTGTCCACAGAAAGCTTGCTTTCAACCACCTAAGGGCTCTCAAAGAGCAGTAACTTACCTTATATCTGTAACGATGATGATGTGCTCACAGTTCCCTTGGTGGCAGAAAAGGTACGGAAAGCCAATTTTGAGGGACAAATCATTAAATGTGTAATCCTCCATTTTAGCACACCGCAGATTTCCATAGCCTCTGTCATGAGATACTGACCACTGAATAATGGTTCTGAAAACAGAAAGGTCACCAGCATAACAGTGCTGTAAACTGTGAATGCACAGAAAAGGAAGGCTGTTCTCTGGGACGCAGTTAAAATGATAGAAACCCCACATAATTTTGTAATAATCTAAGGTAATTTCCCAGCAACACAACCCCACAGAACCAGAGCATCTACCCTTAAATACCCATCAGGCAGCTTGCTGAGGAGTCTTAGTTAGGGTGCATGCTCCCAATGGCAACCATCCAGGTCAGGCTGCTTATAGCACAACATTTCTCAAGCATTCCAATAACTCCAGTTACCAACAAGTCATTTGGCTTACTTGGCCAATATCTTTGTTTTAAGGTATTGAAAGTTGAGTTTGGTTTTGTCAAGAAGCAACATAAAAGTTGACAATTACAGAGTTACATTTCCAAAACGTAACAGCAGAAGAACACTGACCACTGTCACAATTAATTGTTGGCTTTTCTGCACAGTGCTACACACAAGGAAGGAATTTCACTTCTACAAACCGTGTATGTTATCACAAGCCTTTCTGTTTCTCATGGACAGAAAGAGAAGGAGCAAAATACTTAATTTCTCTGAAATCACTCACTGAGTCTGGCATAACAAGAAGAGAGTTCAAACTCAAGATCTTCCATGAAAAACATTTCAACATCTTAATCTCCTGAATTTAGACATCACCTTAGCAAGACCATATAACTACTATGTATAGTTTAAATGAATATGATTTGTGCTTAAGCAGCATGAGCCATAATTCCATACAAGAGATACCTGAGACTCTGACTAGTATCATCACAGAGTTCTTTTCCCTGCAGCCACAAGTCTCCTTCTTGACTTTACCGTGAAGGTATTCAGAACATTCTCAAGACTGAGCAGAAAAACTGCTCAGTCTACACAGTTGTCCTTCTGACCCATCTTCTGCCTCACAGGCAAGTCTTTTGGTGGTCATCACAACTAAGGAGGGCACTTAAACAGCCAGTACAGACAGGCACCTGTTACCTACCCAAACAATCCCATCCCGACAGAGCAAAACAGGATTTGTGGCAAAAAAAAAAGCATCCATCCCCATTTCAGAAGGGAAGTGAAAGGAAGGGGTAAGAAGAGCAAATCAAGTTAATTTTCTATGTAAAAATCAATTCAACATGAGAAGATAACACTAGAAGTCTATTCTAGCTTCATACATTGGACATTCCAGTCTTTAAAAAAAACACAGATCATAAACAAAACTAAATTAATTTCAACTCCCTTAAGGTTTTCCTTAGTCAATGTCTACAAAATACTGTACCTGCTCAGATCTCTGCACTCTGGGTATCTTTTATCGTTATAAAAGATGCCTTCAAAATAAAAGAAAGCAGATTTGTACAGATCCTGTAAGAGACAGAGAAGAAGAGCAAGAGATGTCTGCATTAACGTTATGATAGATTAAACACATCAAAAACAAAGCACTTTAAAGTATCTAAATTATATTTAGTCACCTCATTCTACAGGTTTCTAAGAAAAACCCTGCATTGCTTTTAGAAGCTGATGTGACTTAAACACGATTGCTGCAGTGGTTTTGCCTGGCCCAGATTTTGGTAGCAGAGGGTTAGAAAGGTTGTTTCTTTAAGCAAAAAGCTGCCAGAAGCTTCCCCTGTAGTTGACAGGGCCAGTGTCATAAGATGGGCCTGCCACTGACCAAGGCTGAGCCAGTTAGTGACTGAGGTAATGCCTCTGTGAATAACATGTTTCAGAAGGGGAAGAAGTTGCTGGGCAGTTGCTAAACACATCAGGGTGTGAAAACATTTGAAAGAATGTGAAAACATTTCTGCAGACAATAAAGTCAGTGGAGAGGACGGGAAGGAAGTTCTTAGGCCCTAGAAAAAAAGACTCCTCCATGATCTGTGGTGCAGCCCATGGTGAAGCAGCTGCGTCCCCCTGCAGTCCATGGAGGCCACCAGGAAGCAGAGATCCACTCACAGTCTGAGGACCCCATGCTGGAGCGGGTGGATGCCTGAAGGAGGCTGTGACTCTGTGGGAAGCTCACCCTGGAGCAAGTTCCTGGCAGTCTGTGGGAAGACAGGAGCCCACACCAGAACAGGTTTGCTGTCAGGACCCTGTGAGGGATTCAGGCTGGAGCAGTTGGTACCTGAAGGACTGTTCTCCCAGTGAGTGATCCACCCTGGGGCAGGGTGTGAGGAGTTGCCCCCGTGGGAGGCCCCATGCTGGAGCAGTTGGTGAAGAACTGCAGCCCATGGGAAGGAACCATGCTGGAGAAGGTCATGGAGGACTGTCTCCCATGGGAGGGACACTCAAAGAGTTGCGGTCAATGGCTCAGTGTCCAAGTGGAGACCAGTGATGAGTGACATTCCTCAGGGTCAGTGCTGGGACTGGCGCTGTTTAACAGCTTTGTCAGCGATATGGGCAGTGGTTTTAGGTGTACCCTCAGCAAGTTTGCTAATGACATCAAGCTGTGCGGTGCAGATAGGAGAGAGGAGAGAGAGAGACCTTGACAGGCTTGAGATGTGGGCCCATTTAAACCTTACGTGGTTCAACAGGACAAGGTCCTGCACATGTGTTGGAGCAGTCCCAAGCACAGATACAGGCTGGGGCTATGAGTGGACTGAGCAGTTCTGTGGAGGACTTGCAAGTACTGGTGGATGAAAAACCGAGTATGAGCTCGCAATTCACACACACAGCCCAGAAAGCCAACCTTGTCCTGGGCCGCATCCAAAGCAGCGTGGCCAGCAGGTAGAGGGATGTGATTCTGTCCCTCTGCTCCACTCTGGTGAGACCCCACCTGGAGTACTGCATCCAGCTCTGGAACCTCCAACATAAAAAGAACATGGACCTGTTGGAGTAGGTCCAGAGGAGGCTATGAAGATGATCAGAGAGCTGGAGCACATTTCTGTGAAGACAGGCTGAGAGAGTTGGTGTTGTTCAGCCTGGGCAAGAGCAGGTTCCAGGGAGACTTTATAGCAGCTTCCCAGTATCTAAAGAGGCCTCCAAGAAAACCCAAGAGAGATATTTTACAAGGACAGGTGGTGACTGGACAAGATTGTAATGGCTCCAAACTGAAAGATTTGAAAAAAAATATGATTAGATACTCAGACTAAGTTCTTTACTGCAAGAGTGATGAGGCAGTGGAACAAGTTGTCCAGAGAAGTTGTGGATGCCCCATTCCTGGAAGTGTTCAAGGCCAGGCTGGATGGGGCTTTAAGCAATCTGGTCCAGTGGAAGCTGTCCCTGTGCATGACAGGGGGGCTGCAACCAGATGATCTTTAAAACCCTTCTAACCCAAACCATCGTATGAGTCTATGATCGTGACAGTTAACAGATGTTTACAAAACTACAGAACACAAACACCAGCACTGATGCACAAATTAAGTAACTGCATAGCACTGACTTAAAAGACTAACAATATTTTTAAAAATTAGCAAGATGTAGTGGGTTAACCTTGGCTATCTGGCAGACCCTCCACCAAGCTTCTCTCTCAGTTCTCTTCAACAGAGCATGGGAATGAAAATGAGACAGGTTCATGGGTTGATTTAAAGACAGTTCAAAAAGAAAAGAAGAGACTGCATGCAGAAGCAAAGTGAAAAAAGAGATTTACTCTCTACATCCCATCAGCAGGTGATGTTCAACCCCTTCCTGGGAAGCAGGGCCTCAGTATGAATACTGGTTGCTCTGGAAGACAAATGTCTTAACCCTGAATGCCCTTTCCACTGCTTTCCTCCAGCTCTTATTGCCAAGCACAAGGTCATATGGCATGGCATATCTGGATAGTTCGGGTCAGCTGTCCCAGTTCTATGGTCTCCCAGCCTCTTGCCCACCCTAGCCCACTGGCCTTGGGAGGCCCTGCAGAGACAGCCTTGAGGCTGTGCAAGCACTGTGCAGCAACAGCTAAACCCTGGTGTGTTATCAACCCTGCCTACCCAAGAAACACAAAGCACTTTTTATATGTCTGGCAGGAGGCAGGTTATGGCCTGCAAGAGCTTATAGTGGAAAAGGCAGATCAAGAGCAGAAGACAAGAAGTGAACAAAAATTATTTTAAAGATTGGGTACAGAGGCCTAAGTTGAATAATGAAGAATCAGATGGTAAAATCATGGACAACTATGCACTCTGGATCCCCATACCAGTCTTATGTGTTTTCATTAATAGGATGAATGCTCATTTATGCCCACAGGTCTCTCTAAGCTATTAACTCTGAAGTGTCAAAGGGCAGGAAATGTAGACAATGTGGTAAGAGGTGGGACTCCTGACTGGAGGTGACCTGGACAAAGCCACAGTGGTAGGAATGTGTTTTACATTCAGATAACTGCTTTGGCCTTGCTCTTGTCACTCTCTCTGTCTCTCCAACCACACTGTGTAAGTACTGTCATGCTCTGGAAACACCTTACCAGCCTTTGGAGGCCACAGCAGCTCTGAGTCAGTCATCCTTTACAGCAGCCCACTTCAGAAATCAGCTGTTTGTCATAGTGAACAGAAGGCCAAGGGAGCCACTGTTATAACTCATATTCTTGGGAATATGAGTCAGGTCTTTCCTGACTAATGCTGCCCAGAGATATGACTTACACATTCCTTCCCCCTGGACTTTGCATTGTCCTTCAGTTTGCAAGGAGAGATGCCCTACTGTGTTTCTCCATGCAATCCAAATAGCAGCAGTAACCATATAAAAGATACAGGACTCTTGTTTGAAGTATCCACATCTATGGAATAAATTACCTTAACATTACCCAGTTCTCTTAAACATCCTCCTGATGTTGGTTTGACTAACACAGTTGTTTACAAAAAAAACCCAAAACCAACCACAAAAAAGTCACAGAATAGGAGTGAATAGAACAATTGGATCTGGATGAGGGGCCAGAGTGCACCCTTATTAAGTTTGCAGATGACAGCAAGCTGGGTGGAAGTGCTGATCTGCTTCAGGGTAGGGAAGATTTACAGAGAGATCTGGATAGGCTGGATGGCTGGGCCAAGGCCAATGCCATGAGTTTCAATAAGGCCAAGTGACAGGTGCTGCAGTTGGGCCACAACAACCCTGAGCAGTGCTACAGGCTTGGGGTGGAGTAGCTGGAAAGCTGCCAGGCAGAGCTGGTTGACAGCAGCTGAACATGAGCCAGCAGTGTGCCCAGGTGGCCAAGAAGGCCAATGGCATCCTGGCCTGGATCAGGAACAGTGTTGTTAGCATGAGTAGACAGGTGTACTTGGCTTTGGTGAGGCCGCACCTTGAAGAATGTGTCTGGTTTAGATCAATTCAGGGCCAACCAAAAGTTTAAGAGTGTTACTACGGGCATTGTTCAAACGCCTCTTCAAACTTTGGCAGGCTTGACACATCAACTACCTCTCTAAAAAGCCTGTTCTAGTGTTTCCTACACATGTAGAGGGTTCCTCATAGAAGGTTTTACCTTGCTGATGTGTTCTGGTGCTTGATCTGGCTGACTGCTGAACTCACCACCTATCTGGAGGTCACTGACACAAGAAATCGAGTCTCTCAGCTCAGTGAGCTTCTGGCTGCCCAGTACAAGGACCGTCTGACAGGGTTTGTGATCTTTATGCTACAAATAAAAAACAAACAAAACAAAACAAACCAGTAGACAAGCTTCAAATAAAAATCACTTGTCAGCATCAGAACTGTTCTTCAGTTGAGAGCTTGAGGTCATTCATGACAATGTATGACACATCAGCTCTCTGTACAAGATTTTTAACATCTTGGGTCAGCCCCTCTTAAGGCTGCCATTTACTATTTTCATTCAGAAACTCCAAAGTCACATTCCTCATGATATATGACCTGCTGCTGCATCTTGACTTGCATAATTCCCTTGGGCAAGATAAGATCCACATAAGGGTGTCCATGGAGCCTGGCCCACCAGGGAGGTCCCAGCAGACTGGAGGGTGGCAAATGTGACACCCATTTACAAGAAGGGTCAGAAGGAGGATCCAGAGAACTACAGGCCTGTCAGCTTGACCTCAGTGCAGAGAAATGTTATGGAGCAGATCATCCTGAGCACCATTGTGAAGCACATACAGGACAACCAAGGGTTCAGGCCCAGTCAATATGGCTTTATAAAGGTCAGGTCCTGTTTGACCAATCTGATCTCCTTCTTTAACAAGACAACCCACTTAGTGGATGAAGAAAAGGCTGTGGATGTGGTCCTCCTGGACTTCAGTAATGCCTTTGACACAGTTTCCTGCAGCATCCTCCTGGAGAAACTGGCTGCCCATGGCTTGGACGGACCTACTCTTTGCTGGGCAGTAAACTGGCTAGATGGCTGGGCTCAGAGAGTGGTGGGGAATGGAATTCAATCCAGTTGGTGGCCAGTCAGCAGTGGTGTTCCCCAGGCCTCAGTGCTGGGGCCTGTTCTGTTTAGCATCTTAATTAATGATCTGGATGAGGGGATCAAGTGCACCCTTACTAAGTTTGCAAATGATACTAAGATGGGCAGGTGTGTAGATCTGTCTGCTCTTCAGAGGCACTTGGACAGGCTGGAGCCATGGACCAAGGCCAATCATATGAGGTTTAACAAGGCCAAGTGTGAGATTCTGCACTTGCGCCACAACAACCCCACGCAACAGTACAGGCTTGAGGGATGTGTGGCTTGAAAGCTGCCCAGAGGAAAAGGATCTGGGGGTGTTGGTTGACAGCCACTTGAACATGAGCCAGAAATGTGCCCAGGTGGCCAGGAAAGCCAATGGCATCCTGGCCTGTATCAAGAATAGTGTGAGCAGCATGACCAAGGAAGTGATTGTACTCCTCTACCTGGCATTGGTGAGGCCATACCTTGAATACTGTGTTCAGTTCTGGGCCCCTTACTACAAGAAGAACACTGAGGTACTGGAGCACGTCCAGAGACTGGCAGTAAAGCTGGTGAAGGGTCTGGAGAACAAATATTATGAGGAGTGTCTGAGGGAGCTGCGGATGTTTAGTCTGGAGAAGAGGAGGCTGAGAGAAGATATGATCACTCTCTATAGCTACCTGAAGGGAACTTGTGGGGAGGTGAGGTTTGATCTCTGCAGTAATGACTGGTAGGACATGAGGAAATGGGCTCAAGTTGCACCAGGGGAAGTTTAGATTGCACATTAGGAAAAAAACGTTTTTTACCTAGAGGGTTTTTAAGCATTGGAATGGGCTGCCCAGGGAGGTGGTGGAGTCACCAGCCCTGGATATATTTAACAGACACATAGATGAGGGATATGGTTTGATTTGGTGATGGGCTTGGCAGTGTGAGGTTAGTGGTTGGACTCAACAATCTTAAAGGTCTTTTCCAACAGTAATGATTCTAGAGAGTTTAGTTTTCATGTATTTAGTTTCAGATTTTGAGTTCTGTGAAATTAATTAACTGATGAGTTAACTGATAAGTAAAAATTTCCTTTTATAAATCACTAAAAATATGGTAGCCAGACTCTGAGAAAGCCTTAAGAAGTTACCACAGTTGGAAGGGTTTAATCACACTCCCTCAGTTGACTCACTGGTTTTAATTGCTTGGGAAAGCAATATATTATCCAAGTAGGGAAGAGACATCAGAATATGACTTTTTAGTACCAACCTTCTGAAATATGACAGGATAAAAGATGTTCAGAGTTAAAAGAAGTTCTCCCTCCTCAACTAGATCTGTTGGGTTGTCTGGCCTCTTTCCAACTGCATGTGACTCCTGGGAAAATAGAGACACATATGTAAAATATTAGTAACTACTTATAGCCCCTGGATAAAAGCCTAAGAAACTGTTATAACTGTAACATGTTTTTTACTGTGTAGCTTTCTGAATTGATAGCAGTCTACCTCCTCCAGGATGGTGATGGGCAAAAGCAGACATACAGAAGGGAAAGGCCTGAGAAAGTTAGAGAGACAGATTCACTGTAAACACCACGACAAGAAACCTCAGCTCACTGGAATTCGAACCACTCCCTTGAAGACCCTGAATGCTGATAACTAAGAAGCTGGTGTGCAGACAGCTGCAGATAAGGACGACTCTGAATGTGAAAAACAGAATTGTTTGCATCCTGCTCAGTGGCATGGAAATTTACCAGATACACTGTACAAGTGTAAACTGGAAGAGGACTCATTAATATACGGAGCGGGGATAGGTCATGAATATGTAATAGGTGCTTATTCATACCCCTACCTGTATGCTATAAGTGGCCTTTTGTTAGACAATAGTGTGTGCGAGCTGGGCAGAACTATCTCCCTTGCACCCACCGGCACAATGCATACCTGCTTTATAACCCTTAACCGTGTTATAGTTTGTTCCACATGTCAATGGAAAGCCGAGAAACTGTGGCAATTATTGATTTCAAACATTTTACTTCATTCCTCCGCTGTGGAGAAGCTGAGGTGCTTTCAGTTGGCTACTGAGAGGCTCTGCATAAAGGAATTAATGTCCACTGCATTCCTGTCCTCCTGGAACCCAGCTGCTATCAACTTCCGGCACTTAAAGCTCTGAAAGCTCTCACATGTAAAAGAGGATTGCAACCCTCAACTTGAGAAAGGCTGACCTAGAAGCTAGCCACAGGATGTAAAGTATATGAAAATAAAAATTAGTGCAACATTTCCTCTTACTAGAGGAGCTTAAAATAGCTGGAAGTCTCAGTTTCTCCAAAGTCCAAACCCAAAATTCGGCACTGCCCTTGCCATACTGCTATGTTTTAGAAAAGAAGTGAAAGCATTTCCACATTTTCATCCCACTTTGTGTTTAAGACATAGTCTAGCTGTGAGAACAAGCGAGGGCACTCTTCTGTTGCAGTTTCCTCCCTTTTCAATAAATCAAGAGAGAATACTGAGTGCATAAACACTTCTCACCAGCACAAAGTCTTGTTCAGATTCAACAACAGGAACATGTACTGCTGTCAGGCTGCCGTTTAGAGATATTTGTGCTCTATCCCCTGCATCTCCCTTCTTCATGTGACACATCCCAAACACATTTCTTACTGCCCTCATCCTGTTCTAGGGCACCATGATCCCAACTAGTTCTAACACACAAACCAGTTACCACAGCTTACTTAAAGGATGCAGTAACTGAACACAAGCTCATTTTTCAGAAACAGAAATAAAACACCACTCACTCATTGAAACAATTTTTGACGATTTGTACTGCAAATATTTTCTCAGATATGCCCTAGGTGAATAGCCCAACACAGCTGTTGTATCTAGGCTGACACATGATGTTTTTTACATCTTGTGCCTCAGCCTCTGGACAGTAGAAACAAGATCACTCATGACACAGCAGGAAATCTCAAGGGGAAAAATGCTGAACAATCACAAGTGAGGCTCTTAACTCCCTACAAAAACAAGACATTACGTTTTCCTGTTTAGGACTTTAATGCTTGTGAAGAAATCTTTAAAAAAAGCATACTAGGGGTAATTAAAGGGATCCCAAGATGGCTTTTGAGGGGCTGATGAATGCACTCATGGTTCTTGACAGTTGAGAATGGCTGAGAAACATGGCTTACAAAGCTCAGAATTAGGAACTTACTGCCACAATGCCCCTAAGTTTTCCTCTTTCAGCCCTGCAGAAAATAGCTTACAACCATTTACACATTAAAGCTCAGATTCCAACACAGGACTACAGAAGTAAAACCCTATGCACTTTATCCATGGTAAGTTCACACAATGCTCAGTAGAACTGATCTCTTACACAATGCTTTAGTAGCAATCAAATAAAAGCAGTCATGAGCTGGAGTTCCTCCTTATTAGTGTTAGATTCTACAAGTAGAGTTCTTGTCCTATCTTTCCATGACGTATTTTTAATCTTAATTACTATCTGCAAAACCATATCTGCAAACATTTACAGTGTACAGGGATTCAAAGTGATGGCCACTAGAATCTGGATTTTGGCTGTACTGAACTGTCTTAAGATCCTACACAAGATGACAGGCAACTTACCATCTCATAGGCAAGAGTTTCTTGTCTGCAAGCCCGATCCACAATAACTGTTTCTTCTCTTCTCTCTAATGCCTTCTTTCTAATCCTGAGGGGCAGGAATACAGAACAAATTTCATTCAACCACTTTCATGCAGAATTTCTACACATATTTTTCAATGACATAAGCTCCTACAACGCAGTTTTCCAAGAGCAGGATTTCTAGCTGTCTTAGTATGGAAGACTAACTTGTCTTCAGCTTGTGTTTTTCTTTCCCCTTACATGCAAATTACAGCTTGGTTGTGGGCAGTTTTACACACAGGGAAAAACAACAGGGAAATGTTGTCTGATGAAGCTCCCTTAAAAAGAACACTTTGCCACCTCTGAAGATGCTGTTTCAGCTATCCCTCCCACTTTCCAGAAACGTGTTCAAGGAAAAAAAAAAACAAACAAAAAACCCCCACAAATGTGCTCAACCCCAGGACATTGATACTTTTCTAAAAAGCTCAGTATCACTTGTAGAAGTATGACTATCATTCACACAACATCTACTAAAATTCATGTTTTTAACCACTGCATGAACACCAAATCCTTTTTAACTTTTGGAATAAAACTATTTACCTTCCACACCTTCCTGAAGGTTTTCAGTAACAATCAGTTAACACTGACCACAATCTTGACACATTTCTTTATGTTAGTACTACACAAACTGAAAATCAAGAACAGCAAAGGAATTCCTGCTTGGCCAATTCAGACAAGTCCACACATTGATGAAAATTTAACATATGTTAAGTTTAGATAAAGAGACACCTGGATACAACTTTAGTCCTTACACTTTTTCTGCTATAATGTAACTGTGTTACTAGAGATCGGAGTTGCAGATTCCTTTTATGAGGCTTTGGACAAATCTCCTGGACATGGTGGTAAGTCCCCTGCCTGCTCCAAATTTAGGCACTATTTCATAAGTACCTAGGTCCAGAAATGTTAAGTTCTTCCAATAACAATGATGGTATATTCTATATATCTTAATTAAAAATTCCCAAGTAACTTTCAAGCAGAAGACTCACACCAATTATCCTATAATAGGCTGGTGTTTCTGCCCTTAAGACTATTTCAGGACACTGCTTCAGAAAGCATATCACTGCCTGGAAAGGGAACAAGCAGATAGCAATGCTTTTTTGCTTGTTTTCCACCCCACACCAAACCAGGGTACTTTGAGGGTACCCTAACATACCGAAGAGTTAGTAGACTGCTATCTTCAGGAATAACATCAGGGTCCTCTTCTTTATCAGCAGACATTAATGTATCAATGCTAGGATAACAAAAGAAATAATTTTTATATTTTTTTTTTCATACTTCCTTCATAATAAAAATCAGTTAAGCTATTCTTAAAAAGAACATTGATAGAAAAATGTGAATAAACAAGGTGTACAGGTGTTAAGACAAAGAAAACAGAGAGTCCTGGAGTTTATATCTGGCTTTCACAGAGATTGGGTAAATTTTACCATTGTTTTGCATTCTGCCTAATGGAGAGTAGCTGCCTGGAGAGAGGCTGAACAAGCCCTGTTCAAAATGTGTGTCCAGTATTTTTAATAAAATGTTGCTTGATTTTTTTCAAATCTCATCCACTTATTCTGATTTTCTGATAACATATAGCAAAACAGATTCAATCACAAGGAATCAGCAACTTCAACCTGTATGGTAAAGCTAACACTCCCCCTCAGGTACAAGTGTGGGCAAGCTAACTGTCATGGTTTGACATGACAGCCTTTTCTGGTAAGGGGGAAGGGGCTGTAAAGATGGCTCCTGTAAGAAGTTGCTCACAACTCTCCCCAGCTCTGAGCCAAACCCACTTCTGGGGCTGAGCCTCCACAATCACTTTTTAAGAAGAAGCCGGAAGAGGAGGTTTCTTCCTCCATCCTCCTCCATCTTCTTCCTTCTTCTGCCCCTTCTTTTTCTTCTGGCTGGTGGTGGTGCAAATGAGAGAAACAACCATGCAGACTCCAAGGTCAGTGATGAAAGAGAGGAGGAGGTGTGCTGGAGCAGAGACTCCACTGCATTCTATGGAGAGAACTGGTGAAGCTGAGATTTATTGTCATTTCTTTAAAGACCCCACATCAGCTGTAGAGACTCATTTTGATAATGATCCTGCATCAGGGGTAGAGACTCATTTTGCTAAAGCTGGCAAAGGGAGAGACCCTTTAGCACTATGGCTGGAGCAGACTGTGTCCTGAGGAAGAGACCCAATATCCACAGCTGTAACTGTGGGGAGGAACCCACAACAAAGCAGCTCATTAAACTTATGCCCAGAAGAGGCCTTGTCCCGAGAGAGGGACCCTGTAACTGCAGAAACTGCAACTGGGGCAAAGAATCCAAGCCAGAGATATTCACCAAGGACTGCATCCCGTGTGAGGGACCCTGTATTGACAGAAGCTACAGCTGTTGGGAACAACCCACACCAGAGAAGTTCATTAAGGACTGTGTCCCAGGGGAGGAACCCCGTATTGGAGCAGGGGAAGAATGCCAGGAGTTGTCCTCAATTGAGAAGAGAGAAGCGGCAGAGCCCATCTGTGAGAGACTGACCACATCCCCCACTCCCTGCCCCCCTGAGTCGTTGAGGTGGGAGGAGGTGGAGATATTGGGAGCAGTGAGCTGGGCAGGGGAGGAAAGGAGGGATGGGGGAAGGAAATCTTAAAGTGCTGGTTGTAATTTTCTCATCATCCTACTCCCTTTTTGCTTTTATTCCAGTCTGTTTCTTGTAGAATAAACTTTCCTACTTTTCTCTCTAAGTCGAGTACTGGAGTCCATTTTGCCCAGAACTGTAACTGCCAGCGAGCCCTCCCTGCCCTTGTCTTTATCCAAAACAACCTTGCTTATCTTTTTACTCCCATTTCACTGGGGCCTCCACCATCCTAACGAGGGTGGGGGTGAATGGGAGCACTGAGTGAGACACTGTTGTGGTGCTGCTGTGCTAGCTGGGCCAAACCATGACACTACCACATTAACACAAGCTGTCATTACTGTATTACAGCACTAATTTACACTACATCTCTTCCAGTGGGGATGAGTCAACACTTCTGCCAGAAGTGTCAGGTCCACTCTTCTTTGTACCCTTCTTTCCATCCTCAGACCCTTTTCACCATCAGCCTTCTTGTGTCCGCACAAAATCCAAAGAATAGCTAAACATAGTTTTTTTGCTGTAGTGCAAATCACTACAAGACATGGGAAGGAAAAGTCGAACTGCTTTTGGCTGCAGAAATTATTTCAATGGATCATACAAACCTTAATTATTCATAACAAAAAGGAGGATGGAATTTTCAAAAACATGCCACAGAAAATGAATCCTGTGAGATACTATATCTGCTCCCCTGCCACAGTATTATAACATAAAGTTCTTCCATGCCATCCCACAAAAGACCCATCTGAAGGCTTCAGATTGGACTCAATTACCTTTTTAGAAACATACAGAACAATGCTGAATCAAAGACAGTAATAATTTTGTATTAATCACAGAAGAGTTCTATCCAACTTCACAATAGTCTGAGAAAATATTCTTTAAAACAGAGAAACAACACTTGCTTTGATTCAGACTTGTTTGATCTCTTTGCTTAGCCCATTGCCTAAGTCCATGTACAGTTTAAATCCCAGCTAACTCTTGTGCAAATCCATCTCTTTAATAGACACACAAAACATTGGTGAAGTCAGAAAAAAATATTTGAGTATAGTTTCATTCTTGACGTAATTATTATTTGATTCTGTTCTTCTTCATTTTAATCTTATAGTGTTCTCCATCATCTTACATGTTCCACATGTCAACAATATCAAGCTAGGTAATATCACCACTGCAAAATATAAGCCTTTAGAGTGGAACTGCATAGGAATATAGAGTAATCGAGAAAAAGAAGTGTGGAATCAACTGGCATCGGCGAACGATAAGCAAAAGTCACAGACAAAAATGTGTTTGTAGGTAGATGGTCTAGTTCTGATGATCCAATACAGTAGTTTTGTATTGAAGATAATTTGAATTTACTATTCTTTAGTTACCATACAGCAGTACATCAAAAGTTACAGCCTTCCTGACTCAAAGATTTCAACTCAAACAGAAAATCATTCTTTTCAAATTACCAAGGAAAAGGGATTCTTTCAGAAGCACCATTTTAAAAGAAACCAGGCAGCAATTAGTTACAACCTCTAGGAAGCAGAACCAACCTTATCCTTAGGATGATTCTCTCTTGAAGAAGCGGATGCAGAGACAACTGAGTGAGTCCTGTACCAAGTGCAGACTAAATCACTGCTGAGGAACAGTAATTTAACTAACATTAAGGAGGAAAACAGTGCTCTGGAAGACACAGAGCAAAGCATTAGCATTTCAGATGGGGCTGTTCTCCATTCAGCATAAATTAGCTTAGGAATACCCCACCTAATGAAGTAATGTATAGTCCCTGACAGGTAAGGCAACTCGACTCTTTTGTGGAATCGGCAACCCACCAACAACCCACCAACGTGACCAAATTATTTATCTAAATCTTCCTGCACATGGATCAGTGACCCCATTCACCGAAAAACCCCAAGTAATTTGAAGACCAGTCATTGCCATTGATCACTTGCTGCAAGACAAAAAATAACATTCCCCAGAAAGCTGCTCCAAACAGATAGAATGTGAAATAGCTCGTGTCTAAGCTGCTTCCTCTTTTTCTTTGTAAGGACAGAAAGGTAGCCAAAGGATAAGGACAAACTTCCCCTGAATCCCTAAAAACTGGATAATTTCAAGCCCAGTTAGTGACATGTCTCAGCCCTCGAATGTCAGAAACCCTCAATTCCTAAAGGAATGTTACATATAGAGCACTTTGTTTCCACTATTTTGAATCAATCTAATAATTCATGAAATATGTCATTGCACTACATGCACTGGAGCCCTGAAAATGCTTTGCCATATGGCCTTTTACACAGGCCAAGCTGGAGCTCTGGGTAACTTCACTGCAGTCAGTGGAACTACATCACTAATATTTGCTCATAGTCCTGCGGAAAACAGGCTTCACTAATCTCTCCAGAAAATAAGGCTAAGTAATCTGTGTCATACATCTAACAGACATTAAGTGCAGGCTACACAAAGTTTGCACTGAGCAGACCTCATTCCTGACAGACACAAGTATGGGATTCCACCCTGTCCTCACACAGAATATGCCCTTCATACAAAGGCAAATAACCTCAGTGCACTCCATCATGGTAGAGGAAGAAACACTAGCCGTACTGTTTAATGGACACTGAGGTGAATGAGGAGAGTGATGAGCTCCAACAGCTGAAGGCTGCACTTGAATAAAGCATATAAAGTAGTATATGAAATCTGTATCCCCTATAAAGACATTTTGGTGTGACTAGAAATAAAAAGGACAAAGGTAAGCCCATGGAAATCTGGACCTGGAAACAGACTATTAGTGAAGCCTTTAGTCACCATGACTACTTTTTTCTGAATTCTGGCAGTACAATGAGCTCTCTCAGTTTTAGAAATTAGCAGATGCTTCAGTATTTTGCCTGGTATTTTTTGTAGTAAGCTGATACAGTGCTTATATTACTCTTTATATTGCATATATGTTAAGGACAACACTTTCATTACCTTTGAGACACTAATACTACAAGATGCTAAATACTAATATGTTAAGACACTAATGCTAGCTTAATACAGCTTTATAACACATCCCTAGAGATATTTACAACTACTCTTCTAATAAAACAAGAAGATAAATTACAGGTGAAGGTGAATGAGGTACCTGTAAACCTCACCTCCCTTGACCTACCCAAAACCCACACTGAGTCTTAGCTTACCCTGCACCTACACAACAAATCACTCAGGAGGGCAAACAAGAATATGTAACTTAGCATCTCCAACATTCAAGCACTTCAGTTGGTCAAATACCACTACAGAATCCCAAGGTAAACCACTTCACTTACAGACCACTAAGACATTTGAACAAAACTTAGAACTTTACCTTTCTGACACTTTGATTATTGAAGGGAACTACTGACAGAATCTTGCAGCTAAGGACATAATTTTATGTCTGTTTAACATCTGATGAAAACCCACATATTCTTTAGAACCACTGTCCTAATTGTTTCCGTGCATTCTGTTTGCAGGAATGTATTACAGCAAGAAAACAAGGGAAAAAAAAAAAAAAAGGAAGACCCACAATACACGAGAAGCACAAAGAGTTAACGAGTATTTAAATATATCATTTCTCCTGACTAGAAGACTTGTAATCACCAAGAATACTTATGCCAATTTAGTGCTATGCCACTGTATTCTTTAAAAAAAAAAAAAAAAAAGACAAACGAGAACAAGACTGAACTACGGATATTGAAAAACTTCATCACAGATCCATGAAAGATTCTCTTAACCTATGACTTAATGTTCGATGATAGGTACAGGAAGAGTATCTATGTGTACCTTTCTCTAGCCTACTCAGAGTAAACTTCCTTAACTTGCCTGAAGTTCCCTTACAAGAAGTGTACAGTCAGAAAGAAAAGCCTGTGTTTATATCCAGGATGTGTTCATTTCAGTGCCCAGAAAGCTATATTTACAACAATAATATGATGCCAAGACAACACAGAACACAGTTTAGTGTTTTCATCTTTCCAATAGAAAAAGCTCTGAGCAGGTGAGTGAAAATAATCAGAAGTAACAATCTGAGGTAGGTCAATGTTAAGGAGGGACTCAAGAGGTTAGGACTATTTAATTTAAAAGCAAATGGACACCGAGACTGGGGATTGGGATTTCCAGCCTGCACAAAAGAGAGGTCACATCAGGATGTGCAGGTCTATGTCCCACAAATTCAAAAAGCTGCTACCAGATGATGTCTTCTCTCCCCGTCAGAGGCTCTCTGTCCTTTTTTACTTTTCCAGACCTTCTCACTACAGAGCATTGCTTTCCACAGTACACTCAGCAGCAAACAGACAGCATTGCTCTGTAACAGAGCAAGCACAGACAGCAGATGAAATGTAGCAGTTGTAGATTGACGGAAGCAGAACAGAAGGAAAAGAAGAACAAATGAAGGGAAAAAATAATCAAAGCACAGAAAATCATCCTGGAATTCAAGTTAAAATAGCAACAGACAGACTCAAGCAACAAGGTGACTGAAGAAACTTAAGCTACAGCATGGGTGCAATCAGTGACTACACTTTGCTGAGGAAGCTTACAGAACAATTTCCACAGTTGCTGTCACACCAGAACACATGAACTGTTTTTATTACCAATATCAATCTCTATTTTTACTATGCCTAGTAATGGTAAAAATAAATTCCTAGTCACTAGAACTATGACAACTGAACCAAACTGTTGTTTTAGTTAAGCTAGCACTAGAAAAAGTGAGAATGCTTGGCAAATTTCTTCTCTGTTGGCAAGGCAAGATACAATTCAGTTAATGCCAATTTCTTCCTGATTCAAAATGCCCCTAAAAGTCTTGACTTCAACACCTTACTAAGCTCTGGTCATTACACACAATGCTCAAGCAGGTATATTTTGGCTCAGACACTGAGCTCCATGACTTGGGCTTGCATTCCTATTCTCTGTTCCTTGTCTTTTACTAAAGCAGTATATATTCCTACCTTCCTCTTCCTACAAGGTACCATCACCACTTAAACAAACAACAATTATCAACTGAACCTCGTCCAGTTAATGACTTTATGTCAAATAACGTTGCTAATATTGTTTCTGCTATCCCCATGTCATCCTCACAATTTGGGATACAGCTCTGCAAGCCTGAGGACCTGCTCATGACACAACCTGCATTTTTTAGTACGTATCTTGCATGCAGAGCACCAAAGGAAAAGCTATCAAGAAGAGCTCAAGATATAATGCAATTTTTGCTACATTTACCAAATTGTGCCTTCTGAATTGCTTCTCAGACTATATTCACTCTATTTCAGTGCATAAAAGTGAACTTCCATCTTGCATTTGAAATAGCTCATAAATACCTCAGAGCCTTTGAGGAATCAATAACTGAAGGACAGAAGTGACTATACAGAAATGTAGACACTAAACTACATAGATTATGCTATACAAACAGAGCTCTAGCAAATAGAGCTACAGTATCCAGCACTATACATACTATATATAACTATACTATACAGATGCTATACATATAGTTTATATACTATACTATATTAAGAGAACTCTAGCAAATCATCTGTGACACTTTCTGTGGGAATTACTACCTGAAATCAAGTCTCTTCTACTGGTGATTGATGATTCTCACTATTCCCATGACATGAAAGCCTTCCACCTTTAACACGTTTCACCCCGCTGCTTCAACTCCTAAATGGTATACTCAGTGCTATTTTGCAAACCACTGGTCTGCAAATATGAGTCAAGCTACAAGTGCAAAACAAGAGAATATCTCGGTTAGGGGTTTTTTCCCAGCTTTAGTGCTACTTAGGCTTCTGAGACAAACAGTACAACCCCCTCACAAAGAAGCACTTACATAGCTTTGACTTCAACACCAAACCTGAGAGAAATAGTTGGCAGAGGCTTAGAACCAAGAACAAGCTCAACAGCCAATGTGTGCTGCCGGCCACGAGACCTCATCAAAATCGTGCTGAGACAAACAGATGCCCGACTCTTTTTTTTTTTTTTTTTCATATAAGGTACACCTTCATTTTACAGGTGAGGCCTGCTAAAACCACATACACGTTCAGATATCTTAATTTTACCTAATGAGTGCTATGCTGCTAAGTATTTACTGAGGTAACTCATGCTTGTCATGAATTCAAGGCCGTAACATAAAGTTGCCACGAGTGGAGGAACGTTACCTTCTAGAAAAAACGATTATTTGCCTTCTCCACTGCATATTTTACCTGTGACATAAAAAACCCAACGGGGCATAGACATGGAGAAGACTATTCAGAAGTGGCTGTGCCTAAGCACTCCCCTGCTCTCTTAAGGGATCAAGTGCGGCGGCTGAGAGTCAGCACCCGCTACCCACGGCGGCCCTCCCCGCTACAGCACCCAGGGAGGCCGACGGCTTCTCGATAGGACTGGAGCCGCAAACCCCTGCCTGGAGAAAAGCTGGTGCTTTAGGTTCTTCCGCGGACGAAACACCCAGCAGAAAACCCGTCTCTTGCTAGGAGCTCCTGCTCCTCGGCCCGCCCCGCCCCGCCTCCGGCCCCACGGCCACCTGCACAAGGCTCGCAGCTCGACCGCCGTCTCCGCCGCGCATCCCAGCTCCGTTGCTACGGCCGCGTCCGACTCGCCCGCCGCGTCCGTTGCCAGAGAGAGGTCGGGCGGCCCCAGCTGCTGCCGCCAGCCGCGGCCGAGGGCGCCCACGCGGAAGACGCGGGTGTACAGCTCTGCCGCTTCATAGTCGGGCGCATCTCCGACCGCCGCCATGTCCACCGAGGCCGCGCGTAGCCCTCTGGGGCCTGTAGTCCGCCTGGCGACCGGCAGGGGCCGCGGCGGAAACGCGTCAGGCGCTGTGGGCGGGTGGCGGCTATGCGGCGGCGGGTCGCTGGAGGCTGGCGGTCAGACTAGAGGGAGGGAGGAAAGGAAGGTGGGTCGTGAGGGCGCTGCCAGCTAGCCCGCGGCGGGAGGCGTAGTGGGTGCCTGCTGGGTGACCTATGGGGGAGGAGTGGCGGAAGGTGGCCGTCAGCAGGAAGCCGGGGTACAGAGGCTGCGGGGCGGCATGGCACGGTGCGGCATGGCACGGTGCGGCAGCTGCAGAGCTCCTCCTGCGGCGATGGAAACTGCCGGGCAGCGTCCATTAAAAAACCCTACAAAAGAGTAATGTCTCAGGTCATTAAACATGCGCCGTTACTGTGTTTTTACAGCAGAACCAAGGATTTCAATACTTTATTGAACAGTAGCATTTTAGGAGGGATTTCTTTACTGAAAGGGTTTCAGGCATTGCAACGGCCCGCCCAGGGAGGTGGTGGAGTCATCATCCCTTGAAATGTTTAAAAGATGACTGGATGTTGAACTTGGGGAAATGGTCTAGTAATTGCTAGGGCTAGGACTCGATGATTGAAATGATTTTGTGATTTTCTCCTACCAAAGCAAAAACATTGCTTAGCAACCCTTTCTTTTACAGTATTAGAGTGTTTAGTAGTGTGATCAACAAAGTTCCTGAGTTAGGCAACAATTTACTAGCTGCACTTATGCTGTCACTTAAAAGAAATAAATCCATTGGCCTCCAGCTTTCTAGCCGTGTGGGATTAATGATGCACTCTGGTTTCTCCAGGAGCAATTATTTTAGAGAATATTAAAAAAAGCCACAGTGAAGAATTGCAGAATATTACTGTTAGAGCACCTGGGAACACCCTGCTGGAACAGTATGACAAGCTGCCATGAGCACAGCCCATTAAGAAACAGGCAGAATTAGTTCCAGATCAAGCTGACTTGATAAGCCTATTGCACAAGCCAGTTGAACTCACATGCCTTCTCACTCCAAGCCAAAATATCTTAACACTTTTTAAAATACAAAAATAATACTCAAGGGAAAGGTGTGCTAGTCAGTGGTTTGTTGGAGCAGAGAGTGAAGATAAGACCAGAAAAGGATTATGAAAAGAGACTGGGTTTTTGTGAGCTGCATGGAAGGGGTAGGATGCCCAGAGAAGGTTGCTGTCCCAAAGGAAGGAGGAGGGGTGTGTCTATGTAAGAATGTAATAGCACAGCCCTGTGATCTAAGAGTGTATTTTGCTTCATTTAGCAAAACAGCATGGTCTAAGGCCCTTATGCCTCCCACAGTTATACTGCATTTCATTGTTGAATTCTTCTATGAGCCTCTTAATTATAGTTATTAGTTGTCATTATGGAAGCTTTGCTAAGCCTCAGCCCATTTCCCCCATAGTTGTCAACAGTTTCTGTTTCCTCTTTCAGCTACACCCTAAGCTTTCTTCATCTGTCACCTTTGCACATCACAGTACTCCTCAGCTCTAGAAGGAGCTCTTGACCCTCACTTCCTGCTATATCCTCCCTGAAACCTACTGGTTGCTTTGTGGTGGATTCTTGTCCCAATTTCCAAAACCACACCTGCCTTTTAACATGTTTGTTGTTATCTCCTAGGCTCTGTTTATGTTATGAACATACTTTTCCCCTTTGAGTACTTGTAATGTTACCTGAAATTTGAAAACACCCCATCACTTATCTGGTGTAGCCACATCTAGGGTGGAAGTGAGGAGGCAGTGTTGATCTAAGTGCAGTGTTGATGTAAACATGTGGGAGCAATTTCAGACATAAGTAGCAGGAAAAACTCTACTGTTCCAGAAAACTACCAAAGGATTTCAGCGTTCATAAAAAGGAGATAAGACTGGTTTCAAAAAGATTATCTGGAAAACCAAATGTGCCAAACTGCATGGAAATCAGTGGGCTGGATTTTTTCATAAGACAGCATGAAAATGGCATCACGGAATTCCTCAGCACAAGGGTGATCATTGTACTATCACAGAGAAGTGTGTGGTTTGGAAGGGGCTAGAGGCTACTGTGCTGTAACTATTAATGATTCTTGGAATAAGCCCCTTGGGTTCCTCAGTTAGATATATGAATTTCCCCCATTGTCTCTCTTCCTTCCCCCCATGACAGGATTTTGGAGGTGTTCTTTGTTAGTTAAGAAAACCCCAATGTAAAGTACATAAACCTCAAGCAGGAAGACTGGACAAGCAGAAGGTCAAGGAGCAGATTAACTGAAAAATATCAAACCTGCTAAGTTTTAACCATGAGTGGATAATACGTTTTCTATTTCATTTCCAGACTTTAATACTAAGAAGTCATATCTTTATAATGCAACTCTGCTGAATCCAAATCCTCTTAAGAACAAAGAGAGCTATTTATTTTTATAGCTTGGAATTGATCTGCCCTTTAGGCACTGGCACGCGGCTATTAAGGTTACCAAGAGGTATCTACTTTGCTCTGCTGGAAAGACTTTAATAATTCAACATTAAAGCAATGAAGGATGCATGAAGAACTCCAGCAGTGTAAGCCAGACAAGTATTAAAATGAGTTCTCTAAGACCAGAGGTGTTGAAATCCAAAGAGCACAGGAAAACCATTTGAGTTAGAGAAGTCAAGACGGTGCAAGAGATTACAGGAAAACAAGCTAATAAATGCATCCGATATGCAAGAGCAATCATCAAGTAGCCTCTACTTTGCAGCACTGTGGTCTCCTGAGAGCTTAAAAGACTGTTTTTCAGAGCTCACCTGGGCACAACTCCAGCTACCATCTGTAAAACATGGATACATAACCATTCTGAAAAGCCAGTCCTAAATGGTCCAGGAATTCTAAGGCAAAGACATTAATTAAATCCCTTAGTTCCAGTCTAGCCTTTCACCACAAGAAGCACCCTTCATTCCTTTCTTGATTCACACAACCTCAAAAGTAGGAAAGTATTTATCAAGCTAATCACATTCCATGGCAATATGGAATAATGCTCGCTCTAACAGACATAGTCTTGATATAATAGCACAGTAGTGTTTATCAAAGAGTAGTTTTGTGGCTTAATCATAAATGAGATTTTATGCTATGTTCAGACCTGGCTCACATCACTAAATTTAGAAAACATTTAAAGTACCCTGGGCTTCTGCTTCAACCCATAAAAATCACCATGACCATCAGTTAATGCTCCAACAGGATTGTCATTACACTAACAAAACTAATATTTGTAGGTAGTTTGAAAAAACTTTGGAGAATCAGTGTTGAACATTGTTTTTGTTTGATATTTTAGAATTGTGTCCTTCCTTGTGCATTACCTCGGTCTTAAGTTCTGTAGTATCTTTCTACCTTGGCAGCCAAGGAACATTGTCACTACTTTTTAAGCACTTGATGGTTTCAGCATAGCAATTACAGAGATACAGAAAGGTTCCAGAGCTGTAATTTTAGGACCTTGCAACAGCTGTCAGATTTTTCTTTGCCATGCCCTGTAATGCAGGCTTTTGTTCTGAGCATGCAGCTGTCTTCTGGATGGTAGCATGCAAAGCACTGATCAAACTCACTTGGAAGAACTCCTCTAGTTCTGGGGAAGCACTTTTTAACTTGGCCAAAGCTAAGGCATATTGTTGGTAATATCATTTGACACAGGGTTGCATCAGTTCAGCCAGCCTGGTGTTCACCAAGAGTGGGCATGAATGGAAAGGCCTAGCAATGTCATTGGTTCCATAGTTCCCATGCCAATAAAATATCTGGCTCTTGTCCCACAAATGGGGGCTCAGTACCCAGTGTGCAATAAGCCAACCTTGCACATAGAGATGAGAAATTTATCCATTTCATGTTTGCACAAAGATGGGTGCTAGGTGGTAATTCCAAAAAGCTAGCATATCACAGAAAAGAATTTTGATGTATTTATTGTGCTACATGATGAGTAAAAGCCTGCCTAAGTTTATGTTTATTGGATAGTAATTGTTTTTTTCCTGCTATTGGTTAGTTATATTTAAATTATCCCCACTTGCTGTGTAAATTATCATGCATACTCCATTCAGATACAGAAAGAAAGGGGCAAATCTTTTAGGTCTTGAACTGAATAAGTTGTTGTGATCTTCCCCTACTGCCTTTAATTTTTTTCCCAGTTACTGCTAACTTTATACTTCTTGGGCAAACATTCAGCCTTTGGGCCTTTTGAGGCAGGATGTTCCCTCCTTACCAGTCTCCAGCCCTTCTTCAAGGATACAGTCATTAGCAAGGCATGCACTGTTTATACAAAAGTAGGCTTAAGAAGTGAAGCTAATGATTAATAGTGATCCTAAATGAACACTAGAATCCTAGAATCACAGAATGGTAGCGGTTGGAAGGGACCTTTAGAGATCATCTAGTCCCCTGCAGAAGCTGGTTCACCTAGATCAAGTTGCATAGGAACGTGTCCAGGTGGGTCTTGAAGACCTCCAAGGAAAGAGACTCCACAACCCCTCTGGGCAGCCTGTGCCAGGGCTCCGTCACCCTCACAGTGAAATAGTTTTTATCTTATATTTAGGTGGAACTTTTTATGTTCCAGCTTCATCCCATTACCCCTTGTCCTGTTACTGTCTACTATAGAAAAGAGGGATGTCCCAATCTCCTGACACCCACCCTTTAGATATTTATAAATGTTAATAAGATCTCCCCTCAGTCTCCTCTTCTCCAGACTAAACAGCCCCAGTTCCTGCAGCCTTTCCTCGTATGAAAGATGTTCCAGTCCCCCGATCATCTTGGTGGCCCTGCACTGGACTCTCAATAGAAATTCTCTATCCCTCTTCAGCTGAGGAGCCCAGAACTGGACACAGGACTCCAGATGAGGCCTCATCAGGGCAGAGTAGAGGGGGAGAAGAACTTCCCTTTACCTGCTCACCACACTTCTCTTGATGCATCCCAGAATGCCATTGGCCTTGGCCACAAGGGCACATTGCTGGCTTATGTTTAGTTTATTATTAACCAACGTCATTATAGCCTAAGGATTAGCCATTATGAGGTTCAACTTATTCTACATGGGGATATGACAATCTTTTGCATTGAAGACCCTCAAAGGCAGCCACTGGCATCTTTCATTATTATACTTGAGCGGCAATGATCCATTCCTAGAATGAAGCTATAGGTGGGAAAAAAAAGTTTCTTGCATTACTTTTACAATAAAGTAAAATATTAATGTACATTAATATATTCATAAAGGCTCTGCACAGATCTTTATGTCTAGACAGATCACATTAAAAATTGTGCAAGCAATTGGTAAGCTGTCTGTTAAAAGACAGACGTTAAGCTGATTTTTGCATCTCTCTTTCCCAGAGTAAGAGCATTTCCCAAAGATGGCAAGTTGTTTTGCTATCACCCAAGGTATCCAGAAACTTTTTTTTTTAAGGAAAAAATAAGGGAAGTAAACATCTTGTGGTTGGTAATTTCCAAACTTCTTCATGGGTGAATATTACTTTTACATAACCCAAGTGAGAGTCAAAGAAAGGCAGGATGCTTTCATCTCATGACTGTTGAGCAGCCAGAATGATTTCCCTGAAGGGTTTCCATCTACTTTTAAAGCTTGTTCCTGCTTGCCATTAGAACAGCTGAAAGAGGAAGGTAAGCTTAGAAAGATGATTACAGTATTTCATACAATCTGAACCAGACCAAAAAGAGGTCTTCTTTGGGCCTTAAGTATTGCTGATCCAAGTCATGTTGATGTTTACAGCTGAATTTGGGTATGTTACTGGGATGAGGAGCAAAGTGAGACACAAAGCAGCAGTAGTATCACAGAGCAGATTCCATTTACAGCTGCCCAGTATGTTATGTGTTATTTTCAGTGATGAGCAAGCACAGCTAAAACAGTACGGTTTTGGCCAGAACTTCAAACTGCTGCAGTTACATCAAACTTGTACTCCAGCAGTAATTCCCTAGCATTCTAATTTCAAATATGGTTTGTACACTGAAACACTTCAACAATACAAAAAATGCAAACTATAGATGCCACTTTCACTTCCAGATCATTTGGAAAATAATCATAAATATCATTCTTGTTTGGGTGTGCATTAGAACATTTGTTACAAGTTGGAAAAGAATGCTTCAGGAAATCACATTTGGACTTGAAACTCCACTGGTGAAATTCCCAGCTAGAAAGCATTGTGTTTGTGATATTTGTAGGACAGGGAATTCTATTAATTGAAGATGCTTTTCCATATTACCTACAGAACAGGGAGCCTTCTGGTTCTGTTCCTTACCACCTAAGAGTCAAACCCTCTTCAGATTTACTTCATTCTCATTTTCTGAAACTCACAGAGTTTTCAGATTTAGTTGTGAAGGACTGGTGTCATGGTCAATGGATGGAAAACATTTTGGACCACAGCAGAGGATGTTACATAAATTGTTTCTTGCATCAGATTAATAATACAGCCTATGGGGACAATTACAATTTCAGAACTGTAACATAAAGATGTAGGATATATTACTAAGTCCTTGACCCATGTTGATGGGTCTCCTGTCGAGGTTCACAGTAATCCTTGATCATGTGGTCATTTTATGCAATAATCACCAGCTCTTAATCAGTATAGTTTGACATTATTAAAGAAAAAAAAGAGAACAAAACAAAAAGAAAAAAGGAGAGTGAAAGAAAAGGAAATAAGTGGTCCTAAACAGAGACCCATGAGACTTAGTCTTGAGCAAAGAATTCATTTTACCATGTACACAAAAACAAAGAGAGGAAAAAGGACAGGATTAACATGACTGCAATTTTTGATTGAGTAGACAGCTGTGACGCAGTGTTCTGCCCAGAGTGCTAGCAGTGATGTCCTGCTGAAGAGTCCTTTCCTGCTGCAGCATTTGTTCCAGCCTGATGATTGTTCTTGACAGCACCTGAGGGTCTTGTCCCTTTCTTACCCTTTGTAATCTACATAGATTACCCCTAGCAACAATTTTTGTGCTACTTTAAAGGCTTTCTTTTATACCAAGTGGTGATACATCCTCTTTGTTGAAAGCTGGCTGTTGTCGTATCTTGAGAAAATAAGTACGTTCATTTTTGCCAGGGTGAGTGCCAGAGACTGTCCATATATGTTCATTCTTCTCCCACCAATTGTCAGTGAACACAGTACTTACTGCATGACCTTTTGGTTACAAGCATCTACGTCTAACAAACACAAAAACAAACCCAAACCAGCAGAATGTGAGAATGTTTCAGTTTTCTTTGCAGAAGAGCACTTTTGATTCCTGCTATGTGCCTGATGGTCTCTTATAACAAAATTGTTTCTGAAGTGACTAAATGCTCTATTTTCTTTCCGTGAGCATTGTTCATTGAGGCATCATGAGTGAGAAGACTGGGGAGTAACAAAGGACTGTTTAGATAACAAAGCTGACTGGAAGAATTGTGCTTCAGGCGAGTTCAGGTGAGAGCACCTTTTGTATATAGTTAGACTCTCAACTAAACTCCCCACTGTCCAATAAACTCGATGGAGGTTGCCAGTCTTTCCAATTACATCACTCACAGGCTTCCCAGCTATCAATCTAAGAGCAAGCCAATTTGCCTGTACATAGGTCTGCTGCCTTGAGTCCTGAAGGGACATCAAGAGAAAGGTATTTCAAGCCTATTAGGCTGTTTTCTGTGCTATGCTACTCAAGGTCTTTGTCCCTTATATCCAGACCAACAAGTCTAATTTGACTTGAGTAGCATAACAAGTTGTTTGTGTGAGTTGAATCAGAAACTTACGTTCTGCTTTGGAAGAACCTCCTTCTTCAAATAAAGTGTGGAATTTCTTGCACAAAATGTTATGGATGCTGAAGGTTTATACTGATCAAAGAGAAATCCAGACAGATTGATGGAAGAATAATCTGGTGAGGATTCTTATATAAATGCTCAATGTTCTTACTACATTCAGGTCATTGCTGGTTTATTTTGTAAGAGAAAACAGTGCAGAAAAGTCCCTCTCCAAACACGTTCCACCATCAAGTCAGACTGCAGTGATTAATTGGCCTGTCAATCTTGCCAAGAAATGTTTGCTGGAGTGTCTAAAGGACAGAGATAATAGCAGAATACTTTGAGTTTTTGGAAGTTCATTTTTGACAGTGGCTAATTTGTCTGTGGGGCACGTTTTACAGTAATTTATTCTGTTGGTACACTTTATATCTTAATTGATACAGTAAAAGTCTTTCATCCTATATAGCCTGCAAAACTCTAACATAGAGACAAGTTACCTTTAAGTAGTGCTCTCCACAAATCAGCTACTTTCTGTCTCACTAGTAAGCAGTACCTAAGATCAGAGGGCTTGAAAATTAAAATAAAAATTATGAAAAAAGGTCACTCATCTTCTGAAAAGGCAGAGATACCATGGATTGCAATGATAGCAATAGGCAATAACATTCTACAGTGTACTGCCTTTCCATCCGGCACAGAGGGTAGCCCTAATCTTTTGAAGTTTTTGCAAAGGTTAAAGGTGAGTCTTGTGAAGAGTGGAATGGTGTTTATGGGGCAGGGAGTCCATCAGTCTCCATTGCATCATGTTCTGCTGAGAGCATCTGACTTCTGTTTATGAGTACAGACAACTACATTGCTCAGTGGGCATTTTCAGTATTTTATAGTGTCCAAACAGTCATGGACAGAAAAATCTCAACTATAAGTGATGGTTCCTAATGGATCTGTCTAGCTTCCTGTAAGTTCTAGTGTCATTGCATGGAAACAAGAGCATATGATTTTCCATGAAAGTTAAAAAAAAGTTGCTAGTGGTTTTGTACACTTTGTGGTTGAAAAAAACCAGAAGCATAAAAACCAAGCCTTATAAAACTCTTGATTTTGTCCAGCTAACAATGTGTATAGCATCATGTATGGCTTTCTTGGGAATTCTAGGTTAAATGCAGAATTTCAGTCATTGTTTTCATATCTCACTATGGTCCAAGTTACTAGATTACCTTACTTCATCTTGTTAAGGTATGGCATTAAAGCTACATTATTAGTAAATGTATCAGCTGTGTGAGACAGATAGACTGTTCATCCTGCCAAGCAAATTAATTTTGCAGTTTGCCTCTCCAGAATAGTAGCGGTTTTGCCTGGGCCAGGTTTTTGGTAGTGGGAGGGCTACATGGGTGACTTCTTTAAAAAAATATCTGCCAGAAGCTTCCCCTGTAGCCGAAAGGACTAGGGCCAGTCAATTTTAAGATGAACGCCCCACCTGACCAAAGCCTGGCCAATTAGTGACTGAGGTAATGCCTCTGTGAATAATGTATTTGAGAATAAGAAGAAGTTGTTGGGCAGTTGCAAAGCTGCAGCAGCAACAGGGAGTGAGAATGTGAAAACATCTCTGCAGACACCAAGGTCAGTGGAGAAGGAGGGGAAGGAGGGTGCTTAGGCACTGAAAAGGCTCCCTTGTGACCTGTGGTGAGGACCATGGTGAAGCAGGTTGTCCCCCTGCAGTCCATGGAGGCCACCGGGGAGCAGAGATCCACTCGCAGCCCATGGAGGACCCCATCCTGGAGCAGGTGGATGCCTGAAGGAGGCTGTGACTCTGTGGGAAGCTCACCCTGGAGCAAGTTCCAGGCAGGACCTGGGAGTCTATGGGGAGAGAGGAGCCCACGCCAGAGCAGGTTTGCTGTCAGGACTTGTGACCCTGTGAGGGACTCAGGCTGGAACAGTCTGTCCCTGAAGGACTGTTCTCCTGGTGGATGACCCATGCTGGGACAGGGTGTGAGGAGCTGCCTCCATGGGAGGCCCCATGCTGGAGCAGTTGGTGAAGAACTGTATCCTATGGGAAGGACCCACATTGGAGAAGTTCATGAGGTATTGTCTCCAGTGGGAGGGTCCCCACACTGTTGCAGTGGGAAGTGTGAGGAGGCCTCTCTCTGAGAACAAGCATCAGCAAAGTCCATCTGTAATGAACTGACCACAACCCCCCTCCCCCATCCCCTGTGATGCTGGAGGGGAAAGAAGGAGAGTCCTGGAGAAGGGAGGGTTGGAGTTTGTTTCTCATTTCCTTGTTCTTATTGTTCATTTAATAAATCAAACCTTTTTCTCCCCAAGCTGAGAGAGTTCTGCATGTGAGGCTGAGCGATCTTCCTCTCCTTATCTTGACTCACAAACCTCTCATTATATTTCTCTCTCCTGTGTCCAGTTTAGGAGGAGGAGTGACTTGGTGGGCACCTGGCACACGGTCAGGGCAAAACCACCACAATAATATAAAAGCAAAACTTTTTATCTTCAAAACAATATATATTGTAACCTTCTGGAACATAGGCTTCCCACTCCATTGCTGACAGAGTAACGTTCCAGTTGTTAGTGACAAGAGTGATAATAACCATACACATTTCTTACTGTGTAGGCATAATTCAGGGAGGTATGCTATCATCAGAAACTGGAAGCTATTCCTCTAAACAAATCTGTTGAATGTCAGTGATGATAATTACTGTTGATTATTCACCAATTGCTAAGGCGGTCTAGATTTAGACATTCCGAAATTGGGACAGCCTGGCAATTTTTCACATGGTTGCATGCTCAGGCTAAATTTTTACTTTTTACCTTCTAACAATAACTCTTGGTAAAGAAAAAGCTAGTATTCATTAACTAAAATCTGTACTGCCTAAGCTCCACACAATTTTAGACTTACTTTACAGGCATATAGTATTTCAACTTGAAAATCAATTGAGCTCTAGGAGGCAGAGGAGGAAGTGTTGCCTAAAGCCAATTAAAATAAAGGATGTCACTTGAGAGGTGAAGTCATCTTACTTATAGAAGAGACTAGGTCTGTTTTAGACTATGTCAAATGAAAAAGGGAAGTTGTTATAATTCATTTTGCACCCTGGAAGCTATGCTGTGTGAGATCTGTTGGAAGTAATCAGCTCTTTTGTGAGACCAGATGGTACAGCTGGAAAAAGATGTCAAGCTTTCAAGCACACAGAGCATTCATTAACCGATCACATAGATGCAGCAAACTCTCAGCTAACTACGGAACAGTATTGCATGTGCGTGTAAACAGATATCCCAAATCTTTTTGAAGAATACTACTTGATCCTCACTGCTATAGTCCTCTCTTCAGGGTGTTCAGACACTCATCTAAATCTTATTAACTGAGTTTCTAGTACTGAAAGAAAGGAACATTTACTGGAAACCCGAAATGGCAGTTCATGTAAAACCTTTGAAAATGGCTATTTTTTTTCGTGTAGATTTTTTTTATGCTGTTGCATTCTTTGAATCAAAGAGCGGATCTTACTCTGTGACCACATCAGCACTACTGTCAATGAAAGGAAGAGAGGAGGAAGGAATGAGGAAGGCCACTGTGATTTTAGATCACTATGAGGCCTCAAGAGCATGGTATCTCCTCTGTCCCTCTTTTCACTGGTTGTGCAGTAAAGCTTTCTAGATGTGAGGTAAAAGTTTCAACATTTGAATGCTGGGTTGAAAGGTTGTTTCTCTTTCTTAAAAATGGCATTTTGCAAACTAATGTGATGTTTAAATTCATGAAACTTTCTTCAACAAATACAATTTAACAAATATCTATTAATGTTGTGCTAATAAATCTATTTTCTGTTAAATTGACAGTTTCAGTTGATCTGAATTATTTGAGAATTACTGTATATAACTGGACATTCTCATTAAGCATAACAGTATGAAAAGAAGCATGGTTCCAAATGGTTTGTGCCCTCAGAGAATGACTCTGATTTGGTCCCCAATATACTATTCTCCCCAGTTCCACATGTGTTGTCTCTTCCACGGCTCCTGGGATGTCTACTCTCCCCACTCCCAGCAGCAATGCACCCTCCATACAGCAGCTGTCTGGGCCTGGCTCTAAGTTACAGGAGACTTCTTAACTGATGATTCCTTCCACATCTTCCTCTGAGACGTGGGCCAATCCAGCAATAGAGGAGTAGGGAACAACTGAAATACCACTGTCTGGTCAACAGCTTCCCTATACTCCTTTGTTTCCCATTATGGAACACAACAGCTTTGTGCTGCAGAAACCTCAGGTGATGGCTCATTGTTTTGTGTTGTTAGTGCACAGAGTGACTCAGTTCCTACAAAGTAAATTAATTGGTATGATCTCAACTATCCTAGGTATGGGAACAGAGGTTTAAGCACTACTGCTGCTCCCTAGGAGACAAGACTCCTTCTTTTTTACTATTAGCTACTAATGCTACTGTTGTGGTTTGACTGACCCAGGGAGAGATGAGGAATAGAAGATGGCAGTAACCATGGTTCTCCTCACCTTGTGCTCCACAGCTCCCAGTAAGAGAAATATGTAGTTACAAGAGAAGACTGATCTGGAGATAAGTCCATTGACCTTTGTAGCTATCTGTACACAAACCTATTATAGGCACGTAGGTAATTATACGATCTCACAGGGTTACAAAAAGGTTCCGAAAAGGTTACAAAAATTTTAAGCGGCGGTAAACAAAGCAGAGGCAAGGCTTGTTTATTCCCGGCTTTGCGGCCGACTGAGGTAATCCGGGGGTTCCTGGAGCACGGGGAGTGGAAGAAAAGTGAGGAGAGCAGGCAGCTTTCGTGAGGGGGACGGTCTTGCCGGGAGGCGCAGCTGCAGCAACCGCGGGGGATTTAAACGTCCCCAGCAGAGCGCGAGCGACCAGGGAGTGACGCGGCACCCAAGACTGGCGCGGCAGTTTGCACGGCAGTTTGCGCGGCAGTTGTTTGCGCAGGCAGGGTGAACAGGGAGGACGGGCAGGGAACAACCCCGCGGCACGTTTAGAGAAGCAGAAGTCAGAGAAGTGCCCCAGCTTCAGCCTAGCGAAATGGTGAGCACTCGCCTAAGGACTAAAGCCAAGGCTCAGGTGGACGAAACCCAGGTGAAGGTCAATGTATTCACCCAGACAGAGCTGGTTAGCAGAGAAGCTTCAGTCCAGGTGGAGTGCAGGGAGAGTTTAGACTGCTTAGAGACCTATGCCCTTGAGGGAAAAATGTGTCATAGGTGCCCTCAAGTTCAAGAACTGCAGCACCTGGTGAAAGAGCTGCAGGAAACTGTGAGTAGGCTCTCTAGTATTAGAGGGGAAGAAGTGGAGAAAGATGGAGGTTTCTGCAATCAGATGCAAGCCTCCAATTAATCCAATAAGTCATGGACCCTGGTTACAAAAAAAAAAAGAAAGGCAAAGGCTCGTCTTCAAAGCCCTCCTTCCATAGTGCCCACTACAAATAAATATGAGGCACTGGCGACAAGGGACTTTGACAAGCAAGCTCCAAGAGGGGTAAAGCCACTAAACAACCCATCACCTGCAGTAGGTAATGGATATCGCAGGAAGAGGCGATGGGTGCTTGTTGTGGGTGCTCACTGCTAAGGGGCACTGAGAGGCCAATCTGTGGAGCAGGTAGGGAGTCAAGAGAGGTGTGCTGCCTGCCTGGGGCCAAGATCAGGGATGTGGCCGAGAGAGTGCCACGGCTCATCATCGATGTAGGCTACTACCCCCTGCTTGTGTTCCATGTAGTTATGAATGATGTCATGAGGCATGACATCTCCAGGATCCAGATGGATTTTAAATCCTTGGGGGAGCAGGTAAAAGGTAGAGGGATTCAGGTTATTTTCTCCTCTGTCCTGTTCACTGGTGATAAAGGAGGAGTTTGTAATGGAAAAATCAGCCAAGTGAATTCCTGGCTGAGAGGCTGGTGCTGACAGGAAGGCTTTGGGTACTTTGACAATGGATCCTTCCTTGGGGACTACAGCTTGATAGGATGGGATGGGATTCATCTCTCCTGTAAAGGCACTGGATTATTTGGGAGTAGACTAGCAAATTTAATAAGTAGGTCTTTAAACTAAGGGACTTGGGGGATGGGGGGAGAAGCAAAACAGAACAAGCTGTCCCCTCTAGCTGGGAAACAGGGCAGGACAGGGAATGCAATGACAAGTGCCCTTCATCTGCACACTGGGCTGAGATACAGAAGGCTGACCACCCTGAGAAAGAGCCAAACCAGGGAGGAAGCTCCTGCACCCGCCCAGGGGAACCTGTGTGTTTGAGTAAGCCCCTGCGCTTCCTCTACACCAATGCACGCAGCCTGGGGAATAAGCAGGAGGAACTGTAGATGTGGGTGCAGATGTGGGGCTACGACCTCATTGCAGTCACAGAGACGTGGTGGGACAGCTGCCATGGCTGGAGCACAGCCATGGAGGGTTATGTATTGTTCAGGAAAGACAGACTGATAAGGCGTGGACGTGGTGGAGTTGCTCTCTATGTGAGGGAGCAATTAATGTGTACTGAACTGTGCCTGGGTGGGGATGAGGAGTGGGTAGAGTGCTTATGGGTAAAAATTAATGGGCAGGGCAAGGCAGGTGATATTGTTGTAGGAGTTTGCTACAGGCCACCTGATCAGGAGGAGGATGTGGATGAGGCCTTCTACCAACAGCTGAGAGCTGCCTCACAATCACAGTCCCTGGTCCTCATGGGGGACTTAAACCACCCTGATATTTGCTGGGACAGCCACAGAGCCAAGCACACGCAGTCCAGGAGGTTCCTACAGATTGTTGACGACAACTTCATGTCGCAGGTGATCGAGGAACCAACAAGGAGGGGTGTGCTGCTGGACCTGGTACTGACAAATAGAGAGGGCCTGGTTGGGGATGTGAAGGTTGGAGGCAACCTCGGCTGCAGTGACCATGAGATGGTAGAGTTCAAGATCCTGTGTGGAAGGGGCAGAACACAAAGCAGGACCGTGACCCTGGATTTCAGGCGAGCCGACTTTGGCCTCTTCACAGACATACTTGGATGGATCTCATGGGATATGATTCTAGATGGTAGAACTGCCAATGAGAGATAGTCAATCTTCAAGCACCACTTCATCCAAACCCAGGATCACTGTGTCCCAGTGCACAAGAAAGGAGGAAAAGGAGGTAAGAGCCCTCCATGGCTGAGCAAGGATCTGCTGGGACAACTCGGGCAGAAAGCAGCCATCTAGGAGAGGTAAAAACAGGGGCTGGCTTCTTGGGAAGAGTATAGGAACATTGCCAGGGCGTGCAGGGGTGCAACTAGGAAGGCTAGAGTCCTTCTAGAATTAAATTTAGCCAGGGATGTTAAGGACAGCAATAAGGCATTTTTCAAGTACATCAGCAGCAGAAGGATGGCCAGGGGTAATGTGGGCCCACTGCTGAACACAGAGGGTGCCCTGGTGTCTGAGGATGCAGAGAAGGCTGAAGTACTGAATGCCTTCTTTGCTTCAGTCTTTATGGCCAAGGCTGACCCTCGGGAAGCCCAGTCTGGCAAGGATAACAGGATGGCCAGGACAGCAGAGGACTTGCCCTGGGTGGAAGAGGAAGAGGTTAAAGACTTGTTGGCCAAGCTTAAGGCTCATAAGTCAATGGGTCCTAATGGGATGCATCCTAGAGTGCTGAGGGAGTTGGCTGATGTGATTGCTAAGCCTCTCTCTATTCTTTTTGAGCAATCTTGGAGGACAGACGAGGTGCCTGAGGACTGGAGAAAGGCCAATGTCATGCCAGTCTTCAAAAAGGGCAGGAAGGATGACCCAGGAAACTACAGGCCAGTCAGCCTCATCTCCATCCCTGGAAAGGTGATGGAACACCTCATCCTGAATGTCATCACTGAACATATGAAGGATAAGATGGTTATCAGAGGGAGTGAACATGGCTTCACCAAGAGGAAATCCTATTTGACCAACCTGATAGCCTTCTATGAGTGCATAACCAGCTGGCTAGATGAGGGGAGAGCAGTGGATGTCATCTACCTTGACTTCAGCAAGGCTTTTGACACTGTCTCCTACAACTTCCTCATCAGAAAGCTCAGGCAGTGTGGCTTGGATGAGTGGATAGTGAGGTGGATCAAGAGCTGGCTGAATGACAGAGCCCAGAGGGTGGTGATCAATGGCACAGAGTCGAGTTTGAGGCCTCTGGCCAGTGGAGTTCCACAGGGGTCGATTCTGGGGCCAGTCTTGTTCAACATCTTCATCGATGACCTGGATGAGGGGACAGAGTGTACCCTCAAGCAAGTTCACTGATGACACCAAACTGGGAGGACTGGCTGATTCCCCAGAAGGCTGTGCTGCCATTCAGCGGGATCTCAACCAGCTTGAGAGTTGGGCAGAGAGGAACCTCATGTGGTTCAACAAGGGCAAGTGCAGAGTCCTGCATCTGGGAAGGAACAACCCCATGCAGCAGTACAGGCTGGGGGTTGAACTGCTGAAGAGCAGCTCTGCAGAGAGAGACCTGGGAGTCCTGATTGATAATAAACTAAATATGAGCCAGCAATGTGCCCTCATGGCCAAGAAGGCCAATAGCATCCTGGGATGCATCAAGAAGAGTGTGGCCAGCAGGTCGAGAGAGGTTCTGTTCCCAATATACTCTGCCCTGGTGAGGCCTCATCTGGAGTCCTGTGTCCAGTTCTGGGCTCCTCAGCTCAAGAGGGACAGGGAAGTGCTGGAGAGAGTCCAGCGCAGGGCCACCAAGATGATCAGGGGTATAGAACATCATTCATACGAGGAAAGACTGTGGGAACTGGGGCTGTTTAGTCTGGAGAAGACTGAGGGGAGATCTTAGTAACATTTATAAATATCTAAAGGGTGGGTGTCAGGAGGTTGGGTCATCCCTTTTTTCTATAGTAGATAGTAACAGGACAAAGGGTAATGGGATGAAGCTGGAACACAAAAAGTTCCACTTAAACATAAGAAAAAACTATTTCACTGTGAGGGTGACGGAGCCCTGGCACAGGCTGCCCAGAGGGGTTGTGGAGTCTCCTTCCTTGGAGGTCTTCAAGACTCACCTGGACATGTTCCTATGTGACCTGATCTAGGTGACCCTGCTTCTGCAGGAGGGTTGGTCTAAATGATCTCTAAAGGTCCCTTCCAACCCCTACCATTCTACCATTCTATGATTCTATGAGAAGGTTCTGTAGGAGTACCAATCCTAATGACACCCTGATGATGCAAGCCAGTGTTGTTATCCTACATTATAAGACTGGCATGGGAACACTAGGTGGCCAGCATAGAATCATCCCGTCAGTACGTACCAAGGCAGGCAACAGAACTAGTTACTCTAGCTCCAGACTAGTTTTTGACCCTCTGTCTTGTCCTTCCTATCTATATATGCCTTTCCATGTGGCTGCAACCCAGTTCTCTATTTTATTTCTTGTGATTGGTTACCTTGCACTTTGCATACCAGCTCAAGCTGACATAAAATCTTGTCATCACATGTGCCATGACATTGAATTTCCTATTTCCTCTTTATTAGAAAATGTTGAAACCTAAATCTGCAGCCCTTAGTTGCACTCAGTAAAGAAAACATGATCAAACTCACTGTTCCTAAGCTTCAACTTGATGCATCAACAATGGATTTGAATTCCAAACTGTCTAATCCAAAAGATTTTCTTTTAAGGACTACTAATATATGCCTTTCTGGCAAGTAATCATTGCTTCAGTGGAAAATAGGAAGCCCACAAATATATGCTTGGCTTCTCAGCATGACCTATTGTGGCTCACAGCCATCTGTGTTTACAGTAAGAGATCGCCCACATGCATTAGTCTGTAAACAGTATCAAAACCCAAGCTTTCTTCTTTTTTTCTCCTTTACTCTACTCTCCATCTATTGCAGGCTCAGTGTGCCTCCGTCTAGGTGTAAGTGCCTACACAGATCTTTTTTTTTTTGAAGTCTAAGCAATCTAGCAGTTCTTTGACCTAGTGTTTCAAGGATGCTGTTGTGTTATCGGCAGTTGAAGATTACTAGATTACTGCCATCAGCATTTATTAGCTGCCTCAGACCCTTTCTGGTCCTCTAGCAGTGGCTGCACATTCAAATAACTTACACATATTCAATAACAAGTCAAAATGTAAATGAGAAAAAGCCAAACCCATGAATGTCCTCAGTGTGTGGTGTGTGTTGCGGAAACTTCAGTTTCACATTTTTGTGGTTTAGCCTAGCCTCAATGAAGCACCATGACAGTCTCTTGCTTGGTGTCTCCCATCCACCTCCACCTTCGTTAGAATGGCAGAGGCCCCAGTGAAATGGGAGGAGAAAAAAATAACCAAGGATCTTGTGGATCGAGACAAGGGCAGGGAGGGCTCACTGCCAACGGTTCTGGGCAAAACAGACTCCAGTACTTGATTTAGAGGAAAGTAAGGAAAGTTTATTCTACTGCCTACAAGAAACAGAACAGAACAAAAAGCAAAAACAGAGTGGGATGAAAATTCAATCAGCACTTTAAGATCTCCTTTTCTCCATCCCTCCTTTCTTTCCGGGCTCAGCTCACTGCACTCTTCACATTCTTCCCCTGCTCCAACATGGGGTCCCTACCACAGGACACTGTCCTTAACAAACTTCTCTGATGTGTGTTCTTCCCAATAGTTGTGGCTTCTGCAAATATGAGAGCCTCCTCTGGGCATAGTCACTGCTCCTGGCACGGGGTCTTTTACTAACTGCAAACAAATCTCTGCTTCGCTACTCCTCTCCACAGGAGGCAGGAGAGTCTCAGCTCCAGCACAACTCCTCCTCTCTTCCCTCACTGACCTTGGGGTCTGCATGGTTGCTTTTCTCTCCTCCAACTCCTTGCACCACCACCAGCTGGAAAAGAAGGAAGGACAGAACAGGAAGAACCCTCCAGCTTCTTAAAAAGTGACTGTGGAGGTGCCTAATTGGCTCAGCCCTAGAAGTGGGTGTGACTCAGAGCTGGGGAGAGTTTTGAGCAACTTCTTACAGGTGTCATCTTTACAGCCCCTTCCCCATTACCAGAAACTGCTCCACACAAAACCATGACGGGCATTTGGGAACTCTCCTTTTCTCCATGTTAGCTGACTTCAGACTGTCAGCAAACTCACTGAAGCCAGGAATAGCCACAAAATTTATTCTGTGACCCACTTCTGTTTCTGCTTGACTACATATATATTTGTGAATATGATTATGCAAAAAGACTTAAAGCCCAAAGTTTTCCCATAAATGTCATTGGCAAAGAATGGAACTGAGATCAAATTAAGACTTGATATTTTTTACATGATGTTATTGAAAAGTGCACTCACATTTCAGGTAACAAACAGGAATGCATTTATGGAACTTGTGAAGCACAGCTGTTCTTACCACTTAATGGTCTTCAGGACAACGAAATTCTCATGTGCATATCTCTGTTCACAACACACTTAGTGATTGCATCTAACAAAGGTAAACTGTCTCAATACGGAAGGAAGTTCCATGGCTGTTGCAAATATGAAGAAATCCCAGTAATTCCCTGCATCATAGAACAGAAGGCTGCATGCAGCTTCTGAAGCATTTTATAGGATTGTCCTGCACTCCCAGTCACTGCACAGCTTCTTCCACTGCCAGAAGGGTGAGAATGTGAATTGCTGCTGCCATGGAAGAAGCCTGAACGAAACACAACTCTGCAGGAAGTGTTTGGAAATGCGTGCTGTGCATGCTTCTATGGGGAGCACCACACTGATTGCTGCCAGCCTGTCTTTTCTCTTTTTTTATGGTGTCTTTCATGGCCTCTGGGCATTGACTGATCTGATTTGCAGATCAAGGATCTGGACAGCACTTGGAGTCTGTTGCCTGCTTTGCCACACACTTCCTGTGTGACTTCCTTAAACTGATACATGCAATGTAACTGCTTTGTTTAAGCCTTAACTACTTACTCTTCTATAAGTGAGCATAAAGCTTTATGAATCTAATGAAATAGATACTTAATAATACTTAAAAAATGACTGAAGTGCTTGGTTAAAGAATGCAAATATACCATAAATTTTGTTCAGATGGAAGGGCATAGGATAGGCATTGACAGACAGGCAGATAGGATAGATAGGACATATCAGACACACTGTAAGAAAATTATGCTAAAGAAGTCTATGATGATTTACAACATTTTAGGTAACAACAACTTGTGCAATGGAGAATGAGAGGTTGCTTATCTTACTGGCCTTTGCAGAAAAACTGTCTTGCAGTTTTCACAAGAGTATTTGGGATGGGCAGGCCTGTATAGTAGCTAACTCACTGTGCATTCATCTCTCATGGTATCTTGTTCATGCAGCCACATTCTGAGAATGGAGTCAATGCTTCATGTGCTGGAACTGAAAAGACCCAACCTGGTTTAGTTGTGTGGTGCTGAAGTGTTTTTCTGAGTAAGGATGCTGAAGACATACTGACTTTTAAAAATCTATAAGTAAACCCATGACTTTTAAAGTGGGAAATGAGACTAGAACAGCTTGTACAAAACTGGAAAATATTCTAAATTTGACCTTAACATTTTTAAGAGTAGAAGGTGAAATAAAAAGCGAAATAATTTCTTCTTGTTAATGATTATTTTGTTCTCAGTAAAAAAAAAAAAAAAAATAAAGAATTTTTCGCTAATCAGTAAGCTAGAAACAGGTGTAGTGGTTTTGCCTGGGCCAAGTTTTTTGGTAGCAGGGAGGCTACAGGGGTGGCTTCTTTAAACAAAAAGAGTTGCCAGAATCTTCCCATATAGCTCACAGACTTTGGGCCAGTCAGTTCTAAGCTGGACCTTGCACCTGATCCAGGCCTGGCCAATTAGTGACTGAGGTAATGCCTCTGTGAATAATGTATTTGAGAATAAGAAGAAGTTGTTGGGCAGTTGCAAAGCTGCAGCAGCAACAGGGAGTGAGAATGTGAAAACATCTCTGCAGACACCAAGGTCAGTGGAGAAGGAGGGGAAGGAGGGTGCTTAGGCACTGAAAAGGCTCCCTTGTGACCTGTGGTGAGGACCATGGTGAAGCAGGTTGTCCCCCTGCAGTCCATGGAGGCCACCAGGGAGCAGAGATCCACTCGCAGCCTATGGAAGATCCCATGCCGGAGCAGGTGGATGCCTGAAGGAGGCTGTGACTCTGTGGGAAGCTCACCCTGGAGCAAGTTCCAGGCAGGACCTGGGAGTCTATGGGGAGAGAGGAGCCCACGCCAGAGCAGGTTTGCTGTCAGGACTTGTGACCCTGTGAGGGACTCAGGCTGGAACAGTCTGTCCCTGAAGGACTGTTCTCCTGGTGGATGACCCATGCTGGGACAGGGTGTGAGGAGCTGCCTCCATGGGAGGCCCCATGCTGGAGCAGTTGGTGAAGAACTGTAGCCCATGGGAAGGACCCACGCTGGAGAAGATCATGGGGGACTGTCTCCCATGGGAGGGTCCCCACAGTGAGGCAGTGGGAAGTGTGAGGAGGCCTCCCTCTGAGAAGATGTAGCGGCAAAGTCCATCTGTAATGAACTGACTGCAACCCCCTTCCCTCATCCGCTGCACATTGGAGGCGAAGGAAAGGGAGTCCTGGGAAGAGAAGGGGTGGGGGGAGGTGTTTTTAAGATGATTTTATTTCTCATCTCCCTGCGCTTATTGTGTCTTTAATAAATCAAACCTTTTTCTCCTTGAGTCTCTTTTGCCCGTGACACTAATTGCTGCTAATTCCTGAGTGATATCTCCATGCTTATCTCAACTCACAAGTTGTTTGTTATATTTCTTTCTCTCTCCTTTCCAGTTTGGGAGCCGGAGTGATTTTATGACTGAGTGGACATCAGGCTAAACCACCACAACAGGAAAAATATTATCTGTTCAGTAGTTACATTCTGCTATATCACAAAAAAACACATCATTTGTCCTCTTAGAAAATTTCCTTATTCAATTAAGAGTTATGTGTTTGTATGGAAACCAAATATTATGAAAATTCTGAGCTGTCTCTTGAAAAATATGAGCCTTTATTTTCTTGCAAAGGACTTGTTCACTGCATAACTGATAGGAATATCAAAATCACTTTGTCCCTCAAAGGATACCATGCCCTGGTAGACTTGGACAAGGACACAGTCATCAGGTTTTTTGTCAGAATACCTGTGTGCCCTAGACCATCTATTTCTGAGGTGAAAGCTTCTCTTTGTATGTTTCTGTAACTCAAACCCAGAGCATTCAGAAAGCATTTTTTTCATAGCTTGTGTATAGACTAGCAGCCCCTGCCTACGTGCTCTTTAACATGTTTGGTATTTTGCTTGTGCATGAATAGAAATTTTCTTTTGGTTATATGTGGCCAGTAACAGAAATAATTACTCGGGAAATATCTACCTTCTCTTTGATGTTTTGACGCCTCCTGGCCTTGTGCCACATAGTGCAGAGGATGTTAGTCAAGGCATAATTACTTTACAGAATTTATCTTCATTTCAAACAGAAGTAGCTATCTGAATTCCATCCTTCCAGGAGAACTTTACTGGTTTTATGACTAGAGCAAATTAAGGCACACACTTAATACACTGATTTCCTCATCAGGCTCTGCCTTTGGCCTGATTTCTGCCTAGTGCTCTGAATGTCAAAGTGAATAAATTCAATGAAGCGCAGGTAAACGGCAGGAGTAACTATGACTTTCTTAAGACAGGATCATAGTTACAACCTGGGCTCAGCTGTAGTGACCATACCTCCCTGCAATCCCGCAGGAAGCCTGCCTGAGTTGGTCACTGTCCCAGGCCTTGTAGTTAAAGCTACTTCCTCGCTATGGAACAGCCTCACCAACTGTTTAATAGTATTGTAACTTGGTAAAACAAACCTTTTTTTAAGCATGCAAGCAGTAATGCATGAGCATGCAGGAAGGCCGTCTCTCTGCCCACAAGCTAAGGCTGGGGGCAGTCGTGCAGCCATGAAGGGAGCTGTATCAACTTTGACACCCTGTAAAGTGGCTACTACCATCTGCCACAATACTAGATGAGACAGCTGCTTGTGAACGCCAAGTTCCACCCAGGCTGTCATAGTCACAACACAGAATTTCATTTGATCTAGATAATGTGTTGCATTACCATCACAAGTCATGACTCTGGCCATGACCCAAGTAGACAGGCCACTTTCATCTAACCCGGAAAAGAGACAGGTAGTCTGTCTTCTAAACTAGCCAAATGCCACATCATCTAAAGCACAATGGGAAGATTTTGATACAGAATGCATACTTTCAACTCTAATGGGGGAACATTTGAAAACTGCTGCACACCAACCTGGCGTGGAAGCATATTACTTTGGGGACAGCATCATACTAATATGCCTACTAGGCTCTTGATTAAGAGCTAGGATCAGATAGAGCCAGCATAAAGTGTGGAAAAGGTAAGCTTGGGTTTACCTTCATCTGTCTGTGCACAAAATATGTTTATTAAATTTTAATTTATAAAGTAAATAAAAGCATTTTCAAGAAATTGGTTGTCTACCTCTTGCATTTTTAGGACTTCTTAAATAACAGGTGAAGTAATTCATTAATGATAAATACAGTTAAAATTCAAAGAGAAACAAAGTAGTTGAAACCTACAGTGTTTGCACAAGTTATGAATGCATATTATTCCTTAAAAAAATATTAGTAGGAGAGTACAACATTTCACATTATTCTTAATGCATGTCATTATCTCTATTGACTATTGTGGAATTTTGGAGCCAGAAGAGTTATATTCAAGCTTCAGGGGCTCTTACTAATATACTGGACAAATGCCATGATGTACTGAACAAGGTTTATGTCCTTGTATGAGATATCTTAGCCATTTCTCTGCTAAACGTATGCGTTTAGCTGCAAAGCACAGAGACAGTCCTTATGCAATCTGTGGCAAAATCTCTTTACTGCACAGAAGGACCAACATGGCATTATAGTAGGAGCTTCTGAACATGGCAGCTGATGTGACAACAGGAAAGAAGCACACAGGACTTTGCTTTTTAGAAAAAGTACATCTAATGTTGGTATTACATCAATTATGAAGAGTTAAAAGTAAACATTAAAAAAATTTATACCCTACAGTATAAGGGGAAAGCCTTTGGGTACAATTTTGCAAATACAAATTGCTATCCTATCACTGTGACAGGATCCTCAGTGATATGATTCCCGTTTCCTTGTGGGAATGTGGATGTTATGCCTATATGACATTTCAGGTTTAGTTTAGGACATTTTTTTTGGAGGGGGAGGAAAGGGTTGCGTTCAGGCATTTTAATTCCCTGATGACTTGGCCACGTAACAACCATCTGTTCAGATGGTTCCATTCAGAACATGTTGTTTTCAGAGCAGTGAAAGAATAACAAAATGAACAGACAAAAGATGTAACATATTTTCTGGCAAACATAACTTGGAAAACTTTTTCTTAGTAAGGCAAAGAAAATTCCTGTAAGGTAAAGTTAAACCTTTTTCTGTTACAAATAGTATGTGAAGAGAAAGCACATGGAAAAGATTCAGCTACATAACATCATTTCCAAGGTGCCATTGGGTCTAGTTACTAGAGGATTTACAGGCAAACTGCTCCATTTCTTGAAGCTAATGAAAGTACCACATTGACAAAATACATTTTAGACTGTTAATAGGACCAAAAGTTTCAAAGGGAAAAAAAAATAGTTAAAACTTACCCCTATTAAACAGCTGCAACATCCTTAAAGATTTATTTAACAAGAAGTTCTGTAAGAAGATGTAATCAGTCATTCACAATATGCCATGCAAAAATCAAGCATCATGTTAGTATCAGTAGAAAATAAAATATATTAATGTATTTTGTTTTCTAATTGTTTTCTAAAAAAATGTAACTTAGTGTGGTCTTTTATATTTTAAAAAAAAGAAAAACAAAAAAGGAGGATTGGATAGTAACAGTTGCAGAGGTTATTTTTGACCTTTATTATTCTATAATTCTCTAAAATATGCTCTTTGCCAAAAGGCTGGGAGAAGGAACGTTGAAATAATTCCCAAGAAAATAAATAGGATTAATTGTAAGGGTAAACAGGAAGAATTTTAGTGATAAGACTGGGAGAAGTACAGAGAATATATTTCTTGCTGAAATAGCAGGAAACTTCTTAGCTGCAAAAGAGAGAAGGGAAGAAAACTGCCAAGAGACAAAACATAGCATATCAAGATGAAGCAATGTACCATGTGCTGTAGGATAGGAAAGGGTTAATCATCTGGCTTGATAGAAGCTGTTACAGGTGGGGACCCTTAAGGACCTGCTAGAAAGTGTCCTTGGTTGGGTAAATAAGCAGGGGAGGTGATATATGGAAAGAAACAAAACTTGAGCTTTTAAAAAACAAAAAAAAAGGAAAAAGAAAGGAAAAAGAGGGAGGAAGATGGGATGGGATGAGACTGAATGTCAGAGATTGGTATGCTATGTGTATGTATGTTGAGAAGAGAGAATGCTGATAAGTAAAGGTATCAAGAGGAGGAGGAGGAGTTTCAGTATGCTTCCACATGTTGTGAAGTATCAGGTAGGTCTTTGGCTTTGTTATCTAGAATCGCAGAAAGTTGGATGACCCTTAAACCTTCTAAGAGATATTAAATGCTATGGTGGTTTGTTGCTGGGCGAGGTTTTTTGTTTATCTTGTTTTGCTTATTGTTTTCTTTACTCTGCATGGCTTACTGATTTTCTAACGTAATATTCTATCAAGTTTGACTCAACACCTGATACTTGGCTTGAAGGTCTGTATGTGGTGTATTACGTGTTCTCTGCCAAGGCACGTGTATAATGCCGTATAAGCATTGTGCTCTAACCTTGAGTCTGGCTGTGCTTTCAGCTGTGGGTGGATCAGGTGGCTTCCTAAGGTCACTTCAAACCTCAAGTACACTCTCACTTACTTCATTACACTGTTGTGAAAAGTTGTGCGCTGGCTGTGGAGATATCCAGTTTAAGTTGTTTCAGCCTAAGAAAAGCTTGGCTCCATCAGGCACAGGAAAGAAGTGGTATATAAATGTTGGGGAGTATGCCTGTTTCTTGAGCTAAAAAATTCAACTTCTCATTCTGAGTGACCTCTTTTAGGATTTTCCCTTAAGAAGGCGATAAGGGGATACACAGAATAATCAAAATATAACAGTTAGAGGTGGCACCTGTAGAAGTGTTGCTAGAAATTAATATGCAAAATAATGTTTGTGTAGATACATTGGTAAGAAGCACTAGAAGCTGACTGAAAGCTAGGTGCATTAATTGCTTTATGCCTTCACTGAGGATCACGTATACAGTCCTTCTTAAGTACATGAAAATGAGTCACATGTTAACTGAGGTAAACCACCATACCTTGTCCAAAGTTCATTACTGTCCTTTCCCTGGCTTTGGGAAAGAGGCAGGGCTTCTCTGAGTAGAAGGAGCTTTCTTAGAGATACTGTTCAAGATCCTGTTTACACTGAAACATCTGGTAACTCCCCTCTTCTAGTCCTGGGCACATGAACTAGTAGTTCTGTTTATCTTTTCACCACAACAATATCTACTACCAGCTGGTATGGTGATCAAAGGGAAATATAGCTGTCCAACTGAAAGAAAGAGTGTCTCTACAGAAGATGGCTGCCACTTCTAGTAGGGAAGTATGATCTGGGAGCTTGAAACCACTGTAGCTCTCTAAAAGTGCCTAACAGGAGGTAAAACTCCAAGAATTTAAATAAGAATGCTGCTTTGATATGTTTTTCAAAGAAATAATGTCTCGGTGCTTCACTTCCAAATAAAATTCTTCAGAGGTCTAACAAACAGCATTTACAGGAAGCAGCTTACTGCGGGTAGAAAACGTTCACTCCTACCTGTAGCAGTGCAGTACTTTAAGCTTTATCTGATGTTCATATCTGTAGTTTCTGCAGTACATGAGTAATACGCTGTGCCACAATACCTCCTCCGTGCATGCTATGAGGTGTCTTGGAGAGGCTGCTTTCTTTAAAGGCATATGCTGGTGGCTGGTTCTGTTCCTTATGAACTACTCCAGGACCTATTTGAGGACACTGACTTTCCTTTTTTAGTACCTGAACTGTTGCATTTACTTTGCTAGGTGGGCTGCTCTGCAGTTTAGTGAGCTGTCATTACAGCTGGGTGTGGGAAAACAGCTGCTGAGACCAAGAATTCATATTTGTAGAGACTAAGGTAAAACCTGAGACTTGTGTTGTATGGCTGGATAGTGGCAAGTGACTCTGTGCAGGAAGTGGGTAGTTGACAAGAAAATAATCTTATAATCAATCTTATCCTTCTCATATAACTACATGTATGCATCAATGCAGTTTCATGTGTTTTAACTCTAAAAGAGATTACTGCTGTTGCTATAGTAATCTCTGAAATACTGTTTGTAAGACACAGACTAGCTCAGCTTGCGGGAAGAAACAATATTTTGGTCCATGTCAAGAAGAGGTGTTGCTTCATCTGGCAAAATTAGTGCTGGCTAAAGAAAATTAATTGCCTAGAAGTTACAGCATGGCTATTACAATCCATAAGGAAATATACCCTCATCTTTTTTTGTCTCATGGCTGTTACATCTTGCTTTTGTTACAGGCTTTCTTGTGAATGCATATCTCTGCTAAGTTACTGCAAAAAAAAAAAAATCTTTTTTGCTTAGCTGTCTTTTAACTCAGTTCATCAGTAAGAAATTTCTGTCTCAGTCATGAAAAGTATTCCTCAAATATGATGATTCTTACTCTCCCAGCAAATCTTTCACAGTGTATTTATGAGGGTAGAGTTACATGCAGTTTGTAGTGCCAAGGGTACTCATTGCTCTAAAAGGCAATGAAACCTCTAAAAGGTTTATGAAACAGTACTTCTGTAACCAGGTGGGACTTGTTTTCTATGTCGCTCACTTGCCTTACCTCCATCAGGAAATCTGCTAATTCTTTAATGACTGTTACCTACAGTTCTTCTGTTTGGGTGAGTCTCAGTGTAAGGCAACTGGAAAGTAGCTGCAGGAGTGCTAAGGCTAAGTGTGCCTATTCTCAAAGACTATTTTTTAGTCTTCAAAGAAACTAGATCAGTACTAAGTGTTTATACTGAAGCTGGTTTTATTCTTCTATATTATGCCATCATGAAGGGCAGAATAGAACTTTTCAGCCTTGTTAGATCTGTATTTGATTACAGAAGCTCTTTTCCCTCATTGTCCCATGAATCCTTATAATAATAAAAATTCCCAGTGAATAGCTTCACTGCAGAAGGAAAACACTAGCAGAGCTATCAAATATCCAGGTAAGGTTAACAAAGCTGCATGCAGATGCTGGCTCTGAAGATGTGGGGAAAATGTACGCAGGCTTTTCCTGAGTAGGAATTCTATACAGATCTGCCAGCCAGAAATGAACAGCTTCTCAGAGTCTTGTCTCCTTTGTCAGATATCAGCAAAATCCTTTCAACACATCCACTGGAATAGTCTCTGAAAGATTAGTAATCTGCTCATAATCTTCCTAATTCCTGCTGCAAAGGTACCTACATTCAAATGGATAGAAACTAGAGCTGGCTGGAAACTGCAGCAGGCTTATTTCCTCAGAGGAGTAAGACTAATGTTCCTTCAGAAGTTGTGGGTATTGTTTCCTTTAGCTTTTTACAAAAGGGGAACTGTAAGAGGAATGTGAATTTGCAAGGCTTTTTTTGAATGCTTATATTTCAAGGGAGAGAGGAAAGAATGATCAAACCCAATCAAAGGATTGGCTTTGAGATGCCCTTTTGAGTATCATTAGGATGACTCAGATGGGAGCATGCCCTGGGGCAGGAAGCCTGTCAAAGACCAAGCAAAATTCAGTAGTGGCTCTGCCATTTACAAGGCTTGTACTCAAACTTCAGTAACAATTTTCCTGCCTTAGCTACCTGGATCAGGAATTATATGATGTAGTTATTTCCACCATGATTATTATAGTGTGCATCTTTGTTATGACCAGAGAGAGGTCACTGATAGACGGAGCCTTAAATCCACCCAAAAGAGTATAAATGAGCTAAAAGACTTAGTGGAAAGGAAACAATACAGCAAAATAAATGAAGTGAAACTATCAAGAACTAATCAGGACAAAGTGGTGTTGAACTAGACCTTGGTCTTGAACCTGCGGAGTATATTAAGTGAACCTCTGACTCATGTAGTTACATTTCTATGCCTAAATTAACTACCTGTGACTACAAACCCTGCACCTTGGTGTGATTTCCCCAACCTAAGTCTAAAAGTGATGATGCTATAGTCCATTAACAGTGTCTACAAGAATGTGAGGACTGGGCTAATTTTTTACTCTCTGTAAGCAGAGCTGGTGGCGCATGACTGCGTGGCTCCTGGAGAATGGTGTAATTGGTGGTCGTACTGAAAGACTATGTTTCTAGAGCTTGGTGACCTTATGAGTTAGTTATCCTACTTGTATCTTATGTACCCTACAGTATTCCACTATAGACTAATACAGGTTAAAAACTATTCTTGAAATGGAAGTGGTCTGCTGCTCTAAGCAAAAAGGAATTGCCTTTGGTTCTAAAAAACAGGAAGCAAGTCAGGTCTTAGTAGAGGATGACAACTTGTGGAATTATTGTGAACAGTATAAAATTCTGATGTAATGATGTAGAAGTTTCAGGTGGAGCTGTGTGGGCAGACATGACTGTGCTGGAAGTCAAATACAAAGCATGTATGGGCCTGTCTACTAGTATGTGTCATGTGCTTCAGCTTAGTGCTGGAGAGGTATATTAATATTGGTGGAGTACCTTCCAACAAGTTGCCAGTGAAGAAACAGACTCAACTGCAACAGGAGTATGGGAGAAAACCGTGCCTATGACACCTTAACTGAGAAGACTGCAATCTTGCAGGACAGATGAACATATTCAAGTTAGGTTCCCCTCCCCCTTTTTACTTAGTTTGGCTGTGTAAAAACAGCAGAGTGGATGCAGCAGTACAGCCTATGTAAGTCTAATGGGGACATCAAACTTGCTAGCCTACTCTGTACTTCTGTTTCCTTTTAGACTGAAGGACCTTGCTTATCTCTACACCATAATCCCCAAAGTTGCAAAAAGCTCTTAAGCCTCTACCTGCTGGTTAGCTGAATCCTTCAGTTGGCTGTTTCCCTTCACCTGTCCCTCGTTCTGACCAAAGCTAACGTGTCAAAACTATATATGCTTTTTAACAGGGGCTGTGACTGAGTAGGAAGCAAAGATAGGTGTGATGCCACCAACTTGCTAGTAGAACTCGACCTCAGCTGGCAGAATGGGGAAATCTGTAAATTTTTAGCAAAAGTACAATGATACTGGGAACTACCAACAGGATAAGGCAGCATGTCGGAATCTCTAACAGTCCTTCTCCGAGACCTAGCTGCTTTGCAAACTTTCTTCTCCAGTGGTGATGATGCAGCTCTTCCTGAGCCTGGACACAAGGTGCTGAAGAGCTGTCAGTGCAAGTTTCTCCAAAGACTTCAGGTAGTGAATAACATGGAGCAGACTGACAACAACAGACTCATGGGGTGGTCTGCTGGTGTGCTGTGCTGCCCTGTCTGAGGTCCCTTCAGGTGGGCTCCAAAGCCGCCACAAGCATCACAACTCGCACTTGCCTGCCTTCCCCGTCAGTAAGGAGGCCAGTAGTGCTCAGCAAAGAACACCTGTCTGGCAGTGTGGCCTCATGTACTGGCAGAGCTCAGGTGGCCGAGGGGGTGCTGCAGAGGTACTGATGGAACGTAGGAGGGCTGCAGCAGCTTCACAACACTCCGGCTGTCCAGGGTGGTGCGGGACCACGGCCTCACGACGGAAGAAGGCCCCAGCTGGAAGTAAAGACGACGCTTCGCTCGCCCCAAAGGCCGAACCGGCCAACCTCGTCCTCCAGCCGATCCACCCAAAAGGCCATACCGGGGCCGGCGCCGCAGCACCTGTTTGCCGCCACGCAGGGCGCCGCCTCACGGCACCGCTGCGGACCCAGGGGCGGCCAAAGCGCGGCGCCACCGGCAGGGCTCGCCTGGCAGGGGCGGGGCCTCGGATGCAAATGAGGGGGCGCGGCCGCCGGAGTTGTAAGGCGGCCGGCCCGGGGAGGAGGTGGCGAGAGCGGCTTCGTGCGGACGAGGCGGGCGACCTGGCCGGGGGCCGGACTGGGCCGAGCGGAGCAGGGGCGGCCGGGAAGTGCGGGAGGCGGGGACGGCCGCCGGGCTGTGGAGAGCGGGACGGAGCTCGGCGACCGCAGTCATCCCGGTGCGTCGGGCAGCGGAGCGGGAACATGGCGAGCGTAGGAAACGGCACGGAGGAGAGTGGCGGCGGCGAAGAGGTAACGGCGAGAGGGCTCCGGGCGTTCGGGCAGCGGTCAGTCGTCCTCTGCCGGCGCGACGGCCGGGGAAGGCGCGGGCGGGGACCTCGCTCGGCTCCACTGGCATCCCAATCGCCCACTTGACCCTTGCCGCTGTACTGGGGCCAGGCGGACGGGCAGCCGGCTCGTCCTGGGGCAGGCCCGGCCTCCAGCGATGCCCGGAGCCGCCGGGAGTTGGGGGAAAGTTGTCTCGGCGGCGGAGCCGCGCGCAGCCGTTTCCTGCCGCTCGCCTTTGGTTTTATGTTTTTCTTTTAAGTATTTGCCCCCGGTCCGCGTCAGCGCCGCGCTCCTCCGCTGCTCCCCGCGAGTTTCCGCGTCTCCCTGCGCAGCGCCTTGCTCTCCGCGGCGGCAGGCGCTCGCCCCCCGCGTCTGCCGCGCATCGCCGCGGTTACTGCGCGGCCGAAGGTTCGACGCAGCTGCGCCGTGGGGATGTGCTGGGTGATAGAGTCGGGTCCCACGGAAAGCGTGACCGTCCGGATCGTCGTGGAGGGATCGGTGCTTCCTCCGTGGGCCCCGCGTGTGCGAGGACTTCCTTGGGCGGATCGGGCAGTTTTTTTGTGCATGGGAAGTGAAGTGGGCAGAGCTGTAGTTGATGTGAGATACGGTATAAACCAGAGTTTATAATTTCACCGTTGTTTTTTAGTTAAAGGTCCCTTAAGGGACCCAAGCAGAAATCCTTTAAAATGACCACCTGAACTTTCAGAGTTCTTTGCACTCTCTCGATCCAGAAAAACGCAATTGCAGGATTTGTCGACAGTGCGTCTTGAAAAGCCGGTAGTAGTAAGGGATGTCCGAGACTAGTTTTTTGTAAAAGGTACTGCAGAACTGAGATAGTTTTGTCTAGAGGGTGTTTTTAAATGCAGGAGATCACAGTTTTGGCATGCACATGTGGGGAGTATTACCTCGATTGCTGACCGTACAGCCTAAAAGGAATGATTGTAGCATTGCATGTATTCAGCAGCTTCCTCAAAAAGAGTTGTAAGGCATGTCTTTGACAAAACTGAAGAAAACTTATGAAACGTACAGTTATGTAATAGGTGGAACGTTTCTTATGTTCTTTGGTTCTTTTAAAAATGATTTTTAGATTTCTGTATTATTTTGATTTTATTTTTATTATTTTATTCTTTCACTTTGTATTTGGTGGATGTTTTTTGTTTGTTTTTTTTAAACCTTGTTAAGACGAATTTTGAAAAGTGATATGTAACCAATGTAACCAATGCCCTGTATCTTTCTGAGGCAAGGCAGTGTTTCATACAAAAGTAACTGACAAATGTCCATAAAGGACTACTTGAGATGCTGTGTAGTTTGATTGAATCCTCATATTTTGTATTTGGCAGTTGCAGAAGCCATTTTTGGAAGAGATGTTAAAAACCAGCTTGTTCTTTTTCTTGATTGGAAGGTGGAGATATATAGTAGTCTGTATTTCAGAGCCTGCTATAAAAGTCACTACTTCCTGAGGTTATAGTTTGAAGACATAATGTGAAGAGGATGTGAAATGTTTAAGTCTCATTGTATACTGGAGTGAATCACTGAAAACTCATACAGTGATTTCTGTGCAACTGAGTTTTACTTCTGATATAAAAAGTAGTTATCAGTAAGAACAAGTTATTAACAGACTCTTGCTGCTCTCAGTAAGCAAGTAGTTGGAGTGCACAATTATTAAAACATATATTTAGTAATTTATTTGTAGCCTAGCTGCCATGTGAACAGTAGGGAAGAATATTCCTCACTGAATTTGTCTTTGAGTAAATTTTTTTCCTTAAGAGGAAGCTGCCGCACAAATAAATGGAAAGGTAGGCATAAAAGCACCTGGAAGGATCTTTATTTGAGCAACAGTCTGCAAAAAGTGTAGAGCTTTCCCCAGATGAGCTTGAAAGACCTCAAGCTCTTTGCAGAGACTTATACTTCATTCTCCAGTGTCTGAAACAAGCCAAAACAGGTAATGGAGCGAATGCATGAGCTTTTTCTGGTGGGATTCCAGAGTTCAGGGTGGGTGGGCAAACAGTAGCTTAATACTGGAGAAAATCATGACTTCTGTAACAGAAGTTGTGTAGAATGCTGTAGGCTGCCTTTTCCTACAGGCTCACTCCAATCTCCTTATTAATGCGCTAGTTGTGATTTCAGTACCTCATGCACCAGACAGCTGTTTAAGCGTCCTAGCTTTTTTTTTTTTAAGTGTTTGCAGTGGTTATGATATTGTGAAATTGGAGTTGGGGAATGTTATCGGTAGTTTTGCTCTTAAAAGCTGTGTACATCTAAATGTTGTTTATGTGGAATGTGACACATAGGAACTCTGCTTCCCAATTATAAGTGTACATACTTGGTGCTATATGAACATAGCTTTGAGTGTAGAATTTTGCTTTGCAGGGTCTTGTGAATACTCCTTCATTCCTGAAGCTTTGAAGAAGAATATATTAACCTAAACCTTGAAGTTGTTTCCTACTTACCTCTGCTTCTGAAGTCCAAGCTTAAGGCAGCAGGTAGCTGTCCTCTGCTGTGAGCACTGGTGAATACAATTTCTGGTTTTCCTTAAGCTTCTTGCAGCTCAAGGAAGTGCCAGATACTGTGTTTATATCTTTTTTTTTTTTTTTTTTTTTTTTTTTTTTGTGGATTTATGCCTCATTGTCCTGCAGCTGTGGCTTTCCAATGGGCATGGCGAGGAAGTGGTATGAAGTATAAATAAGTCTTTACTTTTTTTCCCCAGCTAATGCAAAATTGTAAGTCTGGTGTGGTGTTGTGTTTGTTTTGTTTTTAACACACACACCACCCCCGCACCCTCCACCCCTTTCACTGGATAGGAATTGGAGACCTAAGCCTAAGAGGCTGTATTAATGAGTTAGTGTTATAGATGTGTTCATCTGGGAAAATAAATGGTTACTAAACTCAAGACTTTCCAGTACAGTATTCCTTCTCAGATGTTAGAAAGCTTATGACCATCCTCTGCTAGGAGTCAGTGTCCTGGATGCTATGTGATCAGAGTGAAAGTGCCCACTTGAGGTGTGCCCAGTTTTCAGCTCAGAATGTGATATGCCATTGGCACTTAACTATGTGGCACTAAGTTCATGTACTAGAAGTACTCACATGAGTATTCTTTTGGAACAAGTTGTAAATCTGGGACAGATAGGCTTAACTTTAAGGGCAAAATAACATTCCTAGCTACTGTGGAATCTTCAAGGAAAACTTTAAGCCTTCTCCCCACCCCCCCACTGTCTGAAGATTACTTAAAATAGTGGGCCAGATCTGCTTCCCTTTAAGTTCACTCTGTGCTGCCCTGGTTTTTCAAAGTCTTAAAGCCAGCTTAATTGGTTACTTGGGGATTCCCTGTCCATTAAAAAAACCAAACCAACAAACAAAACAACAAACTCAAGCTTGGCCTTCCTATGTGTGAGAATTGTGGCCACACAGAGAAGGTCATGGTCACCAAGTATTGGATTGCTAAAAAAATGGCTTGTTTGGCCACAGTCAGCCAGCCTAAGGATTATAGACAGATTTGAAAGTGATTTGTTGACCTTGCTGTGGTTAACTCTTAAGGCTTGTATTAAGGACAGCTTGGCCAATTCTGATAATCTGTGCCTCACCTCTAAACTAACTTTTTAAGGAAAATGTAGGTAATCAAGGTCTGATGATGCATGCTGTACTCTCTTGAGCTGCCCAAGCAAGGATGAACACTGTATAGGCTAGCTTTGTCAGCCTAGACAGCTTATCTTCAGAGCTACTTCCAAAATGAAACCAGCATCATCTTTAAATCAAAAGCTGTTTAGCACTGGTTAGTACTCTAAGTACTCAAGCTCTTCATCTACAGCTACAGATGAACTCACTAGTGATGTGCTTCTTTCCATGATTAGCTTAATGTAGTAATTTAGAGTAAATTATAGAAGTCTTCAGCACTGTCCATTTTGTCTCGTATTTACACTGAGGACTCTTTACTAGTTTTCTTTGATAATTCCAGAAGAAGAGTCTTGGTAGTGAGAAATGTTGGTAGCTATGCTTCCCCAAAGACTTTAAGAAGCTGAAAAAAAGCCACTATGGCACCTTTTTCACCTTAAAATGTGAACACTACGTTAGGAATCGGTAATGAGGGCACTTCCTCTCATAAGGGATGATTATTATTAAAATACAATAACCTGATATACCTCTTTAAGAAATAAATCTTGCTCAAGTGAAGAACATAAAATTTGAACTCCTTTTGTCAGTTTGTCCCTACAGATAGCTCATACTTTTCCTGTTCCTGTTTTGGCCTCTGCTTCTGTCAGATGACATCTTTACTGAAGGTGAGGGACAACTATCCCAACAGCACGAATGGGGAAAAAGACCATGGGAAAACTCAGCATGACGAGTAATTTCTTTTTTGTTAAGTAAAATCAGGTTGATTTTTCTGCTTCTGACATTTTAAGGTTCTTTATTTCAAATAAAGCTTTGTTTTACCTGTGGATGTACCTATTGAGAGGTATTATTCTTCTTTAAGTCCACTTACTCAAGATAAGTATGTGTGTGCTAGTTTTATATTATTTATATTGCTTTGAGATGACTAGTTTTTATTATTCACATTTTTCCATTTCTTAGTTGGTTTTCTAGAGCATGCTTCATTCATCCATTTGAGCCCATTGCTTGATTGTGACCAAGTTTAAAAGCACTGTAGTTTAAAAACAAGTGTGGCTTAGGTCTATATTGATTTTGTTGATTGAGGGGAAACGCAAGTGTGTTACATGTTCCAATTAAAACTTTCTTATTTAGTGTTCACTTTGGTTAATCGGTGTTCTTCCTCAGAGTAAGGGACAAAAGATACAGGGAATATGGGAAAAGGTGCCGTTACTGAGGAAAGCACCACATGTCTCTCAGGGAGGCAGAGCTGACAGATAGCGTTCGGGGAGAGCTAAGTACCTATTAAGTGAATTTGTTATTATTTGATCAATTTCTCTTTCCTATGTATTTTCTTTTGTTTTGGAGGGGTGCTGGGGTCAGTTGAGGTTACAATATTTATTTTGATCGGGGGAAAACAGTATAGCAAAAAGGAAGATAGCTTTTTTCTTTAAGGTTTTGATTTTTCTTTCTATATTGAACTGCTGCTATTCTGTTGTGGGAAGTAAATCCAACATTTTTTAGTGAATCCTTTACTTTGAACAGTGGAAGTTGCTGTCCTTACAGGTATAGCTGTCTCTCGGTTGTAGATGTAAGCTTGCCATCTACTGTATGGAAAGACAGTTCTACTTCATACATAAAGGGGGATAGTTTGCTTATTGTTTTCATGGTTTAGGCCCGCCTGGGAAAAAAGGACCACAATCATTTGATCGACTGTAAGTACCAAGGGTCTCTGGAACTCCCAAAGGATAGGGAGGGCTCAATGGCCACTTATGGTCCAAGGCAAAACCAGATAAGACTACTCCACTTGAGGAAGAAAATGGAAATTAATGTAATCTACCACCAACCAAAACCATAAAACCCCAAAACATAGCAAACAGAAAACAACAGAGTGATACAGTGATAAAGAGCACTTTCAGCCCTTTAGGACCACTTTCTCCCCACCCCTCCCTCTTCCCAGGCTCAGAGCCCTGGTCCCAAGGTCTTTACCTCCTCCCCCTGCTTGAATGTCTCAGGGGGACAGGAAATGAAGGTTTCAGTGAGTCCTTTCCAGATAGCTCCTACTGCTTGTCTCACCTCAGGGCACGCATATATCTCCCTGCCCCAGCACACAGTCCCTCACAGGCTGGGCAGCCCTGCAAGGGCCACTGATGTGCGTTCATCCTGAGGGCTGCAGGTCCTCTCTGCCTCTTGTGTGGATATGCTCTGTGGCCCAGAGGCTCTCCATGACCTGCGCCATGGCCACCTCCTAACACAGTCTCTCGCCTGTCCGGGCGTGCTCAGCTGGAGCTGCTGGTGGCTCAGCTCTGCCTTTGCCCTGCATGGGTTGCAAGGGTACAGCCTGTGTTCTCACCACGGGTTGCAGAGGGGTCTCTGTTCTGGTTCAATTCTCCTTCTTCCTTCCTCCTCCTTTGACTGTGGGGTCTGCGTTGTCACCTTTGTCTTGTACCACCCCTTAACCTCTTCCAGCTCAGATTTTCCTTCTTAAATAGTAATCACAGAGGTGCCAGATTGGCCTGTCTGGGCTGGAGGTGGGTCCACCTCAGAGCTGGGGTATGTTTTGAGAACTTTTTACTGGGACCAGCACTGCAGCTCTCTCCCTCTGTGACCAAGCAAAAGCAGTTTCACACAAACGTACGACAGTTGTTAAGTTCCAGTAAATTTGTATAAGAATTATGGCTTTCTGGAAGCATGTTTGGTTCTGCAAATGTGTGTTCTTCCTTGGTTGATATTTTAATGTCAATATGCTTGGAATAAACTTCTAGGCCTGTGTCATGGTTTGTTATAATAGACTTCTCTGGTAAGGGGGAAGGGGCTGTAAAAATGGCTCCTGTAAGAAGTTGCTCGCAACTCTTCCCCAGCTCTGAGCCAAACCCACTTCTGGGGCTGAGCCAATTAGACGCCTACACGATCACTTTTTAAGAAGAAGCCGGAAGAGGAGGTTTCTTCCTCCATCTTCATCCATCTTTTTTTTTTCTTCTTCTTCTGCCCCTTCTTTTCCTTCTGGCTGATGGTGGTGCAAGGAGTAGGAACAGTGCGAGAAACAACCATGCAGACTCCAAGGTCAGTGATGACAGAGAGGAGGAGGTGTGCTGGAGCAGAGACTCCCCTGCATTCTATGGAGAGAACTGCTGAAGCTGAGATTTATTTTCATTTCTTTAAAGACCCTGTATCAGTGGTAGATAATCATTTTGCTAAAGCGGGCCCCGGACCAGGGGCAGCAATTCACTTCATTAAAGGCGCCGAGCCAGGGACAGTGACTATGGCCGAAGGAGGCCGTGTCCCGTGGGAGGGACCCAATCACTTCACTACAGACCCCGAGCCAGGGGCAGTGATTTTCTTCTTTAAAACTATGGCCGGAAGAGGCCGTGTCTCGAAGGAGGGATTCTTTATCACTATGGCCAGAGCAGGCCGTATCCTGAGGAAGGGACCCAATATCCACAGCTGTAACTGTGGGGAGGAATCCACAACAAAGCAGCTCATTAAACTTATGCCCAGAAGAGGCCTTGTCCCGAGAGAGGGACCCTGTAACTGCAGAAACTGCAACTGGGGCAAAGAATCCAAGCCAGAGATATTCACCAAGGACTGCATCCCGTGTGAGGGACCCTGTATCGGCAGAAGCCACAGCTGTTGGGAACAACCCACACCAGAGGAGTTCATTAAGGACTGTGTCCCAGGGGAGGAACCCCGTGTTGGAGCAGGGGAAGAATGCCAGGAGTCTTCTTCTGAGAAGACAGAAGCGGCAGAGCCCATGTGTGAGAGACTGACCACATCCCCCACTCCCTGCCCCCCTGAGCCGCTGAGGGGAGAGGAGGTAGAGATCTGGGGAGCAGTGAGCTGGGCCTGGGAAGAAAGGAGGGTTGGGGGAGGGAGATCTTAAAGTGCTGGGTGTAATTTTCTCATCATCCTACTCCCTTTTTGCTTTTATTCCATTCTGTTTCTTGTAGAATAAACTTTTCTACTTTTAAGTTGAGTACTGGAGTCTGTTTTGCCTGGAACTGTAACTGGCAGTGAGCCCTCCCTGCCCTTGTCTTAATCCAAAACAACCTTGCTTATGTTTTTACTCCCATTTCACTGGGGCCTCCGCCATCCTAACAAGGGTGGGGGTGCATGGGAGCACCGAGCGAGAGACTGTTGTGGTGCTGCTGTGCTAGCTGGGCCAAACCATGACAGCCTGATGGACTGGTTGGAATTGCTAGATATCAGTGACTTGGGTAAAGGTTCTTGTTGGGCTCTTGGCAAAGAGGTTGCATGTTGAAAGAGAAGAGGTACTGTACTGCTTCTTGGCAGACCACACATTGTGTGTTCACATGAACCAGGATGACTCAACGTGAGTAGATGATAGGGATGTTTGATCTTATGCTTCCGGTCTTGTTAAGTAAGTCTCTTGTAGCTTGCCTAACTGAAGGACTTGCAATAGCAAGCGAAGTTTCAAGTAAGTAGTAGGGCTTTCTCTTCCTGTATCACACCTGCACAGAAGGTAGAGGTAAGATACGGTTGCTGGTGACAGGCTGGCAGAAATACAGCTGGAAAGACCACATCCATCTTATGGACAATGGTTGTCACACATGCAGTTTCTTCTCCGTTAACAGAAACAATGTTATACTTGAGGGAGCAGAAATGGTGGATCACTGCTCTCAATTCGAAGAGGAGAATCTATGCTGCTGTTGTTGATGTGTGTTCTGACTAGAGTCTGAACGTGTCTGAGACCCTTGTGCCATAGCTGGTCAGATGTCTGCACAGATGGTAAAAAATGTAAAAATTGGTGTGTGCAAGCCTTCTGTTTTCCTAAGCCCTCATGGGTTCAGAAAACAATTCAAATAAGTTGATAGTAAGTGTCACAGACCTGTGGACTTATACCAAAACACCAGGCTCTAAAAGTAATATTTTCTTATTAAGCAAGTCAAGACTTGTCTGTCATCATTGCAGTGCATTAAGGCAAGATAATCTAGTATGTGGGCCTTAGTAGCAGTGATATTTTTTTTATTATGATGTGATGAGCGTGTCTTGCTTTTGTTCCACCTCTATTATGCATTCCCTGTGCAGTAAAGTAGTAAATAAACTTTTCAAGCTAGTTGGACTGTGCAGCACTGCTTTGATTTCTTCTTTTCCTCGGGAGCCAGCATCACTCACTATCTTGGTCTCCAGAAATCCTCATATTGGAGGATACATAACAGCAATCTATCATGGAAACAGGAGGTTTGGAGGAAACCTGTTTCTGAAGACAGTAATTTCCGTGTCTGACACCTATTGGCAGTACTGATTGTTCTAAGAAGCATAGTGTTTAGTAAGTGAGTTTAATAATATTTTTTTGTAATGAGGAGTAGGTGGCTAAAATAAAGAAGTACTCCTCAGCTTTAGTTGAGGGAAGTGCGATTATAAAGGTAGAATATGTCACTCTGTCTTTTATTTTCACCAAGAAATAATGGTCTAGGAAGAGGATGTTTTATCGGGGTTCTCTTCCTTAGGATTGTTGACACCAAGTGCAATGGGACAGCTAGCTAAACTTGCACTATCAGTCGTGTTTCATTTTGTTTTGCCTTTTCTGCAGACTTGGTAAGCTTCTGGGGCTGGAGCAACTTTACCTTTTTTTCATTTAATTTTTTTTTTTTTTTTTTTTACAGTGAAGTAATTCACTGCTAAATGACTTTGGTTCTGTGGCAAAACCTGAACTTGCTGCTGAAAATACTGTGAAGGTGTAGAATTACCAGTTACACAGAATCACAGTTGTGGATTTGGTAAAGGGGCTTTTTAGATGAGGTGAGCTTGTGCACATCTTTAGGGTTTTCGTAGTTCTCCTGGCCAGAAGATGCTGAAGAAACATCTGCAAAACTGAAATATTCCATGGTCTCTACAGAACATTTCCACTTTCATTTAAGGAAACAATAATTTGTCATGAAAACAGGTGAAACTAATGACTTTGAGAAGAGTCATGGTAGGTAATGTGGTTTAAATGCTCTTTGTCTTTTTTTGTAACTTTTTAAAAATTTTCATTTTTTTCATAAACTGTAGCATAACTGAATACTTTATGAAGTACAATTTGTTAGAGCAGGGAAAATATTTTGAAGAGTGATCCTATTCACTCCACTGAAGGAGAATGGGTAAGGTGGAGTAGAGGGCGTTTGATCTCTTTTCATCTAATCATTATATTATTATATCTTTACATCTTTCATATATTCATCTTGTTAATTGTTATGTTCTTTGTCAAATGAATTGTGAAAAGCATAGTAACTACGCTTTTCAGATGAAGCAGTTTTAGCTAAATTTAAATGTGTGACTTTAACCAGAGGAAGAACTTAAAGGTAAGACTCAGTGGCTTAAACATAGTATTAAAGAATATCTAAATCTATGCCTTGTCCAGATGGAGAATCTTAGCATGAAAAAGTATGCAACTCTGGAAAATCCAGTTAAACATATCTGCCTGTGTATTGCTACTTGACACCACTGAAGTAAGTGGCTCTATTAAGCTGTGTTCTACTGAGCTTAAGCAAAGTCTCTTTAAAACCTCAGGAAAGAGAGATTCAGCAGCAGCTCAATGTCTGTGTCTTTTAATGTAATTTGGATTAAGAGCTATGTATGGGTATAGCTCCCGTTATCAGTGGAAAATACAGGGTAGCTCATGGCCAGCAGCTTCTGGAAGATGGAATGATTAGTCTGACACTTTGATTGCTAGATGTAAACTATGTAGAGTCAAGCAGTGCTGAGTAGAAGGGATGGCACAAGTTGTATAGTGAAGCTGCAGAGTGAACATCTTTCTCAATAAGTGAACAGCAAAGGAGTGTTAAGGTCCAAGTGGAAAAAAAGTGTTCTGTTTGGAAATCCATTTCATTTACTTGAATAGTGGGACTCTTTTGTCTTCTTTTGAATGAGTTAAGTGATATATTCAGAATGAAAGTGCAGAGTAAATGCAAATTTTCTGAAATTTGTACTTTTCAGCAAATTGGAAACAGAAATATAGAGCCATGCCAGCATCACAAATTGGGTCCCAGATAGGAGTATCCTGGAAGTTTTTATCCTTTTCTTCTGCACTTCAGGCTTCTAGCACGGAGGAGGACTTCTAACTGCTTTCTGAATTGGCACTTGTTTTGAGTTTATACATTGGAGTAGTGAAAGAGTGAGCTTGTAAGTAACGATGTGCCTGAATGGAGAGGAGGATGTTTTGTGTCTCTAAGAGAAAGTAGTTATTGGAGCGACTACAGATCTGTGTCCATGGTGCTTTGCTTTTGCGGTTTCAAGCTGAATCAACAAGTTGTTTAGCTTACAGGTGTGCACCAAAGGCAACTATGCTGACATAACTGAAGGAGTAGTTAGAAAAGTGGGAGGAAAGGACTAGAGATTGGGTAGTAGGAAAGAACTTGCATGCTTTCTCTGAATGGTTTGAGTTGCAACCACAAGATGTAGTTTATGGTTTAGTTTCTCGACAAAAATCAGCCTCCACTTGGCCAATGGAATTTGTGCAGTTGCTTTGAATTCCAGTCAGTGTTTGTGTGTGCATGTTCCTTCAGTGGAGCAGAGGAGGGGACTCACTTAACGTCCTTGAAAGAGCCGACTTTTCTGGTGTTCCATTTTGTGTTTGTTTGTTTTTGTGGTTTTTTTTTTCTTTTTTTTCAAACTCACATAAATTTCCTGGTGTGTGTAGCTTTGTGTCTGTGGAAGTCCTGTGCTGTTACAAGGACAGATGTAGTGGAAGAAGGGGAAGCTGAGGTTACATCCTTTGGTGAAAACCCAAGATACAGGACTTGCCTTCTAAGCCATCTCTGTAGCATACTCATTTTGTCCTTCACTGAAGTTTAACACAAAGTTTTGTGTTTGATCTTTCGTACTTGTTTTAGCTTTGGTATGTGCTACAGGGGCAATAGAGCATGCAGTTTTATGCTGGGAAGTTAAGCTTCGTTTTAGTTTTGTGTTTTGTATCTGAGTAGATCATACTGTACAGTAGCAGATGGTCTTTTTACATTATGTAGGTGAGTTCTGGAAACTACAGAGTTTACATTTTCATGGTAGCAGAAATTGACCTAAATTATTTCTTTCTTACTTGAAAATCTCACCCTTCAATATGTATTTTTTTTTTCACAGTCTGAAGAAGTAATTAAAGAAGTCATAGGTGAGATTTCAAAAAATTTTGCAACAGCGTCCACAAGTTAATAAAGACTTTCTAATATGTAATGACTGAGGTTTCAGTGAAAATGGATACACATTAGCCATGGGTGGACATCAGTTGTGACATAAATAGTTTCCTCACAGCCCTGAATGATTGCCTGGCTGCTACTTTTTCTTCTGCAGTTAGAAAGTACTCTATGCCTTGTGTAATGGGTTCAGCTTTTCTGTGTTGATGTGTCTGGGTGCTGGCAGGAGAAAGCAGTGGGCAGAGGTTCAGTGCTTTAGGCTGGACCCTGCCACAGTCATAGGGGATCTCCTTCTGTACAGCCTGAGTTGTGACAGCCAAGTCTCTGGACACTTGCTGCAGTGTGGATTTGGTGTAAAGGAACCAGTGCTCTGGTGAGTACGCCCAAAAAGAAGGCTGTAACCTGTCTTGGGATGGAGAGGGAGTGTGTGTATGTGAGCAGTTGCCTGGCGACCTTAACATATTGTGACCTTATGTTTATGGTGAAGTGACTCATTGGGCAGAAGTGTATAACTAGCTATATTATTATTCATTTTTTCTTACACTCTAGCAAGAACTTCCAAAAGCTATAAATTCCTCATTACACCAGTAAGCTGTGTGGGGAGTGTGCATGTGGGGAAGAACTGCACCTTTCTGATGAGCTTCAGTGCCTGAGTGTGTGTTATGACTTCTCTATGGGGAGATGTCTGTATGACTTTTGATGGGGAAAGCATGCTGCTTTCGCTGCCCCTTTGTAGCCTGTTCAATGTCTCTTCTGGATCCTGCAGCTGTCCTGCAGTGCCTAGGAAATACCATACTCTGCTTAGGAATAGACTGGATGAAGAGTTAAAAGTAAGGGGAGTCTTGAAGGAGAAGGAAAGCCATAGGCAGATGAAACATTAACAAAACTTGAGGAAATTAATAGGTTAACTTGTATATTAATGAAACTTGAAGCCATGTGTTACGAGTAATAATTATTTATTTATTTTTAGCAAGGGTTATCCTAGTAACTTCAGAGGAGAATGTATTCTGTTCTTGCTTTCCTGTAAGTAGCTGTCATGGTTTAGGCCCATCAGGGAATAAAGACCACGATTAGCCTCGAGTACCTAAGAGGCTGAGAATTGCTCAAGGGCAGGGAGAGCTTAATTGCCACTTAAGGTTCAGGACAAAACAGACCAGGCCACTCAGTTTGGGGAAGAAAACAGAAAATAATTTAATGCAACATCAACTAAAACATACCCCCAAAACCCAGAACATAACCAAAATGAAACAACACAGAGTAATACAACAATGAAGAGTCCAACTGGCCTTTTTAAGAACACCTTCTTGCCACACCTCCCCTCTTCCCGAGCTCAGAGCCCTGATCCCCGTGTTTTTACCCTGTCCCCCCTGAACGGTTCGGGGGGGCAGGCAGTGGGGGTTTCAGTAGTCTGTTCCCGATAGCTTCTGCCGTTTGTCCCTCCTCAGGACGGGTGAACTCCACACCAGTCCTCCCTGCAAGTCCGTGGGGTAACTCACACACACGGCAGCCCTGCACGGGCTGCTCCGACGCACACTTATTCCAAAGGCTGCAGCTCCTCTCTGCCTCTCGTGTGGGGCTGCTCTGCGGCACACAGGCTCTCCAGCACGGCCTGGGCCATGGCTGTCTCCCCACACAGTCCCTCGCCCGTCCGGGCTCACTCACATGGAGCTGCTGGTAACTCTCGGTCCTGCCATGGATCTCCACAGGTTTCAGGGGCACAGCTTGTATTCTAGCCACGGCTTGCAGAGGAGTCTCTGGTCTATTGCTTCTCCTTCCTTCCTCCTTCTCTGGCTGAAGGGTCTGCGTGGTCGCCTCCATCTTGTACCACTCTTACACCTCCTGCCAGCACTTCAAATTCCCGTCCCCTAAATAGTGATGGCAGAGGCGCCAGATTGGCCCAGCCGGGCCGGAGGTGGGTGTGAACCCAGGAGCCGGGGGAGAGTCCGCAAACTCTTTATCGGGTCTTCACTGCAACCCTCTCCCCTGTTACTAAGCCAAAAGCTGCTCCTTGCTAAACCAGAACATTCCACCCCTCGCCTCTGCGAATCACTTATTCAAGAAAACATAAGGAAATCTGAACCACCTTCACAAATCAACACACAGTAACTAAGATCAAACAGAATCAAACACTTCCCCGTGAAAATAAATGATATACACATAGCACAATAAATACACATAAATAAAAATCCACCCCTAGACACAAGGTAGCCTTACCCAGTCGTCTGTTTTGTCCTTTACCACTCCCAATTCACCATCCTTATCACAAATCCCCATCTCCAGCAGCTCGAGGCCCCACGTTGGGCGCCAAAAAATGTCGTGGTTTTGCCCAGCCGGGGACAAAGTGCCACGAGGGTGCTCGCTCACTCCTCCCCTCCCGGTGGAGTGGGAAGGGGAACCAGAGAAAAAGGGGGAAAACCCACGTAGGTTGAAATCAGAACGGTTTAATAGAACAATAAGATGAAACAGGTTCAGGGGGAAAAAGGAACAGTTTTAACAGTACACGAGGGGAATATACAAAAGGAATGGCGCGTGCCGCGGCTGCTCACCACCCGGGACCCGGCGCGACCCCTTCTGACCGGCAGCCCCGCCTGTGCTCCCCAAGCCCCGCCCCCGACTGGCTCCCTGCCTCTAGGTACTGGGCATGATGTCAGTATGGTATCGAATACCTGTTGGCTAGCCCAGGTCAGCTGCCCATGTTGTGCCCCTTCCTACTTCCTCATCAAAGTTAACTCTATCCTAGCCCAAACCAGGACAGTAGCCTAGGAAGAACTAACATTTGAGCCTACTGCTTGGTTAAGTCAAGATCTAATTCTGCTTAGTGTAATTTAGTATGACACTTGTTCTGAATGTGACATGATATTTCTGTGTTAAGTGTTTTTTGGTCTTCCTTTCTCATGGAAAGACAACAAACTCTCTGACACATGTATATAAATCAGCTAATGATTACTTAATTTTATACCAGTAATGAAGTTAAGTTGCTGTGTCCCTAAGCAGATGCTTTTCTGTTAATGAAAATTATCTCATTGTTTCTAGGAGAGATGGAAAGTGGATCTGTCTTGCAATGGGGGAACAAGCTGTGCTCTGGACAAAAGACATTGCTTTAATCCTGTATTACAGACATTTCTAACTAGATAATGTTGTCTTCTAAAGCTCCACCATTATTTCATTTAGTACTGTTGATGGATCAGAAGGTATCCATATAGAGAATTTCAAGTTCTATAATGAGAGCAACATTACCATATATAGGGTTGTTGGAATCACTGTTATTGCAGCCAGACCTTCTTTTAAAGGAAACAAACTAGTTAGGAAAAATTACTTCAATTGCTTTTCACTATCAAGTAGATATTTGTAGTGCTAAATATCCAGCAAATGCTGTTGAATTTTGCACAAATGAGTAACCAGTCAAGAAGATATTTGACTTGAGGGAGACATGAGAGATGTTAATATCCAAGATGGTTACATTAATATCCCTTTCATAGTTGCCTTTTTTTCAATTAGTCAGAAGCAAAGGTGATACTGAGTCATCTTTAATACGAGGTAAACAGGTTTGATTCCCCAGCATGGGATCATCTTTGCAAAGTAGTAATATCAACAGTTCCAAGGTGGTGCCTCTGTAATGAGGCTTATCTAGGATTGTTGATTACATTGTAATTGGTAAGCATTCTGAAATTATATCAAAATATCCCTCTAGTGGAACTGTAGTTTGTGAGAGGTGGTGCCTTTGTTTGGGTAAGTTTTAGTAAGTGCACTTATGAAGTAGATCTTATGTATAATTAGATAGCATTTCTTGTTAGCTTTAGAAATCTGTAAAAGCTGTAAGTGTCTAGCATCTTTATTTGAAATTGCCTAGTAAAGTTCAGGACAACACAGTATACTCTTCCTCTTAGCTATTTATATTTCACCCTTTTTCCTTTACTGTAAAGGGGTCTGCATCATGTCTAAATCCTTTTTATACTGAGTTGAGACTGACTCTGAACTTGCAGTTTGACTTACACTGTTTCATTCTATTTGGACCATTGTGAAATGTGTGAGTCATTTTTTCATAAATGACAAAGTTATGTGACTTTGGTGGTTATTGTTTGTTTGTTTTAGGGTTTTTTTTCTGTTTGGCCTGTTACATTGCACAAGAAACAGGTATGTTATGGAGTGAGGACAGAGAGACTGGAACTAAAGTTTGGCTTCTTTCTGCTGAAAGTTACCCATGCTTAACGTTAACCTGATTGTGGATTTAGAAACCTCATCAAAGCTTGGAAACTTTTGTCCTGGTTTTGGCTGGAATAGAGTTAATTGTCTTTCTAGTAGCTGCTACAGGTCTTGAGTTTGTTTTGATTTTATGCTGAGGGGAGTGTTTGTGGCACAGGAATGTTTAGGTTATTGCTGAGCAGTAGTCACTCAGCATCAAGACCTTTTCTGCTTTTCACACTGCCCTGCTGCCGGTAGGCTGGGAGTACAGAAGAAGCTGGAAGGACACATGAGCAGGATAGCTGACCCCAACTAGCCAAAGGGCAATTCCATACCACATGATGTCTTGCCAAGTATGTAAACTGGTGGGAGCTGGAGGAGAGGGACAGATCATTCTTTGGCATCCGTCAGCAGGTAGTGAGCAGCTGCATTGTACACTTGTTTTTGGTTTTATTTTTCCCTCTTTCTCTGTTATATTTATTTTCATTACTAGTATTATAATGTTATTCTGTTTTTTATTACATTTTATTTTATTTTTGTTAGTAAACTGTTCTTGTCTCAACCCATGAGTTTCATTTCTTTGTCTCCCAGTTCTCACCATCCTGCTGGGGTGAGAGGGTGGTGGAGTTAGGAAGTTGCTGTGTGATGCATTGCTGCTGACTGGGCTTAAACTAAGACCCTGTTGAATACTAATGAGGTCTTTGCTGGAGAAGGGTGTGAAAACTTAGTAAATGAATTTAATTCTAAACCTCAAATACTTCTATTAGCATTTTTGTTCCCTACAAAACCACCACTAAACAATGACAAGCCTCTTATGTCCAGGCTGACAGAACTAGACGTTACAACAATATGTTATAACAACTGGGTGTTATAACTGGATGTTATAATGCAAGCATATTGATAAATTCTGATACACTTCTAAAATTTTATCTAATGACAAGCTGAAGGAAAGCACTGATATTCCTCTTGCTTGCACTGTCATGGCACTGTTTATCTTCATGGCACACGCACAGTTGATGTTGTACTTCAGAGACCTCACATTCGGTTCAGGTGTGCTATTGACACTGGGATAAAGCTGCAAGGTTATTATTACTTTCTTCAGGCTGCTTTCAGTTGTGCAAAATACCAAGCAACAACAGTAAAATCTGTCCCTGATGTGTATGAATGCTGTAGCAACCGCACTCTTAAATGCTGACTACTCAGTCCTTTTCTACAGAGGATTGCAATATTGCTGTGACTTGAACAATTAGTATTTTCCTAGTTCGGCTAATCTGTGTAGTTTTGTTGTTTTTTTTTTTTTTTTTTAATTTTAAACCCATAAAGCAGATTGATTTGTGAATGAGATGAGGAAGCCTGTGGAAGTATGACAACTGAAGTTGCATTTAAATGAGATCTTTAGAAAACCTTCTTGTAAAACCTGTGAAGTTCTTCATGGTAGGTAAGATACCAGTTTTCATGAAAAAAAAATTAATCTAATGGAGTTCCAAAGGTTATAGCCTTGGCATCAAGCATTATGTAATCAAGGTATAGCTGATAGTCTTTCGTCTAGTGGAAGTTATTTTATTTGTTGCTCTTTCAAGCACTGGAAGTGGGGGAAAAAAATCAATGACTAAGCAGAGAGAAGAAGTTTTTTTATTTTTATGCAATTGTAGAGTCTTTTTGACTTACCACGTTTTTTTATTATAAGATTAAACCTTGCTTGTCGAGAAATGTGCACATATTCACATTGTTTGAAGGACAGAACTATTCTTACTTCTCTCTCCTACCATGTGTTTGGGCTGGTGGCTTATAAACCTTTCGAGTGTCCTTGGTTTATAATCCACTTAAACATTAGTACTTTTTGGTTTAGTTTCCAATTCTTTAGTCCCTGGCTCTTGAATACTGGTTGATTTTAGTATTTTTCAGTCTCTAATGATGATCAACCAGGTCAACAGCTCAGTTAGGTTGCAGCAAACAGCACTTCACCTAAATAAAGTATATGTTTAAGGGAGGGATAATGTCTTTGTGTTTGCTTCTGAGTAAACCTGTTCTTGACCTCTTAAGGATTTCTGTTGTTTGAAAAGTTTGTTTAATAGCAAATACTTGTGTTTACTAATGAAGAAGTTTAGCAGGGCATAAGAATAAATTGTAGCCTTCAAATAATGAAAGAACAGCAATTGAAAATATTTTTACTTGCTGTAAAATAATTGCTTTTGCCAGATGGTTTGATCAGTGGACCTGATGACAGCATATCTAATCTGGAAGCAGTAAGTGGGTAAAGTTAACCATACACTGTTCTTTCTCATCCAAGGCCGTTTGTATGGACAAGTGATTTAAAGAACTTCTTTTCTTTCTCATTCACTTCTTGCTGCTTTTACAGTTGATGGACACTATCAGTCAACAAACTAATCCACTATTGAAAGATTTTGAGACCTTGCTGTAGTGGCTCTTGTTGATTCCAATTCTGTACTCTTTGGTTGGTTGATTTTTTTTTTTTTTTTTTCCATTTTGAGTGTCTCATTGCAACATAATGCATAAGGCAGTCTGGATGAACACTGTCAGATTTTGCCTCATCATTCCCATCCATATGGGAATGAAGGTGGGAAAGTTAGGTGAGATTGCTCAACAGATCTGCCCTTATGAGATGAGAAGAATTGTGATTCTCCAGCTCCAAAAGCAAGCATAGATCTGTTGTCTGGTGTTTGTCAAACAGATCTTCCAACTGGGTTTTTTTTCTTTCCTCTTCATGGTAACTTTTATTTTACTTGGTAGTTTGTATTGACTCAAATGAGTGCAAGTGGGCAGCTTACCTCCTTTGCACTGGGATCGTAACTCCTAATGTGATACAATTTTATTTAGCAGCTGACTGTCAAATGATCCTTTGTCTAGACTGAGCAGAAGTGTCTTTGAGGTTTAGCCAGTCATGGAAAATTAAACTTGGTGAGCGATGGCCAGTTCTGAACTAAAGTGAGTGAAGTGTTACTAGCTGTGAAATATTAACTTTATCAGGGTTGATAAAGACCAAGTTTTTTATTTGGGTCACACGGAATCATGCCTTGGCTGCGTACAAGCAAGTTAAAAGAATAAACACTTGTACTGTTTCTGATGCTCTACCTAACTGACTTTCAGTTAATATCTGAAACTAGCTTTTGCTTGTGTTTCTGAAACCTCTCATTCTGTCTTTATCTGTTACAGTGAATGAAAAAAAACCAAAACCAAACACAACAGTCTGTTGTGAAGCTAATATAAATTTCCTAGATGTTTATTGCTAATCCAGATGACTGGAAGTAGGGAAGTTTTTACCAGTTTTGTTTTTCAACAACAGTATTTCATCCATGGTGTGTGCAGTGTCCTAGAAAATACAGATATACACAGTACTTACTAGTTATAATTAATTACTAGTTATGGTTATGTGTCAGAAGAATTTGGGGTAGAAAGATGTAACAAGAATCTTACTGACTTTAGAGACATAATAAATACCATAATAGAGTTCTGTCTAGTTTTAATGGTATTTTACGTAATTTCTGTGAAGTGATTGAATTATGACACAGAAGTTTTTCTAGAAACTTAAATCGGCTTGACACAAAGTTCGTGCATGTCTTGGAGGTACCTGTACTGCAAGATTTAGTTTGATTGAGGAGAAGCTTACAGTGTCTTCCCTTACGTAGTGTCTGTTTTGAGAAGAATGGTTCTGTGTTATCTCAGTCTCCTTAGTCACCTTCACATTCTTCTCAAGTCACGCTTCTTACAGTGTGAGTAGGAAGCTGTATCCAGCCAAAGTGCATATTTGTGTTTGCCTTTCAGTTTAGAATTGCTCGGATATCAGTTTTGTCCAGTGAATTAAAAATAGCAACATACACAGTCTCTGCAGAGGTTTTCAGTGAAGAGCATAGTTTGGTGTGTTTGTACTGGGATATTGAGTGTGTGTTTTGTTTTGTTTTATTGTGCGGGGGTTTTGCTCTGTGTGTGTGCCTGTTTTGTTTTGTTTGTTTTCTGACACCGTTTGCAAACAAGTATAAACCTACAAGACACTCTGTGGGACTTGGGGGTGTCTGAGAAGGTGTTTGTGAGATGGACAGGAGAGATGGTCAAATAATTTTAAAATGAAGAAAAAGCTTTATTGCAGCAACAAAAGTTGTATGCTGCTACTCTATTATTCTGCCTCTTAAAAGTGCTCTTTATATAAGAGCAACTGCAGGTCAAATAGCAGGAAGCTGCCAGTGTAAACACAGAGAGAAGCCAGCTTGGTATTCAGCCAAATTTAACTGAAACTGTACTCTTGCTTTTTATGTGCAAAATGTTTGATATGAATCTGAACATGAATGACTGTTGACAGGAGCCATTTGCATGTCAGTTTAAATGAAGGATCATCCTTTGCTTGCTGAGCATGTAACCAAGTCTAGTTATTTCCACTTCTCAGTCATGAGGGAGAGGTATCATTTAAAACAGCACAGTCTCAGCCAGTTGTGTTCAGTACAAGTGAGGCTGATGTAAGTTTAGTAAAGTGTGACTACCTTGTGCCCCATTTTTAAAAGGAAGTAGGTTCAGAAAAACCTTCGTCTTTTTGGTCCTTCTGGTATGTAATCAATCTGACTCACAAAAAGGATGTTGCTGAATTCATCTGTAATTCCTTCAGCTTCAGTTCCTTCTCAGTCCTGCCCTGGGTTATGCAATGTGGTTGGTATACTCTTTCAGAGTTGTCCTGCTTGCATGCAGCTGAAGGAGAAGTAGAATTGTATGCCTTTTAAAATGTGTTGATTAGTTGCATTTAATTATTGCAGGTGCTTTCATTACAAACATCTGTTCTCTGTGAAAAATGCAATGTGGATTTTTTTAAGACTCAATTTTCATATGAAGTCTTGTGGTAATTTTGAAGTGACCAGCTGCATCGAAAGGTCACTGCTCTCCAGGCTATAGTGGAGAAACCTTTGGTTTTTTTGGCTACTGACATCTAATTTTTGAGCTAAACAACACTGAAGTTTATCTGGATTGCTAACTCTTCAAACAAATTTCTAGAAAGGGTTCTACCCTTACCCTAAGGCTGGGTTCTACCATATCAACTCTGGTTTTTGTTTTGGATCTGGGTGTTTTTGTTAAAGCATAACTGTCAACAAAGTCACTCGCGTTACATGGCATACTGTGCTATGTGGGTCAGTTTGGATAAGTAAGTCTGAATTACTGGGTTTGATCCTTGGCTTATGATAGCTGAAGTTTCTCATCTACAGTGGAACCTGTGTAGCAAAACACAGGTCTCCAAAACAGCTCCCAGTTGGTCCATGCAGCTCTCTGGAAAAACACTGATATTTTATGCAAATATTCTTGAGAACAATTTTTTAAAAGCAGGTGGGTTATATTTGTAGTTCAAACAACTAAATTTGAAATAATACATAAGCACAAAATTAGGTGCATTTTTTTCCTTTAGATAAATGAATTTCATGGTTTTAGTTCTCATGTAAATATTGATTGTACTGACTAGAGCAGAAGTTGGGCATTTTAATTCCGTTCTTGCAGCCTATTTCTGTCTCTGGGATGGGGAAGTTGTTTTACAAGGAAGGGGAGGTTGTGTTCCTCTCTTGCAATGTCTATGTCTTATCCTCCCTCTTTTAACCAAGTGTTTTTCATGTGTTTCTGTTCCAAGGCTACAAACTGTTAATACCAGGATCCTGTTAATACCAGGATCTGGTGTCACAGTGGCAAGTAGTGTGTATAGTGACAGAGAAGAAGGATTGGGGATGTCTTCACCTCCCTTTGGTCTCCCAAACTGTTCACTCTGTCAACATATCAAAATGTATCAAAATGGTTTTTCTGTCATACTTGGGGTTTTTTTTTGACGATAAGCAGTGAGATGTAATGCAATTCCCATGTTACTTTTCTGATAGTTTAAATGGACTCTTCTTTTTCTGTAAAAATAACTATGTTCGTTCAAATCAAATTGTAGCTTGCTGTCGCTACTGACAACATCACCAGTCTGCCCACATGGATCACTCAGCCTACCCCTGCTGAGGGGACAAGATCACTGCATATTCAGTATGGATGATGATTTATTCCAGCTAATTGTTTACACCATGTCCTTTTATCTGCTAACAGAAGCACCTCCTTTCACTCCACCCTGTTGTGCCCACCTCTTCTGTACCCTACACCTCTCACATTACAACCCGAGATCTTCTGGATGCCTACAACAGTAGCTGATAAATGGACATTTTAAAGCTCTTAGTGCAAAGTACTCTGTTCTGAGTAAGTGTTAGGAAGCGAAAAGCATCTTTATGAAATGAAATCGGAATGTTATTTGTCTCCTTGAAATACAGTTATTTCCATCAGTACTTTATGAATTATCTTAAGATTATCTTAAGATAAGTGACACATGGATTCTGCTGTAATGCTGGAAAGTAGCTTCTCAAACATCAACAGTTGAATTCTGTCCTTATGTGACACAATCATCCGATTGTTAGTACGCAGGAAAGGTGTCCATAACAGATTATGTTTCACAGGTCAAGTTCACAGAATTACATCTCTTTTTTTAGCTCGTGCAGATCCTATGTGAAGTTTGTAGATGTGTTACCCTACTTCTCTTACTGCAGATGAGTCAAAACTCCCAATTTTCTTAGTACAATGTATTTTTTTATTTAACTGAGCACTGTTATGAGCTGAACTTTCACAGTTTTAGACCACTAAGCTTGCATTGATGTTTATCTACATCATTCTCTTTTTGTGACGTAGCAGTTTCTGATATTACATGCTTCAGTGGAGTGGTTGGGGAGATGGGGCTTGAGACAGTGAGTAGGTGTTGGTTAAAGCAACAAAATAAAAATCTTTGAAAAAGATATTTTATGTTATAGAGAGAATTAGCATGCTTATAGGGAAAGAACAGTATTCAAAAATTACTTAAAATGGTATTTATACATGGCATTATTGCTTTGATTCTATGAAAGGGTTTCTGTGAGTAGATTCAATAGCTTAAAGGCATCTTTGGCTCAAGTGATAGCCTATGAGTACATTTGAACAAATTCTCCAGAGTAATGCCAGAACTACAGATAATTGGTCCATGTGTAACACAGGCTATCAGTTTCATGAAACTTGACCGGTGTCAAACCTGGTAATTTGTGCTTGGCTAAACTGCAAATCTTGGTAGCTGTTGAGATTCATAATTTGAAGGTATGAAAGAGTGTCTATGATTATCCTCACTGGTGTGCTCCTACAGTAGCTAGCACTCTGCCTGAAAAATATGAGTTTGACAAAGCAGAAAAAAGGCATGGTGAAGAATAATGTTTATAAGAAACTGAAAAAGTTTTGCCTGGTAGTGATTATGTTTCTATGAGTTTGTTCATATGAGCCAGACATAGTAAGTACTCCAATAGCCTGCATCTGGTGAATCTAGGTCAAACTTTTAGGTAGCTCTTGAAATAAGTCACGTGTTCTATCTCTCGAACTATTTTCATGGGATCTTTTCTGTTACTTACAAAGAGTCAAGAAAGCTGAACTTTAGGAAGGTACAATTTTCCAGTTTTCATCCCCTTGGTGCTGGATGGTAAAACTTTGTTTTCTACTGTTTGCAGATTAATTTAAGAATAACATTGACAACAGGAATTCATACTGAGTTTCTTGTCAAAATGACCTTTTAGTCTTTTCTTAGGTTTTTTGCTGTCTGCAATACAACCACAATCTGTGGATGTGATTTCTTCCTCATTTAAGTCTGTATTACTCTATGATCCCAGTCACTTGGGAGAGCGAGTGTATTTTCTGTTACTCTGGTTTGTATTCTGTCAATTCTTTATGGCAATATGTTTCATTGATATAATGTTCATTTTGAGAGTATTGAAGGTTAGACTTGATCTAAAGGTCTCTTTCAGCTGAAACTATTCTGTGATACTATATGATTAAACATTGTGTTGAACAGAAAGAAGCCTTGGAGAAATTCTGTTGGAAACAATGTAATTACAGTCTTCTGCTGTCAAATGCTTTTCCTTTTATTGAGAGTCAGCTAATTCTTAAAGTATCTTTTATTGGGTAACTCTTAAAAACTTACATGAATGCAGAATGTACAAAAAAAAAAAAAAGATGTTTGAGGTCTGAAGTGTTTGTCTTTAGAGTTCTTCAACCAAGAGAAGATTTCAGTACTATCAAGTCACCATTTTTTTTTCCCAAAACACGTCAACTCTGACAGAACACAAAGGAGAAGAAAAATACCTAGATGTACTCATACTTGAATACAAATTTGGACAAAAGCATTGGACCTAAAAGAATCTCAAAAGTATTTGCTAAATAGATAAGACTTTTTTTTTTTTTTTTTTTTTTTAAATTTCCTTTGCTCAGTCATGTATGGATTCCATGTCTTGGGTAGTATTCCTTTTGGACTTAAGTTTTCTGAAGTTACCAGTGAGAAGAATCTAGACAATATCTTACTTGGTAATGATATCTTGTCACAAATCTGCATCTTAAAGAAATAGTTTAGATTGACCAAGCTTACCTGCTTCACTTTAAAAGAGGAAAGTGCTTAAACACTTAGCTTCACAAAGCAATTAGCAAATATAAGACAATAATTTACAAAGAGTCATAAGATATAGTGTAAAAGTTGTATCAATGACAGCGTAAATGTGAAAGAATTGAGAATCCACTCTTGACACTACAATTTCTGTAATAATCATGGCAACCAGTTGTTTCCACTTTCTACTAGTGTATTGGAACAAAAGTATAGTCACCAATAAATGCCCTATAATAGTTTAAGGGTCTCACTTGCACATTGTTTTACTTTCAAGGCTTTCTAAGTGAATTATGTTTTGCTGCGAGTGGTTTGTTCTCTCATTGCTAAAGGCTATGGGTTTTCTGCTTCAATGCAGTGTGTCCTTTTATGTCTCTGACTTACTTGGATTTGTAAAACATGAGTATCTCTTAAATTCCTGTTCATATCTTGAAAATGATGACAATAATCAACCAGAAAAATATAATTTAGGAAAACTTGTTTTGAGACAGCTTTATTTTGTCAAATCTTGTGCCAGTTTTTCCCCCAAATTTGTGGAAAAGTCTGTATCAGTTTTTGTCATGCCATCTAATAGCAATTTTACTTACATTCATATGTTTTAAATTATTAGATTGATATGTTCTTTGGAAAAGGTGCAATAAAAATGTATGGATTGCAACATTTGCCAGCATTATGTACTGAGTTATATTTCTCTTAGTACCCAATTAAATGTTAATATTCTTCTAAAAAACGATAAATATATACTGGGGCGGGGGGGAACCTGTGTGACCTTTTAGTGAGTTTGACTGCAGTTTCTGTTTTCTGAGGATTTTGGCTAAGTGTATGTAGCTGTTACAACAAGGGTGTACTGGAGCACGACCTTTGAAACTTGCTACAGGGCGGACCTAGGTCAAGTGAAGAAATGGAGTGAAGTGAATGAAACGCTACATTAACCTCCATCTCTGTCAGGTCTCTCTAGCTGTGTAAATAAAGGAAATTGTATTCCTATGCTAACACTGCTTAAGTGTGGAGGTCACAAATATGGCTGATTTAGTTGCACACAACCTTAGATTTGAAGGAACTTGTGTGTAGCCTGTCATCTAATCTATTCTACAGTAGACTGAAATGAACAAGCACTTCGTTTTAGTTTTATCAGCTGGAATTTGCAGTGTTGGGCTGAGCAGTTGAGGGCAGAAATGTTAGTAAGCTTTAACTAAATAGCAAGAATGTGTCTGTCCATGTTTTGGGGCTCTGTGTTGAGGAATGGATAAACTTCATCAGACACTTGGTTATTTTTTTTTGTAATTGGTGTAATAGATGTTAAATACATGTGTGTATATTGTACACAGCTTGAAGTCATCAAGATGCTCTGTATTTTTTTTTTTTTTTTTGTGTTTTTGAACAGGCTTAATTTACAAGTGAATTTTTACAGACTGCTGGGAAAAAAGTGACTGTTCCAAGTACTTCTAAAACTTTTTATGTCTTAAGAGGAACATGATTATTCCCAGAACTTGACCTGGGAGGAGCTGTTCTGTGAACTTCAATTACAGTCTTTCCCTTACAGATTTTTTTTTTTCTGTAGTAGGCATGGAACAGAGTGGAAAGTGACTGTTCTTCTCTTGTGGTGCCTTCAGCTTTCTTCTATATATAGGAAATCTGCAAGAGTGTAGAGGTAGCAATGAACTCATGCGAGACAATTAAGAAAATGGGATCAACATGTCAAGTTGAATGCTGCCTAGTACCTCTTTTGTGTGCAGTGGGAATGAGAAAGCAGGACAACTTCAGAAAATAGATGCTTTTAGAATTTTTTTTTTAGCAGAGAAGTTGTCACCTTCAGCAATGTTGGGTTTAGCTCCCTTGAGGAATCTCTTGAGAGACTGTGATTATTCCCTACACTGTGTTATGCAGGAAAGTCTCTAAGATTATACTTCATCTTCTAAAATGTTTAGACATGTATTTGACCACTGTGTGCAGTGGGGAACAAAAATGAGTCAGAGACAGGCAGAGGAGGCCCTTATATCTAAACAGATTGTGAACTCTCTCTTCTTGTATATAGCTGCTTCTGTCAGGTTTGAAAGAGCAAGCAAGAGGTTGACATAACAGATATTTTTACATCTTGGTGTGAACTTGTGATTGTTACTAAGTACCTGACAGTTAAAGGAACCTTGACTTTTGCTTGTCAGGTTTCTTGTCTTATGAAAAATGGAGATATGCTCAAAGAGCTGCCATTGTGTTTTGTTTTGTTTGTTTATTTTGTGGATTTTCTCCTTTTATCGCTAGAAGTGGCTCAAGGAGGTGAATAGTCTTTAGAGAAGAACTCCATTAGAGGGCTGATGGCTTCTATCAGTGTCTGGGATAAGACACTAGTAACAGTGTTCCTGTTCAGAATGTCTGTTCCTGTTGACTTCTGCTTAGCTTTATGAAACTCATTTCAGATCTCCTTAGAAAGACTTTATTTTATTTGCTTCTTTGAAGTTGATTACTGTATTCCTCACAGTAGTTCTACCTACTATAATATTGTTGACTGATAAATTTAGCTGGAGAGAGAGCATTTGGGCATCTGGTTAATAATATTTCTTCAAATGTAGTAGCATATTCTATGTGTAAAGGATGATACAAACACTATCCATTAACAACAGTTTTTATTTCTTCTGAATGGAAATTTTTCCTCCATGTGTGGTGGTTTAGCCTTGGCTGCATGCCAGGTGCCCTCCAAGTCCTAATATCACTGCTGGTTTAGGCCCATCAGGGAACAAAAGACCATGATTAGCCTCAAGACCTGAGGATTGCCAAAGGGCCAGGAGAGCTTAAGTGCCACTTAAGGTCCAGGAAAAAACAGACCAGGCTACTTGGCTTGGGGAAGAAAACAAAATAATTTAATGCAATACAAACTAAAACATAACCATAAACCCCCAAAACATAATAAAAATAAAACAATACAGAGTGGTACAACAATGAAGAGACCGACCAGCCCTTCAAGACCACCTTCTCCCCACTCCTTCCCTCTTCCTGGGCTCAGAGCCCTGATCCTGGTGTTTTTACCTCCTCCCCCCATGAACTGCCCAGGAGGCAGGGAGTAGGGGTTTCAATCAGTCTATTCCTGATAGCTTCTCCCCTCCTCAGGGCAGGTGGGCTCTGCACTAGTCCTCCCTGCAAGTCCATAGGGTACCTCACACACGGCACCCCTGCACGGGCTGCTCCGACATGCATTTATCCCAAAGGCTGCAGCTCCTCTCTGCCTCTCGTGTGGGGCTGCTCTGCGACGTGCAGGTTCTCCAGCATGACCTGGGCCATGGCCGTCTCCCCACACAGGCCCTTGCCCGTCCGGATGTGCTCACAAGGAGCTGCTGGTGGCTCTCGGTCCTGCCATGGCCCTGCATGGGTTGCAGGGGTACATCCTGCGTTCTTGCCACAGCTTGCAAAGGGGTCTCTGGTCTAGTGCTCCTCCTTTCCTTCCTCCTTCTCTGACTGTGGGATCTGCGTGGTTGCCTCCATCTTGTATCACTCTTACACCTCCTACCAGCACTTCAAATTCCTGTCCCCTAAATAATGATGGCAGAGGCGCCAGATTGGCCCAGCCAGGCCAAAGGTGGGTCCACAAACTCTTTACCAGGTCTTCACTGCAACCCGCTCACCTTACCAAGCAGAAACTGCTCCTTTGTAAACCATAACACTCCCCCTCCTAAACTAGACTAGGGGGGAGTTAAAAATATAATGAGAGATTTGTGAGTCAAGATAAGGACAGAGAGATCACTCAGCAATTAGCATCATGGGCAAAATAGACGCAGAAAAGAAAAGTTTTGAAAAGCTTAGTGAGAAAAGGAAAAAGTTTTGATTTATCAATGAACTATCATAACAGGGAGATGAGAAATAAAACTGAATCTTAAAACACCTCCCCCCGACCCTCCTTCTTCCCAGGACTCTCCTTCCTTCTCCAGCAGCGCAGGGGATGGGGGATAGGTGTTATGGTCAGTTCATTACAGATGGGCTTTGCTGGTGCTTCTTCTCAGGGGAGGCCTCCTCACACTTCCCACTGCTGCAGTGTGGAATCCCTCCCCAAGGGAGATAGTCCCTCACGATCTTCTCCAGCGTGGGTCCTTCTCATGGGCTACAGTTCTTCACCAACTGCTCCAGCATGGGGCCTCCCATGGGGGCAACTCCTCACACCCTGCCCCAGCATGGGTCACCGACCGGGAGAACAGTCCTTCAGGTACCGACTGCTCCAGCCTGAGTCCCTCACAGGATCACAAGTCCTAACAGCAAACCTACTCTGGCATGGGCTCCTCTCTTCCCACAGGCTCCCAGGTCCTGCCAGGAACTTGCTCCAATGTGGACTTCCCACAGAGTCACAGCCTCCTTCAGGCATCCACCCGCTCCGGGATGGGGTCCTGCACAGGCTGTGAGTGGATCTCTGCTCTCCAGGGACCTCCATGGATGGCAGGGGCACAGCTGCCTCACCATTGTCCTCACGCTAGGTCACAGGGGAGTCTTTCTTTCAGGGCCTAAGCACATTCTTCTGCTCCTTGTTCACTGGCCTCGATGTCTGTGGATCTCACTCCCTGTTGCTGTTGACCTTTAGCAACTGTGCAACAACTTCTCCTCAAAACACGCTATTCACAGAGGCATTGCCTTAGTCACAAATTGACCAGGCCTTGGTGTCATGATCCCCTGTTGGGTTCGGTTTGTCAGAAGTTAAACCCCCTTGCCTTCCAACTGACCTCAGGCAATTCTGGGTGGCTGGAGACTGCTAGGCTTAACTCCTGAGTGATGTCCAGTCAAACAGGTATCGTGATTAGGTTTTGTGCATTCTCGGGAACAGAATTAAGACTCAAAGTGGAGTCAAGTGCTAAACTGCTTTATTTTTACAATCAAAAATCAACAAGAGGAGAAATAAAGAAAAGGGGGAGAGAGAGAGAGGGTGCAATAGTCAGCACCCCTAGTCCACAGTGCCACCAGCAGTCCACTTGTCTGTCCTATGTTCTGTCCAGTCCAGTGTGAAGGTGAGGAGGAGGGAGAGCCCCAGCCCTTCTGCTAGTCCCACTCTTACACACTCCTCTTGTGATCTTGTGGATCACAGTTACATATTGTGTTGCCAAATTCATCCTTTGGCAGAGAAGCAATATTTGATGCATCATGATACTGCTTAATAATTACCAACTCTATTTTCTGGTGTGTGTGAGGAATGCAAAATTCATGAAGCATAGATCTGTCTTATGAAGTATAACAGATATTAGTTTCAATCTCACGTCATGTTTAAAGTAAATGCCACTAAAACACTAGTCCTTCAGTTATGTGCCAGTGAGTCTAACTATTCTAAATGTCCACATTGTCTTAAATATCTTGTTAAAACAAATGCAGTTTGCTTCAAGGCTGTTCACTCAGTTAAGTTGTTTCCTTTATTAGTGCTGGTTTTGGTTTGGAAATGTTTGTTTTGAAAGTTTGATGCAAGCACTGTAGTGCTTTTGTCATTGGTGGTTACATACGCTGGGAATGTATGATGATGAACAGAGAAGGTGTCCTGGTGACAGAGGATGTAGAGAAGGCAGAACTACTGAATGCCTTCTTTGCCTCATTTGTCCTTGCCAATGCTAGACTTTGGGAAACCCTGTCCCTGGAGGATAGTAGAATAGTCTGGAGAATGGAATACTTTCCTTTGATGGACAAGGATGAGGTTAGAGACCTGTTGAGCAAGCTGCATACCCACAAATCTATGGGACTGATGGGATGCACCCATGAGTGCTGAGGGAGCTGCTTCATGTTATTGCTAAGCCACTCTTCATCATTTTTGAACGATTTTGGAGGACTGGTAAGGTATCTGAGGACTGGAGAGAGGCCAGTGCCTCTCCAGTCTTCACAAAGGGCAGGAAGGATGACCCAGGAAACTACAGGCCAGTCAGCCTCCTCTCCATCCCTGAAAAGGTGATGAAACAACTTGTCCGTCTCAAAACACATGAAGGAAAAGATGGTTACCAGTGGGACTCTACAGATTCATCAAGGAGCAATCCTGTGTGACCCACCTGATAGCTTTCTATCAGAGTATAACTAGCTGTCTAGATGAGGGGAGAGCAATGAATGTCATCTAGCTTGACTTCAGCAAGACTTTTGATGCTGTCTCCCACAACATCCTCATCAGAAAGCTCAGGCAGTGTGGTTGGATGAATGGATAGTGAGGTGGATCAAGAGCTGAATGTATGACAGAACCCAAAGAATGGTGATCAATGACACAGAATCGAGTTGGAGTTCTGTGGCCAGTGCAGTTCTACAGGAAACAGTTCTGGGGACTGACCTGCTGGAGAGCAGCAATGTGGAGAGAGACCTAGTTAATAATAAACTATACATGAGCCAGCAAAGTGCCCTCGTGGCCAAGAAGGCCAATGGCATCCTGGGATGCATCAAGAAGAGTGTGGCCAGCAGGTCCAGGGAGGTTCTGCTCCCCTTGTCCTCTGATTTGGTGAGGCCTCATCTGGAGTCCTGTGTCCAATCTGAGTTCCTGAGCTCAAGTCAGGGAACTTTTGGAGAGAGTCCAGTGCAGGGCCACCAAGTTTATCAGGGGACCAGGGCATCTTTCTTATGAGGAAAGGCTGCAGGATCTGAGGCTGTTCAGCCTGGAGAACAGGAGACTGAGGGAGGACCTCATTAATACTTACAGATATGTAAGGTGTATGTTAAGAGAGTGGGGCATCACTTTTTTTCTGTTGTATCCAGTGATAGGACTAGGGGTAATGGACAAAAGCTGGAATACAGTAAGTTCCACTTAAAGCAAAACTTCCTTACTGTAAGGATCAGGGAGCCCTGGCACAGGCTGCCCAGCGAGGTTGTGAAATCTCCTCCTTGGATGTCTTCAAGACCTGCCTGGACATATTCCTGTGTGACCTGATCTAGGTGGACCTGCTTCTGCAGGGGAGTTGGACTAGATAATCTCTAAAGGTCTCTTCCAACCCTACCATTCTATGATTCTATGAATGTTTTATGTATTTTGTATTATCTTTCTCCTTTGCACACCAAGTCAATGTTATTCCTCGGATATGTTTGAAAATGTAACAATCTTTTCCATCATGCTTCCAATTTTTCTGATGTAGAGAGTACAAAGGACAGACATATTTAGGAAACAGTTTCTGGTTTTGGTTGACTGAATAAGGTAGCGATCTTTGGCTTGGAGAAGAGATGATTTAGATGATACAACAAAGGTTTTCAAAATCCTAAGTGTCAAGGAAAGAGCAAGTAGGAATTGATTCTTCAATTCAAAAGCCAGGGACTGTTACACAAAGATAGAGGACTTGTGTAATGCTGTTACAGATACACAATTATTTTAGTTAACAACTTATCATCACAATAAGTAGTCAAGCACTTGTTAAGCACTTGTTAATCATTTGGTAGTAGTTTAATCAGTTAGCTAAGCACTTGCAAATAACTTAATTACCTATTGATTAAGTATTCATTTGAATCACATATGGATTAAACTACTGGAGTTGCACACCACACCTGATAAGGACCTGTTAAGACAGAACCCTGGGACCTGTTAAGACAAGACCCTGGTATGTGTATTTGTTATGTTACCTTAGCTGTTACTAAAACAAAGGGACTAATTATTTTTTTAACCAATCACTATGATATCGCAAATTTTATAATAGTTAGGAACCAATCAAGGTAAAGGGCAAATTAAGAGATGTATATTTTATGCATGCTTTTGTTGGCAAACATAGTTCTTTGTTTGAAGTGTATAAAAACCTTGCAAATGGTAACTAACAAGGAGGCGCCTTTGGCGGAGCTATCCCCAGTGTTTCCCAGCGCTGCATACTAAAAAAGTGCCTGCTTATCTGCATTCCTGTGTAGATAAGTTTTTTGCGATTGGGGATCAACAATACCTTGCTGAGATCAAGAACTCACTTGAAAAAGAAGTCTACAGGGGATCAAGAGAAGACTGGACTGGTACTTGGAACAGTTATCTACTGAAAATCACCAGATGGAAAAAATGTGTAAAAGCCTGGATTTCCTTGAGTAGCCAAAGGCTGGAAAGTGTAGGGTGCAGAGAAAGATTTAGGAGTGAGGACTGTTTGCCTTGTTGTCTCTGCTGCACATCTACAGACCAGTTTTTGAAAATGAGTACACAAATAAAGGATCCTTGAGCTGAACCATTCTGGCTGTTTTTGTATTTGTGCATCTATTCTTTTATTTTACTTTGACTTTTGAACCTACATGGAAAGAGGTTTGAATCCAAATGGGAAGAGCTGCTCTAGAAAAGGAAAATGTCCTTGGTTTAGTTTAATGGGGATCTGATGTCGTGGACATAGACGAAATGTATCTGTTCAGGTAATAATTTGCACTGAAAGTAAAACAAAAATCTGGTAGGCTGTGAATATCTAGATTATTAATGTATCTGCAGAATTAAGTGCTAGATGATAATGGTTACATAAGGGTTGCAAAACACATGTACATTTAATTGAAATGATTTTTTTATTTTGCAGGAGAATTTTGAAGATGCCTTTGAAAACATCCCCGTGTAAGTTGAATTTTCTTTTTAATTGTTAGACCCATTTATACAGCAAAGAAATTCCATGTATATATCAGTTCAAAGAAACACCATTTTACATTCACGGCCTACATTCACATTTTCCAGAACAGTTAAGGTCTCCAAGAGTTGGGAAATGGAAGTGTAATTAGGCTGATACGTGTGATGAAGTATTTGTCAACAAATGTGAAAGTTGTAAAAAATTAAAAATAGCACAGTTAGTAAGTAACTCTTAGTTACATAACGACAGCTCTAGATATTTCTACATGGTGGAAGAAATGGTAGCTCAACATTAGTGGAAAAACCTTGCATTACACACTGTGTAAGGTCATCTAGGTAAGCTATGCAAATGGAAATTGGTATACCTCATACTATACTACTGCACAGATATCTTCCTCTAATGGAGTGAGGGATGGGCACTTTTGACATTAGATGCCATGCTGATGCAACACCTTACTTAAACTGTGGTGGAAACAGATAATGCTGTTCATAGGGGCTTTTAGTTTTTCTGGGGGACTTTATTGCACTTTTGTGCCATGAAACACATGAGCAGGAAACTTCCAGTGATATCTCTTAAGTTGTAAAACACATCTAGACCTAGGAGTAGTAGCTTTGGACTGAATTTAATTGCTAATATTTCCATGGCCTTCACAAATCATGTTTTATGTATTTGCCAGACTCTATTTATAGAGTAGAAAAAGACTACTCGAATAGTGATGTCTCTTCTCTTTGTAAAACTGTAGTTGAAAAATTAAACATACCAATTTGTGATATTCATAAGGAAAGAAGTAAGACTCTGTTATATTCATATTGGGAACTTTTAATGTTAATGATTACTTTTTCTTCCCTTGACTGCCTAGCAGTTGCTGTGTGATGAGATGATTTCTTTCAATGGTCCTTGCTTCCTTTAGGAGAGGGGAGACAGTGACTAATATTTACTTGATGAGAATATCTAACACTCATTCCTTCTATGAGAAGGTTGTTTTTACTGGTATATGAGCTGGGCATAGATGTTTATTACTGACATGTAGGGCTCTCATTTGTTCTTCCCTTTCTTTGCTGATATCTCTCTTACAGAGACAGGTCTAATGGTGGTGTAGAAGTTAGACTGATGCTAGTTTATTCTAGCTGGTATTCTTTCTTTCTGTAATAACCACTGTGTTGAAGCTTAAGGGCGGGATGACTATTACAGAAAATACTTTGTTACTTAACGTCTCTAGTTGTCACTGGTTGTCACTCTTCTCATCCACTGGACAATAGCACTGTACCTATACTGTTACATTGTTGTCTGATTCTGGTATATGTGTCTCCTAAGCCAAATGTTGCATTTGTTTGGGTTTTACAGCCTTTAGTTTGGCTTGTTTCAGTAATGTGGTACTACCTACAGTTCTTGTTGAGTGGTCCTTCAAAATGTGAGTAACTGGATCGCCAGAGCTCTTATTTATCCCTGCATATGTCTTCATGACCTACTTACCTCTCATTTCAGTCAGTTGTGCTTGTGTCTTCCTTACTCCTGGATGGTCAACAGGTAGCTTGAGTTTTCAGCAGGCCAATAAAACAGAAAATTGGATATTACACTGTAGTCTTTCACTCATTAGGTACCCTTCAGGTATTTGTGCACTATCTAGATAGTTATTTTAATAGTCTCTCGAGTCAGCAGTTTCTCTGTCAAATGTTGTGATTGAAACTGTCCAACAAGTTAAAATATTGAGAGTGTGGGGACACATGGCTGGACAATTGGCATAATTTTGTATGTTGATTCCTTTGAAAATGAAGTTTCCTAGAGAGCCAGTCTGGGAATATTTGAGCAATAAGAGTAGGATAATCTCAGGTACAATACCTGCAGATGACTTGCTCTGTGTTCAGACAATTACCTACTCTGCAGCTATGGAAGTTATGTGGAAATGTGTATATTTTTTTGGATCTGGGCAGGATTCTTCACTTGATTGGCCTCCTTTTTAAAATCCTTTAGAAGATGAAGCTATTTAAAGAAGATGCATAGGGAACTGAAAAAAACCTTGGGACTTTGTAGAAGTTTTCCGTCTTGCCTTCCTTGAAGCTCTTTGGTCATACTATGCTGGTAGTTCTTCTGAGGGGGAGTCTTTCCCAAATCTAGTGCCATGATGATTGTTCTTGACCTTTCCCTGTCTAGAATTAATGGTAGTTTTTTTCTACTAATAACACAGCAATAGATATTTGTAAACATTACTGCATTGCATTACTAGAGGTTCAACATTTTGGGATGCTGGATCTGTTTTTTGATTTCACAGTTGATAGTGTGTGTCTTAAAATTTTCTGATGTATCTATACTTCAGTCCCTTTTATTTCAGATAAGAAAATGGCATTGTTACAGCTCTGATATGCCTGGCATTGGTTTGTGTGCTTGTTGCAGTTTGGTAATACCCAAATGCAGTGAACTAAAATGGACCTTTTTTATAGTGAGCCATGTCTACAAAGGCTGCTGATGTTTACTTATGAGGTCAGAGCTTGTTCAAGTTCTGTCAGATCAACTTGTTGGTTTAGAGAATTTGGAAAGAATGTGTGGGAACTAAGTCTTTAGTATTTCATACGCTATTACAATTGTTTATGAAAATTACGTACAGGGTAATACTTGCTTCAGTAAGTGCTAGCAAATGGCTTTATTCCCTAAATATTATTGCTGAACTGTAGATACCAGGTTGTGCAGGTTAGATGTTAAAAGCGCAACGAGTTATCTTAATAGCGTAAAATCCTTCCCTAAATCTCTAGTGCTGGCTGTCATATCTGAGGACAGGTCCAGGAGGAAATCAGTCTTTGCTACGATTGTATAAATGGATTAGATTCCTTAGTCTCTTTTCTGATCCTCTAGTCGTGGTGGCTGCTGTAGGTATACACAGTAACTCCAAAACAATTTTCATAATGAGCTAAGATTACTTGCTTTGTAGAAACATGGAGGGACCGTTAAATGGAGTTCTCCCTGTAAATGCATTTCTTTACTCACTGGTGTTAGAGCCAACCTAATTAGAGTAGGTTAGTCTCCCATTTTGCTTAAAACAAGCAGTAGTGTTTCACCTAGTATATTCTCTGCCAAAGACAGTTGATAAATTTTCAGGGTACTAACTTGGTGATAACTTTTTATGTAGCATCTTCAACCTGACTGAAAAGATAGGTGGGATATATGTGAAATGAAATCTTCCATTACGTGGTTGCATTAACTCAGAGCTGGTTTCATATTGGCGTATTCTGTTGTAAAAGGAAATAAGTAACTGGAGACAAACAGTTCTTTCTGTTTTGGAATCTTCATCCTTTAACAGATGCAGGGGAAAGCATAGTGACTAAGGAGGAGAAAAAGACTGAGGCTCTTAATGCCTTCTTTCTCAATCATAAAACTGACTGTTCTCTGGGCACCTGACCCCTGAGCCAGAAGACAGGGATAGGGAAAAGAATGCAGCCTCCTTAATGAAAGGGGAACTGGTGTGTAACCTGCTGCTCTGCCTCAACACAAACAAGTCCACGGGACCAGATGGGATCCACCTGAGGGTGCTGAGGGAGCTGCAGAAGTGCTTGCTGAGCCACTCTCCATCATCTACCAGCAGCACTGGCTCACTGGGGAGGTTCCAGCGAACTGGAAGGTGGCAAATATGACACCCATATACAAGAAGGACCAGAAAGAGGATCCAGGGAACTACAGGCCTGTCAGCCTGAGCTCAGTTCTGCAAAATGTTATGGAACTAATTATGCTGAGCACCATTGTGAGGCACATACAGGACAACCAAGAGTTCAGACCCAATCACCGTGACCTTGTGAAGGGCGAGTCTTGCTTGACAAACCTTGCTATGACAAGATGACGTTAGTAGGTGAAGGAAGGTTGTGGACGTGGTCTTCCTGGTTTTTACTAAAGCCTTTGACACTCATCCACAGCATCCTTCTGGAGAAGCTGGCTGCCCATGGGTTGGATGGATCTCCTCTGGGATGGGTGGAAAACTGGATGGTTGGGCCCAGAGAGTGGTGGGGAATGGAGTTAAATCCAGCTAGTGGCCAGTCAGCAGTGGCGTTCCCCAGGGCTCAGTGTTGGGATCTGTTCTGTTTAATATCTTTATCAATTATCTGGATGAGGGAATCGAGTGCACTCTCTGTAAGTTTGCTGATGACAGCACACTGGGTGGATGTGTAGACCTGCTCGAGGGCAGGAAGGCTTTACAGAGAGAGCTGGACAGGTTGGAGTGATGGGCCAAGGCCAACTGTAGGAGGTTCAACTAGGCCGAGTGCCAGGTCCTGTACTTGGGCCGCAACAACTTCATGCAATGCTATGGGCCTGAGTCAGAGTGTGGTTAGAAGTTTTCTGTCAGAAAAGGGCCTGAGGATATTGATCAACAGCCACCTGAATATGAGCCAGCAGTGTGCCCAGGTGGCCATGAAGGCCAGTGGCATCCTGGCTTGTATCAGAAATAATGTGGCCAGCAGGACCAGTGAAGTGATTGTCCCTCTGTACTCAACACTGATGATGCTGCACATCGAATATTGTGTTGAGTTTTGGGCCCCTCACTACAAGAAGGACTTTGAAGTTCTGGAGCTTGTCCAGAGATGGGTAATGAAGCTGTTGAAGGGTCTGGAGAACAAGTCTTAGGAGGAGCAGCTGAGGCAGCTGTGGATGTTTAGCCTAGAGAAGAAGAGGCTGAAAGAAGACATGATCACTTTCTACTACTACCTGAAGGGGAGTTGTAGTGAGGTGGAAGTCATTCATTTTCTCCAATAATGAATGATAGGACATAAGGAAATGGGCTCAAATTGTGCCAAGGGAAGTTTAGATTGGACATTAGGACAAACTTTTTTACTAAGAGGTTTATTAAGCATTGGGACAGGCTAGCCAGGGAGGTGGTGGAGTCAGCATCCCTAAAAGCATTCAAAAGATGCATAGCTCAGGTGCTGAGGGATATGGTTTAGTGATGGGATTGGCAGCATTAGTTTGGTGGTTGGATTGATCATAAAGATCTTTTCCAACCATAATGATTCTATGATTCCAGCCTCTGCCAAGAAATTTCATAGTGTTAAGCTACTCTTTGCCAAATATTTACCCACTTTTCTACTGGAGTGTGTGCTTACTTTATCTTTTAGATGAATCTGTTTCACAATGCTGTTACCTGCCAAGCATCTTCAGGTTAAAACATGAAAGGAATAGATTTATGTGTATTTTGTTCCTTTATTTAATTCTTGCTAAAAATAATTCACCAGTACCTGGATTTTATTGTGGAAAAACTGTGAACTTTAATTTCTGTCTTATTGAACAGATAATTTGCAACTTCTGTGACTTTTTTCCCCTTATATATGTCTGCTGGTTTATTTTTTTTCTTCAAATTACTCAGAAATTATTTTTGTGGAGAGCAGAGATCCGTGTTTTCTGTTCCCAAACTATGATTTTATAAGCTACCTCTTCTTTGATTTTATAAGAAGATAAAAAGAAGTTTGAGTTCTGGACTATTTTTATCATCACCATATTGTGATCATTTTTTATCATCACCATATTTTAACATGTACTGACCGTGTCACTGCTATTTTGATTTGTGTATGTACTTTATCCTCTAAAATTCTCAATTTGTTAGGAGCTTGTATGAAATTTTAATTGTATTTGGATTTCCTCCAATCTCATTTTACTTACTTTTCCTTAAAATGTCATCTGTATGTGACAATAAGTTACCATCAAGTTGTTAATACCTTTCCATGGTACTGCTTGGCATGCAGACCTCTTTTTTGAAGGAAAAGTAAGATGATGTTTTCAATTACTACCCCATTGTCAGAGATCTACGCAAATGAATAACAACATTTAGAATAACTATAGCTGCCTAGCTATCTTTATAGAAGATGCTTTGTAGTTGCCTTTGGGAAGAAACATAGTACTCTGCCTGACTGCTGCAACCAGGTGCAGAGGAAGTCTTCATGTTGAACTATTTGTATAGATACTTCTGTTGCCAGTTGAAAGATAGTAAGATCTCATTTATACACGTTAGAAAAATGAAATAGTGAAAATGTGGAAGCTATAATCCTCTAGAAAAGCAAACAAGTGATTTTTGATGAATGGAATTTTCTTAGAATTTTCTGTTTTTATAGATTTCATCAGAAAGAGGCAGATTTCATTGCTATATTATCATTCTGCTTTTGCATTTCCTTTTCCTACCCAAAGCTGGATACTATTAATCCTTGATCCTACCAAAGCAGCTCTGTATGGTATTACTGGGGTGATGGATTAAGGACCAGAAGTGTTTAAGGAAGTTAGAGCAGGTTATCCTTGTAATCTCAGAAGTGTAGTTAAGATTTCAGTTATACCTGCACATGTGTGTGTGTTGTTGGTGAATGAAACTGAGCCACTGAGGAAATAACCTTACATGAAAATTTGAGTTCATGGAGCAAAAAACTTTTAAGAACAGTGCCTGTCTCCATAAGTTCAAATTATGACATTGTCTTAATATGATGAGAAACAGCTTTGACAATTTAAACAATCAGTTTCCTTTTTGTATGTTTGGTCCCTAAGGTCAAGGGGAAAACAAGTCTAGTAAAGGTGATTTTTGTTTACAGTAAATAATATTTTTGTAGCTACATTAATATGACATAGTGGCTACTTAATATCGTCTGCCTCAACATTTAGAGCAGCCGTAGTGAGACACTAGCCTAATCTCACTAACTGTTCTCTATTCTGAACAGTCCTGGGACTGTAAATTGTTGAAGTTTGAGGGGATTTGGGTGGACAATAATTATGATATCCCTGACTTTTCCATATTTATTGCAACTACACCTTTTGCCTGAGATGTCAGATTTCTCTGTGTGTGTTTTTAAGTAGAAGCCTTCATGCTACATTGTGCAAATTTTTGTATTTCCTATCTTCTGTTGCTTTGAAATGTTCAATTGTGCCTATGTTTGTAACTTCTTACAAAGCAAGGAGCATTAAAAAACAGTAGATGAGCAGGAAATAACCCCAAACAAACATTATCCTGGATCATTCTACACAGTACTGCTCAAAACTCTTGTCTTTTGCAAGTCTTCACTGAAAGACCAGAGCACAGAAAAATCTGAGTAGAAGGTGACTTCAGCGTGTATTGGTGGTTTTTTCTTTAAGACAATCCAGGGAAAATGTGTTGATATTTGCAGAAAGAAAGCTTGCTTTTGTCAGTTTTGTGGAAATGTGTTTCTGACTCTCTCAGCTTTTACTGGGAAACACTTTCTAAGGCCTCAAGTGTGGACTATATGCCACTGCCGCCGAGTTGAACAGAGCCAGTTTTTCTGTGACTGCTCAAACTTGATTCAAAACTGATTTATCTTTCAAGATGAGAGGAATCCTGGCACTTCTAAGTCCCCTGCCTCAAATGATATAGTAAGTGACAGTACACATGAGCATTACTTCAAAGTTGGGTTAGAGAACTCTGATATATCTGAACACTTTGGTCTTTATCAGGCACAATTTCAGGGAAAAAGTATAAACATCCTGATTTTTTTTAAAGGCACTGTTGTCTGTAAGTTACAGCTGTCCATCTCATCTCTTCCTGCAAAGTCCGTATTACCTGATCATAGTTCTTAGTTTCCTCAGATGTTTTAGAAATACTGTGCAACTCTTTCCTAGTATATTGCTGTAGTAGTTTTGCCTGGACTGGGTTTTGGTAGCAGAGGAGCTACAGGGGTGGCTTTTTTAAACGAAGATCTGCCAGGAGCATCCTCTGCTGCTGACCAAGGCCTGGCCAATTAGTGATGGAGCTAGCACCTCTGTGAATAACGTATTTGAGAAGGGGAAGAAGTTGCTGTGTAGTTGCTAAAAGTCAACCGCAACAGGGAGTAAAAACATCTCCATAGACACCAAGGTCAGTGGAGAAGGAGGGGAAGGAAGGTGCTTGGGCCTGGAAAGAAAGATTCGTCTGTGATCTGTGTTGAATACCATGTTGACGCAGCTGTGCCCCTGCTGTCCATGGAGGCCACTGGAGAGCAGAGATCCACTTGCAGCCTGTGGAGGACCCCACGCTGGAGAGGGTGGATGCCTGAAGGAGACTGTGACTCTGTGGGAAGTCTACGTTGGAGCGAGTTCCAGGCAAGACTTGGGAGTCTGTGGGGAGAGAGAAGCCCATGCTAGAGCAGATTTGCTGTCAGGACTTGTGACCCTTGAGAGACTCAGGCTGGAGCAGTCTGTCCCTGAAGGACTCTTCTGGTGGGTGATCCATGTTGGGGCAGGACGTGAGGAGTTGCCTCCATGGGAGGCCCCATGGTGAAGAACTGTAGCCCATGGGAAGGACTCACACTGGAGAAGATCGTGAGGGACTGTTTCCCGTAGGAGGGACCCTACAGTGTAGCAGGGGGAAGTGTGAGGAGGCCTCCCAATGAGAAGACGCAGTGGCAAAGCCTATCTGTAATGAACTGACCACAACCCCTATCCTCCATCCCCTGCATCACTGGGGAGGAAGGAAGGAGAGTCCTGGAGAAGGGAGGGGTGGGGGGAGGTGTTTTAAGATTCTAGTTTATTTCTCATTTCCCTTATTGCTCTGTTTTGATGGTTCATTGATAAATCAAACCCTTTTCTCCCCAAGTTGAGTCTGTTTTTCCCATGACACTAATTGCTGAGCAATTTCCCTCTCCTTATCTTGACTCATACACCTCATTATATTTCTTTCTCTCCTGTCCAGTTTAAGAGGAGGAATGATAGAATGACTTGGTGGGCATTTGGCACCCAGCCAGGGCTAAACCATCACAGTTGCATTCTTATTTGTATCTTCAAAAGTAAATTTTTCAGATAGATTGTTTTGGAGGATTGTTACTTATATTAATTAGCGTCCATCTGAAATGAGTAAATACAAATCTATAGGTTCCTGCATTGTATTTTAAAGACTTTCTTTGAGGCTTTTTTTTTGATAAATCTCAGTTCAGAGTAAGCATAGCTAGGAATAGGTACTTTTAGCCCAGGCAGTGTAGCTTTAGAGATTTTTTTTTAAGGTAATGATGGATGGCATAGTTTAGTTTTGTGCTGCTTGGCTCCCATATGCTGAGTTTTCCCATATGTCTTCTGTAGAGAATACACCAAGGGGATGTAACTATCTCTATTGCAGCTGTTTTGCTTCTAACTCATACTTTGTCCTATTGCTGCTGATGTTCATGAAGATAACTTTATTAGCTGCCTCTCTGTGCTGTAGATTTATTTTAGTCATGCAACTTCAGCTAATAATTTATTTTTCTGGGGTAAAAAAAGTAAAATAAAATTAATAACATAAAATTAACAATAATAAATAATTAATAAAGTTAATAGAAAAGAAAATGTTGATTTGAGTACCATCAATAATGAAATGAAACGTGAGCTAGGTAGTTTTCTTTGCTACTACTTACTACCAACTCTTGTATCTGATTTATTTTTACTGCAGTGAAATTAGTATACTTTTATGTCTGACTTCAATAGTAGCATCTTTTTCTTCAATTCAGGAAATCTTGAGGTAGCTCTCTTTTTGCCTTTAAATATAAATCACTTTGCATTCCTTTATGTCTCCATTTTCTCCATGCAGTTAGGAGTGATGGATTAGAATTAGGCTGCAGCACAGATTGGGAAAATCTCCCAGCATCCTCTTCCCGCAGAGGCATCAGCTTCCAGCATTGACTGTAGCTGCTGCCACTCTCACTGACATTTCTTTTGAATTCGACTATGGAGAGTGCCTGTGATGCCAGCTGCTGGCTTATAAACTTTTATTCTTTTATTCATTTTGCTTGATAACTCATTAATGAAACCTCATGGATACTGAGAAATAAAATAGAATCATTTTTCTCCTTATGCTCTTTTTCTGCATTGTTTTGGGTTTTTTTTGTGTGTGTGTGTGTGTGTTTGTGCAGTGGAAAAAGGACAAAGTGAAAGAAGCAGTGCTTATTTTTGCATAAGGACTGTATTTACATACCTGAAATTAACTGAATTAATCCTGTAAGTATACTTTCTCTGTCTGATAGTCCTTGAAATCATGATTGTGGTAGTGAGATTTATGTGATTTTATCTGTGAAAATTTACTTTGCCAGGTATTTTGAACACTTAAACTGCAAACATTATTTAAAATTTAGAGGAGGGAAAAATGATACATTCACAATGGATTTATGGAATAATTGCTATTTCTCTGCACTTTGCAATGGTGAACAATGCTTTTAGAGAGCAGAAGCTTCTTTGCTGATGTCAGTGCTTAATCAGCTCGGATGCTGTAGGTTGTAGAGCACTGAAAGGTGTGTATTTTGGGATACCGTTCTTTAAAATGTAGTAATTTAAGGACAGTATCAGGCTTGTAGTTATTTTCTCCACTCGACAGAATTTGTATTCTGCTCTTTGTAGCTGCACTGATTTGAGATTATATAATTTTTGAGGTAAATACAAATCTTTTATTCATCGTATGCAGTTCTGTGCTTTCTAAGTACAAATGTTAAGTGTAATGAAGCATACTTTGAAAAATTATAGTAATGTAAGGTCTTTGACATTTGCAGTAAGTTCACTATGTAATAAATTTCAGTAAATTGGTTTGAAGTTTAGGAAGAGTGTCTTACTAGGGTCACACTGTCCTCATTGTCTCTGAGCCAATATTTATGTGACGCAGTGTTAGTTCTATAAACATCTGGCCTGATCTGGTGTCCTACTTGCTGCATGAATTATTTCTTGTTTTATTCCATAGCAATGTAAGTGGAATCTTTATTAATTTTGTGTAAAACCATCAGTAAGCTATCACTATTATTTATATATGCTAGATCTTTCTTTTTCAGCCTAATTTCTTGTCAGCATGTCTTAATTCAGAACTGCTTTATAAGGGAAGTGTTGAAGAGATTTATTTTTTTGGTGAACTTCTGTTTATCTACATCTTATATATTAAGTTTTGGCAGTATTGTGTTCTAGCACATTCAGGTGCTCATTTTTCTATGCAGTATTGTGTGTATTGACCTCATCAGGTTTATTTGATATGAACTTAGTCTGATAAGGGATATTCAAACATAGTAAATTCTCAGTTTACTTGCAAAGATCTCCTGTTAAAACCTATATCTACAAATACTGATGAACCACTGAGTTCTGCAAATAAGTCTAACAACCTTTAGAGTGCTGTGCACTTCAATTAGTGTCCAGCAGAACAATGTAAAGCAGATTTTTTTTCCCCCTACCTGCAAACTGACACTTCTTTGATTTTTCTTTTCCCTCTGTCAAATTATGATCAATTCTTTGTACCTATCATTTGTTTGTTTTGCCAACTCTTTTTAGGATTGCATATATTTTGCAATGCTGTATCAAATTCATACTGGAGTGATTTGATGTACTTGAATAGTCACAGTCATTTTAGTAATTAGATGATAAACTGCATTCAGGTGGGTAAATAGTGACCCAGGTAGCTGTCATGTGTCTTGCTTCCACAATATGGCTGATTCATTATGGAAAATTTGCATCTTGCTTACTGTGCATGTGCAGTGCAGTTCGCTGTTGAACTTAAAGAATTTGGTGTCAGATAAAGCTGATGATTTTTCTTTTTTCACTTGGAGCTGTAAAACATCTGACTTGCAATACATTGATTGTTGGCTAATGGAATCAGATTAATGGTCTCTCTGAAACGGAGACATTTGTTAATTCTCATGTGTCTTTTCTTCAAATAAGCAAAAAAAAAAAGAGGCCAGAAATGTAGCCTGTCCTTTTGTGATTTGATGTTGGCAATGATAAGTGCTGATCAGCATGTACAATGAGTTTAGTCTTGTCATTATTTGCTATGGCAGCTCAGATGCAAGGAGATGATACCTTTGCCTTGGTTTTCTTCCTTTAAGCATATTCAGTTACTTTGTTGCATTGTAGAGTAGTAATAATGTGTGAGGATACAGCAATCAGTATTTTCTTCTGATGTTCAGTTACTGCATTGATTATAGATATACAGATACAAAAATTCCACTTTTCATTAAAAAGAAAGGGAAAGTTCCTTTATCTCATCACCTCTCCCTGCCCCCTTAGTCGTGGACTTAAAGTCTTTGGAAGCAAAACACTTTCATTGCTTTCTTACTTTATGTTACTAGAGTGCCACGAAGCAGTGCTGTAGGCACTGGGTTGCTTTGTAACTAGGACAAAGATAATCCTGTCCATGCCCCTAAATTTCAAGATTTCAGACTGACTTGCAGAATGTAATGCAAAGAAACATCCCTGGTCTCCCTGACAGATGGTGGTCCGACATTTAATTTCAGATGAGTTTTTTAAGAGGGAATTTTTCTTTCCATATGAAGTTTTTGTTTGTTTTTAAAATACACTTATTTCATAAGACAATATCACAAATATTTGTACTACTGTAAGCAGTAATAATTCCTAAAACAAAATAACTGCCTTCTGTAAGTATCTGTGAAGTTTAGAGAAGCTAATTTTAGAACTATTTAGAAAAGCTAAAATTAGAAGAGAGGGCAAACACCTCTTCTAAAATGACGGCAGCTCCATCTGCGCCCCAGCTTCTGATCTGTGAGTAACAGAGCTTTATCTAACTTCCGTCCACCTCATTGCTGGATTACGTGTGTCTGGTAAGGTATAATCATTGATGAATTAAGATACTCTCCTAGTGAAATTCCAGTAGTCTATGAAAAGCTGTCAGTTTGAACTTCTAAACAATGCTAAGGTATAGAAGCTGAAGTAATTCGCAGCTTGTTTTCATGCATATCATTGCTAATAATTGATGATTTTTCAACAGTGGCAACTACCTTTTTTTTTTCTCACTGTTACTCCTTCCCTTCTTGCTGTCTCTATTTTTGAAAACTCCAACTCAGTTTCTACAATTGTTCCTTTTGAAAAATACAGTGTTTGATACTTTGTTTTTGTTTCACTATGTATACAAATGTATGATACCAGCTGGCTACTTTCTTCCACAGCTTCCAAAGCTGAAAAGGCACAGTGAAACCAACCATACAAAAAAAAAAAAAAAACCAAAAAACCCCAACCCAACACTATTAAAGAAAAGGAAAATGCCCAGTTGGTGAGACTGCTTGATCATACAAAGGATGGTATGAGCAGATCCCTTGTTATTGCAACAACAATCCAGGGATCCACTAGTAGAGATTTAAAAATCGGTAAATCTGAATGCTACCTGACTACAGTCCTATAGTCAGGTAGCATTGAGGAGAAAGATGCAACTTTACTGAAATGAATTGCTTTGTAGCATTATGTTTCCATCCTCTGCCATTACCAGATCTGTGGGTAAATGGCTCCAAAATTTAAGTGAATTTAGTATCCAAGAAAGGCTTGGGTAAGAGAACTGCTGTTTGCCTCTGTCTGCAGTAGAAAGTGGTTTTAAATACAGCATGCAAGAAAGTCTCAAGGGAGGAAGAAGTGAAAATAAGTGTGTTATACTAATGGTTTGCCAAAATGCCAGACTGTGTAAATTCATATAATTTAAACTAAGTAACCATTTGTAGGGAGTGTGTGCCTGTTGTGCGGTTTTGGGTGGTTTTTTTCAATTTATTTTTGTTTGTTTGTTTTTAAGAAACTGACTGTTGTTGAACGGATTGTACTATAGTAAGTTTTTAGAGTAGTTTCTTCCTGTTTGCCAAGTTGACTAGCACCGCACTGGATAGTTTTGCTGCCAGCTGAATTTCCTTAAATGAATGTTTAGCACACAGACTACATGCGTTGGTGATGTTCTGAAACAGTGAAGATATTATGCCTTCAAAAGAATAAAATTTGTCACACTTCAGATTGGGCTTCTTTTCAGTGTTTCCCATAAGCTGGTAGTATTTCCATTGAATATGTGAGATACACAATTTTATTTACTTATATTTTGTGCTTCTCTTAAAGGGATGTGTGCATAATGAATGCAGAATTTGCTAGGGACTTAAATTGTAACTAGTGGATTCTCTGTATGGGTAGAAGTTAGCATTTGCTATACTAATTAGTTAGTTGTAATTTGTAAACTTCTGTCTTAATTATAATAGCCTAGGATACGGATTGATTACGTAAGTCAAAGTACTCATACTTCTAGCCTTAAGGCTAAAGGTCTGTCTGCTATGTGATGGTAAGTGACATAGAAGTCTGGTAAATGGTAAAACCGTTCTCAAAAGTTTTCTCTTTATGATAGAAAAAACTGTTCATCACGTGATGTCATATCTTTCCCTGATTATTTTTAAATGAACACATTGAGTTAAGAATCCTTTTTATTAATAAATTGGAAGTGATTGGCAGTTAAAAAATACAGTGTTCTGTTTAATGTAAAGGATTTAATTTGTTATCTGCAGTGCCTAAATATGAGAAGGGTTGCTCTGTTTGATTCCACCTTAAAGAATTGTTTTCCAGATGGGAGGAATGCATAGCTTGCATACAGATAGGAGAAGACAGACTGGCCTCATAAAATCTAGCCTGTTACACCTTGCTTTTCCAAAGCCGAGTCTTTTGCTTAGCTATAAAGATATGAGTGATACATTAGGGTCTTTAGTTTCAAACTTGTTACTGAAATTGTTCCTGAAAATGATGAATGCCTGTTTGTATTTATTTTAAAAAGAAATGAAACAGAAGTACCACACAAGAAAACCCAACATAACTCGAAAGTTTCTGTGTTTGCTTTTATGATCATTGTCTAATGTTCACTGTATGTAAGTCTTTAGACTATACTGCAGAAGACCATGTTAAGCCTTCAGACATCCTTCACTGGAACTATCCTGAGCATGACGTGTAGACCTAACAGAAAGTCTTAGTAGGTAGGATTTGGCAAGAAGATTACTGTCTTAGCTTTTGTTTCATGTCATAGAACTGTTGGTGCATAGCTGTAGTGAGGAGTGGTGCTACCTGCTGCTCTGTGGTAGGTAGTACTCCTACAAAGCTTCTCGTTCTTTTTCTGGTGAGATTTGTACTTTTGTTGCAGCTTGGTGTCTATGCAAAGAATTGATAACAGTAATAGCAAATAAACATCATTTGTGTAATAATGCAAACGAGATTTTGGCACATCCCTAAGCAGAAGACTGAAGTATTGCTATTGACTGATACAAGTAATGGATGGGAAGGATAAGATTTTTCTTCTCAAATGACTGACTTCATGATGAGGAGTACTATACTTTCAAAATATGAAGAAAATTATTTGAAGAGGTATTAGCAGATAATTGAACTAAAAGCTGAGTTTTCTATATGCTTGCTGGGATACAGTGGGTACACATGAATATATGCTTCTGTTGATATGGAAGCAATTCTTATTGGGAATTGCAAATCTTTGAAGTTGCTAGCTGTGTAGATAAAAAAAAGTCCAAATGTAATCCTGTAATAGATTTTTAAGAGCATAAACATTGAAAAATGTTCATAAGAAGATGAGCAACCCTGGAAACACTAAACAGAGACAGGAAACCACCATGTTTTGGAGGACATTAATTAGGTACTAAGAAGTGTAGTTCAGTAAACAGACAAGGTGAAGATGTTTTTTTATTTGTTTCCCATGTACAGAGACTTTAGTTTTCTTCTGGTAAACTTCAAGCAGAAAAACCATTCGACAGAATTCAGAGGCAAGGTATTGAATCACAAGAGGAATTGGCATAAGTTGGTGGAGGCTAAAATGATTGAAGAAAAGAAATCAGAATTCTGGTGATTGTTATTTTAACTAAGATGGAAGAGAGTATTAGCAAACTACTACAAGACTTCATGTGCTTGTATAGAAAATGATTGGCAGGGATCAAGTGCTAAGAGTGTGTTCTTTATTAATTTAGTCATTTTTAAAGCATGATGGTTGAATATTGCAGAATTAAGAATGTAAGTATCCTTGTTCTAGTGTCACACTACTAATCTGAAGTGTAGTTCGAGATTAAAAACACAGCAACAAACGTAAAGTGATGATTTAATGATATCTCTGAGCTGTAAACCTTAAACTTTGATACTGTAGTTTGAGTACAGCTTTTGGCTTTGTCTAGGAGACAATCTTCTGAGGAGACAGTGATTATAGCCCCAACAGGACTCTGTTGGATGCTTGAGCTTATTTTATACTAAGCACACATAGTGGTACACATCAGCAGAGAACTCAATGCCACATATGTAGAAGCAGCACAATGTGCCTGCCTCAGTAAGGGAGGGAGGGGAAGAGGAGTACCATCAGCTAAAATGCATCAGAATCACTACCATTCTTGGACATTCTGAGGGAATCAATACACTTTTAATGCAGTGTTGAAAAATAACATAAGTATCCTAGCCATGAAAATTGAGTTATTGAGTAGAATCTGGGAAAGGTCAACTGCTATTTACTGTTAAGAAGTCATCTCCTGGCTAGTTAAGACGTGTGAGCAGATAGTTACTCTTTTTTACATGGTATAATATAAATAGTTAAATATCAAGTTTTCTGATGGAAGATATCCATTACTACAAAGGGAAAGATCTTTTCAGGAAGTGTACAAATGTTCTGAATAACTGCAGTGAGTGTCAGATTTTGGCAGTAAAGACTATTTGACTTAGCACCTTCCTGCACAGGGCAAGAACCGCCTGAGAACAATACATTTTGATGCTGTTCTGTCATCATCAACTTGGCAGGAAATACTCTAACAGATGTCTGAATGCATGTTATTCAATAACAGTGCTACAGATGACAGTTTCTTGCTGTCCTACCTGTTGATGCTGTGTTTGACACCCCGAGTGGTTTAGTTTGAGTTTAAGCAAACAAATGCCTCTTAAAGATGGCTTCTGATGAAACTTCCATGAGTGTTAAAGGTTATTTGCTTGCTGAAGTATTTATTTCCTGAGCAAACGTTCTCTTAATTGTGATGCATCTTGTTTTTGTGACCCTTATCACCAAAATATCTTACTCTATGTGTACCCCCCTCCCCCCCCATTTTTAGAACAGCTTACTTTCGTTCTGTGTCAGATGTGCATCTTAACGTGGGTATCTTAAATAGTAACTGATAGTTTGGCACTATCAGTATAGGTTTTGTGGGGTTTTTTTAGTGTCAAAAGTTTTGTTTTGCTCCCACTAATAACTTCAGATGTTTTCAGTGACTGTAGCCCAGTGAGACTTGTTAGCAAGAACAGTAGCTGAACAAAGCCAAGTCACTGGCAATTAAGTGTTGTTTATCAGATGCAGCTAATTGTTTTGACTGTATTGTGAAAAAGCCAATAAATGGTTTTAGAAGCTGCACAGTCGCTGTTCATGCAAAATAGTGCATGCACATTTAAGGCCAGCTACTGTTAATAAAGTGATGTGGAACTCAGTTCTAAATATATGATTTAAAATGTGGAAAATACAGTTAGATTAAAGGTAAACTTTTCTGCACTTCTCCTACTCTTAGTTACTGAATCCCCTTTGAAGCAGTTGATAGATCATTCCACCCAAAGATAACTAAATCTCTGCGGATACTGAGTCAGCAGCATGTGTCAAATTAATACTTTAGCTGTGCAACTGCCTTAAGGAATGCTATTAGACTGAGCCCTGGTGTGGTCAGATAGGTGTGGTGCTTAGGGACATGGTTTAGTGGCCGATGGGGCAGTGCTGGGCTAATGGTTGGACTCAAGTGATGTTTTCCAACCTAAATGTTTCTATAATTCTATGACTGTTCAAGTGGGACAGGGAACTTTCTAGAGAGAGTCCAGTGCAGGGCCACCAAGATGGTCAGGACACTGGAGCATCTTCCTTGTGAGGAAAGACTGCAGGATCTGGGGCTGTTCAGCCCCGAGGAAACCGAGGGTGAGTCTTGCTGATACAAGTATTTAAAAGGTGTATGTCAAGGGAATGGGCCAGCACTTTTTTCTGTAGTGTCCAATGATAGAACAAGAGGTAATAGACATAATCTGGAATACAAAGAAGTTCCACTTAAGGAAAAACTTGCTTACTGTAAGGGTGAGGGAGCCCTGGCACAGGCTGCCCAGGGAGGTTGTGGAGTCTCCTTCTCTGGAGGTTTTCAGAACCTGCCTGGGAATGTTTCGGTTGTGACCTGATCTAGGTGGACCTGCTTCAACAGGGGAGTTGGACTAGATGATCTTTAAAGATCCCTTCCAACCCTTACTGTTCTTTGATTCTGGGATTCTTTTAAGTACTGGAGCAATTACTTTTTTTTTCGTTTGTTTTAGGCTGGTAAAACAAATGTTTTACTTCTGTTTATCTTTTTAATTTCCCTGTAGGAGGGAAGAAAGAAAAGTGGCTTAAGCAACTGTTTTGACAGTTTAAATTACTAAAACTCTTGCCTTGTGTACATCCTGAGGATTATCATCCTAATAATGAACATATCTCAGGGTTTTCAAGTCAGTATTCTTATCCTCCATTTCTGTTGCAGTTTGAAGTAGTTGATCAGAGGAACCTACTTAATGCTGCTAATAACTTCCTTATGGATAATATATCCCTCTGTATTGGATGAGTTTCACGAGTAGCTCAGCCCCAAACCCAAGATACATAAGCTATTGCTGGAATCCAAAACACGTATTCCTTTTTCATAAATGAAGCTTGAAACAATAATGAGAAAATTTGAAAAGTGCTTTGCCTTGGGAAACAGAGTCCTTAAAGTACCTAGATTTTAACACTGATATTCTTCTTGTTAAGTAACATTGTTATCTTTGTGTAACACCCAGTATAGGACACTTTTTCTTTTAAAATTTCACAGTAAAGTATATTCACTGGGTGTAAAATTTGTAGTAAGTTAACTGAAGCAGTGTTAATTTAGTCTACTCCAGGATAAATTGAAGCATATGCTGCTCTGAGGTGATAAAATGTGTTAAGTCTCTGTCAGTTCTAGGAAACTGTATTTGGGGATAGGGGGAAGAAAAAACATTGCCAAAATAACACTGACTCAGGAGGAGAAGAATGTGAATGAGAATGTGAGTCAGCATTGCTCACTGAACTTGGTGGGGTGGGAAGAGAGGAGGAAATGTGCTTTTTCTGAGGCACTGCGTAGAAATATTCCTGTCTGCCAGTGAAGATAGCCAAGTTGCTTCTGAATCTGTATGCTCCTGACTTCTGACTGGTATCAAATTATGTATCTGAGTTGGAGAGATTCTTTCTGGTTCTATGTAAAGAGTAATTAAACAGGAGTGAGACTCTTGAGTAGGGAATATGGTTCAGTTATCAGAAAGGAATCTGAGAACTGGCTTCCTAAGCTTTATATCTGAAGTGGCAGAATAATTTTATAAGTTTGCTTGATGTAAGGTACAGTAAATGTATTGATATAAGAAAAACCGTTTGCATTGCCTGCAGGCTTTGGTTTCACATATAAAGGCAGCAGTGCTGCAATTAGTCTGTAACGTGGGAAAGAACATGACAGCAACCTACTGGAGAGATCTGCTACTCATCCTTTTAATAGGAAAAGATAGTTTTGACCAGGTACCAGGTCTGTGCTGTTTGTTTATGAGATTGTTTTACAAATACTATTACATACACTGGTGATGCCTGAGTTGGTTGTACAATGGTGTTTGGGAGCCTGATGGTGAACGATACCTTCTGGTAACAGCTATAAAGCCGCCATGTCGATAGCTATGGTACGCAAAATAAAGATGAGATTTTTCCTTCCAAAGGATGTTCCATCAGTTGGTGATTGCAGGCTAGGGAGTGTGAAAATGCACAGCATATAAACAAAGACACTATGTTTCTTTCCACTAATGTCATGTGTTTGTTTGTAGCTGGTAACAAGGAAGGGACTGTAAAGATGGCTCCTGTAAGAAGGTGCTCAAAACTTTCCCCATCTCTGACTCAGACCCACTTCTGGGGCTGAGCCAATTGGCCACCTCAGTGATCTCTTTTTAAAGAAGAATAATCTGAAAGAGGAGGGTTCTTGCTGTCCTTTCTTGCTGTTCTTCTTTCTTTTTTCTGGCTGGTGGTGTTGGAAGGAATTGGAGGAGAGAGACATGACCATACAGACTCCAAGGTCAGTGAGGGAAGAGAGGAGGAGTTGTGCTGGAGCAGAGACCTCCCTTCATTCTGTTGGAGAGGAGTGGTGAAGCTGAGGGTTTTTGGCAGTTCGTAGAGGACTCCATGCCAGGTGTGGTGACTGTGCCAGGAGGCGGCCATGAATTTGTGGGAAGGTGTCGTTGCAGCAGAAGGCGCTCAGAATGCTGCTGGTTGCAGAGGAATCCCGCCCTGGAGGAGTTTGTGAGCAGAAGCTGTAGCTGTTGGGAAAAACTCATACTGGAGAGGTTTGTTAAGGACTATGTCCTGTGGGAGGGACCCTGAGTTGGTGCAGGTAAGAGTGTGAGAAGTCGTCCTCCTCTGAGGAGAAAGAAGTGGCAGAGCTCATCTGTGAGGGACTGAATATACCCCCCATTCCCTGACCCCTGTGCCATTGAGGGAGAGGAGGTAGAGATATCTGGAGCAGTGAGCTGAGCCCAGGAGGAAGAGAGGGGTGGGGGAAGATCTTGAAGTGCTGGTTGTAATTTTTCTCATTGTTCTGCTGTTTTTGCTTTCTTGTTTTTTGTTCCTTGTAGGTAGTAGAAGAAACTGTTCTTACTTTCCTCTCAAAGTCGAATAGTCAAGTCTGTCTTGCCTGGAACTGTAATTGGCAGCAAGCCCTCCCTACCCTTGTCTCAATCCACAAGGTCCTTGGTTATCTTATTTTCTTCCATCTCCCTGAGGCCTCTGCCATCCTAATGAGGGTGGGGTGTGATGGCAGGCAGTGAGCAAGAGACTGTCGTGGTGCTTCATAGCTGTCTAGGCCAAAATCACAACAACTAGGATTGAGACCTAATGAAGCAGTAAAAATAGGATATTGCCTTCATATCTTGATCCTTGCATTCAGAAAAATGGTGCAGTGGTGGGGTACTGTAATACTTTATTTGTTTTATTTCACAATAAGTGGTAAGAAACTTTCTTTCTAGGCTGAACTCAAATATTTTACAACTAAATGAATAATGTAATGATCAGTTGTTAAATTACCTGTTGTTATTAATGATCCACTTTCCTCAGATTCTTTTATGAACTGTGATCTCTTGTTCGAGTTCTCTTCCCCCTGTTACATCATATGATTGTCTGTAGTTCCTTCATATGCAGGGTGGCACATGATCACCTTGAGAGTTACGGAACTCTTGGACCACCTCAAAGTTAGCAAATGTGCTGTGTAAGGAGGTAGGACGAGAAGGTCCATCTGTCCTCTGCAATTTTGAAGGACACTTGTACAGCCCCTCCTCGTTCTACCACTGCTCAATATGGTGATGTGATTTCTGTTTGGAAGATACCTAGGATTGGGCACTGCTTCAGTGCTGCTCACAAAATATTTGTGTTGCGCACGTATGAGAGGGTACAAACTCATTCTTGCCATCTAGTAGATCTCAACTTTGATTACTGGATTTTTTGAAAACAATCACTGTCAATTGGTATTTAAGAAAGAAAATTCCCTCCGCCTCCCTTTTTTTCTCCCCTCCTTCTTGAGAAATTATTTGAAAGCAGCTACCCATTTTCCTGATGGGAAAGGCAGAGCAAATGGAATGTGTAATCTAACCAGGCAGGGAGTGAAATGTAGTCTCCTAAAAGACAAATGTGATATGAGAATATAGTGGCATAGAAACACACAATAGTGGTGATACTGGTACCAGAAAAAACTCCTAGCCTCTAAATCTATCTAAAAAGTAGTTCTTTGAAAAATATTTGTTAGCAGGTGGTATTCATGGAATCAGCTAATAAAACTGAGTGTTTTACAAAACTTCCAGTCATTATAAAAGAACGTCTTTAAAATTTTGTAACACTGTTCTTTGGAGGGCATAATATTTAAAACATATGAATAGAACGTGTGAATGCACACATTTCTCTACTGCTTGTGTAAGTAAAGTAGACTGATTTGTTTACATATTTAGAGTCTGAATGCACTAAAATACAACTGCTTTCTTGATATCAGTTTTAATAAACATTTTAGTTTGGCTTTACTGAGGACCAAGTCTAGGATCTTAGCGTACTTATTTCTGATGATTGTTGTTAATACAAAACCTTCAACCAGTTGTGTGGATTTAGTGCAAAGTGCTAAATCCATTCTTTTACCAAATAGGCAGGACGCTTCATAATCTATAGTTTGTGGTTTTCATCATCCAGGCTCTGGAAAGAACTATAGTTTGGGAGTATGAAAAGTTATTACAGACTGAGGCTTTGGCAGGTATCTAAGCTAAATGTTCAGCTAGGTAATTTTGGTTTCTGGATTTAAAAGCTGGAAAGAGCAAAATATGAAGTGAGCTTGTGGTTGACCTTTATATATTGGGTCTTGGATTTTTTTTTCCAAACTGAAGTAAAAAATATTCTGTGTCTCACACATGGCTTTCTTGGTCTGTAAGTTCATTTTTCAGGAAGGAATGGTGGAAGGTGACTCAATGTTAGAATTAATTGTAAGGCAATTTACATTTTCATCTGTGAATCCAAGCAAGATGTGAACATGCAGTGATTATTTGCATTTACAATTTAGTATCTGATGTTCCAGTATTTCAAAGATTGTTCAAGTTTGATTGGTGAAGTGCAAAGTCCCATGTTAATTTCAGTGCAAGTAAAATCATAAAAAGCTGTGTCCACTGAAAAATAAAGAACAAGCTGATCTAGTTTAATCTGTTTTAGCAGTGGAGTTGGACTAGATAGTCTTTAGAAATCACCTCCAACCCTTACCATTCTGTGATTCTATGTGTTTCAGAACCTATTGATTAGTATGTGTAGTGGGAGAAATTTAAAAAATGAACTTAAAAATTTACTGAGATACACTTCTGTTACTGAGTAGCCTTGATTGGCAGTTGTCTTGCAAAGTTGAATCACATAGGCTTATATACCAAAAGATTCAGGACTCAGAAAAAGAAAAGAACCCCCCACCCCAACCCCCAAACCAACACAGATTTTTTACAGTTCAATTGTAACTCTTCAATTAAAGTAGTCTCAAGCTAAAGTTTGTTGCACACCAATGTGTTTATATTTAAATGCACAATGTAAAGCTTTCCATATAAAAATAAAAGATTGTAATATAGTGCCATAATTAATGGAACTGCCTTGTAAAAAATGTCTACATACCAGGTTAAGATTAGCCAATGTAGTCAAAATTATAAATTGTACCTTGATTTTCCACTACAGTCTCTAGAGTATGAAAAGTGTTACATAAACAACAACAAAAAGCTGACATTTTTCTGTCTCCCTGCAGCAAGAGAAAAGATAGTGCTGTTGCTGTGTCTGAAGGATTTTTATTTGTACCTGGGGCTCATGGATTTATATGTAGACCTAGGTAAACTTGCTCACACAGTAACTTTCCTGAAATACTTTTACAACAATTGGAAGGCAAATTTAAATAGCCAGCTTTACGGTATTTAAGTGAGAGAACATAAACTAGTAATGTAAGCTGGACAGTATGTTGTTGGTGACACAGGCCAACAATGAAGAGAACACAAAGGTGATAGACTTGCTCTCCAGTAGCCAAACAGTACTAATCTGTACAGGCTAATAAAGGCTTTGGTACTTGTACTTATATAGTAGCACAACTGTAGGCCACACTGCAGGGTTCGTTCCCCAGGCCCTCCCACCCCTCGGACTAGATACTGGGATGAAAATTGGGATGTGATGTGCTGTCAGGAGCCCAACACACGTGGGAAGAGAGGTGGCCGTGTTGCTAGAAAGATGTGTTCTAGTTGATGGGGTTGCCATGGTGCGGTTTCTCCTCTGATATGACAGCAGTACTTTCGTTGGAGATGAGGGCTGTAGGTTGCATTGAGACTATGACCTTTCCTGCAGTGTGGGTGCAACTGAAGAATGGGAAAGCTTAGCAAGTGGCTAACGGTAGCAGCTGAAACAGAGCTACAAATGCTTCAGCTTTTAAGAAGTTTAGTGTTTTGTTACATAAAATAATGTAAGTCTAAAAACTATGTGCATAATAATCACATGAAATCCCAGTGTGGGAGAAAATCAGAGTATTTAAATTGTATTAAAAATAGTTGATTAAACTCTGATGATAAAACTGTCCAGTTTTGACTATTGAGGAATTCAGTACTTCATTATGAAGGGCAGGATTTGTCTCTTGGTATGTTCAAACATCTAGCAGTTGCCAAGTATTGTGTTAGCGATTTTATTTTTCTACAGAAGGTGAATTTTTCAAGCTCTGTGACTAAAAAATGATGGAAGATAAAGCTGAAAAAGAGTTTTAGGATGTCACCTAGCCTTATCCAAATTTTCTACCCCAGAAGGGATATAAAAAGCAGAACTATATAAAAAGCAGAGCTTTGTTTTTAAAGCTTTCAGATGATGGAGAGAGGAAGAGGGTGGGGGAAGGTTATGATTCTGTGTAAAATCCTGTCCAGTCATATTTTCATGTCCCACTTTTCTGTAATTTGGTTTATATGTGTGTTACTCTCAAATTCTGAGCAGCTGTGCTCCACTGTCACTTCTTAAATTCTTCCTTCAGGGTTCTTCTCTTCTGGTCAGCACTTAAATATTGATCTCATTGGCATGATCTGTTGCTAACACTACTTAACCTTACTTGGATAAAGCCCATTATAGAGCCTAAACCTTTTTTAAAGCTTTAGACAGATTACCTTTTCCAGATCCAGCTGTGCACATTGCAGGCTGTATAGCATCTAGCCATTCATCACTACCATGAATGTTCAGTTTGTCTTGAGTTCTCTCTTTGGAGCAATATGTGAGCGCTCTTGAGTCTTTCAGACAAAGCTGGCCAAAGTAGTGGTTTTCTTAGATGCTTACCTCTTAAGCAAGTGCAAGTGATTTTACCTGAAATAAATTAGGAAGAACAAAAGCCTTTGGCATAGCTGCAGGCTTCTGACAGGACTATTTTTAGCATATGTTTGCAGAGTGACTGATTGTCTGTTTACTGCTTTTGTGGGTGAAAATATTATTTTGTAATCTCTCTGAAGATTTAGATTTGAATACAGAGTCTGAAACTGCATTTGTATTGATAACAGCAAATTGAGAGATTGGGCACAGTAATAAGTTTTGAGTATTGTGTATATGTATAAATAGCAGTAAAAACTGCATGCTGACCAGTAAAAAAAGGAAGACAGAGCCATAGACATTACTTAAATAAGTGAAGAGGTCACACGCTTGTGGCATGGATAACATGGTAAGCATATGACTTGTTTTTGTAAAGCTAGATTTTAAAAACAAGTAACAAAATTACTGTAAAATGCTTTCTGTGTTTAAATAAGGAGACTTTGTGTTTATAGTTTGACTAAACTACGAAATTTTTTTAGGGCAACCAAGATGGATCTCAAGTGTGCGCTGGAAGAGTGTTCAATGGCACTGAACTTATTTCTAAACAATAAGTTCTCTGAAGCCCTGGAACTGCTTCGTCCATGGTGAGGACCTGTGGGGACTGTACACGTGTGTGTTACTAAATAGGCACACACACACACATATATTACTCAAATTGTTTTTGTATGTTTTGTGTATTTGATTTTGCATTTTAAAACAAAAAAAATTCCTTCTTTTATACAGCAGTATTTGTATAAACAATGAAGTATTTGTTTTAGTTGGCCTTTGCTATAGAGAAAAAAACCATTCTAAACTCCATAATTTTGATGTGTTGAGTCCTTGCAGCTAACAAACTTTGTCTGTAGCATATTATATAGCATGTGCAGCTAATCTGCAAAGGAGGACCTAGCCTAGCAAGGAAACAAAAGACCACCTTTGAAAAAGAGAAAGGCCAATTGCTTTACTGATAAATAGCCTTTTAATGAAAGTTAAACTCAAGTCCTTTAATAATATAAAAATTTTTGGGAAAATTAGCCCAAGTGTCTGTCTTCTTTAACTGCTGAAATTTCTTGTCTTCAAAACCACACTTGATGGGTGGCCCCTTGATTTAAGAGGAAGAAAAAAAGTTGGGGAAACTAGAGAGGATCCAACAGAGGGCTACCAGTGTGGATAGAAGATGAGGACATATGACTAATAAAGATTGTGAGAGCTGGGTTTGTTTTAGTTTGGCAAAAAGGAGACTTGGGCAGTAAACTGATAGTGGTCTGGAGCTATTGAGGCAAAGATGTGAAGTCAGAGACATCCTTTCCACATAGTGGTAGATGGTCAAGCAGGAGTCAATCACCACAAGCTGAGGCTTCAGATGTTTGAATTGGACATTAGGAAGAAGTGCATTCATAGTACAGTACCAGAGAGGCTGCCAGATGCGTATTTCTTTCTCTTGAAGCTCTCGAAACTTGATAAGCCCAAACCTGAGTTTGCCTGACACAACATTGTCAATAGTGTTACTGCAGCTGGTAGGCTTGTGTATATGGCCTCCTGTATCAGGTTTCTAACAACACTTTTTAAACTTTTCTTTTTACTGATTGTACAATTATGTTGTGAAACGAGACTGGTTCAATGTCACCTTGTATGCAGGACCAAGCATGTGTGTACTGAGTTTTCTTCAACTCAGATATAGATTTTTGTGTCTTTGAATCAAGTAGTAAGGTTAGAAGGGTATCTTGACTTCTTGAACAAGTATTTGTTAGTCTTAATTAGCTTAAGTAAATTTAATTAGCTAAATTAAAAAGATATACCAGCAGACTATAAAAGGGTTATAATTAAGTGCAAATGTTTATGTAACCCAGTTTGGATATTTTCTGAAACTTGATGAGACAGAGTCCTGTGGAGGCAGACATGTACACCCAGTGAAGATAATACTTAGTAGGTTATGTTCTAATGTGCATTACTTTCCTGCTTTATTCTTTTGTCTTTTATTAAAGTAATGCAAGTGTCTCAGAATTTCATTTTGTATTGCAAGGTTTTGCTTAAATGCACAAGATTTATGTGTTTGCCCTAGGTCTAAAGATAGTATGTACCATGCCCTTGGATACAGCACTATTTTAGTTATGCAAGCTGCTATGACCTTTGAACAGCAGGATATACAAATGGGAATTTCTACAATGAAGGAAGCTTTGCAAACCTGTCAAAGGTAAATCCAAGCAATGAATGTTTATTAGGTACTCAATCCACAAAGTGTTCTTTGTAAGATCTCCACTGTGTGTACACTTTCAAAGTAGGCTGTTGTCAATATGATAGTAGTTTACATTTGGAAAAATAGAGTAAGCCTTATATTCAGTTATTATTGATACGTTTCCTAGGATTGTGGAAGTTAGTGAAATATTTGGTTGGCTCTGCAGACCTTCATGTAAGCTGATACTGCATGATTGAACTGCCTCAGATATTTCAACCTGACACTTTTTAGTTTCCACAAGGAAAAACAATTTAAAAGCTCCATATTTTGAAATTTCCCTTTGAGAATGAAAATTCTCTTTAAGAAGAAAAAAAAAGTTTTCAAAAGTGGACCCAGTAGTCTACTAGGATTAAACTTGGACTGAGGTTTCTTCAAAAAACCAACTTCTTACCAATGGAAGTGTAGCTTTCCTTGAAAATTAAAAGGGCTATTATTCCCATCAAGAATGATCTGAACATCTTACTTCTGGTCTTCCTTGGAACAACAGTTAAATAGAGTAGATAATAGAAGTTATTGGTGACCTTTATTGTTTTGTAAAAAAAAAACCAAACCAAAACTCACCAAACTTCAGAAAATGGGTTGTAAAAGCTAAAGTGCTTAACAAGCCTCTGGCAAAACAAAAAAAAATGAGTACTTTTTTTGTACCGTATTAGTTCTTCATGATAGTTAGGCCACAGTTTATCATGAACGATCTCCGAAGAAGTTACCTCAAAATGTTTTTAGTTCAGATATTTAACATCACCTCCTTAACAATGACAAAGAAAAAAGGAAATGGCATGAAGTTACCATATCCAACCTGTAGAAAACAAAGCATCAGCAGTTTCTGCCTTTTCTAGATATACTACTGATTTGCAGTTTCATTTAAACTATGTTGTTTAATATGACTGAAAATTAGTGCCTGCTTGGGCTTAATAGTTTCAACATAGGCCTGCATTCTATACCAGCAAAAATTTTATGCTTAAATACTCTGTTCTACTTTGTCACAGAACTCATAAAAGTGCAAGATAAAGGCAAGCACACTGTTAAAGGTGAAGAATTGCCAGAGCTAGATGGGCTGTAATTGACCAATTTGGTTTTTATGTGTTACGTTAGCTTGTAGTTTCATAATCTTTTCATTAGGATCATGTGCTTTTCCATGTGCAGGATAGTGTAAACAAATGAGAGGATAATGCTCCGTATTGGTAATTCATGACTTCTGAGCTTAACAAGTACATTCCTTTTCTGAATGTAGAATTGTTTCTTTAGCTTCCTTGTACAGCTGAGTTGTTCATAAGTAGTAAGAAATTCATTTTTGGAGTGCCATACTGAAGTAAACTAGCAGTTTATAAGAAGGGCAGTTAAGATCTGTTGAAAGTAACATATATTACTATTCTGGTATCATATCTGGCATAAAAAGATGTAAAATACTGAACTGTATATGTGTTCATTTATATTGAAAGCAGAGCTCCTTTTGATTTTTCAATCTAAATCTGAGTGCAAGCTTAAGAAGTGGAAAAAAATTAATTTCCAAAACTGTGGAGTCCAGTTAAGTGGCTTGCCCAGCATTGGAGACACCTCTGCAGCTGGTGGGTGGAGGTGGGGTGGAAGTGATTGGACACTTGAAGTAGATTAAATGCATGTTTGAAACGTCAGTTAAGGTTGGATATGCTTCTGAGCCTAGCTGCATACCAGTGGATGTTATTAGACTACTCAAAGAATTTGGACTATTGGCTAGTCATTACTTTAATAAGAATGTCTAAAAGTTGTGGTTGGAAATGCTTAAGAATAAGAAATAATTATGTTCAAATTTGTGTTGAAATGTTCCTCATGCTCTGTGGTTTTCTTTTCTTTTCTTCCATATAAAACTGATTTAGATTTAGGAAGAGAAACACAGTGGTGGAATCGTTGTCCAATCTAGTGTCTAAACAGTCAGTGGATCAGTTTAGTGAAGGTAAGAAGTTTATCGTACAATTCAAATAAAAGATAAAAAGCTCAAAAACACCCTACCAATGTGTATGAATATGCTTAACTGTGTAAGTTGACTAGTGTCTCACAGTAAAAAATAAACAAACAAACCACCTGTGTGGTGTTTTGCTTTTTTTTTTTTTTAATTGAATGCAAACCTTCTCAAAGTTGGGGGATTCAGCCTAATACTTTGTTTTGGCTCTCAGGATGCATGAATTAAGAAAAGAATTATTTTCACAACCTGTTGTAGAACTGGAAAGAGATGTCATCCTCCTTTTACTTATGACAGCTCCCAAAGAGTGAGAATCATCATGCCATTGAATACGTCCTTATTAGTTGCATTGGAATCTGAATATATTAACAAGTTTTGTGCTTGTCTGTTCTGTCTTAAGGTATTTTGGGAAGTGGTATCAGTACATTGTTCATGGCTCTGAAAATGTAGATCTCCTATTTCTGATTCAGGCAGAATCAAGTATGCATTTTTTTTCTAACCTGACACAAAAGAATCCTCTTGAATACTGGATGTATCAAACTCACCACCTGTGCACTGTACATACAGCAGCCTTGTGCATGTGGCTGGTCTTGTAGCATGGGTGCAGAGTAACTTGTGCTATGTGTGTTCAATTAAATGTACCTTAGTGCTGCATGAGGACAGAAACTCTGCCTGAGGCTTTTGTTTTGTTGAGCATGACTTGGTGAAAACCTGTTCATATGTGTTAATGGACTTAGGAAAAGCCTGAGCCGTAGTGAATGTTACCATTCATCTCTAAGTCTTTTTTGAAGACAGAGAAGGAGGGTTGGAAGACGTAGTTGCTGTAGGGTGATACTTAAACTTAGGATGAATGGAATGTGCAGGAGATAATCCACCAGGATGACAAATAGCTGTTACTCTAGGCTGAAATCAATTCTAGCAAGAACAAAGTTTTTGGGGAGAAGTGAAGGACAAGGACTTTTATTTGGATTTGTGTGTTACAGCTACTATTCAGCAGAACAGGAACAGCTGTTCAGCAGAATAGCAATTACCAGAACAGCAACAACAGAATCTTGCTTTTTTTGTTTCTTTTTTTGGCAGCATTTTATTTCTTTCATTGACCCCAAGAAGAGAACATTGACAGTAAGTTTTCTGACAGTAAATAACTTTTCTTTCTTGTATAGAGGAAATGCATGCTGAAATCTGCTATGCTGAGTGCTTACTACAAAAAGCAGCTCTGACCTTTGTACAGGTAAAGTCAATTGCTTTTTTGTATCTCTGTGTAGTGATTTAATGGGAAGATGTTAGTATTTGTAAAACATTCTTCCCACAATAGGTATGGTATTTAAAACCAAAACCTTTTCCTAGGGAATGAGTGTGATTTCATGGTAGTGGTTGAAAGTATGGGACGTGCTGTGCCTACTCAGCAAAATCCTCTCTTTATATTAATAACCAGACATGTTTCTGATACCCAGGAATCAAAAACCTAAGATATATTGCAGTCTTACCCAGATAATAAGTTTAAATGTCTTGCATTACGTCTGCCAATGTCCAGCACCTGTTTAAAAAGATGTTCAAGTATGAGGAAGTATCTTGTTTTAAAGTGCAGGTCGTATTTCATGCTGAAAGGATAGAATGTTTCCCGAGTACCAAAACTTCCATCTGATGTGCCCTTGTCTCCAATCCAGTATCACTCTCCATGAGCATGACATTCTCCAAAACATGACACCATTGACATGGTGTCAGGAACAATATAGTAATGAATGATTATAAAATGAGCATGCCTTAATGTTGCTGAGGTAGTAATTCAGTTCTCAGAAAGATATTATGTTTAATACTGTCTAGTGCTTCTTGTTTAGCTTGTCATTCAGAGACTTAGTGCAACAGTGTTTTCAAATTCTATGTGAAATTTGGCTCCAGGAGTTGTTAGTCATAACTTTTCTACACAAGTGAGTGTTTTACAAACATTTAATTAATATATTTTAGATAATCCTTTCAGAAGTAAATTGTGAGGAAAAAGTGAGGCACAAAGGTACTGAGAGCAGAGGTTAATTTGGCAAAGCTTTTTAAACCACTTAATACAGTACTTTGGCCAGAAGAGTTAGAAAATGTTGTTAGTGGAGTGCCTGTCTTTCCTATAACTTAATTTCTCCTTTGCTAATCAAGTGGAAGCAACTTATTTTTTATCCTGTAGGTGGAGTTGTATAAGTGTGATGAGAATTTTTAAACAATTGTTGAAGATGAGCTTAGGACTGTATAAAATGAAAAAAAAAGCACAGTGCAGTCCATCATGTGAGAGATAATTGTTGTTGGTTATATACCTTACCCTGCTGACTGCTGTCATGTCCTGTATTCTTCATCCCTGACTGACAATTTATCTGAGGATGATGAAGACAATGAAAAAGTACCTGTTCAGAAAGAGGTAGCAAGAATACCTGTACTAAAACACTTGGTTTGGGTGTTCAGTCTTGCAGACAAAACAGTTGAGGGCTTTTGAAATTACAACCTTTTTGTGGAAGCCAGAATTTCCTTTGGTTGATGATTCTAAGGCTTTTTTGGTGCTTTTTCATTTTCCACATTATATATTCTGTCTGTGTTTGAATGTGCATTTCTAAAATACCTGAACACGTTCCCTTCTGTTTGAATTCAAACAGTAAAACTTCTGTCCTGTGGATCTGCTGATTGTCTTGCTGTTGAGGAATTTGTTTTTTATGTCTAGTACATTGTGACTTTACTTTGATTTCTTTCTAGAGGTTAGTAACATGTAAATTGGGTGGTACATGTGATTACTGTTGATCAGCAGTGGGAATTCATCTGTTCAGAGCATTCTTTGGTTTTTCTTCTGCCAGGGTCTGGGCTTCCTTGTGTAGGTCAGAATTGGTATTTCAAAACTTTATTAAAAGTTCCTACAGCACCATCTGGTGGGGAACATTCTTGTTTCATTTATATGCACTGGAAATTCAGTTAAAACTCACTCTGAATTTTTTTCACCCCTGTTTTAAAACTTTTAACATGCACCAGAGAAATGTTTCCCTGGCAACTTAACTTAAACGTTAACTTCAGTCTTAGAGATGAGCCTAATAACTGAAACCTATTTTTAATATTTTCAATGATGATTAAGTTATACATAAAGACATTTCAGATATATTTATGTGTTTAATAGTTGGTGCATATATTTATACAATCTTTTTTATTCTTCTAGGATGAAAATATGATCAACTTCATCAAAGGTGGCCTCAAAATTAGGACAAGTTATCAAATATACAAGTAAGTCATTAGAAAACACTTTAATTCAATGCTGATATAAACAGATGGAGTGCATTAATACCTCTAAAATAAAAATAAATACTTTTATTGCCATCACAATAGTTATACTTAATATAATTTCTAAATAATTTTTCCTGTTCTCTCTTTTTCCCCTACATGAAAAGAGAATGTCATCAGGTGCTACAGATGACTCAGGGGAACAAAAGCAAAAATGAAACCTACTACCAGTTTGAAGGAGGAGTAAAACTTGGAATTGGAGCATTCAATTTGGTATGACTTCTTCAGACTACAGAAAGCCATAGAAATAATTCTATAGGATTCTTTCTTTGCAACTACAGTACTGTAATCCTTTTTAAAATTACACATTCCCAAAACAAGAGATACAGACTTTTGAAGAACTTATGCAATATGAAAACTGCGGGGTTTTTTTGCATGCATACCTTCTAAGATCTTTCTAGTAATTTATTCTGAATTGTGTTTAATTCTCTTGGGCTGATTAATGCATTTATTTCCTACAAGGAAAAGCAGCTACATCTACCTATGTGTACTAGGAATTTTTAAGATGCTTATACTGTTGGTTACAGGATACCTGGAGTGTCTGTATTTATTTTAACACCATCATGTATACCATTCTCTTCCTTCAGTGGCATACTGTAGATTGACATAGGTAATTACAAATTCAGAATGAGTAGTAGTTCACTGTGTGCAAAAGAAAACTGGGTACATCCACAAGTACTTTCACAAGTACAAGTTACTACAGTTGCCTTTTCACATCTGTCATGGCAACAGTGAGAATTGATTTCTGCTGGTTTGTATAATTCCAAAGTGGAGCTGGCCAATTCTGCATGGGGCCAGAAGAACTCAGGTCTCTCTGGTAGATGTCTGTGTAGAAGCTGGTAGATGTCTGTGTTCATAAGTGGTCTGACCTTTCCTGTTCTTTATGAGGTCTCATCAGTGGGCAGCTTTAAAGAAAAAGTCTCTGCTGGGCAGAATGTATTAAGGTGAATGGAGCTTTCAAAAATCTGACCTTCCAATAGGCCTTCTTGTAGTGCTTGTTGAAAAGGTGGTTATGATCTTTAAAAGTTCTCTGTTGGATAGGATGGGGAGAGTACAGTTTCAAGAGGAACAAAAAGTGCATGTAATAGAAAGCTAAAGGATACTAACAATAGCTAGTATTTCTAAACCAAATATGGTTGCTGGTCTGCTAATTCAGTGTTCCCGTAGTAAGAGTAAGTAGAACTTCTGTGATACCATTGTGTCCTTTGATTTGGGAGTAAAGGAAGATAAAAATAGTAAATTGAGTGCTACCAAAATAAATAATGCTTTCATTTCAAATGGCCAAAATTCAATTTCCAAATTCAATTTCTCTGAAGCTACAGACTGATTGTGTATTGTTGGTCACACATGCCTGTTTTTGCGTTTTTCTGTATTTTATTTTTTCACTAATGTGTAATGGTATTTAACTTGGTAACTAGCATTTTTGGCTCAAGTTTGTAGTGATGTTACTTATTTAAAAAATAGACCCTGTATTTAAGTTTTAATTTATTTTATTTTTGTTTGAAATATATTTCAGATGCTGTCACTTTTACCAGGAAGAATCCTTCGACTTTTGGAATTCATTGGATTTTCTGGCAATAGGGTATTGGATCTAATGTTTGTTTTTTTTCCGGATTTCTCAGATAAAGACTGGATGGATTTAATGTTATGTATTTCATGCTAAAAGTGGAATGATCTGTATTGTTTATCAGTATTTCAATGTTGTTAAAAAGATAAAAAATGGGCTAGATGATGCAGGCATAAAAGCACATATAGTGATATCCTGAACTTGAACAAGCACAGGAATTTACCAGTCTGCTTCAAGGGGATTTTTCAGATTGCAATTTTGTTTCCTTTTTGCTGATCCTTAAAGAGAGAATATCAGTTTTCTAGCCTATGCAGTCAGAAACTGAAGGGAGAGTCACAGTTCTACATTTTTTCCACCCCTAATCCCAACCCATTTGTTTGGGAGAAGAAATTTCTGGATATCATATGTCTCTGTGGAGTCCCAGTTTCAGAGGAATATATTTTTAATCAAAGCCTTGTTTTTATAAATCTGTCCTTATTTCTATGATTTTGTGTCCTTTTGTGTTATGTCCTCACTTATATGATTTTGTAAGTATCTTAGAGCCCTTTAAAACCCTTTTTGGCACCCATAGTAAATTTAAAAAAAACAACCAAACAAAGCAACCCACAGAATCACAAGTAACTAAACTTGAAGTTATTAGTGACATAGAGTCACCATGTGGTCTTATTGCTGTTAGTTTGTCCACAAATACGATTCTGCTTATGTAAAATTAGATTTCAGTAGAGACTTGTTCATTCTTTTTCTTCTGTGAAAGACCTGGTTTGTGATGAAGCTCTTCCATAATACACATTTTTACTCTCACTGAAAAGGTGATAGAAGTTGCTATGCAATGAAACTCTGATAAAGTCAAAACTGTTTGAGGTAAAACTGTTAATCATAGAATCATAGAATGGTAGGGGTTGGAAGGGACCTTTAGAGATCATCTAGTCCAACCCCTCTGCAGAAGCAGGTCCACCTAGATCGGGTCGCATAGGAACATGTCCAGGCGAGTCGTGAAGACCTCCAAGGAAGGAGACTCCACAACCCACCCGGGGCAGCCTGTGCCACTGCTCTATTTCCCTCACGGTGAAATAGTTTTTTCTTATGTTTAAGTGGAACTTTTTGTGTTCCAGCTTCATCCCATTACCCCTTGTCCTGTTGCTAGCTACTATAGAAAGAGGGATGTCCCAACCTCCTGACACCCACCCTTTAGATATTTGTAAATGTTAATAAGATCTCCCCTCAGTCTCCTCTTCTCCAGACTAAACAGCCCCAGTTCCCGCAGTCTTTACTTGTATGAAAGATGTTCTATACCCCTGATCATCTTGGTGGCCCTGCGCTGGACTCTCTCCAGCAGTTCCCTGTCCCTCTTGAGCTGAGGAGCCCAGAACTGGACACAGTACTCCAGATGAGGTCTCACCAGGGCAGAGTATGCTGGGAGCAGAACCTCTCTCGACCTGCTGGCCACAGTTCTCTTGATGCATCCCAGGATGCCATTGGCCTTCTTGGCCACGAGGGCACATTGCTGGCTCATATTTAGTTTATTATCAATCAGGACTCCCAGGTCTCTCTCTGCAGAGCTGCTCTTCAGCAGTTCAACCCCCAGCCTGTACTGGTGCATGGGGTTGTTCCTTCCCAGATGCAGGACTCTGCAGTTGTCCTTGTTGAACCACATGAGGTTCCTCTCTGCCCAACTCTTAATCCTGCTCAATGGCAGCACAGCCTTCAGAGGAATCAGCCAGTGCTCCCAGTTTGGTGTCATCAGCCAACTTGCTGAGGGTACACTCTGTCCCCTCATCCAGGTCATTGATGAAGATGTTGAACAAGACTGGACCCAGAATCGATCCCTGTGGAACTCCACTGGCCAGAGGCCTCCAACTCGACTCTGTGCCATTGATCACCACCCTCTGGGCTCTGTCATTCAGCCAGCTCTTGATCGACCTCACTATCCACTCATCCAAGCCACACTGCCTGAGCTTTCTCATGATGATGTTGTAGGAGACAATGTCCAAAGCCTTGATGAAGTCAAGGTAGATGACATCCACTGCTCTCCCCTCATCTAGCCAGCTGGTTATGCACTCATAGAAGGATATCAGGTTAGTCAAACAGGATTTCCTCTTGGTGAAGCCATGTTGACTCTCCTTGATAACCATCTTACCCTTCATATATTCAGTGATAACATTCAGGATGAGTTGTTCCATCACCTTTCCAGGGATGGAGATGAGGCTGACTGGCCTGTAGTTTCCTGGGTCGTCCTTCCTGCCCTTTTTGAAGACTGGCATGACATTGGCCTTTCTCCAGTCCTCAGGCACCTCGTCTGTCCTCCAAGATTGCTCAAAAAGAATAGAGAGAGGCTTAGCAATCACATCAGCTCCCTCAGCACTCTAGGATGCATCCCATCAGGACCCGTTGACTTATGAGCCTTAAGCTTGGCCAACAAGTCTTTAACCTCTTCCTCTTCCACCCAGGGCAAGTCCTCTGCTGTCCTGGCCATCCTGTTATCCTTGCCAGACTGGGCTTACCAAGGGTCAGCCTTGGCCATAAAGACTGAAGCAAAGAAGGCATTCAGTACTTTGGCCTTCTCTGCATCCTCAGACACCAGGGCACCCTCTGTGTTTAGCAGCGGGCTCACATTCCCTCTGGCCATCCTTCTGCTGCTGATGTACTTGAAAAATGCCTTATTGCTGTCCTTAACATCCCTGGCTAAATTGAATTCTAGAAGGACTCTAGCCTTCCTAGTTGCACCTCTGCATGCCCTGGCAATGTTCCTATACTCTTCCCAAGAAGCCAGCCCCTGTTTCCACCTCTCCTAGATGGCTGCTTTCTGCCTGAGTTGTCCCAACAGATCCTTGCTCATCCATGGAGGCCTCCTACCTCCTTTTCCTCCTTTCTTGTGCACTGGGACACAGTGATCCTGGGTTTGGAGAAAGTGGTGCTTGAAGATTGACTATCTCTCATTGGCACATCTACCATCTAGAAGTTAATGTCTAATACATTTCTGAAGGGCCACTGCTTTTGAGCAGGCAAGCTCTGTGCTCATCTGGACAATTCAAGCTGTCCGTATAATACACTGAGGAGAGCAGGAAGAATATTTACATGTTAAGAAGGGAATTGAGGAATGGGCTGCCCTTCTCTGGAGACATTTAAAACCCAACTGGACAAGTTCCTGTGTGAACTACTCTATGAGGTCCTGCTCTGGCATGGGGGTTGGAGAAGACATTCTTTCCACGTCCCTTACAACCCTTAAGATTCTGTGAGGACAGCCAGGGATTTCTGAAGGAAGACTCCTGTCAGCAAGTAGCACTAGAACAATTGAGAGAGATTCTCACCAAACAGATATTTAAGGATGTTATTCTGAAAGGCTTATAGCCAGAAAATAGTGGGGAAGGGATGTAGGCCTGTTTGTCTGCATGGTCTGTGCAGTGTTCCATTTTCACCAGAGCACTAAAATGCATGTGTAATTTTATTTGATTTTAGCTTAATCTTATTGCTGAGTGCTATCAGCTGTGGCAGGACTGTTGTGGTAGAAATTTGTGCTCAATCTGAGATGATAATAAAGTGCTGAATTACAAGATACTTGTATCTGACAGGAGAACTAGATTTGGGGGAGCCAGAAACTATTAATAGTAACTCTGTATACTGATAGTTAATTTTGCATGTGTTTGTGATGTTTCTTAGGAGTTGGGCCTCTGTCAACTATGGGAAGGCGCATCTGGCAGCAGTTTGAGGGCCATTCTGTGTACTTTCACCCTGTTGGTTTATCATACTTACGTCTCCTTAATCCTTGGTGAGACCCACTGTGTAGCTGTTCAGTTATGCTGCACATTATGATAGATATTGTGATTTTTTTTTTTTTAGCTGAATTTCAAAACCATGGCCAATTAGCTTTGTAACAGGAGATTGCTGTATGCTTGATCGTGATCCGAAATGAATATCTCTGACAAAGCTATGTCTGCAGAAACAGCAAATATAGATAGCATTATACCAATGTCTTGCTCCATATGCAGGACTATCTCAACATGAAACAGCAAAATGTAACAAAACACTTTAAAGTTAAAAAAAGTCTTTAGCCATAAATTAATAACAGATACTGCAAAAACTATTTCCAGAAAGTACTCCTAAATGATTTACTTGGAAGTTCAAACATGTAGAAAATTAATTGCTTTTGCCATAGGGGGCTAAAAATCACCATGAGTTCTGTATACGTCTTTGACTTAAAATTTTATGTTCTTTAGTTTGGAAGTATTTTACTCCTTGTCCCTCAGGCTCATCAGGAAATTAAGGAGAACTTCATTTCTTTCGGTATCACCTGTACTTCATTACTGAACTCAATATTGGGAAAGGAGGCAGCTGAAGAATGTTTTCCTAACTTGCTAAAGCAATTAAAGGAATTAAAAAATATAACTAGGATCTGTAACGGAAGAGTTTAAATAATATTAATATATTCTGTTCTGTTTCTACTTACTGACATTTGCTATCTTAAAAGCACTTAGTACTTTCAGGACAAGAATTTGTTTTTATGGAAACACAATATGATGACATAATTCTGCTTTTGTATAAAAGCAGTCATATTAATATATTCAAGCCATAATGTGATTTAGAAACAAAAATCTAAATAGAAGTTTCATAGATTAAGTGCACTGAGGTTGGTTTATTATATTTTCTAGGTACAGGGGAAGCCAACCTTCAGGAAGCAGACAGCCTCCTCGAACCCTATCTCCAGAAGTTTCCCAATGTGTGTATTCTCAGTCAGTTTTATAACAGCAAAGTACTTCTATAAACTTACAGTAGTAACTGGATATTTTTCTCATCTCTTTTCAAGGGTTCCATTATTCTATTTTATGCTGCCAGAATAGATATACTGAAAGGAAATTTTGAAACGGTAAGTAATATTTTTCATTTTCAAGGTTTTTATTTGTTCATTGTTCAGCTTGCGGAAAAAAGTACCTAATTGATCTAAGTAACTTATTTATTTTGACTGATAGTTATACTTCTACTCCTTTTCATGTTTGTTGTTGATATTTATTACAACTCTCTCTCTCTGTGAGACTGAAAGGGAAGTAACTGGCTGGCCAGATGAAGGGAGAGCAGTGAATGTCATCTACCTTGACTTCAGCAAGGCTTTTGACACTGTCTCCCATAACATCCTCATCAGAAAGCTCAGGCAGTGTGGCTTGAATGAGTGGACGGTGAGGTGCATCGAGAGCTGACTGAATGACAGAGCCCAGAGGGTGGTGATCAATGGTACAGAGTTGAATTGGAGGCCTGTGGCCAGTGGAGATCCACAGGAGTCAGTTCTGGGTCCAGTCTTGTTCAACATCTTCAACAACGACCTGGATGAGGGGACAGAGTGTACCCTCAGCAAGTTCACTGATGACACCAAACTGGGAGGACTGGCTGATTCCTCTGAAGGCTGTGCTGCCATTCAGCAGGATCTCGACCGGCTTGAGAGTTGGGCAGAGAGGGACCTCATGAGGTTCAACAAGGACAACTGCAGAGTCTTGCATCTGGGAAGGAACAACCCCATGCACCAGTACAGGCTGGGGGTTGAACTGCTGAGGAGCAGCTCTGCAGAGAGAGACCTGGGAGTCCTGATTGACAGTAAACTAACTATGAGTCAGCAATGTGCTGTTGTGGCCAAGAAGGCCAATGGCATCCTGGGATGCATCAAGAGAATTGTGGTCAGCAGGTCCAGAGAGGTTCTGCTCCCAGCATACTCTGCCCTGGTGAGACCTCATCTGGAGTCCTGAGCCCAGTTCTGGGCTCCTCAGCTCAAGAGGGACAGAGAAATTCTGTAGAGGGTCCAGTGCAGGGCCACCAAGATGATCAGGGGACTGGAACATCTTTCATGTAAGAAAAGGCTGCATGAACTGGGGCTGTTTAGTCTAGAAAAGAGGAGACTGACGGGACATCTTAGTAACATTTACAAATATCTAAAGGGTGGATGTCAGGAGGTTGGAGCATCACTTTTTGTCATGGTATCTAGCAACAGGACAAGGGGTAATGGGATGAAGCTGGAACACAAAAAGTTCCATTTAAACATAAGAAAAAATCTATTTCACTGTGAGGGTGAAGTAGCAGTGGCACAGGCTGCCCATGGAGGTGGTGGAGTCTCCTTCTTGGAGATCTTCAAGATCTGCCTGGAGACGTTCCTGTGTGACCTAATCTAGGTGGACCTGCTTTGGCACGGGAGTTGGACTAGATGATCTCTAAAGGTCCCTTCCAACCTCTGCCGTTTTATGATTCTGTGATTTATCTCATTTTGCTGGTCATAGATACTCCACTTGGATGCTAGGGAGGAATTTCCTCTGTAATTAGACGTGTCTCTGGAATGGATCTGCAACTTAGCCAGTTTTTGCCATTCTTTAACTGCATTGTAGGCGCAGTTGAGGTTCCAGGAATGCATAGCTGCCCAACAAGAGTGGAAACAGATTCATCATCTCTGTTACTGGGAGCTCATGTGGTGCTACACCTTCCAGCAAAACTGGCTTCAAGCATATCGGTATGCAGACCTGCTCAGCAAAGAGAGCAGGTGGTCTAAGGTAAATGGGCAGGTGGACATGATACACCAGTAACCTCTCCAAAGTTAAACCTGCATTTCAGTTTTCACAATAAGTGTAATTTTTGCTTTCCTCTGAAACCTATAAGCAAAAGCACAGTGGTACCAAAATGGTAGCTTTAGATGTGTGGTTAAGGAGGAATTTTTGTTTTGGATTCTGAGGCACCAGAGCTGTAACTGACAATGGTTCAGCCCCTCTAAAAACATACGTGCTTACCAGAGTTATGATAAAGAAGAGAGAGAAGAACATCTTTAGCTTCCATCTCAAACCAAGTTCTAACACTATCTCAAACCAAGTTCTAACACTCACTAACAAAACTTGGCTGAAGAAGCTGTATTTGTTAGTTAGCACAGCTGCTCGGTAGATGCTTAGCAACATAAAATGAGAAGGCTTCTGGAGATGGAGTCTCATGAGAAAAGTGGGATGTTACCTCTTCCTTGTAAAAATGATTCTCAAAGTATGAACTGAGCGCAATATACAAATAATTTTTGGTATATCACTTTTATGTGTTCCCTTCTAGACTTTTGTTATACTTGGTGGAAAAGGGGACACATCCAATTCTGGACAGAAGAGGAATAGTATATTCAATGTGAAGTGCAAATGTCTTCGGTAGAAATATGACTGTTTCATTTTTCTCTTCAAAGTCCAGTTATTGAATTCTCCTTGACTAACTACTCAAATATTTTCTTCTGTTTTGTTTTTTGTATTTTTTTTTTCGGGCGGGTCTCTGCACATAAAATAACAGTAATGGACTTTAGAATAGTTATGTTATTTAAGTTCATCTCTTCATCAGTGATTTGCATAGTAAATTGTCCTGTTCCTTGCAGGACACAGCTTTAGCATTCTGACTGACTTACTTAGAATATTAATAAATGTTGGAAATAAAATTACAGCATAAATTGTGTGACAAAGGAGAAGCTAAATTTCTGTAGTTCCACCTGCCTGAGAATTACTGGAAATACTTGTGGCAGAAAGTGGGGTGAAAGATACCAGTCGTTAGTGTATTGAGTAAATACAGCAAAGTAGGTATGGTAACATGCTACTGTTTCTTTTTGAAATAGGCAATATATGTGTTCCAGAAGGCAGCCATTTTATGTATGCTTTCTGAGGATGACTTGAAAAGGACTGGTGAGGACATTGTATCTTTATTCAGGTAAACATTTAAAAAGCTAATCTGTGTGCTATGTCTTTCCCCTTATGTAGAAGTTTTTGACTTGAGTGTCTTGTGTGACTTGCTTCCTACTTAACAACCATCAACTTTTCAGTTTTTCTTTTTGCTTTTATCAGCAAATGTCCTACAACTGTGACCTAAGTGGTGTGAAGCAATTTAAGGTTTAGTTAACACTTCAGAGGCAGACAGCAAATCTTACTAAGTGAAGTAAGAAGAAATAAAAATTGATGAAAAGCAACGTATTTTCCGTATTCCCTCTTTGTAGACAAGTCGATGGTCTGAAACAGAGAATTGCTGGAAAGTCTATCCCAACTGAGAAGTTTGCAGTAAGGAAAGCTCGACGCTATGCAAGTTCTCAACCAGTGAAGCTGATATTACCTGCCTTGGTATATATACTTGCCTTCTTTTCGTCGTTTGCAAATAGAAAAAGAATAAGTATAATTCATTATGAAGAGTAAGAACAATATTATCAGGTAGTTTATGTCTGCATTTTCTAAATTATTTTTTTATTACTGCAATTCTGCAATGCAGAATTATGAAATGTACTAGGGGCTGGGTCATGCAACCAACAACTAGCAGGCCAAAACCAGAGACAGATTTTTCACATGAAAGTTCAGACATACAGAGACCTATTGCTGTTGCCCCATGAGGCTGAAAGCCTCCTTTCAGCTTGAAACCTGCATGGCGTTCCAGCATGTGTTGATGTTCTTTAGTTTGGCAGGATTTCAGTCCTCATCCTCCTAACTCGTTAAGAAGTTAAGGAACACTTCACTTTCTGTTCTTCTGGTGAAAATCGGAAGTGATGTTTTGTTTCATTTTTTTTATATGTATTGAATCTGAGTAAAATGAAGTTAATGATACTTCACTAATGCTGTTTTGATTTCCCAGGCTTTAAAATAGAGGCATTAGTAGTGTACACTCTCTTTATATGTGCACAGCTTTGTATATGTGTAAGAATATGTGTGTAACAATGTATGTGTATGCAAGAATTTTTTTATGTGGATGATTTGGCAACAATTGAAAATAAAAACATAATTTGAGAAGGAATTTCAGTTTAAAATTCATTATATACTCAATTACGTATAAAGACCTAGGTAATTAAGTTGTCTTGGGCTTGTGCAGCACGGTGCTATTCAATTGTGAGAATGTGATTTTACTGTCAAGTCCTGTATATTTTAATTTAATAAATTTTCCATTATATGTTAGGCAAAAATAAACATAGTGTATGGTGTTACTTCAGTAGATATAAATTAAACAGCACTACAAAACCAAAGTGAATCTAGCATCAAGTAGTTAGTAATGTCAATAATACTACTTCAGACTTTGCTAAAAGCAGTTTTTTTCTTCTTCTGAAAACCCACGTAGTTACAGCACAAACATAAGTGGAAGTAATTCTGTGTATTTGTATTTTGTATCGCAATGTATTTTGTCAACTTCAGAATTACATCAGGCTTCGTGTTTCAAAGGTGTAATTACAGTTTTCTCCAGGCTAAACACCTCCAGCTTCCTCAGCTGCTCTTGTTAGGCCTGTGCTCTAAAACTATTACCAGCTTCATTGTCTGTCTTGTAGTGAGGGGCCCAAAACTGAACATAGCACTTGAGGTGTGGTCTCACCAGTGCCGAGTACAGGAGGACATAATCACTTCCTTTACTCTGCAGGTCACACTATTTCTGATACAAGCCAGGATGCCATTGGTGGTCTTGGCCACCTGGGCACACTGCTCGCTCATATTAATCTGGTTGTTGATCAACACCCCCAGGTCATTTTTTTGCAGGAGAGCCTCAAGCCTGTACTGTTGCATGAGGCTGTTGTGACTGCAAGTTTTGAAGTTCTGTTTGAAATCACACAAATACTTTTATTCATAGGCTTCTCAACAGTAAATGTTTTGGCTTTTAAACCTTTCATACTGTTTAAAACAAGTTTTCGTAGGCAGTGCTTTAGTGTACTTAAAATGTTCCATAACAGCCTTCCAAGGGATATTTTTTAGTTAAAGTTTTATGCAATTCCATGACTTTGTCCTGTCTATTGTGATTTTGTCAGGAAATGATGTATGTCTGGAATGGCTTTGCAATTGTGGGCAAAAGAACAGACCTCACTGAAAACTTACTGGTAACAATTGAAAATGAAGAAACCACTCTAGAAAATGAAACTAGTAAGTGAAATACTGATATTTTTCTTTGCTTCTGTGTACTAATGTTCTGTGAGGCAAGTGTTGACTATGGCAATGTGCTGTTGAATCTGAGTGTGGAAATTCTGGAGCTAGGTGAAAGTGAGCAGTGGTTCTTCAATATGTTCTATATCCAGCTCTATTGGTACTGCAAAAGAATGCAGAAAACTCAAGGATATGCAACCCCTACCATTCTATGACTCTGTGATTCTAAGATTAGTTACAGAACTTCACTGATTCTTATGAAGACATTCCAGTCTTGGAGAGCATCCTTGGAGCATAATGTGCTAATTTCTTAAATGTCTGAAAAATACTTTGTCTAAACTAGTTTGCACCACAATTTACTACAGAGTACACATCACTATTCTAACTAATCAGAGTATGTCTGAGAGGAAATAATGAAGTACCATGCATGAGTCTGCTTTTTTTACTTTCTGGAAAAATAAACCACACTTGATAGTTATAAAATAATAATTAAAAAAGCTATAAATAAACCTTGGCCATGGTGTTAGGTCTTGATGTATTTGAAGCATAGATGTTCAAGGTAATGCTTATACAATCAGTTCACATCTTACTCCTCAGGAGACTTAAGTTACAACAGTTTACTGCAGAAGTACTCGGCTTTATCAGGTTTTGTCAAGTGAGTGCTGTCATAATCATGTGAAATTCTTGGGAGACTTCTGATTTCTTGTAGAATGAATACACACTGTCTTTTAACACATGAAACTTTTTTGAATATCACTAAAAATAATTTCTGTTGAACAAAGAGTTTAATCATGCTTATCAGTAATTTAGCAAAGTTAGTTTTGCCACATGATTAAAAAATGAATTGTGAAATGTGAAAGTACATCCCATTATTACTTGCCTCTAAACTGGGGTAGAAGTATGGAATAATTTTGATTGGAAAAGATCTTTAAGATCAAGTCCAACCGCTAACCTCATGCTGCCAAGCCCGTCACTAAACCACGTCCCTCAGCACCTTGTCTTTTAAATATCTCTAGGGATGAGGACTCCACCACCTTCTTGGGCAGCCCCTTTCAGTGTCTTAACAACCCTCTCAGTGGAAAAAGTTCTTCCTAATATCCAATCTAAACCTCCCCTAGTGCAACTTGAGGCCATTTCCTCTTTTCTTACCACTTGTTACTTGGGAGAAGAGACCAACCCCGATGCATCAGATGTGTTAGAAATTACACATGGACATACAAGAAATGCATAGTGGTAAAATCTGGATGGTGTCATAAATTAAATAAGAGTAACTTGCAAGCCCAAGACTTAATTGGATTGCTTCATTCTTTTCTGTTGTACTTCACATTTCTGCAGAATAAGTGGTGTGCCTCTTAAGCCTCAAGTGTTTTTCCTTTCTTTTGTTGTCATGTTAAAACTGAAATGCAGCAATATGCCAGACATACAGTTGAATTGATGTTCCCATGAGTTCTGTATGGAGGGCTCTGGCAGAAGCTGTTGGAAATCTGGTACTGTATCATGCAGAGGCTTGCATTAGAATTGCTAATTGGATGTAACAGCGAAGTAAATTTCCTGTCAAATTCATAAATGGAGATGCACAAGGTACCAAAATACAAGGAACAGAAATAAAACCAGTATGTTTTTCTTATGTAAATATGCAATTTAGAAGTAAGATGTAATCTGGAAGCATATTTGGGTTCTGTGCTCTCAGTGTCTTTTTTACTAATAGTGTAGTCAAATGTAGTTTTATTCTGGACTTCATATCTGTGAGCCTGATTTGCTTTTAAAGGTATGGACTCAGACAAGATAAGGACTCTTGATTACCTGAATTGCTGCTGAATTGAGACCCAAAGAAAGTGATTATGGTTATTAGCCTATTGTGGCAAGGATACATGTTATTTTCAGAGACAGCTTTCAGTAGGAGATGGCTTTAGAGGACTGTTAAGGTACTGTAAAGTAGTGTGTTCATTATGCACAAAAGTTGTTTAGGGATTGAGACTTCTTAAGGGAAGCTGTTGGTATTTCATTCACTTCGAGTGAACAGGCACAGCAAGGAATCTGTCAAGGACTGAAAGTGATTTTTTGTTGTATAAAGCTGAAAATATAGTAGAAGGAACACATGAAAGATGTTAGAAATTATTTTTTTTTTTCTTAGGATTTCTGGAAATCTTATTTTTCCACAGCTGTGTCACCTCCAAGATATGGAAAATGAATTTATAGCTTCAAGAAAAAATAATTTATTGTGTGTTTTATGATCGCCTTAATGATATTTCCTCTGGTGTGGAGGACTGCAGGAAGATGGTTCTCCTACAGTTATTGCAAGGATGTCTGTTAAATTGGCCTGTGCATTTATGGCTGTTCACTGTCAGTGTTTTGGCATAATAGCTTTTCTTGCTGTGGGAAATAACAGGGAGGTATTAAAATTGTAACAGCTTTTACTGTCATCAGTGCTTGCCCTCAGTAATTTCAATGAATGAGTCCTTTAGGAGACAGTCACCTGAATACAGTACCTTAGCCTAGCAAAGCAGGCTAGGGGAAATGCAAAATACTCACCCACTGTGCTTCTCCCCGTCACTAAAAGTGCAGTCTGTCAGTTATTACTTATTGAGACTTTCTGGGTTTAAACACAGAAGTAAGCCTGAATGTGGTGGCAATGCATTTTGCTGAATCTTAAGATTCTTTAGTCTTGCATGTCTCAGAACTGTTTATGTAGGATTTTTTTTTTTTGGCAGACTATTAAGAAAAAAAAATTAACGTGACCTTAGAGAACTGGTAATTAGTTGTAAACAACACTATCTGAAGAGAGAGTGTTTTGCTTCCTGAATTGTTAATCTATGTGCTGCCATCTGTCTATCCATATGTGTTTTCTTGCCTCTCCTTTCCTTCCCTGTACCCAGCAAATGCTATAAGCCAAGGCAACAAACAAATGGACCATGCTTGTTAAGGTTAAATTTCTAACTCACTTCACAGAAGCTCTTTCCTCTGATATTTTAAGTCCTATGGAAAATCAAACTTTCCTGAATTTTGCGTGTTACACACTACTAGTGAAGCTTCTTAATCTCTAGTGGGGATGAGAATGCTGATAAACATGGTTTCTTGAATTTGTGCAGCAAAGTAATGCTTCTAAAAGGTTCTGGAGGACATAGTTGTAGTGTATTCTTGCACTTTTCATGTTACTGATGTTGCTGGAGATCTGCTAATGGGGGAGCTGTAAATGTAGTGCAACAGAGACTTCAGTCTCCCTGTAGGTTTTGGTTCCTGTTTTAGATTTCACAAGTACAAAAACCTTTAGCTGATGCCAGTTTATACCTGCTTTGTACTCTATTCCAGATACAGAAGACTGGGGAATATCTAGATGTTTCAGTTTATTCTTATTTCATCTTAGCCTGTGTTTTAAAGAGAAAGATACAGATGTCATGCGCATATCTTCTTCAGTAGTTGGTATTCAAAATACTGGCTGAAGGCTGTATGTGTGAAGGGAGATCTTGAGTTTGAATACATGTTCCCTAATGAAAACCTAATTTTCCTTTTCATGATGTCTCCAAATTGTTTGATATATCTTACTTTTACTTTTAGATCACAATGAATATTACATGGATGATGCATGTATGTTGCAGTTACTAAAGGGCCTCTGCCTGAAACATTTGGGAAGACTCATGCAAGCCGAACTCTGTTTCAATAAAGTAATTCAAAGGTAAAAGTTAACATAAACAGACTTTTAGCCTTCATATTTTGTAGCTTTGAGTGAAATTTCTGATACTGCCTTAGCCATCATGCTGAAATTCTGAATAATTAAACTTCAACATCCTGTTAAAGAGCTGGAATTATAACACTTTTGAAAGCAGTTGAAGAACCACAAACGTTTGCTAATATTTTTCTGTAGCAATTTAATATTGTATAGGTTTATATAAATGTGATGTTGTAGACTAAATAAATCGATGAGTAATGCATTTATCTAGATACACTTGGAATGAGTACTTTTGTATTTGGAGAACCGTCAATATTGGTAAAGATAATTCACATATAAATCCTGAAAAATAACAGGATATCCAACTTCAGTAGATGGTGCTTCTCTGTCTAGATGAGAAATTGTTGTTGTAATTGTTCCTTGTTTCAGTTGCAAATTTGAATTTCATTTGTTATGGATTAATAAATGCATTAGGTGTTAGATCCATATCAACTCTAATAACTTTTCTTTCTATAACACTGAGACACGTACTGATTGTAGTTATAAACTTTTCAGAATTTTCTAGAGTATCATGCTGAAAAAGGATTGTTTACACATGCAATTTTTCTAATAATATATTCTAATAATGTGAAAAAATGGTATTTAAGGCAAATTCTTTACATACAATTCTATTGCCTGTTATAATTTTCTCACCTCCTTCTACCATTTCTAAGATCCTGCATGAGTTTAGTTAAGCACTTTCCGAGTTACAGGGTAGTGGGTTTTTATTCATTACTAGTTAAAGGAGTGCTGTTTCTAAAAATCTCTCTCCAAAAGTAGTTGACAGAGTGGAAGCTTTTAGAGCTGAGATATCTCAAAAATCTTTAGACAGCACTCTTTTTTAAAGTGGATGTTTTGCATTGGGAGAAGTTTCTTGGTAAATTATGTATCTACATTATGTTCAGCTTTACTCTCTACCTTGCTTGGCCTGCTTAAGTACACTAAGGCTTTTTATCACATAAGCAGTCTCCTCACTCAGACACACTTTTAGTGCATCAAGGCTTGTCTTGTGTGAGGTGCTGCCTTAGAAGTGTTGCTCTCAAAATGCTGCCAGCTTTTCGAGTGCTCCTTGTGAACTTTTTTGTTCTGCAACATTGGTTGATGTTGCTCTATCCAAATAAGAATCAAAGATTTGATTGTGAAAGATAAAGGACAGGATATGCAATGCCATCTCATTCTGAAGTGGCAAGATCAGCTTTCAGGAGTTCCAGATTCATGAAATCTGTGGGAAAGTCTGGAAAGGGCAAGAATTACCCTTGATGGAGTAGGATCAGATTAGGAAAAGTGTGAGTAAGTGAAGCCTACGCATGTCCCTGGCAACTGGATATACTCAAGTATATAGATCATTGACATGTACCCACGAGTGCTGAGAGAGATGCCCACTGTCCTTGTGACACTCCATTACCTTTGAAACATCATGACAGTTAGAAGCTCCTGAGAGTCACAAGAAAGAAAATGTCACTCTTGTCTTCAAGATGAAGGATCTGGGAAACTGTAGGTCAGTCAGCATCTCATCAGTCCCTGTCAAGGTAGTGTTCTGGAAACTTTCTAATTGTAGAAACCATTTCTAAAAGTATGAAAGTGATCAGGAATCAGCATGGATTTATGAAGGGGAAGACATACTCAGTGGTCCTTACAGTCTTCTATGACTAGATGGCTAGCTCAGTAGATGAGGAGACAGCAGTAGATGTTCTTTTATCTTGAACGCAGAATGATTTTTAACACTGTCTCCTACAATATCATCACAAACTGATGAAGTCTTAACTAGATAATTGGGTAATATGGTGGACTGAAAACTGGCTACTGGATTCAGAAGGCTGTCATCAGCAGCACAAAGTCAACTGGTGGCCAATCATCAGTAGAATAATGCAAAGTTCATTGATGGGGACAGCAGTTTTTAACATCCTCATTAAAGACCTGGATGGATGATGGGCTGGAATGCAACTTCAGCAAATGTGCAGATGATAAAAAGTAGGAGGAGTCATTGATGAGTCAGATGGGTGTATTACCATTCAGAGAAACCTGGACAGGCTGGAGAAATGGGCTGAGAGCAACTTTATGAATTCAACAAAGTGAAGTGCCAGTCCATACCTCTGGGTAGGAATAACCCTATGCAGGATTATTATCCCATCAGGCTGGTAGCTGATTGTTTGGGGAGCAGATTGTCACAAAATGCCCATGGCATCCTGAACACCACAATCGACCCCAAGCTGACCACAAGCTAGCAACATGCCTTTGCAAAAAAGGTGGCTATGTCCTTGAGTACATTAGGAGGAGTGTCAATAAGCAAGTTGAGGGTGGTGATCCTTCCTGCTCTCTTAGCATTGGTGAGGCCACATCTAGAATACTATGTCTAGTCCTGGACTCACTGGTGTAGCAGAGAAATGGACATAAGTGAATCTTAACAAAGGACCCCAAGGATGGTGAAAGGATCTGTCATAAAAAGAAGCTGAGAGTGGGAAGTCTTCAGTCTCGAGAAGACCTAAAAAGGTTGGAGGGAGGAAAGGAGAGAGAGAAAGATACCAAGTTCTCTCTGTGGTGCCCAGTGACAGATGAAGAGGTAATGGGCTTGAACAGAAATGCAGGAAATACAGTTTAAACATAAGGAGAATGATTTTTTTTTTCTCAAGTTTTGTCAAACTGTGGCACAAGTTGTCCGGAGAGACTGTGGAGTCTCTATTCTTGGAGATATTTGAAAATTAGGTGCATGTAGTCCTGGATAGATTATTGCTGTTGACCTTGTTTTGAGCAGGAGATTGGGCTAGATGGTCTCCAGAGGTGCCTTCCAGACACAGTGATTCTGAGAATTTCTTGTATTGAGGAAAAGTTTAATTTCCTTACTTCTCTGGTGGTTCGTTCAGCCAAACTAGGGATGTGTGTGGGGAAGAAGTGTTTGTATTGTTTTGCCTGACCTAATGAACGGTGTTTTTATCCTAAGTTATATTTTTGGATGGTTGTTTTGGGTTTTTTTTTTAACTGTAAGTCACACAAAAAGGTCTTGGACTTGTGTCCATAATAGCTTGGGTAAGGTATCACAAATAGGAAGCAAGAAAGAATAAATTTTTGCTCCTAGAAGGTTATGTTGGCGGTATTTTATGTCTGCTTTTTACAGCTGTAATTAGTGTGCACAGAGTTAACTAGTAAAAAGGGTTCCTGTGTTTTCTCTGGCCATGTACTTTTACAAGCAGTGACTGTATTTAGAAGTTAACTGATCACTTGAGGAAAGGTTATAATTAACCGTATCTGGGTTTTTTTCTGGTTTTGCAGTGAGAAGCTAATAAAATATGATAGTTATTTGGTGCCGTTCACCTTGTATGAACTGGGCCTTCTGCACAAAGAACAGGATGAGAGAGAAAAAGCAATAAGATACATAGAAGCAGCAAAGTAAGTGAACTCTTTTTTATTTGCATCAATCTGTAGATTAGAAGTAACTGAGTAACTTTAGCAATGAAGGCATGTATCTGTTGTTTTTGTCTTCTGCCAACCCCTTTGCAAAATACAGGTGTTTATAAATCTATATTCTTGACTTGGAAAAGTCGTCCAATGCAGATTAGTTTTACACTTCCAAGAAACGCTGTCCTTCAGACACAGTGGGATAGACATTAACAATTAAGACATAGTATGAAGGGAAAATGTCTCCTTTTCATTTAGGCTTCAGAGATGCTGAGGCTCCACTGCATGCATGAGGTGGAGCTGGAGAGGATCAGTACTGCCTCTGTCCCAGAGAGCAGCTGTGGGGCTTAACATTTGCTGCAGTAAAGGTGTTAGTGTGAGCAGTTTAAAAGCCAGTACACTTCTGACCACCTCCTTTTTTCCTTTCACATACTATCACAGCAGAGCAGTAGAGAGCTAAATTTACTGTAGAGCAGAATGTTTGCTTCATCATTTGTAGACTGTTGTATGGGATGGAATTTGCAGTTTGTGTGTATAGAGAAGCATACCAGTCATGCAGTAGCATTGTAAATGTGAGTTAGAAAAAAAAATCTCCTGAAACCTTTTTCAGAAACAGTAGTTTTTTGCTTTGTTGTTGTTGTTTGGATTACTTAATGTGATTTCCCTATGTTTAATTGCTCTGGCTGAATTGTGTTTTGAAGCTGAACATACACTTTCAGTTAACAGCATTTTTTTTTTTTCCTGTAGCTTATCTTTTTCCAGCAAACTTCAGTATTTGGGAGGGTTGTTGAAAGGATCAAAATAAGTTGAAGTGACACTAAGACATGTATTCATTTTATCAGGACTTTTAATTGTTAGTGCTTGCTTAAGTCTCTTCTTAGTTTGTGGATGTAGCTTTAAATGTCTCATAACTCACCTATGTATTAGCCTCTGCTCTCTGTTGAAGGAATGAAGGCTGTTAACTTTGGTACTTCTTTGCATTTATGAAGTAGAAACAGTCCAGGCCAAGAATGTAATTCTTAAAAAAACTTTGTTACTTGCAGAAACAACTACAAAGAATACTCTATGGAGTCCAGGTTGCACTTCAGAATCCACGCAGCACTTGACAGTTTGAAGGTGTCACCTGCTTCAACACCTTGAATGAGGAGGGGTGCATTTCATGCATACAGTGCATACAGTAGCCTACACAATCTTTTTGCAATCTTTTTTTAATCCTGGAAAAGAAACAACATAGTGATTGTTTTCTTTCATCTCTGATTTGATGCATGTCATTCCTTTAGACTATTCTTTTTCTGTGTAGCGCATATACTATATCTACTTGATACTTTAAAGAAGACCTTATATTTTGTTTGATAAAGATAATTTAATATTTGACTTGAATGGGGGATATTTAAAACAAAAGTTGATGGTGCAATAAAGTTTAATGCGAACACTTTATTTTTTTATATGAAAACAGATGATGGTTTTAGCAGTGGAACTAGTGATAATTCCTACTTTTTTGCAAGGTTCAGTTTTCTGCAGTACACTTGAAACCTCTTTTGCCCCTGGAACAAAAGTGCAATGTCTGCAGATAACCTTACCCATGTTTGGCATACCATGTCCTGAAATTTGTGTTTCAGAGCAAACAATTCATGTTTAATTTCATGTTGGGAACAATATTTTTTTATACTGTCAGATAAGGAGGGCTACAGATACAAAGTCTTTGCAGGTCCCATTCACTCAAGTGGTTACGGGGGATACTTTTCAGTCATGGAAAAGCAGGACTACTAGAGAAAGTCAAGAAAGCATATATTCTGTATTCTTGCCCTATAGCAGAATCAGCAGTCCTGTGTTCCTGATAGACTTGTTTAACCTGTCTGTTTTGGTTTTTTTTAAAAAACCAGAAACCCACCTTGCACTGAGGGAGACTGTAACTTTCACAAGATGTTTTTCCTGGTGGGAAAAGACTGGGAATACTTTTGCTGATGTCTACCCAAAATAATTCTTGACATAACTGATTGTTTCCCATCTTCCCTGTCATAATTCTGGACAAAGGATTGTGTTTTCATTTTTTGAACCATTCTTTTAATATTTGAAGACTAACACCATTGTTGGTATTCTCTGGTCTTGAATTCCAACTAAAATTTTTAAAATTGCACAATTTTATTTACTTTCCTAATAATTGGAATAACTTTTATTAATGCAAGTTGATTGTGCATAAAAAAGTGAATCTTCTTTTAAACGTGGAAATGTTAAGAAAACATGCATATTATAATTACTACTTTCTAACAAAAACGTGTTGTAAAATTGAAATACCTTTATGACTGTATGCATTTTTCTTTTCAGGCTAGCATGTGAAGAGCAGTATCAAATTGAGTTTGCCAGTTCATTATATATGCAGATTCTTCTAGCTGTTTGTTCTTAAAAATGACAATATACTTGATTTTATTTAAGTATACACCCAGTAACTGTTCTTTCATTAATTATTGCAAAACTTGTCAGTTTCCAGATTTTAATTAGTGCCAGTGTATTTACTTCTGCGTGGTAAATTAATAGTAACTATGCTCCTGTATGTGATTCTCTGACCATAACACCCACTGAAGAAAAAAAACCCAAAAATAAAACAAAAGAAATAAGTGAACAATGCATCTTCAGTAAATGAGTAACTGAAAGTTTCTAATTAAACAGTCAGTATAATCTAAGTGCTATAGTTACTGTTCTTAGATGACAGAGAACACAGCTTTCTTCTGCAACTGCAACCGAGTCATTTAATTGCATATAAATCTGTAACACAGTGGCATACTTACAGGTGAAATAAGGATTTTAAAATATTAGCTAAATAAACATAGTAGGCCTTTCAAAGTGGAAACCTGATCAAAAGTCTTCTGTCTTTACTGGTTTGGATTTGTGCCTATTGCAAATGCGTAAATGCATTATTGTATAACATTAGATTACAATAATTTCACACATGTAGGTGTGAAATTTAGATACCTGAGACAGTGAATCAACTGAAAATGCAGCATGCTTGTTTTAAAATGTGTTCTATTGCCTGTAGCTAAAGTACAGAAGATAATTCTGTCTCTGTCAACAGAAAATAGCATATGCAACCAACTGACTTCTCTATTTACTTGTCCTTTTATACATAACTTGACCACTTATACATATATATATATATATAAGCAGTAGGCAGCAAAAATAAAATTATGTTTATCATCTTTTCAGACAATGCTTTTAATACCTCTTTGGGTATTTATTTTCATGTTTAGTTTAGGGTTATTTTGGTTTAATCTGATTATTGGATTATAGCAATCAAATAGAACCACTTAATTTTCTGATGAAAGGTGGTGAAAACAATTGCCAGTAAAACTTCTGTAACTTGCGTTTCAAATAGTATTTCACACTACATAAGAATTAGAACTGGAACTACAGACTCAGAGTGGAGCATGAAGTAGTCTCTGGTCTCTTGTTCTTGTGCAGTGTTTTAACAGATAGTATTTTATGGATTATTTGGGATAGAAATAAAAAGTAAACAATGAACTTCCTTAGAAGGTGATTTTCTGAAAGTTTAGTACGAAGTATCGTGTAGCAGTCTGTGGATAACAATGCTGACTGTAGGCATAGTAAAAGAGAACTTTGTTTTCTTCAGTTCAGCCTTCCAATGCCAATGTTAACACTCTGTACTTGTTACACTTTGTCTGCTTTAGGATGAGCCTTTTTGCACTCAGGCAGGGAACAGGCATATGATCACAGACTTAAAATACTCTGCAGTGTTTTGGTGCCCTGAAGTCACCAGCATATGCACACATATTTACAGCTTCTCTCATTTTCTTCTAAACTTGTTTGTTAGAAAGTCTGATTGATGAAGATTCTTAGCTTTCTTCTGGATTTTTTTTTTTCTCCCAACTTGATAACAGTGGAAATATAAATGTGTGAGGATTATTTGTAATCATGCACTTAAGTCAGGTCTCAGTAGAGCTGCAGAGAAGGTTTATCTTCCAGATGCTGCAGAAGAAGCACATTCCTCCATGACACAATGTGTCACTGATGCAGTATTTAGTACATGATGTCTATGTTGAGTGATCTGTGGGTAAGAGTTCGAACAAGAACTATGGCTTTTTTTTTTTTTTAACTGCTATGTGCTGTACTGGGCCTTACTTAGAACTCTAGTCTTAATGCTCTTTAGAGTCTTGACCTCACTTGCTCATGTCCCATAGGAATTTTGAATAATGGACTGAAACTGAGCAAAACTGAGTATTTACCTATGATGCTATAACCTCCTTTGGTAATAGTAGAAATTATAATGTATACAAGACCAAAGCTAAGTCTTTAGTTTAAGCAAGCAAGGATAAACTTATATAGTTGTGTTATGCAAAAGGTGATTATGATCTTTCTGACAAGAGACTTTTCTTTTTTAGGACGAGGAATAATGGAGTAGCCTAGCTACAGGACAAAGCTTCAGTTTCATTTAGTATTGTCTATGTAGGAAATACTATAAAAAATTCTGTCCTGTTCATATAATTCAAATGTTTAGTGTGGTGAAAAATAATATTATAGCTTTTAAGTCCTAGCACACCACTTGATAGCGAAAATTGAAAGAAAATACATGTTAAAAGAGAGCTGATTGAAGATTGATTTATATCGGCTCTAATACACATGCCTAGCAGCTGTATTTAGCATGTTATGGCCAGGAAAATGTACCATAATCAGATGCTGTTATATTTCTAAAACACCTTGCCAACTAATGTATAAAAAGTGATTTCTTATAACAAATCCAACTTGGACTTTGCAATTATTTTATTACTAATCTTATGTTTAATATCCTTTGGTTTCTGTGTGTTCTTATACAGCATAGTTCAACAAAGAACATTTATATTTGCACTGATGATGTGGTTTATTCGCCTCTAAACTGTTGAGGTTTGCATGTGCTCATATCTGGTACTTAAGTAGAACCAAGGTCAGAATAATGGAGGGTGAAGGATGATGAAACACGTTGTGGTTTTAAGAGCATGTAGAAGTGCCTGTTGTGATGCATTGGAATGGATTCTCACTTCAGAGGAATAAATCACATTTTGTACTTGTGCCATTAAGTGCTGAATTTGACACTGTATTCTAGTTGTGCGTAAAGAACCTTCAGCTGAAATTTATCAAAACAATATCCACTGAAAAGGCCTGATCTCAAGTTTAAACACACCATGCTGGGCATATTCCTCTCTTTATATAATTATCTAGGCTGAGGTGTTGCGAGAAGCTATCAAGGCCTAAGGAGAGAATAATGGGTCTCCTGAAATTAAGACAGCAAATACATAAGAAGCTAATTTAGTCTTTATGTCTCACTAGAGATCAAGGAGTACCTTTAAATGGTATAAAATACACAGGAGATTAATAATCAACTAATTCTGTTATCAGTTATGTCACTAAATTCAGTGACAACTAGACATAACATATTCCTAGGATTCTTTTAAAATCCCAGCATTTAAAAAGAGGAATAAGTGACCTTTTTACACCTGTACATGGCTTGGCTTCAGTAACAAACACTTAGAAGAGTAGCTGTTCAAAGTTTATTTTTTTATTGAGGCACTGTTAAATGCTTCCCATAGTTGCATGTAATTTTACCTGATGCTTCACAGCAAGTAAATGATCTTAGTTATGTGATTTGAATAACGAGAATGATGGTTACAGTTATTGTAAGAACAGAGAGAGCATTGTGGCTTTGAACTTTTGTAGTTTGTACAACTTCTGGAAAAAAATGGAGCCTGTGTTTAGCATAGCAAATGCAATGTTTATTGAATGCAAAATTAAATGTTTGCCTTTTTCTAGAAGTGTAAGCGTGCAGTTCCAGTCAATGGGTTAGCACATGTCAGTTAGAAATCACAGCTAGAAATACCTTCCTAGGTATTCCTAGTGCTTCATTTAAAGGGGCAACTTTTTCAAATGCATTAGCAGTTGGTGTTGTCTGGTGTCTGTGCCATTCTTTAATATCATAAAAATTGTAGTTGGAGCATCCAAGCTGAGTGGGTCAGATTCAATATCTACCTCATCTGAAGCCATAGGATGGAGAATACTCAGTATTGATGACATACCACTGTGGGAAAACTGTTAAGGTTTTGCCAATGTCACTCTTGAGAGATTAATACCCTTATATACTTGATTATGTAAATATGGATCTCAAAGCTTAATTTTCTTATTGTAAAATGGGTGCAAGACAATATTAAGATAACTTTTTTTGAGATGCTGAAATGACCTGTTCTTACTTCAATGTCTAAAACCAGGGTGGAGGGATATGTAAAATTAGGTTAATGCTACTCATATAGCTTATGTTAGGCTTAACTTGTTTCAGAGTATTAGGAGATCTTCAGAATTAAACTTGATGTAGAAAAGAGGGCAGTATGAATTTAAATATGATTTTATTTTTAAGACAGTTTTACTCAAGGGGATAGGCAACACTGGAGGTCATAATATGCTGAGATACAGGTGTAAAACTTCCAAACATACAACCCAGCTTGATTAGATTATTTATACACAACCACCTTGATTAGATTATTTATCTCTCTCTTAAGAAAGAGAGGTTCTGTATTGCATGCATCAATGAACCTACTTGAACAATATTGTACAAAGGAATACAGCTGTAGAATGTGCATGATCAGTTATTACTTTGATGAGATACTTGCCTTAAATCTCTTTCCAAACTCGTCAGTCACATTAATTTAATCACTTGAAATCAATTTCCATGCATGTTTACTCAGCAGCAGTGAAAACTTCCCATCATGGATGACAATGAGAAAATGCTAGATGTTTTTTCACCTGCTATTTCTTGTTTTATACGCCTGGATAGAGGATGAATTGAAAGAAGAGTTTGCACTTGTTTTGTGGGTAATACAAATAAAGTTGAAGACTGATTTATTTTCACAAACCAAACGGAAAGTATTCCTCTTGTATTTTGCATGAATTTTAGTAGACTACATATTCTATAGAAGCAAATTACTTAATTTATTCCAGTAACTAATACGATAATCATGGTGTCTGTTGCATAATCAATCTTTGAAGTAGTAGCTGCTTTAAATCAGATTCTTGAGAGCTGAAAGAAAAGGAAGAAGGCTGAAAATGGAATGCACTGTGAGGAACTGAAGGTTTCTATAGAAGATGAAGAGTTAAACAAGATGGCACTTAAAATGCAATATACTGTGGAGGTGAGACAATCGGAGTGTTTTAGCATGTAGTGAAGATGAAAGAAATCTACAGAACATGCTGTGGCTCTTTTCCCTGAAACTAAGATTTTAATAGCTTAAGCAGAAGAAAATAAACCTTGCCTGAAAGTTAGACTCTGCTATCAGACTATTGTGTCTTGTTGAATAATAACAGCTCTGCTTATTAATTTACCCTCTTTTAAGGAAATGTGAAAAAAAGCCAAGTAAGCTAGCTTCACATTCTGGTTGACATATTGTAAGCGAAAAGTTACTATGTTGCCATTTCTGGGATATCTGGAGTCATGCAATCAAATTAAAATCAAAATAAACTACAACTTCTCTCAGCTAAGCAGTTCTGTGGGATAGTCTTCAGTGCAACTTGATAAATTGGAGGACGTTATGTCAGAATGTTTCATTTTCTGTCCTTGTCGGTCAACTACTGTGGGTTTTTATTTGAGATGCTACTCAAACAGTATGTTGCAACAGAGACACCAATTCGATTTGGATCCACTGAAAAATTGCATTTCAATTTTACTTACTGCCATTGTCAGGACAAAAATAGAAAGTTAACTCCTGTTTTCTGATAACAAGCAAATTTCCTTACTTAGGAATCTTAGCTGTGCACCTCAATGAGACTAGGTCTCCCATGCTGAATGCTCTCCAGTATGTTATCTGGAAATTTTATCTGGGTGGGCCTTGAAAACTGTTCCATGTCCAGCGTTTCTGGTTCTTGAAACCCAGTTGGAACGGTGAGAAGTTTTCTGTCAGCCGTCTTCCTTATTGATGCTTCTGAAGCTAGAACAGAAAAACTGGGACATCATTTTTATTTTTCTTCCTTGAATTTTTCATTGCATGCCTAAGACAACTGGATTGGAATCCTGTTCTTACCTGTCTACCTGTCTGAAATTGATAGCGGGGCCTTCAGAGAAAAATCTTTTGTCTGCCATTAGTATCTGTGCTCTGTGCTTCCCTGGAATAATGCAGAACCGAGACACCTGCTTTTCTTCACTGGCTGTAGCAGTTGCCTCCATTCAGATGGGAAAGAGGACAGACATTTGGAAAGGGTCAAGGGAGAAAATGCAGGAGAAATTTGGGCTTGAAGGGTAAGAGTGGGGTAGAAGTAGGGATATATTGGATAGGGCTTTCCGTAGCACCAGAAGCACTGAAGTCACATTAAGACTGGGACAAAACGGAATAATGTGAAAGAATGAAGCAAATGTGAGTGTGATAGAAAAGTGTCAAGAAAAGTTACAGTGCAGAGTAATCACTTTCCTGACTAAAGGAGGCAATGTGATCTAGAGGTAATGCAGAACAAAACAGTTCTTTCTGCTTAAGAAAAGAGCTAATGAGGATAGATTTCCCTTCAGGCTAAATTAGGGAGAAGGAGCTGTGCTCCTGAGGGGCCTATGGAGAGTGAATTCTCCCCTTACAGGGACTGCATTCAAAGAAACATTGTACAAGCTGCAAACCAAAGTTGACATACAGTAGTCCATAAATCCTTCCAAGGGCTGAAATCTAGGCAATTGCTGATTTTATGTAGTGAAGTTCCCTGGGGACAACTGCAAAGAAAAAGATATTTTGTACTGCCCGAAGAGTGTTCTGTGTCCATGTGGAAACCTTGTAGAACTGTGACTAATAGCCATTTCTTAAGGTGACAGATGTCTAAAAAATCTGAAGTTCTGTGAAAAACATGGAAGTCTTCTAGTGATAGATCTTAAACATGTAATGGTTTTAGGTTTTTTGCAAGTTAAATTGAGGAAGGTTGCTTTTAATCTTCATGTATTCTGGTCTGACTTGGCAATACTTACTTAAAATTCTTTGTGTTCATTCTGGGAACTAGACAGTTACCTGCCTACAGATCTGCAGTGAACTGTGGGCCATCTATTGTAGGTTTCCTCAGAGAACCTCGGGAGAGCAACATTTAGGGCAGGTATCTCAAATGAGGATCAATACTGATTAGACTTAATGGTTAAACTAGATTTAATTAAATCAGCTAGTGTGAAAATAGTTGATCTTAAATTATTATTTGTCTTGTCCTCAGTGTAAATTGGGGAGGAGCGGGGCAGGGGAGGTGGGGAGGTGTCTGCCCTCTTTTTGAGATTCTTCAGCTCCACTGGCATTAAACTGTAGTAAGGATCAAAGTACGAATTAGTTGCTGGCAGACACAATTGTTCTTAATGATCTGAAACACTACTTAGCAAGTCTAGTTGTATTATCATAGAATCATAGAATGGTAGAGGTTGGAAGGGACCCTTATAGATCATCTAGTCCAAACACCCTGCAGAAGCAGGGCCACCTAGGTCAGGTCACATAGGAACATGTCCAGGTGGGTCTTGAAGACTTCCAAGGAAGGAGACTCCACAACCCCTCTGGGCAGCCTGTGCCACTGCTCCGTCACTCTCATGGTGAAATAGTTTTTTCTTATGTTTTAAGTGGAACTTTTTGTGTTCCGGCTTCATCCTGTTACCCCTTGTCCTGTTGCTAGATACCATTGGAAAAAGGGATGTCCCAACCTCCTGACACCAACATTTTAGAGATTTATAAATGTTACTAAGATCTCCACTCAGTCTCCTCTTCTTCAGACTAAACAGCCCCAGTTTCCGCAGCCTTTCCTCATGTGAAAGATAGTCCATTCCCCTGATCATCCTGGTGGCCCTGTGTTGGAATCTTTCCAGAAGTTCCCTGTGTCTCTTGAGCTGGGGAGCCCAGAACTGGACACAGGACTCCAGATGAGGCCCGACCAGGGCAGAGTAGAGGGGGAGAAAAACCTCCCTTGACCTGCTGGCCACACTCTTCTTGATGCCATTGGCCTTCTTGAGCACATTGCTGGCTCATAGAATCATAGAAGGGTAGGGATTGGAAGGGACCTTTAGAGATCATCTAGTCCAACGCCTCTGCAGAGGCAGATTCACCTGGAACATGTCCATGGTTAGTTTATTATGAATCAGGACTCCTAGGTCTCTCTCCGCAGGGCTGCTCCTCAGCAGTTCAACCCCCAGCCTGTACTGCTGCATGGGGTTGTTCCTTCCCAGATGCAGGACTCTGCACTTGTCCTTGTTGAACCTCATGAGGTTCCTCTCTGCCCAACTCTCAAGCTGGTCGAGATCCCGCTGAATGGCAGCACAGCCTTCAGAGGAATCAGCCAGTGCTCCCAGTTTGGTGTCATCAGCCAACTTGCTGAGGGTACACTCTGTCCCCTCATCCAGGTTATTGATGAAGATGTTGAACAAGACTGGACCCAGAATCCTTCCCTGTGGAACTCCACTGGCCAGAGGCCTCCAACTCGACTCTGTGCCATTGATCACCACCCTCTGGGCTCTGTCATTCAGCCAGCTCTTGATCCACCTCATCGTCCACTCATCCAAGCCACACTGCCTGAGCTTTCTGATGAGGATGTTATGGGAGACAGGATGTTATGGACACCAGTTGTAGCCAGGGCCAATGCACAAGGTTTCCTAGAGTAAGCAGGGTTCCCAAGAGCAGTTCTTAAAAGAGGGTTTATATAGACTTTACAGCAACCATATTTCCTCCACTATAGCTCAGTTCCATACCTACAATGAATTAATAACAGCCACAATTTGAGTAGAGAATATAGCTGTCCATCCTATTATAAAAGGATAGAAGTTAGTTGAGATTGTAGTACAAGCTTTTTAAAGAATACTAGTAAAATAACCTTTTACAGATCTTTGACAGTGGTTTTACTTAATGTTCTGTAACCTCTGTTAGGTCCTGTAAGCTCTTGCTGTTGAATTTCCTGTGAAATCTCTAATGTTTGTGGACCTTTACTCTAAATTTTGAATCTATGCTTCTGTGGATTATGTGGGTATTTTGACAAGGAAGGTAATACTGCTACAGTAGTTGCATTTTTTACTGCATACTAAATTATTTCTGTCCAAAAACGTGTGATATCAGTTTGGAGGTGATGGTCTAGTACTTTGAGGGGGATTGTTTACCAATATAATCCAACCGAAGTAACTGTCCATTTTACAGGCTAAGTAGGAGTTTTTATCCCTTTTTTCCAGACTTGGGTAGGTACTCAAAGTTTTGTGAGGCCAGGATGCCTTCCATATGCCACTGAGGAGGAGATAAAATTCTTTTAATAAAGATTCTTATATTTACTAGTTGACTTCATGAGAGCCACTTGTGCTAACATGTGTACTATGACCTGGATGATTTTCAACATCAAACATTGTGGTGAAACAACATCTCTAAACATTTTTAACAATGAAATCATACAAATGTAAATGGCATAATGGTTATATTACATGTCCTGAATTCTTTAGCATTCACATTCCCCAAATACCTTATGCTGCTGTGTCCAGTAGCAGTTGAAGGTTTTCCTGAAGATACTGTGTGTAAATTAATCTAATTCTGCTCTAAGTTGTACTTTCCTAAGAAGCCTAGCTTTTTTATCTGAAACAAATTACAAGGGTTTTTTGTAGCATGACAGCTCTGCTACTAGGTGAAAAATGTTTGCAATTATTAAATCCATTAGACTTTCATGAACTATTTATGTGCAGAGTTTTTAACTCCGAGACTTCTTGACTTTCAGTTACAAGATCTGAATATGTATGTTACATTAACAGAAGATTGTTTCCAGGGAAAGTCAGTAGGATCTTCAAGCAAAACCTGAAGTCCAAAGTGGGATTAAATAATAATACTGAAGTAACAGATTGGGGGCAAATATTTAGTTGGCATGTCTTGCTGTGATATCATCAGAGGAGCTGATAATTTCTATTAAAAGAGTGGGGGTTAGATTATTTTATTTGTAGTCCAATATTCAGTATTTTTCAGCCTTTCCTTGTACGAAAGATGTTCCAGTCACCTGATCACCTTGGTGGCCCTAACTTCAATTTCGGTCTGTAAAGAGATTTGCTTAGGGAAGTATTTGTCCTTTAAGCACCTAAGATATTCCACATAATAACTGTAGGCCTAGAAGGATACCTAGCATTGCTATAGAAACATTTCTTGCTACCCATCTCACATATCCATTCTTCTGCTGGGCAATCTTTGAAGTGCAGCTTTTCCTGTCACCTCAGATTTGGCCTTTAGCTTTTTTCACCGAGATTTTCAACTATTTTAGCCTGTGTTTAGTTTTTGGAGTTTTTTTAAGATGACACCTGTTTGTTAACCAGTCTTAGGATTCCAGAGAGTTTCACTTTTCCCTACTTTTCACTACACATTCTTTGTTCTTTACTATTTCTATTTTCTCTGTCTCATATAATATTATTTGTTTAAGACAAGATATGAAAACAGCTGTTTCCTAATAGTCACAATATTGTGTCAGAGCTTTTTAAGGGCCAAATTCCAGTCTCAGATATTTCAGTTCCTTCAAAGCCAGTGAAAGGGGCTCTCAGGAAAGGGCTGAGTTGTAAATAAAGTAGGACAAACCACCCAGCAGTGGAGAAGAATGTTCACTGTTTCTTAGTTACAAAGTGAAGATACCTTAGTGACAGCCGACCCTGAACACATGCTATCATTTAAAATCCTTTCTTTGGAGTCTTGGAGGTAGGGGTATGAGCAATACGCAATTCAATCTGAGCAGAAAGCTTAGGGAACAGAAGTGTCTGGCTGAAAAACAATAATTACAAACAAAAGTTTTGTTTCCTCAATCTCCTTCTGTTGTCCAACCTCTGCAGTGGTCAAGAGGCCCTTTATCACTAGTACACTTCACCTTCCTTTATGGACTGGTGCCTTCTGTGGGTCTGGACCATCCCAGGGTTCATATCTGGAAAAGAGAAGCTGGGAGTGGAGTGGGTAGAGTGGTGGTGGTCAATGGTAGTTTCCTGCCTCTTCCTCTACATCTTTTGCCTACCCTCAGCAAGACCCAGTTATCTCTCTCTCTTGTCCTGACTCGAGCCTATATCAGATGGTTTCTGCACAGCCTTCCTTCATTGCTGGGTAAATGGAAGGAGCAGATGTTATACATTCAGTCCAGCAGCTCACAATGCAGGGGAAGTGCACTCTTATGTTGAAGACAGATGCACCAGAAGTACCGGGTACAGCAAGGGGAGCAGTCCACATCCTGGGCATCTGGCTTTGCCTCCTGTGGGCTCAAGTTCCTTCCAAGGTGGCTGTACATTGAAATGGCCCTGGTTAACAATAACAACGGCAAGGATAGTTTTTGAGTGTGAGCAGAGACAGGTGAGGAAACAACGATGCCAAACACTGCAAGATGTCCCTGTTAAACAAAAAAACACCCCAACCCAAGAACTCTATGTTGTCCATCTCAGACTTGCTTTTGGCGGCAACACACTTGCCAGAGGCCTCAGGCTCATCAAACCTCAGACTCAGTCTTTCAGGAAACCCAGCAGCAGAGCCTGGGATTATCCCACTCATAAAGAGTGTCCAGGCCCAGCAAGGACACAATGTGCCTTCCCACTGTGCCCTGTTGAGGCTTTGCAGGTGGAGCTGGTTGTGGCCAGGATGTTTAGTGCTGTTCTTGTGAAATTAATAAGCACACTCACTGTATGTGAAAAAAAACAGGGCCTTGAGCCTCTTCCATAAGTCTGCAGACCTGCTGCAGGCATTCTTCATACAGATGGTATGAGTGCCATGCTGCACTTACAGAACAGGGAAATTAAACAGCATAGAGGATGTAAAGCATTTAACTTTCCTACTTAAAAAAAACCCTGCACAGTGAGTACTACTTTTAACATGTGAGAGAGCATTCCTGGTAGGGCCTGTGGGTGATATGGCATTTTTTCAGTGACAGGTACAGGTGTTCTAATTGGGCTTGTAGTAATTAGGTTTGATCTTAGTCTTGAAACTGCTCTGTCTTCCAACCAGCCACTAGAAAGAAATTAGGACTGCAGGAGGTTGGTTTGTCTCATACCACAAGGCTGTGGATGGTGGCATGTTTACCAAAGGTTAGGCCTAGCATAGGAGAACAGCTTCTAAAAGCATTCAAGTTTCATAAAAGTGGTTTATCGTGATTGGTCAAAGAAAACCTGCAAACAATATATTTCTGAAAGGAAGGAAGCATTTTGATCTAGAGAGCCTTTAGGACAGTTTTATGACTAGTCAGACAACAATCTGAATGAGCTCCCAAAGAGCTGTCAGTAATGCTCCTGCTGGGTACCCTGGAGTAACGCTCCCTCACCAAAGCCAGGGAAAACATCCCAGCCTCCCTGACCATGACAGAGACAAGATTGACATGAGTACAGCAGAAACCACAGACTTATTTTGCTACCCCAAACTGCAGTGGCCAGGCAGCAGCTCCGCAGCAAAGACCCTAGAACACTACCAAGCACACAATTTGTAGGCTCTTATCTTTGCTTTTTCTTTCCCTTTTCTGAGTTCCTTCCCTCTTGTATCCTTACCTCATCCCAAGTAAATAACCTAGATAACTAGATCAGCGCTTGCCAGAAGGGAAAGACTCTGCCACCCAGGGAAAGTGATGGCTGCCAGGAGCTATCCTCACCCTTATCGACACAAACAACAAAGAAGGTCTCTGAAATGGCAGAGGAAAAAAAGGGATTTCTCTTTACAGTTGTTAGTTAAAATTGGGAATGCAAGATGCTGTGAGAGTTATTTCCCAAGATATGAAAGAGATGGCTGTAGCCCTCACAAGATTAGCAAAGGCTGAGAAATAGGTGCAATGTTACTGAGGACAATGTTCTGATCGTTGGAGACACAATTGGAGGACGGAATGCAGATAGCTGCAGGTTATAGAGAAATGCACGGAGGAAACAGCAGTCTCAAAAGCAGAAAGTGAGATCTGGTGACTAAAGGCATAACAAAAATCCTATTAGTATTGACAAGATAAAAAGTCTTTAAAAACCGGTGCCATGGGTTCATGGTTTCACAGCTGTAAAATTGCCTTGTTGGTTGTGTTGGCTGCAGGCACACAAGGACACGATGTGGAGAGAGACAGCCAAAATACCAGCTGAGATGACATTTTGACATGGGGGTCTGCAGTCCTGTAGACACGGTATCTGACACATCCAGAGCTGCCATATGGGGCTGGACAAACTGCTTTGGATGGTTAGGATGTGAAAGGTAGTGTATCTGAAATTAAATTGGGAGTAGTAGTTGAGACAGGTGGAGATGAATTGTTTTCCAACTTCTCAGACTGTCTTGTACACTGCTCGTTTGGATCTCACAGAATTCACCTGTGGGATCTTTGTTTATTTTGAAGAGGCATATGTAGATGTTGAACCTAATGCAGGAACTGGGTTTATGGTCCTGATATGTTGCAAAACTTTGAAAATCCATCATTTCCCTACCATGACATTCCAGGTAGGTCACCGAAGTGGGAGTGGAATCTAAGCCGGGGGCTACTGAGAACATAGCTGTGCCCGCTGTGATCATGGACGACAGCATGGCAGAACCCAGGGAGGCTACATCTGACTGCCAGTGCCTTGCTGGGCTTGCTACCTTGCATGAGAGGCAAAAGAGTTAACAGAACTGCATGATGTGGAAGAAATAAAGAAGACCTATATTAGATAATAAAGCACTAGGACCAGATGGGTATGCAGCTGATGTTATGGGACATTCTGAGACAAATTACCTCCAATTGTAATTGAAATTTGTTAATGTACTTAAGAAACAAAATGTTTTCCCCTAACTTAATTTAGCCCACCAGGAAAAAAGCCAAAGAAGTATGGGATGTACAAACCTGTTTTGTTACCTTGTATTGACTGTGGCCATTTTCAAAGTCATTGATATTAGATTAGGATCCAATGTTTGCTAGAAGTCAGTGCTCTCTTAATCACAGCATAAAATGAGTCTATCATGTTTGCTGTAGCACTACAATTTGATTGACCAAAAGCACCTCAGCAGGGGATTCAGTTTAGCTCCTGAAAAAGGAAGCCACTCACTGCCCCAGCCACTCTATCCACCATCTCTTCATGCCACTCACCTTGCAATAATAATGCTGATTTATTTGTTGTGCATGTACGTTCACATATATCTCTGTATTAATATGTAATTATACGATATCAGTTGCTGTGGTATTTGTATATATAACTACTCATGCAGATACATACATATAAAAATATGCATACATATGTATAGTTATGATTTAAATATTTGATTTAAATAAATTAATAATTATCCCACTGTAATTTCACATCACAATGTCAGCTTTAGAATTATTGATTTCTAGCAGCTTGGAGAACACTGCTGCCCCATCAGTGCTTGCTCTGGCACTAATAGAGTTTATTACAGGAGGGGAGCACAGCTGACTTCAGAGCCTGGGCGTCACTCCTCTCGGTCAGCCATGGGTTCACTGCCCTACACTTGGGCAGAAGTACTCATCTATACAGATGTAGTGCAATTACTTTTGGTGCTGTGTCCTCATCAGCTCTAATAGTCCTTAAGCTTTCCAATTCCAAGTGAGAAGCCCACCTGGGAGCAGCCAGGGCTGATGATTTCTGCTCCGAGGAGGGAGGCCGATGAGCTCCACTGTGGAGCTGTTAAATTCTGCTGTGCCAGCCAGCAGTCTCATCTTCAGATGGGGAGTATTACTTTGTTTATATCCTGATGGCTAAGTGCAAAGGAACACCAGGATGGACTTTAAGTTTTCTGAAACTTTCACATTACGTTTTTTTTTGTCATTTTTTGTTGCTTTTTTTTGTTTGTTTGTTTGGTTTTTTTTTGTGGCTCCATTAAAATTTTAATAGCATTTTCGGCTTTATACGTATTTTACCTATGTGAATTTGAAATGTGAACAACCTTCACGTAGTCAATGATGTCCCCATGATCTGTTTAAGGATTCTATGCCTTGCTCTGAGGCTGTGTATATGCCATGTGGTTCACACAAAAGCATACTCAGAGGTTTTCTGAACCACAACAAATATTTCTAAAACTTAGCAGGCAATATGTCTCATATGCCTCCTGTTGTAAAGGCAGTACTTGTGGGCCTTGGAAGTGAATAAAACTTACCAATGCAGTTTTAGAAATGGCTAGTGTGACTTTTATTACCTAACAGTTTGTGACTTGAGACATCTCAATACCTTGGATCTCTAGGAAATTGTATGTTCCCTGCATAATCTGTGAGGTTTTTTTTCAATCACTTCTAGGTTTGAGACAAAATCTAGGTCTGATTCCAGATAAAACAACAGTCTCTGAGGCTTTGTGAACAAAGGAGGAAGAGGAAAGTTATTCTCGTTGTTTAATCAATCTCTTCTCAGCTTTTTAGAGGTGTCAGAAGCCTTTATGGCCTTAGTCTCCAAGGATGAATATGGCTATACAACGTCACAGCTGCAGCATTTGTTTTTTTCCCCTGGCATTGCTGTGCTGTGCTTCCCTCAGTAGGTGGCAAACTCCACAAGCTGTAGCTGGATCGGTTTTATGTTTGGGGTTTTTTTGAAGGCCTTTATACCTCAAATAAAGTCGAGTGTGCTGGGAAAGCTTTGCTTGAACTTCATCCAAGTAATATTTGCTTTCTTTCACTTGCAAAAAAAAGGAGCCATTATTGCTCCTACTTCAAGCATTTTCTTTTTTGGGCTGATTTGTGAAAAGCCTATAACTACTGCAATGGATTACTTACCTTCTGTGTGCAGTGCTCTTTGAGATTGTTGAGTAAACAGCAGGGAAAATGCCTGTTTTTTGCTGTTTAAAAGAGAAACGCCTCCCATTAACTCCACCCATGAAACAATGGGCTTGGTTTGTCAATACCATAGAACAATCCCTAGTTAAAACAAGAAAAAAACACTGTCACTTCTTTCTGTAAAATAAATATCCTCTGGTGCTGTAATTTGTTTAATATCCTCATTAAGTGCAGTGAGAGCACTTTTGCTTTCGAGAGCACCATAGAGACAAGGGTGTCCTTCAAGAAACTCAAGAAGTTACTCCAGCATGTAACTAAAATGACTCCTGTGTTTCAGCAACTGCGTAATCCAATTTCAAGCAATACAGAGTAAGTAGCTGAGTACTTACAAAAGCAAGATCTGCTTTGGGATCCCAGCAGGTTTTCTTTTCATTTGTATACCAGTGACATTTCTACTAAGCATTGGTGGGCTTTGCAGAGGAACTGGTGTCCCAGGAGGCATTTGGAAGGAAACAAAATGGATGTCTGATGCACAGGAACATCAGGAGATTTTAAAGTGTAAGAGTCTGTGGCAGGTTGGTTTTACTCTTATTAGAATCTTTCTGATTTATCTGGTACAATCTCTCTGAAGTATTTGTTATGATGTGTACACTGTAAGACACTGTGTACTTAATTTGTATATTATTTGAACAGATGCTTGTTTTATAGTGTTTCTCACAGTAGGAAGAAAGACTGAAGAAACCTGGAGAAACAAACACAAGGAGCAATAGAGATATTTAAAATTATTACTTGAAAATAACTGAAGAGCTTCAGTAATAGGGAGGACAGTTCAGCTGAAACTGTTGTTGCAGCTGTTGGGCTTTTAACGGTACTGAGTTTAGACAAAGAACAAAGACCCTCTATTCCACAGTGAGTCCTCTGTGGGAATGTTTCTGGTCTGCAAAGGAGAGATTGCTTGCTCATTAGCAAAAATGAAGTGCGCTGAGTGGAGAAAATTGAAACCAGTTGGACTGGTACTGTGGTCTGAACTGGAATTCACTCTTCTGAGTGGTCATGATGACAAGCTGTGCATTCAGGGAATGTCTTTTCATTACTCTGTGCCTCTGTTTATTGCAGTGTTAACCATGAGGTCCTGAAACAACAATAAGGTTGTTTTAAAATGTGACATCTGCTTTTTGAGCTGGAGTCTTGTGGTATTTGTATAAACTGAGGAAAGCATACTGGCTTTGTGTGGGAAAGCTCCTTTAATTCTCTCATCAGCCTTGGGTCACGTCTTTGCAACCTCTGATCTCTCTTCATCCTCCCACCTTCCTCCTCAATAAATCTGTAAACATAATCATCTGGTTTGTGATCTTTTTCAGGATATAATGCCCTGTTTTCTGTCTCCTCGTTTCTGCTGTTCCTCTATTGCTCTGCATGTAACCTGTTGAGCCTGTCTGAACTTGTGTTCCTCTTAGTCTTGTTATCCCCCAAGGTTTAAGGTGAGATTTCCTCTCCTTACGCTGGCCCTGTTGTTTCCTCCTCTTTGTTGCCATGTGCTCTCTGTGTGCACTACCTCCTCATTTTTTCTTCTGTACCCCCCCAGTTTGTGATGTGACAACCGTCTTTCCTGGGGGAAATTGTCTCCTAAACAAGCAAAGCAAAGCAAAACAGTAGGAGCTTGTACTCTTCCTGAATAGGCATAGACGTCTTTACCTTAGCCTCATTTGGGCTAAAACAGGAGACTAAAACTCATTTCAGTAAGGAAAAACATTTCTGTGTATAAAGGAAAGACTTGATCGAAGGGTGAGGAGAGACTCTATGGATTGGAATAAAACCTATATAACAGAATATGGAAGTTATAAAACATGTGACTGGAGATAGAAATCTTCCATGTTTCTGTGTGCAGCAATTCAACTTAAATCAGTGCTCACCTTTGTATTCTTCTGTGTCTCTAACAGGGAATAAGTGTAATCCATATGTGGTGCTATTTGTTGAAATATGTTACATGAACTAACGAGATTTTTTTTCATGGTTTATGTCAACCATATCCACATCTAGAGATCTACTCCTGTCCTGAATTCTTATCACTAAAATCAGTGAGCTGCTGTATTATCCAAAGTCAATGATTCCTCAAAAAAAAATATAACCTGCTCCTCCTTTTCATGATGTAAATCCCTCATTAAAAAGTTGTCAAATATTGAATGCAGAAAAGCCTTCTTGCTCTGAAGAAATTGTTTTAGGACAGAAGCTGCTAGCTATGTAAAAGACCCAGGGACTCAAAGCCAGGAAAAGTAGTCACTGGTTCTATCCTTTCTGATGCCATGGTCTTTGGCACACCTCTGTCTTGTCAGTTAGCACACAGTGAAACATGGTAATAAGATGTTGTATCATAGACTCTACTTGCTCTGTTAGATCAATTTTTCTCTCAGAAATGTAACATATAACATCTTTCACCTTGCTAGACCAAGGAGGGCTTCTGATTTCATCCTCTTTTGTTCTTTGCATTCTCTTTTGCTCCACAGCATATCCAAGTACTGACTGGACTTCAAATATCGTTCATGACTCCTTTGCCACCACCGGCCATCAGCTTCTAAGCAGAACCTACAGGCTTGTCTGAGTACCTCTTCTGTATGTTTTTCCACACAGCTCTGTCTGCATGCTTCATAATGTCAATCTTATGCACAGAATAACCTGCTTTATAGTTTAGTTATCCCTTCGTTCTCCAAAAGCTCATTGATTAATGCCATCATCAATCATTGCCTTCCTTAGTTAATAAACAAATTGAAGTATAAAAAACATTAAGGGAACCTCCACTATCTTTCTCTACTTTGACTATTGAATTGCTATGTGTTATTTCATCTTTTGCTTGAGCCTCTTCTAATCCTTGCCCCTTGATCATTCTGTTTCAGTTTTTGGGGACTGTAAAATGTCTGATAACAGAAGTGATGCAGTGATGTGTCTGCTCTGTAAGAGGACCAAGTCTCAGGAGTAGGAAAAAGCTCAAATATCCTCTCTGCAGAACTCATAAAAAACTGTTGCCTTTTTCTGGAGCACTTTGTCTGGAATGTCTGAGGAACACTGCCTAGCTACAGACATTTGGCTCATCACTGTGATTTTAGCTTTGTATAATTCCTTGTCCTTCAATCCCAAAAAGTACTGATTATTCTAACTCCTCTTCAAAATGTGTTTTCTTGATGCTTGAGTATGGCTTTTTCTTTCCACTACTAGTGAGTTACATAATTACGTTCCCCTTTAAAATCCTTCTCATTTGGTCCATGTGTGAAATTTCTTAATAAAACCAGGTGATGTTCTTAATTTTTGTAGTATGTGAATTTATATGCAATATCTTGTTTCCTGACTTTTAATGTGTCTTAAATTCTTGATGTTAGTGCAACACAAAAAAAAGACCTCTGTACTTGAGTGCATCAAACCCTTGCAGTGTTTCAGTCCAGTGAACTATGTGCATTAAGTGCTCTGAGGTGCTCAGAGTGTGTTTAAGGTCTTGGCCCTGCAAATCCTTTCACTTTATCCTCACTTCAGGGACAGTCATGGGCATGAAGCAGCTTTCAGGCTGATGTCTTGGTCAGCATGTCCATTTCATAGGGTTTTAACCCTTAATTTCACATTCCTGTGTTTTTGAGATCTCCTTCTGTTCTAGATGCCCACACTCAGACCTGGATATTTCCCTTTCATCTAGGAAATCTCTCTAACATCTTCTTGTCTTCAGATCTTTCAAGGAAATACATAAAAGATCTGCAGACATGAACCCAAATGTGGCTGTATTTAAATAAATTTTCATTCCTCTCTTTCATGTGATTGATTCTGCTGCCACTCCTGAGTGATAAAAACCTGGAAACTCTTTGGTGCCCTAAGGTGTGATAACACAACTGTTCAAAGCTTTGTGTGGCAATCCATTGGGACTAACTTTCCATCTTTTTCCCCCAAGAAGTATTTTATGCTGAAAGGGAAGTGAACATGGACAGTGTGCAGTGAACTACAATATTGATTTCTTAAAAGTGACATCTTTAGCAGATACTGTGTCTCACTTGCAGAATTTGCAGAAAGTGTTTGCAGGGAACCTGGCCAGTTATTTGTAAGCCGAAAGTGCAGTGAAGAGCTGTTTTGGATTTGTAAGCAAAAGTACTTGCTTACAAAGTAAGAATGAATTCCTGACTCATCTGCTGCCCACTCTCCCATGTCCTCAGCTTTTTTTTCCAGTTGTTTTTGAATGAAAACACACAACTAGTGTGACTAGTGACAAAGTTAACCACTGAACTTTACAGGAATCTGTGCTGATTACAGGGTCCCAGTTTTCACAGTGTATTCTTCCTTCTGTAGATGGTGAAGCTCCGCAGTTGAAAACACTAGTCTTCCCATTTCACAGGTGGAGAAAATGAGATACAAGGAGGATAATGGTGAACTGGTTAGAACTGACCAGCCAGCTTGACATGATTGCTTTCTAGCTGTACCTGCACCAGGCAGCAGGGCAATCACAATAAAAAGAAAGAGGGTTCAGTAGCCCAGACTGAACATAACCAGCTTAACAAAGCTAGACTGCCTTTGGGATTTATCTTCTTCATGCAATGTAACCTTTCAGATTCTTGCCTGAGGAACAACACAGCTTTCCAGCTTCAGCCAGAGCTCAGCCACTGTGGTAATCTCTCACAGCTGCAATAAGAGAAATGAAGTATCTACCATAAGCAAGAGACCCAGTCTAAACATTTAGCTAAAATCTTTAGCAAGGCTTCTCCACTGTAAGGTATTTTGTTTCAGAATGATGTAAGTACAAATTCATTAAAAAAAAAGAAAAAAACATCTGGCCTTTATCAATCAGAAGATGAAAAGATGAAAAATTCTTACATCCCTTATGTTCCACAGCTTTCATGAAACCAATTCTGCTTTACAAAGGCATGCTCTTTAACAGTTAGTTCTAGCCACGTTCTTTTAATAAAGCCTCTAGCAGGAGACCACACAGGGAGCTGTGAGTAATGTAACTTAAAGGGCAAGCCCTTAGTGACCAAGGCCCCCTAAAAGCCAATGACTCCTCAGAAGTGAAAGCTGCATGGAAACTGGTCTCTCTAGCCCTTCATTGTCAGACCTCAGCTCAGGCTTAATTTCTTATCTGCTTGCAGACATAAAATTTGAAACTAGGTAAGCTCATTTTGCTGCTGTTCTGTGGTCTTTTTGCACTAGCAACCCAAGCATGGCACTAAGTGTGTCTCGGCACTTTGGACAGGCCTGAAGCAGCAGCAGGATTAGAGACCTGTGATCAGTGTGGAGGGTGCACACAGTGCTCAGTTACAATTATTCACTCTCATGCGGCCCCATCTGTTATCTGAATGTTGACTATGATGCAAATACTGATTATTTTTATATATGTCTTAATGATACCCCAGGTATTTCAGTTTCCACTTCTGCAATATGTGTAACTGTCTGGGAGAGTTAAATAAGGTTAGTAGTCTAATACACCTTCACCCGTGACTGCCTTTCACCAGATGTGCTGTTGGTTTGAATGCATAGATTTTAGACGCCCCTTACAAGCTCTCATATGTTTTGTGGGGCTTTTTGTGGAGATTATTTGTGATTTGTTCTGATTTTCTTTATATTTTTTTTAATGTACATTCCACATCCTTCCATTTATCTATTACCTGCGCAATCTCTGCAAATTTGGAGTAGCAACCAACTGATTGCTGATATTTATGTGTGAAAATTTATTAAACCTCCTGTCCTTTGCTGTAGTGTTCCTGGGATTTCATGATCCTGTTTCCTCTCTCACTTGGAAATCTGATCTGGCCACATTGGCTGAATTTAAAGCACAAAAGCATAATGGCAAGCAACTTATTAGTAGTCTGGTTGCAATCTCTCTTATGCTTTATAGTTATTATTCATTACCCAATTGACTGCTCTCTATCCATTAGAAACAGAGATGCATCTTTCAGGTAATGAAACTATTCACAAGGCACCTGGCCAGTCATTTATAAACTGAAAGGCTGGCAAGCAACATTTTTAGCTACTCAAGGGATTTGATTATTGAATTATATCTTCTACAAAGAGCAGAAAAAGTAACTTTGCAGAAAATTGGTAAAGAAACCAAGAATCTTACATAGATTTAGAAGGTATGTCATTAAATACGTTTGTATTCCCATGAATTCCAGTAACTGTTTTGTTGGGAGGAGGCGTTCTAACAGCTGGTTTTAATTTCTCTGGAATGGCTTTGTTCAACATGCGTGCTGTAGAATAACTCAGTTTTCCACTGCTGAGTTGCATTCTTTGTTGTTCACCTTAATGGCAATTCACTCCAACAGTTCTTGTGACTTTTCCTAGAATTATTTACATAATTTGAAATAATTACTTTAAAATTAGTAATTTTTCAAAATGGACACAGTTATTTATGGAAACATCTGAGGGATGGAGGAGGTGTTACATCTGTAACAAAAGCTATTTTAAGGATTGCCACTTAAAAGATAGACTGGTACAGATCCTTTTCTGGGAGAAAGTGCAAAACCTTTATACATGTGTTTTGCTATTCATTTAACTGACTATTTCACTTTCAATTCTCTGAAGTTATTGTAAGATACAACCTTACAATTGCAGTTTCACAAATTAACGCTTGATATATGAGGTTTGTGTTGGCGCTTTAAACCTGCAAAACTTGGTGAGATAAACTGTTTCAGTATTATTGAGCTTCCTTATTTTCGTTGGTATGTTTTACTCTAAATTTACCATGGAGAAGAAAAAACACACATCCGGTTGCCACAGTTAAAATGCAGGGTAATGATTTTGTAAGGTTTGACTGCTTACAGATTTCTGACATCCTGTTATTGTGTTGCCTTAACATTTCCTGGGATCTGATATGAAAGACAAAATTTACAGCCTACAAATCCTGTATTTAGCCAGGATTTGCCCTATTCACCCATCAGTCTTTGGTTTCTTCTTGTCAGAATTGCATTTTCTATTAAGCAGTCCAAGCTCAGTCATCCAGGAAGACTGCCAATACCATCTTGCAGCTTTCACTCCCTCAGCCCCCACAATCTTAGTGGTTAGCTAATAAAATACTGTTTGGTCTGCAGGGTGGAGGAGGGAGTCTCATTGGTGTCGGTATTGTTCTTTCATTAGAACATGTAAATGTTACTCTCTTACACATTTTCCCAATTGCAGTGTAGATGGGAACTGCTGCATTCTCTGCGGGAGTTCTTACTTTGTTCCTTGCATTCCTCTAGCAAGTGATGCAACTTCCCTGTAATCCTATTTGGATTTGTTCCACAGATGACAAAGTCCATGCTGTATAGTGCAGTTTTAGCCTCCCAGCATAGATACTTTTGCAGAAATTGTTATTAGGCCTATAAAAATTCATAGTATCTGAAAGAGAAGTAAAGCACATCATTGTCAAGTTCTGTCACTAATGGATGCCCTTTTTATGGAGATAATTTCACTGCATGCTATTGAATTAAGAAGATAATATGACAAGTGGAGTTTTCAGGCAGAAGTTTTCAGGAGGAGAAAATTTCCAGTGATAATTTCTTGGTTACTTCTGAGCAAGCCCAAGAATGGACTTTTGGAGGGATTTCCACACTACTCATTATTCACAGTCTGGCCTGGGATACCCATCTGAAAAAGCTCAGAAATGTTTCAGGCAATAACATTTCTTCTTCTTACATAAACTGGATTTGTTTGAATCCGTTATGGGAGAAATATCACCCTTAGAGATAGCACTGAGCTCTATTTACAGGCAAGTCTGGACCTACCCACAAAACAAAGAACATGAGTCAGATGGGCTTGACAGTCCAGGAATCCTCTCTTGCAGTTCATGTTTTAGAGGAACATTGGTCCAATGTCCATACCTCTGGCAGATGTATATGTCCTCAGAGAGGTCATATGACGGGTAGAGAAAAGAGATGGGATTCTGATTGATATGCAAAAGCAAACTGTCATGTTCTAGCTGTGATTTTTGTGTCTCAGTATGTTTTCTCTTATGATTACCTGTAATGGGTAACTTTTGAAACTAAATAGGACCTGAAGAATGAAGGTTAGGAGATTAACAAGAAAACTTGTTTCCTTCTAAAAGCAACTTTAAAATGAGGGTGATCAGATGAATGCTGCCAAGAGTGGCTATATTTTCTGTTTTAAGTTTTCCAACTGCAACTTATGTGAGGATTTTTTTGGTTTAACGGTTTTAGATTTTTTTTGTTTTTTTAAAATTTCTGAGAGTAGAGAAGTTTTCCTAAGTGCTGCAATGGAAATTTCCTGCAATTGAGCACTGATATGTTTTATGTGACTTTGCTGTCTTCATTTTTAAACTACTTCCAGATGTAACATGTCCACATAAAAATGGAAAAACTTATTTGGAAAAGGCACTGGCTTTCTACAAAGAGTAAACACTGTCACGAATGAAAAGAAGGAACTAAACCCCTGTTATTAATGTGTTTATGGGGAGCTACCTTTTCTTCTCATTTTAAGCTTAAAACCAAATTTTTAAAAGTCTGCAAAGATGCAATGAATCCTCATTGGATCTGTGCACAGTCTGCATCCCAGACTCTGTCCCCTACAGTACCTTAGATGGATGCTGGGGAAAGAGGGTAGACCCAGAGAAACCACTGCATGACATTTCAGCCTTTCAGTTCTCCTTTCTGCCCACTGTGCTGTCCAAGTCCTTTCCATTCACATCTTGCTGAGCCAGAAAGGTTTCTGTGTACTTTGTAACTGTGGATTTCTTCTCCATTAACTTTCATGATCTGCCCTTCAATGTATATGAAACCTATGTATATGTTCCATATTGAAATGTGGCAAGGACTTCCACTGTGCAACTACTTGGGCTTGTCACAGCTTCCCTACTTGCCAATTTTTCTTGATGATCCATGCTTCCTTCTGAAAGTGAAAGAGGCTGCCCTTTCTTCTCAGATGTACATCTAGAACAAACTGGTTTTATTAGGATCCGTGTTGGTATGTGAATCATTTCCCTGTGTAAAAAATTATTGATTAAACTGAATTGTGTGCTTGTGTGAAGGGGTGAGTATGTATAGTAGACATGTATGCAAGCAATATGTACTGAAGTGGAAGCCCAAAAGGAGACTTTGTTGTCTTCTAGTGAAAACTTTGGCAGATTTTTGCCACAAGTTTGACATTTTATATCAATGAATTTTGTGAATTTGAGTGAACTGAATTTTGTTTCGGTGGTGAGCTTCATCCACTTCATCCACTGTGTCCTACCCATTTCTGGTTATGCACTTAGGTCAAATGCATTGTTTCAGCAAGGCTTCTTGCTTTAAGAAGATCTGCTTGATCAGTATGTTTTCTTCTGTTTGCTTTTGAACTAAAACTCTCATTTCCTATACTGCTTGTCTCTAACATCAGATGGAAGGTGATGACTGGCTCCTACCATCAGATAGGAGGTGGAGATGGGTTCCCCTTGGAGTCTGTTTTCAGATCGTATATGGACAATTGACAACTGTGAATTCACGTTTTTATCTGGCAGCTGTCAAAGACAATGGGGCCATGTATTGTTTCTAAGCAACTATTGTATGCCCTAGAGTACTCTGTTCCCAGATTCAACAGGTTGGGGAAGTGTTCAGACTCACCAAAGGGTATCTGGGGGAGATGGGAACAGTGGTTGTTGGTTTGGGTGTTTTATTTCTGTCAGCTATATAACTCTGCAATAATTTCTCCATGGGTGGAACCATATGACCCACTGCAGTAACATTTTTTCCATTAGCTATGATTTCCAGTTTCCAGATTCAGCAAGAAGTTTTGGGGTTGTTTTAGCTCTTGTCAGATAAGATATTGCCTTTGACTCCCTTTGCCTGTCAACAAACAAAGCCGCTTAATGCTCCTTTTTCTAATATGCTTTTTTGGGATCCTTTTTTTAGCTAAGGTAGCCATATGTTCCTTGTCATACAGAAGACCGTTAGCCAAGCAAAGCTGGCTGCCAAGTGCCCTGGAGCCTTGTGAGGTACTCTGTCTCTGCAAATGTTTTCCTTTTTCATCTTCTCAGTATCTCCCTGCCATTTTCAAGGATCTGGCTGTAACTTACAGCTGGTTTGAGGAAGAGGATATAGTGCAGCTGGAGCTTCATCTTCAGCTGCTTCAGGAAAAATTTCGTCCTAGGCCCCCACAGCATCACAAGGCTATGAATGCTGTTACTGACACTGAACAAATTGCTTTACCACTGCACCAGACAAGTTGTGGGCAATGATGTGAACATGATATGCTCTTGCACAATCCATGCCTGAAATCTTTCAAGTATATATATATATATATATATATATATATATATATATATATATAAATCTGAATGGACAAGAAAAGACAGCCCTTTAAGACAATTTACTACTACTAGGTTGGGTTCACTCCATGGTGTTCTTAATATTTTGTTTATTCTAAGTCTGGGAAAAGGAAGAAGGAAACGCACCAGTTCACATGATTTAGCTAATGAATGTCAGGATCGTTAAGTGCAGAATGGTGGGGTGCTTACCCAGGACTTTTTGTTATTAATGAGAAGCTTGTGTAATTTATTTTTTTTTAATGGCCATGAGTTTTAGTATTAGAATGGATGATATTTGTTATTGTCCACTTCAGAGGAAAGTAAGTCTGTGTCAGAATGATCTGGACTACTAAAACTCTCTGGCAATTTCCCAAGTATTTTGTTTCAAGAAAAAATGCATTTCTGTATGAGGACAAACTTTCTCTGACTATTTGACAAAAAATTAATATAATACTAGGTAAACCATTGAAGAGAATGAGACCCTGATACAAGTAAAGTAATTTAGCAGCTTTTGATGGCAGAATATGGCCTTTGTGCCTGCTCCTGAATGATAGTCTTCTCAATACAAAAATGTATCCAAGACTTAAAAACACATCTCCAGTAATTGTATTCTTGGATTTTATAGATTTTGGAGTGTTTTCAATACATTTCCTAGTGTCTCCATGGACTGAAAACGTGATGCATGGATGTGAAAGCAGATCTCTGCATGTGAATGGATTTCTCCCATCAGCATAGAAAACACCTGTGACATCTGGAATTGATGTGAAGCTCTCAAGTTGAGTAGAACAGATGATTAATTCTCTTTCTGATAACTTTCTGAAGCTGTGCCCTGCAAGTCAGAGACTACTTGAAAGAGGACTGCAGGAATTTTGTGTTTCTCCAGAAGTTTTGCAGTTCTCCAAGCCCAGACTCAGAGCCAAGCTCCATCATCTGGACCTGCCACTGCTTGAAGCCTCTGCTATCTCCATGGAAGCAGAGTCCTAATATTATGAGAAATTATCCTTATGCCTGAATACTAAAGATGCTAATGTTTCAAAAGCAAGAGAGCACTGGATTTAGAAGAAAATCCACTAGCTATTATACCAGACTCACTTTTAGCTGTGAGAGAAGAGAGGCAATCGTCCATGTAGGAGTATAAGGATCCTCTTGCTAAGGATGTCTAATCATCAATATGGTCACACCATCCACTTATTAGCATATGTACTGGCATTCGCCACCTACCAAGGGGCAGCTTCTGGCATCTTTAAGGTATCAGCTTTGTCTCTCTGTAACCTGCAGCTTACTTTTAATAAATAACAGTTTTCACAAGTATGTGCTTATTATTAATATACATGTGTCCCTAATTGTATTCTGTAAGTCTGCCAGACGTTTACTTGTAGTTAGTTTAATCAGTGCTGGCTTGTCCTTCCTTTCAGTATGTCGTTAATGTAGGATTAAAGATTGAGCAAATACAACCTGCTTAATGTCTATCTGGAAGTACAGAATGTACTTACTTTAGAACCTTTTGGACCTTATTTTAACTTCATTTTCCACCCAAAATTCAGAATAAATATTGCTGTGCCTTACAAGATGGAGACATTTTTTCAAGCACTTAAACTCTTGTCCAGGGCAAAACTTTAATTAACAAAGAGCAACGTGCTGGAAATGATTAATGGAGCCTTTACATCTTATGTGTTCTGTCTGTCTTGAGGGCTTTATCATCTGTCAGAATAAACAAAGAAATGTAATTTTTTTAGTCTCCTAAGCCTCTGTACACTGAGAGTTAAAGCAGAGGTCCTAACACTGTCACTGCTAGCAAATGAATGCCTTTGATCTACCTCTGGAGAAAATGGTGAATGAGTGTGATGAAAATGATGGACAGAAGTCATACACTGGATGCTTTAGGAACATGTATGTTCGTTCACCCTGAGAAAAGCACTAGTTTTCACAAAAAAAATTAAAGTCTATTAAGACATAATCTAAGGGATACATGCCTGATGTTTCAGTTATCTATGACTTCAGGCTAGTCTAGGGACACATTATGATTATACTGTGCTAGCTGGCTGTGGTGAGTGGGGCTCTCAGTGCTGTTTCTTTTAATCTAGCTGTCTCCGGCCACGATTATCAGAAAGTAGTTTTATTAGTCCAGGCTAGATACTGTGAATTTTTGTGATTTGATATTCTGGCAAGGTAAGTCATGTAACAAGTTTAGATTTGTCTTCTAAGGTGACATCTCACAAGAGGTGGATATTGCAATCAGTACGGTGTGTGGACATCATAGTCCTGGATACAACTAGCTATCACCATCATACCAACTTGATGGGATATGAAAAAATGAGAAGACTTCTTTTGATGCAACAGGAACCTTGTGTTCCAGACATAGGAAACTGGTTTCTGCTAGGATTGGGCCAGCTGGGATTGGGGTGATGCACTGAAACATACCAAACTCACTCCAGTTTTGCTGAAGTGGAAGCACTGGCAAGAGCAAATGCTACCATGCTGTATGCAAGCCCCCAGTGTATTGTCAAAGTTACATAATATCTGGTTTTGTTTTTACATCCTGCTGACCTTCAGGCTTTGCTTGTTTTCCACTCTCATGCTGTTGCTTCTAGCTTCATACTCTGAAGGTTGGTTTGCATTTTTTGCCAATTAAAAGTTCTTTGTTCACACAGGTTTGCAAAAAAATACAAGGATTTATGGCATTGCTGCAAGTGAAATGTATGTGCTTCTCTACGTAAATTTAGGTTTGTTCCCTTCTTATTTTGCTCTGGCTTTCAGGGCAACTATAAGTAGTGAACTGAATTTGGTGAGCAATTCAATTTTGGAAAAAAAAGCTCTACCTTTTATTTTGAAAAAAAAAAAGATACAAAACCATGAAAGTACTTTGTGAGATGATTGTTAAAGGCAGAATATGTTTGGGATGATTAATCCATGTGCAACTTAAAATGGATATCCTATTAACAAGTGCTTTCTCTGCAAAAGGATGCTTAACACCTGTGTTGAATTAACAGAATGGCCCTTCTATCCACTGCTCAGGCATACAAAGGAGGACTATGAACACGTTTACTTTACCAACTCACCTTGTCAACATGTCTCTTTACCAACCTTGCTGCAAACCTTGTTTTCTTGCTGCAAAACAAACATTTTCCAGTCAAGTGATTTTTTTTGTGTATTTATGAACAGCCACCCACTGAAGGAAGTTTATGTACTGAAATCCGAGCAGTAAACATTTAGTTGTTTTGTATACTAATAAAAAACTTTGATACCATCAGTATTATATTATTTTGTGTTGTAGTGCAATAAAACCCATAAAAGAGCTTTCAAATCACTATTTTAATTTATTTTTTCAGTTTTCCTGGCTTTTATAAAGAACTGTCCTCTTCTTCTCAACCCACTTCTCTGTTTTTAAGAAGAATGCCTTCAATTGTTTTCTTTCCTGAGAAGCATCAGGACTAGTTGATCTGCTCAGTGTTAGTTCTGGTTAAGGATTTCCTGGCCCAAGAGAAGGATCATGTGTGTTGTCAACATGTATTCTTTGACTGACAGGAAGACATTTCCAAATGTTAGCCCAACCGTTATTACAGATCAAGTTAAAAAGTTGTTAACAAAACCTAAAAAAAAAAAAAAAGCTGTAAAGTTTCCAAAAGTCTGATTTTAACATCCCTTTTGCCTGGGTTTTCTCCTTCTTGACACTTTGCCAGTTCCCTACATACTTTAAAGCAATTTGCAGCAGCCAAAAGCTGATGTTCTGAGAAAAGACGAAAAGAGTTTCTTCTGCAGTAGATTTCTTTCATCCCCAGTTTCTGTCTCTCTTGCACACACACATCTTTGCAGAACACTTTAAAGGAAATTAAAAAACTTGAGCTTCCTTTTTCTTTATTCTTCACATCCCACTAAAGGATGTGGGAATGGAAAGACAAGAACAAAGAAGCAAGGAAAATAAAACTGCAAGCTAACATAGTGCTAGTTTGGCATTCCTACAAAAAATATTCTGGGCTGGCATCTGAACCCTGAGCTCCCTTTGCTCATGGCAAAAATTCTAGGAAATACATTTTTTTTTTTTTTCATGGAGAAGGGGTAAATTTCTTCCAATGTAAGCAAATGCTTTGGGGGCATACCAGCAAAGGGATTATGAGGCAGCATTAACACATCAATATATGCTTCTCTGCAGTAAGTAGTTAAGTTTGATTCCCTAAACAATAAACTTTTTTTTGCTGTTGATCTGTAAATGACACAACAAATGTTAACTCTGTTGACACAGTTATTAGAAGTCTGTTTTTTCAGGGAACTTTCCAGTCCTTCTCCTCCTCCCCTATCCTTCGGAAATACGTTTTTCAGATCACTAGTACCTTGTTTTAGCAAGGCTGGGAAGGTCATAGTGGTTAGCCATATGGACAATAACACAGACTTCCTAATCTTATGAATATATTTGCTGCAAGGAGTGAAGAGAGATGGTTCTCATTATTGAATTAAATGTATTGTGCAAAGTCAGCATTCATAGTTATCCTGGCAGTTACTTTGTTTATGGAGAGTGATATACATGCTCCATATCCTGTCATCTCCAGTACTTGGCAGTACACTTAGCAAGAACTGGTTTGGTTAACCCAGCAAAATGCCGACTTGGGGCCCCTTGAACTGTGGATATTCAAGAAGCCATGCTCTCAGTTTCACACAGGAACGCTGAAATAGAGGTGTTCCCTTTAAACAGATTTAAAGACATTTCTTATACACAATTTAGTTCTGCTTACACAAGATGTTATCTAGATGATGCTGAGAATTTAAACATCACTGTTCATTTGTGCATACCAGTAAAAACTGATCATAACCATCTGTTATAAAACAGACTCAGAAAGGGATGACCTTTCTGGTTTCTAGGTCTTGCCTGCCTGAGCTCAGCCTAGCAAAATGGGAGAGCAGTAGAAACACTACTATCTTTCTGGGTTCTGACTGAATGCTGTATAACATTGTGAAGATCCCTCAGCACACAGTGCAAAATGAAAGTAGGTATTTCTGTCTGACAGTTCAGATGAGCAGGCTGTACTTCTCCAAAAGCCAGAAAAGTTTAGTCAAACTAAACTAAGCAGTTGTCTGCTTCTGCAAGTCCTGTTTTGGGAAGGAAGTCTCTGTGGTGGAGAGATACAACAGAGAGATCAGGGGTGTAAAGGATGCACTTTTGTTAAAAAAAAATCAAAACCTCAAATTTTTGCAATCTTAGAGTAATTGTAAGTTTATTATTGCTTCCTTCTTGTGTACTAACGACTCTCTATCCCTCCAGTAGTTTTTTTTGTTCTATACATCACGTAGTTTTACATATTTTTTTCATACCAGATGCACAATCAACCTAACAGCATAAATGAGTCACTTCTTTTAGTGATTTCAGCCACAAGCAAAATGCCATATGCTTGCTTATATCTCTGAGCCAAATGTTTGAAAGATGAGGTTTATCTCACACCTTAATTTACTGTAAAAGTGCTATGTCAGCGTTGCATATGAAGGAGCAGGCTTGGTGAAAGGAAAGAAACGTGCAACGTTTCTTCACGCTCCACCCCTGCCCCAGTTTGACCTGCCAGTTCATAGGAGACTGGTTTCCTCTCATGCTGGGAAGCCAGACCAGCCCAGGTCATGACCAAGAAAGCAGTGCCGTGTCCCGCTGTAAACAAACAGAGCCAGTTCTGCTAAGGCTGGGATTCCTTCTGGCAGTCTTCTCCTCAGGCTCCAGCTCCCTGAGGTCCCACACAGCTCCCATCATGTTGGTATATATCACCAGGCTTTGGTTCCTTATGCAGCCAAGCCAGTGAATGCCAGCCAGGACTAAGAGTCTCGCACTGTGGTGTAACGTAGCTACGTGTTCAGGGCCCAATGCAGCACATGTGGAGAAAACAGGTCTGTCTGATGCTGGTTTATATGAGCAGCAGCCATGATGTGGCCTTCCCCAGGACATACTCCGGGCAAAAAGTGTTTTCCAACAGTGACACGTGACAGCGGTACTTTCTTATGAAGTTGATGTTAGCAGTAAGTATGCTGCGGGTCTGAACAGTCAACAAGAGAAGGATGCTTGAGCAACGTTTGGAGGGCTTTTCATGTGAACTTGGCTTCAGCTGGGGAATCTCTGCACTTATGAACATATCTCCTCCCTACCCAACACAGTAGCCAGGCTCAAGTCTCTCATGTTGCATGCATGGAAACACAGAAAAGAGTTTAGTTTTTAATTTTGTCTTTTTTTTAATTAAAAAAAAAAAAAAGGAAAATTCTCTTAGGTTATGCTTTCAAAATCACTACTTCAAGCATTTTTAAAAAATCATTCTTTCTACCTTTTGTTCTGATGAAAGAGCAATTAGCAGAATACAGGAGCCTTGAAGCAGTGAAATTCAGTATGTTATAAACAGGATTAGCCAAGATCATACCTGTCACCACAGGTAAGAGGCCTTTGAAACCACCTGTGTAATTCCCTTTCATGTAATTATCTAAGTGACCTGCGTCTGAGATTTAAAAGGATCAAAATACAGTTTTTGGCTAGACTCTTAATATGGTTTTTGTTGTTGTCTGTGTTCGTTGGTTTCAGTAAAGCTACTGGCTGCATGACTGTCCAGTTCAGTAACTTCCACTAGAGAGACTCTTGGCTTGTCTTGGTTTAAACTTGGAATATTAGTGAAGAAGTGTTTGATGCTCTTCCTAATGGTGATCCTATGATGCACACTTATATTTCTGCTCTTGTCAAACAATTTCAAGAGTAGCCTACACCTCTGTGATATAAAACCACTTTTTTTTCCCCCCAAAGGGTATTTAACAAAATGTCTTTTTTCAGTTTTTGATGTCTCCTTAAATATCCAATGATGATATTATGTGTGACGACAGACTAAACTGTTAGGAAATAAGAGTTGTCAATTCTGACATCTGCAGAAGAAAGGAATCTCCACTGGCAAGCACATCAAAAGTTTGGTTTTACAGACCTTTAATGTCACTAGGCACTGTCTTTTCTAAAGAGCAAATCTATCTGGAAATGCACTAGCAATCAACCACTGGAAAACTCTGTGTATTCTCACAGTGCAACGTTTTTTTGGTTTTTTTGCTAAAGATTTTAATCAGGTCAGATCAAAGCCCTGTTTGTTTGGATTAAAGTAGAGCTGCCTATTTTGAATAAAAGCTCAGTTCATGCTAGTTTTCAGTTTTAAACCTTCAGTTGCATCCTGGAAATAACCTTGTGGCAATCTTAGGTCTCGTGCTGAAGCTTCCGAGGAGTGCTGAGACCATCTCTGCTGACATTGCTGCAGGGCTAGTGACCTCTGGACCAGCGTGGTCACAAGCTACTTGGGAGGTGAGGACAGGTGAATGCTACTGCAACTCACATTGAATCTTACTGTAATGCCTCAACTTATTTCCACTTAAAGGAGGATATATTCTCTAGGTCAAAGTTCCTTGTTGACATGACTGCACATCAGCGGATGCCAAGAGGAAGGGCTGCCAGAACTGAGGCTGTTCAGTCTAGAAGAAAGAAGACTGAGGATCTTATTAGTATTTACAAATATCTAAATAATGGATGTCAGGAGGTTGGGACATCCCTTTTTTCTGTAGTAGCTAGTAACAGGACAAGGGGTAATGGGATGAAGCTGGAACACAAAAAGTTCCATTTAAACAAAAGGAAAAATTATTTTACTGTGAGGGTGATGCAGCCCTGGCACAGGGTGTGTAATCTCCTTCCTTGGAGGTCTTCAAGACCCACCTGGACACATTCCTCTGCCACCTGACCTAAGTTGACCTGCTTCTGCAGGGGATTTGGACTAGATGATCTCTAAAGATCTCTTCCAACCCTACCATTCTGTGATTCTGTGATTCTATGATTCATTCAGCACCAACTAGGGAGAGCTTGCTTGGCATAGTGATGCCCCACAGGTAAAGCTTCCTTTGGGCTTTTGAACACAGATGCCTCCAAATAATTGAGCATCCTTGGCCTTTAGGTAGGTTATTTTTTTTTAAACAATTCAGTTTAACTCTGAACTCAATCTAGAAAGTGTAGCTTGCAAAAGCTCTGAGGAACTAAGGCGAGTGATTTAAATTTAGGTACATACATCCTTAGTTTGCTCTGACAGGAAGGTTTGACTAGATGATTTTTCGAGATTCCTTCCAGCCCTTGAGTTTCCATGAATCTGTGATTCTGTGATTTTCATAGCTGCATCCCTGCACTCTCTACCGCTGTTAAGACTCTGTCCAGACACTAGGAGAGATGATTCCTCTTCGTTCTGTTTGTATGTATGGATGAATAAAGTGATTGGATATTTCAGTCTGACACTGACACTTGAGGTGTGCTCGCAGCCCATCCTGTGAAATCCACATCAGGATGAATTTGGATAAGACTTTGAACAACCTGGTCTAGTAAAGGACATCCCTGCGCATTGCAGAGGGTTTGGGGCTGGGTTAAAGGTCCCTTCCAAATGGAAATGTCCTATGATTCCATGAGTTTTGGTGCTGGCCTTGAAATTTTGCAGCTGGCTCAACTTCTGTGATCTAGTGCTCTTGCTGTTTGAACCTTGACCTTTGTGAGGGAAAGACTAGAAAATGAGAAAATTTTCTTTGTCGCTTATTCATATTTCTGTCCTTCCACAACACCCAGCTCTCTCTGGAAACACCAATATTTTCAGCCAGTACAATTGCAGACCTCAAGAGACTTCCTGTGGGTTTTTTTACTCAGACCTACTGTGGCTACTTTCTGTTTGGACAAATTTCCAAGTGAAAATACATCTCACACTGTCATTCACTGATACTCTGTAAATACTCTTATCTGGAAAGAGGGTTTAAATGAAGCAGATTTTTTTCTTTTTTTCCATCTTTTTTACTTGGTTCACCCTCTGGCCAGAAGCTGAATGACTTCTGACTCTTGTCTAGTTGAAATTGTGAAACAGGGAGATTAAAAAAACCCCCAGAACTAGCAGCAGATGTTGATCCAATTTGAGGAGAAAGCATGTGAGTGTCCAAAGTTTAGAACAGAGATTTAGGTAACAGAAGTGTTAGCTAACCAGTTTACAATATAGAAATCCAGGAATGGCTCAAATGAGAAAAAAATATTGAGAATAAAAAGCAGATACTTTGAAGAAAAATGAAAATGAAGAAACTTCTGCTGATTTAAAGACTTAGAAAAACCAAAGACTTGTTAAAAGCAACAAAAGAGAAAGCGAATGAAGAGCTTTATTTATTTTTTTAAAATAAAATCTCTGCACTTGGTAGCTTGTCCAGGTGTTTTGTGATGCGTGTTTTATGATTTTCTTTTGCAGAGATAGAAGACCATGAAGTTAATATAACTCAAAACTTATCCAAGATGCTTTCTAAGACATGAGAACTTCTTCCTTGAGAATTTTCTCCTTCTCCTTGTATTATCCACTGTCAGCCTAAAAGTTACTCTAAAAATAAAAAAGAGGAAAAAATAATTCCATGCTTCCACTGATCAGACTTCATTTCATTACTTGCATAATTTCTTATCAAATTCTTGTTGGTTTTATCTATCTATACATCTGTGGTGGCTGGGGAAGTGCTTCTTTGGCCTCAACAGATCCTTGCTTAACACTAACATGTTATTTAGTGAGAATACCAAAACAAAGCTGTACCTTGGACTGTGTGAGATGAAGCTGTAGGCCATACCTGGTGCCAGGGTTTCAAGTTCTGTTTTCTAATATAGTTTTTATTCTCCACTCTTTTTCTTTTCAGCTTTATTTTCAGACTTTCCAGGCTGCCCATTCTCTCTTATCCTCCTGCATACTCTGTCTCCTTAGGTCTGTATCTGTCCAGACAACAGTGGATACTTGCTTGGGCCACAGTTCAACTTTGGTGTTAAAGCAAAAGGATCAAAGGAATGTCCATGTGTGCAGTGGTGATTTTCTGAAGTACTGTGGATTTCAGTTTTCCTGTTGATAATCTAATTCATTGCAAGCAAGGATCTGATATGTACTGTTACAACTAAAATAACACACCTTCACAGATTTTCCAAAGCCTTCTCCTGGTGCATACAAGTGGGTTTTCTTCCTGTATCTCAGAAGACTCCTTAAATTTTCTCTAATTAAACTCTTGTCTTAATAATACCTTGGCTGAATGCCAAGAGAGAAAAATTCTTCAAAAAATAATCTTTTTATAGGATTATAGCAGATTAAAGCACCATCCTGTGCTTGAAGACTTCATCACACCCTCTGAACAGTTGGGAATTGCAATGCTTTCAGAATATGTTGTCACACTTATTAAGGCATTGCTATAAGTAAAAATGCAGACCTCAGAGAAGAGGGAAATTCTTCATGAAGAGTATCACTCTTGATTTTTAGACTTGGTGCTGTGTGTAGCACATGTGACAGTAAGTATAGGATGATTTAACATTCTGAAATGTATGGGTTTACTGGACCTACTGATTGAGGTCAGGAGCAGTATCAGTTATGTGTCACTTCTGTCCGAGTATGTTTCTGAGAAGCATTCTGCTTTTGAGGAGTTGCACCATTCCTTTTATCATCTTTGTGGCCCTGTGCTGAACTCTCTCCAGGAACTCCCTGTCCTTCTTGAACTGAGGGGCCCAGAACTGGACACAATGTTCCAGATGTGGCCTCATGAAGGCAGAGTAGAGGGGAAGGAGAACATCTCTTGACCTACTAACCACAGACCTTCTAACACACCCCAGGATGCCATCAGGCTTCAGACAATGTTCTAATTTTTGGATCTGCATGACACAAAGTAAAGATTCTTGTGTTGCCTTGTTGTAAAGTTTTTAATTAATTTGGCTTTCCAAAATGTCATTCTTAATTTTACATCTAGTTTTGCTTCTGCAGTCAAAAAGTTGAATATTTTATTACTGTGATCAAAAGCATCTTTTGATCACAGAATCACAGAATGGAAAGGGTTGGGAAGGGACCTCTAAAGTTCGTCTAGTCCAACCTCCCTGCTGAAGCAAGTCTGCCTAGATCAGGTCACTCAGGCATGCACTCAGCCAGATTCATGATATGTTATAATTATTACATATACTCTGACTGTATTTTCAAATGAAGCTGGCAGCAACACAGTGCATTTGATCTCCTGACAACTGTGGTCCATGTAAGACATTAATGCATTAGAGTAATTTATTTAAAAGTTATGTGACATTAATAAAGATTGTGCTGCTAATGCTTGTTGCACAGCCATACATGGCTTTAATTCCTGGAGTTGTAACCAAATGTGGATTATTTTCATTGCTTCTCATTGCATGAGGCTTAATGAATGGTTACTTCGTTTACTTATCATTAGTGACACAATACTTTGTTTGCTTTTAATAGAAATACCAGACAACTCTTTTTTTTTTTTTTTTTTGTAAGCACATAGTACATATATTGAGTTGCAAATACTAAAAAATAGAGATTTCAAAAAATGATGTCACTAACTGACTAGGGATTCAGCATGCACTTGATTTTTATTCATCACACCCTTTCTTATTGTATCTGAATACCTAATGAGTGATTCCAGTTCCTGTCCTTTTTGCCTTCACTATAGAGCTGTGCTTGATTTTTTGTTATGGAGAAGCAAAAGGAACCACACAGCAGCATTTTAAAATTTGTATTGGTGAGAATTTGAAAACGGGAACGCGACCTGAAGTAGACTCTGTTACAGTGACTGCTTGTGAGGCTTAACACTCTGTTGAACATTTACACAATTGCAGTGAATATCAGTGGACTAGATTATCTTTGCAGTGGACTAGATCATCTTTGAAGGGGAGGCTGAGAGAAGATAATATCACTCTCTACAGCTACCTGAAGGGAGTTGTAGTGAGGTGGGGTCAACTAAGTAATGAATGATAGGGCATGAGGAAATGGGCTCAAGCCACACCGGGGTAAGTTTAGGTTGGGGATTAGGAAGAACCTTTTCTCCAAGAGGGTTGTTAAGCATTGAAATGGGCTGTCCAGGGAGGTGGTGGAGTCACCATGCCTAAAGTTATTTAACAGATGCATAGATGAGGTGCTGAGGGATATGGCTTAGTTTAGTGATGGGCCTGGCAGTGTGAGGTAAGTGGTTGGGCTCAATGATCTTAAAGGTCTTTTCCAACCACAAAGATTCTGTGATTCTGTGACCCTTCCAAAACAAAACGTTCTGTGATTCTATGAGTTTTGAAAAAATATAGAAAAAAGTCCTAATGAGCCTGTCTCCCCCAGCTGAGGAGAGTTGTTAATTGTTCCAGAATATGTGACATAGAGTTTTAGAAGAAACTTGAAAAAAACAAATGATGTATCCTCATTCGAGCACACAGTGCTTACTGTAAAGATGAGTTACATGTTGTAGTAGGCTTCCTGTAATCTCAGCTGCTAAGGACACAGCTGTAGATAGTTTGGGAGAGGAAGGCTTTACAGGTATAGGTCAGGTTTCACAGAAATGTTTCTTTATGAAAACGCCACCTTTTATTTGCTGTAACAGGCAAAAATAGCATTTCAGCTCTCTTTTTCTTTGTTCTTTGCAAAAGACTATAGTTTTGATAAAAAGCTTATGCTATTTTAGAGGCACATCTTACTAAACATAAACAAACCATTTTCCATTATACATGAAATAAAGAGCATTGTTATTCAGGGAGGCTCAACTGGATGATCTCTAAAGGTCCCTCCCATTTTATGATTCTATGATATGAAAATCTCATGTTTTACACGCATGCATCTTCACTCCTTAAGAGCAATTATTCCTTCACATAGCTGATAAAACTGGGGCACCAGTGGGATCAGGGCAGTTAATATGGCTGAGGTGAGCAGAGTTTTTGTTTGATAGGAAAACTGAGACACAAAATGCTTTCCAGGAATCTGCTCTAAGGCTTCTGAGCTGCAAATAGTATCCTGAATTTCTAGCTTTATATGTTATACCAAATATGATGAGCATTTTGACATGCTGGCACATCTCTGCCATGTACTTTACCTGTTAAAAGTAAGTTGAAGAGCTGTAGTGCTGGTAGAAGGATTCTCTCTGAAACTTAACACACACTAAACATCTAAATGCAAACTGAAGTAAATAACAGCAGTTTTTCTTCTGGTTTGAGGCTTCGCAGAAAGGTAAACACAGGCTTCCTCATGTAAGTGGCTGTTGTCATTGGACTGGATCTGGGTAATGTCTCTCATTCTCTGAAGATTAACAGCTTGCCTTTCTATCACTTTAGTGGAAGTGTATGCAGGATAAAACTCCCTTTAGGTCACAGGGGGTTTTTTTCAGACAACACAGCAATGTCATGGTTCATAAATTGAGAGGTCAATTGTTTGGCACTGAAGCTGAAAATACCTTCCAAAAGGTTAGACCTCTGAGAGATTCTTTTAAATGCTGGCAAGTTTCTGTGACAATGGTCCTTTTAAAAGAGTGTTTTCTGATACTTATCAGGAAAGAGACATCAACAGTGTGATGCCTAATTGTTTCAGACTCACCAGTGTAGAAACTTTTGCCACCTTGTTTGGAGTGTCACTTGACATTCTTGTTGATTGCATCGAGATTGAAACCTATGTGACATAAAACTCAGTAACAAGGATAAAATGTAGTTTTCAGTCTTTTTCTTTCCCAAGGGAAAAAACCATAACAAAAGCAATGAGCTTCGCTCATGCAGCTTTACTACCACATCTCGAGGGTTGACTCCTCCCATGTCCATACTTGGAGCAGGTGTCAGCTGAATGCGGATCTCTCAGCTACCGAGCCATAAACCATTGGGTTTTTATGAAAGTCACCAACACTGCCCATGGCTCTGCTCCAAACTATGTAGAACACTTGTACATGGAGTCTGCAGGCTGCAATGTCTCTGCATAGGCATCTCTCTCTATTCAGTTTGCTGCTGCAGCTACACGTTTTCCAGACCATCACTGCCACTTGGTGACTGTCGGTCAGTGAGGGTTTAACCAAGCAGAGAAGCCTTTTCTGATGTCTTGGATAAGGTTTTTCAGTGCCGCAGACATGGAGGAGGAAAAGAATGTACTTTGTGCAATGAAGACGATCTCCTCTGTTGTTATACACATATGTTAATTGATTTGTACCATGAAAATAGAGCATGCTTCTTCCTTGACTATACCTGGTAACCAACAGGTAGGTCATCAGTCTCCTGTGAGAAAACTCAGAGGAATATCTTGTATAGTATTTTCTTGATAGTGCTCCAGAAAATACTTCTGGATGGAAAGGAGAAATAACCAGTGGACAGTTTCCTTGTGAATATTACCATTGACTTCTTGGTTGTAAATTATGGATTATTGTGGGTGATGACAGCAGGTTTGAGCAGCAGCATTATTTTAGCTGTGGTGATGCTACACGGTGCTGCAAAGAAGCTCCAGACAGTGACTCGAGCCACAAGCCTGCAGTTGTTTCATATTATCCTTTTACAGGAAGTATGCTGAGTTTTTTTTTATGGCATGAACACGTTTGTTGTGTTCTTTCAAACTTAATTGTGAAAAGCATTAGGTGGTCCTCCGTGCAAGCCTTGTGAATTGACAGCCTCTTGTAGGATCAGCTATCTGTCAACATACCTGCCCTTATTTTCCTGTTTGCTGTCTGACCATGCTGCTGATCTTGCATTTTTATGTTTTGGAAGAATGTAACTTATTTCACTCAGAGGCCTTCCCCACATTTGCAGTAGCCAGGAGGACATGAGTCCTTATGGACAGAGATTATATATAGGCTGTGAAAGGAGAAGTTAGTTTGAATAATTCCCCACTTAAACATCATCTTTCACTCTGCTCTCTTCAGCCTGTGTTAGAGACTGAAGAGGGGACTGCTGCAGCCAGGCACTGTCACTCACAGATTAAAATGTCTGCCATGAAGTAAATACCTGGTAATTAATTGTATATTTTTTTTCCCCACAGTTCAGCATATCCTCCCCTGTGCAGCCTTCAGTTTTGAGATGAACATGAGTCTTTTGTTACTTCGAGAACCCCGTCTTCCTTACAGGAGATGACAATCTGTGATTTAGGCCACTGTTTATCAAATCATAGAATCACAGAATGGTAGGGGTTGGAAGGGACCTTTAGAGATCATCTGGTCCAAACCCTCTGCAGAAGCAAGTTCACCTAGATCATGTTGCATAGGAACATGTCTCCTTCTCCAAGGAAGGAGACTCCACAACCCCTCAGGGCACAAACCCGTTATATTGCTCCATCACCCTCACAGTAAAATAGTTTTTTCTTGTCAAAATATAAAAGATGAAGGACAGATAAAGTGTGAGATGTGTGTGGATATAGAGGTGTGTGAGTGTTCTTGCCTGTTCTGTGCCTGAGGTAGACTTTTTTTCTTTTCCAAGTGAAAACTGGAAAAGAAAAGGACTTATCATGACTAAAAAAGCTTACAGAAAAAAACCTGACTGTCTACTTTCCTGACAACAGCCTATACTGCACAATTTTAGCTACTAATAAAGAATGCATACTGTGTTAAAGTTTCATCCACAGGAAACTGAACTATTTTTTTTCCGGGGTGGACAAACATTGAGATAGAAGAGTTTATGAACAAAAGACGTGTCTTCTTTTCAGTGCTCTGGCATTTCTCAGGAAAAGCTTTGGTAGCTTTAGTCTATCCTTTATGTAATGTGACCTTGATAGTTTGCAAAAATTAATTGTAGTTAAGGAATGCTAAAAGAAATGAGAGGCCAAGTTCATCTCAAACTGTTTTGAAAATGTTATGGATTAATGGGTCAGAGACATTATACTTTAAAATAAACCACCACTTTATAAATCAGCCTGTAAGTGCAGTTATATTGATGATCCTAACCAGGCTACTGTACAATACAATCAGGCCATTCATGACCATGAATGTCCCAGCAAGCACAAACACAAACACACAAGATAACCAACAACCCTCTTAATGACTTAGAAGAGATAACTACTCATCCCAGGTTTTTATGAAATTTGCCAAAATCTGAAGATTTCCACAGGTCTCACACCCAGGTCAGTGTACCACTCTGATACTAGTATTGTACCTCAAGGAATTATTTTTCCCCAGTGCTTTTTCATAGGCAAATACAGCCCAGATTGTGTCATACTATACATGGTGTAGCTTTGAGTTCATTTTAATTTTTAACAGCCATCTGTTTTCTTCATTTGCCTTTAAGTCATGCCACAGGAACATCTGCTGGTTCTTTCCTCTCATAATGTTGACTTCAGTTTTGCGTTTTTATAGTGCGGTTTTATTTCTACATGAGGGCCAGAGTCAGCTTGCTTGTTCAAAAAGGGGCAAGGGGAGGCAACATGTGACGGAGTTACAGTTCTGCTGACTTTGGGCCCTGCCCGGCTTACACAGGGAACATGAGAATCAGTAGCGCTCCCCCATGCTGTTCCTTCTAACAATGCCCTGTGACCAGGCTGAAAATCTGTTTTTCTCCTATACTTAAAACTGCTTTTGGTCCCTGTCCTGAGACAGCTGCAGGGTGTTCTGTACCCAGTAATTCTCTTCCTATATTGTGGTTTTGCAGCACAGCCTCTGTGCTCTGAAAATGTGGGCTGTCAAGTTCACTCCTCAGGGTGCACCAATGAGCCATTATGTGGTAACAAATTTTACTTAGGACTCCCACCAGCCAGTCAAATCTGAAAATCTGACGTGAATCTTGTGACAGAAGGCTGGAGATATACTTTGATTTCTACAAAGTATTAAATAATTGGTGGGACTGGGCCTATACCCTTCCTCTTTCCTGCTCTTCTTAATGAAAAAGAAAAAAAAAAAGAAATACTCCTGGATTTTCCTTTGTTGTAACTGCAATGAGTCAGTAAAACTACTATATGTCAATTTGAATACTTCCTGCTTTAACATGCAGCAGGATTTTGAACAGCGGTCAAGTGAACATTTCAGTTTGTTACAAGTATCACATTTATAAGTAGGCGATATGCATTACTATTAAATTGATAATTCACTTGATTTAATTTCATCAGTGACCTTGAAATAAAATCAACCCCCCCTGGTCGATCTGAGAAGATTTTAGGTCACCTTTTTGTTTATGAATCTTTAATACATAAATGAGTGTGTGTGCATGGGTGTGTGTTGAAGGAAATAAACTAGCAGAAGTGAGGAGAAAAAATGAGCAAACCTTATTAATAGGAGCTCAGTTTTTAGTTCCAACAGACTTAACTAGCAGAAGGGGAAAGGAAGATCTGTGGCTGGCTGCCAGAGAAGCTTTGCTGAGTGTAAACACTCCGAGGCATCTCAGAATGCCCTTATCATTTGGAGCCTGAAAGTGTTTGTACTCTGGGACTCTGCAGTCAGGAGCAGTCTTGCAAGCAGAGTGTTTATCGTGGGTTTTTAGTACGGAGAAAACTACAGCCAAACTGACCTGAAAGTCTGGAATTTCATCTCTCTCACTCTCTCTCTCTCCCCCCCTCTCCGCCTCTGTCTTTCTCCCCGTCACCCACTCACTGGATTTCTTTCTCTGTCAGTCTTTCAAACCAGAGATTACTGGGTCAGTGACATTCATTATTGCTTTTATTCCACTATGATCTTGTGTTCAGCCTCCTGGAAAAACACTGCTACCTGTAAGTATCTACTTCAAGTTCCTCGTACACACTGAATGCTGTTGTGTTTGTGGTTGTAATTGTGTCTAGCAGCTTCTAACATAGTTTGCTGCTGAATGTTGCAGCAAAGCGGTAGGACAGTAATTTTTGTACTCGGGATGGATGAAAGCTCAGTTCTAACTTTGGAGGAAAGCACTAGCTTTTGCCAGCAGTTTAGTAAAAGTTAACTTAGAAGTTAAGGATTTCAAGCAACTTAGTTTATCCAAATGCTCAAGTTGATACAGATTTCTCAACTATGCTGACTTTCTTCCATCAGCTCTAATAAAGCTCCGTGGATTTATCTTTTACAGGAACTTACAAGCACTAAGCAAGGTTTCTTTTCTTAAAATTGGCTTTTAAGTAAGGTACTCTGGAAGGGAGAAATGTTATAAAAATCACTGAAAAACATAATGAAGCTTTCAATGTCAGCAAGTCTTTCTAAATTATACATTTTGTTTAGCTTTGTTTAGGTTTTTTCTTTGTTTGTTTGTTTTTAAATGCATATTTTAAAATTGTAGATTTCTATTTTGCAGTAGGGTTCTGTGAAAGTGTGCACATTTTCTTGTACATCGAGACAGCTGACTTCTTTCATTGGTCATATGTAAAGGTTTGTGTGTTTCTGAACACACGCACGCACACACACAGACACACACATGCTTCCATAGTTCTTACATTTCCTGCTGTTTTCTGCATTTTTCTAGATCCAAACTCTGACATATCACCTTTTGGAGATTATTTTCTGTCACTTGGTGTTGTGCTGAGACACTTCAAGAAACTTGTAGATACACAGTTTCTTGAAATTATTATTAAAAGGTATTTTGCAATTATTAAAAAGTATTATAAAAGGTATTTTGCAAGTTTTTGCTAGGTAGAGAATTCTACAGGTTCGTCATCTCAACTAACTCAGGACTACATATTACCTTATGCAATATGTATCTCTGCTGTTGACATGTGCTCAAGATGTCTGTGGGAAGCATTGGCATTGTAAATCACCAATTGCTTCACAGTAAAAGAGCACACACATCTAAAAAAGTTTTCTTATCTCTTTTATCTTACTTGGCTGTTACTGCTGTGGGCCTGTCAACATTTTCTTCATGATTCTTCCCTGATGTTTATTTTGTGTACAACATGACTGAATGCAGATCATTTTGACCCAGAGAATGTGGTGGTTTGGATCTAGGCAACTTTAGATTTTGAATGGTTTCTTTTCCAGCATAGATCCCTGCTCTGAGAAGGACTAGGCACGTGTTAGGATAAATTATTAAACAGATTCCTGGACAATGACTTGATTTTTTAGATGAAAGTCCCTCATGCCACTGATTTTCTGCAGTCCTTGAAGTAGCATTGGTAATATTAATCTCTGATAATATTAGTTATAGTTCAAGTGGTAGTCTTGACAATACATGTCTGTGATAACAGACAACACGAATTAATTTATTCACGGGAAAAAAAAATGATGGCTCACTTCATAAGTCTAGCATAGTGAATATACTGAAGACATGCAAACAACAAGTACAGTAAAAATGTTACAGCAAAATAGCACATGCTAGTCAAATAATCATACATTAGAATTGCAATCTGCTTGATTTTACTTGTTGATCATAAAGGGAGACTGAATAGATAATTTGTCATCACTATTTTGCTTCTTTCATTTTTTGAGATTCTATGGCAGACAGTTGTGGTCCCAAATTAATTAATCTCAGGCTAATGACTGTGTGGGCTATAATTTTTGTAGCTAAGGTGTTCATACACAACTTCATCCTTTCACAACTTGCAACACCTGATCAACAGAATGATTCAGCTGCCTCTGTGCAGTTGGGTATAAAAGCCCTGAATAGATTACATTTGGGAAGTTGTTAAACACTTTCTAATGAAGCATGTTCTTTCCTTCTCTAGTTGCTATCATTGTGAAGCCTGCAACCCTATTTCAAAGAACTCTAATAGCTGGCTGTGAAGACAAACTGTAGCTGGGTTGTTTTTGGCTTCCTGACAGAGGTTTTCTAAAACCATTATACAACTACATGAGCTGACAGATTGTAGCTGCACTGTGCAGACATCCTGGATGCTTAAGGATAGGTTTATCCATAAAAACTATTAACAAAAGAAGAACTATGGTTTTGTTTTGTTTTAGTGTATCTAGATTAATTTTGATGAGATGTTTAACTGTTAAATCTAGCACGTACTTCCTTTTTATCAAACACATTTTGAAGACAATCATATCACATCTAAGTAATTTACAGATTTAACAGAAGAACCTCATATTGCTTGAGTTGTGTGTTGGGAACATCAAACTCCAGTGGAGTCCTGTCACATATCTTCAAAGACCTAAGTTTGTGCCCGGGCTAAATCCATCTTCTTTCCCTTAGATGACTAAATAAATGAGAACATTTATTTGGAGACATGTCTTTCACTTCTGGAATATAGCAAATAATCCTGGCAAAAAGCTCCAACAAGCCTCTAAGTTTCACATACGTAAGGCACAAGGAGATAAACCAAGCCAGCGTGTTTGTGGGAAAATATAAATCATGCCATTTACCAGCTTTTAAAACCTAAACTCTCAAAAAAACCTTTGTGTTGCATATGTAGCAGATTGCAAGTCTTCTTTTGTTCAGCACTGTGAGACATAGCACACCAGTGACCTTCTTTTTGTGAAAAGTAGTTTGAAGAGCCTTCCTTCTCAAAAATTCATAACCTTTACTGTAACCCTTAAGGCTCATCAGCTCAAAGCTCAGCCTTTTCCCTCACACTCAACTAAACAGTTAACCAATAGCAATGCTTAAAGAAATTATTCTAAACCCACCAGAACCACATGCTGTGTTTCAGTAGTTTTCTACTGTAAGAGGGAGTTGTCAGAGGTGTAAATTCCCTAGCATTTCTTTGCTCTCTACTTCCTGGAGAAAAGTGTTTAGTGTTACCATACACAACTTTCTGAGTACATAAGCAGAGGTGTAACACTAAGGACAGGTGTAATATGTTAGTGGTATTGTATTTCATCACTACTACTGTCCAACAATTGTTTGGTGGAAGTATCTGACCTCGTGGTTCATGGTGTAATGAAACTGTCATTGTTGGACAGTTGGTCACAGCCTCCTTGTCCTTACCTCCTGACCTTGCTATTCCTTGTGCAGGAGGTTTTTCCTGCTTCTTTTCTATGGGTTTTGACATCCTCACACTTGTGAGTAAGGAATGTGTTCACTCTTTGGTAGAGTGACTGACATAAATCAAGCTCATCTAGCACTTTATGCATGAGATCTTACCATAGCTTGCAAAGGTCATGGAAAATCATGAGGCTCCAGAGCTGGAAGCCTTGTGTTATCATGCTAGGTACACACAATGCTGTCATTTCTGTCTTCATTTGTCAAAGTTATGGATCAAGGTGAAGCTAAACATTTTGGTTTTGTAACACAAGCATAACGATCGCTGACTAATCCTAGGGTGCTTGCTGTGTTTCATTGGTTTCTTTTCCATCTTGTTAAAATGAAGTCTTTTCAAAGTCAACATCTTGGGATATTTCCTCCATCCACTATATTCCTCTCATCCATCCACAGTTTCTATTATAGGTGTAGTTCTCATTTATATTTTGGAGCAATTTTCTGGATGGATTAGGGGAAAACACTGTGCGATCCACGTGTTGTTATAGACTGCTTTTCTCTTAAGAAGAGTAGGCCTTATTCCCTCCAGTGTATGATTATACATGAAATAAAATGGATGGTTAATCTAGACCTTTTGCTTTACTGTTTTCACTGTTTTTCTCCTAGTTTATATCCTTCCCCTGACATAACTGGAAACTTCCAGGATCCCTCTCTCCCTGCTCATAGAGGAAAATGAGAAAAGAAGAGAGAGATTAAATATGCTCCTGATCTTCACAATTGTGTCATGTTCTTAGGAAAGTACTAGTATCATAGAATCATAGAATGGTAGGGATTGGGAGGGACCTTTAGAGATCATCTAGTCCAACCCCCCTGCAGAAGCAGGTCAACTTAGATCAAGTAGCATAGGAATATGTCCAAGTGAGCCTTGAAGACCTCCAAGGAAGGAGACTCCACACCCTCCCTGGGCAGCCTGTGCCAGAGCTCCCTCACCCTTACAGTAAAATAGTTTTTTCTTACATTTAAACACAACTTTTTGTATTCCAGCTTCATCCCATTACCCCTTGTCCTGTTGCTAGCTACTACTGAATGGCAGCACAGCCCTCTGGGGAATCAGCCAGTCCTCCCAGTTTACTTTCATTAGCTAACTTGCTGAGGGTACACTCTGTCCCCTCAGCCAGGTCGTTGATGAAGATGTTGAACAAGACTGGACCCAGAACTGATCACTGGGGAAACCCACTGGCCACAGGCCTCCAACTCGACTCTTTTCTCTGTCATTCAGGCAGCATTCGATCCACCTCACTGTTCATTCATCCAAGCCACACTGCCTGAGCTTTCTGATGAGGATATTATGAGAGACAGTGTCAAAAGCCTTGCTGAAGTCAAGGTAGATGACATCCACTGCTCTCCCCTCATCTAGCCAGCTGGTTATGCGCTCATCGAAGGCTCTCAGGCTGGTCAAATAGGATTTCCCCTTGGTGAATCCCTGTTGACTCCTCTGGTAACCATCTTTTCCTTCATATGTTCAATGATAACATTCAGGATGAGTTGTTCCATCACCTTTCCAGGGATGGAGGTGATGCTGACCAGCCTGTAGTTTCCTGGGTCATCCTTCCTGCCCTTTTTGAAGACTGGCATGACATTGGCCTTTCTCCAGTCCTCAGGCACCTTGTCTGTCCTCCATGATTGTTTGAAAATTATGAAGAGAGGCTTGGCAACCACATCAGCTCCCTCAGCACTCTAGGATGCCTCCTATCAGGACCCATTGACTTATGAGCCTTAAGCTTGGCCAACAAGTCTTTAACCTCTTCCTCTTCCACCCAGGGCAAGTCCTCTGCTGTCCTGACCATCCTGTTATCCTTGCCGGACTGGGCTTCCCGAGGGTCAGCCTTGGCTGTAAAGACTGAAGCAAAGAAGGCATTCAGTACTTCAGCCTTCTCTGCATCCTCAGACACCAGGGCACCCTCTGTGTTCAGCAGTGGGCCCACATTACCCCTGGCCATCCTTCTGCTGCTGATGTACTTTGAAAATGCCTTATTGCTGTCTTTAACATCCCTGGCTAAATTTAATTCCAGAAGGGCTCTAGCCTTCCTAGTTGCACCCCTGCATGCCCTGGCAATGCTCCTATACTCTTCCCAAAATGTCAGCCCCTGTTTCCACCTCTCCTATATGGCTACTTTCTGCCTGAGTAGTAGGACATTAAAATACAAAACAATGATCATAAAAAAAGATAGTGTTTTTTGTTAACATGTACACTGAGAAGTAGCCTATCCTCTTTGAGAGCTGAAATTCAGTCACTTTGCTGCATTTGAAAGAAAAATTTAAGTGGAAATATTAAAAACTTACGAAAAGTTAATTAGTCCTGGAAATGGCAAAGAGGTTGCTTTAGTTTCTCCTAGGCTGGCTTGACTTTCCCTGTAAATAGTTTTATGCTCCCAAAGGAAAGATGGGAAATCAGCGAGACCCAGGAGGATGAGGGTCATGTAAAGGACAGTAAACTATGGATAGCATCCGTGGAAAAAACTCACTGGAAGCTGTAGTGTTTTATGGATTTCCTCAGACCCCTGCCAAAAAACATACAAGTATTTCTTTTTCAGAGTAATTTCTGCATTAATCTCTGTTCCAGTGCAGTGCTCATGTTTGGTGGAGAATGTGTAGTCCAAGGGTGGTAGTTCCTATTTGTATAATGATGTCAAAACCACATAAAAGGTAACTAAGAGAGAAAAAAACCAATCACTTCATCTTCTAAACTATTGTTAAGTGAGACAGTTTTCAGGTCTTAAGAGGGTAGAGGGCAAAGATGTTTTCATTGGTCTTTTGATGAGAAAATATTTACCTGTTCACAAAATGCAGTTTATCTCTTAGTCTCTTATCTTTATTAAAACAAAAGTCAAGACTTAATTTTATTTGCTTTTGTGGCTGTCTTCAGTATAATGGGCATCTGCCAAGAATGTGATCTTGATCTCTATCTCAAAATTTAAAGTGCTCCTAACAACATCAGATGATCTATTTAACACTTCAAAGGGAGCAATGCATTGTCTTCAAGAGAGAATTTAAAGGGCAACCACAATCAACAGATCCTTTTTCTGCTCCCAGTCTGGAACTCTGGTCTGCTCTACCTTTTAAAAAGTATATTGTGTAACTGTTGAAAGTCAAGCTGCTAAGTGTGCCTGCTCTTGATTCATTGAAAGTCTTCCTTTCAGTGTTAGTTTTTATTTTCTTGTTCTTGTCTCTGAGCTCCCTCACCTGCCCCCCTATGGCTCAGATCTGTTTAATGAGAAGAAGTGGATTGCTGCTTCTTAGACAGAAACCCCTCTGGTCTTAAAATTTCTGGTTAATGAAGATAGGGGTCTCAGAAAGAATGGAAATTCAAAGAGTTCAGCAAGGGCCAGAGATCAGTCATGTGGAAAAGACTAATTCAATTTTCAGCCTTGCGTCAAACTTGGCAGTATGGTGCAATAATGTTTATGGTGTTATACACAGATTTTTGTCGTCTTCTACTTGTCTGCCTTTGTGTATTGTCAAGTGTACTTTTAGTCTTATCAGCATAAGGGAATACCGCTGTATTCTATTTCCACTACCTAATCCTAAGCTTGGGTGAATCATAGCAGTGTATGACAGTGACAATATCAAGCTGAGAATGAAAACTGAAGTCAGAAATAATATCTTTAAATCGAAATTGTGTTAGGTCACTGTTAAAATATCTGTAATGTGAATGAGAGCAGAATGTAGAAAACCCCTTGTTTTCCCTTCTTTATGATATTAGGTAATTTTTAAAACATCGGCAATGTGAGTGTAGAATGAAGAAAACCAGGGATTTTTTTCCTACTTTACTACAACACAGAAGCAAATAATTAAAAAAGTGAATAACCTGGATATATCCAATGTGTTTCACATCCTTCAGCGCTTTCCCCTGATGAAGAAAGGTCTATTCGTTGACTATGCAAGGAAATGCTTCTCCTTTCTTTACTTTGCTAAAAAGTGCACAGGATTTGTCAAAAAGTGTGGAGAGCTTCTGTTCATAGACCAAAAAGGAACTGTTATCTATTTCCTTAACTTGACAAATACCTTGCTAAATACTTAGTTTCTATGTGACCTATAATCTTTGTTTGTAGTGCAAAGAATAAAAACATTAAATAACGAACAGTCCAAGGGCTTCATGTGTTAATTGCATATTCTGAAGTGGCAGCCCTCTAATTTAATAGCTCAGCATCTTTTCATTGCCTTGGGCTGAGTTTTAGTTGCTGCAATAATATTCCTCCTGTTTCCTGGAAATTGTGAAAGGCTGTTATTTTTTTCTTTAATCTCATCCTCTAACCCCCCCCCCCCCCCTTTATTTTTTTTTGTTCTGCTTCTTGTAAACTTTTTTTGGTGCTCATTAAAATGAATCAGCCCACCTCCTAGCCCACAACAATCATCCTCCATAATCCTCTTTGAGTTTTGCAAAAGAAGAGGGCAATTTTGGATCCAATTGTTCAGTGAAATCTCCCAGGCAACCAGAGATTTTGTTACACACAGAGAAAATCTTTAAGTCTCATTTCAATCCCATTGAACACCCTTAGGGTGTCATTTAGACTTGGCTCAAGGTCACTGGTCATTAGAGAGTTTTAGGCAGGTTTTAAGTATTACAGCTGAGAGTTACTGATGTTTTTTCTAATGTTATTTTCAGTTATTTTTCGCTGGCAGATAGTTATCTAAACCATTGGGATTAGTCTTTATTGATATCACATTAGCTGTCCTCAGAATCAGGCTGAGGAATATGTACCTTTGTAACTTCTCAATAAAGAAGAAGTGCTGGAAACTTTCCCATCAATGTACTAATATTTGTATTCTTTGAAGTAAATGTCATTCATGCAGCAGTTGAAATAACAAAAAAGAATTTTCAAAAATCATCTAGAATTGCAGACCTATTTGACACGGGTCTAGAAACACACAAATGATAGCTTCTATGTATGTGTTCCTGCAGAGATGTATATTTTCTCCAGAGTTTGCTGTTGGAAGGACAACGGAGCTTGTGGGTGCTCTTAGGGATTGAATATGCTTCTCCAAATTCTGAAGCAAATGGACCCTTGACAAATTGCCAGACATTTTGTGATGATAACAACTTTACAATAGTCTTTTGAGTCCGCCTCATTTTTGGTTTTTGAGAATCTTGAAAATCAGTTGTATATTGTGAGAATTCTAATGTTTGTAATTAGCCATTGCATAATTTCTCACATGTGCATGAGCAGCCCTGAGGGAAAACAAGTTCTTCTGGTATTTGGAGGAAATATTTTTAAAAAACCACATCTGAAGCTCTCAGTAATCCTCCCCTACATCCTTCCTGTTCTAGTCTGTCCTTTGGTTCACTCTGGAGTCACATTCACTGCTTCTTCAGAGGCCTCTTCTCCTGCCTTCTCCATTGGGCTGATCTGCAGAGTGGAGACACGGATCTGCCAGCAGATGTGGAGCTCCTCAGAGTTCCCCTTGGGGAATTTTCCTTGCACAATGCCTTGGACAGGTCTTTTGACTCCTTTTCTAGGCTTGCAATTCTCAGGGTCAGCTTGTCCAGTCTGTCTCCTATGATGGGAAACAAGCATTTTTGTTTGTTTACACATTTTTTTACACCAGTATGGTTTTATCTTGGGTCTCATGTGAATTCTGGACAGTTTGGAGAGTACAACGCAGTGTTCTGCAAAAATATACCAGGTAATTAACTTAGGTCCCTGGATCCAGACAGCTCTGTCGTTTCAGCTTAAAGTCATCACACGATTTAAGATGTAAATGACCTCTGTGGGTAACTGTTTTCACCCTTTACTCTCAGCACTGCCATCTCCTATGAGAAGTCCAGCTCCAAAGTTACATCAGACTAGTCAGGCTCTGATTAGTTGTACTTAAATATCTCTGAGGATGAAGACTCCTTCATGCTGAACAAACCAGCTGTCTTGGCCTCTTCTCATAAAATCACCTGCTCCATCACCACTGAGGGACATGGTAATTTTTCTTCTGGGACTGAAATTGATAGCTTCCTACGAGCTTGTAGACACAGAGCCCACCTGGATCTGGTTCGGGTGCCGGGCCATACAGACAGACCCTTAGAAAGTCAATGAGGAAATAGCTTAGTTTAACAATACTGATTCTCCTTATTTATTGTTCATGAACATCGTTATTTCCTTGAGCCTCCAAGTATATCTGAAATATGATGATGTATTTGGAACTAAATAACGCATCAGACATTTTTTCATTCTGGATACACAGGTGGTATGCCAAGCAATAACACGGATGAATCAGACTCAGCTGTGTTATTAAGGGTAGAGAAGTAAGCAGACTGTAAAGAAGTTCAAAGCAGCCACAGAATGTGAAGATGGCATCACCAGCTGTTGTAGAGTTGCAGGAGTGCAATGCGCTGCCACTGTTGATCAGTCTAAGTATGGTGTGGCACACATGAAACTTTGCTGAAGAAATGGCCATCCTCACACAGAAGAGAAAATGTTAATTTCATGGCATTTACACCAAAATCTTCTCATTTTATTGACATTATGTGCTGAAAGGATCTCTTGTCTTTTTATTTTGCTGTGATTAGATAAGGAACAGACAAGGAACTTCTAGGGAGAGTCCAGCTGAGGATTATAAAGATTATCAGGGGACTGAAACACCTTTCTTACAAGGAAAGACTGCGAGATCTGGGGCTGTTTATAAAGCCTAGACAAGAGATGACTACAGACGGATCTCATTAACATAAGCATTTAAAAGGTGTATGTCAAGAGGATGGGGTAGCATTATTTTCTGTTGACCTCAGTGACAGGATAATGAGAAGAAGACACAAGCTCGAACACAAAAAATTCCACGTAAGGAAAAACTAATTTCCTGTGAGGGTGAGGGACCCCTGGCACAGCCTGCCCACGGTGGATATGGAGTCCCCTTCTCTGGAGGTTTTCAAACCCACATGGATGTGGTCCTCTGTGACTTGATCTAAGCGGATCTCTAAAGATCCCTTCCAACAGCTACCATTCTACGGTTCTATTGTGGTGGTTTAGCCAGGTGTCCATCAGGTCATAATGTCAATATCCTTTCTAAGCTGGACAGGAGAGAGAGAGAAATATAATGAGCAGTTTGTGAGTCAAGATAAGGAAGGAGAGATTGCTCAGCAATGTGTCATGGGCAAAACAGACTCAGCTTGGAGAGAAAAAGGTTTGATTTATTAAAGTAACAATAAGAACAGGGAGATGAGAAATTTTTGGAACATAAAAAGTTCCACTTAAATACAAGAAAAAACTATTTTACTGTGAGGGTGATGGAGCAGTGGCACAGGCTGCCCAGAGGGGTTGTGGAGTCTCCTTCCTTGGAGGTCTTCAAGACCCGCCTGGACATGTTCCTATGTGACCTGATCTAGGTGAACCTGCTTCTGTAGGGGGGTTGGACTAGATGATCTCTAAAGTTCTCTTCCAACCCTACCATTCTATGATTCTGTCTTTAGAGGTCTTTTCCAACCCCTACTATTCTGTGATTCCTCTGATTCTGTGACAATGGTATGGTACCATTGCCTGCAGGCAAAAACAGTCGAAATAAGACTGTAATATGCAGTGACAACATGGGACCAATTTTGTATCACAGAATTCATAGTTCATACAATGATTATGAACTTGGTCAAAATGCTCCTGGCTCCTTTTGAAGGCTTTCAGCTCTCAGTATTTAATGCAAGGAAGGAAAAAGAAGCTAAGAAATGACTGGCAGTGCCTGGCGTTTATACCTGCACCCAGTACTGGGGTTTATGGGGCAGAAATTAGAAACAGATCAACCTGGACTTCATCAGAGTTGAGGTGCAGATTTCTCTGCATGTACGGCCCTGTCAGTGGCTGTTGGAGAGAAGCAGCTGGCATTCCCTTCTTAGAGGTACAGATGTAAGGTGTAAGGAGAACAACACAGTGACCAGTGCCATTTCTGAACTGGTGATTAGATTGCCTCTGAACTATAGGTTGTTTTTGTGGTAACCATCTGAGTGGGAGTGGAGGAAGTAAAAACTGTGGAGGCTTTCATTTCATAGTTTCTGATAAGAATCCTAGCGCCCTGTGAATAAAGGCATTTTGCACTGTAAATTAATGCCTCAGCCTGGTATGATGGAGCATAAAGTTACTGGCCTTGTCATAAGTCGTAAACCATCTGGTCTATGCTTCAGTCATTGACTATCTCTTACCAGTTTGTCAGATCCTAGTCAGAGTATAAAATTTCTAGTTATTTTCTTTTTATCTCAGCCCTTCTGTGGCTTAAGAAACTTTTGTTTTCTCTGAAAGCAGCAGGAACTTATTCAGGGCTTTGCTTTTTCACCATGGGATGGAGTCAAAGGATTTGAAGTCTGTTGCAGTCCCTTTGCTAGGAGTTTCCTGCTGGCCAAGGATCCCAACATGCCTGAAGTCAGAGGGGACATAAACCAGAACACCTTGAGACACATGTCAATGAAGTTCTTTCACTTCCTTCAAACTTATCTTCACTTTGTTTGATGCAGGGAGTAGGAGTAGGACAGATAATAGAGAAGGCTTTCATTCAGAGTATCTCTCCCTGCTTAGTAGCTGATGTTTTATGGATTATATTTGATAAATGCTAGCAACCAGTGCACTATGTGATAAATGCCTGTCAGAGATTCAGGTTAAAGGGTGCACTTACTGCAAACCATACTTTCTCACTTGGAGTTTGAGTGTAATCTGTTTTCCTCTCCCTCTTCCCAAGTTGTCCTTTATAGGATTGCAGACTGTGTTTCAAAACTGTGAATTTTAGGAAATGCAGTGCTGTCTCAGATGCATTTATTTTAGTAAGGTACTATGCATATCTATCCCACTTGAAAGAAACAAAAATTAGAAAGTACTTTGGGTACATTTACATATCTGGATGTCAGTAAAAGCTATCTGTGTAAGTAAACTTTAAAATTAATTGAAATTTTTATTCGTTTCTGGAACATCATTAAAAAGCTTCAAACCATGAATTTCATTCCCTTTCCTCTGGCTGGAATTCTACATTTCTCTCAGATTTTGTTCAAACTGATCTGGTTGCATAATTTTACAATGAAATGGGAAGATTTTCATATAAAAATATAGAAAATCAGAGTTAAGATTTGTGCCTCAGACTAAATAGTCAGCATGCATCTAACTTTAAACATATGTTAGTCCCAATGGATCTGTCTTGTGTTACTTTAGGAAGTAAAAAATTTAAAAGAAATTCTTAGTTGCTGATAGTTTTTCAGTGGAATGTAAAACTGTGTGGATATATTCAGACAGTTGTAGGCCGTTCAGAATGAGAATATTCAGAGTGAATACTTATTCATTAAGAATAATGAAAAAAAGAGAGATGTATAGGTTTTGGAATTTCTTTCACTTTCAGGAGAAGTCACTGTTGGTGGCAGGTTTATGGTTAAATGAAATTGTGCAAATAAGTTGTCAGGGCACTAAAAATTTACAGGAAACTAATGGAATGCTGGTGCTTTACAAGCTTGAAATTCTTATGATCTTATAAAATTTAATTAAATCAACACCATCATCTATTCTTCTGGACCATAGATTCAGTTACAGTGAAAAATTGTAGAAATCAGGATCTTACAAAGATTTCAATGGTGTCTGCTGAATGTTAGAACTATGTTTTTCTTCTGAGTTTGTAAACATAGAAGGTGAAGATTAACTGTAATTGGGGGGCATGAGAGGCTTGTGTAATTTTTTTCCATATTATCATTTGTTCCATAGTTCCACTGAATTTGTCTCAGAAGTGTTACATTTTTTTGGTGAAAAAGGAGAAATTTAGTTTTGTTGTGCCATATCGTACGTTTCTATGTTGACATCCTGGCATAGATACTCGCTATAGTAGGAAGAGTAGAGAGGCACTGGCATGATGTTTTCAAGTAAAGGTTGAATATTTTCCCCCCACATTCAATGTCTAAGCAGAAATAGATTAAACAAAAGGCTCTTTTTTTTTTTTTTTTTTTTTTAAATCTCACCTTCAAATGTATTTAATCTGGACAAATGCATACCCTTGCACTTTCAAATTACTTGAATGCTCATATCCTTTCATTATTATCTACTTGGTCCAGCATTAAGAAAGGCCAGCAACAAAGGATCCCACATAGCAAGTGTTTGCATGTGCGCATGGATCAAAGGTGCCTGGAATTCATAGTGAGAGTTGGTTTACTGAGCAAGAAGTTTCATTGGTACATAGCTAATTTTCTAAGCATGTGTGCACTTAATAGTATCTAAGGTGAAGTTAAGCTTCTCTTGAAATAAAATACAAGTTTAAGAAATTGCAGATGTTTTTTGTGTGGTTAGTTTTTTTCCCTCAATAGTTACTCAGTGCCTCATACAAATTTCCTTTCTTTTTTCTTTTTTTTTCAGGATAAACAAATTCTACAAGTAATCTGAGAAGACATTCCTCTTTTTGTCAGATTTAACTGATGAATCTTATAAAAGCCTGAGGATATTTTGAAAGGCCTCAGTCCAAACTTCAGCCAGTGGGTGCATCTTAATAGAAGACATGTGGTACATTGTTACCTGCTACTAATACTTTTTGATCCTTCATTGTATATGGAAAATCCACTGGCAGAGAAAGAGACGACTGATTTTGTTACATTTTCACTGGTGGAAAAGTGCCTCCATTCCCTCATAATATGAAGCTCTTTCAGCAAAGTTGGTTGTTTCTACTGCTGCCTGTTGTACTAAGAGTTGCATGCTCCTCCTTTATTAGTGTCAACCTTGGCATGAAAGTGATGAAAGGACAGTCTGTCTTCCTGACAGAAGACGACCTCAAGTTTTCCATCCCCAGAGAGGATATCTGCAAAGTAGAAGTTGAGCTTAATGAGCCAATTACACAAAGAGTTGGGAAACTAACTCCACAGGTATTTGGGCTTTATTGTACTGCTCTGAGTTTCTATGTGTGTGCAAGCTGTGATAAAAACTAGAAAGAGCTGGTTCATTGAATTACATTTTTTGAGGTGGTGACCAAAAGGCATGAAATGGAATGGTCTGCGAGATAAAATCTTTTACTAAAAGTAGCCAACTGATGGAGAACTGAGACCCTGAAATCCAAAAGCTGTGTTCAGAAACATGAGTGCATAGAAGTGAGTTCAATTAGACTCTCACAAATGGAGAATGGGTATTTTGAAACTTTTGGTTAGTAGATATTATCTAGACGCTCAACTGCTTGTGTTTGTACCATGAGGGTAACCAGTGCCCCTTGGTTAATGCATAGCCTGCTGCAGCAATTTGCAATTTAGTCACGCAGACACTACTTACGGAACAATTAAGAAAAAAATAATCACATACAATAAGCACATTGTCTACACCATTATTTGCTCTGCTCTGCAACAGCTAAATTGCTAGCAGATGGCAAATATATAAAGAAAAAAAGTTTTTTGTTACAATTTTGAGCTTGCAGGAATAATGACATATATTTCACTTATCACTGTTCTCATACTCATTTGCCTTACAAATCTCTCACCTGAAAGTTACAGCAGGAAGGAGTTGAAAGCAACAGTAGAGATAGAAGATGAGGAGTTTTCACGAACCATACCTAAATAGTTGTCTGTTTTTGGAAAGTTTTCTTTATTGTACCATACAGCACATATGTCTATACATTTGTATACATACATTGTTTTAGGCATCCTCTCTGAGGTTTCTCATGGTTTCTGTGAAGACTGATGCAGGAGCACCAGTCTGAGTAGATTTTTCAATGTGTCTGGCTTAGCAATCATCATTATTTTTGTACAAAGCTAATGAGTACTTCAGCTGAACCAGTGCATGGAAGGAGCAGAGGCATGACAAGGAAAAAAAGAGGCAGTGAGCAGGGCAATATGTGATCTTCTCCAGACACTGGCCCCAAGAAACGGTGTCCCTGCTGAGACTTCCAAGGGCTTGCTATCAGAACAGGAGCTCTGACCATTGTCTCCCCTCTTCACTTCTCTGGTTTAGTTTGGCCCAGGAGTAAAAAAAGAGAGATTTACATGTCTCATTGCTGGCCAATTTCTTCTGAAGACAAGCCGACTGGCAGATGGAATGACCTTACTTTTTATTTCTGTCTCAGCTTCTACTTGCAGTAGGTCTCAAGTATTTTGAAAATGCCACATTGTCCTTTGTAACCTAATGTGTTTCAAGCACAAGATCAGAGTCAGTTTTCCTCAGAACCCAGGAGATGTATATTTACCATACCTTATTTTTCAAATACCCAGGGTCCTTGAATTTCCCCTCTCCCAATCCCACCTCCCCACTAAGTCCCTATCCCTTCGTGGCCTAGATGTGAGCCCAGGCAGCCGAGTGTGGCTCTTAGAGGCTCCTGGAGAGGTAAGCTCTGGGTTATCAGACTGGAGAGGGGCTGTGGCTGCTGGCTATGCCCAGGTGGTAGAGAGGTGGGGCAGCCAGAGACACACTGCCACGTGGGATCCCCAGGGAGACTAACAGAGACATAGGCAGCCTGTCTATCTCAAGTCATATTTTCTTGCTGGGAAAGAATAAGAAAGCATCTGTGAGTAGAGGGCTTCTGTCTTAAAATACAAAATCCTGATCCAGACATTGAAAAGTGCTGCCTGAACTTTCATGATTCCTGAAAAGAGGTGCCGGAGCTGTCTTGATGTCACTCATGCTCTTTGTATCAGGAAGTTCTGCAGCCAGAAAAAGTTTCTGGTCTGATCTGTTTTACTGCCATGAAAGTGAGTAATGTCCTAAGAATGTATGAGAATTTAATTATAAATTGTAATTGAAAAACAGTTGAGCTAGAAAAAAACAATGCTTGAGAGTAATTAGGAAAATATTTAGATCTCCTTTGTCTTACCCAACAAATTTAAAAGACAATTAAGAATTGCCTGTTCATATCAAAGGGATACATATTAGGAAACATAAAACAGATGTTTCTTCTTGCAAAGCACATTATGTCTTATATATGATTGACAGTCAGTGGTAACAGGCTTTTATGGAAAGTTCTTTCATTTTCCATCCCTTTGCTATCAATTAAAGAAATTGAAGTAATCATGTATTAAAAAGAAACAAATTAATGCTTTGATGTAATAAACCACCTCCTTTGCTGTAGGAAGTCAGGGAAACATCATCTGAACAGTATCTCATTGTTAGGTACACACCTAACCTACGTCACCAAAAACCCTACAGATTTAAAAACCCTACAGATTTTGAGGGCTCTACACTGATTTACATCAATGAAGAATCTCATCTTCAATGTAAAACATTAAACTATTTCAGGCTGTAACATGAATGGCTTTTGTATAAAATGGGGTTTTGATTTTTTTAAAATTTTTTAATTAATTAATTAATTAATTAATTAATTAAAATGAAATTTTAAAATTTTTTTAAAAAAAATTTCTTTTCTTTAAGGCAACATGTCACCTAAGCACTTATCTTAGTTGGTTTTTTTGGTAGGATATCACTTAGGACTATCTAATTAATCACTTTCCTTTATGTTAGCTTGTACTAAGAAAGAAAAGACATGACATAAGATAAAAGACATTAGCAAGCAAGACATTCTTGTTAAATACTGAAAGAACAATGAAACACATAGTTCTGTGACATTTGAAAACAATACACATGGAACCTCCATAACATAATCAAAAGCTCCATCACGAGAGAGCAATTTTGTTTGTCACAAACTGTTCCTGTCCTTCCTTTAAAGCAATTGTACTTTCCATAACATCATACATTACAGTTTATTCCAATATTGTTTTAGCCAATAGGAAGAGTGATAAATCCATGTACACGTGTCTGATAGTCAACTCATTACTTAAAAAATGCCCACCTTTTTACATTATTCTTCTTGTTGAAATTTAAAAGCAAGCAATACATTTTAAAATCACTAGAAATATAGAATGAGTACCACATAGCTGGTGCCTTTGAGAATAACTTCAGTAAAAATGGACACTGCCAGTAGTAATGAAAGATTATAAATTCTAATGATTTTTCCGTCATGGAAACATGCAAGTTTAATTCTGTTTAACACCTAGAAAGAAACTAGAATCAATAGTTCTTATATCCTTTAATGTAAATCTACAAGTGGTCATGGTACGCTTCAGTTAACTATACATTAACAACTAATTCAGGAATTAAAGTATTATTTTAGCTTTACACTGAAATTCAGAACATCCAAAGGCTTTCTCTATGCACTGCACTTGCAGTCAATATTTCAGAACCTCACTAAAATCCTCCTTCCACTTCATCATCTTCTAAAGCAGTTAGGCAGATGCAGGTAATTCAGGAATTTCATTCCACTTCTTTTCATGATTTTTTTTAGTGTGTTTTAAGAAATGACTAATAGTAAGAAATAATCTTTCTGCAAAAATATGTGATTTGTCAGTCAGCCACATGTGTATACCAATCCTTACTAGTTATGGCCTCATCAGGTCTATTAGTGAATGCTGAACAGATACTGCTTTAGTCCATAGAAGAAGTAACCAGTTGTGAATACTGCTCATAAAAACGGAATCAAACTCACATTTAGTTTCATGGTGAGATAATCAGCAAATTCAATGATTAGCTTTTGTTTTCTTACTGTCAAGAATATATCCTGTCTCTCTGCAGATATGAAATATGAGTATCATCCACCTATGCATAGGCTGTGTAAGGGCTCCTTAAAGATAACATAGATGTGGTCTTATCATGCTAGGACCTTTCAGATGTTAAACTCCATAGGGAAGTATAGCTACATTTGCCAGATTTTCAAATTGGTGTATGTGAGGACATGAAAATCCTAGGACCCAGAATCCAAATCCCTGCTCCAAAGAATGGGTGTGTCAGAACTCTCCCATTTGGGTCAGACATTTTTGCTCCTTGCCTCATTTTCACAAGTCAGCAAGCCATTAAATCAAACGATCAGCCTGAAAATGTGTCTGTTTTAGATGGTAAGATAGCCATCTGTGGCCAACTGTCTTTCCAAATTTGGCCTTTATCAAATGTGTCATATGAATTAGTTTGTTTTGGATTAGCCGGTGGACAAGATATAGACATTCTGTTTTCTTCTGTGCTGTGTGATTACACTGACATTGGGGCTGGCTGTTGGTATGGCACAGAGGTGACATCTGATCTAGTTAAAGGCTGATGGTACAAAGTCAGTGTTCTGAAAATATGTGGCAAAGCTGAGCCAGTAAATTTTAGAACAGAGACCAATGGTAGTGCCCGTAAAGTAGGATTTACTGTATAATCAAGCTAACACCATAAGCAAAATTAAAAGCTAATAAAACTAATATTATACTGCAGGAACTACTGGATTTTAAGGTACTCAGCAGTTTTCCCACTGACTACAACTGCATCCATAAGTCTCCAGGCAGCAGTGGTAGAGAGGTGTGAACTTAAACTGTTTATTGAGGTGCAGGAAGGACATGGCAGCCTGGAACAATCACATTTTTATGCTTGTTCCCCTGTAGAATGACAGGGGAACATGAAAATGGTTGCTCTGACTCCTTCTGGGGAGACCATAGAACAAATGAATACCTATTCACAGATTTAAACTACAGATAAAAGATTTGCTTAGTCTGGTGCATTCCTGACAGAGAGAAGTGAAACCAAAGCCTTGAAGTTAACATCCTTCATAGTGTTATATCTGTCTATTCTTTCACAGGTTTTTGACTGTCACTTCCTTCCTAATGAAGTCAAATACACCCACAATGGCTGTCCAATTTTAGATGAAGACACAATCATGCTTAGGCTGTACAGGTAAGAAGCATTGGGACATCACACTTCATTGTTACCAGGAGCATAGTTGCCCTCAGGCAGAGAAAGTAATACATTTAATCACAGTAAAAGCATGTACTGCTGTACATAACTAGTTAGATCCAGTAGCAGCGTCATTAGTCGACAAGTAACTGAGTGACTGTCTGCTTGCAGAAACATTTATCATGATGTATTTAAGACATGCTGAAATAATGTTTGTTAGCATTAATAAATACTATGTGTTGCTTGTTTACTACAGAAAACCAGTGACTTCTTTATATTATTGAAAGTGACAGCTGTTCTTTCAGAGCACTGTATGTTATATGCTGTGCAGCTGATAGAAACACAGACTCTTAAACAGCTAGTAAACTCTTTGCACAGACATTATTTTTACAAGTATGAGGAAGTGTCTGGCACCTCAAGGTCTCTGGCAATCTGAGAGAAGGGATGAGAGAAAATGGTTTGAGTAATTAAATTTAGAAGCTGAGGTCAAACTCATAGAGTGACAGAAGATGGGATTAAGAATAATTATTTTCCTTCTACTACTTGCAGGTTTACAGAAACTGAAACGTTTGTAGAGACATTCACCCTTCATGTGCAGTTACTTGAGCCAGACTGTAACATCATCAAAATGCGCTCCCGTGCCCTGGAGGTCCCTGAGTACTATGGTCTGTCTAGGGTGATTGACAAGAATGTCCTCACTTTCGACTATGACAGGAAGATAAATCTGGATTGCACTATTTCCATAGACTCTTTAGAAACACATCTGCCTGCTCATGGCCAACTCATCACTGGGGAAGTGCAGAAAGAGCAGCTTCGTGGAGATCAGCCACAGAGCTTCTTCCCTGACCCTAGTACGGTGTGCTTTAATTGTTTGTATTGGTAGGTTCAAAGAGACCCAGCAGATTAAGTCTGCAATGGTGAGTTACTTCAGACATGCTGGGTAAGTGTGGGTCATGTGGAGTTTAATGAACACCTTAAGCTATCATAGAAACTAAAAGAGGCATGAAGCTTGTGTGAAGCACAGCACAGTTCACAGATTTAGATCAGTAAGGCTGATTGGAGTCTGGTTTTGTCTTAGACCTGCAGACTAATGTCATGGCTTTTAGAGTGCCAAGATGAATTAGAAACAGTCCAGAGAGTTGTCAGGAGACTGCACCCATGCAAGAGACCAAGGACGGTTAGAGTTGGCAGAAGTCAGTTGAAAACAAAATCCTGTAGAAAAAGTTAAATCAGGAAAGGGATTCTAGTTCTCATCACATTGGCTTTTTATCAGAGTTAGATTGCTATACTGATAAGCTTCCCACATTGATTTCTGTTCTGGTAACTTTCATGATTGTTTCTGCTGAGTTACAGAGGACAGCCTGGGCCAGCACTGTGGAAACGAGAGCTGCATGCTGGGACTGGGAGCTGTTCAGAACACAAAAATCAGCTGCGAACAATTTCTGAGGATGGGGATTAGATATCAACACCTTGACCCTCCCTCGCCTGACACTGATTATATTCCTGTGAGGCTGGATCTCACGGATAGGAGAAGCAAAATCCTCCACAAGGTAGACTTTTATGCAAGCTTATAACTTCTGATTGCCTTCCTGGTTAAAAAAAAAACAGTTCTGAAGAGAGATAGCAATCCTGAAAGTTTGTTCAGTTCTAACAGTGTCGCCAGCTGGGCAAATGAAATACACCATCTCTGTGTCTCTATGCTTAAACCATTATGACTAGAGAGAAACACCTCTAGATGTGCACAGACAGGCAGAAGTAGTTCAGCCTGAAAGCAAAACCAATTCTGGTGTAACTCCACTTCTTTTTTTTTTTTTTTTTTAATAAGAACATGAGCTGCACTGACTTAAACATACACAGTAATTACTAAGTTAAGAGCACATAAAATTAAGGAGTTTGTTTCAGCCCAAAATTAAAGAATAAATAAGACCAGTGAACATGGAAGATGTTTTCAGGTTATTTACTTTAGGCCTTTCTTCATTAAAATGTTTCAATTCTTCTTTTCAAAATTATTATTGCTTTATCATGTACCAAAATTAGCAAACTTACAAAAGTCATAAAAATTACAATTACAAAAGTACCAAATATTAAGATAATGGAAATGGAATTTATTTTGTTTTCTTCACTTTTGTCCTTTTTCCTCTTGTAGACTGAATATGCATGGCTCCCTGTTCAGATTAAAGGTGCTATTCCCAATCAAATACCCAACGCTGTCCTTACTGCAAAGTTCATCCTGGAAGTAGATCAATTTATTTTAACCCCCTTTACAACCACAGTTGTTGATTCTGAAGACAGTGAAACTCCAAAGCCCTTGCTTGTATTCAACATTACCAAGCCACCTGTGCAGGGCTTCATCACTCATCTATCTGACCATACAAAAGTTGTTGGTTCTTTCACGTGGAAAGATCTCAATGACATGCTCATTGCCTATCAGCCTCCAAATAACAGCCACACAGAGAGAAGGAATTATGAGGTAACAGTGTATGCACATTTGTTGTTTTTCATCTCCTTAAGTTCAGTAAGCTGTAGATAAATGCATTCATTTGTATTACATTTTTTTCAGAAAAAAAAAATTGCTATAATGATATGTAATGCAGAAGCAGAGGTAGCAACTTTTACAACTTCTTTCTCATGGGACTTATCAGCTTAACCATCAACACAAATCAGATACTTGTTTCTTACTACTTAAGAATTCCTTTTCATTGAATGATTTTCATTCCCTCTGATTGAGAATATCTAAACAGATTTTTTTTTTGGTTCTTCTTTTAATATTTTTTGTTTACATTATTGTTTTTTAATGAAGGGATGGGGGAATAATGCTACTTGTAGATCTAACCAAGAATCTTTGGAAGAATCAGTAGTTCGTTTTCCACATAGCTTTTGTCTCTAAATGACAGCACTGGTCCTTGTGACCTACTGACACGTGGCATATTTAAAGCCACAAAAGCTAAATGTCAGGACTGCCATTTGATCTTGACCCCTACCTACTGTTTCAGTGGTGGTATGGGGATAACAGAAAGGAACACCTAACAGCTCCTGCTTGGAGGAGTAAAAGCATATCACTAACATAGAGAACATGATGTAAATTAAGAGAACTAGCTGGTGTCTGCAGGGTCTGGAATAAGTAAGCAAATAAACAGTGTCAATCTATGAGACAAGGCTGCAGGAATACATTTACAATTTATGGGAGCAAACAGAGCATCATTTCTACCTTCTTGTTGTCTGTTTCTCCCTCTAGATCTGCCACAGAGTACTAATGACGAATGTCTCCTACTTTGGGCATAGTGTTACTTAATTTTTTTCAGTAACCAGTTCTGCTAGATATTTCGTGTAATTCAGTAGTATGCAAGCACTTTGAGAAATAAGCAGTAGTCTTGAAAAGGATATACAAAAGGAAGAGAAATTACTTAAAGGAATATATAAATACACTGATAGTTGTATAACAACTATCTGATAAGACAGTTAAGCAACAACCCAAATGAAACAAAATGTTTGGTACTGAAGTGAAACTGAAGAGACAGAAAAGAAGATCAAGGTATACTGGGGAAAGTGTGGACTGTAAAGCAGAGGAATAGTTACAGAAACTTTAGCACCTGATGCTGACAAGGCTTGTCTTTTTTTAACCTTGGCAATCACAGAAACCTCCTTTCTTTCCATTTCCTTAGTATAAGGATCAGTCATCCTACCAAATCATCTGTTCCTCAAGTGTCTCTTCTCTGTTCTGCATTTAGCATTGTTTGATCACAGTTTCAACAATTTAACAACTCAAAAATTTCATAATCCAGGAGTTTCATATTTTGAGGGTTTTAATTTTTTTTGTTTTTCTGTGCTGTTCTATATTTTTTCTTTCATAATTATTTTGGTCCTACATATGTTAAAAAAATGGGAAATGTTGCTTCCTTCTCTTACTATAAAAAAGCCCTATGTAAATGGCTAAGTTATTTGTACTCCAAACAATAGTGAAAATGCTTATCTTTCCCATCAATTTCCACACATTGCAAATTTGATTTCCACAGCATTCATTCTGAAGAACAACAAAGGTAGAGATTTAACTTAGTGCAAAGCCTTAAAGGCTCTTTTTAGAAGCCAAATCAAGTTTCATTTGTCAATACACTATCAAAAGACTAGACCTTTCAGGTAAGAATATACTAAAAAGTTTTTTGAGGTACAGCTGTTTTTCAGGCTCTTTTTTTTTTTTTTTTTTTCCTAACATATAGTTTGTCTGTTTTCACAACAGGTGGAATTTGAGGTCCATGACTTCTACTTTGAAAGGAGTTTACCAATTACTGTACATCTTTCTATCAGAACAACAGATACAAATGCTCCCCGGGTATCATGGAATACAGGTGAGATCTCTTTTTTATCAGTTTATTTTGATACAGAATTTGTAACACTTTAACACAGAAAGGTTGGATGTGGATAGACTCAAATGCTGCAGACACTCTGGTGAAATAATACTCTTTGCTTTGCAGGCCTCAGCCTCCTGGAAGGGCAATCTCGACCAATCACGTGGCAACACTTCCAAATTGTAGACAACGATGATATCCAAAATGTTCACTTGGTCATTGTTGACGGCTTACAGCATGGACAAATCACAGTGAGAGGTAAATAATTTCCACTTGAAGGCCTGGAAGCATGTTTTCTAGTGACAACGGGCTACCATAATATGACAGCCAGCAAGATGTTGATAGAATGTGTCATATGTTGCTCCCTGCTACGGGTAGCCAGTGTAAGAGCCAAGTTTACAAAATGAAGGTGTGGAAGGAAATACCTGGATATTTCCTCATAAAGGAAGTCAAATCTTAGCTGAACACTTTTGCAAGTAGTGTATTTATGCTATTCACATTCTTAAACGAGAGATTTGTATATCTGACATTTTACCTACACATCATTTTCATTTGAAAACTAAATTGGTTTTTAGCTTCTTCATGGGAGGTGATGTCAGCCCAAGCGAGCTGATGCAGCCTGTCACGGCATGCAGCAGGCCTGCTGCTGCCCTGTCTCACCAAGGCTAAGTGAAAATGCTGCAAAAACAAGAGCCAGGCGAGGTTCAAGCTGGATATTTGGAGGAATTTCTTTACTGGAAGGGTTGTCAGACGTTGGAACAGGCTGCCCAGGGAAGTGGTGGAGTCACCATCCCTGGAAGTGTTTAAGAGATGGGTGGATACTGCACTTAGGGAAACGGTCTAGTGGTTGACAGGGCTAGGGCAAATGCTGGACTCAATCTTAAAGGTCTCTTCCAGCTGAAATGATTCTATGATTCTATATTGCTTTGTGTTGCCCAAAGGAAACAAGAAAACCTAGGGCATGAGAGAACAGATTCTGTGGGTTTCCCTCTAGAGTGGAGAGCAAGCCAGGCCAGTACTGTTCTCCTGCCCCTGTCTACTGGGCCAAGGAGCTGAGGCTGGTGGCAGGCTTACCAGTCCACTCTCCTCCTGATCAGCTTCCCTGGCTACAGCCACACTAGTTATGGGGATTAGAAAAAGAATATTGAAAAATTCACCATTTTAACTTTTGTGTGTTGGCATCTCCCAGTTGAAACTTCAAAGGAATCAGTTCTGCTGTCCCTGAGCAGACATGACCTAGGTAGAAATGACGTTACTGTATTTGCACTGTATTTGAATTCTTACAGTTTTGCTTAAAGATCCTAAGGAATGGCAGGTGATTTTGATTTATTGGCAAAAACATTTGGTTAGGGTTACTGGCAGGTTTAACATTTATTACAAAAAGGAGTAATTAAATTAGATTTCTGATTTGTTAGCCCTCTGCATTGCCAATAACTAATTTTGCCTTTCTATCTCATGAGTCAGCACAGTGCTGCTCTCTTTGGGAAAGTGGTTAGGCAAGAAAAGTGTCCCTGCTCTTCGCAGGGTGGAAAGATGCTGCTATCAATGCTGCATTTTTTGAGAGTTAAATATATTTACATAAAATGCATAGACTGGAGACTGAAAGCAAGTATTTAAAGGGGAATGTGGTATTTGGAAATCTGTAGAAACAGAAACTATTCAGAATCACATTTCATCTCAGGAAAGTATTGCAAAGAAGTTCAGTGTCCTCACAATCATTCTCCTGTAACACTACAAACAGAAACTCGTGGAGTCAGTACTGTTAGGCTCACCCCAGTGTTACAGGTGGCTCTGCAGCCAGCGAGGGAGTGGGCTGTAGGCTGTAGAGCATGCAGAACTCAGGGCCCATCCTGTGGTGGCAGTCCCATCCTTGCATGCAGCCTTCTCTGGTTTCTCAGCTTCCTGTTGGCCAGCTGTCCTCACTGGATATTTCTTTGCCAGTGAGTACCCCTTATTCTCTTTGACATCTCTGTGGGGGGCACATGCAAAGGAAACTATCACAGCAATTACTGTCAATTGCCTTTTTTGTCTATCAAGCACCAACCAGTGTTCAAATAGGAAAGCTCAGCTTTAGGCCTCCATCTGTACTGTAACTATAATACTGTTGACAAATGGTCTGAGATACTGTCCAAATCGGGGGAGGGATTCCTATTAACTGCAGGAAATAGTGAATAAAGCCATTGTTTTGAATTATCTCTCACTTTGTTTGGTAATGTCAGTGCTAGAGCTGAAAGATTAAAAAACCAGAGAGTTATATATAGTGTTGTTCCCTGCCCTCTGTCACCTTTAACAGTTTTATTTTGGTGGAGAGTTATTTCTCTGTTCTAAAGTTTGCACATATTTCTCTTCAAGTAAGGAGTAAAGGGAGGGAACAGGTATCTCTGCTGATGCTACACAGCATGGAGGATAAAAAATATTTTCCTTGGAGGCTCTGGGGAGATCATCTCTTCCAGTACCACCTTTAACCTGACTGAATATTTGTGTGGGCATGCATAACAAATCCAGTGAAGCAGAGGCATAAGTTCTAATTATAGACAGTAACGTCAAAATGCAAACATTATTTTTTGTTTGCAATGAAATGCTGAGTTGTAATAAAAAAGTGTGTTTCTCTTTGATGCTTAAAATATGTTTTGTAATATATTCTGATAAGAAGGTAGAGGTCGGAATTAAAGCAGAAACTATTGCAGTTAAAAGCCCTTCATATCTCCAGTTATCTTTAGCTCAATGGACATATGGAAGATTTTCTCTGCTAGCACAGGTTCAAATTTTGCACTTATTAGCTATTCCAGCTTCTACAAATTTGTTTCCAGTAGGTGACATTACGTTTCATTTTTTCTAGTCAGAAACACATCTTCCTTCTGTCTCTTAATTCAAATTGGTGGAAGAATTCATTGGGTTGAACTGTGTGGTTTTGATGTGTTTCCTTCCACTGTTTTGACAGGACGGAAAGGATTCATGTTCACAGTCTCTGACATTCAGGCTGGAGTTGTTCACTACCATCATGATGACAGTGATTCTTCTAAGGACTCTGTGGTATTTAGAATTTCCGATGGCTCCAACAGTATTCGCCATAAGCTTCCAATCAATATTCTCCCTAAGGATGACAGCCCACCATTTCTTATCAGCAATGTTGTCATTGAAGTTCATGAGGGTCAGACAGTCCTGATTCAGGGCTCCATGCTTCATGCATCTGACATGGATTCCAGTGATGATTACATACTATTCAATATTACCAAGCCACCACAGGCTGGAGAAATCATGAAGAAACCAGGACCAAACTTGATAGGTAATGAAACATATCCATGAGAGCATATTTTACTTTGATCCTCCCTTTTTTAGCTACATTAAACATTAAAATTAGTCAAGGCATTTTGGCTCAGGACAAATTTGGACTTCTTTTATTATGGTGTAAATTCCCATAATTAATTAATGTTGATCTCTGCACCAGGATTTCTATACCTGAAAACATAGTTTATCCCATTCTATTCTTCCATTCTAAGTCTATTTCCCTAGTGTAAATTTCTCCTCCAGAAAAGCTGGGCCAGTCAAGAGTTATTGTGTCAGCAGTGAGCCCTGACAAGTTCAAAGCTATTTGACAACACTAATGATGCTAAAAATTCTTCCTCTTTTTTTTCCCTCTTTTTTCCCCCCTCTAAACAGGTCTTTTAGGCTTATGTGCTTTGTTCATTTTTTGGGTGATCTCTGAGTGATATAGAATAAGCTGATGATCTTCATGAAATGTTGAAGGAAATGAGATAACATTTCAAAGTGCTTGTCCTAATTAGAGTTAGAAAGATGACATTGTGCTTTATCAGTTACTTGCACAGCTAATGAACAATTTTAATGAATTATTAAAATAATGCACTGTTCAACAGAAAATCTGTTCTTCAACAGGGTATTCTGTCAGCAGTTTTCTTCAGAGGGATCTATTTAACGGAATAATTTATTATCATCATTTGGGGGGAGAAATATTTGAAGATTCCCTTGAGTTTGTGCTGTGTGATAGCCATGACCCTCCCAATCTCTCAGAGCCACAGGTATGAAACTGAAACATGTTTGGCAGAGTCCTGCATTTTTCCTTTAAATGGCTGATGCTCTTACAACTGAGGTCAGCTGAGAAGAGAGTATTTATTTCATCCATGAGTCCAGGAAACTGAATTTACCTTTGCTTCTTGTTTAAAGCCAAACCACTGATTCGCAGGTTTTGCATTTAAATCTTGTATATCTCCGTTACTCTTGTGTTCATGATATAACATGGCAGCCCCATCCTATATCTCATATATCAGAGATTTACTTACTTTTGTGTATGTATGAGAGAAATGGCTGCTGATTTTGCTGTTTTTATTATTTCAGGTGATGATGGTACACATTATCCCTGTGGATGATCAGCTACCCAGAGAAGCCCCAGGAGCAACACGTCACCTGGTTGTTAAGGAGACTGAGATTGCTCACCTGACTAAGAAACACCTCCACTTCATAGATGTGGAAGAGCAAGATAGGGAACTCACATACACCATAACTACTTCCCCATTTTTCTCTTGCACACGCAGGTAGGTGTGACCTGCTGTCCTTGCCAGTGAACAGGGTAACGATCCATGTAAGAGAAGCAGCCTCCGTGACAGTAGAATGCTCATGTCTCAGGTTCTCCATGTTTGCTCAAAGGGCAGGTGATAATAGCTGGATGCAGCTCTCCTGTTGATGATTAAGGGTTAGGTACAGATGAAAGCAATAATAATACGAGGTGTAATTAAAAAATTTTTAAAAAGCACAGCTTAGCATCACACAAGGAGCAGGAGAGCACTTGAAATCTTGTGTTTCTTTTTGTTGCACTTGTGTTTTATACTATCTTGTGGGATGCTCTACAACCTTGAGCACATCATGGTACCTCTCTGAACTGATAGAGTGGGGCTGATCTGAATGTGTCACAGATTGAGAAGATGAGGTGCTACAGTTTTTTCTAAGATATGTATTACTACCATGGCATAGTGAAGGATTCCTGGTCCTGGAGCAGGAACCTGTGGAGCAGAATGCAAACAGAACAGGTTATGAGGGAAATACAGTTATGGGATGAATGGATCAAGCAGCAGTTCACATTTCACTGATTTTTCACCATTTAGTAATTGCACGACAACATCAGCAACAATTTGCTGAATAGAAAAGTTTAAAATCCAGCCATTGTATGGTTTAAGGTGAAGATCAGCACTTTAACTTTTGGCCTCAAGCAACAGAGGATCAATATGCAGCTGGGAGAGAAGGACATTTAGGGTATTTCCCTAGTCAGTCAGATAGTCATGTTTATTCAGTTTGTCATTTACTGCTGTTGGAAAGCTGGCTTGATGGAAGCAGATTAATTTCAGAAGTTTGTAAGATGTAGGAAAACTAGAAAGAATTAATTTTTCCATGTAAAGATAAACACAGGTGTGTAAGTAATAAGAATGTAATGGACTACACTTGCAGGTATTGTTAATGATATAGGGTGTGCAGAGAGACACATAGCAAACCTGGGTATTGTTTATGAAGTATGCAATGATTTTTCATGACTGTCCTGAAAACTATTTCTTGTGCTCAGTCTTTTGTGGTAATGTTTAAATGAATTACAAGGACAGAAGAAAGAAAAATACTTTCCAATGCAGAGGGGAGTGGGAAGTTAATTTTAAATGCTAGATTGAGTTGTGTGACTGTTGTTTCTTCTGATGCCACTTCTTCAGCATCACTAACCAGGATATGGCACATGTATTTTTGTACAGCCATTCAGATGCTGGGAAGCTGTTTATGGTGGACACTGTTCCCAAGCTGGTCAAGGATCCTGCTGCTCTTGCACTGCGGTCATTCACTCAGGTTTGTTATGTCACCTCATACCATAACTAGTTCTAAACAAATTCTAGAAGTTACAAGCATACAGTTTCTTTTTGACAGGAAAACATTAGGTGGAAATTGAGGAGCAGTGCTACTGGGAGCTCTACTTAAGAAGCTCAAAACTTTGCTAATTAAATTTCAGCTTTTAAAACATGTTTCCATCACACTTCAGTTCTGCAATATGTAAACACAGCTCTCCTGAAAACAGCAGGGGCTGCAGTTGCTTAGAGTAGGCTTAATTTGCCTCCAGAGTGATGTTAGGAGAAAGGAAAAAATACACAAAATGTGGAAATAAAGCTTTGGCAGTTTCCTGCTTCTTTTCGGTACCTCCAACAATAGATATGGTACAGGCCTTTTTCAGAATTCTGTTGTTCAGTTTTAGTGATTCTGTAGTTTGTCAGATGTTGTACAAATATTAGTAAAGTGCCCTGTTTTATAACCTGCCCTATGGTTAAGGTTGCATAATGGTGATCATTGCAGTACCACAAAAGGAGCTCTGAGCCTACAAATTCTTATTCACATGCCTAATATGTGTGACTGGATGCAAGATTTTGGTGACTATTTTAGCTTCTTTCACTGGCCTACCCACACTTAGGGAGGCAAGGCATGCAGTTTATTCTTACTTGTGAGAGCAAATTCAGCTTCTTGTGGGAGATGTCATAAGAAAAGCTATGCTTTGATGAATTCTATGTGGTAAAGTCATAGTCAGAAAAGTCCCTGTGACCATCATCCTTAAAGGTCTCAATCAAGAAGATAAGGACACTGTCTCTTTTATCACTTACAAACTGTGTCTTTATTTTTGGTTGGACTATTTGAACCTGTGCTCACCTGATTTGCAGCTAAAGATGCATTTAATCAAGGTATTGCTGGTAGCTAGAGTATATGAGATGTTTCTGGAGTTAATTTTGATGGTTAAGATGACATCTAATCAGATGATAAGAAAAGTCCCTTATGTAATGAATTATAACTGCTTCCATTATCTCTTCTTACATTCACCTCTCTTTCCTTTTGGCAGCATGCTGTAAACTACATGAAAGTTGCGTACATGCCACCACTGCAGGACATTGGGCCCGAACCTCAACAAGTCCAGTTTATCTTTTCCATCAGCAATCAGCATGGTGGCACTTTGTATGGGATCTGCTTCAATATTACTATTCTTCCTGTGGACAATCAAGCTCCAGAGGTAGGCTGGAGAGGAAGGTGAGAGGGAAGGACTTGGAAATGGCGTTGAGTTGAAATAGAAATGTAGAGAAATGTCTTAATCTAACTGAAATAAAAACCAAATCTTCCTTGGGATCAGAGTTTCAGTGTTTAGCAGGTAGCCAGCATTGGAACTGAAGTGGAAGGTGAAATCTGGTGAGTATGCAAGGTGACTTTTTGTGTTAAATAAGGTGAGAACTACCGTCAGTGTCTGGGTGTGCAAAAATATGTATGTCATATCCCAGTTAGCAAAACTACATCTCTTCTCTTTGTGTTCCCTGTTGTCTAGGAAGGCCAGGAGCCTCTGTTAGTGGGACCAGGACTGGACTGCATGTATTAGGACCTACTATTAGTAATTTCCTTAGGTTTTCCTAACACAGCAGAACAGAGTACAGCCTCTGGCATTTTGTTTTTTAAGGTGTGATATGTCCTCATAGCAGAGCAAATTGAACTTGCCTTGTTTGGTGTCTGTTTGGAGGTGAAATAGAAAAGAGAATTCAGCATTTCTCCTCCATGCAGGTTTTTACAAGCCATTTGAGTGTGGAAGAGGGTGGCCTGAGCCCTGTCACAGAGGGACACATTCATATCTCTGACATGGACACGAAACAGGAGCATCTCCTCCTTCTCCTGCAGAGACAGCCTCAGCATGGGGCAGTGGAGCTGGATGGCATTCCCATGAATGAAGGTGACAGGCTTTCCTGTGGGGATCTGCATACCTTGGCAGTCAGGTCAGAGGAGTGATTTTCTTGTCATCTTATGGTGGCTGAGTGTTTTGGTTGGAGGAGTAAAACTCCTGCAGTGAAGTGGTGTGAGATATAGAGGCTACTGCTTGCCATGCTCACCGTATCATGGCTCTGGCAGAGCTCCTCCAGGCCAAGACTGCTGGCGGAGCCTTGGGATTGGAACAGGCACTGTGGAAACAGACCTGTCGTGTGGCCAAGAAACAGGAGCTAGTGACTATGTCTGATGTAAAGAGGTTTCTCTATAGGTTTCTCTATAGAGGTTTCTGCAAGGAAAATTCTGTGTTCAGCCATGCAGTTCCTGGGAGGAAGGCAATAGTTGCCAGCTTTTTTCATCTAAGAAGTTGTGCATTTATTAAACTCAACCAGTTTACAACAAAACCTATATTAACTTTGATTAACCTAGAGATGAAAATGTTGCTGCTGTATTTGTGGCAAGAACAAGATTCAACTCTGTATGCATGCAGAATTAGAACTCCCTGACTGTTTCCATTTGTTAGTCAAAGAGAACATCTACCACAGGGAAGACAACAAAGCCTCAGTGAAACGTTTTTCCCAGCTGATGCCTGGTTTATATTGGTAGTTTTCTTCTTGTAGGAGACCCTACAAGCACTCTGAAGACTGATCCAGAATCATGAGCCTTAGATGGACACCCTTGCACAGGGATTCTTTCCAGATATTGGGATGAATCCACATTGTCTGGCATGGTTAGAAAGCACAGCTGCTTTGTCTGTGTGAAATCTGTGTAGTTCTTTTTTCATTTTTCCACACAGATACCGGCATGATGGCTCTGAGACTCTCACTGATGATGTCCTCTTTGCAGCCACAGATGGCATCCACTTTGTAGAGTTCATCCTACAGGTTAAGGTTTGTGTGTTGCATATTTCTGAGAGCATGTGCCTATGCAGAATAGTGTAAAGCTTGACTCATTAAAGTCTTCTCACTCCCTTGTAAACTGGAAGATACAGGACTTGTTTGGCTTCCATTTCAATCCTAGCTTTCAGGATTATGTGGCATTTTTGAGAAGAAGTTCAGTTTGTATCAGCTGAAATGCATTTGTGTTTGCCCTAGCTTGGGTTCTTCTGTCTGGAGTTGTTATTTCTGTATGGGGCATAATTTTCCTTTCTCAAGCTACAGTCTAGTCTGGGTTACATTTGTCTTTGAATTTTAAGAGTGACCCTAATTTGGTTGGTTTAATTTCAAGTGAGCTCAATGTACTTTGACACTAACACCACACAGCTGATTTGAGCTGGAAAACAATGGATTAAAACAAAAGGATTTCATTGAAATGAGAAATAAAAGATCTTAAATTATTTTTTCTAATAGGTGTTGCCCATGAATGATGAGCTACCAGTTATGCGAACAGGCCTTGTTCCTGTGCTCCACTGCCTGGAGGGTGAAGAAGTGGTCCTCTCCTCAGAGTACCTTTATGCTACAGATGCAGACAGTGATGACATGAAACTGATGTTTATGCTGGCTCGCCAGCCCTACCATGGGGTATTGAGGAAAGCTGGCATTGCTGTGGATTGCTTCTCCCAAGCTGACGTTATCTCTGGTTTAGTCACATATAGGCACAACAGTAAGTGAATAAAGGATAGAATAAGATAAGAAAGTGATCAGAAAGTTTTTTTGGGGAAAAAAATCTTAACCATCAACCATATAATTTTTGCAGAAGCTCAGCAGTAACTGTTGAGAAACCACAAATGTTGTGACTGGGGAAAAAAGTAGGCTGGTTTTGAAAGACAGCTGACTGTATACAACTACCAAATGTTTTAATGTGTTCTCCAAATCACTGTTTCAGCTGAAAACTATATTAGAACAAATACATGAAAGCATCATAATCTTGGAGACTCTCTTTCACTCTTGCCGATGAAGTATCTTATGCTTTTTTTGGCAAAATTGTTATTAAATTAGGTACAAAATTGTTTTTGTTTGTTTCATCACATTAAAAAAACAGCTTTGACCTTTTTCTGTATTCATGTTTAGATCGAACACTGTACATGAGGACACTAAGTGTTAATAGAAAACTGCTAAGAACCTGAGGTGCTTCTTGATTACCTCTCCAACCTACATCACAGAATCACAGAATCTTAAGGGTTGGAAAGGACCTCAAGAAATCATCTAGTCCAACCCCCAATGGATATCCACTTTTTAATTGTTTCTATTGATTCTGTGCCACAGGATAAATGACTTTCAGATTTTCTTTAAGAGAACCACAGTGCTAAAAAGATGTTATTTTGTGTTTTTTTTTTTTTAAATTTACAATCCAAAAATAGTCTTTTAAAATTACTCACAGAAATGAAGGGCCAGTTAACCTCCTCTCGTTCTTAATCTTGTCCTTTCATTAGTATTAAAATGTTCTCTTTTCTACATCTTTGATGACAGCTTTAGTGTCTTTTTTTCAAAGGCTCTGGTTTCCTGTGTAATTAGTCTGTAATTTTGTGCTAGCACGGAGAATATGTGATATTTTCAGGCTTGGCACTGTCTAAAATGAACAGCTGGTATTTGAGAAGAGAAGCAAGTACTTAATTATGGCCACCCATAACAAACTTTTCCTCAACATCCTAAAGATATCAGAAATATTATTTCAATGGCAGTGTTTTGGAGCGTCAATGAAGAGCGCAAGCTGACTGGAAAGGGTGCAGTCAGTGTCTGTGTTTTTCATTCCCAAATTTTTACATGTTAAATGTTCTGCCAGCTGATATTGCAAGAGAGGTTGGGAATCACTGCCTTGTCCTTTGCAGGCAGTTTATCAGTAATATCTCGCAGTAATGCAAGACACAGTCTGCTTGAAGTGCTGAGAACTGTAATATACTCAGCCACAGATACTTCTTGAATAGGGTGGTGGTTCCCAGTCCTGTGTGGTATCAGCCAACTTTTTGAAAGGGATTACGTGTAGTTTTAATACATGGTATGGTAACAAAGCACAGCTCTTGTTATAGTCCATTTTGTAGGGATAAGAGACATAAGGGAATATATAAATTTCTGGTACACGAAAAAGTTTTCTTCTGGAGGAGCATGGATATTAGCACTTGTCATAGAAAGTATATCTGTATATAAAATACAAAGCTTTTCCTACATTTTTGAAAATAAATGCAGAAAAAAACTCTCTCTCCACAAATGTGCATTTTGCACATGCTGTATTGCAAAAAAGAACAGAATCATGGGGGCTATTAACAATTTTATGACAATTATAATATAACATTGCAATAACCATTAGTAATGCTTAGTTCTATCATTTTCTACACCAGTTAGAATATAAGTAAATTGGTTGAAATTAATTAAAATGACAAACCAAATCCCTGACCAAACAGCACCCCCACCAGACAGAGTTAAGAATTCCAGTAATTTTTCCATTTTTATTTGACTTCAAATACTACAAACTGCCATTGCAGGATACAAAATTATTCTTCACAAAGTTTTAGTAATGTATTTCTTCTGAGCAGCAACATTTTTTTCCAGGTGGGGAGATCGGCCTGACTCCTTCCACTGAGATCCTAACCTTCATTGTTTGTGACGGTGAGGTGGGCCGAGATGTGAAAGACTGCTGCTATGATGGACCTCTTCCTCCTCCAGTTCCGCTTCGAGATCCATTTCCAGTATATGACCTTAACGTTACTGTACTTCCAGTGGATAACCAGCCTCCATCAATTGCAACTGGTGAAAGCTTACTCTCATTTTGGAATTATAATGTGGGCTATGCAGTACCACAATGGCTAAAGACTAAAGAGTTTTGTTTGGTTGGTTTTTTTTAACATCAGAAAGAGTCAGTAGAGATCAGTGCACAGAAGTTTTAGATCAGAATATTCATCAATATATTTATTTCTTTTTGCTAGCACAGTGTAACTGCCAACTTCAGGTGCAAGCATGAGTAACTGCTTGTGCCTCTTAGACTGTATATTTAAATCATGTGGTTAAGATCGCTCAGATGTATTTTCCCTCCACTTGTACATGTCTATTGCCCCACATGTAAACTATGTCTTAGTAAAAGTCATCAATATCTTGCCCCTGAACTGAACTTGGGTCCAGATAATTGTCAGGTTTAGACAACGTATAAACATAAACATTTCTCTACCTTTACATACAAAGAATACAAGAGAAATTTAGACTATGGCCCTTATATGAAGCCAGAGGTTTTTTTATTACCTATATTTAATTCCGTTAGTGAATAAAAACAAATCTAGACTATGTATAATGGATCAAATTAATAGACGTGCAGCCATATTTTCATTACTATTCAAAAAAACTCAATGAAAATGGAAATAGTGGTAGTAATATGCATTTACTCCAATAGAGCCCACTATGGGAAATTTCCATTGACTTACTTGGTTTTGGATGAAGTCTGCAACATACATATTAAAGGCACGGTTTCTGTATGCTTGTCTTTCAGTGTCATTTGTTTGTAAGCATCATGTAGATGTTATGCATTTCAGAGAATATTTAAGCATATGTATGAGTAGTTTTGTAATTTGCAGGCTCTCACCCAAGTAATGTTCTGGAAATGAAGCATTGTCCCAGCAGGGAAATTAAGTGGTGATGCATGAAAAATTGTTCATTATGAGCAATTCGTAACAGCTCTCATGTAATTAATGCTATGACAAGCAGAGGTAACAACTGATTTTGAGCAGCACATAAATCTAATAACTTACCAGTAAAACAATTTCATGATCCCCTTCTTCTCTGTTTACATGATCGTGAAAGTAGTATCGATGGTGAAAGCAAAGTAAAATACCTAAAGTAAAATGCCTCAGTAACTCTGTATATCTTTGTTATTTTTTTCCCCATTAATATTTCCACTCTTGTTAACAAAAACAACAGTAAGATGAGCTAAATGAGCAATAATGCTTATCATATTGTTTATATGCAGGTGCAAGGTTTGTGGTTGAGGAGGGCTCCTCAGCAGCCTTTACCACCAACCATTTGTTTGCCACTGACCCTGACACCACTGCAGATGATTTAGAGTTTGTCTTGGTTTCTCCTCCCCAGTTTGGCTACATTGAAAATATACTACCTTCTCCTGGGTTTGAGAAGAGCAACATTGGTGTAAGTATAGGTAAGTCTTAATAACATACAGTAATCAAGCACATGAAATGCAGAGGGCTTGTAGGGGGAGCGCTGTGTCATGGGCTCTGATGAAGTAGCTGCAGGTGTATGCATTAATATGGGCTCATTGAGGAAGGCAGGTGCTGGCAAATGAAGAGCAGTGGGACTGTGTGGGAGGAGTTCAAAGGGAGACTGCAGCTCTGCAAATGTGAAGAACTGGCACTTGAAATAAACAAGCCAACCCTTGTTTTATGCATTCCAGCTGCAATCTATTAGAGGTGGCATATGAGACATTAATCTGCTCTCTCTGCCTCCCCCTTCACTCCCTCATCCATGGCTCCTGCACTTCACCTATACACTGTCAGTTAAATGTTATAGCTGTGAATTTCAAAAGCCTGCCTCCTGTATTAGCTTCTAAGGCAAAGTTACAAGAGTGACAGAGATGGTGGTTGACTTGAGTCTCTTCCCTTGTCTGCCTTCAAACAGTGTAAAGCAGAACAAATTGTTACACTCTGTAATTCTACCACCTTTTACCAGTGTCTCTAGCTGGACATGCAGAATTGCTGAGCCTTTTGGTGCCTATTTTCCCGGTCTGTCAGTTAAATAAAAATTAATGCAATTACTTACAGCTCTGCTCTGTTCCTATCTATTATTTGGGTCACTTTATTTGAGATCAGTTCTGAAGACTGAACTGAGAAATACAAAGCTGCCCAGTCTCTTAAGAAGAAGCATGCTTTTTTTTTTTTCCAAGGCATGTGCCCCGCATGAACATGCAGTGTAACTCAGCTTAAAAAATGACCAACAATCTAGAAAGACTAGGTAATTTTTCTTTGAAGATAGACATAGTTTCAGATTTTTTAATGATATGTAAGACTAGAAGGCAGGGGGAGGTTATGCTGACTCATTCTCTAAAATTTCTAGCTTCATTTCAGCTGAAGCACCTGAAAGCCCTGAACATAAACTATGTACAAGCCAGACACTTGCGAGTGGAGCCAACAGCAGACCACTTTGTACTTTATGTCACTGATGGGCTGCATCGTTCTGCAGAGACTCCATTTTTCGTGCTGATCAACCCAACAAATGATGAAGTTCCAGAATTCATAACAAGGAATATGACTGTAAGGAATCAAAATGCTTGTCATAGAGTTATTTTATAGCGGAAAACACTTTGATATAAATGAGAACATTTTTCTGATACCTGTTCCTCTGCATCTCTCCCCTACTTTGTGTAGTTCAGAAACAGACCAGTTAAATCCCATGTACACCTGTAAGGCAGAGCTTCAGTAGCACTGGAGCAGTATGCAGCTCTGTTTGGTAATTTGCAGATGAGTTTTTGCAAAGACTCAAATCTTTCAACAAGTAAGTCATATAGAAAGAAAAAGAATATTTATGCTTCTTTGGGTTTCTTGGAAGCTTTTGTAATGTTTTTTCAGAGGTTGTTTTTTTTAGTGTTCCTGGCATAGCCTCTCAGAAGATTGCTTTTAATATAAATAAAAATTCTATGACTGCCACGCTAGGGCAATGTAAACTTATCTTACTGTAAAGTAAAAAGTATGTGTATGTGTATAAATGAATATACATCCATATTTTTATGTATATTTATGTATTTAAAAGCTTTTTCCGCTGTGCATTCCTTAGCACTTAATACGTAACTAACTTACCTATCAGCTTTTCTATTAGGGGAAATATGAACTCCTCATCTCACCATCTTTTTTTATCACTGTAACTATTTACTGCTGGTTGAAATCAGCAGCTAGTTCAAAAGCTACTGTAAAAAAAGTGGAGGAAACAAAGAGATATACTTACATGCAAAAATACTCAGAAAGCCATAATAAAATCCTATAATTTCTTGTCCTGTAAAAGAATTGAACATTTTTTTTCTTCCATGTTCAGGTTCAAGAGGGGGAGATGAAAGAGTTGGATCTCTCTGTTATCAATGCAGTTGACCTGGATGTGCCTCAAGACCATTTGGTATTTGAAGTTGTGCAGAGGCCCTGGTATGGGTTTCTTATTAATGGAGTTCATGGCAATGATATTCTGCACTATAAACAGCTAATTAACCACGACCACCACAGCCATGGGTTGCTTGTTCATATCTTTTCCATGGAGCTATTGAAGAATGGTAGGTGCAGCATTCTTTGACATTGACCTCTCATTCCTTTAATGAGGCAAGGTGGCTTGGTAAGAAAACTTCACCATTTATTTATTTGCTTGCCTTATGTGTATTTCTAAGACAGTGTTTAGGAATAGAAGCTAACCTATTTAAGGCTAATGTCGTCTCTTGCTTTCAGGACTGTCAGTAAAATTACCCTGAGAGGTCTACATGTCAAGAAGGATAGTACTATGATTATCTGCCCTGAAAAAATATTCCAACATATCAGCAAACAGATTTCAAAATGTATGACAGCACCTAAACCAGAGGCAGACAGATTGATTAAAAAATACATTAACTGATCATGGGGCTAAATATTGCTTTAAATAATCACAGAATCATATAATCATACAAGGTTTGTGTTGGAAGGGACCTTTAAAGATCACCTAGTCCAACTCCCCTGTACCATGAGCAGAGACACCTTCCACTAGACCAGGTTGCTCAAAGCCCCATCCAACATGGCCTTGAACACTTTCAAGGATGAGATATAAGCTGTTCCAACGTCTCACTACACTTATTGTAAAACATTTTTCCCCTGTGTCCAGGCTAAGCCTACTCTCTTACAGTTTTAAAACCTTGCTGCTTGTGCTGTCACTATAAGCATTGGTAAAATGACTCTATATTTTCTATAAGCCTCTTCTGTATATTGAAAGGCCTCAATACCTTCATCATACCCTCATATACCTAATGATAAAGATATGAACTAAGACTCTGTAACTTAGCATGATCAGTTAACCTGTTTTGAAGCAGCAAGTCTTTTTCAAGTACATATGTTCAAAAAGCATATTTAACATTGCTGAGAGTATGGTGGATTCTTCCAGACTGGCCATTTAGTGACATACAAGATCTATCGATATAAAGGGGGACATTAATTCAATCTTGCCACTCAGGTTGAAGTTTAACCCTCAAAACTAGATGAAAGATTTTTCTTCTCTCTGTCTAATAATATGAGCCTTCAGAATTATCAGGTCCCCACTCCAAATTCTTCAGCCTCCTCAAGTCTTGTTTTGACTCTCTTCCAATTGCTTGGCTTTTCTCTTTCGCTGCTCACAATGGTGACCGAGCCACCTTCAACCAATATCTTCTGATTGTCTATGGTCATAACCAAAATGCCAGCTGTCCTCCTCAAGGTTTGTTTAAAGATCCCTGTGGATTCTTTAAGGCACAGAAAACTGTTGCCTGATAGCCCCAGCATTTCTGTTGTCCATGTTAAAATTAATTGCAATGAGTATATAAAAAGAAATGTGCCTTTTCCAGACCAACAGAGACTCCTTTTGTGCATGGAGTCACTCCTTATCCAGGTCAGGCTGGTGTCTTTGAGTCACTAGTATATTGTTGGATTAATGAACAGCAGTGGCTCACCAAGCTCATTTTCTGGTAGATGAAACAAGCTTGCTGTGACCGGTGCATACGTGTGGGGGAGGTGGAAAGAGGATAATGGAAGCAGAAGAAAATTATGCTAGATATTTTGCAGGCGTCAGATTCATTTGTTCTTTCAGTTTATACCCATTCTTTCTTTCCTTTTTCTTCTCCTGCATAGGAATGAAACTGATGTACATGCATGACAATTCAGAAAACTTCACTGACAGCTTTAAAATCCAACTATCAGATGGGAAACATAAAGTCCTCAGAACCATTTCAGTAAAGGTCATTCCAGTTAATGACGAGATACCAGCACTGAGCAAGTAAGCCACATGTTCCTGTCTTTGAGTGAGGGATGAGTTCAGACAAAATGATCCCAAAGTGATCAAAACAGCAAATCAGTAATTGATGGGGAGAGAATGCCATACCTAGTCACAGACTAATGCCAATACAGATGTTTTCACGTGGCTGAAAACACGTGAACCTGTTTAATAAAACCATTTTTAGTAACAGAAGAGGATGCTTTAATGTTGCTCAGTGTTAAAAGAATAGATAAAAAAGGGGGAGAGGAGTGGAATGTGCTTGTTTTGTCTTTCACAACTTCATGGTGTTTGCTTAAGAACACTGATCTTTGCACACACCTGTTGGCTAGTGACCACCATGGTATTGAGTGCAGTTACTTTGCTTTCCCCTTCCCTAGTGCAACTGCCTGCCTAAAACAACTCCCGGAAAGCAGCTCTGGATTTTTGCATGAGAGAATCCACAAGTTGGTGCTTTCTTGCTTCACAGGGAAAGGCATTGAGCTTAATGAGTCTCTTCTACTATAAAACTCTATTGCTTAGCCATAATTCAGCTTTTGAAAAGGTACATGCTAACTTCCCTTGCAGTTCAAAACTAGGAGTCATAAATGAATTTGACATGGTCAGAAATTGCCTGGCAGACCATTTGCAGATAGGCAGCTGTCTGCCTCCTGGACATTTTAAGAAGGAGCTTGTCCCTTGGGATCTCCATGTTTTAGCTGATGACCTGCCACAGAGCATCAGGGCCTCTGCCTTCCTGGCTGCTTTCCAGCCCCAGGCAGGCAGATGGTGAGTTGTGGGCCTGAAGGCTTTTGGGGTATAGCTCTGAAACTCTAAGTCTACATTTTAGAAATGACTTACAGCCTGTCAAGCAAGCTGCCACTAAAGTGGAATTTCTGATCCCTCGGGATATTTGGCCTACCTTCTGATCAGACCTACACTTCCCAATGCAGAGAATTTGGAATGGTTTGTTTATCATGTTACCATTTCTTGCACTAACAAATGCCAGTTTTATAGTTGAAAGAGTATCAAGGATCACAGAATGCTATCAAGAAAGTCCATTTGTAATTAGAACAAAGGGTATAGTTGATATATTCATACAACATACTGATAATTACTGCCCATTTGTTCTTCACATGGTAAAGCCTGATATGTCATTTTCCACCCTTTCTCTCTGAAGGAAGGTGATGGAATGCATGAAGTCCAGAAACTGTTGGTGCCTTGTCTGGTGATGTTAGGCCTCACTATTTGCCATTCCTGTGGTGAACAGTAGTGCATAGTGAGCCATCTCCATGTAAAGTAGCTATTTCATTACAAGAAATTACTGCTTTGTACCTGTTACTCTTCCATTGAGATGCAGTATGCAACCAGCAGTTAAGCAGTAGTGCTTTAATGAAACATGTTCAGTATGACATTGAAGTGCTTTAGCTGCCACACTCAATCATCACATCCTTGCTGTTGCATAGGAGCTCTCTTGTCCCACTGCAATGTTTTACAGGTGAACATTTGACAATATCTGTAAGCTTTTTATTGCCTTTTGATCTGGGGGCATCTTTCCAACCTGGGGAATTTCAGTTCTCATCCCCATTAGCTATGGTCAACTGACTGAAGTATCTGGGATGGGATGTTTTTGGCTGGCACACAATGGCTCTTTTTCACAGTGATTGCCAAAACCTCAATCTGTCACCTCTTGGATTGCATTGTGTAGGCAGGAGTGCCCTTGGAGAATATAAGGCCCTCATATATTCCCATTGAAAGGTTTTTTTTCCAGATGAGACGTGGATGTTGGAAGGACTTAACTAACTTAGTTAACTGCTTTGCAGAGAAATTACTTGAGATTCTATAGCATTCGGGGTACAGCTAAACATTTACTTCACTTACTTTTTTGTTTGAATCTTCTCTTCCTGGCTCATACAATCTTTATGTCAGACGCTTGGTCATAATGTTTACACTGTCCCAGTATGTTTGTTGCAGGTATGAGCAAATCATTAAGGTTGCTTGATCTGTCATTAATATGACTCGATATGCTTTATCGTATGACATTTTCTTTGCTTCTCTTTTGACAAATATGATTTTTTTATGCCTTATATCCATTCCAGTTTGAATATGAAGCTCTGGGGAAAAAAAAACAAACCAAACCCTCCACTCTTTTTGAGAATAATAAAGACATTTTCCAAAATAATTAAATAATTTGGATAACCTTTTGTTTGGAAGCCTCAGTTGTCACTGAGTGACTCGGTTGTCACTCAGTTGCTTTGGAGCAGGCACTTTCAGCTTGGCAAAGGAAAAAGTCTGTTATATGAAGAATGTGTCTTTAACAGTTCCTGTAAAAATCTATCTGAATTTGGCCTTTGAAAGAGCATGACTTGTACATGCTCGGTTGTGTTCAGGCAGAGCTCAGCTGCCCAGTTGTCTAAGGAATCCGTCCTTTTCTAACCTGTTCCATGGTCCCTGGGCAGATGAGCTTCAGCAGTTCCCACTCCTGGAGTGACTGAATGTGCTGAATCTCCTCTGGTGCTACGTTGCAAAAAATGTAAGACAGCTAACAGCAAAACAATAATGCAGGGTGTGCAGAGGCAAACGAGGGTGGTTACTAGCTGAGAATGGAAACAGAGGTGACACAATCTAATAACCATTCTGGAGCAAGACTCTACATGAATTTCAAACTGTATGGGATATTTTCCCCCAAAGCCACCTCAAATTTTATTTGTGGCTAGTGATAGCTGTTTTTGCTAAGAAACAGGTGGCCTTAACTTTCTTTTCAGAACCCAGAACCCTGGAAAATTGTGCAATGGTGAACATAGAGAAGGAGCCAATATAGACACTTTGTAGTGCCTCTTAAGGTGAGCAGTGACAGACTAGTCATTTGAAAGACAGTCTTTTCTCTAACAAATAATCACTTTATTTGAGCTAGTATTGCTATGATCTACAGTAGCAGTAATATATAATACAGTCTATTTGTTTATGTTGTCCTCTTCTTACAAATGGTGTGAAAATAAGCAGAATAGGGCCCAGGGGAGGAAGACAGATGAAGTAAATTGCAGGCTGACGTAGGTATTTGCTTTCTTGTTTTTCACCACTGCAAGGAGAAGCTCATTTGCTTTTTTTTTTTTTTTTTTGTTTTGTTTTGTTTTGTTTTGTTTTGTTTTGTTTTGTTTTGAACACGCTTTGCAGTTGCTGTTTCTGTCAGCATCTGGGTAATCCATATTCCTGGCAGAGAAATTATACGTTGGAAACATTATTTTTCTTTTATTGCATCAATATATGACTTTTGATTTTTGCAGGAAGGATGATATAGAGGTGAACATGGGTGAAACTCGAATAATTTCTAGTGCTGTTCTGTCAGCAGAAGATAAAGATACCCCCAGGGGGAGAATTTTCTACTTATTTGAAAAACTTCCAGAAAATGGTCAGCTTCAGCTCAAGGTTAGTGTTTGTGCTTCAACAAAAAGCAGATATGCAAAGAATTATCTTTTTAGGGCAGAATGATGTTCACCTTCTTTTTCTCCCAAATGTCTGTCACATTTTGAGAGCTGTGTGTGACCAGTTTGATTTCTGAAAGAGTGTTTGAACCAAACACTAATGCTGTCATTAGAGGCTTTGACACTAAAGCTCAGATCATCAACAGGAAGACAAATAGGGTGTAAAGCACATCAGATCAGCTGAGTTGAAAATGGAGGGAGATAATGGGTGAATCAACCCATGGAGCAGGAAAAGAAAGCATCAAAGCTGGAAGGCAGGGAGGAAGAGGTCCTTGATTAAAAAAAAAGTAAGCCATTACTTAACTACTTGAGAGTTCAGAAAGAATGGAGGGAGAACTCTGTGAAAGAGTGAGTAACAAATAGTGAATTAGAAGAAAATTATGGAGGGAAAGGGAAAAAAGAAGATGGAAAGGATAAAGGATATAGCAAGAGGAAAGAGAATATAAGATTAGAAATGGAAGGAAAGATGACTATATCTTGATCAAAAACACCCCTTTTAAATTTCATGCTTATATAATAGTTAAAAAAAACCAAAAAACAAAAAAAACAAAACTGTTTTTAAGACCTGTGAGTCTGGAAAATACTTTTATTCTGAATCTCTGCAAGAATCTGTGGATCATGTGAGGTTAGTGAATTAAAGGAATGTCATACGCTGGGGCAAGAGATAGTCTGAACATACAGGGTACTTGTGTGTATTTGAGTACTCTGTCCTTCACAACCTTTGCTCCAAAGCAAGCCTGTTACTGCAGGCTAAATTTCAACTATATAGATCAATCCAATATAGAGTACTATGACAACTTCAGAAAAACAAGAAATTTTATTGGGTGAGTCACATTTTTCCATCAGAGGATCTCTGAGTCTCTGAATTTCTGTGCTTCCTTGAAGTACCTCGTAGGTTCTATCCTGATACCTTGTTAGGTATGGTTTTGGATAGATCCAAGAGCAACATTGTAAAATTAAGAAACAGAAAATATAAGCTAGGTCAGGAGCCATTTCATTTTCATCTCATTGTTGTCTCCCTTAAAAGTGTTCATCATATATTTCCTCAAGTAACAGTGGCTAAATGCCACTTAATCCATTTTATTAATGATCATCACACCTTTTTCGTCCTTATAGGTGCCTGGGTACAACTCCAGCTATTTGCTGCCCTTTAAAATATATTATGACAAAAGAGTCTATAGCTCAGAAGGGAAGGCAGGCTACTGTCCCTATCATTTTGCATAACTGCAAAGAAACACAATTAACTGCAGAGGATGCATGAGAAATTATCTATTTAATGAAAGATGCTTATTCTCTCTAGGTAGGCCAAAGCTGGACAACTCTCCAAACTGGAATGAAGTGCACTCAGGAAGAATTGGATATGAACCTTGTGAGATATGTCCATACAGGAGCTATAGGGACCAAGAACCAAGACAGCTTCAGATTTTATCTGTGGGATGGGTACAACAGATCCCCAGCTGTCGACTTCTACATAAATATAAAGGACATGGAAAAGAGTAAGGATCTGCCAGACTTGATGTTTTACAGTGCCTGTTTCTAAAACAAAGATGGCTTGAATACATGTCCCGATCCTTCCCTGAGCACTATGTAGGCCCTTGGCAAATCTACCTGCATATTCAAAAAGTCTGACTGCTTGGATTTCACTGCTGGTTAGAGCCTTGATGCTCCTGCTTGTGAAGGAAAAATTCTAGGATTTTAAAAGGCTTTGCCTAAGGCAATGTGGTGCATCTTGCCTTCCAGGACTCCCAGATACTTTTGAAATAGAGTTGAAAACATCCTTCTGAAACTAGATTTGTGTCTGAGTAAATCAAAGCACAGAAAAAATGGCAAGAATGTCATAAGGTTGGCAAAACACTGTTCAGGAGCTACTCTGTCTCCCAGGTTTATTTTCTAGTGTTGTGGTCTCTCTTCCCTTATTGCATCCTTATCAGAAACCTAAATGAGACCAAATAAATGTGACACTGCTAATATTGGAACAAGGGTTCAGAGAGGTTGTGCTCTCTCCATCCTTTGCAGTTTTCATGCACTGATGAGATAAAGTTCTGACCAACATGGTTACAGCTGATCTCATGGCTGACACTGCTTTGAATAGAAGGGTAGACTAGAGATACCCCAGAGTCCCTTCTAGCCTGAATTTCCCTATAATCCTACAATCCTTTGATTTTTTTCACTGGTGATGGTTTGCATGTGACCAAGTAATGCGTAAAAGATAAACTTACAATTCAATACAACAATAGTGTTGCTTTGTCTATCTTGCAGGAGACATTGCTGTTTTCACAAAACCTCTTCGAGTGCTAAAAGGGAATCTGGTCTACATTACAACTGATGTCCTCCTTGCACTAGATGGTACTAACAAGCCAGAGGAGCTCCTCTATGTGATAACTTCCCCACCCCAGTATGGACAAATAGAGCATGTCAGCTACCCTGGCATTCCCATTACGAGCTTCAGTCAAATGGATGTAGCGAGACAGATAGTCTGTTATGTTCACAACACCAAGCAAGTTGTCCCTGAAGATACGTTCAGGTGAGGCATAATACCCCACCTCTCAAACTTTTCTCCTTGTATATCCTGGATATTTTAAAAAACCCTACAACAAAAAACAAGCAAAAACCCCAAACTGTATTACTTAAAATAGGTGGAACCAGTGTGGGGATTCTCAATATAGAGCAAAGATATTTCTACTATAATACACACAGTTGTGACCACCTTTGTAATAAATTCATTTTCTATTTTATGCTGAACCTGTACCCAGAGCTACATTCACCCAATGATCCTATCTTCAATATTATTATAGCACCCAAACATACACAGCTGTTAAGATTTAAGTGGAGTAGAAAGGCTAAGAACATTGTAGATTTTTTCTTTGGTTTCTTGTTACAACTGGATGTGGTAAAACTAGTCCATCCAGGTATTAAATAACTGCTTTCTCGTCTATTCTTATTTAACGTATTTACTTTGAATCCATAAGCAGATCTTGAACATTCTGAAAAACAGTCCACTTATCTATTCTGACACTACAATAGCTGAGACATTCAGAGACAACTGGATTTTGGGGGTAAACTTAGTTACCTATAGGCTCAGGTCAGTAGCCTAGTCACATTTAGGTGTACTTTCACCTGGTTCTGAACCTTGCCCTCAGACCAAGGGTACTTGTAAAGTTAATAGTTCCTTATTTTATTAATAAATGAACCTCCCTTGGTTATAAAGAAAAATGATTTAATGAGTTATCTGTTAAAAACAGAGAATATGTATTACTGCTCAAAGTTTCAGGGACAATTTAGTAAAACAGAAAATTAAGGGAAAAAGAAAGGCTCAGAAATAAGGAAAATGTTTCTAAAGGAAGAACTTCTTGCTAGCATTGTCAATTTCCTCTGAAAACAGCTTTTGACACAAAAAGGACTTATGATAAAATTCAAACTTTTCACATACACAAAAAACCCTTACTGTTTCTTTTCATTTGTAACTAAAAAAAAAAAAAAATCAAGGATTTAGCTCCTATGAGCTGCAATTCAGAAAAGAACCCTTTTTAACACTCTTTTATGCATAGATTCCTGATCTGAATGACATTACCATGACACATGGTGAAGATTCAAAAATACCTTGCATCATCCAGTTTGAGGGGTTTTTTGCATGGAAGTCTAGCAAGCAAGCTACGGAGACAATAAACAAACAAATCCCTCCTGGGGCAGCTCAGGTGACATTAACTAGAGTTAAGCCAATAGTAATTTTGAGACTTTCCTCATTTGAAACATTTTAAACTATCTCTTCAACTAAATTCAATGCAGTGAAAATTCTAGTTAGAAGACTTGTGTGATCTGCTTGTAGTCATAACAAAAACAGTGAACAAATATTCTCTGGCTTTATGTTTCTTGATTGTGAAACACTATGACCAAAACTAGAATTACCTCAGACAGGTAAGATTGCAGCCATGCCAACTCTAGGTTGGGGAGTGTAGGATGAACTCTATACCACACTAGTGAAAGCAGACCAAACAATTCTAGGGAAATCATTCACGTGGATAATCCCAATGTCTTCTGTTTAGGCCAATGGCCAAGAACCAAACTAGAAAGTTAAACTTATAAAAGTAAGCTTATGATGCTTTAATAAATATTGATATTCAGTAACTATCTTAATCACAGTAATTGATGTTCCTTTATGTTATCATTTGCAAAAAAATTTGGTTTTGTGTAGACATACAAATATTGTGGCAGAATATTATTATTATTTAAACAAGGAATGGTTACATTAATTATATGGGTAATTACGGGGGGTGGGGAGGGGGCAAGGATTAACTGATCAGATTTTTACTTTCCAGTGAAGTACTTCCTTCAGATATAAATTTGCCTGTATTGTTTGATGCTGCTGGCCTGGAAGAAAGATTTGGCAGTACTTGTTTGGACAGATGACTGCAAGTGATTAGCAACCTGACATCAGATGCTGGCAGCAGGATACTAAAAGAACATGCTAATGTCCTCCATTTTGACACGCTGGCTCGATTTTGTAATGAGCTGGCACTATTTATGATTCCATTTTTATCTTTTAAATGCCATGACAGATGGCAGGTCCTATAGCCAACTCTGTTGCCATCAAACTGCAGAAAGCATGAAATGTTGGTAATGGTGAAATCAAACCATGCAACATGTCCTCCTGACTGTGCCTGAGAGTTGTTCCCTAAATTTCATCAGAGTGAGGAGAATATTGTCTGCTTCCTGTTCCTAAGGAAAAGATGAAGCAACCATAAACAAAAATAGCAAAAATCTGCCAAAGGGCAGAAAAAAATTATGTCTTGGACACAAGCAGCTCCATCACCTGTGAAACCAAGCAGTGTATAACATTTGCACTGTAAATGTCAATCTGAGGTATGTAACCAAGAGGTTTGATTCTGTCTGATAGTCTATAGAACATTGGACAAATCTTCAGTTTCATGGACTGAATTATCTAAGTCTTTCACTTAAATATCATTTGAGATAGTCTTCAAATGATTTTATAGACATCAAAACACCTAGAGGAAACTCACTTCCAGACTTTTTGAGAGGTAGTTAAGGAGTAGATTGAATGTGTTTTGTCTTTTTATTTCTTCTTAGCACAGTATTTATCATCATTATTTTAGTATTCGATTTCAGCTAGATTACTAATAGCAAAACCCTTTTACCATTGGCACAATAGCATTCGGTCAGTGCAGGCAGATGTCTCTAGGCTCCCAGCTGGGAATACCATCCTTGGTAAACATATTTCTAACTGCTGTATAGTCCCTGGTCTGCCTATGCTTATTCCCATCTGTTTCATGGCATACTGCCAGCTTACAAGTAGATCAAATCCTAATCATCCAGCACTGGTGAAGGCAGTGAAGAGTTTTAGATGACAATCTGAGTGACATAGTGAGCTAGTCTATGACCTACTGAAGGTCACTAACATACACACCACAAAACAACTGGTCAGGTTATGAACCTGTGATTATTTAAAAACATCTTTGAGGCCTGCAGTCAAAAAAAGAAAGAGGAGGCAGATAATCTAAAGGTCCACCAGTTCTCATTTCACTTGTGTATAGTAGAAGCATGCTAGGTGGAAAGCAGCCAGGTAGGCTGGCCCTCATATTATCTGAAGAAACTGTCCCAGGACACTGGCCCACACAAGACTGACTGCATAAGGGTAACTGTATGTGCATTGAAAGTACTGGGCATTGGATAGTGGGAGAAAAAAGGAAGGTCATGGAATGTAAATAGCCTACCACAAGTAAATATTATTGCAAAGCAGACACTGTTCTGTCTCAGGCTGAACTAACATGGGTGAAAACCACTCTCTGAGATGCTTTTGCATTGTGCATTCAGCCCTGGCTGGGTGCCAGGTGCACACCAAGTCATTCTATCACTCACCCTCCTAAATTGGACAGGGGAGGGAGAAATATAAGAAGAGGTTCACAAATTGAGATATGGATAGAAAGTTCACCCAGCAATTACCATCATGGGCAAAACAGACTCAACTCAGGAAGAATGGGTTTGATTTTATTAATAAACAACCAAAACAGAGTAGGGAAAATAAGAAGTAAAACTCAATCTTAAAACACCTCCCCCCACCCCTTCCCCTTCCCAGGACTCTCCTTCCTTCCCCCTCAGTGGCACAGGGGATGAGTGTTATGGTCAGTTCATTACAGATGGACTTTGCTGCTGCTTCTTCTCAGGGGGAGGCCTCCTCACACTTCCCACTGATACAGTGTGGAATCCCTCCCCTCGGGAGACAGTCTCTCATGAACTTCTCCGGCATGGGTCCTTCCCATGGGATACAGTTCATTATGAATTGCTTCAGCATGGGGCCTCCCACAGGGGAAGGTCCTCACACCCTGCCCAGGGAGAACAGTCCTTCAAGTACTGACTGCTCCAGCCTGAGTCCCTCACAGGATCACAAGTCCTGACAGCAAACCTACTCTGGTGTGGGCTCCTCTCTCTCCACAGACTCCCAGGTCCTGCCAGGAACTCACTATGGGGTGGGCTTCTCACAGAGTCTCAGCCTTCTTCAGGCATCCACCAGCTCTGGTGTGGGGTCCTCCACAGGCTGTGAGTGGATCCCTCATGGTCCCTGCCTCAAAATGGTCTTTACTATAGTCCACATCTTTCTTCCAGAGTCTAAGCACCTCTTCCCCCACCTCCTCCACTGACCTTGGTGTCTGAAGAGATATTGTTCTCACATTCTCTCTACCTTCTGCTGCTGCAGTTTAACATCTACGCAGGAACTTCTTCCCCTTCTCAAATACATTATTCACACGCATGTTACCTCAGTCACTAACTGGCCAGGCCTTGGTGAGCGGGCTGTCCATCTTAGAATCGATTGGCATTAGCCCTGTCAGCTACAGGGGAAGCTTCTGGCAGCTCTTTGTTTAAAGAAGCCACTCCTGTAGCCCCCAGCTACCAAAACTGGACCCAGACAAAATGACAACTACTCAGTATAAGTACAGAAGCTTCTGTAGAAAGAAAATTAACTCTTATGTACTATCTGGTATTGGGACACAAACAATTGTGAGATGTTTTCACAGTGATTTTTAGTTATATATACCCTCAAAAGTTCTTATTACAGGCACGAAAATACGCATGATAATTGCTTTTAGAAAAAAATACTTAGTCTTGACAATGAAAGCTAGGTTGTATTTCAAAGACTAAAACATCTGTTTTCTCTTTATTTTTATCCACAACTAAAACTGATATTAAATTTCTTCAGAGCATGTTATGACTTGTATGACAAAATCCCCTACCCAGCTGGTAGGCTTCCAACAGATTTTCTCTCCATCCTTGGACATCTTTATCTTTCTCTTGTTTAAGAAAGGAAAACTATCTGTAAAGCATAATTGTGTTTTTTGTATATCTAAAGAAATATTACTGCTTGAGAGAGAATTATCAGAAACTATACTGCTATTAATAGACACTTCCAGCATGAAACAAGAACTTTGCAGATCTGACCCTTTGATAAACACATGGAATAGACATCTACATCTTAAAAATTACCCTAGCAACTCGTATAGTTCTGTCTGATACTGCTGCCAGAGTCCTAGTATTTCAGTGAAATGTTACTTGAGTTTTGTGAAGAAATATAAATCACTTCCTCTGAGTATACAGAAATTGACAGAAGCAGTTAGTGCCTAAACAAACATATAAAGTGAGGATGGATCTCTTTCCACCTTGCTTTTTAAGGTAGTTTAGGCGATACTGAGTACAAAAGGCTTGTAACATCTGAACAGGAGAAAAATCATTGTACAGACAGATCACACACTTTGCACACTTCTTCCTGTAAGTTGTAGGCAAAGCCAGCACTCTCACTAGCAGCTGCCACTGCTAGATAACTGACTGAAGATGTACTTAAGGATGTGTACAAATGTGTATGTATGACACAGGGTGCAAAAGCCCCCCAGCCAGCCTGCCATTTTATATCTGCTCCATCTATGTCTGTGCTAGAAGATTAGATCAGCTCTGTTATGACTGCTGAGACTGATGGCTACATACTCAAAGCCATTCCTCTGGCATCTATTCAGATTCCTGCAGATGCATTGAAACACTTGCCATATACCTGACCATCTGCTTTCATGTTTTTAATTTATACATCCGCCCTACCCACAGTCTGGGTTTGAACTCAAGCCAGCTCTACTACTTTTGCAGTATCAACACAGGCAAGTCCTGTAGTAAAGGTGTGTATTATGTCATTTCAGTACATGGTGAATCAAGAACACATGCTGAAGACTACCTTGCCTCTCTTTGCCAGATTCATCATCAGCAATGGACTGAGGACTAAGCATGGAACATTCATCATCTCCTTGGAGGCAGTTGACCAAGATTTGCCAACACTGTTTAGGAACACAGGGTTAAGAATAGTGGAAGGTGCTACAGCGCTCCTTTCTCCTGACGTTCTGCAACTTTCAGACTCAGACACTGACAAAGAAAACCTCACTTTCCTCTTGGCCCAACTCCCCCAGTATGGTAATCTCTATTACCGAGGGGCTGTGCTACTGCAGTACAATTTCACCCAGCAAGATGTGAACAATGGGAATGTTGCATACAAGCACCGAGGTGGGGATTCCCAGACTGACAGATTTACATTTGTTGCAACAGATATGACTAATCAAGGTTTCATCGTGAATGGGAGGGTGCAGAGTGAGCCGGTGGCATTCACCATTCAGGCAAGTCTGACCACAGGCCTATTTAAAAGAGATATAGAGCATGATAAGGTGGAAAATGCAGTATTTTTTACGCAAACTGGTACTTGCTCCACTTTCTAATTTAACTGAGATACGCTAAAATGTTTGCTGTCCATGTTCCATGAATTAGAAGACTTAACTACTTGCTACAAATACATCAAAAAAGAGAAGGACTGTGGGGAATGTGGGGCAGAGGTATCGAATTTGTGTTGCCTCCTGCTGCATGCTGCAACTGTCTTGGCAATCTGGGCCTGGAAACCTCTTGTGGAAAGTAGTACTTAACTGGAGATCTGATTTCTTCTGGAGTGGGCTGTGAATCAGACTGGCTATTGCCACTCCGAGCAGGCTGCTGTGTTAAAAGTAAGGCAGAGTACATTGTGATGCTATAAAATGAACATACACTTGTCTAACTTTGATTTAGGTGGATCGTTTGGACAAAGTGGCACCAAAAATTATTCGTCTTCATTGCTTTTCTGATGTGGAACTGCTGGAGAATGGCAAATATGGGATCTATATTACTACCAGGTCCCTGAAGGCATCTGACCCCAATACAGAAGATGACAAAATATTTTTTAAGATTTTACGAGGTCCTAATTATGGCTACCTGGAAAATACAACAACAGGTACTGTTTTCTATAATCTCTGTATTTTGGGACCTAGCAGACCAGATTCCAAAATCTACCCTGTCAAAGTTTGCTTTATAGAAGAAATAAAATTTTCTTAGCAACTTTTTTTGCAAGACTTAAATGTAATAAGAAAGCTTTTACACTAAAACCCATCTCATGTTCATAATGAATTCTCAAAGACTTTGATTCAATTGTTAATAGCTGCCACTGAGAAACTATTTTTTTTGTGTCAAGAAAAAAAAAAAGAATATTGAGCTTGGCCATTTCATAAACATATTGCATGGGAAGAAACTGGCTGGGGCTTGTAATAAGCTGGGAACTTTCTGTTTAGCTATAAAACCATCTTTTTGCAAGCTCAAATTTTCAAAGTGTTCAACAAGAAGTTGGAAACAGTTTATATGAGATACATGGTTCTTACTAACAAGCTTTTGATATATTTGAATGTTTATCTTCTTTTACAGGTGGATGTATTCAGGAAGGGTTTACCCAAAAGGACTTGACCAGCAAAGTCATACTTTATGTCATCAATCCATTGAGGGAAGTGAATTCAGATAGCTTGGAATTTCAAGTCACAGATGCCAGTGGAAACTCTGCAGTGCCTCAAAGGTTGGTCCGACCCTCAGTGGTGTGTGCTGTGGTGCATTGTGTGCTGGGATGAAAGAACCTGTGCCCGCAAACATGAAGAGAGCTATGACCTAAACCGCCATTTCTTGAAGAGTAGAGGTTTTTGCCCTCAGAAGAGTGAAATACAAAGGACTAGCTCCAGGTTAAACCTCAGACACAGTTCTCAAGAGCCTTTGAGGCCTCATGGAAGAACATAATGGAGTTTCAGTAGCATTTGGGAATTTTGAGTTCTGAGATACTGGGTGCTGAGAGAAGGGACTGTTGCTTCACATACATGGTGCCACAGCTGGAGGTCACTCTTACCCTGCACTGATGACAATATGTTTTTTCACAAGCTTGAGATGATGATCAAGAGGATCCTCTCAAGCAGTAAAAGCTGTAAGAGTCATACTTCAGCAACAGAGCACTAAAAGAAGATGGAAGGCACACAGTATCTTCTTTGTCATCCACTGCCAAAATTTATATTAGGCATATTATAAAAATTTCCTTGTGACATATGATAAGCCTCATGTACAAATATTAGAGATGGGGGTATCATCTGAACTGTGCTTTGATGATAAAGAGCAAATGTGGACGTACCACCCCTACAGCAGACACAATGCTCACATTTATTTCTGAAAATAGGGTTGAACATTCAGCTAGTTTACTTAACCAGAAATAACTGAGAAAAAAACCCTCAAAATTCAGGCTATGCTCCTTGGCTAAACTGGCTACTCACAAACCAGATGAAGGAAAAGGAGCTGAGAGGCGGCTCCGGGGCCACTCTACTCTGCAGAACAGTTCCGTGCACGCAGGACAGAGGATTGGAGCTGAGGGGAGCTGGAAGCAGTATTTCGGCAGTTACGCGCTGTGCCAAAAGATGTCCCCACACACAAGCACATCTGAACAGGGACAGCCTGGGCGCTTCCAGCTGCACCGGCACTAGGCCGCCTCAGAGACGCACTGGCGCCAGAACCACCACGGGAACGCTGCCACCCCTCCCGGGAAATCCTGCCTTCTCGGCTCTAAGTTAGAAAGAGAGAGTAAGAAAGAGAAAGCACTTTCTGGATGGAAAATAGGAGTTTCAGAGCACAAGAATTTATCTGTTAGCTGCATCGGAACTCAGAACAAAGGGGAACTTGTCTTTTAAGCAAAAATTAATATTTTTAAATATCGGATCAAGCCTGAAAGGTCTAGAAGTTTGGTTAGGAAAAGTTCCTATTGTTTTGTTACCACAGTTCATTTCCTTTCTTTCTTTCCACGCTATTGCGTTCCTCGTCAGTCCTCAGTAATTTTTGTCACAGCTTTTAAAAGGGCATGATGTTTTTTGGCTACCCAGTGCAGCACACAGTGCTCTGAAGTTTGGTCAGAGCCCCTATAAACAACACTAAAATCCAGTATATGAGACACCTGGATTCAGTACACAGGGTATTAAAGTAAGGAGAGTGGGAAGTAAACTTGCACAGAGGAAATTATGTCGTAGAGCATGCCCTTTACCCTAGGGGAGGAGAGTTAGAGGCTAGCAGAAGAAAAGCAGGAAAAAAAAGGACAGATAAAATACTGGGGAATGAAAGTAAAATAAAACTACAGGGTTAAAGAGAACCAGGAAGAAACATCAGTAGCTTATCTTGGCGTATTTGATGTTCTGAACAAACTCTGCTCTTCTCAAAGTTGCTGCAGAAACACCTCTGGTTCTGAAGCAAGGTTCACACTTAGTTTGGGGGTAGACCAGGGCTCAACTGGAATTAACTGCCTCTTGTCTTTCTAACCAGCCAAATCACACAAATGTTTGGATTTGTAAACAAGGACTCAGTATGTGTATTGGCCAAATCAGCAGTCAGGAGAGAAATGTCTCCTCAGGGAACCTGGGAGCAGTAGGGGGTATGGGCAGCAGGGAGGTGGCTTTGCTTCACACAGGCTTTCTCTCCTTGCTCATAGGCTGGAGCTGCGGTGGTCTCAGATTGAAATGCAACAGACTGAATATGAAGTGTGTGAGAGCTTGGGATTGTTGCCTCTGAAAATCACCAGGGCAGGACACTCAGAAGAGTCTGCCTTTATTGCTGTGAAGGTAAAGCTAAAAGATAGAAGCCAAGCCCCTAACTGGGAACTTCATAAGTAGTGAACCCCATTAATTTCTTTCTTAGACTTAAAAAGTATTTGAGTAAATCAGCATTGAGGACATGCAATTCAAACCATATTTACCAGGACACTGTCCTTGCTAGTACAAGTAGTTTAAACATTTCTGACAAAACTTTCTAAGTAGAAATGCTGATTAACCAAACCTGGAATGTTGTGGAGCAGTTTTGATGACCTTTTATGACAGAGCAGGCAGTTTCCTCTAGCACTGTGTTCAGAAGCTGGATGTCCAGCATTTACACCTTTAAAATACAGGCTTTGAGCAATCTGAAGCCTTGGGACTTCTCACTCCACTGATCAGACTGTATGAGCCTAGGACCTATGGAAGCTGCAGCTCCACAGTCATGGCAGCCTCTCCCATTCCTTCCCTCACTGCCATCCAAGGAACCCCCTATAACTTCTGTAATAGTCTCTGTCTTATGTAAAAAAAAAAAAAAAAAAAAAAAAAAATTAGACCAAAAGCTACAGATTAAAATTTTGTAAAATGTTTTTTCTTGCAACTTGCCTTTACAAATGTTATCTTTTCTCATAATGTGAAAATTGCAGGATTTTACCAATTCCCTTTGCTAGAAAAATACTAAAAGTCTCCCTCACAGTTTCTCAGGATGATAGCCCTAATTGGAAACAGTTTTGATTTTTTTCTTCCATTGAAGTCACTGGGAATTTTGCTACTGACTTCATTGGATGCCATCCTGCCCTATCCTGCACAGAATCCAATGAGTCTACTCTGTCATTCAGCTAAAAAGACCACTGGAATTATCCCCAGCATCAGGAATTCGGTGTAGCAGCAGCTGCCTTCTGCTGGTCTCCTGTGAACATTCAGGGAGCTGCTAGAGTCCCCATACTGACCTATGTAAGGGTTCATGCCTATGCTAAAGAGCCCTTGGGGCTGACAGACAGCTCTGCCTGCAAACACATTTTCCAAGACCTCACAAAGTGCCAACTAGATAAACATGGCCAGGCTGCCCTTCCCGGACCATGGTGTGCCTGGGCTAGGTATGGCTGCGTCCCCAGGCATAGTGAACAGCTCTGTTACTTGATGATGTAAAGTAGCAATTTGAGAGAAGATAAGGCAAAATTTCAAGATGAGCAAATGTTCCTGAGTATGAGTTTTAAACCATGAGCAAGGACAGAATGACAGTTGCACATCACAAGGTTAGTTCTTTAGGCCTTCATCCTTTTTTTTCAGCCTAAGCAGATGTGTGAGTTGGCGTGTCTCTAAAGAAACTCTGTGGAGAGGCTCACAGCAGCTTCAGCACAAAGCAGAAATCAGTGGTTTGGTGCAACAAGACACACACAGCTTGGTATTTACTGTTTGATTTCCTCTCAGGTCAATGAAATATCTGCTATGTTGGGAAAGGACTTTACAGTGACTCCCTCCAAACTTGTTCAGTTTGATCCAGGTATGACTCACTGTACTGAATAATTTTAAACTTTGCTGGTTTTGAAATTGTTAACTCTTATTGTGGAGTGAAAACTATGATATATCTGTAGTTAGAGGAGCTTAGTAGGATTAAAGACACTTGGGCTCATTTCTGCAAGTACAGTAGGCTTCCTCAGTGAATTAGTCTCCTTATTACTTAGGGTGAGATGATGTTTGATCCCTTCAGTTAAAATATCAAAAGTGCTGAAATGCTATTTTTTCATCGCCCTACAGCTAGGCTGGGAAGACTCAGCCTGAGTTGAGCTATGAGATTCTTTAAAGATTTAAGGCATAATACTTAATTCCTGGGATGCTGGCCAAATGTAGACAAAACTGAGTACAGCTTAAGTTATGCAAGGTATCCAAGACCAGAATGGTGCAGAAGAACCAGAAAATTGTCACCTCTCATCTCTGCTCGCACTGTAACCATAACAGCAGTCTATCTTTGGCTCGGGCTGTAAATAGCAAGAATTCTTAGTAACTGTATAACTGTATTATCAAAAGGAGCTTGACTTTTTTTTTTTTCTTTTCTGAGGGAGAATCAATAGTAAAAATGAATGCAAATGTGAAGATATTGAAAAAAGCTTCCTGTGTTCTGCACAATTTGTTGTTATTATGTTTTGTTTATCTTCTTGGGTCTAGGGAAAAACCAGTCCAGATGAGAGTTTCACAATTTAGTGTTCACCTGAAAAACTTGGGTTTACCCATTAAATAGATTATGTGTTAATGAAAACTCATTTGCTATCATAATCACTTCCTTTGCATATGCAAATGTGAGTTTTTTTTGAACACATCCTGTTGGCATAGTCCAGGATTTATCTGAGTTTCGAAAATGTGATCTGCACAGGCCTCCCAGGATGTTGTCTGCCATATCAGAAGAGGTTAATGCAAGACTGCCAGCAGTTAGATTTCAATGGAAGAAAGTTACAGTGACTACAGAGGAAGCAAAATGCATCATCTGTGAAAGGCTGAAATAAATGACATGTACTGGATGATAAAAATTAGTCTAAGTGCTTACGTGTGTCCAAAAAACCCCAGATATGTGGAATATAAGTAAGTTCCAGCTAAAGTCTAAGGATCTTTACTTCAGAACTTAAGATTATTATTTTGGAAAAAAGACATTGCATACTACAGAGCTTATGTAGCACTGCATCACGTGGACAAATTCATATATAGCCCAACTTTGTTTGTCTGTCCCTTAGGAAAATTTGTAGTTTTAAGTTCAGAGCCACAAATCTGATTATTCTGGAAATCTGCCACTAAAGCCCATCTTGAGAAAACAAATTTCCTGCAAAGGTATAGAATGAGCAACTGCTGGTTAGCTTTCAGAGATGGATAAGGGAGGACACCCAGCAGACAGCATTTTAAAAAATCGGACAGAATGGTGGAAATCTGCCCTAATTTCTAGTATTTCTTGAACACACAGGAAACACACAGGAAACCTGTGAAACTGATGAGTCATTCTCTGAGACCCTTAGTTTAGCATTACATTTATTTATGCTTAAATTAGAAGAGAGGAGAAAGATCTGAGAGGTTAGTATAAAAGGTCCTTCATACTGTGATGACTCAGAATCGTGGCTCTCTTTCCTGTAATATACAGTCAAGCTTAACAGTCTCTGGACTGAAATAGCTGTGGATTGTTGCAAAGTGCAAGGTGCTTTGTTAGAATTTCCCTTTTATTCTAGTCTATGCAGATTCTCCAAGCACGCAACAGTTTGGAGTTAACAGTTTGGAGTTAACAGGAAAGATGCACATTGTTCCCCTTTCATGGCTAGCTTCTCAGTTAAGCCAGCTGAACTCCCTTACACAGACTTTTTTGTGTAGCTCTCTTCAAAAGTCCTTTGCTTAGGCTTAACCTAAGGGAAGGACCCTCCGAACTGTTACATTCTAGGCATCAGCTTCTTAGTTCTAAATAGAAGATGTTTGATAATTATTAGCTAGTAGTATTTATTAGTTACTTATTAAGGCTGATAGGTTTGTTTTAGAAATAAACCTCAACTGTACTGATTGGCATGTTGGACTGTGATCAATAAATTGCAATGGTAGGAGAAGAAGAAGAACTTATTCAAGTTTATGTATCTGTTTGTGATCCTATAGCTTCTCTTATTCATACTGGAAAGAAACAAGGAAATAGAGGTTATGCAGTACCATGGGGATATTGAGATTTTTTGGGGATGATATTGCAAATGTAACTGATATTCATTTTAGGTGTTAGCACTGACTTTGGGAATGCAGAAACAGCTCCCAAGATGTTTTCTTGACAGCAATATATATGTTGAGATCTGTTTCTGTCCTACTGCCTCTGACTTTCTCTGAAAAAATTCTGTAGCTTTGGGTAATAACCAGCCTAGTCCTTTATCTTGGAGTGATAATTTCTTATTTTAATAATGGAAGCCTGAAGCTACCCTGTAAGGCAAGCAACCAGGTAAAAATTTTGTAACCAAATATTAAATCTGCCTAAAAGGTCGTACTTCAATCTAACATGGTCTTTGATCCACTTAGAATCATTTTAAAGAAATTCTCCATTTCTAAGCTTTCAAGATGAAAAGCATACCATACATTCTCTCCTGAAAATTGCAATGAAAGTCTTAAATCTGTGTCTTGTGCTTACATTTTGCACATCTATAAGAGCTTTTTGTTACAGCGAGAACTTGAAGTGAATCAGCATTGCCCAGGAACAGAATCAAACTTCTTGTTATTTGGGAGAACAGCAGGAGTCCAGTCAGTTGGTAGGAGCACAATAGCATACACCAGCTACCCCATTCTAGCTGCAGACATGTTAATTAATATATTTCTTTGTCACTCTGATAGATTGAAATAGCACTTAAAGAGTAATTAGAATGTTTATTTCTGTTAGGAATGTCAACCAAGATGTGGAATATAGCAATTACCTATGACGGATTAGAGGAAGATGATGAAGTCTTTGAAGTAGTTCTGAACTCCCCTGTAAATGCTGTTCTTGGCACCCGGACAAAAGCTGTAGTGAAAATTTTGGACTCGAAAGGAGGTATTCTCTTTTGATCTTCATCATTAAGAAGGTGGGACAATCTTGGCTGAGTAGCTACTTATTTTCAACCACAAGTTGTTCCTAACACTCACCTTCACATCAAAATGCTTAATTTCTTTTTAGAGAAAACAGGCTTGACAGTGCAGACCCTTTGTTCTCTCACACAGTCATATGAATCCTCTTAGGAAACACAGCATGGAGAAAGCAACAAGTACAAAATGAGAAGGGTACAAGAAAAGAAACCACTTTTCCTAGCAACATGAGTTTGGTTTTCATTTATTAGAGTGTGGAAAAAGAAATGGTTTTAGGTCCATTAGAATTTTTTTTCTAGTAATTGTTTAACAATTTTTACGCACCTCTAAAAGATTTATTTTTGTCTCAAAAAAGAAACCCAACAACTAAACCCAGCTCTTAGCAATACATTTTCTAATGCTTAACAAACAGTTCACAACATTGCCGCACACAGCAGTGATCATTACAGAGTCTGATCTGTTATGTCTGTATTGTGTTTTTCAATGATCAAAGGTGGTATGCCTAAAATCACACCAAAAAAGAAGCAACTGTAGGGAAGTAGAAATAACTAGAAAAGCAGCTGAGTCCTCTGAAAGCTGAAGAATGGTTTTGTTTTGGTTTTTTTTTTCTGGTGCTTAGTGAAACAATATTTTTAATACCTGTGTTGCAATGAATTAGGCTTCATTTTACAAAACACCTTTTAAAACTTAAGGTCTGTTTTCTCTGTAATATTCATAATGTAACTCAGGAGTTAATTGACACAACTAGTTTGCAGAAATAAATGTCCTGGACTTCTAAAGAGAAAATTATCTTGGAATGATGGAAGTATCATCAACATTAGCTAAAGATACTTGCCTATCCATGACCAAAAATAAAAAAGCACTCCGAATCTTGATCTATACATGAAAACCAGTATTTTCAGCAGATGCTTGGCTGAAATTCTGATCTGTGGGTAGACTAACACATTACTTATGAAAACATACATATACAGGTAGTAGTTGCAGTTATAGTCATAGATAACCTCACAAATGAGGATGATTGAACAAAAAGCAAATCAATCACATCAAGAATCACCCAGCTTTTACTGACAAGCTTTTTCTGTGCCCATGTCAACACGACCAGTTATCTGCTTATGCAGTTAGAGCTGACCATCTGCCGTGTTTTATGCTTTCAGGTCAGTGCAGATATTCCCATTCTTCTGGCCAAAGCAAGCACGACGTCTGGGGGAGAGGCAAAATGTTTCCAGTTTCCTTCAGCTCCTCATCCCCTCCCAGACCTGGAAAGGCTCCCATGGAAGGGATACCACTGCCTCCTCCTACAGGGATGAGAGAGCATGGAGGGGACCTGCGGCAGGCACACAGCTCCACAAATTGGTCAAGGACCAGGCTGAGGGTGACTGGAAATGGCAGAATAGTAAGACACTTCTGTAGTGCACTGATGGAGTGATTTGTCAATTTGTTTGCATGTGATATCTTTATTTAGTTGTTAATTTTTGTAGTGATCCTACCTGACCATATGATAGCCATAAATGACCTGAGTTTGCTCTGAGTCAGACCTGAGAGCTATTTAAAAATACTGCAAGGAAAAACCCCTAATCAATCCTGATTTTGAAGATCCATGTATACAAGAAAGGGGGAATGAAACATGCATCAAGCAACTTCAGAAATTATGCAGCTTCTAGGCCTGTCTAAATTATGGATGACCTAGAAGAAAGAAGTCACTGGAGCCAGGCAAATGTATACATGGTCCCAAAGTTTTAAAGCAGGAATTCCTGTTAGCTTATAGAGGGAACAGTTACTTAAAACTTGCCCATTGATCATAGAATCATAGAATGGTAGAGGTTGAAAGGGACCTTTAGAGATCATCTAGTCCAGCTCACCAGCAGAAGCAGGTCCATCTAGATCAGGTAGCATAGGAACGTGTCCAGGAGGGTCTTGAAGACCTCCAAGGAATTGACTTTCCTGCTTAAGTAACATTGGTTTAGTTAGGTGGTTTAGTAACATCCTGCTATCATGATCATAAAAGTTAATGGAATCTGTCTATAAATACAGTTTTAACATGTCATTTTTAGTAGTTGATTTCAGAGGTGATTGGTTTCTATTCTGAGAGAGAAAGAACTAAACTGAAGATGTGTTCTGCATGATCTCTAACCTAGATCTTGTAATGAATCTTGCATAAAGTCTTATTGTTTCTATAATGTGTGAAAATGCCTTCTGCTATTTATCTTTTTTAGGTTCATCCTTCATCTGTATTTAGAAATGGAACTGATGTGGTTTACAAAGTAAGAGCGTTATGAATAATGCTCAGGCATTTATATTTCTGATGCTGTTCTTTGCAGGCTTTCTCACTCTTAATAATTCATTATGTCTGATACTTTATTTTTTCCTATCTATCTTTCTTTTTGGTGTCACTTTCCATTGATTTTCTATAATTTGTATTTTAATTTTTTTTTTCATTTAGTTTGTTTTAAGAATTGCCTGTATGTACTAACTCTCTCTTTTCCCTCTCCTGTTCTTCTAAAACGCAAGTATCACGGAATGGTATCACTCAAAATAGAGGATGACACCTCATCAACTAAAGCAAACAAGAAGGCTCAAGTGTCAGTAATTAACCAAGCAAAACCACAGATAAATGTTGACTCATTTAGGAAGAAAGAAATCCCACAAGCTGATAAGGCAGAACTGGCATCTAAACCAAGCTCCAGACAGCAGGTATGAAATCTTTTGTTTCATAGGCATTTTCACCATCACTTTTCTGTCATGTTGTTTTCTGAAATGATTTAAAACCTCTGAGACCTGCAATCTAACCCTACCCAGTCCAAAGCTGAGTTTAACCAACACATAGATAAGATTAACGACTCATCCCTGGAAGACTTTTCATGACATAATGTTTTAATATAGGACCTATGTAATCTGTTTTATGTAGCTTGTTATTTTTTTTGTATTTTCCTTAAAATGATTAAATGACATTTGTCTTTCCAGGACTTTAACTCTTTTCCAAAGGCCTGTACACCAGATTTAAAAGGACTCTTGCATTATGAAGAAAACAGTCAAAAGTTATTTCAGTGTGATGGGATAATATGGAAGTTCTGGAATTCTCAAAGTAAGGTAAAAATGTCACCGTGAGTATGCATCTAAATCAGAGCATGGAGTCTATGATGGGTGAGAGTCTCAATTAACAAATCTTCCTATAACAATTATCGATTTGTACACGAAATAAAAGAGTTGTCCAAAGTCAGGTTTGCTGTTGCCATAAAAAAATTTCCAGAGATACATGAGGTCTTGATTACTGGCGTTGCCTTTCCTATCTGTCACCCACAGGTGCTCCTGGACACACCACGTAAGCGCTGATATCATGGTGCTTGTGGGAATGTGGGCATGAGATAATCAGTGAATGAAGTCTGGGAGAAAATGAGTGGGGGTTAGTAAAATTAGCTCATTTAGGTATTCTGTAAACATACATATCCTCCACCATGCAACATATCATGGTGAGTTTTGTTGTACTGCATTCCCTACGCAGAGTGCAGGAGAGAGAAAATAGCATCAAAAACTAATGTGGTCTGCCAAGAGGATGTTTAGATTTGGAATCTTGTCTCACCTTTAAATCTACTCATTATAAATCTTAGACTCCTTTGCCAGGCTTTTTTTACGTCTTTTAAGCAATGCTGTAGTTTTATTGATACACACCAAAGTTTATGTTCAATTTAATTCTGGGGATGTTGTAAGCTGCACCTTTGGCCTTCAGCCTGCTTATTAGCCCACAGATGTAGATCACTGTAAAAAGGAGTCTGTTTTGCCTTTTCTTCTTTCATTCTAGGAGGTAGGCACAAAGGAATGTCCCTCTGGATGGAGTCATTATGAGGGCAGCTGCTACTTCCTGGTAGTGAATCACAAGGTCACCTGGAACACTGCTGCGCAGGCTTGCAGAGAGCAGTAAGAGACTCCTCCAAATGAATGTCTTTGCTGTGCACTGCTGTTGCCGTGAGCTGAATGTGGCTCTCAAGGCCTATTTTACTTGGATAAGTACTTTGGCTGTGTTGCACAACTCTCCAAAACAAAATAGAACAGTCCTGGGTTTCAAACCCAGTGTTGGATAGAAATATTATCAGTTGCATAACATTTCAGGTGGTGATGCTGCCTTATTTACAACATGAATTCCAAAAGCTGTCTGTCTGCACTGGGGTGCTTTCCTAACACCAGAGTTAGTCTAGGAGATGAGTAATGGAACAAAGGCTCAGTCTTTCATCCTCTCAGTCTTTCATCTCTCTATGATTTTGGTTTCACAAGTGATAGCTTAGGACTGGAAGAAATGTTAGCCATAGTAACATGGAACTTGCACTGGGATCACGCATGTTCTGTACCTTGTGTTGGATTCTGAACATAATGTTGAAGACCCAGCTGAACAGTAGGAGAGGCTTTAACAAACCTCTTCATTACTCTATGAAATTAAAATTGATATAGGGAAGAGTTGCAGATTAAAAAAACAGAATATATTCCATAAGTGGTTGAAGGACATGCAGAAAACAGAAGACATGGACAAGCATGCATAACAAACCTTGATTCATTCCATTCAGTTATGCCAGACATTTTGTCTTGCTAAGATACAAAAGGAAATTTTTGGTTTAATACTACCAGCTCATAGAAGTTACTCTACACTGAAATATAAATATTACCTGCTCTTGTAAGCACACCACATGTTTCACGTTGTTATTTGGTGTACTCAGAATTTCAGCTATTGAAATGGTTTTCTATCACCTTCTTTTCTTACTTATCCAAGCAAAGCTGTGAGTTATGAATATTCCTTTACTTTTTTTTTTTTTTCCCCCTGAAGGCTTCGACATTCAATTAATCCCTTAGGAACTCATACTTGGCTGCTAGTTGTTCCCAGTTTCCTAAAAGAGTATTATTAGTATTATTTCTAGGCATTAACTTCTTGCTGAAGGCTACAGTGTGCAATGTAGATGTTAAACTGAATAACAGTAAATAAATGATAGCTTTAAACACCTACACAAGAAGTCAAAGCATATCACTGAATCCACAAGCAAATGAATCCTAGAGCAGTGATGATTGAATTAATGTCAGACTACCACAGACAAAGGAAGCTTTATCCTGGTAAATGGCATACTCCTGGCCTCCATCTGGAACTGATTTACAAAAGTATAACCCCAGGCACACACACAGGAGGCAAAAGAAGATAATAAATTATATTTTGTGCTTTTTTTGCTCACTGCCCTGCTGCCCCTTCCTCTGCTTCCCGCCCCCCAACAATGACCATCAGGTCCAGTTGGGGTATTCCTGTTATTGATACTTCTACTGTTGACATTTAATACCTGATATTTCTAAGAAGCAAATAAAATAATCATGGAGGTCAATCCTATTTTTTTTAACGGATCAAACAAACATTAGACATTAAAGTATTAGAATTGACTTTCATTAAATCAGTCTATTTCACTGAAAAGCAGTAATTTTTACTACTGAAAAAAAAATGGCAATATTTTGATCTTCTGTTCACTTTTGTTGCTGGAATTTTCTATTAAACAAAACAGGAAAAAAGTACAAGCATTGTAAGGTTGTTTCAGTAACAGTCTCAAACAAATCAAACTCTGAACCTCTTAGAGCAAACACTGTTATTCTGGACTTGAGACCAAGCTACACAAAAAAGATGTGGATAGGCTGGAAAGGATCCAGAGAAGGTACATAAAGATGATCAAAGGTCCAGAAAGGCTGCCATATGAGAAAAGGCTGAGAGAACTGGGTTTGTTTCGCTTTGAGAAGAGAAGGCTCGGGGGAAAACTTTTCAGCCTGTTCCAGTACTTAGAAGGTAGCTACAAAGAAGATGGAGACTCCTTTTTTCCAAGGTAGCTACAAAGAAGATGGAGACTCCTTTTTTTCCAAGGAGTCACATGGAAAAGATTGAGGAGTAATGGGTACAAGTTATGCCTGGGGAGATCCTGATTGGACACATTTTTCATAAAGAGAAAAATCATCTGTTCTCCACAGGAATGTGGTGGATTCCCCATCAGTGGACACCTGTAAGATTCAGCTGGACAGGGTGCAGGGTCTAGACAGTGCTTTTGCCAAGAAAGCTTGGACGAGGTGACCCTGAGGTCCCTTCCAACCTGATAGTCTATGATTCTATTCCATCAAAGCAGCGCTATCAGTTAACTGTGGAAGCAATTGTTGTCTGGACGTAACTATATGTGCACGGGCTTTTGCAAACCTATTCAGGCTTCTAATGAACTTGGGCATATATTGCATCCATTTGTTGCAGGTGGCATACCGGCCTTTTCTTCGCTTTCCATGAGCAGGAGTAGAAGCATATATAAAAATGTATTTGTCTTGACTCAAGTTGCTGTATACCATGGTGACAGTGGAGGTGGAAAAAAATCTCAGCTCGTTGTTCTGAAAATCTTGCAGCCTTTCTAACCCTTTTCCAATACACTGGAGAGAAAGGTGGTCAAAGAACTCATTTCTCTAGCTTTGTTTTGTATGCATGAAGCGGCCTTTGGCAGCATGAAGAGAAGCATCTGGGGGATATTACGGCTGAGTGATCCCATAGCAGCCTGATTTAGCAATAATTTTGGTGATTTATATTACTGTTCTTGTTTATTTCACAGGAACATGTCCTCCCTAAGGGTCAGTGCAGCAGGGTTCACTCTTACGTGACATGGTTTCACAGCTGCCTTTGAAAGGACTCTCCACGGCATAGAGAGAACCCACAGTTGCATCTTTTGCTTTGTTAGATTATACCTTCCACTTCTTAAACCTGAACATTTAATTAGAGCTGAAGTATGGCTAGATTTCACATTCTTTACTGCCAGTTCTATAAGGCTGGAGATGCTACTTTGCTTGTTTGTATGTTAGCAGCATGTGGCCTCAGCCCTTATGAATCAAAGACAGAATCACATCTAAAATCATGGGTTAGATCCTTCATGATGGCTCAGTGTTGCCTAGTGCAAAGCAAGGTGGACACTGGCCCTCCATGCCTAATGCTGCGCTACTTCTGTAAGTGACTGATTTAGCTTATGTAATTGTTTGTGACTCCAGCATAGGGATTCAGGTACCCAGGGTCATTTTAAAGACCTGATGTATCTTGTCTGACTTTCAACTCTCACTCTGGAAGCAAAGCACTCCTGTAAGCTCTACATCATGTCTACCAGCCTCATCTGAATGTTTTAAATACCACAAGGTGTTGTAGGCAACACTAGCCACCTTTTTCAAAGCACCAGTATTACTCCCTAGGTGATCAAACAAAAGCCTGGGATAAGAGACTCTTGGTCACTCACTCACTACCCGTGTAGGGCAGTAATTTACTACAGCAGTTCAAATTAAATGTTCTTGTGTGCTGTGGAGAACTTCATAGCTAGTCATGTGTGCTTTTGCTGAAGTCAAATTTATCAGAACAGTACAAAGCTCCTTTAAATGTATTGGAAAAATTAATTTAAAATCAGCAAAATCTTTGTGAAAGGTTTTTTTTCCATATGATGCTTCAAGGTTAATGGCTACCTAAAATATTTCCTTAATTTGGGCAGTTGCTCTGAGATGACAGATGCTCTTGACTTGATAGCAACATTTTTAAAGCACACAGGAACAATTTCAAAATGTACTTCTTCCGAAAAGAAAATAGTGATGCGTGTGCTTTGTTTTGTTTGTTTGTTTATCTCCAGTAAGGCATTATGACCCCTTCTCAAGAGTCATTTACATTAGGAAGTGTTAGATTTACATAACTCCATAAATACCATTATCTTGTCATTTCCTGTGTCTGGCACTCTGCCTAGAGGTACAGTTAGTAATATTATTGTAAGTGGTATGTTCCTTCAGGGTTGATCTCATTTCCCTACAATACATCAAAATCCCTGACTAGGTGTAACAATTAGAATAGCTGTTCTCTCTTCAGTCATGTGTATTTCTCAGACTGTATTTAGGAAGCAGTCCCATGGAGAAAAGATTAGATAACATTATAATTATTGCAGTGCTTTCCTTTCACAATGCTGAAATCTCTCCCTGGTACTTGGATTGAAGTAAAGTCTGAAAGTGTTATTATTCAGCCCACCCTGTGTGTCATAAATGATATACTAGGTACTAATACACATTGATGCTTCTTGTTTTCACATTTTCTAAAACAATTGAAAGAACAGGAATAAGCTATGCTTATTTAAACGACTTAGTACCAAGGCTTTGATTGTCCTAAAGCAGAAGCTGGATAAAATGCTCTATTTTTGTTCTTGCTCAGCTAGTAGTGATACCATAGAGATTGCTTAAGTGTCTTCTTAGCCCCAAGTCCAGTCAGTGGCCATCCCCAGTCACTGTGAGGCAGAATGACATCCTGCTGCTGCATCAGTTACTCTGGGAGGACACCCTGAACTAACTGGGCCAGCTCTCCTGGACTTTTTGTCCGATGATGCGGATGAAGTGCAGAACTTTCAAGAGCTTTTGACAGTGTAACAGCTTTGTTCCTGTTTCTCTGGTAGATGAGGCCTAAAGTGTGGAAATATGTCACTCTTGGGACATGTAGACACACCATGCACAAAATTTTACCTTGATGAAAAGCACAGTCACAACCTCTGCTGGTAGCTGCATTGGGTGAAGCTTTGGGAGCCTGTGCACAATCTTGACCCTTAGCAGACAGCTGACAACCAGTTTGTGCTTGGACAATCTGGCATTCGCAATTTTATGATCAATGTTTCTGAAGCCATCCTGCCATACCTCTACCTGAGGAGAGCATACAGAGATGTCAGTGAGACTTCATACTTTATTCTCCCATGGCCCCTGAAGTTAGAGGGATCTTGATAGGAGGTATGTGATAGACAGTGCTTGGTCTAGGGCAGCCTTGATTTATCCAGAGAGGCTGTAAGAGCTAATACACAGCTGTCCTGTGGGCCTTGGCAGACCCAACATACAAAGCAGAGCAGAGGATGACCACCCTGCTGCTCTGGTTGACTGCAGGGACAATGGAGGAGCAGGACCATCCCATAAGAATTACAATGAATTTGTAACATACCATACCCCTATGTGCCCAGATGAAGGTATGATCCAGGTTTTGCGCAGCTGAGACTGTGCAGGATATTGTGGGCTACTACTTTGCATCCCTCCTAATGTAAAATTTGCCTAATACCCTATCTTGTATGGCATTATACAGCACCCACAGGATCAATACTGTTAGAAAAGACATAAGGCAGCAAACAGGAATGGAGCTCCAGGCTTGGGTCTCTAACTGGGCAGCAGGCCTGGTTGTAGGCTTGCAGCCCAAGATCTATTTATGGTTTCCATAGTGGGTTCAAGTCTGCTGTGCTACTTTTGAGGCCTGGTTGTCATCCAAGCCCTTAAAGAAGACAGTCTACCTCCTTTGGAGAAGTCTGATCTGTCTCTATTTCTGGTAACAGCCATGAAATTAACAAAACCCTTAGTACTTAAGGGTTAAGTACTTAAAACTTAGTACAAAAGTTTTTGTCTCTCCTCAAACATATTTTGACAAGCAGTGTTGTTTGCTTGGGCTCTATGAAGCATCACTCAGGTTATTCTGGATGGCTGAAGGGATTAGCATTGTTGTTAATGGCAATAAGAAATATGGGACAACAGAAATGACAGAGTTTAGAGTCAGAGGGTAAGAAACAAGAGGTGCAGTGGGTAAAAAGGTGAAATGATATCAAGGCATGCAAAAAAGATGGATAAATAAGAAAGCAGAGCCACTGATGGCTGACAGTTCCTGGCAAATGTGAAAGATGTCAATTGTCTTGCTTCAGGGTTCAGTCTAGTCTCTAAATTGCTTAAAGAGCAGCCTGCTGGTGCTTGCATGCTTGGTACTAGTTGAAAGGCTTCAGTAACGAGGCCAATCAGTGGCTAGGGTTTGCAAGCCCTCCATATGGGTTGTTGTACTCAGTGCAAACACAGAGCAGAGCTTATACATTGCCTTAGTTATTAAATAGTCTGGTTAATAAGCATCACAACTGCTCTCCAAGCTGAATTAAATGCTTCATTGTTGCACACAATCCAACATTACCTCTTAGAACCACACTACCACACTAAGATACACCTGTGAATTACACACATTTAATTCTGTTTTGAAACGTGGCTGACCTTTTAACTGTGTTATTCAAAGCTTTAATTCTGTGAGAACATGATTTAAGAAAGATATAGTCTACTATACCACCAAATGGGTGAAGCTGTATCTTTCAATGGCTTGGATTTTAGTATGGGCAGAGTATTATTTTAAAGAAAAGACTTTATCAATGATTGTGTCAGTGGTACACATATACATACAGTTTGTGAGTGTGAAGCACACATTTCCTATATATATTTCTTTCAGTTGCCCAGTTGAATTAATTTTTCTATTAGAAAAATCAGACCAAGACTTTGCAATCTCCAGCAATCTCCAAGCAATCCAGAATTTTAAGACTTTGTTTTCACATAATTCATCTTTCACAACAGTAAGTAGTGATTTTCCTGTGCAACATTATTTATATGCTTCATACTATACTCAGTGTGCCTTGTTCAGAAGAGGATGGGAGCTGTCTATCACTCTGTGGAATGCTAATTACTCCATCCTCTCTCCTTGAGCCTAGATACCTGGGGAGACTAGCAAGTGTGGCTAATGAACAACACATGCAGTGGCTGTGGAACTTCGGTGGGAGGAAACCCTTTTGGATAGGCAAGTACATCAACTGCCTGTCCTCTTGGAGGATTATGGTTCCTGTGCACCTTGGAAAGCAGAAACTGCAGCAGAAGTTACAGTCCATTTTTCAAATATTGCAGTGTCCCCAACTTTCTGCTGCTTTTTTGATTTCAGAGCAACACATAAACTGAAAACCATAATTTACCTGGCTTGTTTTATAAATCCTTATCAAAAAGAGTTTATCACGTTGCCTATTACTAGGCTGTTTTTGCCTTGAAATGTTTCACATTTTAATACTAGCTGGTAAAACAAGTTCTGGTGGAGCTCCTATTTTTTTGTTTACGTCACTTTACTTTTGATTGTTATTTTATCTGTAATTTATCTTTTTTAAACTTTAGATAATTGATGTTAATGATATATGTTACAGATAATTTAATGATGTATACATATCTTGTATTAGAATTCTTGTGACTCAATTAGATGATCAGCTAAAAGTTTCATCACATTTCCAGATTTAGCTGTCTATTATTACAGCCCTTTCGTTTAATGAGAAATGCAAAGAACTGAGATGAGCCTTCTCTATACCCTCTGATCCCTTTCTGTGAATGACCACTTTAGCTTATGGACTAGTGCTATTGTTTTCTTCTAACACTTCTTTTTTTTGATATACTGTCTACATTTTAAGTTCCTTTTTTTTTGCAATCGTGAACTTCAGTTTTCATCTCTTAGTGCACTACAGTTTTAATCTCCTCTTTCCTGGGACAGGTTTACTAGTTATACTAAATTAACCTTAAATACTACAGTTAGTTTGGAGTCATGTTTAATGGTATCAGAATTCTGCTAACCTGAGAGAAATAAACTCATCTGATAAGAATAAAGACTACAAGATCATTGTGTCAATTTTCTGATCTCGGTCTCTTCTAGTTAAGAAGACAGGTCATGACTGAAAACATGTTTCCCATGTTGGTCTTAGTTACACAACCTAATTTTACAATGATTCTGCGGGCAACAGGCTCCAGAGATGATAAACATCACTGATTTTGTCGTATTGATGTCACACAGGCTTGAATGACCAAGTCAATCCTGGACACTGGGAGTGGAACGGAGGAGAACCTGTAACCTACATAAACTGGAGAAGAGGCTCCTACCACTTTCCAAAGAGAGGAAGAAATTGTGTATTGGTCCAGAAGCGAGGAAAATGGAAGGCAACTGACTGCATGAAGGTCAAAAGGAACAACTATATATGTTCAAGAAAGCTATAAAGAATGGAGGATCTCTGTGAAAGACACACATATTCATGTTGTTTGAGTTTTGTTTCTCTGCGGGCATGTGATGGTGCGCAGTTGGAAAATTGTCCTGTAATCAGTAAGGTTGATTTTATATGCTGCCAGAGGTGCAGATGATTGGACTTTGACAAAGGAATAGAAGTCAGTTGCAAAGATTAAGTCCAGGTTAAGGTTTTGAACTCTTCCTAGAGAATTTGATCTGTTACTTACTTGTATGTGTTTTTACACTGAAGAGCTAGATCTGAAGGCTTTCATCACATTTCTGTGTGAAAATACTTTGGTTTTTAAAAAAAGAAAGTAGTAAATCCGTTGATTTGCCTTGCTCTCGAGAGGTTGTGAATTGGCTGTTGCTTTAATTTGTTTGCAATTTAAACTGCGTTTTTATCCTGCAGTCACAAAAAGAGGATGACTGCTTAGGGTAGAAATGAGGGCAGAGACTTTAGACTAAAAACAAGTCCTCTTGGGTGACAAGGGGATATTATGCCAGAAGACTGAGGTTTTTTTAGTGGATGTCCTAGTACATTGTCTTTCGAAAATACCAATAGTAGGATTTAGTAACAGAGTTCTAACTGGAGCAAAGCCTTGTATTTCTTTTTCTGCTTCCCAAGGATGGCTTCAGATCCTAATGGATCTGGTCACACAGAGCTGCATATTGTTTCACATGCCTATCCAAAATTGTTCTATGTGTTTTGGAGTTGCAGGATGGTGCTCTAATTTTTAGTATAATTAAATAATGGGACCTCTATAAATCTAATGCTATATCAAAGGATGATTTACACATACAAAAAAATTAATACTAAAGCTGAATCCTAGAATTTTATCTTGGGATGTTCAGCAATACATGAACATCAATAGGATTTATATGTGTGTTTAAACCAATGTAATCATGAGACATTTTGTACTAAAGCAGCTACGGCTTTTGAAAAGTATTAATCTAAGTCCTTATTAAGGATTTGAGGTTTTTAAAAATAATAATAAAAAATCCATATTTTGTTCTGAGGCTTAAAAATAAGCATTTAATAGGAAAAAACAGCTGCCCATAACTTAATTTTAACTTATTCTAAATATATGCAGTTGTAGAATCACCATTTTGTAATACTATAGCAAATTTATATTTGACCTATCAAAAATTTTGCTTTAAGATCTTCTTACTGCCAACCTTAAAATTAAAAAAGAAAGAAAGAAAGAAAGAAGGAAGTCACAAGCTTCCTAAAAAAAAAAGAAAAACAAAGCTTCTCTTTAATGCTTCCTCTGCCCATGATGAGTGTGTGTCAGTTGGTGTGGCTCTAAGTAGGGTGCATTTACCCTGTTCCTTATGAACTCTCATCGCTTCCATCTGTCTGCCTGCTGCCAATGGTTCACTCTCCCCTTGCTCCCTATCAGCTGATCTATTCAGCCAGGCTCTGGATCAATCACATCTGTACACTATTTGCACCAGAGATGCAAAATCTCCTTTTGGGGTTCTTCCAGCTGTTTCTCAGTCCTGCGAGAAACAAATGCAGCAGAATGAGCTCTCCCAGCTGAAGAATATGGTTTCAGGAATTATTTCTCTCTCCTCCTTTCCTTTGGTATGTATGGGTTATTCATCCTCCTTGCCTGGGACATGCAAAACAAATATGCATGTGAGTAGCTGGATAGCCTATTGGAGAGAAGCTTTCTGAAAGGACTGTTGAAGATAAAAATGACTGCATTGCAAAATTAGAGGAAAAATACTATGGACAAAACCTCCTCACCCTTATTGTTGGTATCAACAGATACAGACAAAAATATTTCCAGGATGTGTTTTTTTCTTTTGTCATGAAAATCTTTATGCCAAGCTTCTAGATACTTTTGCTAGACAATAACACTTTTGCTGAAGAAGTCTTCTAGATCAACATAGATAGATCTAATTGTTTCAAGTACGCTGAGTACCCATCCAGACCTGTTTTTATATCTGATAGTCTTCACTGTAAAAAAAATTAAAATCCAAAAAACCTCTCTTGGGATTCTTTTCGGAGAAAATCGGCTTAGTTAGACATAAACTTTCATTTTTTAGGGCTTTCTTTTTTTAAAAACTACTCAGTTTATTGGTGCTAACTTGATAAAGCCTATCCAGATTATTTAAATACCTCTTGCAATTGTTTAGTAAATGAGGGGATTTTGACCAAGCTGCTTGCTACTTGTTCAGTAACTCATGATAAATGTTTCAAGCCTAGTCTGAGACAACAGTGATCTCAGAGCTTTGGTTTTGTGAGAAGAGGGAAGAGTTTCCCTATTCTGTATTTCATTTGAACTACTCTAAAGTGATTGAAAAGTATTGAAATTTCAGTACACAGTAGACTGTTAGTTGTGCAAACTGTGTGCTTACTAATTTCATTAGATCTAATACACCACATTAATGAAGCAAAAATTCTTATATTGAAGTGCAAGGACATTCCTACCCTGAAAGACTGCTCAATTGTCTTTCCATACAATGAGCAGTTCCAAAGATTTATTAATAAATTTTAATTTTCTGTCCTTAAAAATCAAGTATTTTTTTTCCATAGATTTGTATACCTTTTATTAGAATACTAGAGTTCAAACAACATACTCCATCAGGGAAAGCACAAATAAATATTTTTTTCTGTTGCCATAGAAAATTATTGTCTCTAAGAGGTTTAGCAGAAGAAAGGCCTCCTGAGAAGTTACTGGGAGTTTTTCCAGTCTTCAATACTTTTGAATTAGACTAAATAAACTCAAGGGAAAATAATTATTCAGACAATCAGGATTAGCAGGGAACTTCAAGAGACTGAAAGTAAGAACAAAGTGCATGGAAATTCTTACATCACCTATGGATACCAAACTTTCTGGATAAAGGATTTATTTCACCAGAACTATCCATGTAACTTTTAAGAGCAATAGAACCAAGACACAACTGCCCAGTGAAAGGGACTCAGCTGTTAGCTTAGATTTCAAAAAAGGGAGGGGCAATGTGAGCGCTTTGTCTGCCTGTTTCTTTTAACCACTGTCTCTCTCTGTGAAGTATCTTTTAAATCTATTGACCAATTTCAAGCAAATTTGACAGAGAAGCGGGAGATTCAAAGATGATGATTATGAAAAAAAAAAAAAACATAATTGGACACAGGAGCACTTATTTCACTTCTAAAACATTTGTTATTAACTTCACAGAGATCAAGGTTTCAATCTGACAAAAATATAAAAAGTTTTCTTGATATCTTGTACAAACTGAAACTTACTGAATGCCTTCAAGTCTTTTTTCACTCATTCTAAAATCATAAAAAAATAGCTTTAAGAGAATTATATATCTCATTCAGTAAATATTGTGATTCTACATTATTTACATTACAAGATTGGTGCTATTGTAATTCTTGTATTCAGAACACTATATATATATTGTTATGTTTACCTTTTTTATATGTGTTAATACAAAACTGAAACATATTTTGGTGCATACATGTTTCTTCTGTTTCATAACCTCACAAGAGCTTTTTTCCTAGTGTTGGGCATAGTAAATATTCACTTATAGTTAAGTAAAATATATCTACAGTTTATGAATTCTGTTTCTTTTCCTGCATGATCCTATTTCTGAATTAATAGTACAAGGGCATTTGTATCATGAGAAAGCCATTTTTAAAAGAGAAAATGCTGTTTATTTTCAGAAGCAGATTTAAGAAGAGTTACAGTTCTGAGAGCAGATATACAAGGGGCAGAATAAATTAAAGAAAGACTGTCAGTCCACAAAATTTAATTTTAGTATGATTCTTGATTTAAAGGAGAATGTGTAAAAAAAGCCATTGTCCCTCAGTAACCTCAGTCCTTTTCACAGAAAATATGCTAATGTCAGTTCTACAATCTTACTACCCTTTAAGAAGCCATGCTACTTGTAATATGGAGAACTGCTGCTCTCATTCCATTGCTTAACTACTATCCTCTACATCAGTACATAAGCAGTATAAGGTTAGAATACAAGAACATATTAGAGGTTCTTTGTTTATTTTTACAGCATTTTGTAACAGAGAGAAAACCATCCATTACATCCCGTGTACATACCTACGGCCATGAGAACATGAACCAATACACATGAAAGGACACTTATTCAAGCCCTACTGGACACACCTGTGGTCATTTTCAGCGCGAGCATCTGCATTTTTGCAGCAGTCTGAAACTTCAGACTGTTCTCAGTTCTGTTGCTGCAGCACAAAGAAAAGAAACAGAGAAATGTGAATGGGAAAGTATAAAAGAGTGAAAAGAGAAACAATGCAATAGACTACTTTAAACAGAATAGAAAGGGAGGGAATTAATGATGTACAATATCTAAGATTGAAGGTACAAAACTAAACAGATTTATTGCTTGTTCTTCATACCATACCTTATAAAAAGCTGTTTGATTTCATAATTATAACTTTCCCAAGATGCCTGTCTGTGATCTGTTTTCTGGAAACTTAGTAAAACAAAGATCACAGATGGGTTTCTTTGATAAGTAAAATAATGGAAGAATAAACTTCATAGTGTTAATTTATTAGTTTTGAGGTCTTCATGTGGGTTTTGTAAAAGATATATCCGGATATAAGTTTGTCTACAAAGGATGTGTTTGGAAAATGATAGGATATTGAACTGGGCTGTAATATATGAAATCCATTTTAATGATTTAATCATCAATCATCCTATGATGAGCCTATTTATCTCAACAGAAGGCAAGTAATTCAAGCACTGCCTAAGAATTATTTTTAGGCATCAACTGGCAGTGTAACTAATTACCCAGTTTATGTCCATAATGACAGAATAAACTCTATCTCTAAAACAAATGAATAATACCACTTTGCATTTGCATAGCACTTGTCATCTATAGGCCTGGCAGTTTTAAAAGGATGGGCAAACATTCATGGTGCTTATTTGTATTGAAAACAGAATGTCCTGAATAAATTGGTACTATGAAGGCAAATCAAAGCCTGCTTGAAAGACACTGCTGCATTTAGTGACAAGATTTAACAACCAAAATACAGTGAAAACATGTGCTATGCTTATATGAAAGGGTAATCAGGCAGGAAAACAAGTTTTTATAAAAGATACAGCATTGCTTTCTGTACAAATCTGAGATTAGCTGTATTTAAAACTAATGATTATGTGCCCAATCCAATTTCTGTTGTCAATTATTAGTCTATGCAGTTGATGTCACCACAAACAGACTTGTAAATACTTACTATTTTTAACTTCAGCATTATTCTCAAAACTTGTTGTCTGAGCTGGGTTGCCTTCCCATCATGCAGGCATGCTCCTGGCTGAGCTGAGCGGCTGAAGATACATCTGCTACCTGTGCAGAGTTATACAGGCAGCTGACTACAAAACACATTTAGACAATATATAAATATAGAACAAACTGTGCCTAGATGTACCAGATCCCATTTCTTACCCCTTTTCTTACCACTTTGTCTCTTGGAAAGCAGCCACAGTTTATTACCATAGGCATGAAGGAACAGTATTGATTGGCCTGGCAGAACCAGGGCTGGCATACTGCTTTTGGCTCTCAGCAGATCTTAGGTAAAACCATTCAAGAAAACCCAGGAAGTAGAACTGTCTTGACCTAGAGGTGGAGAGCTCCATTTTCTGCCTTTGGCTTGCTTGTGGAGTGATTTGTTGACACTACTTTGCTTCAGCCTTCTTTCCTACCCTTCTGTAAATAATACTTTGTGCTCTTACATCTGAAGCCCTCAAAGGCAGGCCTTTTTTTCTTGCTACAAAATAGAATGGTATGTACTATGGATGGATCTTGATCTTGAACAAGGGTTTTTTTCACTGCCATTGAACTGCAAATGTAACAGTAGAAGCTAAACATCTATACATATATGCCAACACTAAGGTTTTTGTATTCCTCATTAATATTTGCACTGAACCAATAATCCAGACCAGTTTAATTTAGACAGAAGTGTCTGTGCAGCCCAATCATTCCAGTACTAGCATTCACTTAATTTTTATCTGTGTATCAATGGAAAAATCATTAAATTGTTTGTACCACATGTGCTGCTTGCAACGTGATTTATTTTTTGTGGAGAGCTGTAGAATGAACTCTCTATAAAGAGCAGTAACAAAATGATTTTGGTCATGTTCTTGTTACAAAGAAATTAACTCTCTGGCAGAAACTAAGATGCATCAAACCATGCCTCAGCCACATTAGATAAGAAGGCCAGGACATACCTGTGCACATACACATATGTATTGAAGAAAGATTGGGATACAATTAAACTGAGGTTTAAAAGATTTCTTTAAGAAGGCTATGAAGGGAGGCAAATTGGGCCTTTGAAAACCCAGTTTTCAATTTTGTAAACATGCATCTGAGTAATCTAATGCAATTTTGCCTATATGGATAAAGTTAAATACAGACATTACGGGATGAAGACCACAGCTGGAACTTTTAAACAGAAAGAGCTGGAATACTAGTGGTCTAAACTTAAAAAAAAGGCACTTCCTGGCAAAGGAAGTAAAAAATGGCAGATAAAAGCAAACAGAGGAGTTCTGTTGTATTCCTGTAATCCAGACAGAATCATCTTTAAATTGTTCTAATTAGGTTTATATTTTTAAATTCTGAAGCAAAGTGCTGCAAAAATATATCTTGCTTCAGATAAAAATCATGTTTGGAAGCCATTGCCAATTCACAGAATCATGGAATTTTAAGGGTTGGAAGGGCCATTGGAAGATCATCTAGTCCAATCCCCCTGCCAGAGCAGGACCTCCTAGAGTAGGTCACACAGCAACTCATCCAGGTGGGTTTTGAGAAGTAGACTCCACAGCCCAGCCTGTTCCAGTGCTCTGTCACTTCTGTTTCTTTGGAACTTCTTACGTTTCAGCTTCTTATGTTTCATTGCTCCTTGTCCTACCGTTGGACATCACCTGGCTCCATCCTCCTGATGCTACACAAACATGTCAAACCCTTCTGTGTTAATATCATACCTAGGTCTGAGTATCAGCCCAGTGTCTGGGCAACTAAAATAAAGAGGGAAAAAAGAAGGAAAACTCAAAATGTGATGTCCTTATCTTTGCTGAATAATTTTTAATAACTACTACCAGCATGCATCAGACATAAGGAATTTTAGTTTCAAAGGTCAATCGCTTCAGTTCAGCTTGTTGGCAAATAAAGATAGGATGTGAGGATTCAAATTACACTGCTAGGCTACTCAATTATCTACACCAAATTAATCCTCTTGGCTCGTTGTTGCTCCCCCCTCATGCTGCACATGCTTTTGTAAATATGATGCAGGTCCTTTTTGCATGCACACCTCACATCTGATCTGATGTACATATTTCCAATGATTTCACTCCTGATAATTATGGAAGAATCTGCCCTTCCCAGGGGATACTTGAGATGTCAGGAAGGCAACAAACCAGTAACAGAATGAAATTGCTTCCGGCTGAAATTACAGAGCAATAAAGATTAATGTTTGACTTTTGTGCTTTCCTTAACAAGATCATCTCATGGAGGTCAAGGCACATCCACTCTCTAGTGCTGGTGTGTGAACCCCATTCTTGTTTCTGTGTCATGATGAACCTCAAGATCAGAACAAACTTTGACTCAAGTGTCAAGTACATGTACAGAAAAGCTCTTATGTCCACTAACTTTGTGCTACAGTTAGAAGTTTTTGCCTCATCAGGATGTTGATGGGCAATTAGTTTACTTCAATTATCGGGGAATAAACTAATTCCCTGGAAATGAAAGTCAAATAGCTCCATGCATCTTATACAAACCACTTAAATTTTCAAGAATAATGAATAGATCAGATGAAAATTTTAGAATTTATTGATAGATGTTCTCTGGTAGAGACAGGAGTGTGTAGAGATTAGAGTACCTAAATGGCAAACTATTTGAAACAGAATTTCCTTTTTGTATTTTCAGATTAGGATCAGTTTGCAATGTATATTGAAAAAAAAAAATTCTTTCTCTCAAAACTTTCCAATCTATGAGTTTCTATCAGATTTTTTTTCTTACATGTTGCAAAGTGTACTAATTTTGCAAAAGATGCCTCCAGTTAAGGGTCTAGTGGTCTTTGGATATTTACCTTGAGACATTGATGTCTAGAATCATAAAATATGTCAGTTCTAACCTGCTTTGTTTAAATCCTCACTTTGTTTACCAACTTTATAAGATGGCTGTAGTGGCTTTGGTATCTGAATAGGATGTAGCTGCATTAGCTAATCTTTGAGAATCTAGAGTATAGAGTATTTTCACCCTGGGATCTTTTTTTCTGAGCTAGTCTGCCCTTCAGCAGCTGCAAACCTGCTGTGAAGGAGGTGAAGCAAGGGCTAGTGCTCTCTGTCAGATTTCACTGGGTGTATGAGCACCAGTCTGACAGCTTGCAGTGGTGCTGCTGCAGGCCTTGGGTTCTATCTCCAATCTGAAAGGCTCAGCTTTTGAAAATGGGCTGATTTTGTGCCTCCACATCCAGCTTCATGTTTTAGCAAATTTTAATTATCTTGCCTTTTCCTGTTGTGATAAAATAACACTCCCTGTTTTGACAGTCTCTGGCTTTGTGGAGTGGAAAGTCAAAATAAACAATGAAGACCACATTGAACATGCTAATACACAACCTGAAATGTTTCCTTAATTCTTAGGCCTAAACTAGACAGCTTATCCAAACATTTCTTCCTGATGACTCCTTCTGTCCTGTATGCCATCCTGAGTTACTAGATTTTAGATAGGAACTTCTAATACACATAATCCAGATTGAAAGCAGAGTTTCATTAGCACAAAGTTCCCTATCATAATTGTAATCTACAGTAAATGAATGTAATTAGCCACACCAGTGTCTCCCCTGAGCCCTCCCCTCACCTGCACACAGACAGCAGCCATAAGCTGACACCAGGCTCTTGTATAAAGCTAGCACGCTACATTCACTGCAACAGCAGCAGGTCTGCAGGGTTGCACTTTAACAGCATCATGTTACTGCTGCTCCTTCAGCTGTTAGTGCTCACATGTCTTGGGGCCACTGAGATGCAGAGAGATTCACTGCGGAGGAAAGGCAGAAGGCTGTTTCATCGCCTTTTCTATCTGGACAAAAATCTACTTGAAAGTCAGAGACTTCATGAATTCGGAAGTGAGAGGCCAGTACGTGTTGAGGAAATTCTGGGAGAACCAAGTTTTTTTGTAGCAATTCCACAGACAGCATCTGAAAGTGAGAAGAAAGAGGAGAAAAAAATGTCCAGATTCATCCTTCCCAATGCAGAACTTCATGCAGGCCAAGACCTGAGAACCTGGGCAGCACCTAGAGACATCTCTCCTGCAGGAAGCTTCCCTCCATCACACTATTCTATCAAGAAGGAGACTGAACGTCCATATAGAAAAGATGCCAAGAAATTCTGGGACCATTTTATGTTAAAGAAAAATTCAGCATCTGAAGAGGTTGTCCTGCCAATTAAGACCAATGAAATGCACCAAGAAAACTGCAGAACCTTGCCTTTTTCTCAGGTAAGAACAGGTGCCTAAGATCAACAAAGGTGTCCCCTGCCTCTTGTAATCAGTAACTAAAGACTCACAGGTTATTTCATTTGCTAAGTCCCAGTGCTTCAGGACTCTCACATCCTGGCTGAAAAACACTGCTGAAAAAGCTTTAGTCTGATGAGGCAAACTGCTAAATTGTGGTATTGTAAAGACACATATTCAGTTTTCAGAGAGTTGTTTATTCTTTTTATGCTAGATACTCTGTCTTAGCTTGAGGAAGCAAGTGAGAATTATCTGTTCAATGAATATACACCTAAACAGTTTGCATATTGTGAGCTACCTCTGTGTGTGTGTGTGTGTATGTGTGCCTATCTAAATATTCCCAGGGTAAGTATGTACAGAAGAAGCTGGTGGTTTTCTACAGCCAAGTAAGGATGCCACTAGCTTTGTGTATCATTTGGAAGACTGATAGATACATCTAATTCTGTGCTAAGCATGCTGAAGAACTGGTAAGTGGTCCCATGTACAGGTGAAGCCATTCTGCCCTACTGGAATGCTGAGACAAGAAAAGAGTGCATATAGAAGTGCTGTATTCCACATAAGGCACAATATTTTTATAACAGTCCACCAAGCATCATGTTTTTTTCATATCTCTCACTAGATTTATTTTCCTGGCAGATACATATAGAGACAGATATGGCCTAGAGATTGGTACCATTTTAGTTTTTGTGCTATGTAATATGGCAAGCTTTCTCCAGGATGGCTGTGGTTATGACAATATAAAAGTGCTGACTTCAATCTAGCTTTTTGTGGCTGGGAAACTGACATAGGCTCTCCTGATAGAAGGAATTGTTATTCTTGCAAACTAAGAGGTTACAGAACATCTGTTGCACTCTTATGATTTTAATTAAAAAATCCTAATGCTGAAGAACATTATGTCTCTTCCACATGGAGACAAATCTTTAAGATTACACTTGAGTCTACCTGTGGCTACTATACAAGAACATGGGGCCAAAATGATATTTTAAGTCCTGCTAAGTGGGTGAGACTGCTTAACCATGTCATAAAAAGAGCAATTAAAAGCTAAATATGACAAAACCACCTGATTGATTTTTCACTCATTAGCTCACAGAGGCTCTGACTGAAGCACATTTTGCATTTGTTGTTCAATCTAATTACCATAGAAGTGCTAAAATGTGCTTTTATAAGTTGTTGTGTTTTACTTGCTTGACATCAAAAAAAAACGAAAAAAGCACCAAACCAGAAACCCCTCACGTTTAAGGTATTTTTTCTTCTCAGAAAATTTGAAGTATTGTGTTTTGTTTTGTTTTTTCCCTTTCTGCTTTCTGGCAAATTCCATGGGCCATTCATGTTCCATAAACTTGAAACTGCTTTCTGTTTCAGGGTGTTACTCATGAGAACTGTGAGAAGGTGACCATACAGAATAATCTGTGTTTTGGAAAATGTAGTTCCTTTCATGTTCCTGGTCCAGAAGATCATCTTTACACCTTTTGCTCTCGGTGTTTGCCCAGTAAGTTCTTCATGAAGCATCTGCACCTCAACTGCACCAGTTCTACCCCAGTGGTCAAAGAAGTCATGATTGTGGAAGAGTGTAAATGTGAGACTCGGAAGATTAAAGACCATGAGACTGGATCTCTGATGTCAGACTTCCGTGCAAATGTACGTGAGCATAATTAACCCATGAAGGTACCTCTTAACTCCTTGATGATAAGAACGTGCTAAAGAAAAACTAGAGCTTTCATCACACAGATACACAAAAATATTAAGTATGTGGACTTTCTACTTGAATTGCTTCTGTGCCTCAGCAATAACTTTACCTAAAATGTAACATGTTTCTTTGCAGCAGTTAAAGAAATGGACATGAGGTTACTAGCTGTGTAGAGTTCTTACTTTAACAATGGAAACCTTTTTAAAAAAATTGTGCCTTTCTTATTACTTCTTCTAGGATGCTAGTAAACAGCAAGAAGATCTGTCATGATTTATCTATGCAAAACCAACATATTGGCTGGTTTATGTTGCCTTTTCTTGCAGGGACTGACAATATAGATGTTTTGGCAACACAGACGATGTCTCTTCCCTGCAAAAGCAGGTCTACTTTTACATCAAGATAGTGCCTGGAAAGTGGAAAATATAAATGGACGTAAGATAGACAGAATGCTGTTTACTAGTTAAGGTCATTGTGATTGCTCCCAGATGGAGTTCAGTTCCCAGTGAAAACTAATTCTCCTCACAGTTTACACACTTACAGGCTTTAAAAGCTATTTCTGCCATAGAAAAACCACTTACCCTCAGCATGTCTGTATTTGCTTTACATATTTCCTTTATTGAAAGTGTTACATAGCAGAAGAAGGAAAAAATACACACAGAAAACATAATAAATGGATTGTTATAATTGTTTAAATTCACAGTAGAAAGACAAGGTACTCTTTTTAGTCTGATTAATTTTAACACTATCAGTGACTCCAAGATAATGTTTAAGTAATGTTCTCAACAGCTAAACTCAAGCAGAAAAGGCATTTGTGTGACTGAAAATCTGCAGAAGGATTTTATCAGCATGGCAATATTTGTATAGATTTACAGGAGAACCTGAGAAGGCTCTGCTACGAAAGGTCTGAATCTAGTGCTAGCCAACACAGCAGCAGTGGTTGTTAGCTGAACTTCTGGCTTCCCTGCTCTCTCCAGCTGCTTCTCCCTGGATTTGTCTTGCAAACCTGGCACACCAGATAGTGATCAGCTTCCAGTAACTAGATTTCAGCCTGTTTCTAACCCACTTTCTTCAGTTCTCTGGTAATCCGCTGCACTTCTACTGCCAAACACTCAGACCTGGGCCTCTCTTGTTAAACCAGCCACATTTTTTTGGGTTTTGTTTGGTTTTTGGGTTTTGTTTGGTTTTTGGGTTTTGTTTGGTTTTTGGGTTTTGTTTGGTTTTTGGGTTTTGTTTGGTTTTTGGGTTTTGTTGGAGGGCTTTTTTTTTTTTTTGGAGTATGGGAAATCAGTATTGATTTAGCTGGTCAATTCAAGGGTTGGGTAAGCAGTTTCCAGTATTTTAACTGTACTGTGTATTCCAGTATTTTAACTGTATTCTGTTAAACCTGTTCAGTCTGGTTTGGAGTGTGAAGCCCATGTTTAATATTTACTGAAAATTGCACATGAATGATATTCTGATACTGGATCTGAACTGCTCCGATAACTGTTTGCTTCTGCAGGTCACTTGCAGTGAGCAAACTGAAGATTCAGCATACAGTTACCTTTCATTATATATACATTTGTTTTTAAATAATAAAAAATTTATATTAAAAGTGAGCAAAGCCTTATGTCTATCCTTTTACATTAAGGACTGATGTGCTAACTGCTTATGGCTGTTGGTATGTTATGGCCTGATACATGATACTACCCAAAGTAGTATCCAAAGTAACAAGCTATCAAGGTCTTCCCATCTCTGTATTGAATGGAAAAAAGGAAATACTTATTTTAATATTTATTATAGCTTTATAATGTGTAAAGATATTCTCAGGATGCTACTCCAATGAACTTGCACTCGGATTCAGAAATTTACCTTCACGTGTTCAGCTGCACTGAGCAGGAATGGGCCCAGGTTTCAACCAGATAGAGAAAAGCTTGTGTAACCAGCAAATAGCACCAGCTAGCAACTGTATAGTTTCAGATGCCACAATATAATTCTTTTGGTGTGTGGCTTTTTTTTTTTTTTTTTAAATTAGACATTCCTCCTCCCTGGGCACATCTAATTGCACTGCCAGGCTTAATGACTGGTGCTTTGTCAAAGCATGCTATATGCACATGGAAAAGCTAGGAAACAACTTCCTGACTGACCACAAGGTTCAAACCTCAGCATCTTATCAAACCTCTGAAAGTTACAGTGTGTGATTGTTAGTGTTCATCTTTAATCAAGCCTAAGGAAGAAAAGCACACAAAGCATCTTTTTTTTTTTTTCTTTTTTCCCCCCAACTTTAAAGCTGAAGAAGGTAAATCATTTGAGGCTTTCAACCACTGATGTTTTAAACCTGTGTGAATATATGAGGGGTTTTGTTGTTTGGGGTTTTTGTTGTTGTTTTGGGTTTTGTTTGTTTGTTTTCCTGAAATGCAAGTATGTTTTAGGTTTGGTACTTGCAGAGAATTCTTTGAAGGTAGGACCTACACACACTCCCAATTAAAAAGAAAAATCTTCCAGTCATGGAATTTTGACATAACTGACTGATAAACTATGACTTTTGCACATAAGGATGACAGAAATGATGCTATTGTATGGACTGTAAAGTATTCAGCCTAATTTCTATAGCTCCTTCTGTGTACTGGAGCATTCTTGCAGTCAAAGCAAGCTATTTGTGTCAAGAGTTTGCAGGAGCAGATTCTTAGCACAGCTTAAAAGTAGGTGAAAAGAGGTAAGGACAGCTGTAGTAATTGCTAATTAGATTAGTGCTGTAGGTTTTTTGGATGAATGTTTAATTAACCCAGCAGTGGCTGGTTGCATGTAATTAGCACAGTATTCTGCAAAATCAAGTATGTGTTAATTGGATCAGATTTCTCAGCCTTTAAAAATTCTGTATTAGGAATAAGTTGTGCCCAGGGGCTAACAGAGTGTTTTGCTCTCTCAGCACAACTAGGATGGCCTCTCCTAGTGTAATGATGTGGGTCAAAAAGGTGAGGGGTGTGATCCATATCACCATATGGAACACTCCAGTAGTAATTCCATTAGAGCAGCAGACCTGCATGACTTTAATTTAGCTGTGTCCGTTTAGAGGTTGCTTTCTGTAACAAAAGCTTTTTCAGTGTAATCATGCTTACAATGGAAGTACTGTTGATGGGATTTCTATTTCAGAGCACTCCTTGTGCAAACCTATCTTGCAGAACAAGACTAAGCCACAGTTGCAGAGCACTCTAAAAATTCATCTGAATCCCAAGTGAAGTTTGTATAATTCTGCCTTTTTATTTGACATATTTTCTCTTTTCCAAATGGATGTACTTTACCTCGAAAGTAGTTGGAAATGTCATTTATTCTAACTGCTTAAGCAAAATAAATCTCCAGTAAATGGTCTTCTCTTAAATAAAGATTTTATGCATCTGTCTCTAATCCTGTAATTACATCAAACACTGGAGTTGCATAAAGCTCTTATAAAATTCTGTGCAACTATATATTCCAGGGAAAAATCTCTGAATTTGCATTGGACAATTCATGCTGTGCTTGGTTCTTTACTCACCGTTTATGAAATATTCACAGCTGACCTCATGGCTGTCAGCTAACAAGCTTTAGCATGTTTTACTGACAGGTGGTGAAGCCTCTTGTGGTGCTTTCTCCTAAACATACTAGCTCTTTGCTGCAATAGCAAGATGACAAGGTTCCCTACTCACAGAGAAGCTCCCTGACAGTCTGTACAGCTGCGTAATCACATCATGTCTGGGACTGTGTGCAGTGCAGTATGGTGCACGTGAAGAGGTGTGGGGTTCAGGTTTCCTCAGGTCACCCATCAGGAAGCCTGCCACTAGAAGTAGGAACGTAGATTGTGAATAACAAATATTTTGTATTGGCTGTTTTGTTAAACCTAACTCAGCTGAATATCTGGTATGCAGCCACCAACTTCAGCTCCTCTGCAATCTCTCCCTGACAGCTGTACACCCTCCCTCTGCTCTGATGGGAAAGAATGAGGATGAGAAGACTCTGTAGTTGGCCCACTACAAGAATATTGATAAAAATGTTAATTGTCCACACCAAGAACAAAATCATGCCCTTTACACTGCTTGGTGTTCCATGGCATGAGTAAAATACACTTCAACTTGAAAAGCAAAAAATAGACCAATAATAATAAGAAAAGTCAGCCAGCTTTGTGTTTCTCCAAAGCTTTTTCTGAGGCATTTTTGCTTTGTTGGTTTAGGGTATTGCTAATATAAGCCATTCAGTCTGAAGTTGGCTGGTGGTGGTGGCTGCAGCCTGTGCTCAGGGTGTTCAAATGGAGCAGGCTATTACCAAATCTGTCATTCTGACCAAGGCAGTACCTCAGCTTAACTCTCTGCTGAAGCTCGTTCAAACTCACCTCGCACTGCGATAGATATGGAAGTATTTAACCCATCTGTTGCCATGTCTGGACTTCAGACACCAATTCCTGGAGGGAGAGGGGCATTAGGAGAGCTAATGCTAGGACATCTGCAGCTAGACATTACCTGAACAGAGTTCCTCACGCCGTGGAAGTTTCATGTATGAAAATTAACTCCCTAAATTACAATACTGCCTGGTGTAGCTTAGCCCGTATCTGGGCTGGGGGATTAGTAGATTTCACTATGCCTACTCCTTGATTTTTCTGGTGATTAGGTGAGAGAAAAAATGGAGAGCAGGAGACATTTTCCTTTAACATCTATTGCCTCACTCTCAGTATGTGACACTGTGACTGACAAAACTTCTGGGTCAGGGCAGGCATTGTTTCAGTACAGTGTGTCATCAAGACAGGCTTCTACCTTCATGGCAAGGATCTTCACAACATAAACAATTTTGCTTCTGTTCTAGAGTGAACAAGTGTCTCCTATGCACATCAGCAAGGTTTACAAGGAAGCAAGCAATGCAATGGTGCTGCTGAAAAGAAGTGGCAATTACAAACTGTGCAATTCAGAAGGACCCAGGAGGATGAGTACTGTTGAGAAGACTGGTTTCTCAGCCTTGAAGACCTCTGTGTGCTGACAGCAACCTTTCTGTACATCAATCAAGGGGCACAATTGGGCTTAAAATGAATCCTGGAAAACAGCCTCATGAAGCAAGGTGCTTGTAAGCAGTGACAGCCGTGGGAATCACAGTGCATACCTCTCTTGCATGTGCTCTCCATAACAGAGCATCAGCTGTTACTGCACATGGCTTGATTTTAGCATGCTGATTTAATATTTACAGAATGCCAATAAAATTTATAAGATGACAGCTGGTGGCTCCTGTGGTAATTTATAAACAGCAACAACAACACAACAAAGACATCAGATACTCCAAGAGGAATTCTACACTACTATGCAATATTCAGCATTGAAGAATGTGGGTATTTTTCTAATTTTGCAGACTTCTAATAACCTTTGTGTAATTCATCCATATTAGACTTTATGTCAAGTCCATATTATGCAAATTATTGTTCCCCTTAGGTATGGTTTTTTCCTTCAGAATGGAGTTCACCACAAAGATTCATCATCCATATGGATTTGATGCACTGGCAAAAGAGTCAGGTAATTTCTGTAGTCCAAGCCTTTACAAGTTAAATTGGGAAGTCCAGCACAGGATTGCCAGCTTTTCTTCCTGCATTGTGCTTCCCCAAAAGAAATAACAAATGGGAACTGCTGCATTGTTGGTAACTGAGCTGGAATAAACTACTGCCCTTGTTCTGCAACATGTGTTTACTCTGCACTTCCATGAGTAGAAAAGAGTATAGTACAACCTGTCTGACAAGACTCCAGCTCTAATGAGTGGCCATTGATAGTGAACCACTACACACAGGCAAATACCCAGAAGACTAGAAGATGACACTACTGATGGATTCTTTTTCATTCTACAAGGTACTTGTATTGATAGCACAATCCCTCTTTATTTTTCTGTTTTATTTCCCAGGTCCATGGTTTTCTTTCTACCTCTTGGTAGAGATTTTGGTTTCTTTTTTTCCCCATCTACATTTATTCAAATCAGTGAAAAGTTTTCATGGTTTATTTTGTCTTTTACACATAAGGATAAATTCATATGAGAAATCTGTCATGGCATAGAGACAGAGGCTATTTTTTATTATGACCTTTCCAGAGACTCTTTTTGCCATGTGCTTTAACTGTTCAACTAATGTGTCTCTTATTTTCAGTGTAACTTAGTCCAAGGAACATATGTAGGTCTCTCTTGAGGAAGTGCTGTCTTCTGGTTTATCTGGAACATGCTTCATTCTCTTTCCAAATTCAGATTCCTGCTAATAATACATATATTCAGTCAGAGCAACTTGAGCTTGAAATGTTAATAATTTCCCTATATAATAGATGACAGTGGACACTGAAAAATCAATCAGAATATAGCGGTTTTGCCTGGGCTGGGTTTTGGCAGCAGGGGGGCTAGAGGGGTGGCTTCTTTAAACAAAGAGCTGCCAGACGCTTCCCCTGTAGACGACAGGACTGATGTCAGTCAATTCTAAGATGGACTCCATGGCTGACCCAGGTCTGGCCAATTAGTGATGGAAGTAACACGTCTGCGAATAACATATTTGAGAAGGGGAAGAAGTTGCTGGGCAGTTGCTGAACTGCAGCAGCAACAGGGAGTGAGAATGTGAAAACACCTCTGCAGACACCAAGGTCAGTGGAGAAGGAGGGGGAGGAGGGTGCTTAGGCCCTGAAAGAAAGGCTCCCATGTGACCTGTGATAAGGACCATGGTGAGGCGGCAGTGTCCCTGCAGTCCATGAGGGAACATAAGGGAGCAGAGATCCACTCACAACCCGTGGAGGACCCCACACCGGAGTGGGTGGATGCCTTAAGGAGGCTGTGACTCCATGGAAAGCCCATGCTGGAGCCAAGTTCCTGGCAGGATCAGGGATCCCATGTGGAGAGAGGAGCCCATGCTAGAGAGCAGGTTTGCTGTGAGGACTTGTGACCCTGTAAGAGATCCACATTGGAGCAGCCTGTTTCTGAAGGACTGCTCTCCCGATGGATGACCCATGTTGGGGCAGAGTTTGAGGAGCTGCCCCCATGGGAGGCCCCATGCCAGAGCAGTTCAGAATGAACTGTATCCCATGGGAAGGACCGTTCAGAATGAACTGTATCCCATGGGAAGGACCCCCACTAGAGAAGTTCATGAGGGACTCCCCTCCTGTGGGGAGGGTCTCCACACTGTAACAGTGGGAAGTGTGATGAAGCCTCCCCCTGAGAAGAAGCAGCAGCAAAGTCCATCTGTAATGAACTGACCGTAACACCCATCCCCTGTGCCGTTGAGTGGGAAGGAAGAAGAGTCCTGGGAAGAGGAAGAGGTGGGGGAAGGTGCTTTAAGATTTTGTTTTATTTCTCATTTCCCTGCTCTGTTCTGATTATTCATTAATAAATCAAACCATTTCTCCCCAAGTTGAGTCTGTTTTGCTCATGTTGCTGATTTCTGAGTGATCTCCCTACCAACAAAAGCCTGAAACACACTTAACTGACTGGATACTCTCTTTGCAGAACAATCATATTATGAATAAGTTTTAGGAAGAATGTTTTCAGTAGTAAAAAAGAGTTTGCTTTATCAACAGCGATCACCATGTCACTCCTCATCCATTTAATCTATTATTGTGTAGGAAAAATGCTCCAGGGAAAGAGTCCATCAATTTACAGTGGGAACCATGCCACTCAGACAGATGGAGATACCTTTAGGTAGCCAAAGGATCATGTATGTGCATCAGTAATGGGTGCTCAAGGCACAACTCCCAGCTGGGAACACTGAAAATGCTGTCCATTACAAGCTGTCTGTGGCTCTTAGCCACTGCTAATCCTTCACGGGTCAGAATTATAATTTAAAAACAAAGATTGGCTTCCACAGCCATGTAAGAGCCAACTGTGAGCAAGGGGTACAGCCCAGCAGGGGACCCCAGTGGCATGAAAATTTCACAACTGGCCTCTGCTGCCCAAGGGATGAGCTAGGATGCAAAGTATAGAATTACAACTTTATTCATGCATGTGAGGTATCCCGTTCAAAGTGGGTCACACTACATACAGTTCTGCATATTGTTGAAGTGTTCAGTTCCAACATGTTTCAATCATTCACTACTTAATACACACTTGCTAATATTTTAAAAAACAACTGCAGTCCTATGGTGCTATCATCCATTTGCTTCTTTCTTGACCCGGGTGTCCCAACTACAGTGCCAGATAATGGGTAGGTTTCAGAGAACTCCTGGAAGGGCTGAGATGACAGTGTTGTCTTGGTATAGGGGCATCCTTTCCTCTTCATGGATGGCTGTAAGATTCAGTGAAAAAAAACTTCCTTGTCTTCAAGGTTGGGGCTATGCTTTTCCTTCTTGTTGTGACCTTGAGCCTTTTGGTTATGCTAATGCAACTGTGATTATGCAGTAGGCAAGGCCAATTAAGTATCTCTTCAGAAAGCTAAGAAGATTTCACACTACTAATAAAGTTAATACAATTCCATAAAGATTAATTGGTGTAATACCTACCTATCTTCATCAACAACCTGGATGAGGGGATAGAATGTGCCCTCAGCAAGTTAGTTGGCTGATGACACCAAACTGGGAGGACTGGCTGATTCCCCAGAAGGCTGTGCTGCCATTCAGCAGGATCTTGACCGGCTTGAGAGTTGAGCAGAGAGGAACCTCATGAGGTTCAACAAGGACAAGTGCAGAATCCTGCACTTGGAAGGAACAACCCCATGCACCAGTACAGGCTGGGGATTGCCCTGCTAGTGAGCAGCTCTGCAGAGAGAGACCCAGGAGTCCTGATTGATAATAAGCTAACCATGAGCCAGCAATGTGCCCTTGTGGCCAAGCAGGTCAATGGCATCCTGGGATGCATCAAGAAGAGTGTGGCCAGCAAGGTCGAGGGAGGTTCTTCTCCCCTTCTACTCTGCCCTGGTGAGGCGTCATCTGGAGTCTTGTGTCCAGTTCTGGGCTCCTCAGCTCAAGAGGCACAGGGAACTTCTGTAGAGTCCAGCACAGGGCTACCAAGATGATCAAGGGACTGGGAATATTTTCCTTATGAGGAAAGGTTGTGAGGAATGGAGCTGTTTAGTCTACAGGAGATTGAGGGGGGATCTCATTAATATTTACAAGTATATAAACGGTGGCTGTCAGGAGGGTGGTGTAGCCCTTTTTTCTATTTTATCTAGCAACAGTACAAGGGTAATGGGATGAAGCTGGAGCACAAAAATTTCCATTTAAACATAAGAAAAAACTGTTTCACTGTGAGGGTGACGGAGCCCTGACACAGGCTGCCCAGGGAGGGTGTGGAGTATTCTTCTCTGGAGGTCTTCAAGACCTGCCTGGATGTCTTCCTGTGTGACCTGATCTAGGTGGACCTGTTTCTGCAGGGGTAGATAATATCTAAAGGTCCCTTCCAACACCTACCATTCTATGGTTCTATGAATCAATGTTTCTAGGGAATGACACTGTCCTAACAGGTGCTTGAGAAGTTAGGCAGAGGTTAAGGTTTCGTCAGGAGCTGGAAAGGGACATTATAGACACAAACGCAACCCATCCCTGCGCTAGGGAAACGAGCTGCACCCGTGAACCCCAATGCTACAGAGAAAGGGCTTCACGCTCGCGAGAAGGGCACACGGGTCGCGCCGACTCCCGCAGCAGCCGGGCAGAGTGCGTCCCTTCCGTGTGGCCCGTCCCGCCTGCGCACGGACGGAAGGCGAGACACCCACACCCAACCGCCTGAGCACCCGCCGCACCGCCGAGTGCCGCCGCCACCCCCCGCCCCGCCTTCACGGCCCCGCCCGGCCGCCCCTGCGCCGCCAGCGCGCATGCGCAGCTCCAGACGCGGAAGCGGAAGGCGCGACGGCGGCGGCGAGCGGTGGAGTGGCTCTGCGGTTGCTATGGAGAGTCGGGCTGAGGGGCGCGCGTGACCGCCGCCCCTCCCTTCTCCTGGCGGCCTTGCGCAACGGTTGGTTCCGCCTCGTGGCCGGGGAGGGCGTCGGCGGGGGGGGGAATGCGGCGGGCCGGGCCGGGCCGGGCCGAGTCGGGCGAGGACAGCGCACCTCCGTGGCAGCGGCTGCGCCCGGCCCCAGCCCCGCGCCGGCAGGAGCCTCGTGCCGCGCGCGAAGCAGAGGCGCGATGCGGAGGCCGCCGCCGGCAGCGCTGTGGCAAGCGGAGGGAGCCTCGCGGGCGCCTTGCGACGCGGTCTCAGGAAAGGCGGTGCGCGGTCTCCAGGGCGCGCTGGGGCCACCGAGGTACCTGTGTCAGGTGGGAGTTACCCCTGATGGGTGTCCGCTCTGCCCCTGTTAACCCTAAGTTCAGGAATGAAAGCCGGGAGAGAAGAATCCTTCGTGGGCTTGGTGAGCGTCTCAGAAGTACTGTTGTCTTTTTCCGGAAGCTCCAGAATGAGGAGAGGGCATTTGCTGGTTTTGAGGTGGTGATGGAAGTGGCATCTTGTGAGGCTTGTTGACTGTGTGCTCTGGCAACACTGCATAAGGAAGTGCAACGCCCCGTGACCTTTCTGGGTTTCACACTTTCATCTTCTGCCTCCAGTAGTTACCAAAAGGAAAGTCGTGGGTCTTTGATCCATTCGCCCTAAGGATCGAAAGAGCGATTGTTTAAGTAATATATTATCAGTCCACAGGCTGCTGTTTGGCAAGCAAGTCGTAGATGAAGATAGTGTATGTAAATTTATGATCAGCGAGGATATACTATGTATGCATTAAGTCAAGCCACATCCCAGTCCAAGCACATGTGTTGCTAATCATGCGTACAGTTGATGTTTACAGCTATACCTTGCAAAACCCTATCTGTAAAAAAGAATCAAGTGGGAATGTCTTGCCTATCTTAACCAACCTGTCAACAACTATCTGCCACCTGGGTAGTGACAAGATCTGTACTGGCAACCATCTATTGTTATAAACGTGTGCAACGTCAGGTACATGGGTTTTGTCATGCCAAAAGTATACTGCTGCGTGCATTATCTGGGTATTCAGACACTGTTAAGCATAATGGTAATTCTGTTCTGACACCTGATAATGTCACATAAGTGACTTCTTTAAAACATGGTTGAAAGTAATTTGGTTGGTTTGAGTTGACTTTTTATTTTTTTTTCCAGTGAAGTATATTTTTAACTATATAATAGTAATTCTTGACAGTAATACTTTAGATTTCAGGAAGCTCACAGATATAAACAACCACAGCTGGATCAACAAGTGGATGGAGGCTTTGATTATTGTGGCCTTACCTTGGATGCACAAATATTATAGCAAGTGTATCTCTCGTGTTTCTACTTTCTGTTTCTTTTTCTGTCTGGATTGCTTAGAATACAGCCTTTTTAGAAAGTGGTGTTTTTTCTAGGAGTGTGTTTTACAGAGCATAGAATTGTTCAGTTTGTGTAGGGTCTTAACATTGTGTTTTACAGTGAACAGCACTATAAATGATTGATCTGTGATATTCTGTACCTGTTTAAGCATTTGTGAAAACAAGTTTTGGAAGTGAGTTTTCACAGGTCTTACTTTTCTTACTGAAGAAGTCAAGGGCCAAAGTGAGGCAGAATGTCTAGGATCTTGGTTTCTAGTTCCATATCAGTTTAACAGCCATAGAAGCGCAAGGAGAAGGATGTCATCAGAGCTGATTGTTGTGACTTCTTAGGTTGAAAAATTGAGTACTACTTGTGTTGAGTTTACTTATGGAATTGGATTTTCTAAGTGTGTTTTGAGACAGTCTCGATGCAAAGCTGTATACTTTTTTTGATGTTTGCATTTGAATGAATCTATTAAGACAATTTTATTTCACGTTAGCATCCCTGGGTAGTGCAGAGCTTTCTCATTTCTCTTAAGTGACTTCCTACCTGCCTGTCTCATTTTGTTATTCAGTTTGTTAGCAGTGGACATCACATGACAAATGATTTTGGAGTTGTAGTGAGTTTATGGTACTGTCACTTGAATTTGGCTTAGGAAAAAATGCTGTCCATGCATTTATGAAAAATAGAAAACCTAACTTATCTGTACAACAGGCTTGCAAGAGGCAAGAGTGTTTCAAGTAACTTGCAAGGCATTTAAAGTAACAGAACTAAACTGGCAGTAGTGCAGTTTTATATAGACCTTTCTCTGAATGTTTCCATCCTTTTAACTATATTGAAATTGTGAAATGGCCCAGAACTGAAGTTCAAGGAATGCTAGTTAGAATCAGCATGTCAGTTCAGACATGAGAGGCAAAGAGTCTGAGTTTCTCTGTAAGCAGCTAGAGAAGAGGCTCTGCTCAGTGAGGTAAGGTATGAAGAACTAAGTACTGCATCTTTATGAAGATCTGTTTATAAAACTCCAAAGTTCACATTGAAGGGGATTTCTTTAGTCTAAACCAAAAAAGAACCTCTGCACACTTAGACTACCAGAATGGAAACCTTCACATTTTAAGCATAACAGTGAGACAACTTGTTATTGTATAACTCTTAATGAGCTATGTAGAAGATACTAGATTAGTGTGGTTCCTTTCTCTATTGGTATCTATAAATGCCATAATTTTTTTTTAGTCAGGGAAAAATGACAAATTCCTAGGGAGGCTTGTGACTATTTAAGCATAAAGGCTTCTAAAAAATCATCTTGAAATATATTTGGGAGATTATGACAGGTAGGTGGTATTAAATCCTGCATAACATAAATAATTCCTTGTATTTCTTGTTTGCTTTGCAACCTTTTTATTTTCATATGAGACTTCTTTGTGTCCTGTGTTGCTAACATCTGTCTGACAGTGTTAAGCTTTATCTGTTACTTAATAGTTTTCTTGGGAACTTGTTTTACTTGCATCTTGATGATAAATGTTACTTTTTAGTGAGGTATAACTAACTAATGAAATCATAAAATATTTTTCTTTCTGGTTCTTGAGCAGTGTGTGTGTGAAATGTCTGTAAGTTTTAATTTAGTTCCTGAAATAATAGCTGACAATTTTGTTTGGGTTTTTTTTCATATTTCAGTATTTGTGTAACCCTGTAGATTGTAAGATACTAGTTAATTTACTCTTCTTTTTTAATTTATCTCTCTAGGATCATCTTTTCTTCCTGGATCCTGACAGAGTATTACCTGCTGTGTTCAATGGGACGACAAATACACTTTGTGGTTGACCCTCAGGGTTGGTGTTGTATGGGCTTGATTATCTTGGTCTGGCTGTACAATACAATCTTCATTCCAAAAGTCATCCTTTTTCCTCACTATGATGAGGGGCATATTTCAGTTGTGGCAATTTTGTGTAAGTCAGTTTAACTTTTTTCTGCTAGGCAAAATAATATCTTTGTTCAGTAGTTAATATATATGACAAAGGTCAGAAAATATAGAGTAAACTGAAGGATAAAGAATAAGAGTGCTAGGATTCATCCTGCCTACATATTTGTGTTCTGAGAAGTTGATAACACTTCATTCATTTCAAAGGTATTATGGTAAAACTTATTAGTGTGGAAGCTGGGGAAAAGCATTCATATGGCTTTCAGATCCTGTGGGTAGAACTTGTTGACAGAATTTCAGACCCCACAACTTTTCGTGCTTGTCAGAATTTGGGGTGGTAGTACTGTTGGTTGCCAAACTGAGTTTTGTCATACATTCCTGAATGAGTCAGCTAACACAAGTTATGCTAATAGGTTTTGCTGAGCAAGAGACTTGAATTATCAGTAGAACCGACCTTGAAATGAAGTGGGACTATTGGTAATGTCCTTACGCATAAAGGCAATGTACAATGATTAGTGCTTATTTAATAAGACATTGGAGGAACTACATACATACAGCAGTAAAGGCCATAGTGACATCCTGCTCATGCTATCAGAACAATGTGCATTGCTACCTTTTCCTCTCCCTTTTAAAGACCGTGGAATACTTAATATTGTAGACTGTACAATACTGGATAATAAACAGATCAGTGTTGAAGTGTCATATTTTTGATGCAGTATATAGGAGATATTTTGTACACCTGAAGAAGACTAAAAAAAACTTATATTTTTCTCAGGTTATTACTTCTGCTCGTTGTTTTGTATAGCTTCATTACTAAGAGCCTCAGTAGCTGATCCAGGAAAGCTACCTGAAAACCCAGAGATACCGGTTACAGGTACATTAAGTTATTTCTTTATAACTGAATCAAAGTTATTTTCATATCCTCAAAATAATTAGCAATCAGTTTGATTTTTGTGAGATTTGGTGGAAACTTTGAGCTGTCTCTGCTGAAGCTGATATTGTTGATGAAATTAAAATCAATATATCACTGTTCTTATCTTTTTAAACTCTATCACTTTCCCTTGTGTAGTCTCAAAACATCTTTCTCAAAACTTGTATTGCATCAGAAGTTTAGTTGTGTAGGAACTTACGATAGGAAGTTTTTCCATGGGAAGACTTTTCTTTGCATTCTAGGCTTCCAGATGTGTTCACATACTTCTAACTTTTTAATATTAAATGATGATTAGTCACTATAATATACAGGTTTTTTTCTAAATAAATTTGTAAGGTGTTCAAAGTGGTGGTAGAAGATATTCTTAGGCTGGATTTTACCTATGCATTTTTTACTTTTTTTTTTTTCAGTGACTTATGTTTGTATGGGCTATTACCCAAACAAATATGATTTTCATTACATTGCATTGCTGAAGAGTAGCAGCTTAACATGTGAGAATTCACTTCTGTCCTTGAGAATTTATCCTACAATTCCTGTATGGTGTTCAATGCTCTAGAAATTGAAGGAAATTTGAAACTTTAATAATTGCCCACAGAGAAAGCCAATATTTAATGAATTGCTTGATGCTATTAAGGTGCTTTTTCAATGCTTAGAGTTTATTGACAGCATGAGGAGAATTAACTGAAGAGACTTTTTGAATTTCAAAAATGTATCAAGTGCAGTCCTGTCTTGTGATGTGGTAGATGCCAGGAGTAACATTTTACTCTTCCTGATATTAGTGACAATCTAGGATGACATGTTTGGACACGTGATTTATTTAGCCTCAGCACTGATGTTACAATGCACACAAACTAGGCAGCAGATAGTAAGAAGGGATATATCTCCCTGGGATTCAAGTCTGAAATGAAGATCAAAGAAAATCTGATGTCAGTGTTCTTTCTACTCTGCGTAACTAAGTCTTAGTTAAATGAAAGGTGACTCAGACTTGGGTTCTGCAGTCAGAGTTCTTGCTGCAGAAAGAATAACATGGATCCTGCCAACCAGAGCTGGAGAATGGAGACAATCAGTATTATTACATCTATGACTGAGTGTTCATTTACCTGCAAAATGTCAGGACCAATACAAATTCCCTTTGTGCACAAATGTTTCTCTCTCTTTTAAGGTATCCTTTTGAAGTAGCTTTCTCACCTCTGCATTCCCTGTTCAGTTCACATGGCAATGGTGTTTTAAAGATCCTTCTGAAGATGGAACATTTAGACTTGACTGTGACATTGATATTATGATGTGTGATGTATCAGATATTTTGTATTTGCTAGAGTAGCACTTTAGTTGTCTGGTATTCTCTAGGTTGATAGGAAGATACATTTTTGCATGGTATTAAATTGTATTAAAAAATGAGGTTGAGGTGTTTCTGAACTCTGCTGGTAGCTACCCTATTAGGGAATGACACCTTTGTGACACTGGATTTATGGGAACAGATTGTAAATCAGTTTCCATCTGGTGTTATTACTAGTTTAATGATCTCAGATATTGGGCTCCTTTACTTGCAGTGTCCAAATGTTATTTTGCAGCACGAAAGACAAGGTTAGAGCTGCCTGCAGGTGGCTCAGAAGTTCTAAATTTGTTTACATGCTTTATTGTATAAAATTTCAGAATACCCTACTGTAAAAACTAAACTTGTGGTTTTTTTGTTTGTTTTTTCCCCTGGGATTTAAGAAAAATTCTCAGCATCAGAATAGTTCTATTAAGGTAGAAGGAATCAGCTGAAGTATTTAAGATCCTCAGTCATGCACCCATTTTCCTTAAAGGCAGAAAATATGTACTTTTGTGAATGAAACTATTACAGCATTAGTGTGATTTGTTTCCCATGTGAAGATGAACTTTCTTGTATCAGTTGTTTTTTTTTTTTTTAAAGTCTTCTTCTAATTTGCATTATGCAATTGGAAATAAATATTACCTAAGGTGACAACAGTAGCTCCTGGTAACTTCAGTTCCTCACTGTCTCTAGAGATCAGCTTAGAGTCTCACATTTGATATAGTTTATATTTTTAAATACAAGCCTACCCTCTATCTGTTCTTTGGTTCCTTATGTCTCAAGTTGCGTGTTATGAGGTGCATGTCTTAAAATGCTGTGAGCTAGAAGATGTTCTTGAATTGTTTGTTGTTATCTATTTCACTTAACTAGCTTTAACAAATTTGAGTAGCAGTGCTTCCTGAGAAGGTTTTGGAATAGCACAGAGATTGTATGATGGTTAGATAGCAGATTTGTTCTTTCATAGTAGACATGTGAGAACTGAATTCCTTGTTTGAGTGACAGGATTTGTGCTGTAATAATTGTTCCCTGCAAATATACAGGAGCAGAGAAGATTTTGGAGAAGAAAACCGGCCCAGAGTGGCAGTAATTTCTCCCGGTTTAGTTGAGGTGACCATGGGGAAAAAAGTTTTTTTATATCCTGCTTACCTTTCTCAGATCATAGTAAGATTTTTTTTTTTTAGTAGCATAAAGATTTATCATGAGTTTGCTGTGTTGAGTTGAAATATTTCTAAAGTGTCTTAATATTTAAATTTGCAAGTAGAACGTGAATATTGGGAATTATGTAACAAATGCAATATGATGAGGCCAAAGCGTTCACACCACTGCAGTCGTTGTGGACATTGCGTGAGAAGGATGGATCACCACTGTCCATGGTAAGACCAGGACATTTGTTCTAACAATCTGCTGCTGTTTTAGTGAATAATTTCAAAGTTTATGGCCTTGACTATTGTCTTATATGTGTCCCAGTAGCGGTTATTCATTTAGGCATTTAGAGCAGAGAGAGAACAGCTTTGAGACTTTTTAATGTCGACAGTAAAACTGACAGTAGGAACTGTTACAGTGTACCATTCTATCATTGTCAAGTTGTTATATGCCTTATCTTTTTGGAAAGTTCATATAATTTGTTTAAAGAATTGGAATTTTGACTCCTAAAGCTCATCTGAACATAATTCCTTTGTATATTGCAGATTTATTTTCTTATTGTTGTCATGTAGTTTCTAAGGTTGCAAAAATCTCTTTTTTTGTTAGAAATGAAACATTCATTTTTCTTGGATTGAACTAAAAAAATAAAATTGCAGTATAAGAGAGAATGCCTTTATAATAATAAACATAGGTCATGGATTGAGACAGTTTTTGGTTTTCGGTTTACTGAATGGCTGTACTGAGTAGAAAATGTTATTGACTTACACTGTACCCTACTTGTCATGGCCACTTTGAATTTGTAATGAAATTGCTAGTTTAGTGTTCTCTAATTAATTTTGATCCAAATGAACTATCCTGGGTAAAATTCTCTTTCTAAACTGATTGCTTGTAGCTTAAAACATTCTCTCTAGTAGTTCTGATGTATCATTAGCACCAAGACAACAACGATGAACTGTAGAGGACAGAACTCACATCAGAGTCCTCTTATGTTGATTTAGCCATTTTTCATACTACCCTTTTTGTCAATCACTGCTTGAGAAAATTGTGTCAGTGTAGTGCTTTTGTTGATACAGCTTAGCTTGGTACTACTGATGTCTATTCGACTGCTTGTATAAAATTGCTACTCAATGATGTTTTTTGCATGAATTTAACTTCTGTGAAGTAGGTTAGACCTAGATTGTAACAATTTTGAATCTCTTACTTAATATTTCTAGAATCCTTGTGATTCCTTTATGTATGGAGTAGGCACAAGGAGTTTCTGAAGAAAGATGCATGTTCTGGCTTCTGTCTTAGACTCCTTATTTTATGCGTGTTTGTCATTGGAATACCTGTGATAACTGTTCATTTTGATTTCGAAGTTTTGGACTCTACATAGTTCTTATTACTTGAGAATGACCTAAAATTGTAGGAGTGCCTTTTCTGTATGAAGAAACAGAGAAATATGTGTCCTGTTCTAAGCAGTGATCTCAGTAATGCACCCTCCACTTCAAGTGGCAGTGCAAGGAAACCACTTTTTGTGGTAACTGCCATCTCTAATGTAGATGACATCCTTTGATTTAGAATGGAGTAATTAGTCAATAGTTTTTACATTTGCTCCATAGATGATCATATGTCTGTTTCACAGTCTTTAAATTTCTGTCTTTTTATACCCTTTTTTTTTTCTCTGCAGGATTAATAATTGTGTTGGTGAAGACAATCATTGGCTGTTTTTACAGCTGTGTTTCTACACTCAGATCCTTAGTTCCTATACACTGATTCTTGATTTCTGCCATTACTACTACTTTTTGCCTCTGAAAAAAGAAAACTGGGTAAGAATCTATTTTCTCTACAAAGTGAATGAACAGCTAGTACTGCAATGTAATTTATTTTGTTATGTAATTACTACACATTTCTACTTGCCTAGTTGTTGACAGTGAAGAGAGTTCATGTAGATAAATGTTATCAAATGAGCAAACATTGATTTTGCTAAGTAACAAAATACTATTCTTAAAGGTTGTGTGATTTCTGTTAAAAACTCAACACAAATTTTCTTAGAAATGTAGGAAAGGAGTACAGAACTAAGTAGGCTCCTTTAGAAGTGATTAGTGAATACTGGGAAGTAGCAAAGTAACTGCTTCAAGTGTGTTCAAATTTGTTTTTACTTTCTCCAGAGTAAATTTATGCAGAGTTTATATCTATCCTAAGTCCCCATTTAAAAATTCTGATATTGCCAGAAAAATGGAAAAAAACCATGCAATTGTTCTGAGAGAAGGAAAATGTTTATTGGTCTTGAAGCAATATTTTGTGTTGCTTTCAAAGGTTCATGTAGATTAAGGCAGAATTAAGTTCAGTTGTCATAAGCGAGATGCAGCTGAACACAGAGAAAAAGAACTTATAGAATGGAAAAGAGTTATGGAATTTCTTTCATTATGGAACTGAAGTTGTAAAGTCTCTGTGTCTGATGCCATTTAAAGTCTGTTATCTGTAATGTTCAGAATATTCAAGTGCTTGGAATTTGCTGAATGCTTGGAGGAGCTAGAACAGCAATGCTGACACTCTTTTGGAGAAAGGACTTTTCCAAAGATAAAGCCTTTGTATGAAATGGGCAGTTCTTCTCTAATAGTATAATTTCATGGTAGAATATTTGCTTTTTGTTATGAGAGTCCCATGAATGCTCTAACTACCTTTACGTAATTACACTGTGTTTAGATGACAAACCCAAGTTCTGTTTGTTAGCCTTACTTTTAAAAAGCTGGATGAAAGGAAACCAAGTTATTTGCTTGGAGATGATCTGTGTAAGACAGGAAGTGGGAAATCATATTCACCACCTCTAATGAGGTAATTGTAAATAGTTGTTAATGATAACAGTTAAAAAACGAACACATCTTAAACTCTTTTCTTGGTAGTTTAGCTCTGTTAATTTCAAGTCGTTTGGAGAGAGGTCTCCTTTTAATATCTACCATTTAGAAGGTGTGACAGGTTAGGAGGCAGAATACACTCGAAAGAACTGTTTTAACCCAGTTTACTGTAGTTGCCTGAAGAGTGCATCAGATTCCCATGTCTGTCTGCCTAAATTTACACCAAGTCATGAAAAAAGAGGTATTTTGTTCTCTTCAGTTTTGGTTTGGTGTAGCAGTGGGTTTTTTGACTTTAGCCATTTATGTGTGTGAACACTTCAAATAACACTTTTGCTTTTGAAAAACTGGATCTATGTTGTAGTAGATAACATTCTGTGCACCACAGAGATAAATATGTTTACACCATATAGAAAAACTTAATAGACACAGCAGGTCTACTCTGTCCAGACCGTTGCTAAGTCTCATATTACACTAAATAGTATTTAGCTTTCTCAGCTGTGGGATTGAGGGGCACATGTGGAAATACAGAAAATTAAGAATAATATGATTGGGTATCTAGTCAATGTATCTGCCTGTAAGATGACATCAGAGCCCCATTAAGCTGAACTTTAAAGTGGTGCTAAGGATATGGTGGTGTATCACTTTGTGTCATGAAATAACTTGTATAGTTTTGAGATTAAATGAACAGGATGAGTGAGAAGATTTACTTATTATTAATTAGATTTTTAGGCAAGCATTGTGCACAATTAATTTAGTCTTTGTATATCGATTAAAGCTGAAGTACCACAACAATCTAGAGAGTGCAGTACCTTCTACCTTTGTGGAAGCAATACTCTTTGTTGAAAATTTGACTGTTATCAAGAACTTACTTTATCTGAGTTGACAAGGGCTAGTGTTCAGCACAGATTCAAAAAACTGGGTAAGTTTTTTTTTTTTCTGAACAGCCATCTGGAATTAGCTTATTCCTGGTCATTAAAAATACTTGTGATTTTTTTTGGCAGTGTGCCTTCATCTTAATTTTTAATTCTTTGGATATAAAATAGTACATAATATTGACGCTGTGGAATTAAAATTGCTTTTAATGCTGTAGTGAAATAATAATTTTAGCACAGTACTGACTAGTGCATTACGAAAATGTGATTACTGTCTACATCTTGGTATATCCTTCTGAATGAGAACTTTTTTTTTTTTTAATTTTTAAAGGATTACATAATAAAAAAAAACAAACATTTTTTATTTAGTATACAAAGATAAGGATGATAGCTTTAAAGCTGATGGAGGAAGCCATTTCAATAGAGATTCAATCATTCAGTTTCAGATCTTATAGCAGAAAATTGCTTTATGGTATTCATAGGTCTTATAATTGATGCACTGTCAGAGAGGCATTATGGCTATTGCAGGTGTTTGTCCAGCAGGAGGAGTACAATTACTGCTAGAAATGAAGGAAATGGTAATTAGGTTGTTTATGTGAAACTGTAGCAGAATATGTAATTCGAATAAAGCAGCATATGAGATCCTCTCCTAGCGTTGGTGATTTTCAGAGGCTAAGACTAGAACATTCTTAATTTTGGATTTTTGTTAAAAAAATCAAGGCCAGAAACTCTACATCTCTTAGGAAACACTTATTTTTTTGATAGTGAGATGTGAACAAATAGCAATCTTCTTATGACTACATAGTTGCTCTCTGTGTGGCTGTTCTGGCACAGATTCTCCCAGGTTGTCAATAGTAGCAAAAATAACTACTTCGGTAGGATGTTTTACCTGATTCATAGAAGCTTTGAATCTTTTCAGCGAAAGTTTAACTGATACCTTCTGTTTCTATAAAGGTTGCTAGAATGAATATTATCACAGAAACCTTTGGCTTATAAAAACCTAAACTCCTTTTACTTGGATTTTGTTTCTTCAGTTGCTCATTCTGTATTATGAAAATATTGTGAACCAATTTTTAAAGTGTTCTGGGCTTTATTGTTAGAAGGAGGAAAGAACATCATGGAGAAAACAGTGTGACAGTGTCAGCCTACTGTATCTGTGACTTGATTTTCCCAGTTCCAAATAAATGATGCTGGGAAATCGTCATTAGACTTTGATTATTTACAGTAATAGCTATTGCAATATTATGTATTGATTAATATTAATTAAAATATGGAAATATGTATAATCCAAAATCCATTTATATTGTAAAGAGAATCTAAAGAAAATTTATTGTTTCAGTGTCATGAAATGACTTACTTAAAGAAATGCAAATTCATCAACATTTCACTTCTTGGTGTTTGGCAAAACCAACCTAACTGATCTCCTTCTGAGTAAGGACAGTATGTGAACATTGACTTCAGTTTATAAAGTAAATACATGGTCTGTAAAGAAAATGTAGGAACAAATGAGAGGATAGCATTTTGTTAAAACTTAATATTTTGATAGTGTCATTTTTTTTCAAAGATTGTATGACCTTTTCTTAGAATCTATTCTAGTTTTAAATTATTTCAGAATTATCACTTTGGATTAAACTCTATGTAGACCATAGTTTTTGGAATCAATGCTATTCCCATTTTCAATTGAAACCAAATTGGTCATGAATCAGACTGGAAAATTACTCATTTAGGACACCTGAAATAGTTCTGAATCAAAAAGTGCTTTACATAAACTTTGATTGTTAATAAGTAGCCTTGCAACAATGCTTATTAGAGTGCAGATTGTGTGAATTTTCTTTCTTGTACCTCTCCTTCCTCTTTCTTCCTGCAAAACCTGCAGTCTGTTTGCTGTTTAGCTTGTTTGAATCTGACAGCCTGGCTTTGTTCTGTATTCTGCACTGCTTTTTTGATATTCAGGTTGATAGACTGACTTCATCAGCAGACTGGGACAGACATCCCAGACATTTGCAACTGAGAATAGACAAGCAGGTTAGCATGTGTTACGTGAGGCATCTCTTCCCCAAGGGAAAGATGAAATATCTTAATATATTTTGTTAGTACATTACTTTCTGTGTATATATTTCAGTAAAGAATCAAGATTGAGTAAATGAGTCTCACATTGTAAACGAGAACTTAGGAAAATTGTTTCTCCCTTTGTCTCTTCTGGAACAGATTCAGCAGACCTACGTTGATCCTGCTGCAAGCTCCATTCTCTTTACATAGTTTGCTGTTTTTAAAGGAGTATTGTAAACCCTTGAAAATAGTAGCCCAATACTGCAAATTGCAAGGACTAGTTAAATGTTTTTATGTTTTTTGTTGTTGTTCTTAGCAGCGTAAAAAGAAAGTTGAATTTGGAAGCAGTGGTCAAATCAGTGATTATGATCTTGAGCTGGACCCATCATTGTTTTTGACCTCTATCCTGTATAATGGCATAAAGTTATAACAACTATTTTCCTAGTCAGTATTAGCATTCATCATAGGCATCATCCACAGCAGTTCCACATATGAAGAAAATGGCCTGTGTTTTGCCATGGGATGAGGAAGTCTTGTGAGAATCTCTCAGAGACTGTCATTCTGTGGCATGTTTTGGTATTGCTTGTTAAGAGAAAAATCTCATGGTTTATAATCCATTCCTCAACATATCGTGCAGACCTACACTTTCTTATTTTGTGGCAAGCTTCTATTGTATACATTTCTTTTTTTTCATACCTTTAGAACAGCCAACAGCCTCTTGAGGAGAACACATCCAACCTGTGTAGCAGCAACCCATACGAACTGATGTTTTGATGGAGCAGTTAGGCCATGATGTTGACAAAATGGAGATGAGGAAGGGGTTACCTGAAGAGCAGCTTTCAAGTAGTTAAAACTATGCAATTAACGTCCTTGCAAAGGCTGCATATGTCAGCCTACCCAATGTGGAAAAAAACCTCTATGGGGCAATACCCTATTGTGCCATGAGAGATCACATGCATTGGTGATGTTAGCTTATGCATGTGTAAGCTTTGTCTGCATAGTTTTTTCTCTTAGCACTGTTACTTTGTAATTTTGGAGGGTGGAGGGGCAGGTTCTCTCCATGCTTACACTGTACTTACACTGCACTGAGATTGGCGAGTCCTAAATGGTGTTTGAATGAAAGGATCTGTTTCAAATACCTTAAAAGAGGGATGATTAATTACTGACTAGTCGTGTGGGTTAATTTATTATAATTTTGATTGTTTTTCTTATCTGGGAAAGATGTTGTTGTTAGTTCTGAGAAGAAATAATAAAACCAAATTGGATTGAACTTTTATGTAAAGCAACAACATCCTAAAATGCATTATGATTATTATTGTGATTTAAATGGTGGTTTTGGGTTTTTTTTTTCTATTTTTGTGGAGTCACAGGTTTCTGTTTCAATGCAGAATTGTTCAAGTAGCTCTGTTATTAACCTTGGATTACCAAAATACTTTATTCCTGTGTATACTTTGATTTTCTATAGAAAAATGCTGTTCTGTCAGTAGAGATTGCTAGGTGAGGGGCCAGTATTGATTTCCAGGTTGTCATTGCCTCGGAGACTTTGATTTCCCTAAGGTTGTGTAATAACAGGAAAAAACATTGATGATGCTACCTCTTTGCACTGGTAATTTGGCAACCCACACTCTTTTGAAGTAGATGCTTTCATCTTGTAGGAAGGGAGGAAAGACAGTGCAGTATTCCTTGTCCAGTGCAGTATGGAAGGTCTTTCTGTACCTATAGTTTTAACATGCATTAGAAGAACCAAATGCAAAATGGAACTTGTGGAATCTTTATGTTAGGATTTTCTGTTTTCATGTGTCAAGTGATATCTTTTCTTTATGAAAATGATGCTCAAGAGAAAGAACTCTTCTAATTACAGTGTTGGGGGGGATAAGAGCGGTGTTATAAGCTTTTTTTCTGATGTGGGAGCATGATGCTAGATCTAAAATGTGACTTCACTGTTGGCACTCTTCTCTTATGTGTCACTGGTTTATGTAAAATTGAATTTGAATATATTAAGACATTTCTGATACAAAAACTAACATGCTTATGAAGATATGAAGAGAAAGTATTTTATGGCTAGTATAACTTATGTCCGACCTTGGTTTTTTTCAAACCTTTGGTGGACTGGTGGAAAGAGAAATAAAAATTACTACAGATGCTTTTATTTTGAGTTTATTTAACTTTGAATTAAGTCATTAACTAAGTAAGAATTTACTTTTTTCAAAAAAAGGAAATGAAACGTATTTTTTTGCAGCACCAAAAACCCAATACTAACAAGAACTGGCCTACCAGTTCAGAAAAGACTAATGAGAGTTTCTTTTTTGCTTTATCTAGCTAACTAGTGATAACTCATTAAATGTTGACTTTCTTCACAGCTTTAGTAGCCAATATAAACTTTTTCCCAGATTTATATTTTGAACCTTAATGGAAATAATCTAAAATCAGATTTCTTTTGCTAGGTACAATTTGCTTAAACTATTCTCTGTTTAACTAATACCCAGTATTCCTGAATCTAAGAATTCGTCTTCCTTAAGTCCTACTAGTTGAACATAAAGAAGAAAAGTTGAAAAGCAGTGGGTTTTTTCTGTTTATTTTGGGGGTAGAGGGAGTTGTTTTTTTTATTTTGTTTTTCCATTCAGTTCATTTTTATGTTCTGATTGTAATTGAAAGTTTACTTGAAAAGTTTTTTCTACCGTGATCTGACTTTTCTAAGTGGAAAACCGATGTGTATGTTCAAAAGACAGTCTTGACAACATAATCATAACTTAGAAAGAAAAGAATGGGTGTCCTAACTTGTTATCAAAGGGTTAAGATGGGAAGTGAACTTGCAGTACATCCACAGCAACTGCCATCCACAAATGTTTTTCTGTGATAGAAGTGTTGTGTTTTATCCTTTCAAACAGATATATGAGACTTTCTTGTACTTTCCATATTTTCTGCTGGGGGAAAGCAGACTTTCCAGATCAGCTGATACAGTAAATTCATACTGTCCTGTACCCAGAGGCAACTTGTATAACCATTTCCAAAGTTATGGTAATCCACTTAAAGCCAAAACTGAAAAGATTATGAAATGTTTGTGTTGAATAATGGCATTACAGGGAGACCACTCCAATACAGACGCTTGGATTTTGTAAATACCATCCTCAAGAGTCAAGTTAGGATGTTGTTTTTATTACAAAAGAGATGATGTTAAAATGAAATTTGCTGTGACTGGGAGCCAAGATATAGGAGTCTTATCAGAGTGTTCAATTGAATGGTTTTGCTATGTTTTGGAGTTGTGTGTAGCAATCTGGTACAGTTTGAGATGAAAGGTTCAGCAATAGCCCCTTGAGCCCTGTCTGTTCCCAAACATTAAATACCTGAGTGAGCAGTCTGGTAAAACCCTTCTGTGACTGTTTACATGTATAAATAAAAGACTATTGGTTTATAATTTTAGCACATGTTTTGCAAAGTAGCTGTAAAATGTAGTATTTGCCTTCAGCTGTAAGTCTCCAGGAACAACTTTTATCTGGTATTTCCACGCAGTTCAACGACTTATTTTGTAGGTGCTAAAGCATCTCTTCTTTTTGTCTTGTTCTAGGATGTTTTTGTGTTTAGACATGAACTTGCTCTCCTAAGAATATCTGCCTTAATGGGTCTAATAATATTAGGTGGAATAAGCGGACTGTTTTACGCTCAGCTAATGGGTATTTTCACTGTAAGTATCTAATTTTAGAAGTATATATTAGTTTTATTTTCAATAAAATTAATCAAAGCAGATGCATTTAAGGGAAGAGGCATCTATTTGGTATGTACTCTGTCAAGACTCTTGTCACCAAGGAAGTCTCAAGAAACCTTCTAACAAACAAGTATCTAATACTTCTATCAAGATGATTTCCTGATTTGTAAATCAAAACCATAAATTGTCCTGGAATTATGCAGTACGTAAGGTATGTATTCTTGGGGTTTGATTCTTGGTTTTGGTATCAATTATACTTTGTGATACTGAAGCTCACTGATAAATCATACATTCTATGGATGTGTTTTAATAAACATGTTTACATTAACATCTTAGTTACTAAGTTGTGGAATGGAGCCATGTACAATTTACAGTCCAAATGCATACTCTGCATTTAAAAGTACAGAAAAAAAATTCGTCTGCATTGAAAATTTTTCCATTTATGGTAATGTAATAAATATCTTCAAGAACGATTATTCGTTGCTGTGATATCTTGTTCTGTACATTAGAAGCTAGTGACTGCTGGTGAAGTCTAAGTTATTTTGAGAATCTGCGTTTGAAGTACTGCAATGTTGAACAGAGCAAATTGGATCTGTACATGTCTGAAAGGGTGTGTGATCTGGCCTGCATTTTTTTTTTTTTTTTTTAAGACAGTAACATATAAGATTACAGCATCTTTGTGACTGCAACCGATTTGAGGTCGGCCTGAGATTTTGTTTTGGGATTATGAGGGTTTACAAAGTATTAACCTTTGCAGGTGAATATTGGAAACTCTCTGAACTGTATTGTGTAATTGCTTTGTATGGAATAAAGGACAAAAATTACTGTATAGTTTTTCCATCTGTTACATAGAACAATAATATTTCTTATTATTTTTATCTTATTACCTTAAGTTTACTGCCCTCTGTTCTTTGTGTGACTGCAGTGTGCTGTGTATTATTTTTGCCATCCTTCAGTTGCTCTACCAGGCTGCTTTGTACACTTTCTGTCAACCCTCAGGTCTACAGATTTGCCTTTGTGCCACTTTACTGTGAGCCTGACTTCTGTTCCAGGGTCTTACTGACAAGTTCTCACCTCCCTGTTTAAATGCTGGCACACAGCCTTTGTACCTACATCTTCTAGAGTTTGAATTTTTTTCTAATTTGACACTATGTCTATGTGGTATCTAGCTGAAGTGGTGCAGACTTTTATATTCCCTTTACTCTCCCTCACAGTAGTGGGAGAGACAGAAACTCAAGGAACCTTAGAGTTCAGATGCTGAAATATGGATGTCTTTTTAGTCTCTATGGATCTATGAGAAACAACAAAATCCTGTAAGATTGGTACTACGCTAAACCACAGAAATGATACGGAAGAAAAGGAGGAGCAAAATGTAAGCCTAGCATTCTGTTCTCTGTGGTGCCAGAAGCTGGACTAAGTTTTGTCAGTGGCCATCAGCATCCGTTCAGATGGTATACATGAAAAAAAACCTCCTCAGACTGAAGCTGATTCTGTCAGATAGACCCGAAACTTGGGACATTTCTGTTCTCACACAGGATACCAACAGTGCTGCCTCTGCAGTGGCCTGTTCTACATGGGTTATGTGGTATACTGTGAAGTATGTCCCATTGCACTTGCTGAGATGGCCACTGCCATTGAACAGATGTTACCTAATAGCATTTTCAAGACCAACCTCCCTTTCTGGGCTCAAATTGTAATTCTGTGGATCGCTCAGTTGCTGTATGCCTGCATACTTTCTTTTGTCCTTTCTTTTGCCAAACTTTGTGAAACAAACACAGCACAGTAATTGCAGATATGGATGGACTATGAGAGGGAGATGCTGTAAAGTACAGATCTTCTGCATTAGGGGCTCTCACAGCACCCTACCTGTAGCAGAGGGGCTATTGCGCTTGCCTCATATGGATAAGTTCTTAAATATAGGATCTTGGGTTAGAATTGCCAGGCAAGTAGAAATGCATTACCAGGACCTCTAAACCCATTTATGCCATGTGGATATTCTTACATAGGCTAAGTGAGGAAAGTAAGTCATCAAGTCCATCCCCCGCTTAAAGCATTTCTATACCAGCAGCAAAATTATCCTCTTCCTTTTTATTCTTCATGAGTATAGAATTAGCAAGAATAAACTACAGTCATTTTGAGGAAATCAACCTGGGAACAACTAGTCAGGGTTGAAACAAACAAAGCCATATCTGTTTGGTGAGATTGTGGTTACTCTGCAAGTTGTGTCAGAAATTTTTTTGATCATGAGTGTTTGTAGTGAGGGGATTTGCCACCTTCGTAAGCACAACAGCTTTGCCTACCCCATGGAAAAAGCAGAGGAGAGAAAGGGTGGCAGGTGAGTGAGTAGTTCCTCTACAGCTTCCCCAGAGACAAACCTATTATGCGCAGAATAGTGAAACAAAGAAACTGGGTATATCCACTTACATGGTGTGCTGAGTATACAGTGTGGAAGACATTCAAGTCCTGTAGAAGCAAAGAGCTGTAATCACTAATTCACAGCAATGTTCTTCCTGTGTACTGTGCTGGAGTTACTGTTCAGCATTTATCCTTCCTGTATAAACTAAGCAAATTGTGTCTGAAATGAGCTCTGTTTAATGACTTTGTAACAAAATTCAGCTTATACTAAGTTAAGGTACAGTTCAAACACATGATAAACGTTTTCCTAGTTCATAGTCTGTGCCTGTTGTTCCACAGCTCCTGTATAAAAAATGTTTTTAAATAATAGAGACAATCATAATTGCAGCTCTGTGATCTAAATTTTCACTGATACATACTGTTGCTAAATGAGTCAGGCTTATTGGCATTTAATGTTATTTACCCGTATTTCAAGTATATTTAAAGTAAAGTTACATTTTTTGAATGGAAAATAAACTCCAGATTTATCAAACTTTCACCCTTTTGTAGCAAAACTTCCTGATTCTCCGTAAGGTAAACTTGCTTGAGTGTCAACTTAATTTTCCAGACTAACTTTTTCCAGGACTACGGGACATGCAGATTAAAAAAAAATGCCCAATTCTCAGTCTGTCAGTATGCACACAGAATGCTCTGCTCACTCCCAGTCTCACAGAATTGACTTGAAATAATGAAACTACAGAGGTACATGCTCTCCTTTAGCATCATCAGTAATAAGGAACTAAGACCAACTTCATGCTTCATTGTTTGTGATTGATTTCCACAGTCTGGTGGCCCTACTCAAATGTCAGTGATTGGGATATAGCATGCATTATGGTGTACGACATGTACTCTGCATGAGAGCACTTGGGCTGATTCTTCGTATTTACAGACGTTTATCCCTTTGCGACTGCAGCAAGATAGATAAAGTATAGAATTAATTTGCATTAAGTGACTTTCATATACAGCATTTTTATAAGCAGAGTTTCTCTTTACTAGGATTGAGCTAAGTGATAAATTATCGAGCCATAAAAATGAGAATTGTTTCATAGGATCTTAAGGGGTAATACTGGCATTTTCTCCTCTTATGAAAAAATATTTTTTAGAAGTGACAAAATGTTATTCAACTGAACATATAACGGAAAGGATATATCTGATGCACTCCAAGGTTGTTTTCTGTGAAGGGCAAAATGACCAGAAGGTAAAGCAGCATATTATGAAGTGCAGATGAGATGTGTGTGCCTACACTTTCCAAAATTCAGTGGTGATGTGCAGTTGGCTGATCTTCTGTGCCTGTCACTGCATAACTGTCATAGATTACAATGGTAGAGCCATTATATAAAAGTTCTTTAAGAAAAAAATGCATATAATCTGCTGTTCTCCAGTTTCATGTGTGTTCAACAGATAGCAAGGTGCTTGGAAAAAATGTGCTGTCTGGAAAAAGCAAAAGCTTTCTAGTGTATGTACTCAAATTTGACTCTTGCACACAGCATATTCTTAAGGTTCTACTGCTTGAGAAGATGATTAATAGACTGAGATACTTGTCATGCAGATAGTTCTCTGAGTATGTTTGCCACCTCTCTTACTGTGCTATCACTGTTAGATTATCATTAGCAGGAGACTGTTCAGTTCTCATCTGGAGGTCCAGGAAGCCAAAGAGCAAGGGAGGTTCCTTCCTACAATGAGAGGATAACAGCTGGCTAGCAAAAACTGTCCTTACAGGAACTTTTGACATGAATTATTCTGATGAAGAGGGTAACAGCTGAGGTGGCCTCTGTATACAAGATTAGTGCTTTCTCCTAAGGAACTGGCATATGTGAAACATACTTCTAGCAGAAGGGGCACATATCTCTTTTCATCTTCCTTCTCCAGTTGCTTTCCCCAAACTCTGTTTGCCTTTCCTCTCTTAATCATTCTGAATTTTAACACTTCTCCCAGCACATACTTGAGATTGCTGTTGGGGAACTTTTATTTACATACTTTGGAAGTCGAAGTATGTAAGTTGTCTCTAAATCAGAAGCCTCTAAAATAAAAATTGAAGATCTTAGGATTGTAAGAGATGCACTTCTTAAAATCTCAGTATAACAGTCTTCTGAATTGTAATTTTCATAGAGTGCTGGGTGGAAGAAGTCAGTTTCACCATGAAGAAAGCCCTGTCAGGTGTAATTTCCAAACTGATCATACATTTATATTGAAGGCCTGCTTATCTTCAGTGCTTGGTGATAGCTTTACCAGTCCTCTATTCTCTGTCATTGTTTGCAGCAGAAATTTGAATTTTATGTTCCTTAACCGGAAACTAGCCTTTATACTTGCATTCCCAGGCAGAACGGTGGTTTTTAATGACACTGGTTGGGAAATAAAAGCAATCCTAGCATGAAATAGAAAGTAAAAAAACCAAAACCAATAAAAAATGTTTTGCCAGTTGAACCCTAGAAAAATGAAATGTTTTCCTACTGAGAATAACGTATATATTAAAAAAATTAAAAAAAAATATTATTGATACCTCTTACTTCAGACCATTTTTTGCTACTTGTACTCCTACAAGCAATTATTCCTCTCTTACTTCAACTGCTACAGCATATCAAGATAGCTGTAGTGTAGACGTTTTCATACTCCCATGTTGTCTTTATTTCATAGAATCATAGGAGTTGGAAGAGACCTTTAGAGGTCACCTAGTCCAACCCTCCTGCCAAAGCAGATCCACATATTTGATTGTTTGCAATAAACAGTAAAAATACTATTACACATAAATTGTCATATTGAGAGAGATAGTTTAATTTTAGAAAGTTTTGAAGTCTTCCACCAAAAAACCAGTTTAACAAATTTCAATTTATTGTGCAACTATGGCCTATACTTGTTAATGACATTGCATTACAACAGAAAATGTAAAGTTTATCTACAAAAAAATACTTTGCACTTAACCTTGAAGAAAATCTTGAGCAAGACATTTCTGTCTTATTTTCATTTGCAATTGCTTTTCTTTCTGTGTTTATATTCGTATAAAATAATAAAATTTAATTGGAGGCTAAATAAAGTGGTATCCAGAAATTTGCTTGTGTTCTGAGGACATATTTTCTTGGTATGTGTTTTTATGAAATCCTCTCTCAATTCATATTTTTATATGTAACAGATGCCTTTCCCCTTAAAAATACATAGCTAGCCTTTTTATTCATTTATGTCATGGAAAAGGTATATATTCACCTAAAAAAAAAAAAGGGCTTTTTTATCAGCTACAGATTGCTTCTCATTTGCGATGGTAGGAGCTAAAGAGCTGCACTTCAACCTCTTTTAGAAAGGTGGAACTATCAGGATGCTCATGTGTATGTTAGTATAACACTAACCCTGGCATTTGCATTTGCAGTTCTTTCTCTCATATTCTGGTTTTACTTTGAGAAAGTACTTCACATCATTTCGGTAGTTAGATAATGTTAAAAACATATATATTTTTAAATTTATGTAATAAGATTGTGCCATTGGTTATGTTTGATCTACAAGGCATTCCTGTAGAAGAATAATATGACATGCTTTTTAAAACAATGGCTTGTCTGATTGTTTTATATTTGTTCATATCTAGTGAGATTTTAAGTTACACTGGACACTACTAAGAAGTAATCAGTTTGCTGACCTTTTTAGAGGCTGATACCTTTTGCATATGCAAGGTTTTCTTCCTCTCAGGATCTGTGTTGTTCTTTATTTTATTGGGTGCCACCTGTCTGAAGCAATCAGCCACTTCTTTCTCTTCCTCTGAACAAAAGGAAAATCCCGTCTTCCCATGAATGGTGGAAGGTAACAGGATAATCAGTTCATCAGTGATCCTCTGATGTCATTGTGGGAGCCCTGTAAAAGCGGATTATCTGTGACCCAGATAAAATAATTAGAAATTACTTGGACACTTACAAATAACTGATCTACTAATCTCATTTCCAAAGTTAAAAAAGGCCCGTCTCTCAACGTAACACTACCAGATGTTTCAGTTAAACAGCATCCTTTCAGAGACTAATCTGAACCCTAATTTTAAAGGATTACCTTTGATTGTTTTTTAGTTCAAACACTAAACAGTTTATGTTTTCATTTTCCATCTATTAATACTATTTATATGGAGTTAAAGAAAATTTGTGCATTTTTCCATAAAGTCTGTCAAGTATGATTTTATGTGATTTTTATGTGTTCATATTGCAAAGTAAAATTTTTAGTTGAAATTACTTAATAAAAAACTTGTTTCTTGTGGGCAAAGCTATGTAATGAATGAGTTTTTATACATTTAATAGATACCATGTGGTCTGTGCAAGGCAGTGGCTGTATTCTAATAAATTAAATGGACAGTGACTTTATTAATTTAATTAATGCTGCCAGGGTTTCCTGTTAATTAACTGTTTGAGTGGTGTACAATGATATGCCAATATCCTTGTACATCAGTACTGTGTGGATGTGGTAGAGAGAAATTTCCCTTTATTTGCTTGGAGGAGAATGGAAGGGAAAATAATTTAACAGCTGGTGTTCAGCAGTCTGTCTGGTGCACAATGTGATGCCTACCACAGAATTTTTTCCCCTTAGAAGAATTTTTAATGTTGATATTTGTTAAGTGGTATGTTTTAGTGTTGCAGTGTTTCTCCATTTCACCTTCAAGTGGCAAATGTATTTCAGTAGCTATTTTTTTTTGTTCTTGTAAACAGATCCATCTCCACATGAATGTCTTGAACTTCATAATTCATATATTTTAACTATTTTAATTAGAGTGACTAATACAGTGAACATGCAGTAAGGAATATTATTTATTTTGTGATGGACTTCTCAAAGGAACAAAAATTTCCCTTTAAGGAAATTAGAAAAAGATGCAAATTGTACAAGTTAATTCCTTGATATATTTGTCCCAAAGGAATCATTTCAGGCAGTTAATTTGCTTCAGCAGTATAATTTTGTTTGTTAGTGTAATGTAAAAAGGAAGTGCAAACAGTAAAAATTCCAGGGAGAAATTTAAAATTCTCTGTGTAATTAGTAAGTCAGAGTTTTACAAAGACTCAAATGCAAAATAATTAAATTGCTGTTTTAATGGTCAGAGTGCACAAGTGGCCTAGTTGTGCTAAAATGCTTTTTGTCTTTAACAATAAGTATCTTGTAATAAAAAATATTCATAATCATATCTTTAATCAGATAATCTATTTTTGATTAGGGAAATATTAAAGACTTTCTTTTCTTTTTTTTTTTCCAAACATGGCAGAAATGTAATCAGGAACTATTAATCCTTATAATTAAGTTTAGCTCAAAAGAAGTTAGGATTGGTAGGGGAAATTAAGGTTCGCGGGCAAACACGGTCTTTACCTGGCTATAATAATGTGTAAGATATAAAGTAATTGTAGAGAGAAGGCAAAAGGTATAGAAATTATAAACCCAAATAGTAATTTGAAGTTAGAGATATAACAAAAAGTAACTTCATATTAATGTTATCTGTCCATATCTTCCTTTTTCCTATGTCGACTTTTAATTCACCTATGGGTAAATCCCCTATTAGAAGACTGCACAAAGTCCTCTAAGGTAAATTGTTAGGAATTAGTGATGTCCTGGTCTTTGAATGGAATCTTGTTAACTGTGTGAAGTGAACTTTTATGTCTTTTATTTTTCTCAAATAGACTCAGAGTTTGTTTAACAGTTTTAGTGACGGTATCCTGACAATCTTAAACTATTATTAGTATCAAAGTAAAATTCTAATTTATTTTTAACTATTTCATGAGCTATTTAAAATGTAAGAATAAATTCAAGTGTAAGACGTACTAAGTGACAAAATAGGTAATCTGTTTTATTTAGATCACTGTGTGAGTGTACTTTAATTAAAATAATTATTTACAATATTATTAAGGAAAAGAGATTTTATACTATGCAGACAGTCAGAAATATCATGCCAAAAACATCCCCTATTCATCTCTCAAGGTGGAGTCCTTTTACAACTCAGTTTACTTTTCTAAATAATGTAATACTTTTAAACAGTTGAGTAAGTAGCTGTAATAATGATATCTGAATGCTTTGGGATTTGAGAACATTTTGTTTAAATATTGCTTGCCAAATTTAGACGTCAGGCCGTTAAAATGGCTTCTGTGTGAGGAAGGTCAAAGCTAGCCTTCCTGAACATTTTTTTTCTTAGTATTTTTCTCTTAAGTTATTTGTAAGTATCCAGAAGAAGAATGTGTTTTATCATGTATCATGATGTCATGCAGCTCTCTGCAGTTAAGACACCACGAGTTTGAAACAGACTGAAGGAAAAAGGTCTGAGTCGTCTTCTTTGTAGATGTTTTCCTAATTTGTTACCAGAGATTTTCTTTTAATGTCATAATTTTCTAGTATCTGACAAATGCATTGGAAATCTATTTAAATTCATCAGAACATATCAGAGTGTAGGAGTATTCCCTAGATATAACATGGTGTAGCTTCATTTTTCATTTTGCATACAGTTCTCTGATATAGAGATTTAAAGTTAAAACCGAACTAGTAATTATCAGGCTGAACCTAATTGTAATTGATAAAATTAATCATATTAGCTCGTGTGGGAAGTCTAGATTAAGAAAACAATGCTAAAAAGTGGCTAAATGTAAAGCTAAATGTAATTAATGTTAAAAAGGGAAATCACAGTCTAAGATGTTCAGTGTTTTATATTCTTCAGTTGCTCACTTGTCATTTCCCTACTTGCAATGAAAGGGTGTGAGGAAAAGGAATGCCAAAGTATGGGTCAGATAGAGGATGTGTCATCTTGTACTTCTGGATAAAAGCAATGGCTGCAAATCCAGGAAGGCTTGCAAGCTTGTTTGGTTTTTTCTTCTTTCTGCTTTATCATGCTTTCCTTCTGATTCTTACTTAGTATTTGAAAATATTCTGTTAAGAAATACGTTCTTCTATTGCAAGTATTATGGTTGTATTGATTACATGTCACTTTAAGCAAACACAGAAGAAAAATTGAACCAGAGACTGTGGGTGCATGCTTTGGACCTAGTCCTGTGAGTTATGAATTGCAGCTTTTCCATTGGAAAACATGCATTGGTAAGAGGAAAATAATATTCCTGTGTGCTTCTTCCATATTAAGAGAGCTCACAGTGAATGCCGTCCTATGGCAGATGTTAAACAGTGTGTGGTATTTTTTTTACAAATTTTTTTCAGACGGTTAGATATTCTAATTAAAAATGTAGATCTGAAAAATCTGTTTCTCTTAGTAGCTAACACAGGTGCATTTGTTTGCAAATGAGTCTTAAGTTGGTCTGCAGAATTTAGTTGTTGCCCTGACTCCATTCCTTTGTAAGAGTTATAGCTGTGGCAGTAGCTTACTTCACTTTGTGTTGACAAGCTGCCGTTACAGATTTGTAGTAAGTCCTCAAAGCAAAAAAAAAAAAAAAAAAAAAATATCTTCATCAGCTCAGCAGAATCTGAAACCTTTGGCCTTTTTCTAAGGTATAATTTTTTTGCTAGTTGTTTTAAGATATTTAGCAATGGATATGTGTCTGAATAACCAGGTGCAGTAACAATAGTCTGGATTATGACTTTGAGGGTCCAGATGAACCCTCATGGGAAGTTAATCAATTGCAGGTTAGTCCATTTCATCTTGAATGTAATTGTAAATTTTCTGTTATTTTTGGAGATAGAGATTACTAGGACTCAATAGATATGACATATTTGCACATACCAAGCTATTTTCAACTTTTTGGGTGAGTGCCAATTCTCCACAAGATTTTAACATCAGCCTTTGCTGTGAGTCTGGCGGGAAAAAAAATATCTCTGCAGAGTTTTATTTGTATTGATACTAATCCGAGCTGATAGTAAATGCAGACAGCCAAAGCCTCTTAGGCTGAACACGGTAATACCGATGTTATAGCAAAACTGTGGTATACACCAAATGCATAATTAATTGAGATGATACTTTAGTTGAAAGCCATTGGTGAGATGCATTAATGAACGTAACACCTTGTCGTTCAGAAGAACAGAGGTTATTCTGGTCCTCCTGTCTCCAAAAGAAGAAAAATTTATCTGAGAAGAAAGCCTTAAATAACAGGCCAAAAATCAACTGTGGTCTTCTCCCTTTCCTTCCTCTTCTGTCTCCAGAGGGGCAACCAAGTTTCCTGGGGTGCTGTGAAGTTTCACATTCATGTGAAAAGGTAAATTGGTTCACTCGCAAATGAAAATACAATTCAAATGGGCGTGTTTGGAAGCAGTGTTGGGGGAGGGAAGCTGTGAGAGGAATTTCATAGAATCATTGGTTTCTTAAGTTCAATCACCAGCACTTCTTAAACAGCTGAACTTCAGATAGATATTTCCTCCCATTCCCTCCAGCTCTAGTTCACAGCATTTAAAATGTGGCTATAGAGGATTTTTTTTTTTTAATTCCGAAGGAGATCCCAGAAGCAAAGGATTCAATCCCATTTCCTTTTGTATTCCTTAGAATACAAAAGTATTCTAAGCAGATGTTGGAATTTTAGTGTAAAGAAAAAAGGAGGGAGGGAGAGAAAGAAGGAAAAAAGGAAGGGGGAAGGCTTTTATTTGACTTCCTATCAAATTAAAATCCATGGTCTGTTTTAAAGGTATGGAAGCTTGACAATCTATTCTTGTGGTCATTTTCTGCAGTTTCTGTGTTGGTGCTTTCACATAGCTATTTTTATGGGTTACATTTAATGAGTTACATTTTTGTGGGGAGCCTGATGAGCGTCTTTCAGGTCTTAATTACATGCTGTGTTAACAATTAAAAAGAAATACAAGCCCCAGTTCCCAGCCTTGGAATTCCTCAAAAAATCTCAAATACGGACTTTCTTAGGGAATGTTATTTTATTAAGTTATTTCTGCACCCAAAGCTGGTTATAGGCTCCTTTTGTGAAATGATAGCATAAGTCTTTGGTAGCTAGAAATCAATGATAGTCTGGACAGGCATGCTGCAGTTATACAAAAAAACTCCATCAGCACTTGTTACCTTGAAATGCAATAATATTATTTTGTACTATCAGATAGACAGCTTGGAGTTCACTAGAGGAAAATTCCTACAGCTGAGGTATTTTTGAAGTTACAGAAGGAGCTCTAGCATCTTGTGAAGACATTGTTACAATCTCACTGAAATGTGAAAGTAATACCTGTGTTTACTTAGTCCTTTTTATTCAGAAAGCTGTGTGTGATTTTCTGTGGTCGGAAAAGGACATTTGTTCTAACAAGAGTTGGATAAAAAGCCAACCCAAGGAAGAAGAATATCTCTTGGCAATGCAGTCAAGTCCTACCCTAACCAGGAGAAAAGTTTGTGTCTCAAAATGCTTTCCTGCCACCTGTGGCAGGTGAGGGGGGATATGCTAGACAAACCCATGCAGTGGAGAGGGGAAGCAGTATGTATGGGAATCAAAACAACAGATAATACAATCTGTTTCTCATGTTATGTCCTGCCTCACTGTTGAGGAGTTGTTCAAATCCATCTAGTGATGAGGCCAGAATGATTTATATAGTGTGCTGTGGGCATGCCTTTTCTGCACAAACAGGGAAGAACTTGTGCATCATGGTGGGCTGACATGAGAAGAGGGGGTTTCTTAGCCATAATGTGTCTGTGATTCAGATGGGTAGATTGTGGGCAAAATTAAGATTTTTACTGTTAAGCATGTGTTAGTAGGGGATCCTGTTCCAAAAATTGTCAAGGCTGGGAAGTGGATTTAGAAAGACAAAATTTGGCAAGGAGAGTTGAGGCCACCCATGTCTGGTGAAGCAGGGAGGCAGCTTTCTGTACATTGTTTTCCACTCACATTTCACCCTTCCCCTTCAAAGCTTTATGAAGGATAGTGGCGGATTCCCAGCAGCGCCTGCACTGAATTGGATGCACTAATGGCAGGAACAATCAAGGAACACAGTACGGTTTTATTGCTAGATAGTGTTTCCAGATGACAATGAGACTGCAGCCTAATTAAAGTACAGCCCTTGTGTCTCTGTATGGCTGGAACAATAGAGACTAACTCTTGGCTTTGTTCAAATGCTAGTGTAATCTGACAGGTGCATTATGTGCATGCCTAAATCAATGAACAGTAAAGGGAAATACCAAGCTACCATGAAAAGGAGATGGAACCATGAGAAATATTTCAGTTATTGTATTTTGGACCTCATGAGTTATTTTGGACATAATGAACTATGAATATGCATTGAAAATGCTAATAGTGTTGGAGTTAAAATTTAAGTGATCCTCACACAGCAAGCTTTTTTTGCTAAATACACGATGCAATAATGAGAAAAAAAGTACTATTGTTGGTAGTTTTTAAAGTTTTATTTGAGCATGATTAAAGCTTAGATGGATTTGTTCATTGTAAAAGATTATCACTCATTAAATTAATCATGTTTAGTAAAGCTTGAGTTGACTGCTAACTCCAGGGGTCCCTTCACTCTGAACATCATTTAGGGTTTACTACATTTGGTCACCTGTAGTGACTGTGGAAACGGATGACATATTGCTAGTGATGCTGTTAGCATTGTGATACCAATGAAGACAACTATTTTAAAATGTAATAGCTCCTATTTTTCAAAATACTACATCAGTTAATAGTTGCATTTTCCTGAGTTTTCCTGTGATTATCTCAGTGGACTACTGCAAATCTGGCAAGAATGTACCTCACACACTTAATACTCCTAAATGTCCCATGAATTAATTGTAATATCGGAATTAATTTTAGCTGCATTGATGCTGTAAGGTTTTGTGACATTCTGTGGTATGTAAAACCATACAGTATAGTTTCATATCATGTTTACAAAAATAATTTTAACAGACTGAGTAAATTTGTGCATATAAATCTCACAGCTGTTTAAAATTTGTATGACGTATGAGTAATATGTGACCTACTGGACTAGTGCCAAAGCAGTGTATACTAAGAATTGGTTCCCTGCTTTCATAACAATGTTTTAACAGTTGGGAATGTAAATAAATACTTTTTTCAGTGTGTTTTTTTTTCTTCAACAGGACACGACAAGTATAGAAAAAATGTCAAACTGTTGTGAAGACATGTAAGTGCTGTAAAATTTCTACATATATTTGCTGAAAAGATAAAACAATAGTTGGGTTTTTTTTAACGATGTGAGACGGAAACGGGACTAAAGGCACTTTGTTAAGATTATTTTGTGTGATACTGTGTCCTGTACTTCCTATCTCTAGCAGCAGCTCACTAATCTTTTAATACTGGTTGTATGCAAAGTAGCCTCACATTGTTTCCGTTCTGTTCCTACTCAAGGCCAATAACTTTCTTTTCTTTCTATAGTACAAATCAAAAGACACTTTCTGCTGTGTCTTGATATACATTGATTCTAAGGTTCTCCTCTGCTTCAAAAGTTGCCTTTGCTTGATTGACACAGATAGTTTCTGTTCTTGTAAATTAAGTCTCAGCTGTGTGCTGTAATAAAAGAAAAGCTGTATTTGTGATTCTGGAACACAATTCATCAGAGTCCAACAATCGATTCTGAGCCAACCTGCATTGTTCTAGGTGACTGAAGTGCACTGTGGGCGTGCTGTCTTTCACTAATAATGCTGTCTTCTGTAGATCAAGGCCCCGAAAGCCATGGCAGCAGACCTTCTCAGAAGTTTTTGGCACTCACTGGAAGATCCTGTGGTTTATTCCTTTCAGGCAGAGACAACCGCTGCGAGTTCCCTACCACTTTGCCAATCATGTCTAAACAGATGGATGGTGGGCACAGATGGGTCCTCTATGCTGGAAGTGCGTTACAGGTTTTATGATAATAGGACTATGACAGTCTTCAAGTCAATTAAAATCCTCCCACCAATCACAAGTATCACTATGTGCCCCAGGCTTTATTTTACGAGTGGTCTCGATTCTGTTCTGACATTAATGCAAGTTGTACATTTAATTTAAGGCATATTTACCTTCAAATTAGCTTTCCAGAGGGATTTATTTAATCTTTGAGGTTAATACCAAAACTAGGTGACTGAAATGCAGTCTTACTCTCTTTGTTTGGTACTAGCTCTTTTGACTTTTTTTTTTTTGGTAGGAAACACTGAAGTTTACATTTTTACACTATCTTACTCTTCCTTGAAATTGTTTTGTGTGTATTTTTATCAGTAGATCTGTCTAGATAATATTCATGTATTTTTTTGTGCTACATTTCTTTAAAATTCCCAGAATCTGCCATTTATTTTATGATATACAGTAGCAGTTGTGCGGCATTGTACTATAAAAGGTAACACTTAAAACTGAGGCAGACTTCTTCCTAAACCTTTCTCGGAGAGGTTTTTATATATACACATAAATACAGTGTTTATATAGAGAGATCTTACACTTGTATTTCATTATCTTAATGGAAAATATTTGTGTCTTTATGTCAACAAAAGTGATGAAACATTCCAGGGTAAAATATGCGGATATGGAGGTTTTCAGTGTATCCCAAGTGTTTCTTTGCAATAATTCAACAAAGAAGCTGTGTATTACAGATACTATAATTATCACTTTTTGAAAATGCAAACTTAATCAGTTAGCAAAATGTACCATAAAGAAGAGTATATTGTCAATAAAGTAAAAAAATATTTCCTTTTGTCTAGTGATAAGTAGCTGAAATTGGTCTAACTGTGTATTGGAAATATATGTGAAAATATTTAAAAATATTTATACATAAATACAGATATTTGCTACTAACGTGTATAGTGAAGTATGTTAATGCATTTAACAGAGTACTATGTTGATGTACCACAGCCTTTTGTGGGCCCTTTATGTTAACCAAAGAAAGCATCCTTAAGATTGCATATGGTAAAATGACAATTCCCAGTGTACTGGTTCAGTTTAGCTGTACCTGGAAGAAAGATATCTTTTGTTATAGCCCTCTATATCTATACAGATATCAGCCTGAGATGAATTTTGAAAGTTCTGTGACTTTTTATGAGAAATTCAGAGCTTCAGTGTCTTCAGTTATGCTGCCCTGCTGTGTTTGTTGTCTAGTCTAACCAGATGAAGGTACACCTTAAATGAGAGTCATGCAGCAAGATAACGAAGGGCACAAAATCCAGATGGAATATATGTAGACAGTGTTTTGAGAGAGTCATTGTTCATTTGTGAACAGTATATTCAAAAGGAAGGGCTAGATTTGTTATGAGTGGTATGCACACTGAATTTTTACATCAGCTCTTTTAAAATCTTAACAGTCATTGCTAATGTTTTATGTTCCTTTGTTAACAGATTTGATGAGCCATTGAAAGTTCAAAAAGCTGCATCTTAAAAATCACTTGGTTTTCAAATGGATGTAAACATTTGAACCAACTTTACTTTTAAAAATGGATGGAATATTTGCTTCATTTACATTTCAAGACTAATGTTCAACCATTTCTTTCATGGCATTTTCTAGAAGTGAGTTTAGACTTTCAGGTGGTATTGACAGCAATATTTAAACAAAGAGAAGCTTGAGTAGGATGCATGGAAAGACTGTAGCAGTGCCTAAAATTAGAAAAAAAATACACATGTACATTATAAAGTAACAATTGTATTCTCTCTTTTTTTTTAAGGAATTTAACTATTATAATCTCTGTGAAACATACGGGGGAATAATAGCAGTTTTGTTTTACATGCCAGTATATAAATCTGTTTCATGAGCAAAACATAGTAAGTTTATTAAAATTCTTTCATGCTAATTAATTCTAATAGCAGATCACACAGTTCTGAAGCTTATTAAGAAAGAGGCTCAAGAATGTAACTGTTCTTGATACAATCATTATGGAGGCATAGAATTACTCTGTTTGCTAGTATCATTGTTTCTACTAATTTAATCATGCATGGAAAACCATGTCTGTAATACAGAATCTACTTGACAGTCAGAACTTTAGTTATTAATTTAATGCATTTAATTTTTGGACATGATAAAGTAACAAGACTGTTAAGTTCCTGCTTTGTTGGGATGAAAGTCCACAAATAGCCCAAATGTCATGAGTTTTATTCCAGTAGTCTCAAAGTAGCAAACATAAGAAGCCAGCACTGAGGTGGCACAGGTGGGGATTAACTGTGGCCTGCAGGTACAGAAACCCACATCTTGTGGGAATCTTGCACGGGAATGGTGGGCTCTTGGCCTGCAGTGGGCCTGGCTGCCCATGTCGCTATGGCACAGCAGGTATTGGGAGCAGAGGCTGTGTGATTTCTTTGGGCCTGGAAGTGCAGAATAGCAGCTTCATCCAGAAAATCTTTGGAAGTGTTCGACTTTCCTTTCAACCAATTATAAATTTAAAATAAGAAATCTATAAATTCTAAGATACTTAAATCACCAGAAGAACCTTGAGGCTGAAGTATCCAGTATACATTTAAGTAAATGATGTAATTGAAAATCTTGCCTGACTCAAATGCAAATGGTGACTTCACAGATTCACATTTTCTCAAATTATTTTATATTGTTGAATTTTTTTTGTAAATACATTTTTTTCTCAGTCTCCCATCCATCCTTAACATTAGGAATCAATATGTAATATGATTAATGTAGCTACTTAATTTTTTAAAATCCCATTTTTGTGTATGTGGAGGAGAGAAGGGTAAGTTTGCAGAGAGTTACTGAGTTACTGGGCTCTTTTGAATGACAAATCTCTGAAAGCATGAAAGCAATAAAAAATATTTTTTCAGATTTCAGCCAATGACCCTATCATGTTGTTAACTTATTAGAGTGATGTTTCTGAAACTGATTCTCAGAAAGAGTTGTTATATCAGGAAAAGAGCAGGTAGACTTTTAATATCTAATTTGAAATCCTTTAAACCTTGAAATCCTTTGATTCTTTACATTGAAATCACACTTCTTTCCCTCCAGCTCTGCTTCATGATTCTTTTTATCTTAGTAGAAGCTGCATGATTAAGACTAATTAGTCCTTGGTATCATTATTAATTTAAAAAATCTGATACGATATTAATGAATTTCATCCTAACATAACATCAGAACTACACACACTTTATTGAGCACAGCAGATATTAGCTATGAACTTGACAACATTTGATTTCCTGAGGAGAACAAAGAGAAGTCAAGGCACTAATAAAAATCAAAGTCAAAACGTTTGAACATAACTGTTGATTTGCAGTATGGGGTAGCGCCTGGTAAGGCTGAACGACACTGTCTTCTCATAATATCAGAGATCTGAGATTTAATTTGATTGAATTTGATGTCTAAAATGAAAGATTCTGCTTTAAATAATATTTACCAACCTGTCTTATCTCTTCGTTTGAAGGACAGGTTTCACTGAGCAGCTGGCAGTTAAGACACAATAATTTTCAGTCTTGAGGGCAATTCACAAGTAAGAAACTATCTAAGAACAGAAAGCACAGTGTAAATGGAGAAGAGGTCAAAAGAGTGGTCTTTTTTTTTTTTTTCCTACCAAACCTTACCCAAAGAACTGAGATCACAAAGAGTGGGAGTTAGAGTTAAATACACATGCCATCATTATATGATGTCTTTCAATGTTCATCTTACAGTTGTCCAGTTTTATTCAGTAAATGATACTTCAGAAAAATGATGAATTATGCTTTATTTCCTGCTGTAGCAGGCCATTTAATGCCAGTGTAACGAATGTAGATGTCAAAGACAGCATTTCTGCAGTACTGTGAAAGAGAATCTTTCTCAGGTCAACTTTACATTCAGCTGAAACATCATAATGGGTTTTCTAGTAACCTGGAATTGTTACTTAACATAAGCTACTTTTTTCGTAATGCCTTATTTACTGCATTTAGCTAGCCCTCCTCACAGCAGTACCTCACTTACAGCAGAGTGTTTCTGTTACATATTTGGGGATGCTATCACTTATATGTGTTATTTAACTTGTCCATCTCCATCCTCTGTCTTTACCACACACTCAGTCTTGCTGCAGCTCACAAATAAGAGGCTAACTTAGGTTTGTTGGAACAACCACATCACAAAGACAAAATCTATTGACTGACTCTTGTCAGTATCCCAGCTGGAAACACCAATGCATTCCTTAAAAATCTTTCCTTTGATGATGGAATCTTGATCTTTCTGGACAGAAATTGTTGCTTATTCTACATGTATTACCATCAGTAGTACTGTATTAGCACTTCTCAACTAGTCCTAAAATAAAAGCTAAGTGTACTTTCAGAAGAATAAGAGTTGCGTGAAACAATGTGCATTTTAATTAGTACCACCAAATACTTCTCATTCAGTCATGTACTTCTACAATGTGTGCAAACATAATAAATTGGATTTTTTTGCATTGTATGTATAGGGAATACACTTTCATTCATTATCTTATAACCAAATGGAAGGTAACAGTCAGAAGACAAAGGTACTGTTTTGGTTTTTGCACTTCAAGAAATGGATAGCTTTTGTTTAGCCACAGAATGTCATACCTGATGTTTAAGTTTGTGGACAAAGGTTTTAGTTGAATGATGAGATCCAACTGAGCAATCGTAGCTGTCCAGCAGCATCAATAAGCATAAATGGGTTTGTATGTGCATATCACAAGCCCAATGTATACACTTCTCAGAGCCTGTCCTTTCTCAGTCAGAACAGATAAAGGAAGACGAACTGATGTCTTCTACCTGGACATTTGGAGAAAGCATTTGACTCTGTCCTACACGGCACCTTTGACTCTGAATTTGAAAAACACGGATTTGACAGATGAACCACTTGATGGATAAGAAATCAGCTGGCTGGTTGCACTCAAAGAGTTGCGGTCAAAGGCTCAGTGCCCAAGTGGAGACCAGTGATAAGTGACATTCCTCAGGGTCAGTGCTGGGACTGGCACTGTTTAACAGCTTTGTCAGTGATGTGGGCAGTGCTTTTGAGTGCACCCTCAGCAAGTTTGCTGATGACGTCAAGCTGTGTGGTCAATAGGAGAGACCTTGACAGGCTTGAGAACTGGGCCCATGTGAGCCTAACTGAAGTTCGACAAGACCAAGTTCAAGGTCCTGCATATGTGTCAAGACAGTACCAAGCCCAAATACAAGCTGGGCAAACAATGGATTTTGAGCAACCCTTAGGCTTTGTGATGTCCTAATTAGTGTGAATCCTTGAACGACCTTTGAAACAAGAAATCCCAGATCTCTGGAAGCTTACTTTGCACTTTGTTTTAAGAAAATTACTTGTTTGGCTAACTTTTTCTGCTGAGTGGTGGATTCTTGACATTAATGACATGATATTTGTGTTTGAAAAAGAGGGAGACAGATTGAAAAGTAACCTCCGTTGGTGACTCAGAGTTTGAAGCTGCAGGTAGTATCTCCCATAAAATGAGTATGATAATGACTTTTCTTTCAGCTCTGGATCTTTTGTCCAAAATATTTGCTGCTTGACACTCAGTCTGCATTGTAGGAAGGTTCGTGTAAATTAGAATATTTTTAAGAAGCATTTCCTTGGCCTAGGAAGAAATTCTGCCTGTGAGCAATTACCATTGTTGTACTTGAGTCTCAGTTACCCCGACAAAATCATTTCCATTGCCATGAATTCTCTACCATAGCAAAGTTACTACTTTGAATGAATTCTGTTCATTCTTTTGCTCATTTTCAACTTTAATGCTTCCTTTTCTGTCTTCTCACTGAACAAACAGCAGCATGGAATAGTCCTACCTGCAGTCACGTTCATATCATCATGGCCAGAATAGACACTGTGGTAGAGTAGCCTGGAAAGCTGTGGAGTTGTCACACCTCTTCATGGGTTTTGAACAAATGATGCTTTTTTTTTTTTTCTGTAATAAATTTTTCTGTAATAAAGCACAGCTGGAGCTTTTCATAACCTTAAGCATCATTTTGCATATAATAAAGTTGTTATTACTTTGTCGGTGCCTGAGTCAGTATCTCTTGACCAAAGCTAGTACATGCAATGTTCTGGTGCTGCCACAGGTGTATTTAGGAGATGAAGATCCATGGGCTGTTGTATCAAAAAATGACTTTTAAAAATTGATCTGCTTGAGAGACTTGATTTTTCACATACTTGGAATTGTAAGAATAAATCTGATCTCCTATGCATCAGTCTTTATAACTATATATGATCCTAGGGATTGCTTTTGTGAAGAATCAGTACTTCTAAAAACAGTGTAACTGTTTCTGTGACGTACCATGTGACTGAATACTTCAGGAAGCATTATTTAAAATATTTTTGTACTACTTGCTCAGTGACTGTGTATTTGAACTTCAGAATTCACTGAAGTACTTCTGTCTGTGAGCTGTGTTAAGCCTAGGACTTCAGTTCTGAAATTGCTCAATGGCATCTTGTGTCTTGCCAAACTAGGTGTTGCAACAAGGGCCATCTCATTGTCTCCTGTATTTATAACAGTAAGAATAATTCAGATTTATGATGGATCATGTACTTTTTGAGTTAAAAAAATATGAAACTTAAATATAAGTTACTGTGTCTTTCTATGCACATTCCCAAGACTGATATTCTGTAGATCACAGTGTAATTTGTAGATAGAAGGCTGTCTCTTCTATAGACAGAAACTCTCTCTGTAACAGCTTCAATCTAAGTGACAAGTAGCAAAATTGAACTGATTTTTGTAAATTAGCATTCTGAATTTTGTAGTTTACACATGGGCATATGAACAGGTTTTACTAATTTGTTCTATGATCTTGACTGGTTTCAAACAATACTGGGCATGGTTTATGCTGAACTTGAAGAAGATTATGTGGTCTAACACTGATTGTACCTGAATGGGTAATGTGTGAAGTAAATGGTTGAATAATATCAAAACATGAAAACGAACTCTGGTATTCTTTTAATCAAATCTAGAAGTCTAAGAGTATATCCAGCTGAAAAACAATGTATTGCCTTTTATTTCTCTTTATTAATGTAATGTTTATGTTTTTTCTTTTCAGATTAAGTATTATTTTTTCATCCTTATTGAGATTTCTTATGCACTGTGTTTTTGTAGAAATCTTATTTTTTAATAATTAAAATCTCTTTTTCTGCTCTGGATTTCATTTACATTGCCTTAAGTTGCTTAAATACTTTGCTAATATTTTTCAAATAAATTTTTAGACGTTCATAATTCTTTTATAAGTTACTCTTAGTACTCATTTTTTTTTAATTATGGCAAGGTTAAGCTATAATCCCAAATGTTCATGTTGCAAAACTGAACTGTGAAAAGTCAAAGAATGAGGTACTTGTTATCTGAACTTTGTTTTTTTGCTCTTAAGAGAGCAAATCAGTGTTGGCAGAAGCATTGAAAAGTTCTGTTAGGAATATCTATTGGTGTAACAACAGTAGTTACATTATCAGTTAAATTTCTTGCCTAAATAATTCAGTTACATGTATGCAGCTATACCAATGCATTAACACACACCCCACCCATTTTTTTAATAATTTTTTGATTTCTAGTAAAAAACCAAACAAATCTCTCAACTGTGCTGATCAAGTGGTACAATCACAGAAGACATCTTCTGGCATATTTATGCCACGATGGCATTCACAGTTTTCAGTAATCCCTAACAGCATCTGATGTAGCTATAAACAAAAAGTTGCATAAATTCCCATTTTTTCTGAAAAAGAAGATTTTTTTTTTTAAAAGTAAACCCTAATACAATCTACTAGATTGTTCATCATCATTCTGTTTACACATTCTGTATACGTTCTGTACATTCTGTAATGACAGGTTCATGAGTTAAGTACAGGGAGATCACTCAGTAATTAGCATCACAGGCAAAACAGGCTCGACTTGGGGAGAAAAAGGTTTGATTTATTAATCAAACAGAGCAGGGAAATGAGAAATAAAACCAAATCTTAAAACAACTCCCCCCACTCCTTCCTCTTCTCTGGACTCCCCATACAGTGGTACAGGGGATGGGGGATGTGGTCAGTTCATTACAGATGGACTTTGCCACAGCTTCTTCTCAGGGGGAGGCCTCACACTTCCCACTGCTACACTGTGGGGTCCTTTGCACCTTCTCCAACGTGGGTCCTTCCCATGGGCTACAGTTCCTCACAAACTGCTCCAGCATGAGGCCTGCCATGGTGGCAGCTCCTCACACCCTGTCCCAGCATGGCTCATCCGCCAGGAGAACAGTCCTTCAGGTACCGACTGCCCCAGCTGAGTCCCTCACAGGGTCACAAGTCCTGACAGCAAACCTGCTCTGGCGTGGGCTCCTCTCTCCCCACAGACTCCCAGGTCCTGCCAGGAACTTGCTCCAGGGTGAGCTTCCCATGGAGTCACAGCCTCCAGGCATTCACTTGCTGTAGAGTGGGGTCCTCCACAGGCTGTGAGTGGATCTCTGCTCCCTGGTGGCCTCCATGGACTGCAGGGGCACAGCTGCCTCACCATGGTCCTGACCACAGGTCACAGGGGAGTCTTTCCTTCAGGGCCTAAGCACTCTCCTCCCCCTCCTTCTCCACTGACCTTGGTGTCTCCACAGATGTTTTCACATTCTCACTCCCTGTTGCTGCTGCAGTTTAGCAACTGCCCAGCAACTTCTTCCCCTTCTCAAATATGTTATTCACAGAGGTGTTAGCTCCATCACTAATTGGCCAGGACTTGATCAGCTGCGGAGTCCATCTTAGAACTGACTGGCATTAGTTCTGTCAGCTACATATTGAAGCTTCTGGCAGCAGTTTGTTTAAAGAAGCCACAGCTGTAGCACCCTCCACTACCAAAACCCGACCCAGGCAAAACCACTACAACATTTTGAGAGAGTTAAATGGATCTGATTCAGCAACTGATACATTTTGCGTACCTGTGAACTTATGTCATATTTTGATGCAGAAGTTTCATACATTTTGGTCTCAAATTTCAAGTAAGATACTGGATTTGACATGCAAAAAGAAATGCAGAAGTATTGCTGGTCACAGAAAAATGTAGCTGGGAAGAATAGAAGTAGTTTGATACGGTGTGAGCAGTAGTCTCAACTGTGGAAGAAGGGTTAATTTAGCCACCTGGGAAGATCTATGGTAAGAGTACTGAGCCAAAGAAAAAAGCCAGTGGTTATGCCTGCAATGAAATGACTAGAATAGCTGACTTTTGACGTCTCGTGAATAAGAGAGCACAAACTACATGATGACAGTTTGTGGCACAAAACTTAAATCTTCTCCTCCAGCCCAAAAACTGGATTCTGGTAATAACAGTGATAAAAATCACTTCCACACTGATCCTTCCATAATAGTGCAAAACTAGCCTGTAAAATTCTGTGTTCTATGTGTATTCCACAAAAAGCAGTTATTGCCTGCTACCAACAATTTTAGTTTTACTTGTCCGAAATTTCAATGAGCTTTTTTTCCCCAATGTAATAATTTCAAGTCTGGTTGGTCTCTGCTATGAAATTTGTTTAGTATTTACAAATTAGATACAACTGACTTGTGTGAGTGTGTGCCTTCTTTTTGATAGGTGGAAACAGAGATTTGCCCATAAAAATAATTTTAATGTGTACACTGCAGTATTTTTAATGCTTAAAGCTTGTGGAAGCATTTCTTGATGTGCTTTGTCCTATTATAAATGGAATTAAACAAATTATTTGACAGAATTTTGAGCCTATAAATGCATTTTATGAGGCTGCCAGGTAGCACAGATGAACAAATGTATGCAAACACTGCTGTAGGCTGACCAATTACCCATATGAGCTGCAATTATATTAGCGTGCAAGGGCAATTGAAGGGAAAATTGGACCCTGTGGACATCCAGCTGAGTAGATAGGGTTGAGGAAGGACGGAGGATGTGTTAGTCTGAATAAAATACAAATAATTTGAAAAAAAAAAACCAGATGAGAATTTGTGTCAGTCACAGCATATTCTTTGTATATCCTCTAGTTTCACAATACTTTTCTCATTAGACTTCCCTTCTCACAAACATTCCCTTTGCTGAAGGATTAATTTAAGATCAGACACATGCAGCAATAGGCTTTGTATACAGTAAGCCAAAAAGATGTATTCCAGTCTCACAGAACTGAATATAAAATGAACTGGACAGGTTCTGCTGAGGAATAATGATTCTTTTCAAGCCTAAGTAATAATTTACCTTTAAGTAAAACATGATCTTGCTGTTTAGGATGTGTTTCACAACCTCACCCTTTTATTCTGTGAAACTGGGACTTGTCTGTAGCTGTGCCCAAAATCCCTGCTTCTACAGTCTGTTGATTGCCATTTGGCTGACGGGCTCCTTTTTTTCTTTTTTTCCAAGTGGTATAAATGCAGACAATGTGCTAATTCAAGCTGTACAAATGTTAAATTTGATAGTCAGTTTTGATAGGTAGTGGATACTTACCCACTGAGTTAGACCATGAGTCTGGGTCTCAGAAAATCTGCCTTCACTTCTTAGTGTGATCTCCAGCTGTCTTGATGAAGACAACTGAGTGCCTGAAGCAAGAGTTGAGTAGAGCTGCAATTCTAAAAGTGAAATCTGTGATTCCTTGCTCAAGTGCTGCTGCACTCAGTGACACAGCAGCTGAGGCTATTAATCGATATTGGATTCCCAGACCTACTGGGATGTCCATAGCAATGTGTCGTCTCCACTGGCCCAGGATACCTCTGCTTGAAGAGCTGCACACTCACCTCTCGTGCAGGACACGGGGGATCCTTCCCTGAAATCCCCAAATCGTGCAGCCTAAACACCGGATGCATAGATTCACCGACTAGAGAGGCAGCCATTGCCACATTATGGCTAGAGCAAGTGTCTGCGCATATCTTTGAGCAGGAATTGCAGTTAGAGCTGTTTCCCAGGGTATTTGGTACTCCTGCCAGGTCTGAGTAGTTCTACCACATCTTGCATGCTCGTGATTGCTATTCACCAAGTTCCAAGTCCCATGGTTTCTTCATTGCAGGTTGAAACTCCAGTATCCACTGCTATAACATCCTCTTCTAGGGACGAGGTAGTAGGTTTTTATTGCATCTAGTCTCCATTTCTTTCTGCCTCTATGACTGATGTGGAGTTGGACTACAAGTATTTTATGCCACAGAGTTATGTTAAGGATAACATTGTTAAAGGTAATAAAAGATTTTGGTGCTATAATTTTTATTTTCAAAATATATTCTGACAAATGAGATACAAAATTTTTGAAATGATGAAGAAAAATCACAAATGTTGAAAATTAACTTCTGTCATGTAAGTTTGCAGACTTGATACTTGCTATCATAGAATCATTTCAGCTGGAAGAGACTTTTAAGATCACCGAGTCCAACCTTTACCCCAGCCCTATCAACCACTATACCATTTCCCTAAGTGCAACATCCAGCCTGCTCTTAAACACTTCAGAGACAGTGACTCCACCACTACCCTGGTCAGGCTGTTCCAATGCCTGACAACACTTTCAGTAAAGAAATTCCTCCTCATATCCAGCCTGAACCTCCCCTGGTGCAACTTGAGTCCATTTCCTCTTGTTCTGTTGCTTGTTTCTAAGTTGGACTAGATGATCTCTAAAGGTCCCTTCCAACCCCTACCATTCTATGATTCTATGATCATAGATCTGTAAAGAGTTGCTATTCTTTGGAGATGTAGAGAGAGAAGGCAAAATGTGGAAAGCAATCTGTACAGACAACAGGTTTTTTGAGATAACTCTAAAGTTTCATAGAATCATAGAATGGTAGAGGTTGGAAGGGACCTTTAGAAATCATCTAGTCCAATCCCCCTGCAGAAGCAGGTCAACCGAGATCAGGTCAAGTAGGAACATGTCCAGGCAGGTCTTGAAGAACTCCAAGTTTGGAGACTCCACAACCCCTCTGGGCAGCCTGTGCCAGGGCTCCCTCACTCTCACAGTGAAATAGTTTTTTCTTATATTTAAGTGGAACTTTTTGTGTTCCAGCTTCATCCCATTACCCCTTGTCCTGTTGCTAGCTACTATAGAAAAAAGGGATGTCCCAACCTCCTGACACCCTCTACTCTGTCTTTCCAGTTTGTCCTTTCAAGAGCTCAGGCAGGTGAACCAATAATCTTGAATGTCTGGTCAGACATCAAAGCTTAATTTGCAATGTCTTGCATAACTTTTTTTCTGGAAATAAATTATTTACAGCCTTCATTCACCTGTCACAACAGATGGATAAATATATTGTAAATTCAAGAACTTAACTAGTCTTATGAAAAATAGACAGTATAATTTCTTTTAGTTCCTCTGCAGTCCTTTAGAAGAATATTCTTGAAAGTGTCAAGACACTGTAAATCCATCACTTCCTTTGGGAGCCTGATCCTTCAGTTAACAACTTTTTTCCGTTCTGAGTTTTTCACTGTGCTCTTTTCCAACTTGAAATTTTATGCTTTTCCTTTGAAGGTATTGGACTCATGTTGTTGCTTCTAACTGGAAGAATCCTCAAGCAGTCAGCATTTTCTTTATTTAAATTTACTTGTAAAATAACAAATTGTCTCTCAGCCATGTATTTATTTCATAAAGTAAGTGAATTTGCTCTTTCAGTCTTGCTGAAGAGCATTACTGAATAAGCAGTGATGACCTTTGAGAGAAAGTTACAAATACACACATGACATATCATTAAGAGCTTTGTTGTGGTCAGTGTCACCCACAGAAGTAAAATCCTCATCCTCCTTAAGCTTTATCTGCCAATTATTCACTCAACTATTGTATTAGTCTTTATTTTTTCTGCAACATCATTCTGGGATTTTGCCCACTACGTATCTAAATTCAAGCTGTGATCCCCCAGACTACACTGCATTCTTTGATCCCATGTGTAACTTTGCATTTAGCTCTAACAAGGCAGATTCTTTTGAATTAGGTTCAGCTTATTAACTATATCAGTCTTTTCTTTATCACTGTGCTCAGCAAATTTTACCAGCAAATTATTGGTTTTTAGAGTGTGTTGGTTCATGTACTTGGTGACATGAATCCTAGTACTGCTTCTTATGAGGCCACATTAGCACAATCACTGTTCAGTCATGCTTCCTTACAGATGACTACTTTTTTGTTTGGCTAGCCTGGCTTTAGACTAGTACTGATGGTGAGAAACTGTTAGGTGAAGGCAATGCAGAGTATCTCCCGAAATATAAGCAGATTAGAACTATGCAATAATCTTTGTTATAAACCTTTTATTCTTTTCTGACAAATTAGGTCTGTAAATATTTGTATTTATGTTCCCATTTAGATTAGAATAAGCGGTATGAGTGAACCCTTCCATTCATGATTAATTGAATTATCTTTTCCTCTTATTTTTCTTGGGATTAAACTGAGATGACCACTCAAAGTGACTACCCAGGATCACTTTGCCATTGCTCTTTAATACTGTAACTTTCAAGGTTTCCTGGCACTTTGTTGCTGCTCAACATCAGCACCCAGCAAACTCATCAGGAAACTTTATAGAGAATTTTGCTTGAAAACTATCTAGCATGGCAGCATTCAAACTGTTGTTAGGTATTAGTGTTTTGTCTTAGTCATTGATAAACCCTCAAATCTTTGTCCCTGTGATCAGCCCTTGGGGTCAGCTGCAAGGGACAATGGGTTTTGGAGGCCAAGCACCAGAGTGCGTAGAAGCAGGGAAAAGTGAAGAGTGATGTCAGTACTTTTTACTATTAGGAATTTCTTAGAGTGACCAGGACAATGGTGTGGGGCCATCAAGTTTGTGTAGAACTCTCCCAGATTAGAAGCCGAAAGTCAGGCAGAATAGTAACAGACATTGAGATACTTCTGTCACTCCTCTATTCTCCTATTCCTCCTCTGACTGAGGGAAGAGCCATATTGGCTATGCAATCTCAACTTGTCACAGAAATGGATGCAAACTGTCATCAAGGCCCTGACGATATGCAGTGCCAGCATTAAGAACTCTTTGTTAATCTTACTCTATGAGTTACTGAATGCAGGATGCTTTTCAAAATTGTATTATCCATGTCACAGATGCCTGGATAATCTACTTCAGAAGCAGCAGCCACATCCCATAGGTTAGATAAGGAATTTGGACTTCTTAACATCCAGGAGTGCATAGGCACTTGTACTTTGATGTATCTATGTTTTCCAGCTTATGGTGGTAAAATTTTGGTTGCACTAGTGACACACATCTGGACCAAAGGGAAAGATCATGTAAGAAACTAGTTAGTTTTCTTCCTTTGGTTTTGAAGTAAAAGAAATAAAAGAATAACAAGTGGGCATGCCTTAGGTGATCATGTTGAGATTTAAATTTGTTTTGGTTTCAAATATTGGAGATTTTTGTATATACCTTTAATACAGAAACTACTTCTAGGAAAGCTGAAAATACCTTTCTGCGTCCATTCTGCCTGTGCTAAACAATTGCATATTCAGTACGTATTTCTACAAAAAATTCCATAGAATCGTCGAATGGTAGGGGTTGGAAGGGAACTTTAGAGATCATCTAGTTCAACTCCCCTGGCAAAGCAGGTCCACCTAGATCAGGTCACACAGGAATGCATGCAGGCAGGTTTGGAAACCTCCAGAGAAGGATATTCCACATCCTCCTGGGCATGAAAGTAAGAAATCTGATTAATCAGACATGACTGTGGCTGAAGTTGAACAGTTTCATCAATGCTACATCTTCTTTTAATGTTTGTACTTTTGTCACAGTACAAATACTCAGTACATAGTACTCCAGGTGAGGCCTCACCAGGGCAGAGTAGAGGGGGAGCAGAAGTTCCCTTGACCTGCTGGCCACACTCGATGCATCCCAGGATGCCATTGACCTTCTTGGCCACAAGGGCACATTGCTGGCTCATGCTTAGTTTACTATCAACCAGGACTCCCAGTTCTCTCTCTGCAGAGCTGCTCACTAGCATGTCAAATCCCAGCCTGTACTAGTGCATGCATACATACATTACGTTTATGTGTGGGGAAGAATTCTGGTTATTTATCACTAACAGCCAGGAGTGGAAAATTTAGTCAAGCTTAAGAAAAAATCTTGTCTGTTTTCAGTGCCAGGATTTAATACCTTGAAGTAAAGCTGAACAGCTGATCTTTAAAGAATTGCTAAGACAAATTCTTACCCTTCCTGTTTGCAGAAGATGTTCTACTACTGGTGAGTGGAGACACATGACTAGACAGGGAACTTTTGGAGAGAGTCCAGTGCAGGGCCACCAAGATGATCAGGGGACTGGGGCATCTTCCTTATGAGGAAAGACTTCAGGAACTAGGGCTGTTCTAGAGAACCCTACAAGAGAGGAGACTGATGGGGGAGTGCCATTAATATTTCCAAATATCTAAATGGTGGATGTCAGGAGATTGGGGCATCCCTCTTTTTTATTGTATGTAGTGACAGGACAGGGTATAATGGGATGAAGCTGGAACACAAAAAGTTCCATTTAAACATAAGAAAAAACTGTTTCATTGTGAGGGAGCCCTGGCACAGGCTGCCCAGGGAGGGCATGGAGTCTCAGTGATCAATCAGTGATGTTGGCTCTGGTGCTGTTCCCTCTAGTATGCAGGGAAGAAGGAAGTGCATCCTTGCAGAAAAAGTTTTGATACATTCTTCCCAAAACACATCAGAAACATCTACAGGCTAGCCATATATGCCTTGCAAGCATAAAGGTAGATATAGACAGTTGTGAGGGGCTGAAGACATACATCTAGTTAGTTTTAATTTTCTTGAATGAGACATAAAGAGCCATTCCTCTAATGTATGATTCAGAATCCTTTCCAGTGTCAAAATTCTGGTTCTGCATGGTAATGAGAGATGCAAGAAGCAGTCCTGTTAGCAAGCTTGTGTGTGAATATCACTCTTTTTATCCTTTCTGCAACAATTAGCTTTTGTTTTGTTAACCACAACTCCTTCGAGCTTCCCTGTGGAACTGCTGAATTATGAATGGCAGTATCGTGCTGGGACGCACAGTGCACTCTTCCCAAGTCTTCCTGAAAATCTTGTAGAGTTTTAAAAATCTAGACATTTCAAGTCTGACGAAAGTACAAATATTAAAAGAAGATGTAGCATTGATGAAACTGTTCAACTTCAGCCACAGTCATGTCTGATTCATCAGATTTCTTACCTGCATGCCCTTTTCAAACCAGAAAAGTTAATCTTTATCTGAATGTACTAGCAAGCCAAAACAGAGTCTTCTCATGAAAATGTAGCTGCTTTTTTTAAAAAAAATGAACTCAAAGACAATCATAAAAGCCAGAGGTTAATGTTGTATCTGAGAAATGTTACTCCCTAGATATCTGATTTTATAAGCTTAGAAGAAGAAATAGAAAATAATATCTGCTACAATTGAGTATTTTTGTATGGAAGCATATGAACACTGATAGGCTTCCCTAGAGCCCTCTGCATTGAAGTGTTGCTCATGCCAGTACACAGTGGGCACCAAATAGGTGTTTTGGTCCTGACGGATTGGGCTGTTTCAGCAGGCCCCAAACTGGAGATGTGCTGTGAGCAAAGGGCTTGCTCCACATCCATTTACAAAAGTGCAGTGTACTTGATGAAGCCTATCAGTATGTACCTCTTCAAAGAGATGGTGAAAAGAATCCATCCCTTCTTCTAAGGAGACTGTGTACAAGCAGCATAATGACTTCCATTTATTACTGGGTTTCTTAGCATGGAATCTCAGGGGATACAGTTCCAATTTCTGTGATTCTCACATGGCTCATGGGGATGAAATACAATCCACAAATGAGATGGATGGAGTATTATCCTGTTCTGAACACTTACGACCACCCTCCTTATGAAACAAGGCACTTAGTGAATAAAGAACACTTGTTTGAGACACATGATTCTTAAATATCAAACAATTTTTTCATGAAAATAGCAGATGTAATTCCACCTCCTTCATTGAATAATCATTTTCCTTTGGACAAATATTTTAGAAATTTTTAAAAGTTGTATACTACAATTAATAATATTTTTAAAAGCATAAACAACAGAATGCTAGAATTTTCCATTTATTATGCATTGGCTACACATCTTTGCATGAGTTATTTCAATGAAAATAAGGCAAGTGAAGCTGGTTTACAGCAGTTGAATCCTCCAGTTTTGGCTGTTTCTCCACCATTGGCCTTCTCCTGCTCAGGCTGCAAGTTTTCATAGTTCAAAAGTGTATACACAAGTTGCAGCACATATTGAGGTTGTGTCATTGTAAGTGTTTCAAGTTATATCATCATATTTGTCTCTCGTTTTGACCAATGAATACTTCTAAAAACAGTAGTTTTCAATTAACTATTTTGCTATTTCTGCTTTCCTAGTTGTTGCTCAGCATTTATCACTTGAAAAAGTTCGGTGCAAACAAGTTTTCTTTCCTGAATGTTAACCTGAGAACTGGGTCTCTGGTCTTTTGAAAGACAGCCACTGCCACCCTCTGTTTTTGACCTGTACCCAAAAGTACTGTGCTTGCTCTGGAAGGCTACCAGGTACTTGTCAGGGGTGCAAAAGGAGAGATGCTGGAAGAACATTACCACTACCTTCTTTATTACTTTGAGTGAAGCTGCAAATGCTGCTCGTGACTTCTCTTAGCCAGGACTGTTTGTGACTTAGCAATGGAGCTTTCCATGTTTCTGGAGGTACTCTGACGCTTCTTGGGCAACCTTGAGCTCCAGAAGAGAGGAAGCATGTCTATGCACAAGAAAGAAAGTGTTAAGGTGGAAATATCTGGCTACAAAATGCTCAGTAAAAGTCTTGGCAAGAATGCCATCTGTTGGTAATGTCAGGTCAGCAAAGATATTTCTTGGGCACATGCTGCCATGGTTTGTTTAATCGGTTGATTGAATTGAAAAAGCCTTATTTATGTCTTTACTAATGTCAAATGGGAAAAAAAAAACCAAAACATTAAGCAAAGTTAGTAGCACTTATTCCTCACCACAACCCTAGCCACATTATGAAGGAATTTTCAAATGTATATTTTCCAGAGGAAATTGAAAGCAGTGGATTCTCAGACTTCTCTAGCCAGGTACTTCTCCCTTAACAGAAATGAAAAATCCTGATGCCATAAAGGATCTCTCTGTGTTAGTTTATGTGAATAGGTTCTGTAGGTGCCAATGACTATTTTGAAATTTATTTATTTTACCAGAAAACAGCAGGGAGAAGAGGAGTAGTGCACACCGAGGGCAGTGTGTAGGTCTCCCAAGACCTGTTGGACTCTGGAGAGCATCACTCTTTTTGGGTTCTCATGAAGGGCTGAGTCAGGGCTGTATGGGCATCTAGTGAAACAAGGGAGTGCTAGAGAGGCTTTGCAAACACCTAGCTAAAATTCTCTGCTGTGTTGGTGCAATGTCCCACATCTGAGTAAACAGCTGGAGCTGTTCTCCTAGCTTCAGCCCAGCAGTGATGAGTGTGCGCAAATGTGCATGGGTGTGCGTGTAACAACGGGAGTTGGTGTGTGAGTGTGATCTGTAGCTAGCTGTCTACTATTAATATCAGCAATTTGGCTCCAGCAATGACTGAGTTAACAAAAGGTTTCCTAGGATACATGAGCTCTAATCTGTAGCTACCCACCTGCCTATTGACTATCACAGAAAGGGAATTACTGACACTGGAAGGGTCTCTGTGTGCCACAGATACCCTCAGGACACAAGTTTGTCTCTATCCACTGGTGAAAAAAATGCTGCACTAGACTTACAGTAACAAGAGAAGGTTTTCAGAATTAGTGGCTTTTGGTTTTGTTTCATTTTTGGTTTTTTTCCTGCCAAAGACAAACAAAGACTTTCCTAGTAGTGGATTAAAAAAAAAAAAAAATCAAGATCATCCCAAAATCTAAACATTGATCTTATTCTCTGTAATTTCTAAAATCTACAATACTAGTTTGGGTCTCTCTATGTATCCTCCAGAGCAGAGTACTGTAACTTCTTTGTTTCAGCCTCTCTGTTTGTAGGTGTTGGGACCTTATGGAAAGAAGCTAATTGGTTCCTGAGGGCTCATAATGAGTGCTAGTGTTTGTTAGCTCGCTCCTTGATATCAAGTGGGAATGTTCCCTTGAGTAGAGTCAAGAGCAGCCTGGAGGAAACAAACCTTACAAAAACCAAAACTCTTGGGGAAAAATCGGGCTGGCAACTTTTAAGGTGTTAGGAAGACAGGTATATGGAAATTGATGAACTTGCTAACATCTTATTTCACTTAAACTAGAACCAGATTTTTGTTTTACCAAATTTTGTATTTTGACCTCTTCTTTTGTTCTTTTGAAAATATAAAAAAAACTAATTAACCAAAAAAAAGTTGAATCAGTCACATTTACTTGAAAAGTTCATCTCATTTGAAAAATTCAAGTTATTCCAGGTAAATACACCTCATGCCCCCAAACCAAATGGAAGTCTGAATAACCTTGAAATGCGTTGCTTTTATGCAGTGAGCAGTACCGTATGGTTCCCTCATAAATCTGTCTTTTCCTGAAAGGAGAGTAAAGATAATCTGAAAAATTTCATCTAATGATATATTTCTCACTGTGCTGTGTGTGACTGCATATTCAAGCAGCACAGGAAAAGAGATCTGTCCCTCCTTGTTTTTTAAAAAATGATATTTTTTTTAAAATCCCATCTGCGAAGTAGACATGGCTGGGAGAAAGGCAGACCTCCCAGCAGGCAGGTTAAGGCATGGGAGCAGCATGTGCATGAGAAATGTGCACTGACCAGGACTGCAGGCATTGTTTTTCTGGGTGCCAGAAATCCCCCTTCTGCCCTCAGATAACACAGGAAGGCAGCAGACAGCAACAGAAGGGAGACTCATCATTAACTCTGTCTTTCCTGCCTGCATAAAAGCAAATATCCATGTGATGCCTGTGCCTACAGCAGATGCGTAGTCTTCCTGAATCTTCCAGAGCTGTGTTCCTCTGAGATGGAGCAGCTCCACTGGTTGCGGGTGGCTTCTTGGTAGAAGAGGATGCTGCAAGATTGGGTCTACTGTGGGCTGGGCATCTGAGAGCAGCCTGAGATCTCTCAGCTAGCTGTAGTGCGATAAAACTTCTATCCTCTTTTAAGTGTAGCAGACTGGCTCATGATTACCTAAAGTGTGGGCTCCCACTCTCAGCCGACACAGTGCTGCCAGGGATTTGTCAATTGGCATAGTAAAGCAGATTAACAGCTGAAGCAGTTGGTCTCTTCACCTATGATCAGGCTTCAGTGGGTTGGAAACCGTAGAAAATCCACTTCTTCACCTCAGTCCCAGGTTTCCTTGCACTGTGAAATATGTTTATTAACTGAAGTTACAGCTTATGCATGAGAGTGAGTGGTGGCATCCTTCTTGTCTGAGATGTGTCTCACACCTGCAGTTGACTGCTGTGTGCAGCCCCTCTGTGATGATAAGCACACTAGTGAAGGCCATGGGAGAGGCTCAGTCTGGGACCATTTAGGACATCTGACTGTACACTGCATACACACAACTGGATGAAAGGCTGCTATTGGTGCTTTCTGAACTTTATAATGTTTATCAGGAAGCCAAGCTGTTTAACCAGGATGTCAGGACTAAGAAAGAGTGAATTAATGCCTTCTGTGCACTATAAATGCGCTGAGAACATAACATCTGACCATAGGCAGACCTTCCAATAATCCTAAATTTTCTTAGGTTCTTATTTATCACTGTGACCTAGTTGAAGGGCAAAAGAATGAAATGTCTTTGTTTTTTGCATAGAGCTCTTCTAGAAAAAGTGTTGAATAAATTCAGAGGACTGGGATTTTCAGAGTCTTTATTAATTCTATGTCTGACTTTTTTCATACTAGCCTCATCGTGTATTTAAAATGAGAAACTGAGGCAGCAAGCTGATCTCAGTGGAACACATGAAGGAGAACAGTTTTAATCTTTTAACACACCTGCTGTTGCTAAAGAGCTGTTCTGTTGCCAGAACTCTGAACTTGCTCAGTCTCATTTCTTTACTTGCTGTCACAGTTTTAGTGTCTAATTAAATGGGTTATGGATGCCAGTTCTAACAGCTAGCCGAACAAGCCTATTGCCCACCCACAGCAAAGGGGTACATGCATGGGTACCCCTATTCATCTATGGGAGTGTTGCACTGCTGTGCCAGTAGCTCTCAGCTGCCGAAAGATTAATTCTGGAGATGATGTTCATGGAAGGGAGAAAGACTGGAGAGAGAGGGAAAAAGAGGCAAATACAGGAAAGAAGAGATGCAGCAATAAATAGTCCTGGTAGGAGTGTATTTTCCTAGTGTGGAACTTCTATATGCCAGTAGTCTGGATTCTTACTTACAGTTCAGGCACGAGTATAAGGAGCCTGTTATTTTTACTTTTTTAAATGTTTTAAGTATAAAATGCAGAGCAAAACGTGAAAGATCCTGAACAGAAAGCATAATCAGTAGAGAGATGCTAAGCATGTGAGATGCTTGCTTGTTTACAGTTATTATTTGTCACATTATATGTGACAATTTTAAAAATGGTTTCTGAAATGCTTCTGTGGTTTTTTTTTTTTTACTAAAGAGGGACATATAGCTAAAGCTGCATGAGAGAGAATCTGCAATGCAATGGTAAAATCGATGTTGATCACTTCATCTGAGACTAGCAAATGCTGTTTTTCTGTATATCCCCTTTAATATGTGCTAGGATTTCTTGATTTCCTCTGTGTGCTTGTATATGTACTTTTCCTTTTCCATAGCTTGAAATAAAAGCATAATCTTTTATTCTTCTGAGCCAGCCCTTCCTTCAGGGAGTTGCAAATTTTTCATTAGGGAAAAAAAATTTGCTTGGAAAATCTTGCAGGAAGAATGCCTTCTCTCCCTGCTGGCGGTAGGTACAACAAACAGATGACCTTAAGCTGTGGAGCTGGATGGAGCAGTGACTGAAATAGTTTCCTACCCCCTCATCTCCTCCTTCCCAGCTAAATCGTCCAGAGCAGAGGAGATCATGAGCATCCATGGGAGATGGGAAAAGTCTGTGGCACTGGAATTCTAAATGGACTCCACTCCTTGTGTCAACTTACTATCCTTCCCATTCCTTGTCAAGGGCTGATTGCAAAGAGTTAAAACTGTCTCCATGTGTCCAGTGAAAGAACAGAATTTGTAGCCTTTGGCAGCCCAGGCTGCTCCAGCTGCAGCTGCTACCTGGTGTTCCCCAGGAGCCTGCCTGCATGGTGTGTGCATATGCCTGTGCACATGTGGGTGTGTGCGTGTGCGAACGCATAGGTGCATGTGCATACGCACGTGTGCTGCTGACACCTCCACCAGGCCCCCACCTTGGCAGCTGAACTGGCCTGTCCTTGCTGGGGGCGAGCGTTTCCTTTCCCCTTCTTCCTTACACCCGGAGCTGACCACGAACCATGTCAAACAATGTATAACCGAGAAGAATGCAAATAGATTTAGTCCACACAGTGCAGCAGTGCAGCTAGCCGCCCACTTGTGAGATGCTCGGCTGCTGTGCGTACACATGATACACAAAGAGCACGGGCCAGTTTCACCAATCCCTTCAGACAAAAAGGAAAAAAAAAAGGAAAAAACCTGATCCTTGTCTTTATATCAGTGAGGTTGGAGTTCTTGCTAATAAAGGGGCTTTTCCCATGATGCAATGTGATAAGGATTGGCCTACATGTAGCCCAGCAAGCCACTGCTGATGTTTTCTTGATTAGGTGTCTTATCTTCCATTGAGCTGCATCTGATGAAGGTTGCTGACAGCGTAATGGCAGGGAAAGCATCGGACAGCTCCATAAAATGGCAGCTATGCTATGACATGTCAGCCAGGACCTGGTGGATGGTGAGTTGGTGTGATAACTGGTTTTTCCCCTCCCTGGAATATTTCTCTTTTTTTTTTTCTTTCCCCCCCCCCTTTTTTTTTTCCTTTCTGAACTCCTCCTTCACTGTTTACATGCACGTGCTGCAAAGTTCAGAGTATGCAAAGTTTCCAGCTCCAACTCAGTGTCTCTGCAGAGCTCCTAAACATCACAGTCAGACAGATAAGGTTTCTCTGCTGTTGTAGGGGTATGGGCCTGCTTTCTAAAACAGCAGCAAGGATGGCACGGGTTTTTTCTTTCTCCTTTTTCTTCCTTTTCTACTCTCTTTATTTTCTTTTTTCTTTTTCTTTTTTTGGTGAAATGCAAATTTTGCACTGCATGCCAGGCTAGCTGGTGTGAGAATGTGGAGGTGGAAACAGTCACGGGAAAAAGAAAGCAGCCTCGTCATCATGCTCTTTGCTAATTGTTCTTGAGTTGGTCTTAAAAATAGAGCAATCTGCCTCTTTATTCTGTTTCCTCTGAATAATTATTTAGAAAGTGTATTGTATCACGTTGTGAGCAGTCTCCTAATCAGTATGCGATTTTCCCCCATGCTTCCCCTTAATTTGGAGTCCTCCTCCCTTCCAATGAATGCAGTAACTGGAGCAACTACTGATTAATATGCCGCTTGTCATAATTAAATTTAGTTAATGAGGATATGCATATTCAGTCCATTTTTTCTTTGTTTGGATGAGCATGGCTGTTTTTGTTCATATTTATACAGCTGCAAATGAAAGCGGGGAAGTAGAAAAAAACCCCAACCTTACAGAGCTCGGGGAAGGGTGGACCCTGACAGGCAACTTTTTAAATGTTGCTGGGCAAAGGAGCCCCAAACTTTGTTTAATCAGAACCGTGGGGCCAGGACCAAGTGTTTTGGGAGCGAAAAGCTTTTTGTCTCAGCAAAGCTACATCAAGTTTTCTCCGTTTTTGTTGTGTGTGGACAATGGTCTCTTGTATGCAATAGCAATGCCATGAAGGGAACCTTCTTCTGGCTAGCATTCCACTATGAATATTAATTTCATTTTTGGGTTGCTTTGTCTAGTCATGTATTTTTACCCTTTTATTTCCTTCATTGATTGCCTTTGATTGTTTGTCTGGATAATTATTATGCTTACTGCATGGGCTGCTTTTTCACAATTAGTACAGTGCTGAGACAATAGGCACTTTATTCTTGGGCGGTAGGTCTGGGGAGCACCAGTGGATAGCACATCCCGGTGCCTGGACAGAAGGCAGCTTTCTGATTATAAATGTCTTCCTACACTGCTTTGCAAGAACTTCATTATCTTTCCAAAGGTGGATGTTGATACGTGCCTTCAGTGAGGGTATCACACCTGAAGGGAGTATTTAATTTAAATTATATTTACTACTTGTGATTATTTATGTACTTTCTGAATACAGGGAAGGAGACCTTTTCTGCCTTTGCTACTTTTTTAACTACTGCAGTATGAACAGTCATGAAACTTTAAAAAGAACAGAGGAGGAAAAAAGTAGTGGATAAATGCTGTTTTGCAAGCCTACTTTTTTTTTTTTTTTTTTTTTTTTTCCTGGGGGTTACACTGTATAGTATTATGTTTAGATTCATGTTTAGATTGTTAACTGAGGTTTCTTATTGTTAATGTGTACATTATTGAAAAGAGCTGCTAAAGTAGCTGACAGATGTTTAGACATAGACACTATGAAATGTTTCTGTAGCAAATTTCCTTATATTGCATGTAAAAATGCCTGGGTTTTTTAAGAAGTATGTCTTAAGTTTAATAAAAGTTCCTCTAGGGATAGCTTTCGGTAAGCTGGCATTGCTTGCAGAGTGAAAAGAAAATCAATACTTTCACTCTGTGCAGTATTTTATCCTGAATGGTAATCTGTAAAATGCAGGTAATTTGAATGTTCGCTATTACAAGTATCCTGTGCACACTTTAGAAAGCGAGTTGGAAAATGCCTGGCTGTCAAGTATCAAATTGTATTTTATCTGTGCACTCTTTTTGCATCATATGCCTAATTTATAAAGTTATAGTTGTAGAACTTAAGGTAAACCTATGTACTATGAATTATTTTCTCTCAAAGAAGTGCTTTACCCTGTAATGCCATAGTGTACCAAATATTACCACAGAGTTTACTCTATAATTATTTCTAGTAAATTTCTATCAGGAATATGCAGTGTTAAAAAAAAACAACCAAACAAACAAAACCTTAAGGCTTCTGAACAAAACAAAACAAACCAAAAATAGGCAGACTTCTTTAGTTTTCTACTTTTCCTGAATGATTGGAAACTTTGAATTGCAAATATCTTGTGAAGAACAGGAAATAGTGCATTAAGATTGGTTACTAATAGTTTTTAAAGAATTCATTAATAAGTGCTACTATGGCAGACATCATTACAAAACTTGGTAATTTTTCATTATACATAAGCTGTCTACTTCATAACTATTTTACAGCATGGTTGTTTGACATTAAATATAGTTTGAATAGCCTTAAAATTATATCTTAATTTTTTTAATTTGTTTGTTTTTTTAAATTGTGACACTGAGAGTATTCTCTGGAAAATAACATTCTGTATTTCCCTTTAAATGAAGTTGGATGAGTGTTTAATATTTAGAGTCTGTGTTATCCACCCATGGTTTCCTGTCTTACTCTGTTTCTTTCAGATTCTTTTATTTAGCTACAATAATAACAAATGTATTTGATAGGGAAAAACAAACAGAAATGACACAATCTGTGGCACATCTGTGCTTTCCTGAATATGGATGTATTTGCTAAAACACAAGAGAGTAAAAGTTTTACTGAGAATGTAGTGAACAACAAAGTGCAAACAAAAGTAAACTTTTGATATACTAAATAACAGTAAATATATCAGAGAAATCTTAACTGATTATCTCAGTCTTTAAGGTGGTGTTAATGTGACCATCATATTATTATTTTTGCCTTTAGCCTTGTGGTGAAGGAATGAACACATTCAGAGGCAGAATCTATATATCAGATCCTTTTCAGTAAAGCTGCAAATACTCCAGATTTTTTTTAATTGAAAAATCCCCGTTTACAAAGTAAGGAAGAATGATGATGAGGGTGATTGAGAGAATGATACCCATAGAAACACTAGGTAGTTTTTACTGTCTCTTCATTAATGGCAAAGGGCTAGTTTGGGATTACAGTCATATGGTGTTTCATGATTGATTGACTTTGAAGATTTGAAAATTCATCACTTTATGGATTTAAAAATTCAAATATAGGTAGTTATTTACAGAACTCTGTGGCAATGTTACTGGGTTGCTGGAGTTTTCTTGTGTTAAAGCTTTTCAAATATTTAAATTTCAGGGACCAATTGGAAACTGTTTTGTTAAATCAGTGCCAAAGTCTCAAGGTATGTTACTGATTGTCAGATCATCTCCATGCAAATCTAAAGAATGTAAATACTTATTCTAAAAAAATCCCTTCTTCCTCATCTCAATCCCCTGTTTTTGTACACATGCATACATGCATGTGCAGTAGAAAATGAAATACTATCTATTCAAAACTGTTGGAAAAAAGTATGAAAATTCGTAGGTTTGTGTTAACAATCCAGAGACAACCAGGAAGTTTGATTTATTGCAGATACCACACGTTTCCTTTTCTTAATGTCTTGATCTTATGATAAAATCAAAATAACAAAATCTTGGAACACAATGTTTGTCAGTGCAAACTTTACCACTTTTCTATTCTACTCTGGATTTTCACTTCCAGGGAAAAATAAAATTAAAAGAGAGATTTTACATAGTACTAAGGCTGTATTCATCGGGTATAAAATCTCAAGTGTAGGAAAAAATCATAACAATTTAGATGTTATATTTCAGTATAAAAATAATTATATCAATCCTAAATTTATTAGTTAAGCTAGATTTTAATGTTCTTTTTGGTTTAACACAAATGTTAATAACATTCCAAGGGAATTGCAGTATGTCAATATTTTCCAGCAGCACATCTGTGCAGTTTTCTAATTTGGATTAAAATGATATTCATAACATAACAACTCCATCAGTTGTTCAGGCATACAGCTTGTTAATGAATCCTTTGTTCTCAATAATGACTTTTAATTAAATGATTTAGAAACAAATGTCAGTATAACTGTGGACATATTGAACGTGCTGTGCTTATTCATAGACCTAGAACACAATATCTTAATTCTACAAATTTCAAAGGGAGGAATGGGTAAAAGGAAGGATGAGCTCAAGATTGTATTTGTCAGCTTTTGTTCAGTTTTCCTTCCTTACACAAAAATGCAAGCTATAATATTCTTTATTAACTGTATAATGGTTATTTTGAATGATTAGCCAAAAGGTGTCTTAAGACTTGCTCTATGTGGTTATGAGACATTACAAATATTTTGGTTTTGTTTTTCGTTCAGAACAGTTACCTTTAAGTCTAAAAGAAATATAAGGATCAGGTACCATGTTTACTTAATAATTCCCACATTGTTTAAAATAATAAAAAAAATCCGTCTGAATGCATGTTCATGTCTAATGTTTACTGGTTTTCATCATGAACAGGGGAATAATTTGCCTTCAGTAATCAAGGGAAAACCTGAAAGTTGCAGTGAATTTGAATGCTAACATGAAAGTAGAATGGAGATGCTGTTGTTCATGTTTAATACTTCTTCATTGATGATTTTTAAAAATGTGTCTTTTTAACCAAGAAAAAATATACTTGTGTATATTCATAAGCACATAGTTTTCTAATTCCTGTGTGTTTTTTTCCCTTTCAGTACTTTTCATGTTAGTTACATATTTCCAGTTAGATATACTACTGAGAGGTGGTCAGCAGTTGTATCCCCGCCTGAGTGAAACAACTTTCTTTACTTGTGCTTCATACTTGTATGTAGCAAGAGTTTCACACTGGCAGTCTGACAGTACCTACCTTTGTCCATTCATTCTGTTAATGTTAACTGTTTTCTTATGAAGGAAGACATACATCAACAATATCATAAACATATGTTTGTGTGCATATGTGTGTGTGACTGGATATGTGTGCACTGTGTCAACTTAAGACATGATCCATAGTTCACCGAACTCAGGAGATCTTCTTCTACAGCAGGTAAAATGCAGTTGTACTTATGTAATGTACCAATAGGTTGTGTTACTGTAGTATTCAAGATGTAATTAACATTGGTGTTTAATGTACCTGTGCAATAATAGTTTTCCTTTGCAACTTCCGTGAACATGTGCTATGATTGAGGCAATCCATGTGTCAAGCAAGAGATAGCACCTTACTTTAGTTAAATCTTCTGCAGCACCTACAGAAATCTTATGCAACTCATAATAAACTTTCTTTTTGTGCTCAGAAGTTATCAGTCTGTTTTTTCACTTTCCACTCTTTTCTAGATACTTTTTTTCTTTGCTCCATTATTTAAAAATAATGATTATGCAAAAAAGATAGATTTCTGTCTGGAATTGATAAAAATTGATCTCATGTTATTTGATGATTGTTGAGTCAAAATTCTGAAGAAATAGCACTGTTTTCTAAACATTGATACTAATCGATTGACAGTTTATCAAAACTGGAAGCATATATACTCTAAGATTGTCATGCTCATACTGTAAGACATTAGATTTACAGTCTTGAATAAGGCAACATCAGTATAGAAATGGAAGACCTGAAATAAAGATAGATGAAGGTTTCTTCAATTTCTTTTTGCAATTTAGTTTAGAAATAGAAGTTTCTAGTAAAAAAAATGGTGAGAAAGTCATTCAGTACTTGGTAGAAAATGATGAAATGCCTATTAGCTCAGTTGACACAGCATGTATCAGATTATAGAATCATAACAAGGGCACTTTAAAGAAGTTAAAACTTCATTGAGAAGGACTAAAATCAGCTCTTTCAAACCTGTAAAGTCATTATGATTAGGAAGCAACTTTAATCTGCTTTATTGACTGCTACTAACAACAATGCAGTTATACAGTGATACCATTAAGTAACCTAAAAATTTCATGGCAGCTTTTCAGAATTCTAAACAAAAACTATTTAACCAAATATTTAAATGGGTCTTGCACCTTGCAATGTCATCAAAACATTCAAGTTTTTCTCTCCTTGCATGTGCAATGATAGATCTGGGGTTTTTTTTAAGCAAAGGTTCAATGTCAAATTTCAAATTTCAGATTTCACTATGAAGTGTCAATTTCTTGAACATATTAAATACTGATGGGGGAGATTTTCTGTGTAGTATTCTTTTCACTGATGACTTGTTTTTCAGAGAACCTCAAAGCATACTACCTTCCAAAAGAAGTGAACTGTGTTCTTTGTATGTTAGGGAATGTCTGTGTGGAGAGGTTAGACTAGGTGTAAATTTTGCCAGTACTGAAGAAAAATGTGACAAAACCAGTTTGATTACTTCCATATCAGAAAGACTTTTGAGTTATTCCGTGTAATAAATTGTAAAGTTACGTGGTCTTACATTTAGGGCAAACAATCTGAAAAATAGAGCTGTTACCAAAACGTATTGGTCTTGAGAATTGTGGTTACAAGATAGCAGATATGTTGCCTTAAAACCAAACTGAATCCTATAATGCTGGTCCTTTAAATAAAACCATTAGAAATATTTGAAATGCTTAATTTTTATATTACAACACTACCAAGTTGTCCTGTTTAATGAATCCTATTCCATTTGCTCTGGCAGGCTCGTGTTTTTTGTTCTAATCACATTTTCCAGGTTCTGAGGAGCTCTGCTTTTGCAGCACCTTTAAGATAATCTCTTAGTTAATCACAAAAGGATATTCTACTACTGGAAATATTCTCATTGCATATATGAAGGCATCACTGTGTTGCCTCAAGGTAAAATTTAATGTAATTTCAGAAACCAGTGTGATTTATTATACCACTCTGGAAGACTGATGATGTTTTTAATCTGTTGGAACATTTCTGCAGACAGGTTGATCTTTCTTAAGCAGAGCTTGCTGCCTTAGCTCCCTGGCCGCAGTATTGTTCCTGCACATGTGTTTGCAGATCAAGGATTACTCAGTTCATCTTTGAGGATACTGGCAGGAATAGTGGCAGTGTCTGTTTGTTTGGCTACTGCCCACAATACCACTACGGTTTCTTATTTTGTCATCCATTGCTTTCACAGAACAGTCTTCTTTCTGGCTTTAGCAGCAATCTGAGACCCTGTCACACAAAGAAACAAAATAACCTGCATAACTCTCCATAAATATATTGTGAGGTTATTTGGCACATCAATAAAAATTTTTTTTGAGTGCTTTTCATAGGTTAGATATTAGAAGAAGGTACTAAATGTATCTGGCTGGAAGACTGACATCTATGCACTCAGAACCCATGGCCAATACAGATGCAGCAGCAGCAGCAGCAGCATTGTCTTCCACCTTACACCTAGGACTGAAATCCACATGTTCGGGGATGTAGCTAGTCATAAAACCCATGAATTTTCTGTCCTTGTCACTGATAATTAGCAAGTTTGAGTGGCAAATGAGGACTCATAAAGCAAAATCTGGACTTAGTTAGCCATTTACTTCATTTGTATTACTGTTACAGCCTTCAGCAGCCATTTCCAATGATTTTCACCAGCAGTGCTATGATGTCACGATTATTTTCAGTTATACTGGTGATGCATCTGACTCCAGTTTCATCTTGTGACTTGTCATAAAAATCTATTACTTTCAACCAAGCTAGTTATGAACCTGGAAATCATTCCAGAGGGAAAAATGTTAATAAGCTTCATCTAAGGCTGAGACCACCATAGATGAAGAGTATTTTTCAGTGAGAGAAGAAGTACTTTTATTCTTGCCCAGATAAATTACACAACAATTAACATTACTGCTCAAATACTTGGTGCAAAAAAATACATTAGAACAACATGAATGTGTTAATAGCAGTAACACATCAGGTTTTGATTACTAAAAACTCTCACCCAAACTTAATGTACTAGCATGATCTTCAGACCACTATATTGTGCTATTAGAATTTTCTCAGTGTTCCACTGACAAGTGACAGAGTCCAAATATAATTAATTGATAGTGTTCATTCACAAATAAATAAGCAAACAGATAATTAATTTGAGTATCGTTAAAAAATCATTGACAGAATGTCTGCATTGGGTTTTTCTAGATCCATTCAGATTTTCTGTCCATCAGATTTCCTTATCAATTACTTACCACAGCAGAAATCAAAGGAGATTTGAAATTCAGAAGTATCTTATTTACTCTTGGATTTAATTATTCTGTTAATGTGGTATAATGCCTGGTATTTTTCTAACAGTATGTGTAAATCTTTATATCTCAAGCAATATTGATGTGTAATTAGAATTTTCCTGGTGTCTAATGTGAAGAGTGTCCTCTCCTTGACTAATTTTAGTGACTATTTTAATTTTCTGTATGTGTTGTTGACAGAAAAAAAAAGTCCATACAGAAGTACCAAATGTGACAAGCACGGAAAAGAAAACATAAATCTGCATAAATTTTTAGGCAGCTTTCCAAGTAGTAGGCCTGATCTTATCTTACTACTATTTAAATTTCTGCATTTAATAATATCCAGTGAAGATCAAACTGCAGCTCCCCTGTTTCAGACAAAAGCATCTTAATAACTAATTTTTTCCAAAGAAGAAAATCTGGAACATCTGTTTTTTTACTATAAATAGAAAAGATGCCTGTAAGTATAGTTTATTATTTTTTTACTTCATATGTTATTGCTAAAAGTAGTTAAAAGTATTGAAACTGACTATTGAAGGAATTGAAAGAGACATTGTCTTCTGGAAGATATTGAGGAAGGGTTTCTTAATAAATTCCGTAACAGTGGCAGTGCCCTTTGATGCCTATTTGTGTACATTTTATGCTCTGAATAGGCCAAGAGGGAGTTGTAATATTAGCATGATATTTGACACAATGAAAGAAATTGTCCAGAATTATTTTGGTCCTCTTTGATGTTGTCATTCAAGATGCAGATGGTGGTTTACCCACCCTTTACTGTCCTGCACTCTACAGATTGATCCACAATTAACTTGTTACTTGTATCTTAAAGTCGTGATGTCTTGATACATGGGATGATGAATGTATCAGAGCCTTTCTTTTCCTATCAGTGTCCTACATTTTTCCCAACAATAATGAGCTGTCACAGTGTGAGTTCTGGAGACAAGATTAGCACATGGAAGAATGAGTAAACCTGTACACTAGAATCATAATTAAATCAAGCAGAACATAATAACAAGCATGTTACAGCAGTTTGACACAAAACAGGGGTGAACTTGAATGGCTTGCTAAATTGTTTACGTACACAAAACCATGTTTTGTTGTTACCCTTTAAAGATTAGCAGTCTTGGTGGTACCATGTTCATTATTGCCCAACTTTGCACAGCTTGGTTTCACTGCATGTGCTGTTAACGCAGACTGTGAAGCATAAATGTTTTCCACTCGTGATGCTTTTTGGAGATACACTGTTTATATCACGACAACGACAATTGCAACAGCACAGTTTTGGATATTGGCTTGAAGCAAAACGTCAAGCAGGTATGGCTCTCAGGTACATTATCTGCTTCTGTAGGAGGAGAGGAGAAGCTGAGTGACCAGTTGCTCTCTAAAATAACCACTCAGGTTTCTCTGGCATTCTGGCGAGTAGTGCAAGAGAGAAATTCAAGGTTAGCAGTAAATGCCAGAGTGATAATTGCTTTGTAATGGAAAAAAAAAATCAATTATGTGAAATGTTAGACCTATCTTTCTGCCTTAGCTCTCCCCAGTCTATTTAGGGATAGTCAGGAAAAAAAATGAAAACTCTCAACAGATGCCTGGCTGCCTGGGTACAGAGAGGAAAACCATAATTTGTCTGTAATCCCTAATGCAAACAGTTGTTCATTAAGAAACAAAACTAATGTAATCTTGATGATTTGCTTGGATTTCTACTCTATCATAGTGTTTTGTACAGCTGGCAGGATAATGTAATTTTACTTAGAAATCCAAAGCAATCTGGTACTCAGACAACATCATGTAGATTTAGGTAAATTTGGGGCTCAGATTAGCATAATACTAACTAATCATGAATATCATTTGCATTAATTAGAGTATTGGGGAAAGATTGTTTTTAAATGGAAGAAAATTGAAAGAAAGATTAAGGGCAAAGGCTTAAAAACCTAGTTTTGCTTTATGCAAGAATATAACAGATGATTTCTGCTATAATGCCTAATATTTTAATGTGTAAGTATTAATTAGTGTATCAGCAAAAGATTGTTTCTAATTGGAAGAAAACTGAAAGACAGATTAAGGACAGAGTTTATGAATCTGCTTTTGCTTGATGCCACTATGTAGCAGATGATTTCTCCTATAATGCCAAAGAGCTTAATCTGTAAAGGATAGGGTGACTAATACATTACAGAATAGAGACACTACAAGGATTTTTTTCCAAATTAGGTTTATTTCATGCTAAGATAAAACTAGATGTTGTATGAATACATCCATGATATTGCAAACAAAATTAAACTAGTTGGGTAAAAAAAGTTACCTTTGAAAACTTATGTTGTGATCTAAAACGTGTTTGACTCTCAGTGTTTTAGCATTTGATATAGCTGGCTTTTTTAATAATTACAGTATTTCTAGTTTACCTGAATGCTTTCTTTAAACAAACCAGAAGGTTGAATATCTATGCTTTGGACCATGTAACAAATACATTCTCAAGCACTCTGTTTTAAACCTATGCGCCAGATACACAATACCTCTCTTCCCTGCTTCACTCTGGTCACTCAAGGCTTTGGAAACAGGTTTTTCAATAACTACTAGGAAAACTTACCAGGTATACCCTAGCCTACAAATATTTTCAAGACATCCCTGTAACCCAACTTTTAGTATTTTGTACTGCAATACAGTGCTATAGTAAGTATTCATATGGTATACAATTTCTTCAGTAGTACTGAAGACTTCTTGATTAGACAGTAAATTTCAAAGTAACACTTAATTAGTCACTGAAGGTCTAATTTGGAAGAGTATAGGGATAGTAGATAGTGGGGCAGAATTTTCACATACATTGCCTGTTCTTGCAGGATCTATCGATCTATATGTATTGATTAGGACATCTATTCAATTGGAGACATAATTCAGACTTTAAATCAAGCTTTGCCCTTGCTATATCTTGAGCTTCTGGTTCATTTGAGTCCTTTAAATTCATTAGATGCAGAAAAATATTTATTGATATACCATTACATTTCTCTCTCCTAGAGGAAAGTGCATTTGCATGTATACTATGGATGCAAAGATGGACAGGCAAAAGATATTGCGTTATGGAGGTAGGATGGTATTTCTCAAAGCAGCCTCTGAGGCTTTTCAATGTTTTGATAGTAGACACTGAAAAGACTCTGTGCTTCTGCCAGTGACTTCAATTTCTGCACAGATGTGTCTTGTGAGATAAAAGTGTGAGATCAACAACAGCAGATCAGCTACTTAAGAGATCTTTTAGCCTTCTCAAGTGTCAGCTACATTAGAGTAGAACAACCTTCATTGTGATGAGACTATGAAAAGCAGTGAAACGAGTTTATCAAGGTCTCATGTTGCTGAGAAAGTGTTCAGGCTACATTCTGAAAACATTTTCATTTTCTCAAGGCTACTGCTTTTCAAGCTTAAATAAAGTGCACTGCTCTAATTTTGCTTCCAAACAATGCCTCATGAAGAATCCAACATGTCAGCCTACCCAATAATTTCTAGATGTGTCTGTAAGTACAACAGAATACTAAGACATTTAGTGGCTGGAGAAGTTTTTATTTTTCTCATTTTCACACAAAGCCTATCTTGATATTTCCCAAAAGCATAACTGAATAAAGAAAGGATAAATGTGTTTAATAATGTAATATAGCGGTGGGGCTTGTGGTTCAAAATCTCCCTGTTCCTGCAGACAGCCCAAACATACTTAATTTCAAAGCACTTTAGTGATGAGGGTAAATGTTCAAAGTAATATTCTTTTCACCAGGAAAAAAGGATGAGACTGCCATTAAATTTCTTTAGTGCATCTCCTCAGTTTTTTGACTGAAAAGAGAAAAATACAATTCTGTCATCAAACAGGACAGGAATCCACAGTTTTATGTATACCTGTAGAATATTCCCCTATGTATTCACTATAGGAATATCTACAATATGCATGGCAACATGGTGTAAAAGGCTTAAACACAATCAAGCTATCTCTGAACAAGCAGCAGGGTTATCTATCATTTGATGAGTTTTATCTCTCTATTAATATTTCCTAGACCAATTTATATGGTAACATAGAATTGTTGGAAAAAATCTTTAAGATCATAGAGTCCTTCCATTAATGCAGCACTGCCAAGCCCACCACTACACCACGTCCCTAAGCACCACATCTACATGTCTTTTCAATCCTTTCAGGATTGGTGGCTTGACCACTTCCCTGGGCAACAGTGTGTGGTACAGATGCAATGCATGGCCAAAGCATAAGAACATGCTCTCTAGCCAAGAAATCTGGGCACTGTTGCTAAATCTAAATTAATTATCAATCCTTTTTTTGTGCTGAATTCTCTTGCCAGGAAGAAAAAAATGTCGTAAAACATATTTTATTAACAGCTAATAAATACACACAGATTAGTAACTATGAAAGCTTCCCCATTTAACAAAAAAAGAAAGATACATGGAGAAACTGAGGAAGGACAGTTGCAGGAACTATGACTTCCTCAAGTTCCCCCCAAAAAAAGATAGGAAATATGATTTAAGCAAAATTTAATCTCAATGTTTTGTGAATAAAACTGCACATCAAGAAGTTCTGGACTGCTTACACCAACCCATACACAGAATGGAAAGGTCTTTTGTTCTAAAAAAGTTGCTCCAAAAGCACTCCAAGGTGGTGTTCTTGTCAGAACCATATGCCTATCTTTGCTTTTGTCTGTGCTGAGTAGACAGGAAACCAACAATGGTAAATACAGTGGTTATCAATCATGAAATGCTTACTTTAGAAAATGTACTAGTACATGGATTTTACAAATATTTTTACCCATCTAAATTCCCTGAGATTCAAATATCTTCAACTTCATATCAGTAACAGATCAACAGTTTCTCATTCTTGTTTATTTACCTCTTAGGACCAGAAATAGGGAGGGGAAAAGAGCAAAGAGGCAGAGAGAAGGCAGCTCATAGATAGACAACAATAACTTGTATGTTAGAATCATAGCCAGGAAAACACATGACAAAGATTAAATTTCCAGCTCTGCCATTTCTCATACCTGACAGTCAATGAATTCAGTATTGGGGTTTTTTTTGGCATGTGTGCAAGAGTTTTAAGTGGGATTGGAGTCTTACTGGAGCAAAAGATGACATATGGGAGATACAGCTTTCATCTAAGTGAAGGAGAACAAAAGCTGTAAATTTGTTTTCACACACTCATGATGTACTTTAGGCATCAGGCTGCTGCTTTTCTTCAACATCCCCTTCCCTCTTTTTCTCATTTCATTAAAAATTCTAGTCTGCCTCTATTTCCAGTCAAAAATTTATTTGAGCTGCTAGTTTTCTATTGAAATTTTTTATTTAATTTAATTGGCATTTTATAGAAAAATATTGTTTCAGAAAAAAATCCCAGCCAGCTCATATCCATGCTTGGACGAGAAAAGTGTGAATCTTTCATCACTGATTTAATGTTTATATTAAATTATTTACAGTATTAAGTTGAACAAGAGTTCTCACCTCAGCTGGTCCCAGCCAGATATGCAAATATGTATGCATAGCAATTCTTTTAAGAGATTGAATTCTCCCTGTCCTAGTGTCTAAGAATAGTTGGATACAAAGCAGTAACAGATGTGGTTAAACAAGCACAACTTTTAAAAAGCATTTTAGGAAGTTACAGCTCCTCACTTGGAAGTTGTACCCTCAGTTTTGATGCAGTAATGGCTTCAGTGTGAGTGCTGTTTTTGACAACACAGTAGATTTTGTTGCTTTCTGCCAAGCCACTGCTAGAATGAAACTGGACTCCACATACCCTACTACACTGTGTTTTTAAGTAGTACTGTACTTAATATACTGGTATATTCAGTCCTCTTTTTGAATGCTAATGGGCTTTTCTCTCCAAATTTAAGTTTACTATAACCACTGCTTGAAACAAAAAATAAATAATTGAGATGAAGGAACATTTTGAGAAAGGGATAGTATTTCTGATCTTACTTTCCAGGACCTCTCAGGTTTGCTCATTTTATTCTCCAGATAAAACTGAGAAGAATTCATGCCTATAAATCAACATGCCAAGTGAATTTCATAGTGGTAATATGATACCAGCAATCACCATAACTTCTAGAACTTCACCTGATGATTTATCTTAGAGATAGGTCAGACACAAAGCCATGCAAAAGTGTTGCTTTGACTCCTTCATCACAACACACAGGGAAAGATGTATCTGGAGAAAAAAGCTTGCTACCGTGTAGATATCCACATTCAAGAAAGAGGCAATAGACTCCCTGTATAGCTAATAGCTACCTAATCAGTGGAGTTTAGGAAGGGATTTCTCTCTTTAGCAGGCACCTGAAGCAGGATAGCTGCATAACAACTGTTTATGGAGTTGTCCTTTACCTCTGTTCAGCTATCAGCACATTAAGCAACGTTACATACATTTTTGTTGACTATCTGGAAAGAAATTGCATGGCAACTTCATGGAAATACCCTCATAAATCTCTATAGATTAAGGTCATTCTTCTTCTCTATATTGCTGTATTTTTAAGAAATTAACTTGCTGATCCACCCTCTAAGTAACTTATGTGAGGAACACTTTTATATAAAGTAGATTATTTTGTCTTTAGGAATGTTTGGGCAAGAGAAAATATAGTTTCGGTCTGCATTGTTTTTATTAAAGATTCATGAATACACATATTTATAAATATCTATAAATCTGAATGATGCTTTTTAGTTACATCTTATGTCTAGCTGCAGCTATTTCAGTGCCTAGCAACACCGGAAGGTCTTAATATGCACTATGTTGTACAGAGCTGAGGTATATGTGAGAAAGAATCCTTTAAAACTGTATTAGTGCATTACACAGCAGACTTCTGGAGTTCAGTTTTGCAAGAAACTTTAGACCTTAATACAACAATTTGAATGGTTTACAAGCCAGTTTGCCCTCTCCGGTCAGGGAGTAAGAGGCTTTCCATAGGGAAGACTATTTTTCAAGAGTATTTCAAGAACTTAGTTCTGTAATTAATCTGAAACCTAAACTAGAAACCAAGTGAGTAGCAGCATGCATTTCAAAGGCAAAGGCATAAGCAGCTTGTTCTCCATTTCGATCTTCAGGAGTAATGAAAAATAGTAAGCTTTCTTTAATACTGGGAAATTACATTTAAGTGTTTAGAATATAAATAAAAGGATATTATTTTTCAAACCTTTTTTGTTTAAATGATACTTAACATTATAGAGTTTCTTATTCTTTTGTCTGTGAATTTCATCTGAATCAATTAGAGTTAAGATACACTGAAATGTAACAAAAATGTTTATAATGAGTGAAATGCTAGGAGCAGAGTTTTATTGTCCAAGACACAACAAGAGAAAATTTAAATTTAACATCCTCTCAAAAAATTGTACCCAACTCAGAGGTCAGGAAATTACATATGAAGCCAATTTCAATTACAACTTTAGAGAATAAAGATTAACAGATAACAATATAACAAATATTGTTATAACAGATAACAAATATACAAAAGAGTTTTTATGGATAGCTGAACAATGAAGAACAGGTAGAGAATATTCACTCAGAGACCCAAATAAAGAAGAACAAGACCTAATGTGAACAAAATTTTGTCAAGAGGATATCCTGAGCACTCCTGAAGTTGAGTTTGTTTTGTTTTATTATGGTAGACCCAGGCTGGAGGAAAGTGCTTAAGACAGATTCTGTGTCTCAGCTTCATTGAAATGTCTTAAGAAAAAGAATAATTGAGTTTCAATTAAACACATAATCCTGTGGCGTGTCAATAGAAAAGTTTCTGAAGGTAACTGTTCAGTGTTCAAGTAAGCAGCAATGGGCAATGGACAATGAGAAGATAGCATATGAGAAATTATTTCTGTAACATTAGAGACACTAACAAGGCCAGCATGAGTCTTGTGAGCTCTGACTTCCTTCAGCAAGTAATGATGAATGATTCCTAATCCAAACTTCTGGCTTCTCAATACAGGAGAAGCTGGATAAGTGATAGAGGAATTTGAACTGAAAATGAGAGATTAAGTACCATATGAAGGTTACTAGGTATCTAGATTTGATAACTAGATTTGCTGGTGATGTTGCCTGCGTAGGCAAGAGTATAACAGTAACATTTTGAGAAGGGCTGGCTTCCTACTGTAGAACCTTAGATTAACTTAAGTTAAATAAATATTTTCAAATGCTTCCTGGAAGCAGAATCATTTGTGTGGTTTTCAAAGGGATCACAACAGGAATTCATGCTACCTAGTAGGGAAAAGTCAGAATCTTCTTTTGATAAGGAGTGATCCCCATATAGCCTCTGCCTGAACGTTAAATGTGTTATTATGTGTGTGGATAGTACCTGGTATAGTAATAATTGCTTAAGTGCCAAAAAACTAATTAAAATGTGATATTAATTTGATTGACTCTTATCTCCTCCCATTGTTGGCCTGAAGTCTGCTTTTTGGCATAGTCATAGATATCTGCTCACTTTTCAGGCAGTTGTGCCTCTCCCAGAGCAGAAACCATTTTCAAGTATTTCTTTGAAAAAAAGAGATGAAGCTGTGGCCAATGTGTTCTGTTACTGCTTGAGATGCCTTTCTAGTTTCGCAGTAACCAAAGCTGGCATAATACATGTTGGTTATGCAACTGTTTTTTAAAGATACAACAATTTAATTTTTTTTTTGGCTGACCCAAAATTTTGGCAAAAATTAAAGTTGTAGTCCACAGAGTTACTAATCATAATAACCAAGTTGTATCCCTGCTTTAAAATCTTGGTAATGAAGCCTATTTACTTATTTGTGTTTGGAATAAGATGAGAATCTCTCCTGGTAAAGGATCCTGGTGAGGATGGGCATTTGAACACACACAGTCATTCACACACACTATTCCAAACAGGTGGTAGTTTTCTGAAAAACCTTTTCAAATCAGCGACTTTTCATTTCTCTTTCTTATTTAAATTATTGTCTGAGTGAAAACTGATGTTTTGTGCCCCAAAAGTCCCTCTCAGTCAAGTTGTTATAATCTCTGGTTATTCTTAGCACTTACTCACAGCCAGAGCTGTTCTTAATCAGCTCATGACTGGCACTAAGGAGGATTTCCCTTTTTTCCCCTAACCCTCTAAGTCACTAAGTCTGTAGGGAGGAAAGCAAGAGCTGCTCTGGTCAGAGAAGCACTGGGTGCTGGTCTCCCTCTGTCACCATAGCACAAATTACACAGCCACGGGAGACATGTCAGTTAAAACAAGAGATTAAAAGGACAAGGATTACTTAGGTTGGCAGGCAGATGAGTGAGAGAATATATAACAGAAACATTGATGTTACAAATCATAAAGATGGCAATTGATTTGTGTGCACTAACAGTTGTATCAGCTCATTGTACCAAGCTCCCTTCCATCTGAACCATTCTACGCCATTCTATGACTCAGAACTAAAGTGGCACTCAGTGAGACAGAAAACACTAATGAGAGATACACAGAAATACTATTTTACATGCTAGGTAATTAACTGATGGAACTCATTGTTAAAGGATATTCTCTGACAAATATTCACAGCTTATTGAGCTTGCTGGGTTCAGTAGTGAAATGAGAAGTAGGATTAAGAATGAGCAGTGAGCCTTCTTTATATTATTATCTCATAGTTTTGATACATTATAATTCTATGAAATTATGCCTATAGGCAAAGGGAGGTTCATCTTGTAAATGAGCATTATGATCACCCTTTTTTCTGTCTGATCTGCTCCTACAATTTTTAATTTTCTAAATTTTGCTTTTTAGGTAACAAGTGGCTGTGTTCCACTCTTTTTGCTAATTCTCTTGCCAGCTAGATTTACACTAACAGTTCTGTCATCTTTCAAGCATTTGACACCTTTCTCTGAAGCCTATATAGGCTATATAGGCCTATATAGGCTTCAGAGGAAAAAACTTAACAAAACAAACAAATAAAATTAAAAATTTGAAAAGCTGTCTTGAGAGTCTTATATATCTTATATTAAAGTCTGGGAAAAAAAATTAGGGTTTTATCTTGCAGCTAATCAAACCTAAACTACATCTTAAGTCAAAGCTAATGAAATGCTGATCTTTTAGCAGTATAAATTAGAAGCAAATCTGACTAAATCAATATAGTTATATTGATGCCAATGCCTTCAAGAGAACTAAACAGAGCTCATACTATCATGCAGAGATGCAGAGTTTTAAAATGCTTTGCCCTGAAAAAAAAAGGTCCTGTAGCTCTGAGGAGGCAGAATACGGCCCAGAAACCCAAAGAATCATGTTCTGATCTCTGCAAGCCTCTTCTGCTACAAAAATATTTTAGCCTTGTTTTCATCAAGTATGAAATCTGGATTTATTGCTTTCATGGAAGGACAGGTGGCCTATGTGGCTGGTATACAGTAAAAAGTGGAAAGAGCTGAAGAAGTAAAACACTGAACCTATGAAAACCAGGGTGCTGACTTTGCTGTATTCACCTGATGTGAACAAAACCTAATACATTTCTAATTTTTGCTCTTAACTCTGAACCTAGTACTATGTATATAAATGAAGTTACTTTTGGACCTTGCTGGCATTCTCCAGAATACCAATGAGACCGTTCTTTCAACAAGAAGAGAAAGCCAGGCACATTGTCAGGGGCACTGCACAGTTTCTTGCCATTTCATGAAGAGTGTAGGCTCGGACTCTGCTGTGATTGCAGTCTGTGAGACTTCAGACAGAAAGTCAGATATTTCTTTCCAACAAAGTTTGATCCAGATAGTATATGTTGGTCTCAGTACCATGAAGTATGTGAAATGCCCTATTTCTGAATGCTGCCCTAGGAGTGGCACCAGAGTTAGGTTGGGAAATGGTACGCCAACAGCTGCTCAGTATCTGCAGCATAAAAGTAATGTATTCTGTCCACTGAGCAGCAGCACTGCTCCCCTTTGCTGTCAGAGTGCTTCTGCATTTCATTTGTATTATCCTTATTTGTTTAGTGTTCTCCTGTCTGAGCAATTGCTCCTTCTGATAATTGTTCATGGTTAAATTTAATAAAACAAGTTTTTGCCTGCACTATGTAACTCCACAATCACAGTCCCATATGCATGGAAAGGGAAGGACATTTTGTCTTAAATCATGTTTCTTTCTTCTCCTATTTTATATGCACACTGTGCAACTTCTTGTCTAAGATTGTCCAGAAAATTAATAAAGGCTCTATTGAGAAACAGCAGTTTTGTAACTTCTGCCCTTTCCTCAAGAGTGAAAATTACAAAGGAATTCCTTTATTAAATACGAACAAAGACAAAGACATTTCAGAGAATTCAACTGTTATAGCCATTGCTACCCTTCCAGAGAAAAGACTTCTATTCATATAGGTATCAAAAACAAGACTGGGAGCAACAAAGACGGTATTGACTCAGTTGTATCAAGTATCTTCAGTTCAGGTATCTGATGGCTTATTCCAACTCCCTTCTGATTTTATCGCAGATGTTACCTTATTTTTTAGACTGATGTTTTTTATCAGCATACAAGACAGGATGTAATTATCTTGTTATTTTTCTCTGCACAACAGCACAAGCGTCTTGTTATTTTGTACATACCCATGAGTGAACTGCATGTTGTTTTCCTAAATACTAGAAAGGACTTCACATGTGTCTTTCCGCTTAGCGGATAGCCAAGGGACAACCTAAAGCATTCACAGACAAATGAAAACTGTGCCTTGTTTAGGGTGTTAATTTTATTAAATAACATCGAGAGTATAGCAGAGCTTTTGGAAGATGACTGACTGAGAAGGAAAATAGGCAACTCCTTTGATTAAGGAGAAACATAGTTTTACCCAGCTGACATTATATGCAGCATTTTTATCTGTAAAAGATATATAATTCAGGTAACAGTAACAGGAGAATCAACACTGCAGTTTGTCAAAGTTTCTCAACTTTGATTTTCTAGAGTTCCTGATGATTCAAAAATCATGAGCTCACAGTTCATTCCTTTACAGCAGAGCTGCCAAACAGTTTCTGATGTAGCACTTGTAATGAGCCTGAAAAGTCTGCTCTAAACAAGCCACAGCCATCAGTGATGACAGTTTACAATTCTTTACTGTTCACTTATTTTTAACATCTTTGAAAAAGAAAAGCTACTCTCCTCTGCTGCACATTGAGTACATTGACTGAACTCCTACTGACAAAGTAATTCCTCCAAAGCAGACTCAGAAAAAAAACAGCTGCAACATCTGTAGTGCTGTAAGAGGTACAAGTATGGATTGAGGATGAAAGAAGATCCATAACAGGAGAAGGCTGAATTCAAGAATCTGGAGTTTCTCTTGCTCCTGTTTTCTTAGTAGTGTTTCCACAACACCTCCCTACCACCACTTTTTAACCCAAATGAATGGATATTTAAACAGTATTGGCCAGAGGTTCAGAGAAATACCCATTTGTTCCTCACTCATCTTCTTTGTTTCTCTGCTGATGAGATTACACTCAGTAATCTACCCTGGTCCAAGGTGGGGATCAGTGTACTCTGTTTAACAGTAAGCTTGTTTGTTTGCTGTAGCTGAAATACAGTGAACTTCTCATCTAGCAGTGAAAACTAAACGATGCTATATAGCTACTAGTTCTTATTAGCAAACAAGAAATCAATATAATTCTTTCTCAATACTGATGAATTACAAACCATTGCCTTGCATTTCTAGGCAGAGGAGTACAGAACTAGAAGCTTCCAAAAACTGCCTTCAGACTGGATGTCACGTTTGAAAATTTTCTTTGTGTTGGCAGAATCCCATTTTACCTTTGACAATCTGTGATCTTTGGTGGGATGACCTGGACTTAGAACTGGCAAAATATCACTAACATACAAATGCATTTACTCAGCATTTTCTGTCTCAAAGAAGCAAGGGAGGGAACAATTTCTCCCAGTCTTCTAAAAGTCTTCACTACCAAATGTCCCAGGATATGATTGATACAAAATCTTTGACTGAAGTAAATTCAAATCGTTACAGAAGTGCTAATCCTACAAACTTTAAATAGAGATTCTTTCACATTTAAGGCAGTAGAATCATAGAATCACTCTGGTTGGAAAAGACCTTTAAGGTCATTGAGCCCAACCACTAACCTCACACTGCCAAGTCCATGGCTAAACTATGTCCCTCAGCACTTCATCTATGAGTCTTTTAAATATGTTCAGGAATGATGGTTCCACCACCTCCCTGGGTAGCCTGTGCTGGTGTTTAAAGACCCTGTCAGTAAATAATTTTTTCATAATATCCAATATAAACCTCTCCTACTAATGGGAACTTCAAGAAACAGTGCAGATTTCTGTAGTTGTAGTTAATACTGACAAAGCTGACAATATAGTAAGCAAGCACTTGCATCTGGCAGAGTTAAAAAGTGAGTCCTCAATGCTTGCCCTAGGATGCCAAAATGTGCCACTGGTGCCAACAGTGTGAACTAAGGTAGCAACTTTCACAGTTGCTTCGTAAGTATAACTAAAATTACAAGTTAAAAAAAATACAAGATGAGTTACAAGCTAAAAATTACAAGTGTCTGAATGGTTGCCATACTGTCCTTCTTGACTTTGTTCCTAACTCATTTTAGTGAAAGACAGCCAGGAACTGCATATTGTAATTATGAGCTAGAGGCAATCATGACAGTGTACACAGAGACAGTATCTTCCCTCAGTACAACTAGGTGAGGTAATTACCTGAGAGGCTGTCTAGCCTCAGGTCCTATGATCAACTTACAGTACTGACTTCTGAAAAATCAGAAAATAGACTCCAAAAAACGACAATAGGAGAGGCTTTCTTTAAGTGTACTTGGTAGCTGTGTTTGACTCACCTGCAAAACTGCAGCTCCATTGTCTGTTCCATATTCTGTATCATGCTTCCCACCAATGTTTTTTCCCATGTCATCAAGCAGACCTGGACCTCAACTTCTGTCCATGTCCTTTCTGAACTTATACCTGATTATTTCTTTCCATCCCATCTCTATATCATTTCAGTGCTGCCGGGGATATTTCCCTGTGTCTTCTCAGTCTATCTCCCACGGCCAAGATATCTCCCATTTCTTGTCCCCATCTTTCTCATCCACTTCCCATGCTCTCCTCATGCTCTCTCTGTTTCCTGTCCAGAGTCCTCCTCACATCCTTTCCTGCTCTAAGTCACAGAATAGCTCACAGAATCACAGAATGGTAGGGGTTGGAATGGTCCTCTAGAGATCATCCAGTCCAAACTCCCTGCCAAATCAGGTCCACCTCAATCAGATCACACAGGAATGCATGCAAGGCAGGTTTGGAAACCTCCAGGGAAGGAGACTCCACACCCTCCCTGGGCAACCTGTGCCAGGGCTCCTTCACAGAGAAGTTTTTCCTTGTGTTCAAGTGGAACTTGCTGTACTCCAACTTGTGTCTGTTAGCCCTTGTTCTGTCACTGGGCACTACAGAAAAAAGATTAGCCCCATCCTCTCAACATCCGCTCTTTAGGTATTCATAAGTGTTGACAAGGTTCCCCATTCAGTCTTCTCTTCTCCAGGCTAAACAGCCTCAGGTCTTGCAGCCTTTCCTCATCAGAGACATGTTCCAGTTCCCTGATCATTTTGGCAGCCCTTCACTGGACTCTCCAGAAGTTATCACTCCTGAACTGAAGAACTGAGAATTGGACACGGTACTTATCATCCTGAATTCAGATTCCCCTCAAGAAAGCTGTACACCAACTGGCTGTCCTCTTTTCTCAGTGCAGCTTTGCTTCAGCTGCATTAGAACAAACAGAAAATAGTGATGATTCTTCTATGCAGATGAGTTTTTGCTTAGATGCATTGGAGGTAATACAGAGTTAAGGTTATACATAACAAGCACATGTTTGAAACTAAAAAGATGAAATTAATCAGAAACATTTAACATCTTTTTGCAACTACAGTAAATAGCAAGCTGGCAGGTACACTGCATCTGCTAAACAATGAGGAATCAGTGAAGTTTTCTTGATGGTCTATTTGGGACAGATTCAAGATGGGATCAAGACACTAAGGAATGCTCAGGGTCCAAAAGTCCTTAGAAAAAAAAGATTGCCCAGGAAATTAGAGGAAACCTTTATGCAGGGTAAATGAAACAAGCTTGACAGGGAAGGAGAATGAGACAAATGGGTCTCTTGGCTATTTTGCTGTGAATGTTCACAGATACAAATATACTTTTGAGTTTGGTTTGTTTGTTTGTGGGTTGTTTTTTTTTTTTGCTCATAGCCTTTGTCCTGCAGATGTGGCAGCTGAATTTCTAAATTACTTTTCCATTAGGAGGGAATCAGAAGAAAAAGTTTTATCTTTCCCTGTGTAAGATCCAATGCCTGGTTTTTGACTGACACAGAGAGCAAGATTCTAAATTAAGGTCCTGTCAACTTAATCAAGAATGGAAAGAACATAATTTGCCTGCTGTAAAACAAAACAAAATAAATAACACTAAAGATTCTGTCTGGAGTTACCCTCTTGCTGTCTCTCTCTCCTATTATTTGCTTTAGTTTCCCGTTTTACTGTTTCTCAGAGGAGCTTTGCAGCAATGGTTGTATCCATCCTTCCTGTGCTAGCTACAGATCAGTCCCTATTTCCAACCACAATTGTCAGGCATTTACAATACAGTTGCAAAAATTTGTGGTTTAGTCACTTCTGCCTAGGTCTTAAAAAATTATTATCCAAAATAAAAGGGGATTTTTTTTTTTTAATATCACACCCAACTTCTTCTCAAGTCACAGCTTAGTCTGTTTTAGTGGCCTTATGTATATAAAATCTTCTGTACAATGTCAAGATGGCTGCAAAATATAGGCTGCTTCTGGAAATGGCATTTCTGTCTTCATTTGTGAAAACCAGTGTTTACAATAGTCATGCTTCTGTGTCTTACCTGAAAGGCTGTAGGATTGACAACAATAGAATGGTATGGGATTCCTCAGAGTAATAGACTCAAAATAACTCTTATTAGAAGGCAACATCTTTTATAGTGCATTTAAACAAAATTCCATTTGAAAAATCCAGACGTGTAAATTTTTACAAATAGTGAACTAGAAAGATTGTTTTACGGTTGTCAGGGTTAATGTTAGATGCCTGCTTCTCAGATATTTACTCCTAGAAACTGACTCAAATTTAGGAATGCAAAGAAATACTTTTTCTTTTTTTAATTAAAGAAAAGCCTTTTTGTGTTCTATATAAAATAAAAACCCACACCTCCAACTAGTAAGTAAAATAGTGAATACTGGTAATCTAAAAATGACAATGATTTGACTTTTTGTGATACTGCAGTACTTATGCTGTATCAGACCTTTTTTTCAGCAGCAATAAAGCCTTTGACTCTTTCACAAAAGTCATTTGTTACCCGCTTACACACATGCAAATCTGAAGCTGTAGGCATTTGGTCATGACTCTGTATTAAGCTGAAAACAAGGACAGCTTTGGTCTTAATCTGATTTTTTGTTTTTTTCCCTCTGCACAGTGGACAGTCATCTTTGCCTAGAGATCGCTTTGCTATATCAGGCTTATAACAACTGCTTTGGACACTTCTGAAATCACTCTGCAGGCAATTCTGACTGGTTCATTGGTATAAAATTAGTATATCAGTAGATTAAACTAACAATCCTCCTCTTTCCTACAACTGATGTGGCAAACTGTTAGATAAAACTACTGCCAAGGCGCAGGTATTTCTGGGTTTGTGATTGTAGCAGACAGTTGTTCCCAGAGCTGGTGCACAGCCAAGGCCTCTGAAGGGGATGGGCAGGCACATATGCCTATGAATGCAACAGGCCCTTCTTCATTTCACAACACGTTGCTCACCAGGGCTTTTATCCCTGCTGACTATGGGCTTACAGATCCTTCCAAATACAGCCAAGACCATTCTGGAATGGCTGAAGCTGTATGTACACGTGTGTGTACAAACAACCAAAAGTGGGCACAAACATATATAACTGTATGAACAGGCTAATAACCATATGAACTGGTTAAAAAACAGGGCTCTGGAAAAAAAATGAATAAAGAGAAATAAAGTTACACACAGGCTGTCTGTGTGTAACTGTATGTAAAACAATATGAAAAAGCTAGAGGACTGGTAATCTTTCCTCATCCATTGGAGATAGTACTGCTGTGCATCAGGTATATCTTTGTAGAGCAAAACATCTACTTAATGCATTTTGAGATCTCTCACAGGTTTCAGTCTGCTTGTTTTATTTATATTGAAACGTTAAGCAAATTCAAAGGGAACAGCTGCTTCTCTTGTGAGGCTTTATAACACCTTAAGATCTTAAAATGTAACAAAATGCACTTCAGTCAGCTTGGAAAGGAAAGATGCCAGAATGGATTGAAGACACTTCAGCCAAAAGGTAATCCAACAAGCTGCTGGTTATGTCTCTAATTTTGTACATGGCAAGCTGAAGACTACTCTACTTTATAGCAGTTATTCTTAGTACTCCTTGTCCTGCCTGATGGGGCAGTGGCATAAACTAGCCTCATCTATACCCTCTTTGTGCACATAAAAGAACCAAGTATGATGCAATGAGGAGGGGAAAAAAGGGTATTAGCAAGCAATGCCTCATCTACATCCCATGTTGTTACCTCTACAATGAAAAGATCCAAACAAAATCAGTGTTCTTCAGGTAATTAAGTTACTATGCCTGCAAGACAAATCTCTTCACATTTTTGTTTTTCAGTTACTTTATACCTGAAATAGTTGTTAGTTACCTATATACGTACCTTGTGAACACATTCAATTACAGAGTGTGCAGCAAGAGTATTACTGGCTTAGTTCTCTACTGGAGGACTCAGCAAAATTCTTCATGTTTCAGGGCAGATGTGCCAATACCTATAGTATCATTCCTTCCCAGACCCCAGCAATGATGGGTTTCCTGAAGGAGCTTTTGGCAGATTAGTATTTCTCTGCCCTGTAAGTCTGAACAGTTAACTTGTCCTAGGAACTCAGAGGCAACTGAGTAACTCAAATCAGTAAGAATTAATTGCCACTCTCCTGGGGCTCAGCAGCTACTCTGTGCAGAGTTGAGCCGAGGTACCAGACTGAGTATTTGAACATCTGGATTGTCTGTCTTTAAAGATATATATCTATCTCTGGAGAGCCAAATATGAATGTGTGTGTATAAGTATATTTATATGGGTATATGTATGTATACCAATACATACAACCACCTATTTATAAGTGCAAACATGTATGTATACTTACATATACATGTGTGTGCTCACATGGGAGAGAGGAAGAGCTTAGTTTTTAAAAACTATATGTTTGTGTCTAAATGTACAATGCTTGTGTTGAGCCTTGAAGTTATTTTCACAAATATCTATAATCCAGTGTGAACGAAAAAAACAGAGCTTGTCTTTGTGCATTATGCTCTGTTTGGAGAAACACTCCTGTGTCTATTGCTTATTATAGCCTGCTGCTCAGAGTGTTTTACTTACCTTAAGGTGGAGACTTCTGATCCTTGCCATATAACTTGTAAAAGTTTTGTTTACTAAGTGAGATCTTTAGGAGGATGTTAATTAATTATCCTTGCATGTTTGCTGCCTAGCTTAATTACTGTGTGTTTGCTTAAATGAGTCCAGGTGATTTGTTTCTTGCCATCTAAGTCTCATCAAGAAAATATTAACTAATTGGAACCTCCTGTCTTTTACATTCAGTTTTTGTTTCCAGAATTTATGTAAAGAGACGAGGGGGAGGGAAGGGACTTGGAGCTGGCAGAGATCCAGGTACTCCACCTCTGTTTTCCAGCAATACATCATAGAATGGCAGACTCAAGGAGGCTGGAAGGGATAATGGGTTCTTCAAAGCAGGCTCAGCCATGGGTTCAGATTGAGCTGAAACCCAGCCAATTCAGGAGACAGGCCAATCACTCCAGGCCCCAGCCCCACTGCTGTACTGTCCTCATGGGGAAAATGATTCTTCTTATCTCCAGCCTCATTATCCCAAGTTTCAGCTTGTACTCCTGCCTTTTGGCTTCCCACTACATACCCTTGTGAAGAGCCTGGCTGCATCTGCTCCACCCCTCCCATCACTGCCAGAGATGCTGTTGAGTGCCTTCAAACCATCCCTTCTCCTGGCTGAACCAGCCCCGATCCCCTATCCTCTACTCACAGTACAAGGGCTCTGGCTCTACTGTCTTGGTGGCTTCCTCACAGCTCCAGCCAGTTTGTGGGTGTCCTTCCTGTATTGTGCAGCCAAAATCAGACACAGATCATCTATTGAAATCAAGACCTTGCCTTCATTCTGTTTAATTCCCCTCATATGCTTTAAATTAAATATTTAACATGCAAAAGTGTATTTGATTGTTCCTTTTTCTTCATGGTCTTTACCTCATGTCTGCATGGTTGTTAATGTTTCCTTAAATCTTGTCCTTCTATAAGCACCAAAGAATTCATGTGGACCTATCAGTTAGAAGTCTTGCAGGGCTTAATGCACAAATCTTATTTCTCTAGTTTCACAAATCTGGAAACTTTAGGCAGATTCAGAGGTCTCTCAAGATGAATCCATATTTTTTCTCTTTTGATTATGTCTGCCATTTTCTAGATGTTTCCCTCCTTCACCTTTTTGCTTATTTCATCTGGAGGTTGTCTCTCTAAACATTTCCTTGCAAACACTCACTCTCTGTCTTTGATTGAAGGCAAATTTGCCTGTACTGTAAGTTTTATGCTTGAAGCAAGGTCTTAAAGGTGATCAAAGTGTGGTCTTGAGGGAAAAGGAAGAACTAAAGAAAGAAGGCAAGATCATGAATGAACCAGTGACTAGAAGCAAACAGAGGTTTTTAATAAAGTCTGTGTACATGTACATGCAAATTTCACATGTTTATTTTGGAGGTAGGACCAAAATCTATGACAAGGTAGAAATGATAGGTTGATTAGACTCTGGTTTAATTGAGAACTATTTGATCATATAATTATAGTTGAAGTGATTGATGTTTTCCACCAGAGGAATGGGAAACAAGAACAAATGCGTTAACATCCTGCAAGTAAAAGTAACAGGACAGTTTGTGTTTTAGGAAGGATATTGACTGTAGTAAGAAGAGAAAACATCCTTTACACTGATCTTTCAATAGAAAGAGTAAAATAAAACTGACACAGTATTTCCTACCACAGTAAAAAAAAAAATTGTCTGGTTGATGTAGCTTCTCCGTGTTGTATTTCCCATGTCTGACACTTAAGTAAATGGGAATCATTGAAACGCTTTTTTAGCCATCTGTGTGGGTGCTGAGAAGGGTGGAAGGAAAACAAACCAATATCCTCTCTATGAAGGGCCTCAAAGTTTTTATGGTCTCCATGTAGAGTATTGTGAAACTATAGCATCAGTGAACACTAATTGGAGCTGTGCATCCCTCAGTGACAGGTAAACTGTTGGAGGCAAACTGCAATAAAGTTTAGGAAGGCCATCTAGCAGTAATGTTCTTCAGAACTTTCTGATAGGTAAATGGAATATTAAACAAGGCATTGACAAGATATGGGAAATCTCAAAGCAGAGATTGGAAGGATAAGCAAAGCTAGCATTTTGCCATTGCCCAATATGTCATTTGGCAGAAGAGAGTGAGGTTTTAAACTAAACTGTATGTGAATGTTAGTAGAAGTCTCTGGATCCTATTATTTTCAAGCAAGGAGCAAATAACATTTGGTCCTGTGGATATTAAAAGTTATCTCCCTAAACGCTGGTCATTTCCAGAAAGGCTATAAAGATAATCCCTATTCAGGCTATGAAGACTATGTCATAAAATGGAGACTTTGTGAAAACACATTGAGAATAGAACCTTACTTCTGTTTTCTATAAAATAAGAAAGGACTAGAAAGACTCCCAACTTCTGCAGAAAAAAAATCTCAACATAAATTAAATGGCTTTAATTTATTTGAGAGCACAATATTATGCTGTGATTACAATTCATAGGCTTCTCTGAGAAGCATGTCACCTGGCATGAAAAGAGTTGTCTATCCTGGAAAGAATATAAAAATGGAAAATGTGATTTCCTGTCCAGGCAGAGCAAATAGTGAAGTGAAATGAAATTTCTCAAAGAGTGAATGTGGGACTAAATCTTTCTTCGTACCACATAACAAAGGAATGGCTTAATCCTGTGGGGTTTGACTGTGAGGCATTCAGCTTTTCTTATCAAGCCATAAAATAATCAGCAAAAGAATAACAGTAGTGAGGTCAAATGGTTAAATAGTCAAATGGTGTCGTGGTTTGGCCCAGCTAGCACAGCAGCACCACGACAGTCTCTCGCTTGGTGCCCCCATTCACCCCTACCCTCGTTAAGATGGCGGAGGACCCAGCGAAATGGGAGTAAAAAGATAAGCAAGATTGTTGTGGATTAAGACAAGGGCAGGGAGGGCTCACTGCCAATTATGGTTCTGGGCAAAACAGACTCTAGTACTTGACTTAGAGAGGAAAGTAGGAAAGTTTATTCTACAAGAAACAGAACAGAATAAAAGCAAAAAGGGAGTAGGATGATGAGAAAATTACAATCAGCACTTTAAGATCTCCCTCCCCCATCCCTCCTTTCTTCCCGGGCCCAGCTCACTGCTCCTGATATCTCTACCTCCTCCCCCCTCAACGGCTCAGGGGGGCAGGGAGTTTGGGATGTGGTCAGTCTCTCACAGATGGGCTCTGCCGCTTCTGTCTTCTCAGATGAGGATGACTCCTGGCATTCTTCCCCTGCTCCAACAAGGGGTTCCTCCCCCGGAACACAGTCCTTAACGAACTTCTCTGGTGTGGGTTGTTCCCAGCAGCTGCGGCTTCTGCCGATACAGGTTCCCTCACACGGGACACAGTCCTTGGTGACGTGGATTCTTCACTGCGGTTGCAGTTTCTGCAGTTGCAAGGTCCCTTCCTCGGGACAGGGCCTGCTCCGGCCATAGTGATAAAGGGCCCCTCCTTCGGGACATGGCCTCCTCCGGCCAAAATCACTGTCCCTGGCTCGGGGCCTTTAATGAAGTGAATCGCTGCCCCTGGTCCGGGGCCAGCTTTAGCAAAATGAATCTCTGCCCCTGATGCGGGCTCATTATCAAAATGAGTCTGTACCGCTGATGTGGGGTCTTTAAAGAAATGAAAATAAATCTCAGCTTCACCAGTTCTCTCCACAGAATGCAGGGGAGTGTCTGCTCCAGCACACCTCCTCCTCTCTTTCATCACTGACCTTGGAGTCCGCATGGTTGTCTCTCTCATTGTTCCTACTCCTTGCACCACCACCAGCCAGAAGAAAGAAAAAGGGGCAAAAGAAAGAAAAGATGGAGGAAGACACCTCCCCTTCCGGCTTCTTCTTAAAAAGTGATCGTGGAGGCGTCTAATTGGCTCAGCCCCAGAAGTGGGTCTGGCTCTGAGCTGGGGAGAGTTGTGAGCAACTTCTTGCAGAAGCCATCTTTGCAGCCCCTTCCCTCTTACCAGAAAAGGCTGTCATGTCAAACCATGACAAATGGGAAGGTTAAAACTGTGTTCATGAGAACTGTGGTCTCAAGTAGATCGCATAGATGGTGCAAACGTCTTGCTTCTAAACTGCTGGATGAACAAGGAAAGGTAGATGGAGCAAAACAAGTAAATAATTAAAAACTAGTGTCAGAAACACAGCTTATTTTGCATCTCCTGTGTTTTAGCATTTGTTGCAACAACATGTCTGCTTATAATTGAAAGACTATGTGTCCACATAGCACATGCAGTGCTTTATTTCTAATGTTTAACAGATATTTACTGTAGGTAGGATAAATACCCAAGGGAACATAAACTGAATATTCCTGATTGTGTCATATTTTACCATTTTTTCATGTCCTCTCCTTGTTAAAATACACACACTAATATATGCCCGTGCAGACATGCATGAGTGCATATATGACACGACACGACTCTTTCCCAGTGGATGAATGCCATCTTGGTTTAAACAAATTTGGTCTGACATAGTTTTCACCAAGTGTTGTTTTCCAATATTTTATGGTCTTAATGACACAATATCCTCCATTTTAATACCTGGAAGTATAAAAGAATACTGAGCACAGTATAATATGATAATGTGTTGGCAAGTACTTTCTATGCTTCAATGGATTTGCAAACACCTTGCTGTGTTTGAGGGTACAGAGAATGGATATGACATTTCATTTTTAAAAAATTCTCTTTTCCTATGACTAGGGTGTTTAGATTTCTTGAGATTAGGAAATAAGGTAACCCTTCTGTCTTTTTGGTACTTGCTTTCTACAATGTCAAGAATTTCTAGTACAAAAGTGCTTATATGATGTAGTATGTACATGCCATCTGAGTATAGTCTCCTAGTGCACGAGGGTTTTGGATGACAGAAATGCTACAGAAGGTGTGCTACATATTTGTCTATTTTTTTCTCATTTATCTGTGAGAAAGAAAAAGGTCTAGTTCTTTGTGCTTAAATTAGCTCTCTGCTGTAATGCCTATAGAATGAGGGAACAGCTTAGTAGCAGAAACGATTACAAAAAGTTGTTATGGGGTATCATGAAGGTCTTTCCTCTGGAGCATCTATGAAAAGGACAGTGAGACTTGTAAGACCTTCTATTTGTGCAATAAATTGAGTGTACAATTATCTATAAACATATTTCAGCAAGACAATGATGTAGGGTTTTTTTTTCTAGTGATTGTTCTTTTCTATTTTCCAGTTGATTTGGTTTACCATTCAATTTGACTCCACTCTCAAGTCTTTTTGCGTATCTTACTCTTCAATTGAGCAACTTCAACTTAAAAGACTTTTTACTTCAGTTGGCATTTGGAAAAAAAAATCTGTCTTCATAAGAAAAATGGTATGTTCTTTTCCTGAAGCCAGCTAATCTACTTTAAATCCCAGAAAAAAATAGGACACTTTTTTTGTTTGTTTGTTTCCAGTTCAAACCAACAGTTCAGACTAAAAGCCATGGAGATCTGTCAGACAGCTGATTAAGGGTGAGCAGTATATGTTGCCTTTCCTTGCTAGTATCTGACTTCCAGTTAGAAAACTCAAATTAAGAGCATACCTTTTTAAAGAAAAAAATCAATTGCTTAAACACACACTTGGAAGCATGGAGCATTTCCTTGTCATATAATTCAATCTGGTGCAGCAATTCCTTGACTTCCACTGAACCAGGAAGCAGGGTAACCTTACTGTTGTGGCATATGCCTGGCTAAAGGGCTACTCTGCTTCTGAAACAACTGGTAGTATCCTCACATGACCCTGGAGTTGTTATCACACATCTGCTGTCTATAATTGTACTCTGAAAAAGGGTTCATCTGCTTGCATGTTGCCTGTGTTGAAATTCCTCAGTCTGACTTGCTATAGGAAGCAGGAAAACTTTACATTTGCCGAAGTTCTGTGCAAAGTTCTAGCTGAGTGCAGGGTTGAAGCACCTTCAAGTGTAATCATATTTGATCCTAAATTAGCAAAAACTCTGGGTAAAGTTGTCCCCTATCACGGATACTACAGATTTTTGCTCATATTTCTTTTGTTGTCCATGGTACTTCTGTGATTAGAACAAATTAAATCTGTGCTTTACAGTCATATCTTGCAGATAATAAATCACCAGAATGAATTTTTCCTCTACATAAACATGTCAGAAAACTGCTGTTTTTGTCACTGTGAATATTTTTATTTAAAAGATTAATTTCTATTACATGAATGTTTTGTGCTGTAAGCTTTCACCTTGTAATTAACCTTCTCTCAATAGAAACAGATGGCTTTGATTTGCTGCAGTAAGATCTTCCACAGTTGTTACCTGCATTTCTTACAGATAACAAGTACATGAATATTTTCCTAAAAGTTTTCTTTTTTTGTTACGAGTCGTAGGTTTAATGCTGAGTACAAACCTGACTTGCAATTGTAAGGCAACAGAGTCTTAGAGTCCCTCAAGTGGCCACTCTCGAGAATTGCAACAAAAGATGAAACGGCTTGCAACTCAGAAAGGAGTACAAGCTTTTGCAAGGAAAAAAATATTTTGAATTTGAGGACTGTCCAGAAACCCAGATGATTTAGAATAATGGCTATTGACTATGGATGTATTTTCTATTTTTTTTAAATACTGTTAGCTAGACTTTCACTGTGTGAAGTTATTTACTCCTCCTTCAGAGGCTGTACTCTGGTCTCAGAAGGATCTGTTTTTATTTATAAGTGGTAGCATATTATGCTCCAAAATTTTAAATGGAAGTACCTAAGTTTGTCTTTACAATTAAGCTGTGTTTTGGAATATATTGAAAAAGGGACATATTCTCCTTTTCCTTTAGAAATAACAAATAATTTGTCTGCATTTTTACACAAATTTCACACAAGAAGTTAATTTTGTAAGACTTTGTGGTGTTTCTCTCAGTGAATCATCTACTAACAAAGGAAAAATTTTTAACTGAACTATATCCAAAAGTTGTCCTTTTGTGTTTTTACTGCTGCCTGACATCTCTTCAGGATTTCACACTGCATTGTTTTCCTACATAAAAGCTAGCAGGTGTGTCTTGGTGGGAAACTGGTCCAAGGGGTGGTGCATTTTTGTTTCACTGTTTGTCAGTGTACCTTCTTCATAGCTGGAAGCTGATGCTCTGCATGTGAGCTTCTGAGCAACTGCAGCTATGCACAAGTGAACAAAAGACTGCCTGGTGATGCGGAAACCATGCCTTTCTATTACATGCCTTTTTATACCAGAGAGGGTTTCAGATGAAGTTCTGGATATTTAAGGACTTATGCAATTACCGTCTGGTAGATTTCTTCACCACAGCTGCTATTCATTCCCTCAAGTCTGTTCTTTCCCTCCTCCTTATTTTAGCATTAATCTCTCCCATAACCCCTCAAATAATTAGTACACAAAAACCAGACTGTCAAGAGATCCAAGTTGCTCTTCAAAGAGAATCAGAAACACAGATTTCCTTTATCCTTAGAAATGCCTTTTATTCATTTGTACATCAGGTGTTACAAAACATCTGTGTATTATTTCAGTACAAGAATACAGTTGGATCAGAATTGACACAACTATGTTGTTCATATTGCGTTCATTCACTAAAATAAATGTTTCTGGCTCTTGGAAGAAGAACTTACAAAAGGGATTGATACAGTTTGTCACCTGGGAAGAAATCACTTGCAAGGTCAGCTATCTCCAGGGTTTATTTTAAAATGTTAGACCGGCTAGGCACATTACACATCAGCATTGTAACCTACTTGTAAAAGGCAGAGATCAAAACAAAAAATGAGGTCTTCTAGCTGCTCAAAATCCCCCAAGTTCAGGGGGATTCATGCTTTCCCTTGTCTGTCTGCATGCTGCATTCCTTGCCACTCTCCTGGCTAAAGAATTATGTTTGCGAAATTGGCACATGCCAAAGGCCACATTTCTCTCTGGGATGTGTGTCTGTGAGCTACTTGCACTGAATACAAACCGACAACAGGATCTGGTTTTGTGGTCTAGCTCCTACAGTATCTAATTGCAGCCAAGCCCCTGCTGTGACCTTGGTGAGACTTAGCTGACAGCACATGATCCACCTTTAATATATGGAAATGATAAAAAGTAAGCTAAAGCAAACCAAAACAATTAAGCCAAGAGACAAACAGAACTTTGTATGCATGGGGAGAAATGCAAAAGGAGTTTTTCAGCTGAGCTTTGTTAATATGTGCTGTACTACAATGCAGACTATTCTTAAAGTCACTTAATGGCTGCATTTACACACTGACATGCTCTGTTTTGCAGAGCTTTTGGTAATTAATGTGATTTTAAAACTGCTTATTCTGCATCCTGGGTAGTTAATAACATGGATTCTGACATTAAAAAAAAAAAAATGGAGCTCAAAAGCTATTAGCAAAACAGTGTACTTTTATGTAATATTTAGCAAAAATAAAGTGGATTTTAAGCTGCTCTTTCCATGTCAACAAGCTTTTATAGGAAGCTATCTGTAATCAGCAAGACAGGAGGTCTCTTAAACTTGCAAAGTTGAAAAGTCTTCTGAAAAAAAAAATCTAATGCAAGATTGAGGTATTTAATTCACATGGCTCTTCTGTACTGTCTGATGGGAGAAGGGAAAATCATGTCCAGCCCTTCACAAGATCAGAGTGGCTGCGTTCCTGTTGGAACAGCACTGTATCATTTTACTTCTGTAATCATATTTAGCCAGGTGTTTATTGCATTGGTACCAAGGAGGCAGTTCTGTGTTTTGGACCATATGTGCCTTTGAAGTGAGAAAGCACTTGGACTGTAATGACAGCCCATGTTATAGTTTTACTGAGCCAAGAGGAAGAATGTATTTATGTGATAGGAGTTACTTCAGAAATACAGTTACTGTCTGCTGAAGCCCTTTGTAAAGCTTAAAAAGATAATGCAACCTTATTGTCTAACCATATCTTCCCTACAACTGGAAGCAGAAGCTGTTGTTATTATTATAACATAACTTGGTGTTTTATCTCAGCCTATGCGACCTCTCTGCAGCAATAATCTTATATGGTCATAAAGATTTAAAAACTTGTGAGCTGAATTTATTGCCTTCACAACCAACTACAAAAAATTACTGTCTCAGAAAATGAGACTTTCAGGTACACTTTTTAACTAGTTTTTTTTTTCGGTTGTCCTCATTTTGTTCCAGAAACAAAAAATGTGTAAGGATGCTCACTTCAGTTTTTGCCACTGATTCTACAAGAGAGGACTCTGGTATATCTTTCTCAGCAGAATGTTAAGACTACAAAGAGCAGAACAGCTTAAGAAGAAAAGGAAGCCTCTGCTCTTACCTTTATATTTGACTGACTGTTACTTACTGCCTTAAATTGTGTCATAACACCTTCTTGAAAGAAATATTTGGTCAGAGAATAAGACTTGAATGATTCAGGCCAAGGAAATGTCTAGAGTTCTTAATAAATGTTATAGGACTTGACATTGCTGATAACTTGGAATTTTAATCACTGGGTTAGAGTTGTTGCACTGCATATTTTGCTTGTTTCTTTCAGTTTCAAAAGGAGATTTTACAGATGGGCATAGAGTTATAAAGTATGGATGGGAGAGATTTAATCAGTGGACACGGGAATGTACTATACCGTCAGACTGCAATTATTAGACCATTTCCACTTTCTTAAGATCTTACTCTCAATTATTTGCCAGAAAATAAATGAGTAAACTAATAATAATGCTGGAGTCTTAGTCTTGCTTCCATAATAGATGGCTCAGAAGAGATCTTTTGTAATTCAGTCTCAATACCATATGTCTCTGTTGACATTAAAGTGCTTAGTTCCAAATGAGTTGGCTTCATTCAAGCATCTTAATTCAAGAGTGGATGATTAGATCTTAAGCTAAAAACCTATTAGGATGTAAGCACTTATGTTGCTGAAAGGTATTAAAGGAACAGCATAGAGTGGTTGCAGATAAATCCTCTATATCTAGTACTGATTTAGTTAAACCTTGTTTCATCTTCAAACAACATTGAGAACTAGTTAAAATGTTCAAAGTTGAATGTTGCATGAGTAAACCTCCAGGATATTTTACATGAAAATAAATTTCAATGGATTTTCAAGAGATGGAGCAACTCAGATATGAGAATCTAACACCCTGTGAACAGAAATAACGTAAGATGTTTTAAAGAGCACACAAACACCGTATCTTAGAATGGAAAAGTATGGTTTTTACTTTACTCAGTAAAGCATGGCAAGAATAACAAGCAATTCCATTCCTTGACATGGTAAATAACATTTTTAATAATCCTGCAAGCTTTTTTTTTTTTTTTTGCAACTTTAGATTATTTTTCATTTACAGAGCAATAAAAATTATCTAGTGAGAGAAAAAAAAACCCAAGATAATCTTTGTGTAAAGTGAAAAGCATTATTATCTGAGTCCTTACTGAAAATAAATACTGAAATTAAACGTTGCTATTTTGGTGGACTGATTTGTGTCAATTTAATCCTGTATGTGATCCAGAACACTGTAAATTTATTTTCCAAATTATGTCTTTTGTCTCTAGCCCTATAACACAAGAAGGAGAAGAAAGTGAATATATGAGTAACCTTGACATTTTACTTAAATGGCATTTTATACAATATTTAATACAAACAACAAAAATATTAACTGGATTTCTGAACCAGTCCTGTGATTTAGGGGCTGCAATTTGGTGTCTTTTTTAAACATCTAGCTTTTGGACACATTTCCAAAAAGGGTTGCAGGGAAAGATTTTCAAGTAGTAACTCCTCCATAATAGTCTGAATAACTATGTGAATGCTCACACTTTAGTAGTGTCCATGTTCTTTGCAACAATGTAGTATATGTTTAAAAACTAATGAGTACATCTTATAGCTAACTAAAATGAAATTAAATTTCTTCATGATGGATTACCTTTGCAAACATATAAGAATCTTTTAGGGAGTATAACTGAGGGTGAAATAAATTAAATTAAAAAAAAAAGTATGAGAAATCTAAGTGAAAGTGCAATTATTTGCTTTGGGTTTGTCTTGATGTTGCGCACTGATGGCAGTTTTCATGATGCTGACTTTTCCTTGGTCCTTATCCAAGACCCTGGAGAAGATGGTAAACTCATCCCTACTATACACACTGATGTATTGGAGAAAGGGGAATAGGAAACATCTTTCTAGGTAAAAGAAAAGGAATTTAGGTTATGCCTGCATGTGAACAAGACATCAACTTGCAAAACACGTTTAGGAATCAGCACCACTGGAGAGGCACTGTCTTTCTGGGGAAAGGACAGCGTGCTTTTCTCTGAAGTTTTCATTTGTTAAGCAGTAATCAGTAAGAGAGCTATGATGTAGTTGAAAGCAACTTTCATATTTAAGTAAGGCAAGTAGTCAAAAAAATCTTTGTTGTCACAGTGCTTGAGAATCTGCTCTCTAGACTTTTAACTTCATCTCTGTTAGGATGCTGAGTTGCTGCAGGCAACCAGAAATAGCTGCCTCTGATTCCATGCCACACAGACGATAGCACTGCTTTTGACCTGTGATTCTGGATTCATGGACATGTGTGTCACTGTATTACACAGCAATGAAATCCTACTTGTCTACCCTAGCAATTCACATCATTATTGATCAGGGTTTCAAACAAAGAAATAAGTTCTTTTTATCCTGTTTTCTTCTGTTCCCGTATTTCCTAGGGCCTGGTACAGGACCTAGGCTAACATTGTCTTCCTCAGCTGTGTCACAACAAACCCCTGCATAAATCCAACATCCATCTGTCCCATTTGGACACATATGCATGAGCAAATGAACTCTTTCAAAATCTGCTGTGATGATGAAACGAGGTAAATTGATACAAAAATGTGAACATGCTTTCTTACAGACCCCTTCATTTTAAGTAATCCTTTGAATATGTACTCATTTACAGGATGAAATCAGTATGTGAGATAATTAGGCTAATGGGGAAGGAGAGTAAGTGGGAGAGGGAAGACTAGGGAGGGGGTAGTAATGCATAAACTCACATTCCTCCAGACCTGGAAAAGACAGAGGAATTAAGGCAACTCTTCCATACTTCTTGATAACATTAGGAGTTGATTTTCATCAACAAAATTGAACCTTAGCAACTGACATGTTTCCTGACTTCAGAAAATGCCTATTTTCTGTAGGTTTAAGACTAATGTCCCTATGGCAAAGTGCAGAAATTAGAAAGAATTTTCAGTGTAAAGGGCAGATATTATCTAATCAAAGGAGAGGATCTGAAATGTAGGGACATCCTTTTCCTGTTCTCACTGAAAAAAGCATTCTGCTACATTCCAGAGTTTCCTGAGTGGGAATTCTGCCTTACTGGGACCTTCATCTTGAACAACTTATTTACTTCTCTGAATTTGCCCTAGGGACTCTTTGGCCTTCTCTTCTTAGCCAGCCTTCAGTTTTAGTGCTTACTCTTTTGGTGTAACACTACATCTTTCACTCTCCCAGTGGCTTGTAGCAGAACCAGAAGCTGCTATTTTCTGACAATGTGGCTGGGGTTGCAGGCTGCCTTGGTGCTGCTCCCAGCCCTGTCTCACCTTGCAGAGGGCACCTGCTTACGCAGAATCAATGCTACTTTCAGCCCGAGATAGCTGGATTGCATGATACTATAGCCTAAAATCCAACTGAGTCTGTAAATTTAGGCTGGAAATATCCCAATGCAGATTGCAAGATAATTTACCTCAGTGGACCATTTTACCCTGACTCGCTCGCATGAAGCACAAACAGATTTTCCCTTAGTTCATGGTGAAAGAAATTTAAAGCAGTTCTGCTTATAATAACAGAAAGATTTATGACAGAGATATATTCTCAAGAGTTAGGAGTGCCATGAGCTGATCCTCAGCACTGAGAGTGCCCTGAAAGTCTGACAAGCTTAGATTTACAACTGCTTACAGCCAAAGCTGCATGATCCTATGGCTTCATCCCTTCCACTTGTGGAATTGTTCTATTGGAAAGGTGTATGGAGAATAATTCTGACCCTCCTTTGATGGGCAGGGGATAGATAAGAGCTACAATCATCAGCACATCTCAAAGCTTGTGAAGCTTTTTCCTGGAATAACTCCTGGGATTTAAGAACTGAAGTCATGACCTCCCAGACTGAAAGATGGGTATGAACTGTGTAAGTTCTGTTCTCACAGGAGTATAATGTTTTATCTCAGTACTTTCCTAGGTGCTTCTAGAGATCACATATATGGAGGCTAATCAAATACCTGCTTTGTTAACTAATATGTAGCTGAAAACTGCTGTCATGACATGCTTGGTCTAACAACAGTTAACATCTTAAAAAGTTATCAGATCATAGCTCAGCTTTGTCAGTTTGCCTTCCTTGCTCATTATTATTATTACTATTCCTGCCACTCAATGAGATCTCGACCAGCTTGAGAGTTGGGCAAAGAAGAACCTCATGAGGTTCAACAAGGACAAGTGCAAACTCCTGCATCTGGGAAGGAACAACCCCATGCACCAGTACAGGCTGGGGGTGACCTGCTGGAGAGCAGCACTGCAGAGAGAGATCTGGGAGTCCTGGTTGACAATAAACTGAATATGAGCCAGTAATGTGCCCTTGTGGCCTCATGGCCAATGGCATCTTGGGATGCATCAAGAAGAGTGTGGCCAGCAGGTCAAGGGAGATTCTTCTCCCCCTCTACTCTGCCCTGGTGAGGCCTCATCCGGAGTCTTGTGTCCAGTTCTGGGCTCCCCAGCTGAAGAGGGACAGGGAACTTCTGGAGAGAGTCCAGTGCAGGGCCACCAAGATGACAAATGCACAGGAACATCTTCCTTATGAGGAAAGGCTGCAGGACCTGGGGCTGTTTAGTCTAGAGGAGACTGCAGGGGGATCTCATTAATACTTACAACATTTGAAAGGTTTATGTCAAGAGAATGGGGCAATACTTTTTTTTTTGTAGTGTGCAGTGATGGGACGAGGGCTAATGGACAAAAACTGGAACACAAAAAGCTCCACTTAAACTTAAGGCAAAACTTCATTACTGTAAGGGTGAGAGAGCCCTGGCACAGGCCGCCTGGGGAGGTTGTGGAGTTTCCTTCTCTGGAGGTTTTCCAAAGCCGCCTGGTTGCGTTCATGTGTGACTTGATCTAGGTGGACTTACTTGAGCAGGTGAGTTGGACTAGATGATCTTTAGAGGTCTCTTCCAAACACATCCATTCTATGTTTTTATGATTGTACGGTGCAGTCTCACTGAGCTGAATGTGAGATAAATCTTCCCTTTTTTTCAAAAGGATATCTTCTGCAGACTCACAGACATGCAATAGTAAGCACACAGAAAATGTTCCCACATAGAGGGATGAAACAATCACAAAGTACAAGTTAACAGGCAGGATGCTGGCAAGAACTGGCAGATTCTGGCTTTTAAAAACATATTTTCTCTTTTTCTCCATCTCGAAAGGGAGAGAGCTTGGTGCTGAACAAACTACAAAATGGCCTAACAGCCATCCTCCCAGCCATGTGGTTTGCAACTGTTTGAATACATGTAGTAGACCACTGCCTTTAGATGAAAGGTTATTTTGGTGTTACAGTAAACAAAAATTAAGTATACAATATCCTTCCCTTGGATACACCTCAACTAATTCACTAATAGCAGAATATTAAATGAGAAGTTGTGGTTATGTGTTGTTTATAGTTAAAAAGAGCTTGCACTTGACAGTAACAGAACATTCCGAGACTTTTCCTCTTGTCAATCTATTTTTGCCTGCACAAGGAAGTTTTTCTGATGTTCTGTGTCCTCCCAGGACATTAGCTCTTCACCACTGAGGAGAGTTTACAGATTCAGGAACTAAATTAAGGAGATTTTATGCTCAACTTCAGGTAAGCAACAATGTTGACATTCATTATACAAGTTGATTTCCATGCTTTACTTGAATAATATACAAAAATGTTTAGAAGCAAGAATAATTTCAGAAAAAAAAAATTATAAGGAATACAATCTGCAGGAATTTTCACTGAGATGGAGAATTTTGAAAGAGGATAAAAGCTACAATATAAAAGAACAACAAACATCACATTCACTTGTAACACAACTGGCAGGATGAATGCCAGTGTAGGTTTGGGCTGCATATCAGAAGCATTGAATAACAGTAGGAAACTACATTGAAAATATAGTCTTTGGAAGTGTTGTGTTTGGGAGTAGAAATGCATCTATTTTGTTTGAATGCTGACCTGAGGAATTTGCTGGCTGAAACTTGTGCAAAGGGGGCTGTATGGTTACTGGTAACAATTTTCATTGACAGGTGTTGTGTTTTAAGACCTATTACACAACTATGACTGGATCTAAGCAACGCTTATGGTGTGGTATTCTGTTACCTGGAGACTTTAGCTGTGTCGCTTGCTCCCTTTGCACTATAAATGTCTACCTTTAAATATACATAGTTACAGATGTGGTCATGTTAGCTTTGAGATTTTACTGTTTCTCTAAGTGAATAGACAGTTCTGGCAGAAGAACGCCCAAGGCATTGCATTCACTTTAGGCGTCTGGCTACCAAAAATAAACTTGCAAACTGCAGGAAGGGAAAAGAAGAATAAAATCCTTAGGACACACAGCCATCTGTTCATCAAGAAAAGTTATGTAATCTTGGCTAAGGGAAAATACTAAACATTTGCATAGTCATTCGTGACTGATTATAGGGTTGTGCAGAACAAAAGAAAAGCATCATAGTATCTGGATTCAAAGACAAATAGGAATCCCGAGCTGATTCTTCTGGACTAAGAATCTTTGTGTGGAGATCACATAGTAAATAAAAGTTGTTGCAATATTAATAAAAATAATATTAAAAGAAAAAAAACTCAACACCTACTTGCTGTTAGCAGACCTGTTTAATGAATTACTAAAGAGCCTTTCCAGCCCAAGCTTTATTTCTAATGGGCATTAATTATATTTTCCATCTACACACAGATTAAAGTGAAGTTCAACACAGAATCAGTCTGTGAATGGTACCATAGCCAAATGGCAATCACTTACCCAATAGAGAAAACTGATTTCTCTACAATCCTGTTACAGTGAAAGTCTAAGCTGCCTCAGTGTACTCTGTTTCTGTGCCAAAGGCTCAATAAAATGTCAGCCCTTTAAACAGGAAGGGTGGGTTACTCGTTCCTGGAGCTATGCATGACATTCTCTCACCCTTCCTGTACACTCATTGATGGCTTTAATGTTTACTCTTTAGTCAGATGTGAAAGCTGGCCTCTGGTGAATGCTGGAAGGCAGGAGGTGGAAGGTTTGACAAGAGACTCACTTGTGCAATGCAAAGGGCTCTGCAAGGCTCATGCAGACAAGCGGGAGGGGAGTGTACCTTGCAGGTCTGAGGAAGGGAGCATACCCTACTTCGAAGCAGTTGGGTGATACTCAGTCTGTACAGCTGGTATGTCCACATGGAGTGCTGACAATGCTAAAACAAAGGCAGTCAGCAATCACTTCATCAGAGGCTGTTTGAATGTTCTAAGTATATGTAGCAACAAAAAAAGCTGTGCCTGGCAATTGTAAAATACTGCCTAATCAGACTTGTCTGTAACACATCACACCAGGACTTCAGACTGGGCAAATGATGGCACCAGTCTAAAGAGGCAGACAAGGTCTCTAGATGTTGGCTTGAATGGTTTGCAATACTTGAACATAACTTCATCTCTCCTCTGCTTTCCTGATCATTAAAAATACAGAGATGACAGAAATGGTAAATGTTAGGTAGGTTAACTCTGCAAGGAAAACTAGCAAGAGGATGCATCATGGTATTCACCCTCTCCTAAAAGGGTGTTGGATGTTGCTCTCTAGACAAAATCAGAACTCCAGTTGTGCATTATTTCTTCAAAGCAGATTCTGTGATCTGGGTGATGATTGTGCATCCTACAAATGCTAACTTTCATTGAATATCTTTATTATTGCTGCACCAAAAACTCTTTAATCCTTTACATTTTTAATAGCAAAAAGCCCGAAGCCAAATTTTGTCAGCCTGTAATAAATTCTGTTTTATTTTTTCTGAGACAATTCATTCATGTGCATGTGTGTGAGAATGGGCTTTCCTGCCTGAAGGCATCCATGAGCAAAACACCAAATACACAAAACGCCAGTAGAACAGGGAAAGACAGTACAAAAGGAGACTTTTCCACTTCTATATCCCAAAATATTTTGTTACAAGTGCTTACTGTACAAATGGCAATAACCACTTAAAAATGCTTATTCCATATCATACCGCAAACTGGTGACAATTTAAACTATATAGTTAAAAAAGAGTATGATGCCAATGTTGAGCCTTGACCTAGCGCCCAAGTCTTCTCTATCACATGGTCAACATTGTAACTGCATAAAGTCACTCTGAGTGTCATAGATATTGTCACTCAAAATTAAATAGAGGTATTGTGTCTCTGATCTTTCAGATTAGAAGAAATGCATACCTTTTGTTAGATGCAGCTGTGAAACAGACTGAGAAACCTAGATATGTAGTAGAAGTAGGCACAGGAGAGACCTGATCAGGGTATCCTGTTTCCTGTGTTAATGTTTTGGACTCTGAGTGTGGAGAGGGCATACCTGTCTCAGGTTTTCTATCAAGTGTTACACTTGCACAGCACAGTGATTTTAGCCCTGACTGGGTGCCAGATACCCATCAAGTCATTCTATTGCTCCCGCTCCTAAACTGGGCAGGGGAGAGAGAAATACAAGATGTTTGTGAGTAAAGGACAGGGAGATCACTCAGCATCAAGGGCAAAACAGACTCAACCTGGGGAGAAATGGTTTGATTTATTAATGAACAATCAGAACAGATGAGGGAAATGAGAAATAAAACCAAACCTTAAACCACCTCCCCCCACCTCTCCTTCTCAGAACTCTCCTTCATTCCCCTCCAGTGGCACAGGGGGATGGGGGATGGGTGTTCCAGTCAATTCATTACAGATGGGCTTTGCCACTGCTTCTTCTCAGGGGGAGGCCTCCTCACACTTCCCACTGCTACAGTGTGGGGTACCTCCCATGAGGCATAGTCCTCCACAAACTTCTCCAATGGGAAGTTCATTAACTGCTCTGGCATGAGGCCTCTCAGAGGGGCAGCTCCTCACACAATGCCCCAATGTGTGTGGGGAGAACACTGGGAGAATAGTCCTTCAGCCACTGACTGCTCCAGTGTGGGTCCCTTACAGGATCACAGGTTGTCCTGCTGTAGGCCCATCAAGGGACAAAAGACCACAATTAGACTCAAGTACAACAGACTTGAGAATTCCTAAAGGGCAGGAAGGTCTTAATTGCCGCTTATGGTCCTGGACAAAACAGACCAGGCTATTCAGCTTGGGGAAGAAAACAGAAAATAATTTAATCCATCACCAACTAAAGCATAACCATAAACCCCAAAAAATAACAAATAGAAAACAACACAGAGTGGTACAATGATGAAGGGCACAACCAGCTCTTTAAGACCACTTTCTTCCTACCCCTCCCTGGGCTCAGAGCCCTGATCCCAGTGTCTCCTCCCCTGCTGAACGGCTCAGGGGGGCAGGGAATGGGGGTTTCAGTCAGTCTGTTCCTGATGGCTTCTGCCATTTGTCTCTCCTCAGGGCAGGTGTATTCCGCACCAGTCCTCCCTGCATCTCTGTGAGATACTTCACACACCTGGCAGCTCTGCAAGGGCAGTTCCAGTGTCTGTTCATCCCAAAGGCTGCAGCTCCTCTCCACCTCTCGTGTGGATCTGCTCTGTGGCCCGCAGGCTCTCCAACATGGCCTGTGCCATGGCCACCTCCTCACACAGTCTCTCTCCCATCTGGGTGCACCCACACGGAGCTGCTGGTGGTGCTCAGTCCTGCCATTGCCCTCCATGGGCTGCAGGGGCACAGTCTGCTTTCTCAGCATGGGTTGCAGAGGGGTCTCTGGTCTGGTGCTCCTCCTTCCATCCTCCTTCTCTGGCTGTGGGGTCTGCGTGGTCACCTCCATCTTGTATCACTCCTCCACTTCCTGCCAAACACTTCAGATTCCCATCCTTAAATAGTGACGACAGAGGCGCCAGATTGGCCCAGCCAGGCTGGAGGTGGGTCTGAACCCAAGAGCCAGGGGAAAGTCCAAGAACTTTTTACTGGATCTGCACTGCAATCCCCTCCTTTTACCAAGTAAAAGCAGCTCCTCACTAAATCATGACACAAGTCTTGACAGTAAACCTGCTCTGGTATGGGCTCCTCTGTCCCCACAAGCTCCCAAGTCCTGCCAGGAACTTACTCCAGGATGGGCTTACTCTCATGGGTTCATAGCCCCCTTCAGGCATCCACCTGCTCCGGCATGGGGTCCTCCACAGGCTGTGAGTGGATTTCTGCTCCCGGTGCCCTACATGGACTGCAGGGGCACAAGTCCTCACCACAGATCACAGGGAAGTCTTTCTTTCAGTGCCTAACCACCCTCCCCCCTCTCCTTCTCCACTGACCTTGATGTCTGCAGAGATGTTTTCACGTTCTCACTCCCTGATGCTGCTGCCGTTTAGCAACTGCCCAGCAACTTCTTCCCCTTCTCAAATACATTATTTACAGAGGCTAATTGGCCAGGCCTTGCCCTGTCAGAGAAAAAAATTAAATTAAAAATTTTAAAAATTAAAAATTAATTCCAACAATGCCAAGATGCATAGAGATTGTGTGGAAAGTAGTACCAGTGTAGTACAATTAATTAAACAATGGTTTGTTTCCCAGTGGTTACTGCTTGTTATATTTTTTGAAAGATTTATGTACCAATCTTAAGCTCCAAAGGTTTGTGGATGTGATTGATGACATTTATTTATTATAATCTGTAGTTTGCTGTCATGTGTATAAAGATCTGAAATAAAAACTCTATGCCAAGTGACTGCAACTTAATGAAAAAATACATTGTGTGATATTCTGAGCTCCGTTCAAGATGGAACTAGAAGTGCTTTTTAGTTTCTCTGAGACTTGGATTTATAACGATCACACAAATGTTTTAGACAATAGTATAGCAAACCTATCTTGCTGCTCCAAAAATAAGGCATTCCTGTGACTGCTATGGGAAGTGACCCCATGCAGTAGAATAATACAAGTTCTGGAGCTTGCAAGGAAGCTATCTCATCACAGCTACAAATATTTTGCTGATGATTTGTAATATACACCACATTTAAAATCTTCACCTCCTGAGTACGATGCTATAAAGTATATCAAGGAGTCCCTCAGTAACTTTAACTTAATCCCCTTTGAAAGGGATGCCATGGACAGAAACCTATATCTATAACATTTACTAGAAATACAGATGTTCTAAAGAGCTCAAACAAAACTGAGTTGCCTTTTTTACTTCAGGATAGGTAACAATAAAAAAGGTCTGAAATTTTGAAAAATTAAGCAGTTAATTAAGGTCTTACAGAACTCTACTTCCTCAGATCTCCAATAACAAGAAACTTCAGAAAAGTTACCACTAAATCATTTTTGTTCCAGGACTGTTTCCCTTTGCTCACACATGCATGATACTGAGATACTTTCCAAATGCACTCATGCTCACATGCCGGTGACATAAGTGGTGGCACCATCGTGTTCACTGTAGAGACCTTTTGAGCTGATTTTATCCCTTATCTGCTCTGCTATCCTTCTTTCTTAACCATGATTTTCTGTATTTTTCAATGAATATATTTTTAAAACATATTTTAAAAATAAGTTTGCAGTAAACAAGCACTCTTGATACACTGTCCTGATAGTGGCTGTAAATACTGATGCCATTTCTTTGTCCTGTTTAATCAAGGTCATTGGACTGCTGTGGAGTATCATAAGACTTAACATATCAGAGATTTCTTTAGAGTTCAGAGCTTGGAGGCTGTGAAAATGAAAAATGAAAAAGGCCTTTCCATATTGTGATTTCTTATAACTGACTATATATGTTTTATATATGGCTTTATGGTTAACATTAACACTGCAATGCACAAGCTGTGGTAGAGGGGAATTGCTTTTTCCAGTCCTTTTTCCTTGCCAGAAGATTCTGGAGATTCAGGGAGGACCCCTCTTTGCGCTTGCAGGAGGTACTTGTGCTTTTCCCTGGGCAAAGACAGTTTGACTCAGCACTGAGGCAAAGCAATCTACTTAGTAAGTTTGCCTTTTAAAGTCCCAGCATGAAATTTCTTCTGCAGAATGTACTTAAGGATTACTCCACACCATACAGACCTTCACTCAGACCATCACCATGCCAAAGACACGCTGAACACATGTTAATGGTCTTGTGTACAACAGGCTAGTAATTTTCTTTGTATGTCTTCCACCTTCTTCAGAGACTCCATGTGGCACTATACCACCACAGGACTGGCATTGCTGTGATTTCCAAGGCTATCAGCCAGGCAAGATTTCTTAAGTAAGTAATGAATATAACTGTAGTGAGGGCAAACATGAGGAAAAGAGCCTGCGTTTTCTGAGCATAACTTGAGTGCCCCAGAGCTTACCACATTATTCTTTCCCCATGATAATCTTTATGTTGAACAGCTTGATTTCTGTTGGAGCCCTTATTTGAGAGGACTATCATTTATTTTGCTGTTATGTTTATTTGAATGCTCTTTATAGTCTTTTTGTGTCTGGACATCTGACAAAGGACAGGTACTCATCAGCAATTGCTTCAGTATAACACTAACTGATGGTCTTAGTTGATAGAAGTTAAGTGCTCATACCCCTCAGACTTCATCTGTAATATTTGACGATCTCCTTCCACACTACGTATCTTTAAAATTCTGGATAAGGTGTTTTTTTATGTTCTGTGATTATTGCAGAGGTAAGGGAGAGTATGTCTATCCATACAAGTGCTTACATTACAGTGGGTCATACACTGTTCAACTCAGCAAATGCAGTTTTCAGTGTAACAACTTTGCCTTCCTCACATGGCAATGACAAAACTGAAAAAAACAAATGTTCTCTCTGAAAAAATTTGGAGGACAGGAGAAAGGTTATTACAACTCTCCTGAGCCTGTTTTTAGGCAATCTTGGTGAGCAAAAATTATTAAGAGGAAGGAAAATTAAGCCTGGAAGCAATTTTGAGAAGACAGCAACATGTTAGAGCCAGCTGCTCCTAAAACTCAGTGTAAACTGTAGGTGGCACCATTTGTATAAAATTTTGGAAAGCACTGGGGAAAAAAGTCATAGATTTAATTTTGTGTTTTCTGATAGCTTGCCGTGATCGTATAGTGGTTAGTACTCTGCGTTGTGGCTGCAGCAACCTCGGTTCAAATCTGAGTCACGGCAGAGAAGGGTCCATCTTTTGAAGAGACGTAATTGCAGATTGCTTAACAAAAACTATCTATTACTGATGTCTAAGACAGAGAGTACGATTAGAAGCTATGTAATATTTACAAGTATGCTTTACTAAAAGGAGCATGGCCCACAACTATTCACTTATCCTGTTGCCAAGTGGGATGTTTTATTTAATCAAATGTTTATGGATATTGTGATAAATACAGTGTCACAATAAGCATGTAATTTTTCCTCTTAACAGCTACTTAAGATCTGGACTGAGCCATGAGCTCTGTTTGGTTTTGATCTTTCCTACTTTTTCATTCTTATAAAGCAGTCAGCCTGAATTGCTTGTAAATATGACAGTGGCAGGTGCAGAAATCCTGCTCAACTAGGCATGAACTTCTGCTAGCAGGTCGTTGCTGGTGACAGACAAGAAGAACCACCACTTGTCAGTAATTTCAGTGATTCTCTTAGTTTTTGTGGTAAGAATATTGTGTACTTCATTGTCGCGCCTCACTGAGTAAAATGAGCTCAGATTTTCAGAATAAAGGCTTCATCATGTCAATTTTATAAATTACTTATGGTAAGTAATGACTGTTTTGCATAATAAGTAAAAAGACAACAACAAAATGGCATAGCTGGTAACAACTATAACATTAACAAAAGACCATTTATCAGTTTATCAGATTATTTGGATGTCACTCAACAGAGTTTCTGGTAGCTGGTTCCGTAATTTGATGAGGAGTTAACTCAAGAGCAAATAATATTTTTCTCTCCCAGTTGCATCTGACAAGACATCAGTCCTCTGCATTACAGATGACATCTGCCCCAGGCTCAGACAGTTCTAAACTTCATGCAACAGACCCAGCTCTCACCAAATCTGAGTGATAGGTGCCATTCTCTCTTTAAAAGAGTAGGATCTTTCCTTCCCCTCCTACTCAGTGAGAAAATAAAACAAAACTTTATTTGCACTGCTCTTGAGAAAAATCAAAGTCCCTACTAACCTTTGGAGGTTGCAGGCTTAGCTGGCCCCGGTTCATTGTAGTAGATTACTGACCTCTGGCATCTTATCACCTCCCTCACGTTCACAAGAGCTATTCCTGTTGTGTTTTTAAAAATATCTTCAGGTATTCCTCTGATTTGCTTCAAATTTCCTGTCTAAATATCATTCAGCCTTTTAGGAGCACATCAGAGCCATTAGCTCTTGACTTCTTGACCTAATTGATGAAACAGATTGTCGTGGTTTTGCCCAGTCAGCAATGAAGCACCATGACAGTCTCTTCCTCACTGTTCCCAATGTTTCTACCTTTTCCCCTTTGAACAGCCCAGAGCAGTAGGGAATGGGGAATGTGGTCAGTCTCTCACAGATGGTCTCTACTGCTTCTCTCTTCTCAGAGAACAACTCCTTGCATCCTGTCCCTGCTCCAATACCCACACCAATACTCCAATACCACGGGGTCCCTCCCACAGGACACAGTCCTTAACAAACTTCTCTGGTGTGGATTCTTCCCAGCAGCTACAGCTTCTGTCAATACAGGGTCCCTCTCACGGGGCCAGCCTCCTCTGGACATAGTCACTGTCCCTGATGTGGGGTCTTTTATGAGTTGTAAACAAATTTCTGATTCACTAGTCCTCTCCACAGGATGCAGGGGCATCTCTACTCCAGCACACCTTCTCCTCTCTTCCCTCACTCACCTTGGGGTCCACATAGTCGCTTCTCTCTCTTCCAACTCCTTGCAACAACACCAGCTGGAAAAGAATGAATGAAATTTGAACAGCCAGAAGGAACAGGAAGAACCCTCCCCTTATAGCTTCTTCTTCTTAAAAAAATGATTGTGGAGGCATCTAATTGGCTCAGCCCCAGAAGTGGGTCTGGCTCAGAGCTGGGGAGAGTTTTGAGCAACTTCTTACAGGAGCCATCTTTACAGCCCCTTCCTGATTACCAGAAACAGCTTCATGTCAAACTATGACACAGATGCAACTGATTTCCCAAAAAAAAAGCCATTTAGAAACATGCACTAGCATAAAAGAGACCACAATGTTCTTTCATACTTCGTCCCTGCTGTAGTCTCTTGGAAACATCATCTGTAGTGCTAGATTTTATAAACTCCAGAAACACCAAATTAACTCATCACAGGTGCATTTATTCTTTAAAGCATCCCAGTGAATGAAGTCCTAGAAAAGAAATAAAAACATTCCAACGCCAGAAATTCTACTCTGCCATGCATCATGAGGGTGACAAAACAGTCCACTCACCCCTGCTTGACCTCAGCCTCCCTGAAACTGATTTCTCTATATATCTCTATATCCAGTGTTCACCCATAGCTAAGATATAGAAAACTTTTACTACCTTATTGCTTGTTATAGTATTATTGATGATTCTGAAGAGTTTAAATAAGATATTTTTAATTTTATGATGACTTGCCTGGAAACAGTGGTCATACTCTTCACTTTAGTTTATTTAGGATTCCAATATCTGTATTGCTAGCTCAATGTTAGCACTATTGATTGAGAGGAAGAATGGAATAGACAGCTAATTATTTTTTTCTTACCAATTCCCCTGCAGTTAATTGGTCTCCTCACAAGAGAACCAAAATTAAAACCTAACTTCATTTTACAACATAAAAATGCAAATGCAGGTGGCTCCCAGTGTTCCGTTTCCTGAGAAAATATTTATCAATTTGCCCTTCTTGTTAGGGAAAAAGGAAACAAAATCTTTAGTACTAAACAGTTTCTAAGGATAATAGGACTGCAGAACAGATATAATCTCAGAACTGATTTTGAACCTTGAATTGTCCAAGAAATTGCCTGTATGTTTATGAAATATGTGGGTCTTCATTTCTAGCGGATATCCCCAGATAATGTTTTTCCAGATGGAAACCATGGCCTAATAATAATATGTTCAAAATCTTAACAGGGATACAGGTTTACATATATCTATGTCTGAAACTCTAAGAACAATCCAAAGACCAGAAGTAAGAGTTTGCTTCAGCAGACTTCTCTGCCTTAACATAGCAAGCTGGTCTGGTGGGAAATGAAGAGGAGCATTTAAAAAATATTACAAGAAACAAGAGTGAATGCTTTTCTCTGTAGCTGTTCTGTGTCCTTTTGTGTCCAATGTTCTTGTGTGTAGCCCATTCTGGATAGACCATAAAACCTTTAAGAAACAGATGTATCTATCTTCATGTCCCCAGTGTACTTAATTTACATTTGCTGATGTACCCATCAACAAAGCTTTGGGAGAGATTTATTCCTTGATATTCTGTTGACTAGGGTTAAAACCATTAAGAGTTTAAACTACGGAGAAAAACACCTAATTGTTCAGAAGACAATACTGAATAGAAAGACTTGAAAAATGTTTGTAAAGGTAATTGAATTTGATACAGATTTATGTTCTACTTCATTTTTCAGTGTGCAGTAGAGTTGATTTTATCCTCTCTGATGTTCGTATCAGGTGTTGAGCAGGACAGAAAGTAGCGGCTGTTTTGAATCTGCAGTCAACACATCAAATAAATTCTGTTTTTTATTCTCTTTACAGGATTGCAGCCTCATATTAAAACTTTTACAGGTCCCCTCTGAAATCCTTTCAAAGGGCTTTAGTCAAGAAGACCCTTTGAAAGGAGATCTTCTTTAGTAAAGAGAACTGAAAGCTTAAATAGCTGGCTGTGCTTTAGCAAAGAATGCCAGGAATTTGTTTCACAGGTGCAATGGCTTTACCTCTGGAAATTCATCTCTGAGTTTACAGGGAGTTATTGCAGGATGTGTAGTAATTGGGCAATATTTGGCAGAGAGGGAGATTCCTGAGCCTCACGTGTAAACATAACTGCATAAATAATATCTGATGCTGCAGTTCTGTAGCTTTCTCATAATCTTTGACCTTTCTTAAAAGAAAGCGTGTCCTGTTCTCTAAATAAGACTCTATGGCTTCTTATTTGTAAAGCATCAGCATTCACTCAGAGCACTGGAGAGAGCTGTGCAACTTTGGGTTAGGCTTTGGCTCAGGTTTAGATCCTACAGCTTTCTGCACTACATTTCAAACTATTGAGTATAGCCTGGTTTTGTTTCCTCATCAAAAGTTCAACACAAGCATAAAACTACCAAATATCCAAAACAATTATGTTGCCTTAAAAAAAAAAAAAAAAAAAAGAGATATATTTCTCCCTGTTTTACATCTCTTGAATTCTAAATTCGCAATTTAATTCTAAAAAACTTTATAAATGTGTCCTTTTGAGTGGGAATTTTACAAAACCTAAATCAGCTCTTTTGAGTTAGGCTCAAACACATCTAATAACTCTCTCCTTCACAGAGCTTTGTATCATTCTTGTGGTTAATGTTGTACAACATTTTCCTAAACTTTTAAAAAAATGAATAATGTTTATGGTTTCTCTGCACCAAATACAACTCAAAACTTGACACTTTGTGGTATTCCTTTTAAAGGATTATTTTCTTTGTCTCAAAGAAATCTCTATCCAAAGGGATCCCGAAACACAGTGCCTTAAAAATCTTTGAGAAGAGAGCACACAGTTTTAATATGCTATACTAATATAGCACTTTTTTTCTCTTGTAACATGGTCTGTAATGTTAATATTATGTGTGTCTCTGTGCTGTGCTGCTAAACCAACCTCTTGCCCCTGAGAGTTGTGCATGGTGCCAACAACATAAGCCAACATGCCATTACTGGTAATTTCTTTCTTGTGGATCTCTGTATTCCCAGTTTAGATCTTGTGCTTCCAGACTTCTGGACTAATGATTTTCTCATTGTTGTTGTTTGCTGATATGAGCAGAAAATGTCTTATTTTAGTCTCCAGAACTGTATCACTAAGTTGTTTGGGTGTGACAGGTTTATCTAAACTCTAGGGAAATCTCACTTAGTAGGATATATTTATGCTGAGTCTTGCACTATTGCTGTTATTATCCATGCAGATGAAGGAGAGAAAGTACCTTGACCTTTGTACTGGTACAGAGAAGAAAACTTCTTTATGATATAACTATGAAGGTATTTGTATTAAACCCATATGGAGTAAATAACTATTTTACTGTTATACTTGAGAAAGAGAAGTCTGAATCATGTAGCTAAAATAACGGTAAGAAAACTAACATACCATGGAAATCTCGTTAGAAATATGTTTTGCAGTTGAGGTTTTTCTGCATAAGAGCTGAACTTGACTGAAAAATAATTGTGGAGAACTCTAGAAGGCCTAATATAAGAAATGCGAAGTCTTTCAGAGAGACAAAAGTATACATTCTAGGAAGATATTTAAGGCTGATCCATCAGTTATTGAACTGCTTTGTTTCACCATACTGTTCTTCGTATTTTATGTTTGCTGAAAGATGGTTTAATGGAATTAAATACTACCTGCTGGTCTTCATAGTTATGCGAGTCCTGCTCTAAAAGCAATCCTTTTCATCTTAATAGTTTCAAGATAGTCTTGCTTCTTTACTGAACCCTGGATAGACACCTGGAGAAAGTTTCCCAAGGTTGGGGAAGCCTTCGTCTGGATGCCTGAATAGTGTTTGACCTCAGAAGGTCATACTCTGTCTTCAGTAAGGAAAACTTTTGAGATTCTGGCCTCAACTGTTAGAAACCTACAGCCATTTCCAATAAAGGAATATTGCTTGTCTTCTCCTTTTTCAACTGCTGCTTTTTCTTTTAATTTGTAGTCAGGCTGTATGTTTATGTGTGAAGAAATCATGTGATGGAAATGAGTAGTTTTCACTTCAGACAGCAAGATATATAACTATCTAATGATGAAATTAGAATTGGTCTTAAGATCTGCAGTTCATCAATATGTTCTTGAGCATTTTCTAGTAACGAATTAGAAGCAGAAGTGCATTGCAGCATGGTTCAATTAGTATATAAAGTGCCTATCTCTAGGCAAATGGGAGTGTTTCTTGAAAATTTTTCTTTCTGTGCCTTTCAGCTATCTTCCTTACCTCACCATCCCCACATCAGAAAAACCACAGGTCCCTAGCACCCACTGCATAGTAAACAGTATCACCCACCAGAAAGCGTAGGCAGGACAAGTGAATAGCTCTTAGATAAATAGAGAATCATGTCAGTTTATTTTCACCCCTCTTGACAGGATCCTCCCAGTCACATCAACCTCTCTCCACAAAAATGACACTGTATTTCCAGACATATCTTGCTTCTCTTTCATCCAGTTTTGGACCTAGACACAATATCTTCCATTTGCTGCTATTGATTACTGCCCTCATAAGTGAATAATTCTTGGAACAAAGATATTAAAAAGCCTCACATTAAAGAAATTAGTTGTACATCATTTCATGTCTCGTTTGTGACTCTTTCCTGAAAAATTCTCCTGAAATTTTCTTTTGTGGTGAGGCATCCCTGGGGACAGAGCCTAGTTAGTCTTCACTGGTGTCATGGGACAAGCTCAGCTGGTAACGAAGCACCACACAGCCACACACTCACTCCCCATCCCCACACCTCTTGTAAGATGGGCAGGGGAACTGGAAAAGAAAATCACAATCTGTGGGTTGAGATAAGAGCAAGTATAATAACTAGACTAAAATAAAATATAATAGTAAGAAGAACTAAGTATAATAATAGTAATTAAGAGAAAGAAAACCCAAGAAGAAGATAGGTGCTGCCCAGTGCGGTTGCTCAGCACTTGCTGACCGATGCCCAAACAGCGATCCATTTTCTTCAGCATAAACTCAAAAGCTGAGTTTGTCCCAGCCAAAACCAGGAGAATTAGGAAAGAGAAAGGCAATATGTTGAAAAACCTAAGTGAAGTCAGTAATAATGTTGACCTTTGTACAACAACTTCTGTGTTAACTGCTTGAAATCACACAAAAGGAGACAAAATCTCTCTGGTGCAAAGATTATAAGCCATTTTACCAAGTACCAATAAGCTACATGAACTTTTTCTGTGCAGCTACTGCTTTATCCCACCTGTTTTTTTCTGATACTGAGGCCTGTTCAGCAATTACTGCAGAGTGAGAGCTTGGGTTGGGTGGGTGTCACCACCTGCATGGTGAGTCACCAGAACTAAGCCTCCAAATGTGAGGACTAAACAGTTCCCTCTCCCCTATGCCATGACTTGGATTTGAACTGAGATTGCTGCAGTGTCTTGGTTTAGGCCCATCAGGGAACAAAAGGCCACGATTGGCCTCAAGTACTGAAGAGGCTGAGAATTGCCAAAGGGCAGGGAGAGCTTAATTGCCGCTTAAGGTTCAGGACAAAACAGACCAGGCCACTCGGTTTGGGGAAGAAAATAGAAAATAATTTAATGCAACATCAACTAAAACATAACTGTAAAACCCCAAAACATAACCAAAATAAAACAACACAGAGTAGTACAACAATGAAGAGTCCGACCAGCCTTTTTAAGAACACCTTCTTGCCACACCTCCCCTCTTCCCGGGCTCAGAGCCCTGATCCTGGTGTTTTTACCTCGTCCCCCCTTGAACGGTTCGGGGGGGCAGGCAGTGAGGGTTTCAGTCAGTCTATTCCTGATAGCTTCTGCCGTTTGTCCCTCCTTAGGACAGGTGGGCTCTGCACCCATGCTCCCTGCAAGTCCGTGGGGTAACACACACACGGCAGACCTGCACGGGCTGCTCCGACGCGCACTTATTCCAAAGGCTGCAGCTCCTCTCTGCCTCTCGTGTGGGGCTGCTCTGCGGCACACAGGCTCTCCAACACGGCCTGGGCCATGGCCATCTCCCCACACAGTCCCTCGCCCGTCCGGGCTCACTCACATGGAGCTGCTGGTAACTCTCGGTCCTGCCATGGATCTCCATAGGTTGCAGGGGCACAGCTTGCATTCTCGCCACGGCTTGCAGAGGAGTCTCTGGTCTACTGCTTCTCCTTCCTTCCTCCTTCTCTGGCTGAAGGGTTGCGCGCATAGTTGCCACCATATTATATCACTCGTACACCTCCTGCCAGCACTTCAAATTCCCGTCCCCTAAATAGTGATGGCAGAGGCGCCAGATTGGCCCAGCCGGGCCGGAGGTGGGTCTGAACCCAGGAGCCAGGGGAGAGTCCACAAACTCTTTACCGGCTTTTCACTGCAACCCGCTCCCCCTGTTACTAAGCAAAAGCTGCTCCTTGCTAAACCAGAATATGCAGCCACAACACAGGAGTGCTAACCACTATACAATCACAGCAAGCTACAAAGGACATGTCCCGTGTCTCATGTTTTCTGTCCCCTGTAGCAGAGCAGTGAAAGCATTGCCATCTAGTGTGGACCAGCTATATATATATAATGATTCCTGTGCTGGTCTCCTCCCCAGGGTGACCACAACTACTGCAAGATACCCAGGCATCCCCCAAACAACAGTGCTGCTAATGGAGAAGTACGTACAGAATGCAGGCACAAAAGCTATGGTGGCAGAAGAATATTCTTGCTTCTTTTGGCAATTGCAGTCTGGTGTAGAAATCTTCCATTGTCTTCTGTTTGGCCAACATTTCTATTTAAATATACAATAATTTTGATCTACAAATCTTCTGTTTTCAACGCTGTGCCTGGTACTGGAGGAAAATCTAGTATAAGGATGTTCAAAGTTACATAATTATTTTAAGAGCTGTTGAAAAGGAAGCACAAAAACACACGTTCCTCTCCTGCTGCAAATCAGGTTTGAATCAAGGTTGCCATACCCCCAGCACCTAGTACCTGCCACTGGAACTGTCACAGCAAGCTGGCACATTGTGATAGGTTTTGAATAGACATGACAGAAAAATAACGTTTCTAGTAAATTATCAAATGTCGACAGTGATAATTCATCAAAGAAGGATTAAAGATTTTTGTTGAGGCTTGAGAGTTAATATTTCAAAACACAAGTCTTTATAGCAGAGCTATTCTAATAATTGCCTTTACTAAAGGTCTCATATCTGCCATTTAGTCTTGCTTTTTAATTCTGTGTCCGACAGTGATAACAAGAAAAGATTGATAATAGTAAGTATCTTCAAAATTTGGTAATTAGTTTAAAAAGTGGAAGGAATTGGTAGGTACACCAGATGGTTGTGCTGCCATTCAGATGGACCTTGTCAGGCTAAAAAAATGACAGGGACCCCATGAAGCTCAACAAGTGCATGTGTCAAAACCCGCAACTGGGGAGAAACAGCCCCATGTACCAGCACATGCTGGAGGCTGACCAGCAAGAATGCAGCTTGTCAGAGGAGGTCCTGGGACTTCTGTTGGACACCAAGCTGACGATGACCTAGCAATGTGTTCTTGTGACAAAGAAGGCAAAGCACCTCCTTGGCCATGTCCAGTGGAGCATTGTAGCAGGTCAAGGGAGATGACCTTTTCTCTGTACTCAGTAGTGGCAAGACACATCTGGATGGTGTGTCTAGTGCTGGGCTTACTAATATGAGACAAATACACTAGAGTGAGTCCACTGGAGAGCTGCTAAGACTTTGGAGCTTGGAGAGGGTGAGAGCTGGGACTTTTTAGGCTCAAGAAGAGCAGATGTAGGGAGAATCCTATCAATGTGCATAAATACCTGATAGGAGAGTAAAGAAAATGGAGCCAGGCCTCTTTCTGTTGCACACAGTGGCAGGACAAAAGGCAATGGGCACAAACTGAAATAAACGAAATTCCTTTTAAATCTAAGAAAAACTTATTTACTGTGAGAGTAGTGGAATTCCAGACCAGTTTGCCTGGAGAGGTTATGGAGTTTCCATAATTGAAGGTACTCAAACACAACTGGACATGTTCCCAGGTAACCAACTGTGGCTGGCTCTCCTACAGCCACAGTGGAACTAGGGGCTTCCAAAGGAGATAACCAGCCTCAGTGATTCTGATTCTCGGGAAATCCCACAAAAACAATCCAAACTTGCTAACCAAAATAAAATGTCAGTTCTTGCAAATTATTTTTTAAAATACATTTCTAGAATGCATAGCTGTGTTTAACAGCACAAGCATTTAAGCAGAGGGTGTCTGTGAGTGCAAAGAAATAGGATACTGAAAGCTTGACAGCCTTCCGTGCCAACATTCACAATGCCCACGTGAGCTGGAGAAGTAAGCCATAGCTAGAGGTTGAGCATCTTAATTGATAGAAAACTATTTAGAAAAACTTTTAAGTGTCTTCTCCTGTGTTTACAGAATTGATAAAGGCTTTTTAAAATAGATCTTGTCCAGTGCATCTACGTGTGATATTTTTGCTGGGAGTTAGAGATGCTGAGTCAATGGTTAAAGAGCAGTTCTGCAGGGAGAGACCTGGGAGTCCTGAGTGATAATAAGCTAAACATGAGCCAGCAATGTTCTCTCATGGCCAAGGCCAATGGCATCCTGGGATGCATCAACAAGAGTGTGGCCAGCAGGTCGAGGGAGATTCTGCTCCCCCTTTACTCTGCCCTGGTGAGGCTTCATCTGGAGTCCTGTGTCCAGTTCTGTGCTCCTCAGCTCAAGAAGGACAGAGAACTTCCAGAGAGAGTTCGGCACAGGGCCACCAAGATTATCAAGGGACTGGAACATCTTTCATACGATGAAAGGCTGCAGGAACTGGGGCTGTTTAGTCTAGAGGAGGCTAAGGGGAGATCTTATTAACATTTACAAATATCTAAAGGGTGGGTGTCAGGAGGTTGGGACATCCCTTTTTTCTATAGTAGCTAGCAACAGGACAAGGGGTGATGGGATGAAGCTGGAACACAAAAAGTTCCACTTAAATATAAGAATAAACTATTTCACTGTGAGGGTGATGGAGCAGTGGAACAGGCTGCCCAGGGAGGTTGTGGAGTCTCCCTCCTTGGAGATCTTCAAGGCCTGCCTGGACACATTCCTGTGACCTAATCTAGGTTGACCTGCTTCTGCAGGGAGTTGGACTAGATGATCTCTAAAGGTCCCTTCCAACCCCTACCATTCTATGGTTCTGTGAAGATTGCCTGGGATTTTCTAGCTTCTCTTTTTACTAAGGTAAATTAACCTAGATTACATTGTTTCAGCCAAACTCCCTGTGATTATGAAAAAAAAAGGAGTTGGATAACTTTTCTACTAACACAAGTAAATAAAAAGATGTCAGTTTGCCAGTCTATTCAGACTATGCTCTTTTTTTCTTTCCTTTTCTTAATAACTTCACTCAGTGTGGTTGGTTGTATGTGCTGGCATAATAACAGGAATATCCACAACTGTACTGCAAATTAATTCAATTTCTAGAAGTTTATCTCGTCCCAGTACTTCTAGTGCTTTGGATTTGATCAAAGGTCTAAAATTATTTTAATAGTGCACAAGGCCACATTTCTGCACCTAAACACATATGTAGAGCTTTATTTGCATTGTTTTCTAACATTCTATATGCTAAATGACGGACTTCTACATCTGTAATACTCACACACAGATTCATGTTGATTACATTCCCATCTACTTCATATTTAAGGCCTACTAGCAGCCCGCTAATTTTTGTTGCTCACATTATCCATACGTCTCTTTTGTTGAAACCAAATCGGATTTCCAGGGAACACAATGCAGAGCTACTGATTATGTGACATTGTGTGTCGGTCAAGAAAAAAGTGATTTAAAAAATATTTTAAACTCAAAAGAATGTTTGTGGTGTTAGTAAGTATGCCTCTGCCTTTGATTCAGCTTGTGCATTTGTAACTATTAAACTTAACAAGTTGGCACCAAGGGAAAAACTTATTAGATTGCATCAGTGTGTCTGCATAGAAAACATGAACCTCTGGAGATTCTTTGATTTGACAGCATGTTAGTTATGTTTCTGTAATTGACTGTGGTTTCTAAAATTTAAGGAAGATCTTGATTAATTTTTTAATGGGGGAACTTGCTCTAGTGATACTGAATACAAGTAGGTCTCCTTGAAAAAATCCTGGCACACTGTGTTCACTGTATTTCACCCATTTAAAAGCTATCTGAGAAGTGGCACTTGGGAATAACTTGGTAGCTATGCTCACAGGTGTTTAAGTTGCCTTACTTTAGAGATGAAAATGGCAGCATGAAGAAGTATATAAATGGTGGATGTCAGGAAGTTGGGACATCCCTTTTTTCTATAGTAGCTAGCAACAGGACAAGGGGTAATGGGATGAAGCTGGAACAAAAAAAGTTCCCTTTAAACATAAGAAAAATCTATTTTACTGTCAGGGTGACAGAGCCCTGGCACAGGCTGCCCAGGGAGGGTGTGGAGTATCCTTCCTCGTAGGTCTTCAAAGCCCACGTGGACAAGTTCCTGTGCTATCTGATCTAGGTTGACTTGCTTCTGCAGGGGGTTGGACTAGATGATCTCTAAAGGTCTCTTCCAACCCCTAACATTCTGTGATTCTATGATTTGGGGATTATATTTTTTGTGTGTTCAAAGTGTGGCTACTTGGGAATAGCAAGACCTGTCAAGTGTGTAAGTATCCTCACTCCAAGTGTTAAAGCAGACATCAGCCCCAAGCCAGCAAAGAGGCCATTTGTTGAACAATTTTCAGTGTTGCAGGGAATGTTAGTGCCATAGTTCAGACTATGATATTCCTTCCAGTAAAATCCTGTCACCCTGTCATCTGTTTTCCCCTTATGTTACTGCCTTTCTTGCCTTATGTGTTGTGACTTAAATTTTCACTGGATTGAATTTCTATTCTCATGTAATTGTACCAACATAAAGGAATCCATGAATACATGTGATGGGTTATTTCCCTCTTGAATGACAATGTAACACTTAGCAAAAAAGCTCCAGAGTAAAAGGATTTTTGCTGGGCTATGATGTAGAAGAGCTAGCTCAGCTGCTAAGCCTTGTGCACTTTCCTGAAAAAACAGAAGCAAACCTCCCTAAATCATGTGCATTTCAAAGCAAACTGGTTGATAAACTACATTTCATTAAAGTAATCCTGACTATATGGCACCATTAAATAAGCCTGCAAAGTCTTTGTGGTTAAACTAAATACTTGTGTCACAGTGTTATCTCTGCAACAGGGTAAAAGGTAGAAATTGAGCCTCTTATTATACTTATTTTTTAGTTGTCTGAGCTATTGCTTGTGGACAGATTATACAAGAATTCAATACAGTCTGCAGAATGCTTAGGATTTCTGTGCTTTGTAATATTAAACAAAGAAAATATGTGGTTTTGAAGTGTATTAGTGTTCTTTCAGTAGAGTTTAAAAAGCCCCATCCTTTATAAAAAAAACATTACAGACATCTCAGTAAATTACTCACATTAGTACTGGCTTAATGTAAGAGATAGTGATTGTTTTTTGCTTTGTCATGAATTTTCATACTGTCTAAGAAGTACACTGGAAGATAAACCTGCCTGATTTGGAAGATAAATCTGGCTGGTGAATTAAACATGCATAAAGCCAAGGAAATACGTAAAGCATCCTATGGCTGTTCAGTTAGAATTCTGCCGATGCAGAAACTTGCCTCACATCACACTGAGAAGGAAATAGAGTGAAACAGTGGCAGTGACTGAAAGCTAACACCTACCCCATCCAGCTGTGTTTTGGTCTGCCCAGCACACATATGCCAAAACTTGTCGTAATTCATGACCAGTATTTATTTTTGAAAATTATTCTAGCTCCAAGGAAGTTTAGAGGTGACACATCCCTCTGTGACAAGCATGTCAGACCAGAAAAAACCATAGGTTGTAGGCTTCTGGTTTGAAATCTTACCTTTTATATTTGAATTTGACGTACATGCATGGATAGCTACAGTCAAGGCCATCTGTTTAAATGAACACCAAAGTCCCACTTGCAAAATCCTCAGACTTTTGGGTGCTATGGAGCAGAGAAGCCAACCAAAGGTAGACCGTTTGGCTGTCCAGAAAGTACTGTACTGCATCTCTCCAGAAGAAACTCTCCTATCAAATAACTAAGGCAGTGATGGAAAAATATTATAGGAGCCACATTTTACTTGACTTATAGCTTGTTCTATGGAAAGCACATTTGTGAGGTAAAACCACAATGGAAATGTTCACACACCTCTCTCATGCAGTGGCTGCTTATATGTGGAAGACTGACAAAAATATTCAAAGAAGCTATAGTAATGGAATACTCATCAGGTCATTCCAGTCATATAATCAAAATGTATCTGATCAAGGATGGTATTTAAATATTTTTTAAATTAGGAAAAGGACTTAAACCCCAATTTTTTAAAAGCACTAATTGTTGACAGAATGAAAAATGATTTCAGAATACATTAGGTTCTGTTGGGGTTTAGGTCTGTCAAGTGACAAAAGACCATGATTAGACTCAAGTACCAAAGACCTGAGAATTCCTAAAGGGCAGGGAGGACTTAATTGCCGCTTATGGTACAGGACAAAACAGACCAGGCTACTCAGCTTGGGAAGAAAATAAAACAATTTAATCCACCACCAACTAAAACATAACCACAAAACCCCAAAACATAACAAACAGAAAACAATGCAGAGTAGCACAATGATGAAGAGCACAACCAGCCCTTTAAGACCACCTGCCCCCACCCCTCCCCAATTCCTGGGTTCAGAGCCCTGATCCTCATGTCTTTTTCTCCTCCCCCACTGAACAGCCCAGGGGGGCAGGGAATGGGGGTTTTAGTCTATTCTCGATGGTTTCTGCCATTTGTCTCTCCTCAGGGCAGGTGGACTCCTCACTGGTCTTCCCTGCTCCTCCGTGGGGTACCTCACACACCCAGTAGCCCTGCATGGGCCGCTCTGACGTGCGTTCATCCCAAAGGCTGCAGCTCCTCTCTGCCTCTCGTGTGGGGCTTCTCTGAGGCCCACAGGCTCTTCAGCATGGCCTGTGCCATGGCTGCCTTCTCACGCAGTCTCTCGTCCATCCGGGTGCACTCACATGGAGCTGCTAGTGGCTCTCTGTCCTGCCATGGTCCTGCATGGGTTACAGGGGCACAGCCTGTGTTCTCGGCACTGGTTGCAGATTAATCTCTGGTCTATTGCTTCTCCTTCCTTCCTCCTTCTCTGACTGTGGGGACTACGTGGTCGCGTCTATCTTGTACCGCTCCTTCACCTCCTCCCAAGCACTTCAAATTCCCATCCTTAAATAATGATGGCAGAGGCGCCAGATTGGCCCAGCCAGGCTGGAGGTGGGTCTGAACCCAAGAGCAGGGGAAAAGTCCAAGAACTTTTTACCAGATCTTCACTGCAGCCCCATCCCTGTATTATCAAGCAAAAGCGGCTCCTTGCTAAACCATGACAATTCTCAGAAATGTGACACTCTCAAAACAAAGTACACATGGCACCTTTAACATTTTAAATAAATTTTAGGGCTTTTTTGTTGGAAATAAACAGATCTCTCTGGCTTGTTGTTCCAATACGATGATTTTTCTCAACAGAATTATGTAAAAAGGACTGAAATTATCTTCAAGCTGCATTTCTGCATTGAAACAGCTTTTTATCTTCACCTTGTTTTAGGTGCCATTGTCTTTTAGCACCAACTGGAAACCATGAATCACCTTCTCTTTCTATCGTGTGCATCCCTAACTCCTGTGCTTCTTCAGATGCTGTTAATTTCCTGCAACTTTCATCATGATGACTGGGTGTATAATTCCTTTAGCACATGAACATTCATTAGCAATGTCACACAATCGTTCTAGCTAAGATCCTGTGCCTAGCAAATACCAGAGGTGTGTGGGTAAGAAGTGGCATTTCTCTGTGCTTTGCTGTTCCCTTTGATATTTATGATAAAGCCTTGTGTTAGCTGTTTGACCATCATCACCCGCTCATAGTACCCACGGCTGGATTAACTGTTTACAAATATTGTTGCTACAGCTCCGCATTTACCTTGAGCTATCAGACTGAGTTCTTTGCTGTTGCGGAATGAAAGCTACCAATGCCACACACAGAACAAAAATGTTTTTATAAGGGAGCTCATACAGATTACTCTTTTTTTGTCTTTCATCTGCTTCCTCTAAACCCTGATTTCCAGTGTAAAATCATGTCACAACACAATTAACAAGAGACCAGTAAAAGAGAAGATGAGTTGTAACCAGTTTAGTTATATGGGCTGTCGTGCAAATTCATCAATTCTTTGTGTGATTTTACTAAAACATGAAATAGTGAACCACTTGATGTAAAGGTGCTTTCGGGTTTCTTTTCTGAACCTTTTCAGGGATATTTCCACCCTTGTTATTGATGCTTTTTTCAGAGAAAGGTGACATTGGTACCACCAGAACTGCTGTTCCATCTCATGTTCAAGTTCCTATACATTATCTACACAGAAATACTTTCTGTTATTTGCCTATCAAAAAGTATTTCTCCTTTGTTTTCAGTGTTTCCTTCATTTTAAAACATTTAATTGATGAAAACATTCTCACAAGCATAAGTAGATGGTATACTATAAATACATTACAAGTTTGTGCTGAATATTGGTAACACAAATGTAAGCATTAGGCTAGTAAAGCACTATTACTGTCAACAAGATAGCAGCAATGTACCAGGGAGCCCATGAGAGCTCAGATTAATTTTCCTGTTGATATTGTTTCATTGGCAAGTGGCTGATGTTGGCTACCCATATGCTAGTACTTGCCCTGTTTCTGTTAGGCTTTTTGGATTACAGTGAGAAGATGCTGTAATTTTTGGTTTAAATTTTTATATATCATCTTACATCTCTGGAGGTAGCTTTGTCAGTTCAGTTGTGACTTGATATTCACCATACTGAGAGCTCCCTCAGCAGTAGCTCAAGAAACTGTGCCATAAATCCTACATAAATCCATTTTTTATTCTTGGTAGTGAAATGGAAAAAATTTAAATTTATTTTAAATTAAAAAAAATATTATAAATAAAATTAAATTAATTTTATTTAAAATAAATAAATTCAGCTAGTTAGTATTAAAATAAAGGGTTCAGATGTTTGTGGTTAGATCTTCTTGAGCTAATTACTTCTTGAATATGCTATTTAAGGTCAGGAAAGTGCTGCTCAAGGGATAACAAAATGACACCTGCTGTTAGTAGAGACCCTTTAAACTCTGGAGGTGTCTGAACTTTCTAATGCTTTCAGTCCTAAGGTTAGAAAGGCATTACACTCCGCAATGGGGTCTCTATTGAATCTACTGAATGCAAAACAAAAAACCCCCACCCAACTCTCCCACATGTTTTGTTAAAAAATTCCTTGATTATCTTATTTAATATGCTAAACGTAGCTAAAAAGTGGTTAAGATCCCCATATTTGTAATGTTTTGTTGCATTGCAAAATTGCAGAGCAGAAAAGTTATCTGGCTTAGATTTGCATGGCGATTAAAGTTTACCTGGCAGGAGTTCAGAAGGAACAAGCACAGTAATGTCAAACTTCTGGCTTCCTTGAGAAATCTAATCTGTAAATCCTTGCTCTGTATCCAACTGGTCTGAAAGAGATTTTCTTATGCTGAATAAACATTTTCAGAGAATACCTGCCCTTAAAAAAGCTCAAACAATTGGTTGGTTGATATCTGTGGAATAAAAAAATGTTAAGCAATTACCAGGTTAAAAAACAGCCCTGGAGCTCAGTAATACCATAATCTAAACCTCAGAACTGAAATGAAGGCCTTGATTATCACTGTCTGATCCTGGAGATTGATTCATACTATTAAAATCTAGTCAGTGGCTATTAAATGGTTTTCTAAAGAGATCCTTATTATTATTTAATATTAATTTCACCAGTTATGTCTACATTCTGAACATTTAAAGGATTCAGATTATTCAGTGATACGATCTGATTTCTTTCACTGACAGTCTACCTTTAAGAGTTACTTTTTTGGCAAAATGTATTTTTACTGGCACCAAAAGAAAAGGTTTTCAATGTAAGGAGAAATACTGTTTACCAAATATTTTCTCACCATCTCCCTCAACATCTTTCCGTTTTTGATGTCCATTGTATTCATATTAAGCATGAGATGAGGGCAGAGCTTTTATCAGGTTTGGGGCTGTAAAGTGATTGCAGATTCACATGCTCTTCTGTTTGTAATTGAACTAGTTTTGCTGCTGCCACCTCTCATATATTAATTGTTATACATTCACCAGAGTTTATAAGCAGTTCACATCCACCCCCATAATCAGCCATGTGTTCAGCTTCTAACAGAGCTCTCAGGATGATAATCACTCTTGAAATATCTTTCATGGTAGGAATGAATGATTATGAGTGAGAGAGAGAAACTTCTGATTTTAGAGGATGGTGACAAGGAACAATGATATTAATCTAGTTCAATGATCAGATTTACCTGATCAAACAGAACATCATGGTTGATACTTCATCTGCCTGTAATATGAAAGGGACTTGGAAAACTGGCCATAGGCTTACATCAGCTGACCTTAGTAGTCATATAATTCAATCTACATATATTTAGGTTCTTTATGTGTAAAATGTCTCTCAAAGACACTATGAGAATTTAATTTGTTAATGTTGGCAAACCTTTTTTTTCTCAGAAGAGATAGTATGTTGTTTATGACATCTAAATATCAAATAAATTACATAAATGATACATCAGTGTCATTTCAAAATCAGATGTATTCCTAGAACATCCTTTTACAATGCATTAGTAGCAATTACAGCTATAGTATCCTGATATTTATGCAATTAAGTAGCTGCCACGCAAATTATAACATGACCTGTCTTAAATGAATATAACCTGAAAAGGTTAAAGTAACCCTGAGGCAATCATTCTCTTCTTCTGTAACAACCAGTATTGTAAAATGTTTACTGAACATGACCTTATCTTCCCTCATTTTGCAGTTCACTGTCAGGGTCCTCAGTCTACAGTGCTTTCATTACTGTGGTGTTCTGTGAGGAGAACAAAGCATTGAGAGACTAGAAATCTGACTTCTGTTCTCTCCCAGTCCACAGCAAAGTATCTAACTATAACACCTGATTTTTCATAGCTGTAAAATCCAGCCAACAAAGTAAAACAATCACATCTGGTAGAAAAACGCTTTGCAAATCATGGATGAAACACATGACAGAAGGTCATCCACAACAGGTGTGTAATTTTAACATAGTATGTATAACACTGTCTGAAATGTGTCTTCAACTCAAATAGCTAACAGCAGCCTCAACAATGCTAATTGGTTGGAAATATTTAAAGCCTTGATAATTAACCGATACAATGTCAACTTTTTTGGTTTTTTGAGATGTTATTGTGCTACACAAATAGTAAGTTGAAGCAGAAAGAGGTAACTGTCATGCCTATCATGACAGATTTTTTATGACTGAAATGACAGAATAAATCCTGATCTTAGCCTTGACTTTGACTAAAAGTGTAGCACAATTATATGATTACTATTCTCAAACACAGAGCAAAAGGCTCTTTTACTGTATTGCTAGATTACATAAATGTGCTTACACTTAGTTGCACTCCATGAAAAACATCCCAAATTATTCCTCTGCTAAGAATTAGTAACTCATTTCACGTAATTTGGACTACTTACATCTGGTTAGGCAATATTTTTTCCCCCCAAATCTTCAACAACTTGAACAGCATTTTTGCTGGGTACAACAAGCTCCCTCTGCTGGGCCTGAGAAAGGATCTGCCTCAGATGTTGAGAAGCTCTGAAAGTATCAGATTTGATTTAGTATATTCTTTACTAATTATAATTATATTATTATAATTATAGTTATTATACAATCCTCAGTCTCTGAAAGTTGCTTAAGCAAAACCACCAAGTGTCACAAAAATCAGAATTAAATAATGACATAAAACAACACCAAAATTCACAAAATCTAAAACAAAGTCCTTATTTTTCAAAGCTTGGTAAAAACCAAAAATAAGCTATGACAAGACATGTCCATCCTAAATATTATTTGGCCTTTTGCTCATTGCTGTCCTTGAACTCAGGGTATGCTAACTGCGGTTTATGAACCAAGGAGCTTCTAGTATGTGTGACAAGTTTCTGTTCAAAGCTGTGAAGCTTCACAGATGTTTATAACATTCTGTCTTTACCAGGAACTGTGACCGATTAAGCTGAAAGAGCTCTCTTGGATAGATCAGTTTGTCTCCAAAACAGACAGAAAGCATGTTCCATTAAAAATTGCATTATTTTTCTCATCTAATTTAAGAACCTCAAGGAACTACTATTTTAAAACAATATAGGATTAGTAGAATATGCCACAATTTCCTCTGGGAGGGAAAACTGCCCAGAAACACAGAATCACATATTCATAGAATGGTTGGGGTTGGGAGTGACCTCTGGAGGTCATCTGATGTAATCCTGCTGCTTAAGCAGGGACATCTGCAGCAAGTTGATCAGAACTGTGTCATAGAAACACAGAATCATAGAATCATTTCGGGTGCAAGACACCTTTAAGATCACTGAGTCTAGCCTTTGTCCTAGACCTATGAACCACTAGACCATTTCCCTAAGTGCAGCATCCACCCATCTCTTAAACACTCCAGGGACGGTGATTCTACCACATCCCTGGGCAGGCTATTCCAATTACTTCAGCGAAGAAGTTCTTCCTCATATCCAGTTTGAACCTCCCCTGGCACAACTTGAGGCCATTACCTCTTGTTCTAGACAGCTTACAAATATCTCCATGGATGGAGACAACTTTCCTGGGCAACATGTGTCAGTGTTCAGCCATCCGTACAGTAAAAAAAAAAAAAAAAATTGTTTTCTGATGCTCAGAGAAAGTATCCTGTGTTTTGGTTTCTTGCCTCTGTCACTGGGCACCACTGGAAAGCCTGACTGGATCTTTTTGATGCCCTTCTTTCAGGTATTTATATACATTGATAAGATCCCCACTGAGCCTACTCCCACATGAGCAGACTAGACTGGACACTGCTTCCTTTTTTTTGTGCTGTGTCTCTGCTCCAGTTAAGAAGAAACTATCCTTAGATGGGTTTGCTCATGAAGAGAAAGAGCACAGTTCATCTACAAACAGGACATGCCTTTTAATGTGTCAGGGGAGCAACACCATAAACATGCTGAAGCCAGGTATTTCCACTGGGGGGATTTAATTTTTTTTTTTTTTTCACTGACAGCATTAGATGGGAGAAGTCCTAGTGGAAACATTGCCATGTCTACTAGTAGTTTGGGTTTTTTTAATAATGTCCATGAGGCAACCTAATACCAGAAGTGGGTTTTTAATCTCACACAGTTCTTGCTGCCACCGCTGAAAAGGCACTAGAGTTAATGAAAGACATCTTCCAGAATAGTGTGCAGTCAGAGCAGCTGCAGTATAGGACAGTGGCATGATAACCTTTCAGAAGCAGGCTCTTCTTGTCGTGTAGTGAGCGGCTTACTTTATCAGGTCTAGCTTTAGCATGCTAAGACCAGCCTATAAATTTACAATTCTGACATCCCAAAAAAACAGACTTGAACAGAGGAATAAGATCTTAGAGAAGCTAAGAAAGTAACAGACTTCTGTATATTATTGGATTCAGTTCCTTAAGAGTCTGGAAGCTAGAAAAGTTTGCTTTTTATTCAGAAATAGAAGATTAATAAAAATTTTAGAAGCAAAAGATTGCTTTAAATACCTCTAGCCCCAGACTTAGTCCTGCACAATGTCACAAGCATCCAACAACAGATTTCATAATGCTGATCACTACCTTACCAGCCTGGTGGTCTAGAAAGATTCCCACTTATTTTACAGTTCATCTATGATGTCTATGTCTCACCAACCTGGCTATCAGTGTACTACAGCAGATTACTCAGAAGAATTCACTAGGCTGAGATAAATAATATCCACTGCCTTCCTCTTATCTGTATGGGATGTTATAGAAAGTAATCCAGTTGGTCAAGTATGATTCATCCTTGCTAAATCCATGCTCCCAGTCACTCTATTCCCCTTTTGTCATCTGGATATGGTTTCCAGACCATGGGCTGAGGTGAGACTGACCAGCCTGACATTCCATAGACACAGTTCCATGCCCTTTTTGAACAAGGCTGTGCATCATTTACCTTTTTCAAGTCATCAGAAACCTCTCCGAAACACCACGAGACTTTGAAGATGTCACAGTGCCACACAGGGACTTTAGGCAGCTCCCACAGCATCCTGAGATTAATTCTGTCTGGTCCAATGGACTTGTGTATGTCAGATCTGCTTAAGTACTTCTCAGCTCAATCCTTCTCTACCCTGGGTAAAGATTCATTCCCTAGGCCTTGGTATTAGGCTTAGAGACCTAGGAGACCTGAAGACAAACACAACCACTAAAAACTAAGGCAAAGAAGTCACTAGGTGTCTTAGCATTTTCAATAGAAGTTTTTATTGCTGCTCTTCATGTCCCTTGATAGTGTCAGCTCTTGCTAAGTCTGAGCTTTCCAACTCCATCCTTTTTGTACTTCAAAAAGTTCTCAGAGCTTTGGCCTGTACCGCATAACTTCTAACAAAGAGACTTCTATATTATTTCTGATACTATTTTTGGATGAGCCATATTTCCTTCCATGCTGGTGACACAAAAAGATAGAAGAAACTATCCAGCACACAGTTCCAGGATTCAGGGCTACTGCTCAATGTCTCTCAATCCATCCTACATTGCACCTCACATTAACTGCACTTGTCTGCTGCTGAATCAGAACTTACACCATAAATTATGTATTTGTGTACCTGAAAGAAACAGAATTTGACAGAATTCAAAGAAAAGATAGGCATGAATACTGTTCCCTCAATTTTATCTTCTGTGTTACACATCTGAGCAAAAGCCATTCGACAATGCTCCTCCATCAGAAGCAACTCCAAGTCTCCACAGCATAATGGAAAAATGATTTCTAATTCACGGTTCCAGCTGTAGGTGGCACTGCGTGATACTTTGCCAGGGTTTTGCTTTCCGTGTTCCGATACCTTCTTTTCTAGATAGTATAGATAACCTCTAATCTTTACAAAAATCGTGCCTATGACAGGCAGAGGAGGGTTTTTGAGAATGTAACAAAATAACACATGAGTAGTGGATTTGTCAAAGTTACGGAAGGTTCTGTTTGAAGCATACTAAGCTTTGCTAGGTGAATACACTTTACTGTATATTCCCATCAAAATCTAATGTAGAAAATTCAGTGCATTCCTTTCAATAAGCAGATATGGAACATGGAGAAATAAGCATAATATGCCAGCTAAGGCACACACAGCAGGAATCCAGAAATCCCATAATTGCTTGAAATCCATCTACCACTCCAATGCTGTGCGTGGAAACATATACATTGCCTTCATTTTTAGAGCTAAAGGGATAGCCTCCTCTTTGATATTTTTAACCCCTTTTAAACTCTGTTTCTGTTGTACATAAAGGAAAAGACTCGTGGTAATTCTTCTATTGTCAGCTCAGAACAGAAGCGGTCTGAAACTGATAGGTCTTTATGTCCTTAACCAGATGTTCTTGCGTGATCTTGATGTAAAGCTACCCCTTATGCATTTGGCAGTAAAGGGAGTGAGTGTTTTTAACTTTTCATACCTGAGAAGTAAAATGTTTAGAAATCTGTTATCACTCTTCTATGTTCTCAGTCAAAAAAAAAAAAAAGCATAGAAATGGAACATTTAGAACAAGCTTTTCAACAAAGCTTATTTTCTTTCAACATGCTGAATACCATAAATGCTGGATCTGGAAACTATTACAACTTTTTTAGAAGCTGAAAAGTAATCATAATGAGATCTTGCAAACAATGAACATTATTCTCCCTCTGACATACAGAAGGATTTACAGACATATTATTGCCTGCACATTCAAAGAAAAATCCCTTGTGCATCAACACAATAGGATGCAAATATCCACTGAGTTCTTCCCCAATTACAGTGCTAGTTTCACCCATTTATGGGGTTTTTTTATTATTATTCTAACAGTAGATGGCAACATTTAGTTGAAACTTGGCAAACCTTTGTGAGCTTTACAGAGCCATTTCATTTCTGATTTTACTCAGGAGACTTAGAGATAGAGAAAAATAACATATAGCAGCATATAATTAGAAACTGTAAATTAACTAAATTGTTTCATTATCTATATAAATTAATATAGCAATTACTTTTTTTCTTCCAAATTACAGCTTGCTCAAGATAGTTTTTGACTGAAAGTAAGATGTCCTCTGACAGTTTGTCTGGCAATTTGGAAAAAACGACAATGTCTTAAGGCTTGAGCTGTCCTTACACAAAATTGCAACTGGAAAAAAAGCAGTGGGTTTATTTCTTAAAGGGTTTTCAATAAGGCTTTTTGTGAACTGCACAACTTGGAGTCAGATCTGAACTGCCAGCACCTTGGGATGTTTGGATCAAGGTTTGTAGTGTAGGCATTTACAATTCTCCGACTTTCACCGTACCCTTTTCCCCTGATAGACGCTCAATGAATATTCTTATTTAATGCTGAAGTTAATGAGAATTCTGCTGTTGACTTGATGGATGCAGAAACATCACCTGTAACATTAAAGGACAGAACTGCTCTTACTTATTAAGATCACAGTAAAACTGAAATCTCTTAACACTTCAAAGCTTGTCTTATAACAGATGTTTGCATGGCTCAGGTACAGACTCGGGCATAAGGTGAAGCAGTATGTTTCTGCTCACTCAAGATGGGGGAGTATCCACATCCTGGTCTGTATTCTAGTCCTTGGTTACACACTGAAGGTACTTGTGTAATGACTGGCCTTGGCAGAGGAAGCCGATGGTTTAGGAGAGGAAAAGCCAGCTGCTTAGAGTTGTCTAGATACGCTAGTAAGCCTATATGTGTCTTTAGTTAGAACAGGCAGCATTGCCTGAACTAAAGACTTGCCTCATAGATCTATTCAAACAAAACATTTTCTTCAAGCTTTAATTATTTTAAATTTAAATATAGAACTTTGTGTAACACACATCTTTCTCTGTGTAATTCCTTGTGTGGATCTGCCTTGAAATCTTAGGCTTCGGCTTCTCAACAACAAAAACAACCATACAGTCAAGGAGTATTCACCAAATTCTTCTATTTAAATTACACTGAAGGTAAAAAGCAGAGCAGTAGGTATCTTAATGTGCATTGCTTTGTGAACCTCTCTGACCAAGGCAGGGTATTCTCCACGGATAGTGCATCAATCACTCAGAGAGACTAAGGCATTATTTCTGGCTTTTAGAAGCACAGCCTGGGCCTTGTGCTGTTGAACAGGGAAGTAAGAAAGCATGTCATTTGAGAGGGAGAGTGGGAGCTGAGTGAAGAGAGGGGGCCCTTGTATGGGGAAGAGAGAAGAAAAGAGAAAGGAAGAAGGCCCAGACACTGGAAAGCAAGATGCCTTTTAAGCTGCCAAGGGTTTAACAAAAGCAATCATGAGGTTATCCAAGAGGGAGTGAGCTTTTTATCATAAATACACAGATGATTTCATGGGCATGTTCTGGATCTCACCACACTTCTATGTGTATCCTATTAAGTAGTGTTTGGTCTGTGACTTTTTCTTGTGGAAGGATGTCTCCTGCAGATCTTCACCAGAGTCTGCACATTCCACGGGGCATTTATGTAGATGTGGAAGAGTTCAGCCAATGTCTTGTATATCTATCGCTACTGTGTTTTTTGGTTTTTTTTTTTTTCTGATAACAGAATGAAAGATAGAGTACTAAGAAACTGAGTGTTCTGGAATTCTAAAATCTAGTCAATGTAGGGCAGCCTCTATATTCTTTGAACACACAGAGATTAAGTTATCTCTAAAGAGGTGTTTAATCAGAGGAAGACAGAAGCATCTAGAGATGAGAGTAAATAGATTAGGATTAAGTAACTGAAGCTACCCTCTGTGCTTCGATTGTGACTGCAGAATTCCTTTGAATTTGTCTCCTTGCAATGAAATACAGTGCAGCTGCTTGAAAAACCTCTGACTGCAGAGTGAGTGAGAGTAAGAAGCTAGTAAAAGTTTGGCTCAGACTGTTTTTGCATCAAAAGCAGGAGAATGTCTCAGCACAAAAGACAAAGACTTTTAAAAGCTGAAAAGCAAGACAAAACAGGAGATTTGGGTCACTGTTATTATGAAACAAGTTGCACTACACTTAATAAAATGTTACATCAATGTAGAGCTGTATTTACAAAATAAAGAAGCCTGTAGGTGACCCAATGATCCTGGAAGGAATTAGGAAGGAGAGGCACACATTTTCTATACATTCTCAGAAAACAGCAATGTATTTAGGCAGTAATTGCCTACCAGCAGTGTGTGCCATTTGACAAAGCTGGAGGACACAAACGTAGCCAGCTCAAGAGGTTAAATGGAGGGGTTGGAGCACAACTTTTCATACACTGCAGCTTGAAAATAACATGGGTAAAAGAGGGCCTCTGATTTGGTGCTGTCTTTTCTGGAATGTATAGTGCAATTGGATCTAAATTTTGGGAGACTGCCCGGTTTCAGATGTCTAAAGCCTCTGTTGAAAGCAGTGGAGACTATACACTGCCAAAATTTTATGTATGCAACTGCAGATTGATTGCCTAATGGCAGTGGTGGGCTTTGATCATGAGTGTCTGGAGGGAAAAGCCTCAGTAGGCGCCCTTTTCCTCTTTTTTCCCTTTACTCTTCCCTAACTCCTAATTCTACTGGCTTTCTGTGTTTTCCCCCTGTATTGACTACAAGCCTTTCACTGATATGTGAGATACAAAAGTTCCTCTCCTCAAATGCTTATTTTCTTTAATGGTTTGGTAGTTGAGGACTGTGCAAGAGGAGTTAACTGAAGAAGGTGCAAGGGTATGCAATTGCTGTAACACTTTGTCTATTTTGGGCTTTATGGGTGAGAGAAACAGATGAATATAATTTCCTCTCATTCTCTGTTTCTTATTAGTAAATCATCAAGAATTCTTAGGTACAGAACATCCAAGCAGGATCATCATCTGTATGCAAGGGAAAATTCTTTCCTTACGGCTTGGACAATGTGTGAGTCAGAATCGTATAAAAGATGTAATAAGCTGCTTCTGCTCGCAATTAGAGGGTTTGTTCTGATGGCAAATTAAAATTTAAGTCGAGTAGAATTAGGTGTGAAATCTTGCAGATTCCCAGCTAACTGTATATTGTGATTCCACTTGGCAGCTAACAGGACTCAGAAAATTGCTTTTATTGGCCCCTACTTTCCATTTTACATACACTTGTGGAATTGTGAGAAATGACAGCAAACTGCCACAAGTACATCCTTAGTCTACATACATTGCTCACTTCCCTCTCTTAATGAAAAGAAGGGTGACATATCAATTTTATACCTTTTTACTGAAAAAAAAAAAAAAAAGAGCAGCAGTCTCAATACTTGCATAAGTAACAGATGGAATGAAATGACAAAGAAATGTCTGACAGGATAGGCTCTGTTTTTCAGTGAATAACCTTGCACAGTCAAAGAATCAAAACATTTTTTTTTTGTAATTGTGCTTGCCCTAAAATCAGCCTGCTCATTTTTCTTTATAACTGCAGATATGGGGAACCATCTCAGAAGCTTCCAACTTGGCTACAAAGACAGATGTTTGAACGATGCCCTCCTGCTCAGTATCAGCTGTTCAGCAGAGCTTGCCTCAGAAATAAAGGACCAGTTACCTCCTGATTCTGGCTGCATTTTTAGAAATGATATAGAGAAACTTTTAATAACAAAGGTGCCTTCTTTGTTCTGAGAGTCAGACAGAAAGCCTCTGGCAACCGAAGATTTGGTTCACCATCAGCAGAACCTGCTGGGGCTCCTTGCTTTTAAACTTTACTTAGAGGCCAATTATACAACCAGTATAATTTTTATGGAGGTATGGTGGAGTTCATCGCCCTGAGTCCCCCCTGCATTCTGCACCTATCCCTTTCAGGCATGGCGGATTTATGTGTTTGACTGGCAGCAGGCCACTTGAGAAAGAATGTAGGTAGCCTCACAATCTGTTCTGAGGCAAGTGCAGAGTGAGGTGCTGGATTGAATTCAGTGTTCAAAGATAAACAGTTTTGAAGGCTATGGTGTCACATTGATTTATTCATAAATCAATGTCCTTGGGGGTAAATGTGAAGAGGATTCAAGGAAATGAAACTGAGAACCCCCAAACCAGGTGAGGATGTAGAATCAGTATGATTTTTGGGTTTCCATGTGATTTTATCTAAAGAAGCTTCACGAGAAGTCCCCTAAACATAAAAGGAAGTTACATTGCTCTTTTCCTATCCTTTGGGCCATGGGTTACCATTGCAGGAGAGCTTATTTTCCTTTGCACTCTAACAGAATCTAAAAACTTTCTGAGTGGTGAATTGCAAAGAGAAAATAAAAATGAAACTTGACTTGGTATATTACAGCCTTGACAGGGGAAGGGAGCAGGAAAACGTTCCTTATAAATGAACCCTCATTTAACAAAATCCTAAAAGATTAAGTTGAGAAAATAATGGCAGTCTGAAAGTATGGTAACAAAACACGGTAAATCATTCTTGGAGGGAACCTGTTTCATTTTCATGAATTAGGATGACCTCTGCATACTTCACCAAAGTTCTTATTTTACTACTCCTGAGCTCATAAAAGAGGGTATATTTCATCCCAGGGGTGATGTTAAGATACTGTGAGTTAAGCCCAGAAATATGTGCTGAACATCCCCCCATTACCAGACTGGGTGGAGCCTTCTGCACAGGACTAAGACTTGAGTAACCCTTTCAAAACCTTTCTCCTTGCTGCTAAGCTTCAGTCTGAGGAATCTGTCCTTATGAAGAGGTGATAGCATATGTAGTGACTAGGCTTCCTGGAGTCTTTGGGGAGCATGTTCATTCACACTTGAAATTGCTTCCTGGATATTCCAACAGTCTAGAGTGGACTAGAGGTACCATTACTCATGCATGGGTCACAAAATGAACACAAAAAATATAAGGCATACTGTCATAGCACAAGTAGCACAAGGAGGACTACTGTACAATGAGGTGACCGTCAGCTCTGATAAATTACACCAAAATCTAATTTGGCTTCTCTAACAGCAGGCATCCTAAGAGCCTCCTTTGCCCCACCTGTCAATTCTAAACATGCCATATGTGCTTCAGTTCCCAGAGGTGCAGGACAAATTCCCAGACAGCTATTCTGTCTGGAAATATTAGGGATGGACATACTCAGATGGCAAGGAAAAAAATGTCATCTTCCTCTCCCCAACATCATTAAAGCTCTGGTTGAACTCTACCATGGGTCTTCTCAATCTTTCTCTCAAGACAGAACAAAACTAGGTGCTTCATCACTCCTTGTTAGATCTCAGTTTCTCTTGTTCTTGGAGATATGTCTGTATTTTGCTCATACACAGTTCAAACAAAGACTTTGTCTAGACTTCTAAATTTCTGCTATTCTGTAGTACACAAAGACCTGTTATTTGATTTCATGACTGTGGTAGGATCTCATGCTTTCCCTTTTGGTGAGTTGCACAGCTCTGGCACTCTATTCTGCCTAAAGCAAAGTGCAGATGAAGAGTGGCAGACTCTGCCCTTCATGGAGGTAACAGCATCCTGGCATTAGCTTCTCTGTTTCATAAAATGAGATGACACTGGCAACATGGCTGCCTCTGAAGATTTGGTTGTGTGGCTGAGGTAGGTAGTAACAGTGATGGCCTATAAATAGACAATTGATGTTAGACTGGAGCTGGTTACAAAGTTGGGGTTGGAGGGGAGGAGGAAAAAAATCCTCAGCAAGCAATGATATCTCTTCATAATGAGATGACATTCATGAGCACATGATGCAAGGCTTAAACTGCAAGAAACTGACAGCTCTGTGGAAAAACTCTGCGATCATCAAGTTCACTGGTAAGCCTGTCAGGATGATTCTATAGAATATTATTTTTCAGTTTGCTTGACAAAGAAGCAGGGTTTTGTAGTACCAGTAAAGAGTTTTAAGCACTCACCAAACCTCAGTAAGTTAAGAACTAAGGTGAATTCTGGAGCCTCAGTACAGACTTGTGACTACAAGTATCATTGTGCAAGTATTTTGGAGGCCTAAAGTAGAACGAGACTGAATTATTTTAATCAGGGCAGGTAAAGTTAGTCAGTGGTTTTTACCTTTGCTTCTCTTCCATAGCACGAACCTAGTGGTCCCAGAACCTCCAAGAGGGTTGTGTGCAAGTAAATGAAGCCATGTTTGCAGTACGCTTCTCCTTGTGCAACTGTGGAGAGAGGGTGGGTGCGCCTTACAGAAGCTCTTGGGCAGAGGATGGATCTTGGCATGGGTGAATGCCAAGTGAGAGTGGGGCTAGCTGGCTGTCACCATTGACTCACATGCAGATGGATGTCCTGGTCCTCTCTCGGTGATGGAGAAGGCATTGTCTCCCTTCCGTCAGAGGAAAGCCAGGGTAGGCACAGGAGAGTAAGCTGGGGCTGGAGGTGTGGCACTGAGACACGACCCCATGGTCCGCGCCAGACACACCACGATACTCTCTTGGGGAGGTGCTGCGACGGGGATACAGACGGAGGAAGCCGGGCTCCACGCCCGGAGGGCCGGACCCAGAGCTGCGAGAGCGGAGACGAGGCAAGGCCGGGCCCCACGGGCCATACCGGAGGGCCGGGAGGGGCCTGCCGACCGCCGGGCTTCGGCCCCCGCAGCCCGGAGCGGGGCCGCGGTGGTGCGCGGGCGGCGCTAGGGGGCGCGCGGTGGCCGCCCCTCGCTGCGGGGCTGTGCGCGGGGTTCCGCGGCGGCCTGGGGAGCCGCGCCCTCAGTGGCGGGAGGGCCGGCGCGCGCTGCCCGGTGCCGCGGCCGCGCTCTGGCCAAAGCCGGCGGCCTCGGCCGGCCTAAGGATCACTGCGGCAGACGCCGGGCCCGTGGTCGCAAGCGGAGCGCGGGCAGGCAACTGAGTTTCGGAGTGGGGGCGAGCAGGGCTGCCGTGCGGGCTCCCTCCGTGCAGGCGTCGTCCCCGCCCCGGCGGAGAAGCCGTCCTTCGACGGCCTCGCCGGAAAACCGCTGCCACCCTTGCACCGGCTCCGCCACTGGAGTTTTTAAATCCGGCTGCGGTTCACACCGAAGGAGCGAAAACCGGGAGGCAGCCGACGCTGTCCCGCCAGAGCCGCCGGTGCGGAGCGCGGGCGCGGGATGCGGGATTCGGGAGGGACCTGCGGGCCGGGAGCGAAAAGTGTCCTTGGCTAGGCAGGTTGCCGGAGCGGCAGATCAGGTCGGCCGCGGTCAACGCACCGCAGAAATCCCACCGACAGTGCGGGAGGCGCTGGGGAGCTTTTCCCATGCACTCCAGGCGGAGGCTGTGCCTAAGCGAGGCCGTGCGGGGGCGGATAGGGGCTGGGGGAGCCAGTCGACTTGCCAAAACCCGGCCGGCTGCACCCCTGTAATCCGACAACGAATAACGACGCAGAGTTGAAACGAAGCTTTCTGAGCACACCCGTGGCGAACAAAAGCCTTACGTCTCTGTGCTCCCCACCACTCCCCAGCGTATGCCTCGTGTTGTGTTTGTGGGCTTCTGAGGCTTAGTCTTTTTATGGCGGCTTCGTTATCGTGTGAGGCTGGGAACGTATGTGCGAGGGACGCTCTGCTGCTCGCTGCCTGCGTTTCCATCATCACTTTCGAGTAGTCGGCGGGGAGTGGGGCGGCTGCGGGACAGCCGCTGCACCCGCTCCTTCCATGTGCGCAGAGCCTTTCCGCTTGTCTGCCTCTCATCATCTGCTCGCACACATCCAAGTGTGACTCCGCTTATTTTGAATACACCGGTCCGGCTGGACCTTGTAACTGGGAGATAAATAGCGATGCAAAGGGAAAAAAAAAAAAAAAAAAAGGAAACAAAAAAAGCGCCCAACTGTTCTGACAATTTTCTCTGTCAGAGGCCGTTTATTACTACCCCTCCACAGTTACGAAAAAGCAACAAAGATGCAGAATAAATATAGAGGAATTAGAGAATCTGTTTGAGTTGGCTCAAAGTAATCATACGAAAAGGTTGCTACACAGTAAGAATAGGTATTGAATGTATCGGTGCGCATATACAGGAAGAAAACCACACCCTTTCTTTTATCTCCCTATGCAATTTCGGAGTGTCCTGGAATTAGGGCAAGTGGGAAACAACGGGGGCAATTACAAGGAAAAAAACAAAGCAAACCAAAACTCAAACCCCAACAGTAACAACGATTGAAAAAGAACAGGAGGTGAGCAGCACACAGAACATCACGAGAGAATTGGGTTTGTTAGACACAGGGAATGTTTATCTGAATGGCTGCTCACTCAGTTTCTTCCTAAGAAGTACCACTTTTTTAACAAACCAGGTGTTGCTCCTTCTCCTAATGTTAATCACTATACGAACAGGATTTTGCTCCTTTCACGAATAATGATCGCGTTCTGAGAATGTAATGACGTGAAGCTGCAAAACTCATCTTCCCTTACACGCATTCAGCTTCCCAGGTTTGCACTTTATTTATTCAGACGAATAAATAAAGCAACCCGTGCAGTCGCTGGCCCTTGGCCGCTGAGGGCGTCGAGCATGGGAATACTCTTGAAGGTAACAGAAGTCTGTGAAGATCGCAGCGATCGGGCACTCCATTCAGTGCAAGGGTTTTGCTAATGGGTTTGGATGTCCGGGCGCAAGCGGTATGAGAACTTTTCACATCTTCAGACACGAAACTTAAAACTTCTGTTGCCATTGCAGGTGTACCTCATACTGTGCCTATGCATAGGTAAAACTGCATGTGGCATTCTAATCTCGAGTGCTCTGGTTTTTAAAGCCTGAATCAGTGTAACTTGCTCTTTAGGAGGCATCGCTTGACAGAAGTGGATTTCTCCCTTCCCCTTCCCACCTACTCTGTTGTGTCCCTTCGTAGCGCTATTTGCATTTATGGTGTACAGCTTGTAGCTACACACATAGAGGCACGTTTTTAAAATGGATACAGTAGTAGCGTCAGCTGGAAACTCTCAGACAACGCGGGGTGTGTGTGTGCGGGCGAAATATCTAAATGCACTTTAAAGTACTCTGTTACTGAAACAGTAGCTGCAGAACTGCAGCTGGGAAGTGGGAGGGAAAGGGCTATTTAAATGATATTTGAATCGGACCCGCATTTCTGGTGCTGTTTATGAAGTGCTTATGGCACTCCCCAAAACTGTTCAGCCAGTGCCGACAAGAAAGCATGGCAGTATTTTAATCAATTTATTTTGATACCTAGGCACTCTGTTAGGGTCAGCATAAGGGTAGCACCCAGAACAGATTTACCAGTTTAATATTTCGGGTATTCCCCTATAACATTTTAGGAATGTCTCTTTGTGCAGGCAAATGCTTCTGCTTGGTTCGCCAAGCCAAGGGAGCCGTTTCCTATAACAGGTAGTTTGACAAGGAAACCCGACGGTCTTAAATATCAAAGAATAGTCAAACCGCAATGAGATTCCAAGCAGGGAGTGTTGGAACATTTTGTTCCAGAGAACAAGCTAAAGATAACAGTCCCTACCCGTGCTGGAAGGAGGTGGGTTCATTTGCCCACTTGGAAGGGCCGGTAGGGAACAAAAATTAAATTATTAATGCGATCAAACACAAAAATCTGCTCAGAGAGGTGAAAAGAGGAAGTGTTTTGTTCTAAAGTGCCAGTGATTCAAGCAAGTCCGAGTCCAGACCCGGGGCTCTGAACAGGATTTGATGGGTTGTTGGGAACGTTAGTCTAATATTATATCTTCCTCGTGGCACAGCAGAATGCGTTTGTACAAGGTCGTAATAATGCTAACCTGCACAGCCGAGTGTAATCTGCCACTCCAGCCGTTATGACATTGGAAGCCAAACTTGAAAGTGTTATTTTCATCCCCAAAGAGAGCGTCACATTTTTTTCACCTACTTGCAGGACGGGCTCTCTAAAGATGTCAGAAACTGCTTTAACACTCATTTCAGAGTTTAGAGCCTAAATGCGGTGCGCGTCAATAAGGAAATGCTTAACAACACGACAATTACACCATTCACGTTATTGAGATATCTGGTAAGAGACTTCCAGCATCTACGCTGCGGGAAAAGAGAGCTTCTTTATTTGCAAACCGTAGGAGGAAATAAAAACAAAAAAGCAAAACAACAACAGCAAAACCCCAAACCCCCACGTTTTTAATCCCCCAATCATTTTTTTTTCTCCCCTCCAGGCAGGCGAAGCTTTTCTTTTCCAACAAGCGCGTTTCCAGATAGCTATTCCTTTCCCTATTCCCGTGAGCTGCGCGGGATTTGTTTTTCGGTTGGATCGTTTAAAGCACAATAGAGGCGTCGTGGGGGTAGGGGGAAGGGGAAGAAAAAAAAAAAAAAAAAAGAAAAGAGCCAGAACAGCCCATCTAAGCGATACTCTGTCCCAGCTGCTCCCCGCTCCCGCCGCGGACAGCCACGCTGCCCCGGGGCTGGCTGCCACCCCCACGCCGACTCCGGCATCCCCACGCCGTCTTCCCGCCGCACCCGGCACGCCCCTGCCCGGGTCCCGGAGCCCGCCACCTTTCCACTTTCCAGCCTTCCCAGTGGGGGAGGGCGGCAGCCCATGTTCCCCTCTTTCGCACTTTACTGTCACCTCGTCCTAAAGGACAGGTTCTTGCAAACCCCCGTGCTGTCGTCCGTCGCTCCCCCTACCCCACCCCTCCACACTTCGCTCCCAGCCCAGACACGAACCCAAGTTCTGCCCTCTCGGCCGCTCTTAGCCCCTCATTACCGGGACTGGGCGGCCGTCCCGACCTCTCCCTTCCCCGGAGGCAAGAGGCTTTCCTCCCCCCTCCCAGCCCGCCGGGGCTCGACCGTCGTCCCCCGTTACTTCTCTCTCGTACACCGGCAGCACGGGAGAGACCCGCGCCTCCGGCTAGCTGCCCTGGCCCCACTCCGGGTCCCATCTGCGGGACTTCCAGTTCTTTTCCCTTCTTGTCCTCCCGCCTGTCCGCCCACCCGCCCGCCGGCTTGGTATTTTCCCTGCCAGTGACATGAACTCAAACCAAAGGAGGCACACGCAAAAATACAGCCATGGGCTACAGGTCTATAAATACCACTCACAGCGAGCACCCGAAAGTTTGGAAGGAGAGAAAGGAGGAAGGCAGCCCGCAGAAACAAAAGCCAGGGACAGCTTCGCCGCTGCCGGGGCTCTGACTCCGCTCGGCTGTAGTGGCGATGGAACGAGCCCGTTTACCGTTGGTTTGGGTGGGCTGCTTGCGAGGGCAGGGCGGTGGGAGAAGGTTCTGGCCTAAAGACGTGCATTTTAGAGAAAAATACTAGTCAATCGATCAGCCAGGTTTGCAGCTGCTATTGCCAAGTGGAAAATTTACTAACGCTGCTGAAACCGCTACAGAGGGGTGGATTTTTGGGGGACTTGTTTTGGGTTGTTTTTAGGTTTTTTTTTTAGGGGGAGGATTGTTTTGTTTTGTTTTTGCAACTGCTGAAACTTCTGAGAGGCTAAACATTGCCTGGTCCTCTTCGTGTTTTGTGGGTCCATGGGCAAGGGAGAGAAAAATCAGCAGTCATCTCCTTAAAGGAAGGGTACCCCTACTTGTCCGGTTTCATTGTTCCCAAAAGAGTATTCTTTGGGACACTTCTAAGCGGGGCTGCAGTCCTCCATAAAAGTAACACAGGGATGTCAGAGAGGGAATGGCCAACATATGTCTACTGTATCCTAACTGCATATTCGTGTTAACCACTTTCATAGGTGTCAGACTGAAAGTGTCGCCTTGTCTTGGGACCGAGTCTGGTTGCACTGTGCTCAGAGTAACAACATCAACAAAAGAGTCAAGGAGCTGTGCATACAGAGGGTGAAACAGGGTGAACCAGACCCAATTTTAGTGGTCGTCTATTTGGGAGACTGGGTTTGTGGGAAGGAAGCAGACCTGGAGTTAGGAAGCAAAGCCAGTGATTGGAGAATGAGACTTTTCAGTGCTCTGGTAGCCTTTGAAAGTGCAGGGAGGGGCAATCCAGGCCGGTCTGTGGCCAGAGTGCCAAGTGGGAGCAGCGAGAGGCCCTCCTGCCATGCCCCCACTGCCCTCGAGACCAGTTGCTCCTGCCCCACCGCAACGAATGCCCCCAGGCAAGAGAAATGATCGGCGGCTGCTGCAAGATAGAAATAAAAGCAGCTGAGGAAGAAAGGGCTGAGAGGCAGAAGGGACAGAAGGAGTTGCTCAGAGAAACAAATAGACGACAGCTCGGCCCTGAAGCTTTGCGGGAGTTGTTGCTAGCTTTTCACGGCAAACGCTAGGCAGAGGGAGATATTCCCCCAGTGGAGAGCTCTGCAGGCTGTGGGTTTCAGAGGACCTCTTTTTTGTGACCCTCCTACAGCTCACACAGCTGCAGGAGGCAGCTTTATTGAGTGGTCCTGGACTGGAGGTTCTTGCTTGTCTACCAGCCCCATGCCAATATCGCGTAAGGAGGAAGGAATGACTCAGCATGGGAGGTCCTTTTGTGTTTAGGGGTGGTGAGAGTGGTCCACAGGGATTATTTTGGGGTAGGGGAAAAGAGGAGAGAGAAATCATGTATCTGCTTTATCTTGGAAATTCACTGATGGTCAACACTTGAAGAAAATAACAGTATCATGCAGATTTCGTGGCAGTGGGTCTGTGGAGTCATACCCAATAACACCTCCCTGGGCTAGCTCTCACCATACTTGGCATTTCACACATGTAACACTTGGAGCTGAGGCTTCCCCCCACATGCACATGTGCTGCTACCATGCCGCCACAGCTTTATTGATGACAGATTTCTAGTAACTGCAAGGTTATTTCCAGGGGATGGATAAACAGCCATGGCAGCCCAGCAGCCTGCTCCAGAGTTGAGCCAAGATCTGAGGGCAGCTGAGGTGCTGCACACGAGTGGTTCTGAGACACCTCACAGGTGTGGGCAGGGACACTGTGAGGTTCAGCTCATCTTGCACTCTCAGCCTGTGCCCTCCCTCATTGGAGCAAGGCTTTCAGTCCTACAAGAGCAGCTTGCAGCCAGGGTTCGGTCTATTTAAAGCCTCTACTGTTGCTGCAGACTCCAGGCAGCGTGTGCCAATCCCCTCGGCTTGGCAATATTATTTTTGGCCATGGCTCCCTCCCACAGCCTAGAAAATACAATTAAATTAAAACAAACAGAAGAAAAGAAAAAGAAAGAAAAAAAATATGGCAAATGAGTGCTCCCAGCAGGGGAAGGAGCAGAGCCCACAGGGACTACGTATCTGCTCCACCAACCTCATTCTATGGTGGCCTCGTGTCCATCAGTGGCGTCCCTGCTTGCCTGCTGTGGGGCAGCAGGTGTGGGGTGAGAGAAGGAAGCATGGCAGTGCAGTCCTGCACCGGCTGCCATTGGGCCTAGCCCACCACAGTTGCTGGCTCTGCCCCTCCTGCATTACAAGAGGGTAATCACCCCTCTAGTCCACACTGGGGAGGGGGCAGTAACCTACTCCAGGCTCTGAGGCAGCTGCTGGAGATGGGCTTTGGACCATGTTGGCCTGGACTGCAATTTAGATGGGACAGATCTCTCCATGTGGACATCACTGGGTCAGGGATGATGCTAGGTCCTGCTGGTGTGACCTGCCTTCACCAGTTTTCACCCTGTCTTCCGGGAGAGGTGTTACGACACAGTGCAGCTCTGCTGGTGCAGGCAGAGCCTGAATTCTGATGTTGTCCATTCGACTACCACAGTGGAGTGGTAATGAAGAAAATCTCATTTAAACAAATCCTATTCTTCAATTGAGGCCTCAAGAGCTGTAGGCACAATACGTTAATAGAAACAAAGAAGCCTGTGCTTTCACAGAAAGTGTCCTCTGTCAAAACTTCACAGAAAACATGAGAGGTTGTAGTTTAGGGAGGCAAAGTAAATCCATTAGGGGAAAAAGAAACCCCTTTCACTGGTGCAGAGGAAAACATCACATAATTATAATAGGAAAGCATTGCTTGATTAATTTTTTTCATCTATCAACCGACATTTCCACTTCTACACAAAAAGCACAATATATATGCATTTCTGTAAAGTACATTCCTTACTGAAACATGAGTAATATTTCTACTTACTGTCTGTATGTTAATTCTGTCACCTTCTTTGGAGAGGCCCACGTATTACTTTCCTGTACATATTGTAAAGTCTGCTAGAGTTTTCCCTGTGCTCTTTACATACCTCCCCACTGCTTCAGCTTCTCCTACTTCCAACATAATTTCCCTTTCTTTAGCTCAGTAAGAGTAAGAAGCAGAAGGAAGACATGGAAGGCTAATGACAGAAATGATGGGGTTGAGGTTTGGGATGATAAAGAAAGAGGTGGATCTTGCTTTGCTTTGGTTTTGCATTAGTAATCAATACCGATTGTGGCAAAGATCAACTTTGCGGATTATGGTTAGACAGAATTGCATTTGGCCAAGACTGTTCTCCTGCTTCTGGCAGTCACATCTTCCTCTGCCTTTCTCCACTTTTTCTACTCAAGATCTGAGTGGTTTTTTGCTCCAGCACTTATCTATGTTAATGCATATTGTGCTGTAAATTGTACTTCTCAATAATAAGTTAAGCTGTTTAACAGAAAGATTCATAGTCTTACCTTATTAATTTAGGTGGATGTGTCTCTCTATATTCAGAGTATTCAAAGAACTACAGGGTATGATGAAGGTACAGAGAAGTTCCTAACCTAACTGCTCTCAAAATGTCACCTTTGGAACTCAAACCTCCTGTGCCTAGTGAAAACTATTACCATGCCAAAAAGTCTTCCTCTGAACATAAACCTCGGCTTTTTAGAAAATTCACAGTATGTTTAAAGTATGTAGCAGGATGTAACATTTTAACTTAAATACTTCCTTTTTTTTTTTTTTTCCCCTCTGAAATTACATGTTCTGGAGAGCCACGATTGATTGTCCAACTGCTGGTATCTGCAGGATATGGGTTTCACTTTAAAATGGTCTCTTAGAGGCTCACTATACAGAGTGGCAGCTGCTGAAGTCCAAAATCCTCATGCTAGGTCTTGGTAGCTCCTCAGTGCTGTACTGCAGCTCCTCAGTGCTGTGCTGCAGTTCCCACAGTACTGTACTGTGCCACTCTTCTTCCTCCTTGTGGGTTACTTCTATGCCACACAAATTACCTGTGGTAACTTGTGGCTTATACACATGTAATTCTCCTGTCATGCAGCTCATTCTATTTTTACGTGCTTTTCTCACTTTGGATATGCTGCTGAGGTTAACCAGCTCTTGACAACACCAAGCTCATCAGTTTGGTTACTCCCTCAGATGTGATCATGCTTTACAGTTTAATTTTGGTAAGTGCAAGGAAAGTCAACACCGACAGTAAGGCATGCTCAGAGAAAGACTGTTGTGATTTCAGGGTGTGTCATTTAAAACCCGGTGAAGAATTGCAATTGCAGCAAAATATGGCAAAGCCACACTTGACTGTGCACCTGTACAGCTATGACTATGGTGAGCTTGAAGGGACCTTATGACTGCCTCAAATATCTACTTTTGACTTAAAGATTTTATTTTTCTAAAGAAATCTGTGAGTTTTGGTTTAGCCACCATAGATTCTTGTTTTCCTCCAGCTAGGACTCCCCATAACTTTCACACCAACACAGCAGTGTAGAGTACTACTCCTAAAATATTGTCTGCAAGTCCAGACTATATATCACCAATGTTTGCATGTAGTAAAATTCTCCACCAAAGGCTGTGGAATTTGGCTTCCTTGAGGTTGTCCATTCACAGCCTTACATCCTGGGAGAGAATAAATTTGACAGTCTTTGCAAAACTTTACTTTAGTCTCCTTCAATGGTTACTTAAATTCTCCCCCTCCCCTACTGAGGATGTTAGTGTTTGCCTTTAGCATTTAAAGTTTAAAGTATAAACACTGAGTAGGCTTCTTTGCCAGAACAAACTTCCCATAGCTCACCAACCCTCTCTCTGCCATGGTATACTCTTCACTGCTCACGCAGTGACAGATGGAGTTTTATTTACAGCCAAGAAAGTTTCTTGTCTTCTTACCACTATTCTCGCCATACTAACACCCTGGAATGGCCCCTCAGTCAGTTTTCCCTCATTTCTCTTTCCAGTCAATCATGAAACTAATCTGAAGTCTCTCTCATTATGCATTCATAAGCTGGGAACCTGATTGATAGCGTACGAAATATGGGCCAAAATGCAGGAATAAAGGGAAAGGTCTGAGGTCTTGCCACATCATAAAATATAAAGAAGCAAATGTTCCATTTCTTTAAATAAAGGAAAAAATATATGCTCTTCCTTTTTCCTTGAGGAGCTTCCCTCATTGTTAACTGGGTCAATAAACAAAGCAGAATCAACAGAGTACAATAAAGGGCTCATAGATGCATGAAGTACACACCAACTCTGGACAGAAGTTCAATGAATGTTTAAACCAGTGAAGTGAGGAGGAGAAATGACTATTAAAAAAAAAGGGCCAAATAAAGCTATGGAAGAAGAAGGTGAAGTGACCTCTCTTTAGATACAGCTCTCTGACAAGGACTGCAAGGGCATGTAGAAAGGCAGACAAGAGAAAGTAGCTAAGGCACTCGCTGTTACCATGGTTTATGAGGCGAATGTTTCCACTCCTGAAGCATAATAACGACCTCCAGCATTTTACTGGTGCCCTCTCCTGCATGATGTCTTCTCGTGCATCCAGTGCAGACTCCAGAGAGTACAAAATTTTCTGTTCTTCCAGGACTCAAAGTAGGTACAGTTCCCCATTCACTTTGTTTACACACAGAGCATTGCATGTGTGCTCAAAGGGAAACAGTACCCTTCTGAGATCCTTCTCAACCACTAGTGTGACTGTACCAGAAACAGTGACTGGCACAGCAAATCTGCATCTTTAAAAACTGCTATTGTAAGCAAGTGGAGTGCCTGTAACATTTCTAAAAATGCTTAAATGACACATTGATCATAATATTTTTAAAATGTTATTTTAATGTTTTAAAGATTGTTTAATAAATTTATTAGACAATGTTCACCGGTATTCTCAGGCAGCTGAATGTTCAGAAGTTGTTAGGAAGACTCTAACATGTTCAGTTTACTGATTGTCAAAAAAGCAGTGGAAAAAATATACTATGACTGCTGGAGGAGTGTGCCATGTCCCATTTTCTTTCAATAGCATGACTTTTTCCCTTGTCCATTAAAAGTGCTGCAATGGTGAGTGCAGTCAGCGCTCTCCAGTTCTTTCCCTGCTTACTGGGCCCTGCCCCACTGATGACAAGCACACTTTCTAGCCACCTGCCTTAGGTCTACTGTGCCTTGAAAACTGGTGGAGAGCCTTGGAAGTCCTTTTCCTTGGAGACATTGTGCAGGATACTGCAGAAGGCAGGAGCAGAAAATACACTGACCACACTTTCATCCAGAAGTGATTTAGTAAGGAGGATTGTCTGTCTTTAGCTGGTTGAGTTCGCACTTTACCACTCTTCTCCAGTTGGTAGTCTTCTGCTGATTGCAGAGATACCAGTATGAAGAGGGTAAGCAGCATTTCTTCAAATGACACACACGTCTTGCCAACCTTCATGCTCTTGGGATAGAGTAAGATCCCTGCTGCTCAAGCTGGTAAATGTGATCTCTGGGACAGCATCATACTGGTCATCTTTCCACTCAGTGGGTGACAGAGGCTGGTGTTGTCTTTCAGGCTGAGATAGCTAGGTTTGCTTTGTGTTCAGTGAAGTGCAGTATCCACAGTGTTAACGCTGGCTGTAGAACAGCTTGTGAAGCTCAAGAGCTATTATTTTAAGCACATCAGCAATAGGAACAAGATCATCAATCACATAAAAAATCTTTGCTACCCAAAGATCTTCAGCTGTCTTGCTGACACCATGACACAGACCTGTAGAAGGCTGGATAAAAAGCCACCAGGTGGCAAAATCATCTACTCTGGGGAAAATGCCTGCCCTCATCTGCATATCCTGGAGATGAACGGCAGGAAAACTTTGCAGTCAAGCCTCCTGTGTATTTCGTTTTTGTGCAGAAATCCTGAATGTCCCAGGACTAAACACTGAGGTGATATCTTTCTTTTTCAGAAGCTGGCATGCTGCTGTGCCTACAGAGAGCCTATAGTCTATGTGGCATGCAATAGGTGTTTGCCAAACTGTCACATCAGCACCCATCAGCAGAAATTATTTTCCCTCCTCTTTTTTTTTTTTTTTTTTCCTTTTTTCCCTCTGGAGATCCCAGTGTACACCTGAAGATAACCTTTGCTGTCTTCCCTAATCTCTCCTGCATCCTGCTACAAGAACACTAAAGCTATATTCATGACTGGTTGATCCAGGTCCAGGCTGATGTAATAGGAAAGAACAGAAACAAATGTAAGAAGCTAGGTTAGCAGGCTAAAAGCACTATTTCACTTATAAGAGATAGAGATGGTCTTCCTATGATTGTTTTGAAACATGTTCTCAAGGCAATGAGTGTTAAACGCCTTGAAGACACAGAAATCCTAGCACCAAACCTATCCTAGGACAAAGTCAGATCACCTATAGAATTGCAACAAGAGTTACAACTTGTTATCTCTTCAAGTGCACATTCACACAGGGGTCTGGTCAGCTTAGGTAAGCATGCTTGCATCCAGAATAAGAAAAGTTTTGTCAACTTGGGTTCTATAGGACACATCTTAGAAACAGTAAGGTATGTGTCATTAAGTGGAAGGAGACGCTCCCCCCGCCCTCCGCCCCAACTGGAGCAGGAAGGAGACTTGGATGTGGTAGATTGGTTTGCAAAAAATGGGAAACCAAAATAGTTGTTCTCTAAGGGCCTGCTATAGCTCTGTTTCACAATGTTCTGCAATTTCTAAGCCTAAAAAAAAAAATCCACCCCAACCAAACAACTCCACAAACTCCCACAAACATACAGCTGTTACAAAGTCTTTTAATGTGCTGCTGGTCTGTTCATGTAGCTTGGCTAAAAATGCTGCAAGGCAAAAGTAACAACAAAGATGTGCACCCCTTCCCTTCCTGTTTACCTTAATGAGGTGTGAACTCAAAAAGGGTCTGTATACCATTTAAATGCTACCATTAAGCCTCAGCTATTTTTTTTCCTATTAAAATCAACGATGCTATAGTTCCTCAGCAATCCTATGTATCGAGAAAGGCAAAGGTCTGGGGGAAGAAATCGTACTTTCTGTATTATTAAGGACAGTTGAAGAACTGAAGGCAGTCTTCTGTATGGAACATGTAGTAAATTTTCTACCTTCACTCTATAATCTCCTGATCTTCTTCTAATTTGCTCTGGTGATGATTTTGTTGTGTGATGATGTTGTGATAATGTTTCCAACATATTTTATTAGAAGAAGAGGAATAAACAAATAAAAGTAGGTAGTATAAGACCATTACCTAGGTAGAAATAGATGCTTTGCATCAGGATTCTGTAGCTCCTTTCCTGGACAAGGAAAGGGAGACTCGCTGCTGACTGAAATTGTGTACATCATATTTCCTCTCTCATATTGCTTTATTATTCAAAGTGAAAAATCTGGTCTGCTGTAGCTGATAGCAACTTTGCTACTGCTTGCCAAGGCCTCAGGATTTTAGAAATAATTTTACAAAATCTCCTTGAATTTTCCATTACCTAGTATGCCAGTGCAGGTCTGGGAACATATGTCAGTTGTCCCTGCCACAGAGAACAGGAATTCCATGCTTTACTTAGCAGTACAGGGACCAACACCAGTCTCTGTGATCCTGCTGACCAGCATGCCCTATCTCTCTGCCCAGTGTGTTTTTACCTTAGACCACAGAGTACTTGCCTGGAGGAAACAGCAGAAGAAACCATTTCACCAGTGCCAAGCTCACAGTTATAATTCTGCCTAGTTGCTAGGAAACTGTGCAGGAGGCTCGGCAGGGCTGGGAGCCTATAAAGAGCAGCAGGGCAAAAGTATGAACTTTCAGAAATAATGAGCAAGTGTCGTGCACATGTGCGAATAGTGGATTTTCCATGGGGCGTTGCTCAGATGAACCTGAATGGGTTGTGGCAGGAATAGCAGGCGGTACCTTTTCAAGTACAGTAGCCTTCCCCTGAAAAATGTGAAGCTCCTGCTTGAAAGCTGCTGTGGTAAGAGCAGTTTTTTACTTGTACAAAATGACATCTTTAGCCAAAACTATCTGGTTTTCTCAGTTGTCCTGTCATGCATGAGGACAGCTGTACCCCTCATGAGTGCAGCAGAATCATACTAAGACTCTGCCTGGTACATTGTAGCTTAATGTGACCCTCATTCACAGAGTTTGCCCTGTGACTGGACCATTTTACTGTTGAACCATCAACATACCAGATCCTTTTTCACTCATTTTACTTTCCCATCCTGTTGATTAGTGAGGAGACCTTTAAAATACAGAGATTTTAAAGAAGCAAGTAGTATCATCAGATTTGAAACTTTTATCTCTCAAATATTTGATCTCTTAAATTCTGTTATAAAGATGTCAAGTAATTCTTAGATTTTTACTTGCTTTTAGACTCATTGGTATAATTTCCATTCCCATTTAATTTCCAGGTTGTTATTTACTCATATCCAGATAGGTGATTGAGTAGGTCACAATTACCTGTGGACAAAAACTATTTAGAGTCTTTTCATGTTTCATCCATTATGAACATTAAAAAGTATGAAGTATACAGATACATAACCACAAAAGACCAAAACAATCCAGAATCAACAGAACTTAAGGTCAGCATGTTACAAAACATATGAGCCTTTGATTATATTTATGGAAAAGGAAGCCATAATCAAGACATGCTGGTGCCATACAATCAAGAAATTAAAGGCAATGGAAATGATACATGCAATTTTTGAACTTAAAATTACAAGAAAGGTGCATATGACAAACAGTTTAGGTTAATACATATTAACAATTTAACGACAACCCCTGCTGCTTTGACTGGTACCATTATTTCTCTCATTTGGTATGATACAAAAAGTTCCTGAATTTTTGCTAAATCTATAGAGGCTCAATAAATATACAGGCTCAAGAGAAACAAACAGCAACAAAAATGAGAAAGCTGTGGAAAGTAATGGGCTTGTCTCCTAGAACTCGAGTCTTTGTCACAATCACACAAACAGCACTGAAATTAAACCTAAGGAGAAACAAAGAGCCTGGAAATCTATTACCATGAAATATTGCAGAAGTTTTTGCAACAAACCCTGTTAGGTATTGATGACCAACACAAATCTTTAACTGACTCTGACTCTCTGACTGAAAAATTGATTTTTTTTAATTTTTCCTTAAATCGACATCCACAGATTCCCTCTGGTATGGAGAAAAGTCTGCTCTTCACTTGACTAACTGGCTGTCATAAAGTTTACAAAATCTGAATAACAGTTGCCTCCCTTCACCAAACAGAGAAATTTGTAATTTAATCTTTCTAGGCTAGACTTCTTTAGAAAAAGAATCAGCAAAACAAAGACAAAAAAACCCCAAACCCCTCAACAGTGATTGCTCTTAAGTCTGAAAGCTTCTGTTTCTTTTTTTTCTTTTTCAAATTTCATGGCAATTTGTACTTCATTTTAAGAGCAAAATATCTTTTTAGTAGCTTAAAATGTTTTTCTTGAATTAACCAAAAGAAAATTGACTTCCTGAGAGGCCCCCCCATGCTCCCAGCAATGGTCTCCAAGCAATTACTAAGATTCTTGGGAGTTTGTACTTGGCAAACATTTTTTTAACAGGAAGTAACGTGTTTGTTACCTAACTGATTCAAACACTTCACACACTTTCACCTTACGCAGTTTTATTAATTTTGTTGGAAGTTTTAGATGTGAAATCCTTCCTCTGTGAGAGCGGCCTCACTGCCTTCAGGTTTGGCCTACTGAACAATTCCTCGGGAGCAACGTTAATCGTATGCGGAGGAGGCATCGTGATGCGATAGTTTATGGAAGGCATCTGAACGGACTAAACTACAGAACTCGCCAGCAAAAGCCTTTTTTGTAAATACGTGTGAAGAAACGCACTCATCAAGCGCGGCCTGTGCGGGCTAAACTGAAGCCTTTTGGTATTTGTTCACGTTTTAAAACGCGATCGCGGGCAATTTAACTCTTCCGCTTGCCCAGCCCAAGTCCATGGCTCCGTCCAGGGCACGGTGCTGGCCCTCGTCGGTGCGACTGTCGTTACTGCCCCGTCCCCCCCGCCGAGTCCTCTCGACGGGACCAGGGGACCCGACAGGACATAGAAGCGGCGGGTGTTCCCCCCACGCCCACCGCGCCCTCCCGCCGCAGCCGCTCTCTCGCGGTCGGCGCCCAGCTGCCGCACCGCCGTCCCGGGGCTGCCCGGCCCCGCCGCCCCGCGCCCCCGCCCCGCGCCCGCCATTGGCTGTGCAACTCCCAATATGCAAATCACCGCGGCGGCCCCGCTGTGCGCTTCGGCCCCGCTGTGCGCGGCGGCCGCCAGGCGGAAGCGGAGAGCCGCGCTCCCCGCGCCGGCGGCGGGGACGGCGGCGGCGGCGGCGGCAGCGGTGGCGGCGCGGCCGGGGCTTGGCGGCGGAGATGACCGTCGCCGCCGGCTGGCCGCTCCGCGCGGCGCCCGGCGGAGGAGCGCGCGCGAGGCCGCTGTGCCAGGACGTACCGTCTACGGGGATGTGCTTTATTTCACCTAGAAAACATACAAGATTTTTTTTTGGTTTTATTTTGGAACGCGTTCAAGTCAGCCGCCACAGAAACGTGCTCTCCAGCCTGGTGGCTCAAAAGAGGAAGGAAGACTGGGAAGAGAGGAGGAGGGGGACGGGGGGTCTGCCCGCCTGCAGGCTGTGACTTTACCGCCTTTTCCCTCGGGCCGGCCAAGAATTTTCAACTCGTTCAGTGTCAAGCAAAAAGCAACAAAACCAAACCAAAACCAACAGCCGCTCTGAGCAAATAATACCCCCGCCAAAACAAAACAAAACAACCCCAAAACACCCAAAAAAATCCCAAGCCAACAACAACAACCACCAAAACAAAAATCATACACCCCACCCCACAACAAAAGCCAAGGCCGCTTCTGGAAATAAAAATAATAATAACAACAAAAAAGACCCCAACACACCTAGTCCTTGAGAAAAGAATAGATATGTTTCCTGGAAAATGTGAAGCTGCATCTCGGTGCTGTTTGTTACAGATTCCAAGATCTCGTTTATTTAATGCAATACTCTGCAATGGTACGTGGTGCCGAAAAAGACTTATTTATTTATTTATTTAACTTGCTTGACTCTTGTTTTTTAATTCTTTTAGACTGAGACTGTGACTGTGGTTTCAAAGTGAATGTTATACCCTCATCTTAAATACTGATAATCACTTTTGCTTTAGAGGATGAGATGTAAGTGGTGGATTGTTTATATTTTGCTTTTTTGGCAGCTTTTGTATATGGGTCACACTGTATATGCCAGGAATCAGTTGATGGGAGTTTGCGTCCAAAAGTGCTGAACTTGGCACATTTCCTGCTTCAACTTTTCCCCTCCCCCTCCATCTCTGGCGGGGGACTATCAGTTAAATGCTGGAAAGGATTAAGGGAACTGCTACTTTATTTGTACCTTGCATACAGTTCTTCACCCCTCCCCCCCCCCCCCCGTCTTCTTGTTATAGAGACTGCTGCTTTACTCACGTTTTAATATTTTCTCTTTGACTGTCCTGGTGTTTTCGTAGTTAATGGATGGCAGTGTTAATGTACAATGTTGAGGAAATGGCCTTGCTGTTGTGTATGGTCTGCTCAATAAATTGTCTGGAGGCTTGTGCTTGTCTCTTTCACACTGTATTGCAGGATGCAGTGTTCGGGTGGCATTTCTGGCTTGTTTTTTAAAGCTACTTTAGAGAGTTTTCTTTTTGTTCTTCTTTCGTCCCGTGCCCCCCCCCCCCCCCCCCACTGCTGTTTTGTTGTGGGACCTGTGTGTGTATTTTAATTCATTCCTTTCTCTTGTGTGTCTGTGTGTATGTGTGTGTGTGTGTGTCTGTCTGCTTTCCCTCTTGTCCTCTCTTTGCCTGGGTGTCTGGGCCACATTTTAATGCACAATATCCCATCCATTAAGTTGTGGTTGAATGCGGAGTGTGTGAGGACTTGGCAGCTCTCAGGTTGAAGGGGGCGGGGAAGCTAGTTTCGACTCTGACACAAGATGCCGATGTGGCGTGATCTGAATTATTATTAGGGCTGCGAACATGGCCATCTTCTCCTCCCGCTGCTGGAAAGCGCTACCATTGAACTTGAGACGGGACAGGCAAGATCTCCAACTTTTTTTTTTTTTTTTTTAAGTACAGTAGCTTGCAGGGAAAAGGCGCCAAAACACACAAGATTAATTCGTAATGTTCTCTGAAATGGTTTTGAGCTGCAACACTTACGATTTTAACTTTGAATTGCAAGAAAAATAATAGAGAACTTTTATAATTCTAATTTGGCCAGGCATTTAAACAGGATTTAAATGGAGTTAAATGTTTCATCACCACACCCCACACCTCCCCCAATATTCTTAAAATCTGTCAGATGACATAAACAGTCAAAAAAGATGGTGCTGAAATTTTTTTTTTGTTGCTGTTTATGTCTGGGACACTTAAGATCAGCAAATGTTAATTTGTAAAGAATTTACTGTATTGGAGTAAGAGGGTTTCATGCCTTTTTAAGGCTGAGAATGTGACCCACAGTGAGGACAAAAACTGCACAGTTGTGTAACCCAAAACGTTGTGGTTTACAGCTTGACACTTGAGGTTTGATGTTTTCATTTGCTGGTCTGGAAGTTGTGGAAAGCTTGAGTATTATAGTCCCCATCAAACCATATGTAGAAAGGGGTCAAGCACACACACCCTTCATATGTTTTATGTGTTTCTCTCTGTAAAGTCAGTAGTGTGTTTCTTCACTTTTGAGTGTATACATGCAGACTTTCTACCTGATCATGCACACACAGACTTTATATACAGTAGATGTTTTTCATGATCACCCAGAAACAAATGAAAGTACTAGTAAATGTTATAATACATATATTGTAGGTGCGATACTGCACTGACTTAGAGGCTTTACTGATTGCTGTTTGAAGTTTAAGTTATAAATTCCTTATAATTCAATCACATATGAAATGTATCCACACCCCATAACCAATGTATTAACAGTTTATTTAAATGATGTTTGTTCTCTAGATGTTTTCCTCACAATTTATGTACATATACGTACATTTATATATATACCTATATGTCTACATGTGCACATAATTCTCCTGTAGATAAGAAAACTGATCGGAACTCCAATTTTATGCCAAAGATGTGAAACTTCGTAGTTTACTATGATGGTACAAGAAGTCTTGAAAGGCACAAAAGTCTGGTCACACAGATAGGATCACTATGAGATAACACCTTGGCAATATAGTATGGTTTAGGTTATTTGTTACACATACTTGATATAAAGTATTCTATATTGTTCTACTCAGTAATTATGTATGTATCTAAGTAATTGTATATCTAATAGATATGTATGTGAATGGCATTTTGTAACAAAGAGTTGAAAAGAAGTTCACAGTGTTGCTGTCAAACTAGGTAAAAAAGCACTGTAAATCTTGTATTTTGGATCACAGAGACTTCTCAAGTAAAAGTTTTGTAGCTGGTATCTCAGCTATGAAATCTTTTAGATGAAATGCCATGTGCCAGTATCAATTGTTTCTGATTTTCACAAAGAGACTACTGGAATTTTAATGAAAATCTGATTTCTCAGAAGTTCAGTATGTTTATGTTTAGATAGTTGGCCAAACTGCCTGCGTGACCCTGAGAGCATCTTAATTTGCATGTTTCAACATTAGCAATACCTTTATCTTTATTTTTTTAATGCATAATAGTAGTCTTGTGCTCCAAAACTTGCAATAATTAAGCAGTTGTCTGTCCAAAGGGCTTCAGGTTAAATTCTGCATTAGGGAGGATATAGATGGCCCAACTAGCCTTTTTGTGTTTTAATGCTGTTTTCTCTGAAGTCCAAGGGCAATGCCACTTTGCAGCAGCTGGTTAAGTTTGTGAGCATTGTCTGTGAAGGAGAGAGGAAAAACTCAGGCTTTCAAGGAAAGTCTGGCATACCAGGATCTGCAGCAGTGGCAGAAAACTGCCCTGGGGAGCTAGGGCAGGTGGTAGGGAGCAAGCCCATCTGCTCATGGTGTCAAAAAGCCTCTCTGTTCCTTTCCTGAGATGAGCTTTCTCACATTCTGCAGTACAGTTAGTGGATGTTCCTACATCCCGGGCATCCTAGCCAGAGACAGGTGGGTGGGACGCATGGAGGGCTCATGGAGGCAGTCCCCATTCTGGAGGGTGCATGCTGTCAGGGAGAGTGGTTCACACTCAGCTTCAATATTTACCACTTAGTGGTGGTGAAAGGTGCCTCTTCATCCTGAACTTGCATTTTTATTGCATGTAGTTTTCTAGCAGCCATGTGTGTGTGTCCAGGCCTGTGCTCACGTCACACTCCACCTGAGGACATATCCCTTGGGCCATCTAGGCCCCATGAAGTCCATAACAACTCCCAGTGCCTCTCACCAGGAAGGTGAGATGGTGGCTTTTTTTTCTTTTTTTTCTTATTATTGCCCACATTTAAATGATATCTGAACTTCTAGCTAGAGCTTGGAAGTTGGCATAGCTCTTTCAGCCAGGACAAAAAAAGCAACTGTCCTCTAGCCTGGAGTTCCAAGAGTAGAGAACTTGCAGCAGTAGCCAGGGTTTTAGTGTGGAGGGTGGGAGAGAAGGGTTTTTAGGGGAGTTAATGCAAGCCAGGACTTGAAAGCAATTGAACCACTTTCCCACAAGGTCTCTGCATGCCAGGGCCCAGCCACTGTGGCTGCTGTCCTTGCTGCATGAATACGATGTTTCTCCAGGCTAACCCAGTTCCCACATACCTATTTCCATACCTCTGTGAGGAAATGGTGAGGAGTTGATCTTTGTAAAATTATTTTAATGGAGTTCTTTCTCCAGGCTGGAAAGACTCTTTTAGATTGCTTTCCTGTGAAAGAAGTCAAGGGGGATGGGATGGCTGGGATGGGGTAGTAGGCATGTACTTACATATATATATGTGTGTGTAAGACAAAATGCTGCTTGAGCCATGCTGGTCAGGTAACTCCATTTCCTCAAGGATGTCGTCAAGTGAGGGGCCTGCACAATCCTGACCAGCAGGCTTGTTCTGGGGAGATTCTGACTTTGCTATGATCTCCAACAACACTGTTCTTGAGGGTGCTGGCTCATGTTGCAGGGCTGGCTAGGCTCAACCTCCTTTGTCTGTGCTGGGTAGGGATGCAAACCCACCCTTAGGCAGCTCCTGTGGGGCTGCAAATCCAATCTCACCCTGACTCCACGTCCCCTTGCAGTATGGAGTGCTGCAGAAAGCACCCAGCTGAGTGTCTGCTCTTATTACCTTCCTCTGTTTGCTTTTTCCTGTTTGCCTCTCCTCACTTCTAGGACCTGACTCTGCCAGACAATTCTTGCTTTTAGTGCACAGGCCTCTATCCCAAAGTGATCCTTTGGCCAGAACCTGTGAAGGAGTGGGACCTTCTGCAAGCCCTGCATGGGAAAGAAGAAGACCTCTCACATCTATGCAGCCCACAGGGGCAGTTTTGCTGAGGTGATGTTGGAGGTCTGCCCTGATCTTCTGAGCAGGGTGGGGGGATGGGAGGGGTGGTGGTGCAAGGGAGAAGGGGAACAGAGAAGAGTTATATCGGTTTTAAATCAAGTCTGCAGTGATGTCCTGTTGTGTAGGAGATCACTCACTCAAAGAGGTGTGTTCAAGGACATTAGTGCATTTATGCCAAGGGGAATGTCTTTTATGGCAAATTAACTCCAGTTAAATTGAATATTTATACAAAGGGAAACTCCAGTATTTAAAGCTGGCGTTATCAGCTTTTTGCAGTGTCTGGATAGAGGAAAAGATGATAGGATTTGAGTGGTATACTACACCAGACGTGAAAATAAATTTTGCTCATAGTGGTTAACCCCGTGTTTGCTTCATCCCTTCTTGCCTAAGCGTACGCTCTGAAATTGTCACTTATCCGTGTAGTCTGTAGAAGGGAAAATCCATGGCTATCTCTCGAGCCCTGCCAATCTGAGGGAGCCAGGCAAGCACAGCTAGAAACTGAGCTGCGGGTATGTGGCATGGATTCTGCAAGGGTTAATTCGTTAGGCTCTTGCGGGTTCCTTTGACATTACCTGTCTTGTGTGGGTCTCTCCTTCCCCCCGCCCATCCCCCTGCTTCTTTTGGTTTGTAAATTTATGGGATTTGCAGCTGGTAGAGTTGGCAAGCTCCTCTCATTAAGAGCCCCCTTTGAAAATGGGCTGTGTTTGAGCATTTCCTTAATGAGGACAGGACGGGGTTAAATAGTGACCATTTCATGGTTGACTTGAACCTGCCTGCTTTCCTTGATGTGTCGTTGTGAAATGCCTGACGTGAATAAACTCTCACTTTGGACACGGGGGAAGTCCGCCGTCCCCCCGGGAGGCAGCCGGGGGCCGCGCACTGGCACCGGCACCGGGTGGCAGCGCCGAAGCCGCTCGGCCAATGCTTCCCTCAGGCGGCAGCGGCAGGGATGTGACTTGGGGGTGTCGCACACATCGAGCCCCGCAGTCCCTGCGCTGCACTGCACCCCTCCTGACGGCAGCCGAAATAAGTTTCTTTCACTACTTCCCCCCCTCCCCCGCTCCGCCTCCGCCGCGAGAATGAAACCAGACCCCGCGCCCTGTTGCTGCCCGAGAGCCGGGACACCCCCCCGCGCCCCTCCGAGAGGCAGCAGCCTCCGAGAGCTGCGACGGCCGTTACCAGTGGTGCGCTGGCGGGGCCGCCCACCGCCGCATCCTTTTGAGGGGGCTACGCTCCCCGTGCCCCCCGCGCCAGGGCAGCCACGGCCGAGGGGGGAGCGCAGGCGTCAAAGCTGACAAAACCGTACCCCAAGAGGAAGAGAGGGAAAGGCAACCTCCCGCAGATGGCAGCACCGCCCCCCCCCCCCCCCCCCGCCCGAACAACTTTCTCCCACCAGAAAAGAAGGAAAATGAGAGACGTTAGCAAAACGTGCTCGTTCCTTCTACGGCGTTGGATGGTGATTAAAAAAGAGGGAGGGCAGGGTATGGGGGCCTGGTGGAGAAGGAATGTGTTTGCAGGAGGAGGAGGAGTGTAAGCGGTGATTGTGTAATTAAATAATAATAATTTAAAAAATACTTCAGTCTCATTTGGGGAGAGAGCTGGAATGGGGTCCAGAGGGTGTAACCGGCGAATTGGTCAACGTACAAGTTTTGCAGCGTGAGGGGAGGGCGGCGGGGGCGTGCGGGACGACACACGGCCGCAGACGGCGGGAGCGGAGCGGGCAGGAGCGAGGTTTATCGCTGGCATTTCCCGGCGCCCGCCGCTCGTGCCTCCTCCCGGCGGCCTGGCGAAGCGGCGGCGGGCGGCGGGAGGGCAGCGGAGCGGCAGAGGCCGCCGCGGAAGCCCGCAGGCCGCGCCGCATCCCCGCCCAGCCGCGGCCCGCGCTCCTTCCCGCATGGTCTCTGCCCTGCGAAGTTTCGCCTGCCGGCACTCTTTGGGATTTTCCTGCTGCGCTCTGGGCTGTAACCTTGAACTTTCGAGAGCGTGGTGACAGTGCCGTAATCACCCACCGCCAACAACTTCTTAAAAGAAAAAAAAGAAAGAAAAAGCCAAACAAAAAAATCTCCTCCCGCCCACCCCCCCGACTCCCCCCTCCGCCCCCCCTGCCGCGAGTCCTTCCCCCCTCATCTGCAAAACAACCAGCAGCAGCAGCAGCAGCAAAAGCGAGACTCCTGCGCCGCCGACTACAAGAGGGTTAAAAGTGTAGATTGGATTTCACCCCGGGAAATCTAGCACACGGAGTGAACTTGAATCTTTGGCTATTTAAGGAGGACTGGGGTTTGTTGTGAAGTTGTGGTGATCCAGGGCAGAGCCCTGTCCTGATTGATTTCATCTTCCTTGAGTCTCAGATGACTGTAAAATGAATAGATGAAATTATTCCTTTTTGAGGCTTTTCTTAGGGGCTCTCCGGGCAACGTGTTCTCAAAGCGAAGTCATGATGTATTCTCCAATCTGTCTCACTCAGGTATAGACGCGTTTTATTTCATTTATTTGATAATTTATTTATTTTCACGTGGCTTAGTTGTTTTTGGTTTTGGTTGGGTTTTTTTTTTTAATTTTATATGTGAGTTGTTAATGAGTCATTGCTAGTAGTTGTAACGGGTTAAAGCACAGTTGTAACTGCTTGTCAGATGAAAACTCCTCTCGCAGGAGGGAATAGTAGAGAATAAAGTATACCAGGCCATTGTTTTGGGCGAGATTCATTCAAAGTGTCACCCGCAGACAAATACTGTTAATTGCTGGTGCATAAGAAGTCAAAGGTTAACAAAATGGAAATGAGCAATAATTGCCCTGAAAAGCAGGGTTGAGAAGTATTGATTTGATTGGAATCAAACGATTTGCTCTCTTTTCAGCTGGCCAGTTTGCGCAGCGTCTAATGAAAGGGTTTGAAAGGAAAAATGCTATTTTTGACAAAAAAATGAGCGCTCGCCGGTGCGAAGTAATCCCATCTTATGCTTAATTAATAAGACGCAGCCTGCCAACAATGCGGGCGATGTAAGCGGGGCTGACCGAGCCGTGCAACACTTTCTCCTTCGCTTGTGTAGGGGCATGGCATATGCTGGCTCGCTGTGCCGACAGACTGGCTTCCGTCCTCCTCGGCCAGGGAAAAGATCTCGCCGTGGTTTTCAGCACTGCGCTTGCCTCCGCTTTCCGAGCCTCGACGGCGGCTTGCGGTCGGGCGACAGGAGGGAGCGGGGCGCGGCGTGGAGAGGGGAGGTAGAAGGCGGCCCGGGTGGGAGTCTCTGCCACGGCAATGTGCGATTTTTGAGGCCCGAGAGGTGTTTTAGGGAGCAAGTTTGGGAAGTGCCCCGGGAGCGTCCTCGCCGGGCGTACGGTAGCGGGTGGCGGAGGCTGGGGTACCGGAGCCTGTTCCGGACAGCGAACCGGGTCTGTGCAGCCAGGGGACAGTTTTCAGAAGCTTTTGTGAAAATCTGTCTTAGGAGGATGAAACTAATTAAGCGATAACTGCTTACTTCCACGTGAGTACAACAAACAGCTAAAGAAGCAGAAAACGTGCGAAAATAACGTCTCTCGTGGTACTGTTGTTAGGCGGCCAAGGATGCACAAGTTGCACGGTGAATAAATAAATATGATTTAAGTTATTCCACAATTAGAAAGCATTGTAATTCAAAAAGGCCGAAGTATTCATAAATTGTGAATGAAGATGGAAACAATGATAAGGCTTATGCAGTGATTGGATACAGTCCTGCAGCTTTTTGGCTGACACGTTTTTTACTGTTTATATTTTGTTTGGCATCTAAGTGTGATTGACTTAGATATGGATATTTTCAGCAAGTAAACGTGAGCTACAGTGGAGTAAAGCTGTAAAAGGACTCTTGATGTATTTCTTCTGCAAAAGAGAAATGAGTGCATGTAGGAGGCATTTTCTGTAACAGATATGCACACACTTACAGGTACACACGTAGAAATAATTACCTATGGTGGAATCTGCAATTAGTAAAAATTAATTCTGTGTGGGCTGTCCATCCTGTGTAATTATTGACAAGCAGTAAGACCTCTGCACCACAGCGTAAACCTGAGAGTACAACTTAAGAAAGCGTTTTTTTTTTTCTTCGTTGGAAACATTACCACCTCTATTACGGCGTTCATTACGTTCATTTTGTTGTTTCCTGCTCTAGTGACATTTTCCCCCCCATATGTCTTCTTTTTGGACCAGTAGATGTGATAGATTTCCCCATTCTTTGCAAATATATATTAAAATACCTTACTCAGGTGTATACAAAAGTACAATATTGTACTTCTATAGCCTTAAATACGAGAAAGTAATTCCTGGCTTTTACAATCACGCTGTATCATGTGCCCTGCAGATACAGTTCCCATTTGGTGGTACATACATAGAACACAGTTGCAGCAAATTTATTTTAATTTAGAGTATTTCTCTACTGATTTGGAATGATAAAGGTAGTTAAAAAAATCATCTGTCAATAAATTAAAAATGAATTCTTAATGACAGTAAGAACTTATATTTTGTGTTATTTCTTTATTTAAAGCAAAAATATTGATTAATCTTATTTCAAGTTGAGACTGAGTTAAAGTAGTACTGCCAAAATTGTTCTCTCTATTGTGTTCTCTGCCTCTGGGGCTCTTGTGATGCACATTGACTGTGGTAGTGTATGCTCAGAATTAAATATTTTAGTAAAAAGTTCTAAACATGGAACACCTGTTTGGACCGAGCTCCTGGTGAAAACAGTAGTTCAGTTTATGCTGAGACAGTGCTGAAGCACCCTTTAGAAACAAGTCTAAAATGTAAAGTGCAGCTTTAACACAAACCTTGACAATCCTAGTGTTACCCATTACTCTTTCAGTAAAAGTTTGGTGGGTGTAAAATAACTTCAAGGAAGGATGAAGACTTATCAAACGCAATTTAATTTTTGGAGGGGTCTTTTAATCTCCTTCCCACATGCCTCTCCCCTCTGTTTTAGAATGAGTGTAAACTGCATTTATTTCTTTTGCAGAGGTTGCATAGGTTGCATAGGTTGCAGTTACTGTGCTTGGTCTCTTGTGACATTTTGCAGTGGTTTATTTTTACGTTATAGTGGTTCAGGAAATCCAGAATATGTTGTCATTTTCTTTTCCTCCTGGAACATATTGTTTGATTAAGCACAGAGAAAATGCATGCAGTGAAACTGAGTGCATGAAATTTTCTGTAGAAAATGTTTAGACTTCTGCCTGGTATATTTATCCTGAAGTCAGTTTAAACTTGCATGAATTGATACAAAGGCTGTGAAAGTAGAAGGTAAGAGAAGGGTGCTGCATTTCCCCTTTACCGTTTCCAAAAAGAAAACCCGGCCTATCCGTCGTCAATAGATGACTGGTATTTTTCCCTTTATTTACAAGATACATAGATATTATATAATAATTTCCATTTTAATTAAAATTGCCAGTACACAATGGTTCACCTGAGCCTCTTGATATGACATTTAAAGAACTTACTTCCATAAATCACCTTCTTGCAAGAGCAACTGTGGCACATGGGTAAGTGCCACATAAAAAAAATTCAATATGGCCTGTATGAATATTAAGGGGGAAAAAAAATCAAATTCTGTAGATGGCTTTTTAGGAGGTTTAGTGGAGAATGTGCATGATTAATTGCAAATCTCCATTTAGGATCATTTTTATGGGCACTTCTTGTCAAGTAATGTTTCATTTGAAAGGACTCCAGATGCACAATGAATCTCTCAAAGATATCTGATAATATTACTTTAGAACAGGATGTTCTTTGCTGTATTTCTCCTTTACACTCTTTCATATATGTTTATATCTTTAGGACTTAATGATAGTATGAAAGAAAAGCCTGAATACATTTTTTAAAAGGTTTGGTTTTGGTTTGTTTTATCCCCTCTTTCCCCCTTACTCTTCAGAAAGGAAACATTTAAACATTAGAGATTAGAATTTAAAAAGTGGATTTTTTTTCTGTAAAAATTTCATAGACGTAAAATGCTGTGGTTTATTGTTGATAATACTTATGTGCATTACTGAAAGGCATAGCCATTCCAATGTAGCTGGTGAGGTTCTTCTTAAAAATGAAAGCTGGATGTGCAGTATTCAAGTAGTGTAGGATATTTTCACATTCATTTTATTGTAGTTTTAAATTATAAATGCTGGAGTCTGTTTAGATGTAAGGGAAATCTTTGCCCTGGGTCAAAAATTCAGTTCTCCCAAAGCTCTTCAGCCCCCTGCCTTGGCCCCACTTTTAGCCCTATCTGTTAGAATTTTAAAAATTTGAAGTAAATCTCTTTTATTCAGCCTAAAATGAATTGCAAGGATTTAATAAGTCTTTATGCTTGTGTTATTTATTTTTTAATTTACTTGAATAGTTCAATTAAGATGTAGAAGAAATAACTTTTTTGGTAGTTATAACTGAGGGGAAAAAAAGCATGGCATCAGAAAACATACGAAGATAGGGAAGTCTTATCATGGGCTGTGGTTACTCAGAGCAGTATTGCCTTCCCACACAAAGAACAGATTGTGGTTTAACTCTTTCCATGGCCTAGTTTTATGTGCCAGTATAGATTCAGAATTGTTCAAATCTCTGCTGGAAACTACTAATCAGTTTAATCATTGCCTTTGTGGCTCTTTGTCAAGCATTATATTGTAATACAATCGTTTATGTACTGAATTATCTTCCTATATTGCCTCTCTCCCCCTTTTTTTCTTCTTTTGTATTTTTCTGTGAAGGTAGCGTGGTCGTAGGTAAACTGCTTGCAACTTTTCTGTTGTTTGCTGTGTGATTCGAGGAGAATTAGGGAAGAAAGATAACTGGATCTAGTGAGTTCTTTTACCATTCAGGAAATTTTGAAGTTTGTTTGAAATTTGAAGATTATCTATTAAATTCTTGGGCTGAAGCTTCTACAATGGGAGTTTGAACTCTGTATAATTGAGACCATTAGTTATACTTTCATCATTTTTACCTAATGGAGTTAATCAGCCTGTTTAAACATAATTCATTCCTTGTGTAGCAGCGTAGCTGGACTATTAGTTTGTTAATTGTATTCTTGAATATAATTGTATAAAAAAGGTTCAGTTTTAGTTTGATTGACTGTGCCTCTCGGTATGATGAACAATCTATATGGTATTTAAAACTAAATATGCCTGCATGCAGGAAGAAAGATACCTCCCCTAAGGTCTCCTTTCCAAACCAAAATACAGTAATGTTTGATAAGCAGATCATGTTGTTTTAAACAGTGTATTTGCTCACTGAAAAAAGGCATTAGTTTTTGGGAAAGACCTATTTAGATACTAACATGCATGTGTAGGATGGTACTTTAAGCAGACAAAATGAATTAATTTAATTGCTGTAGGTTGTACTTGTAGAAGACAACTCAGCATTACCTGCTTAATGCCGTCCATGTGACTGTTAGGCAGAAGTTAAGAACTTGCAGGTGAAGCCAGATGACATAAAGGGATATTTCGGAACTGGAAATAAAATTGCATGGATTTCACAAAAGCAGCATTTGACCAGTGTTGCACTCATAATGTCACTCTGCCACAGTATGCAGAAACACAAAGAATGCAAAGTTTGTGCCAAGTTGCCATTTTTCACTGTACACCTCAGATTGATTTTTAAGGGGTTTAGAATAATTGCGACACTCATGTAATCAGTTAACAAATTAACTGACTCTGTGGGGCTTCAAAACTCACAGTGGAGCTACCGGAAGAACATAAATGTAATTTTTGTTCTCAACTTCATAAACTTTTATTTTATGAAGTTTGGAGGTGGTGGGAGGGAAGCCTGAAGATCGGAAAGCACAGGAGCTTCTGTTCAGGATTTGTATACGGCATGCTGTGTCTTTTGCCCCTTTTCCGTTACTGTATACTGGTTTCTCTAGTTACCACCGCTGGAATGGTGCTGTTTCAGTGCTGGAATGTTGGACGTTTGATAAGAAAATGGATCAAGTTTAATGGCGCATGCTCTTTGTGCCACCAGCAGTCTCTTGCTGGGAGCATGCTCCAGAAGCGGGAACTGTGTGGCATTACACTGAGCATGTATATGCTTTGTGTTTCTGTGCCACAGAGAAGAGAAATGAACTGTGGCATTCGCCTCAGCCTTCTGAACGTTTCTGCTCAGATTTTTTAAAACCGTGTAGTGTCCTCATTGTGCAATGGTACTTTTCTTGATGTTAGCCATTCAGTCAGATATTTAAATGTTAGAATCAGAACATCTTGTTAGCATCTCTTTTAAATGATATTCTCTTTGCAGCCTTGTGGGATGAAGTGAGGGGAGGCGTACAAAATAAAATCTTCACATGGTATTTTCAAAGGGTGAAATACGGGGAAAATGCAGTTCTCTGTGTACTTTGTGTCTGCTGCTTGACAGTGGCAGTAATTGCATAAAAGATGTAATGCAGAATTTTTTGCGTAAATTTTAAATGTTTATTCTTTTAATTTTGAATTTCACTTTTCAGATTTTCAGGAACATTTCTTCATACTGCTTTGATTATGAGAAGTTACTGACTTTGAGCTTTCTTCTTCGTTTTTTTTCCCTCCACTTCTTTCCACAGGATGAATTTCACCCATTCATTGAGGCACTTCTTCCACATGTCCGTGCAATTGCCTATACTTGGTTCAACCTTCAGGCTCGAAAACGCAAGTACTTTAAAAAGCATGAGAAACGAATGTCGAAGGATGAGGAAAGAGCAGTCAAGGATGAGCTACTTAGTGAAAAGCCTGAAATTAAACAGAAGTGGGCATCCAGGCTCCTGGCCAAGCTGCGCAAAGATATTCGCCAAGAGTTCCGGGAGGATTTTGTGCTCACGGTGACTGGGAAGAAGCACCCATGCTGTGTATTGTCCAATCCTGACCAGAAGGGTAAGATTAGGAGAATCGACTGCCTGCGACAGGCTGACAAAGTCTGGCGTCTGGATCTAGTCATGGTGATCCTGTTCAAAGGCATCCCCTTGGAAAGTACGGATGGAGAGCGGCTCATGAAATCCCCACATTGCACAAATCCAGCACTTTGCGTCCAGCCACATCACATAACAGTATCAGTCAAGGAGCTTGATTTGTTTTTGGCATACTACGTGCAGGAGCAAGGTAGGAAGCAGATTGTCGTGTGTTTCTATGTTAGTATGTCAGCCTCTGATTCTGAGAAGCCCTGGTTCCCCTATGGGCTGGTTTCCAGTGAAACATTATTCTGTGGTCTTTAGACGTAATGTGGTACATAACCATATGTAAATTAGCGTGTAGACATATATAGTTACACAAACACATTCCTACAGACCTGTGTGAAGCACATTTATGTTTGACATTTGTGCCTTGTTCTCTTTCAAGAGACAGCAGGGAGAGCAGGATGTACCAAGGTGGTACTTTAGTTCCGCTGAAGTTGCCTTTTTTTTTTTTTTTGGTCAAAAAGTGGCAATATATTGCATAGTACACTTGTGACTTCAGAAAACATTCCTCTTGTTTTTCAAATCATGGAGTTTTTGTACTAGTTCCCCCAGTACTGTCAGTAAGAGATGCAGGTATGTGTATGCACAGTCAAAATAACTACTTCAAGTATTTATTGTTGCCTTTGCAGTTACAAATAATAAAGAACTCATCCTTAAACTGATGAACCTACTGTCACTTTGAAGAGGGATTGTAGGCTTTCTCATGTCTGTAAAGTAAAACAGGAGAAAACTTTTGCACAAAAATACTACTTTGTAAATACCAGGTACAGACGGAATTACAGCATACTGTACGTGACATGTTTTATCCATATTTCACATCACTAGTTCATCTTACCTATCTGAGCTTTAGAACAAAAATCCACATTGCAATATTTTGAGAGAATTTTCCATAAAAAGTGAATTTTCGCAATCACACTCTTAACATACTTGATTTTATTTGGCAGATAATTGAAATGTGGAAAATTGCGGGAACACTATGGAAAAGCTTCTTAAAGAAATATAATGAAAATAAAACCAAGGCTTCTGATAATCACGTATCAGGGAAAAAGCTGCTAGTTATATTGCATAGTTAGGTAACAATACTCAGAGTTTTCCTGAAATTGTAAATGACTGTAAGTGGATAAAGATTTTTTTCCTCCAATACTAAGCCTTCTGAAATGTTTTTTCTCTGTGAGGGGTCATATTGGCTCTTTCTGGTAATTATACTATCCTCTAGACATCTTTGTATTGCTGACTGATCAACAGTAATAAAACATTTATTTTCTAGCCACAAATCTCAACTAGGGAAAGTTTGACCAGCCGCAGATGGTGGGCCATTTCACAACTTGGCCTGGTAGCAGGCAGAAATGGCCCGCAGAAGGGCAGATGGCAGGCTGTTATCTGATTGCTGATACATAACTGTGGAATTTAACAGAAAAACAAATGGAATGTTTTTTTTTAGTAACAAAAAAAGTAAAACTACATGCCTTCATTCAGTGTGTACTCAGTCTTTAAAAGAAGAGATTCACAACACAACCTTTCTGTTTTTAGTGATTTCTTCTTTTAGCATTTACTTATGCAAGTGGAGCACCATGTTTTTGTCGATGTGTAAATAGGATTCTTTTTTTTTTGTTATTTGTCATGAAAAGATATGATTTTTTTTTTTCACCTATTTTTATTGTTTGTGTTTTTCTCTCTACAGCAGTAGACAACACTTAGGTATTTTGCAGTGACTTTAAGCAGCTGCAGTGTCTGGTAAATCAAATTCCCAATAACGTAAGATTTCTTTGATAGCATTAAACAAAAAAGCTTAATTAGAAATAATTTGTACCTATAAACTCCTTTTGCGATGAAAAAAAAATTTATATATTAAATGCATATGCTGCAAGACATAGCTTACTGATTAATTCTAATGGATTTACCTGTCTTTGAAAGTCAAAACTACAAAGGGAGGCAAAACAATTTAAGTAGCTCTTGAGCCAAAGAAGCTGAGGTCAGAGTACTCTTACACACTGTCGACTTTTAAGTTGTTGGATGCCAGTAACTTGAAGTAGGAGAAATAATTGCAGGGCATAGCTGATTTTATTGATTTAAATTGACTGAGAGTATGAGTTTATTTAAAACACTTGTCTCATCAGAAATGAGTAAGATAAGCATGCTGTAATATTATAACTTTCTTTGATGCTAGTTTGAGAACATAATGGAAGATGAAACTGGCTAATTTCTATGTACCAAGTCACCCTTAGTAGACCCTTTTGTTTATAGTAAACTGCATGTATTTTGTATCTGTCTTGCTGCATCACAGTAAATCTTTCATTAACATCTGTTGGCTCTCTTCTTAAAGAAGTCATATTAAGTAATTTTTTGTGTGGTTTTTTTTTTCTTTTTGTTTTGTTAAACTTTTGATTCTCTGTCCTCATTGAAAGCAGGTTAATTGTGGCACTTTGTAGTGCGGTTGATTAAGAGCACCAGGCGTTGCAGAAGATAAGCATGAAGTCAACGAAAATGCTGCATTATACACATGCTGTTTTGCTTTTTTATTTCTCTTTTAGAGTATGTAAACCCTTCCAATAGTAACATGTAAAAACTAAGCAGAGATGTAGAACCAATTGAATCTCTAATCGAAATATGAAGAAGGATTTAGCATGCAAAATTATTAAAAGGGCCAAGTAGTTTGGTTTTTTTGTTGCTTCTAAAAGGAAGATTAGAAGAAAAAAAGAGAACGAAGGATAGTTTGAGTGCCAGTGATGGTTGCCAGTGGCACCAGGATTGGCATCAGACCTTCTTTGTTTAGCCTAGGATGCCTGTGATTTGTTGGTTGGCATCCGCATTGCAGTGCAGAGTAATGTTACAATATATTGACAATTTCCAGATCTAGAAGTGTCAATAATGCTTTCAGTTCCTAATAAAAAGAGCTTCTGCCTCTATGCCTGCCTTGAAAGGAGAAATAAGGACCGATCTATGAAGTTCTGTCGTTGACCAACTTCATCTTCTTTTTGCTCATCCCCGTCAGAATTCAGCATCTTTTTTTTTTTTTTCCTTTTTCTGCTACCTTCTTGTTCTTTAGGATCTTAAAAAAAAAAGGAAGAGGAAAACAGACTTGACATAGGTTACAATACTGCTTCTTTGACTGAAATGGAGGAAGAAAATGGGAAGTACACACTGTGATCAATGTTTAACATCAAAATAGTCCTTAAACATAGCACACTTGTGCAGTGCTCTGCTTGCTGTATCAGGTCCATCCCTCCCCTCCCCCCTCCCCGAGTTTTTAAAAAGCCCAAGCCTTGAGAATGGCATGAACGTTGTTTTTATTGACAAAACTGCCTGTTGGTTTGCGTTTTGTTTGTTTGTTTCTTTGATTTTTATTTTTTTTTCTTTTTGTCAGGCATCAGAAAATGTCTATAGTTTGGTATGAAATACATCTCAGTTCATAAAGTCATTTGACGGCATTTGATTCAGTGCAGCGCTTATGCTGTGTTCCCGTTGCTACAAGAACCGCCATTTTGTTTGTCGAGTGCCAGGAGAGGGAAAAAAAAAGGCAGACAATGTGCTTGATGCCAGTAATGGTTGCCAGTGGCACCGAGGTTGGCATCAGACCCTCTTTGTCTAGTTGCTGAATGCCTTTGATTCGTTGGTTGGCATCCGCATTGCAGTGGGCACATTGGAAAGTTTTTGACAATCAGTGAATGAAAGCTGCGGTACTTGTTTGCTGCAACAGAACCCAGATAATATAAATCCCTTCTTCTGATAGGTGTTTTATGTACTCTTACAGTGGCTAATTAAAAAAAAATTAAAATGGCATTGCTTGTTTTTTTTCTAAAACGTGAAATATCTACAGTAATGTGCCTCATCTGCAGAATTCCTAATCCCTGCATCACCTCTGCTGTTTTTTGCAGCATAAATAAAATGCAAACTTGAGTTAGGTATTTCAGCAGATAAGTAGTGAATGAAGCATAGTAGACCTTGTGAAATGTGAGTTTTAAGGACTGAAGCAATGGTACATGTAAACAGTAAACGTTTGCAAGTGTTTTTAACGCATGTGCCTCTTGGAGTACATTACTCAGAGCAAGTCATGTTACTGTTTACATTCTCCTTTGTGTAAGAGAGACATAACTGGGAGAGCCCACATCCCCAGCTGTTAATAAACTCTGAAGTTGAGGGAGGGGAGGATCTTTTAAACTATCCAAGAAGGAGGGAAGGAAATAGATGCAGATGTCCTTAGTCTGATACTGTTCAGGCACTCTTGATTTTTTTCACTTAAACCATCAAGATGCTGCTACAGTTTCAGCTGCATGACTTTGTTATGCAGGAAATCAGTAAAAAAGCTAAATAATTTCTACTGGATGTTTCCTAGATAGTTAGCATTAATATTGCTTTCCGGTTAACTGCTATTATCTCGTTAATTAATAAGAAGGATTAACAGCTCTACCCAAAGGGCTGCACAGAAGGAAGCCTGGCCTACGAGAGTCTCTGAATCGCCAGACTGTCCTGTCCCTTGGGGCTGGGAGGGAAATGGGGGGGGTGGGGGGGGGGCGGCGGGGCGGGGAGGAGGGTAAAAAAGAGAAAGAGAAAGAAGAGAGGGAGAGTGAGGGCGTGGGCTGGCTGGCTTCTGCAGCCTAAGGAGAGGAGAACTTTGCAGGACCCTCCTGCCACACAACTGGGACCTTTGTGGGTGCCGAGTAAGGGGGGCAGCTGCATGCAGGAGCCACATGCCTCCCTCCCGCCAGTGGCCTCTTGGGCAAATGATGTGAGGCCACCCTGTTTTTGGGAGCATACTTTGTTTAGTGAGCACGTTTTCAGATAATCTCCATTAGGGTGCAGAGTGCTACATTGATTCAAAATGGTTTTTACCCTAGCTTAATACTATCAAATTGGTAATCCATAACCAGGCAGGGATATAACTTTTTCACTTCATAGAATGCTTTGGATTGGAGAGGATCTTACAGATCATCCCTCCACCACCAATGCCAAGCCCCGTGCTCTGCACTTAAGACAGTCGTGGCAGTTAAGACAGTCCTGGCAATGTATGTGCACTGTCTTACTTTGAAAAATGTGTGCTCCTCCCAGGAGGAACTGTAATTCTTATAAAAATGTAATCTATCTGTATTGCAGGAGTGGGTGGGTGAACTCCCAATATGTCAGTGACTTCATTTTTTTATGAAGCTTTTTGAGTTTTGTGAACTTATTTTTGTAGGAAGCTCAAAATTTGGAATAGATTTGCGTAAATGTTTCATGTTATACTGTAGCTTTTGTTAAGTAAGAATAGAAAATTGCTGATATAATACAGTAATAATTTTCATATTCTAAAATGATAAATAAAATTAATTTGGTTAGTTTATTGTGACTGCTAGAAATTCCACTTAAAATCACAATCAAAATTATATTTTAAGGGCTCTGCTTTCTGTGTAAGTCTTACAATGACGTCTGAGTGTCCATCACCCAGATGGACTTTGGATGATGGCTTGCGTTTCTTGTGTGCACCAATGCTTACACATATAATTAATAAAAAAAAGAAGAATTAATAAATCCATTGAATTTCTGATTGTTCCTACTTTCATTAACTTTAATGTTTTGCCTTCTTCTGAATACTTTACCTGTGAACATACAGTAGAACATTTAACCTGTTATGCAGAAGCGTATGTCAAGGTCCAAGGTGATATATTGGAGTTTACACAGAAAATTATTAGTTACTGGGATCAACAAGAAATAGAGCTCTTTACTTTCAGTGCCCATAGGCATCTGAGTGTTCTAGGAACCTGTTACTTATGGTGTGGAATGACATACTGATCCCTTGTGCTAAATCTCAAATTTGAATCAGAATGGAAGAAGCAGAAGTATGAGTTTTTACTTTATCTGCTCTCATATTAGAAGACTTCTTTGTAGTTTAAGAATCTGATAGGAAATAATGGACCTTTAAAAAACTTTTAGTTTCTTTGAGAAATTCCAGTCTGTTCAGGCATGCGGAAAATGCAATTCTGAAAATTTTTATATCAACTGGAAAAGACACTGTATTGATTTTTTTTCCTAGATTTCTAGTGTAAAATTTTGGATAACTGTTGTGTTGAGTATCTGTCGTGCTCTAAAATTGCACACAAGAAGGGCATTTATTGTTATAATTGGAGGTTAATTTGGTGTTTATACAGGCATAGAAATGCTTTTCAATGGATAATGATAGATACTTTATTCATGAAAATGTAGGATATGAAGACATGTAAAAAATCATCCAGCAATTTTTACTTTTTAGGATGTGTATTTGTGAACTGACATTAAGATCTGAAGAATTAAAAGTGTGTATTTTTGTATTTTTAATTTTGATTTTCCTTGGAATAGGGTTACAGGTTGTATGATAGGTGCATGAGAAAGGAAAGGGAATTTTCCATATTTAATTTTACTGTTAGAGTCACGAATAAAATATGTATATACATTTTAAGAAGGAATTTTTAGCTTGTTCTGTTTTTTCTTACCTTGTGCACCAAGTGGAGTCATTTTCACAGAGTTAAATGACATTAAGTGTGTTTAAGACAAAAGAGGCTATGGTTAAATAAATTCTGTGCAAGTAGTTGAAAATATAGAGGTCAATGTTAATTTACGAGTGACATTTGGATTGACAACAAGAAGCCATAAAATAAAGAAAAGAATAGAAAAGAAAACAGAAGATTCTCACTTCACAGTAGTTCCAGACAGAAGAACAATACTGGAAACAAAAAAAATGCCTTTAAACTATAACTAAGGCTACTAATTCATTAAGGAAGTACTTCAAATAACAGCAGAGATTTATGTTTAAAATTGCTTAATTTTCATGCATATTGAATTCATTGTAGCTGTGGAAACTTCATTGAAATAATTAAACACTAAATATCACTGCAGCTTGGATTTTAAAGTTAATTGCATGAGATTGCTGTCAAGTCCACTCATTTTTCTATCTTTCCCTTCTTCTTTAATTTTCCTTCTTTTCTGTAATGCTAGTATAGCAATGTAAACAAGGACTGGTGTCCCTTTGAAGCTCTGGCCCTTGGAGCAGTGTGCCACAGTGCCAAGTACAGTGTTTCAAGAGGCTTCCTAAAGCCTGGACTCTAGTCTTGACAAGGTGGTACGTTGGTTTGCTGTACTCAGTTGGATTAGGATGATGTGAAGGTGAGGTTAAAAGGCTAATGTGAAGTTAATGGCTAATGGATAGGATTGCTCCTTCCATTGTTGGGTGGAGAAGAAATGCGGTATCTGCAGATACTTTCCAAATGCTAAGTGAATATAAAAAAAAGAAGAAGGTCTGTATGATTAGCCAATTTTGACAGATGTCAAACAAGGTGTCATTCATCACAGGGAAGTTTCTGTCTCTTTTTCTCTTTTTTATTTTTTTTTAAAGTCTGATGGAACTTCTAGTTGCTAAAAACCTGGCTCAGGGCAATGAACATTGGATTAGAAGAGGTTAGAAAGGCTCAGAAGCTAGTAAAGGAGAGGTAAATCTTAGATTATTATCTTTGTTTAAGAGAAGAGAGAGTTGATTTGGGTGTGTATATTGTACTGTCTGGGAGCAGAGAGTTGTGTGTGCTAGCTGTTAATCTTTTCTCCCCACCTTTTCATTTACAAAAAGATTGCTTTGTTACACTCCTGCCAGTAAACTCTCCTTTCAGAGACATTCTTTCGTTTTCTGAAGTATATAGTGCTTTTTAATTTTTAGCAAATATATATTTTTAGCTCTTTCTTAGGAACCTCATTATTTGCATGCAACTTTTGTTGCAGCTTTTTCACAGTAGGTGGAAGATGGGCACTTCAGTCTTGGCTTTTGTGGAGAATTCTGTCTGAGGAAGGGCTGAGAGGCTGCAGTGTGTTTATCAGTAATAGTGTTTTGGATGTTTTTAGCCAGACTGAGCTTTTACCTTCATGCCCCTTGACTTCTGCACAATACATCTGTCTTGCTCCCATGGCCCTGCTCAGTTCAAAAAGACAACTTAAAATTATAGAGACATCAGAGTAATATTGGTAATTATTTACAATGTTTGGGACCTTTTAAACTACTTATTTTAACTCTGGGAAGTGGAATTGAAATAAGTGGCCACAGTATGGCACTGAGGAAAGCATGGTGCAAAAGCTTTGCAGAATCACATTCAACTGTTAAGTATTCTTTTCCCTCAGAGAAACCTTGTGCTTTATAACAGTAACTGTATATCTCCAGAGCAGAAGAAAAAAAAAAAAAGTTTTCCAGTGACCTTCTATAAAGGCAGCTTCACTAAAGTTCCCCTTTTGTTCCTTAGACAGTGAGCAGGAAAACCAAATGCAAAAATGAACAGTTGGTGAACTGAGTTTGAGAAAATCAGTGTGTCCATTGAGAATTTTGGAAAAAAGATAAATTTTCTGATATTGGTTTGATGCAAGTGCTATGCTAAACTAAGTGTATTCTATATGATTTGGAGTTACTTGGCAACTGAGAATTTTAAACCTTTAGTTGCTGAATGTATTTGTCTTTCCAATATTCAAGTTATAGCAACATGGATTACTATATGTATTTTCACAAAGGATAGATTTAAGCAAGTAAAAGATAAGTATGCAGTATTTATCTTAAATCTAGCATTATATTTTAATATTTAGTCACTTCCTCTATCCTTCACAAGCTATCTTCTGAGATGTAAGATTTATACATTTTTCTTTAAAATAGAAATAAAGGAAAATGCACGTATTTGTATCCAGTAATTACAAACTCCACGTCTTTAGAAATTAAATATAATTAAAATATTTACAGAGTATATACTTTTTGTTTGTGAATTATATTGGCCTAAAATCCCAAGCCATTTTCAGCCTTTTTGATGAAGCGGCTATTAAGGAAATGCTAAATTTTCTTAGAAGGTTATTGTGGAAGTGCCTTGTGTCTGAGAGATGGCAAGTATATTTACTGCATTGAAAATTATGCTAGATATTTTGAAAGGATGACAGCACACCAGTCTCCCTGATTTAAGCATGTGAAAACATCTAGTCAAGGCAACTTGTATTTTATTATTGACATCTGCTTTTTCTGGATGGATTACCTTAAATTTGTTATGTCATGTTAAAAGATGTGTTTTATGAGGCTGGCCTCAGCTCCTGGCTTTAGTGTCAAGAACCCTGCTATGTGATGCAACAAGTCTTGTTAGGTTTAATTGACCAAAACTGATTTGTTAAAACTATGCATTTGTGCTGTAACTCAGGCCGGGGCCAAGTTGCTACCTGAATCTCTTGACCTTGACTTGTCAGGGTCATGAAATGGCCACGAACTTCTTGACCTCTCCATTGTTTGTCAGCCACACCACATCCTCCAGTTCTTTGTGGTAATCGCTGACAAGAAGACCTCGGCCTCAAATTTACACCCCAGTGGGTGTCATGTTGTCCCTCCAGGGCACTATGTCCTCCCTTGGATCTGCTCTTGATGTCACCACCTTTTGTTTGCCGACAGCAATGTGTACAAATTGACAGCTCTGTGTAGTGGAAGAGGTGGTGGGAGAATTTCTAGGGTTTAGAGAGAAATACTACTCCCTCTCAGGCTGCAGTGCATCTCTTGTCTGTTACGGTACACAGATTCACTGCATTTTTCAAAGGCAAACATCATCAGTCGGTCCAGTTCCACTGTGAGCATTGTTTGAGTGGGATGTACTGGAATAAAGTTCCACTTTGAAAATATTTTGTGATGAAAGTGTAATGTGTATGCACACCACTTTCATTCTTAGGGGAAAAGAGCCATCAAAATAATTTTTTAAAAATACTCCACCATTTCACATCAGTGTTGTTAATGATTTTTTGATTTCTTTAGTACTAAAATGTCATTTTCCTGGAGACAGATTTTATGCAAGAGCAGCCACAGTCTCTAAAGCAAAGGACTTTACACGTGGTACTTGATGTGTTACCTAAACTTACCAAAAGGAGAGAAAGAACAAGCTTTTTCTTCTGCTTTTTTTTTTTTTCTTTTTTTCAGTATGTGCGAACTGTTTGTGTTTCTAGGGGAAGCTACTTGTCCTCAAGGATTACTCTTGAAGGCTGTGTATCTGGACAGGCAGCCTACTGTCAATATCCTTGATGCTAATGTCAGCTTCTTGATGTAGGCTTTGTGCTTTCCATAGTTGCCTACAATTTGACTGTTGGGACAGCTGAGTTTTTTGAGATGGATATTACATCTAATAATCTACTGCATTGTGCCACAGTTTTAAAAAGCAATGTCTGTTGAAATCAGAGACTGGATCTGTTGAAAAACTGATGGCATGATGTAGCCTTCCTGGGTTAAGAAGACTCACATGCTGGTACTGATACCTTTATACAATAACAAAAATTGTACTCTGCTGATCATCAGATAATCAGTATGTTCTTAATTTAAGGTCTTAGCCTTAAAATTTTGCTCACATGAATAGATTTATTTGATGAAATTGTCTTAATTTAAAATCTAGTTTATTTCACAGCACTGTGTATTGACTTTTGCAGCAGACAATAATTTATATTTCCACAGTCCATCTGATTTCTTTGTCAACTTTTTATTTAAAAAAACCTAAAATTATATTCTATGAGTACATACAGTGTTCTCTTGTACTTGTGAATGATCAAACCTTTTTTTTTCAGTGTGGAACTCCATAATCTAGGTGTGATTTTTAATTGTGGTTATATAATTCCTCTGAAAGAAAAGGATGGGAATGCTGATGCAAACAACTTAAATAGTGTCACTGTGATGACAATATAAAGTATGACTCAGTGTTTGGATGGAAGGACTTCAGAACCCTTGTGCTGGTCCCCAGCCTTTCCATGGCTCCCCAGGTGACTGCAGGAAGGCTGCTTAGCCTCTCTCTGTGCCTCAGATCCCATGGAGAGAAAGGACTGCTTGCTTCAGCACTGCTTCAGTGAGGGTTGAGAAATACTGACATAGTACTGGTGAAAAGTTAGAACCCTTCCTGTATTTCACTGCAAGCAAAATCTGTGTGTTGGTGCCCAGCCCTGAAGTGGGCTCTGTGTTGTGAAGAAGAGACTTGCGGGATTTTCTCATGCCCGAACGGAAGAAACTTGCCCAAGCAGGGAGGGCCAACACAAAGCATTCCTCCACTGCAAAGCCCTGCGGTGGTACTGCTCCGTGGGAGAGAGTTGGAGAGAAACCATGCAGCAGAGTCATCCTGCCACAGGAGAGTGGGTCTGTGATGGGAGCGCTCCATGGTCACCCATGCTTCCGTTTGCAGGAGCCCTGGGCAGAGCTAGCCCTGGAGGGTGGAACCACAGGACAGGGAAAAATTACTTTAGACAAAATGACAAAAGAAGCAATCAACATGGGCAGTTATATGTGTGTTCACCCAGCAGGCCAGTTCAGTTCAAGCTCAGTCTGGTTCCTCTCTCCACTCTGAGCCTGGGTTTTTCTGTGAAGGGGTCCAGTAGCTCAGGTCAGAGCACACCAGCTTGGGAGGAGAATGGATGGTCAGTAGTCTGGGCTGAGGTGTGAGATGAAACCCACGCTAATGTAACAGCATTCATGTGTCTGGAATGTGTTGATCATCCTGTTTCATCTCCCAGTCTTGAGGAGGTCTGGTTGAGGCAGTCCAGGAGAGACCATTGGTTTGTAAGGGTTCAGAATCTTGGAGAATCTACCCTTTCCTGAAGCCCCCACTGAATCTCTTCTAAGTACTTAGTTAGTAACTTGTGTTTTTTGGACCCAGTGCACCATCTACTTTTATTCTTTAAGTCTTTGCTGTCTCATTCCTTCCTTGACGATAATAGTTCCGGGTTGGTAATGAGCCAATTGTAACATCAACACCTACAAAATTACCATGCCTGCTTCTCAAAGTGGGAAGCAACATTAATTTCTAAAATTGAAATGAAGTTTATCCATCCAGGTGATACTGAGACAGTACAGTTTACAGCTAACCAAGGGTTAATATCGAAAGTTATTCTATTGTTTATCTTCCTGTTAAAGAATAACCAGCTTGTGCAGAAAGGAGAATTGGAAAATTGATTGGCTGTCTAGATTCAGACACATAACTTAATCTATATCAAGTTGTGATTTTACCATATATGCATTCACAGGTGAGATCACTGACTGCAGTTCAGTCATCTGTAAAGGCTTGTGTTGTAGGAGTAATGTTGTAGGACTTCTTTGGTTTTATTAAACCTGAAGGATTTATTTTTTTAAGCTATGTGTAATTACTTTAACTGGATTAATTTTTGTCTTTTTTAGTTAAGGAAACTGATATCACATTGTTACGCAGAGCATAAGAAGTTTTTCTGTATTTTAGCTATTGTAGGGAGTGCTAGTATATTTAAAAACAATTGTTTAATCTTGCATTGCTATGCACAAATGCACAAATAATCCTCCCTGGCCTTTCACATGTTTTTATCACTATATTGCTGCTGTAACTTTTATATTCTGGTGCAAGAATTATAGTTGTTCTGTAATGATTTCCATTTTATTTACAGACTCTAAATAAAGAAAAAGCTGCTTATAGTAAAATGAGGATCACTGGTCTTTCTGTAATTAAATAGACTTGTTATACTGCATTAATCCTTTTTGGAACATTTGGAGTGACTTCTTAGCACTCACAAACACAGTATTAGGGCCAGCAATTAATCTATTGTTTGTCCTCCAACATTTGTGCGATGTAATGCATGTATGTTCAAAGATGTATTTCAGGTTTAAGGCTAGGATCATCACAGAGTCAAATAACAATACTGATTGTTCAGTAGTGGGAACCAAGACCTAGAATGAAGTTGCAACAATGATTAGAAGGGCTCACTGCTAATTGCATCCAACTGAATGGACTTACTGTGTATTTGTGTTCAGTGTTGTCTGGTTTTGGGTGTTGCACATGGGAAAAAAAAAGTGAATTACTTAGAGGTAGCTAGAAGTGTTCTAGAATTCTGATTAGCTTTCCTTTTATGTAGGGTGAAGTAAAAGCTTAACATTTCATCAGGAAAGGTTGTGTTCAATAAAAAAATCCTAGTAATTTTCTAATGATGAGGACAGTATAGACTGAGAGAGGGAGAGGTGTTATTTTTATCAAGTACAGGTTTAGGAATTGTCTGCCAAAATGACACACCTAAACAGAATCAAATTGTCCACCAGAATGATGGTTCAGGTGCTCTGATATCCTTTGTAACCACAGGGTCCAATGGTGTTAATGAGTAAATAAAATAATGTGACTTTCAGGCTTTTGCAGTTTTTTAATTCCTTTCCTGGCCGTAGGATGCTTAGGTTTCCTTGATTGGAAGGGCATATTTAGTCTCCTGGCGCTGTGCTGGAGTCCTGTGTTGTTCTCCTACATTTTTCAGCAGTAATTGACTTGAGGTGAGGTACAGAGCACTAGCTTCTGAGCCTAGGTTAAATCATCAGAAGAGTCTTATGTTCCTGCAGTAGATAGTCTTAGAACACGTTATCCTATTGCAGTAAGAGAAAAGTGTTTTTAAATATAGTTCAGCCAGTTTGACCTTTTCAGAATTCAAGCCATATGAACAGTAACTTGGGCTTGCTGACATGTTTCACAACAGGACAAGCATTAACACAGAACTCTCTGTTCCATCTGATGAGGAATGTACAGAGAGGACTATACGTAGACTTTTTCTAAAATTCCATATTACTGTATAAAAAGAGATTCTGTCTTCCCTGTGCTTGTGGCACTTCTCTTGCTGTTGTTAGGCACTCTGTGTCTGACACCAACAGATATGGTTGAGCGGAGATGTTATAAAGCAATAATACTAGATCATCAAGATATGACCACTGAATAGTTACAGTTATGGGTTGTATTTTGGAAAGCAGCAATTACCAGCAGTTTTATTGTAGTGAATGTATGTATGAAATTCCCAGCTTTCATTATAATGCCCTGGAAGCAGCTGTCAAAATGCACAGCAGAAAACTGAATGATAATCTACAAAGTGCATTTAAGTTGAAAAAAAGCTCTAGAAGTTTTAAGTTTGTTGCTGTTGAAGTTTGCCTTTGTGGTATAACACAGTGATCTGTGAAGAGAGGGGTCTGAGGAAGCTCATGTAGGACCTGAAAGCAGCAAAACTGCATTCATATGACATATTATTGTGGTTTTATGTACACTGCTCCTGTGAATTCTCACAGGATGATGCAGACCTACTCTGAAAAAGTGTGTCTGTTGGAGTAACCATAGCAGGCTCATTTGGATTTCTCTCAGTTGTATGTATGTTTTATTTTTATTTATTGACGTGGTGTTTGATACGTAGTTTCCAGTTTGAGTGAATGGTGTTTGGCACACCTTCTAATTATGTATATTATTGACAAGGATGCCTTACTTCATTTTTCAAAGGCTGGTTTGGTAGCCCGTTACCTATCTGAAAGTGTCATATAGAATCATAGAACTGTTAAATTGGAAAAAACCCTCAAGAGTACAACCATTGACCTAATATTGCCACGTCCACCACTAAACTGTCTCCCTAAGCATAACACCTACATAGTTTTTCAATACCTCCAGATATGGTGACTCAGTCACTTCCCCAGGCAGCCAGTTCCTATGCTTGACAACCCCTTCAGTGAAGAAATTTTTCCTAATATCCAACCTAAACCTCCCCTGGAACAACTTGAGGACATTTCTTCTCTCCTAGTGCTTGTTACTTGGGAGAATGGACTGGCACTCACCTCACTGTAACCTCCTTTCAGGTAGTTGTAGAGGGCTGTGAGGTCTCCCTTCAGCCTCCTTTCTCCAGATTGAACAACCCCAGTTCCCTCAGTCACTCCTCATAAGGCTTGTGCACTAGATGCTTCACTGATTTTGTTTCTCTCTCTGGGTGCACACCAACACCTCAGTGTCTTTCATGCAATGAGAGGCCCAAAACTGAACACAGCACTTGGGATGTGGCCTCACCAATGCCATGCTGGCATATTTCTTGTTTCCTGGTTGGCTGAAAGCTGAGTGGCACAGTAACTGCATTGCTGAGTATCACAGCTGCTGAGTAAAAGTGATGGCATTTCCCAGCTTCCCACAGTAAGTGTCTCCACAGAGGCAGCTACCACTTAATAGTGCCTTTTGTTGCGTCTGTCACGGTTTGACTGCTTGATAGCCATGGACTATGCGTGCCTCCTTGCAGTGGAAGCTGCAGCAGTAATCCATCTCCTGACAAGCTGGAGGGGATGTGGTAAGCGTGTCAGGTGACAGAAGACAATGCATGTGGGGCTAGGGAGGAGTGGGCAAGGAGTGGGTGTGGGGCTTGGTGATGGAGGATACTGTGCTCCTTTGGCACTAGTTTTGAACCACCTTGCTGGACAGGTCTGATGATTTCTGAATAGTAGTCTCTCTTCTTCCATCTCCATGGTAACCCAAAGTTACTGTATACAAAATGTTTGCAGTTCCAGGTTTTGATGTTAGGAGAAGACAATATGCATATCCCATGTGGTGTTCTATTTAGAAAAAAATTAAAAAATAAAGGATAAAATAATCTCAATTTCCCCATCCCCCTTTCCTCATTTTTGTAATTTTAAGAGGCATTCTTTTTGTATTTTGTGAGTTAATATGAAACAGGTCTGATCTCTTTGGACCTTGTTAGACTCAGAAGGGATTGTTTTACTGGAGTATAAAGTCCTAATGCTGAATGCATGTTGCAAGGACTGTGCTCAGATTTGTACTGCTTCTGTAAAGGATGCTTGTCCTTTTCAGAAGCTATTCTGGTGTATTGGGTTCCCAGGCAACAAAACTAGAACATGTATGACTGACGTGCTGCAGACTCTCTAGACTGTAGACCTAATCCTGCAAATCCCTATTTACATAAATCCCACTGATTTCAAAGGGTCTGCACATGAGAAAGCAGGTTTTACAGGATCAGGCCATTCTTCCTAGAGACCAACATCTGTTGCACCAACTGTGATAATCTCATGACTGTTAAAGAAAACTTTTATCTGGACTAAAAGAAAATGGCAAAAAAGTAACACTGTTGCTATAAAGTAGATTATTAGCAAAGGCTACTCTACGTGTATACTGTATCTCTCCTCTGTTGCCTTCCTGAGTATTTTTATTTACTTGAGAGATCAAGTGCTGTATGTAGTTGTCTGCTGCTACTGCTGTCCTCCACCCTTGTTCTGTAAAGTTTGTGTGTCAGACTACAGAAATTGAGATATTTTTAGATATCAGAAGAGGCCTATGGCATATAGGTTAATGACTATCAGTGTGCTGCTTTTGGAGTTTTTGGAAACTGAGAAAAAAATGTCTTGATTAAGATTTTAAGGTATTTTGGGCCTTGCAGCTCAAGACTATGCTAAGTTTTAGTTATGGCCCAATTAACTGAAGAATTCAGTACAAAGAATTCATGTGGCATTCACTATGGACTGCTAAGACTGCAGGGAAAAATCTGAGCAAAAAAAATCTGATGTTGGTTGTGTTGGGAAGAATAGAGACCACTTCCTTTGTTTTCCTCTAAAACCAGAAAACAGCTACGTAGCTGTGGTTGCACTTTCAGTCAGAATGTTTCGTGACTTCTACTTGGAGTTCTGGTGTAGAAGGGGTCAATAGCTGCCATCTTACCTTGGTTGACTCCCAGCTCCTCTGGGCCTCTGTTGTGGTTTAACCCCAGCCAGCAACTAAACACCATGCAGCCACTTGCTCACTCCTCCCTCTCCCAGGGGGATGCAGAGAAGAATTGGAAAAATATGTAAAACTTGTGGATTGAGATGAGAACAGTTTAGAAACAAAAATAAAATTTTAAAAAAGAATGCAAATTAAATATAATAATAATAATTGGAATGAAAGGGAATGTAAGAAAAAGAGAAAATATAACAAAAGAGAGCGATAAAACCCAAGACAGACAAGTGCTGCCCAACGTAACTGATCACCACCTGCTGATCAGTGCTTGAGCAGTGATCCACCCCTCACTGCCCACTGCCCCCAGTTTATATACTGGGCATGATATCCTATGGAATATGGAATAGTCCTTTGGCTAGTTCAGGTCAGCTGCCCTGGCCATGCGCCTTCCCAGCTTCTTTTGTATCTGCTTGCTGGCAGAGCATGGGAAACTGAAAAATCCTTGATTTAGGATAAACACTACTGAGCAATGACTAAAACATCAGTGTGTGTCAACATTATTCTTGTGCTAAATCCAAAACACAGCCATGTACCAGCTACTAGGAAGAAAATTAACTCTGTCCCAGCCAGAACCAAGACAGTTTGCTTTTGTAATAGGCAAGAGTGTGTGGAGTTGTAGCACTGGGCTCATTTGACACATAGTCTGGAGATTTTCAGCCTTGGGCTGTGCAGCTGAAGATAGAAATTAGATGCTATTCACTGTGTCTTGCAGCACAGATGTTATAATAAAACAGCTGTAGAAAATACAAGAGAAGGAGCTTGGCAGCTCAGTTGGGCCATATATGAGGTAGGAGGAAGAGTTCCCTGAAGTCCAAAAGCAATGGGAGTCTACGTCAACTATGCAGTGCATGCACAATAGTTCTAGGACCTCTCTCATGTATTGCATTCTCTGCACTTAACATTTGCAGCCAGTCTGCACATGACAGGAGCAGTGGTCTGGGATTTCTGTGAGCCACTTAAGCTACTGCTACTCATGTCATAAGACCAATAGAAAAAAAGGGGCAAGAGGCAAACATGCAGACAGTGCAAGCTTGATGTCAGAAGCTGCAGAGTTGGTGGACAGAGGCTTCTCTAGTCTACAGTATATTCTTGAAGCTTTTCCTAATTATTTTGAATTTTCAGATGCTTGGCCTTTCACCTCCCTGAAGTTGGTGAAATAATGTTAGCAGACAAGGCTTGGTGGGCTGGGATCATATTTTGACTGATATACAAAAGCTAGAATATAAATGAAGCCCACGTGCAATTCAAATTGAGAACATGTTCAAATTGGTGCTTTCAGTCACAAGCTGTATCTGTACAGTATTTTCCCAATATCTTTTCTGGTTATTACAAGTCAAGTTTTCTTAAATATGTGATTCCTTATTAGACAGGCTTTTTATTAGGGGAACAAATGCTTTCCTATAGCTTTTTCTTCTGTGTCACCTGTATCTCCACACTGTAGTTACTCCAGCTCCTCATTCCCTATCTTTGATTCCGATTTTCCCTTATGTTTTAAGGTGTGAAGTAGTTGGGAATTAACAGTATTAATGATTTAGAATGAGAATTTTGTCTGTTCCACTTTGCTCAGAAATATTTGCTTTTGTGGACAATATTTGTGTGTATTTTCCAGGTTTTGTATTGAGCTTTATGGAAGATCAGACCTATGTTAGATGTGCAACTTAAATCAATGAAACTATATTTGAAAAAACAAAACGGAGAGGATTATCAACTAAAATTGTGAAATGTAAACCTTCAGGGAACAGGTCTTGAGATTGATGGTAAAACAATTACCACATTTATTTTCTTAGATATTAATATGAAAGATTTGGGGAAAAAGGCATGCAAAAAAATGTCTGTAAAGTTTATTTATATAGATAAAAATATCAGGAGAACCTTTGTGCTAAATTTTGGTATTGAGATACTGTTGTCTTCAATTGCTAGGGGCAATTATTCAATCAGCAGATAATTTTTTTCAGAACTGCACAGAACAAGTATTCTCAAAATAGCAAGTGTATAAGGTCAATTTTCTAAAATATAATTGTGCACACAAATTCACCTGCCTCCTATGCCTCAGTGCCCAAGGAATACTGTCAGTTTTTAGGGTCTGAATTAATATTTTGTTTGTGTCAGGTTAAGTCCAAATATGTGAAGAAAATTTGTAGTCATTTTAAGTTTTATTGGATTTTTTTTCTTGTTTTGATTTCGGGATTTAATTTTTTTTGGGGGGGATGGGGTGGGAGGTGTGTTTCTTAAAATGATCCTTGCCTGGATTTACATATATAACATTAAAGCTGATTATGGCAGCATGGAAAGAAGATGAAACTGATTCTAAACAAGGACGGAACTGATTAGTTTTGAATAATAGTTCATTGGGGTTTATTCAGAAGACTACTTGTAACAAGCAATACCTTGTCACATTCCTGGTAGTTTTCTATATTGCAGTTTCTATCTCAGGAGAAGTAATGTTTTTCTTCATCAAACACAATGTACCTCATTAAGTCATTAAGAGTACAGGATGTCCTATCATTCTGCTGTATTTCAGAGCTCTTGCTGTCCAGGCTTTTGCTGAATGTGAATGTCTTTGGAATGCAAAAAGAGTTTTGCATTTTTTCCCTCTTAAAATAACAGACTGTCCTCTGGCCACCTAAGGGAAACAGTAATTACTTATATTAAAATGTTACATTATCTTGCTGATTCTAGAAATACTTTTACTCAGATTTGAAACTCAGTGTCAGAGAGGAGAAGGAATGCTGGTTTTTGAGCTCACTGTCCTCCTGTTCCTCAGTTTGGCACCAGGGACAGCAAGATCTTCATCCCTGTTGAGAACATGATGTGCAGTGGTATTTCAAATACTTGGTGTGGACTGTCTGTGCTAAAGCAATACTCAGCACACTACAGCCGCATTCCCGATCTGCTGACTGTGATTCTCGGCACTTCCTTATCACTAGGTAAAATAAATCATTAAGCTGATTGAATCTGTTCATTTGTGGTAATGTATTCTGAACATACATTCTAGGTGTATTTCAGTGTGAGAAAATGTTTTTTCACAAGCATCAAAAGGTAGGTATGTTGTATGCCATATTTTTTACAACTTATACGTTTGTGTACCTTCTGGCACCAAAATTTATGTCAGTGGAGTCTTATGCTTGTAAATGCTTAGATATGGAACTTTTTCTTTTTCCTTTGATAGTTGTCAAAATGCCTGTCAATAGAGGAAACCCTGGAAAGCTCCTGAAGTTTTGTTTTAGTAAAACAAGTTTCTGTCAATTGTAGTGAATACTTATGTTTCTTAATCTTTATAGTTGTTAGAAAGGCTTAATACAGCCAACCAGATAGCAGGAGACATTGTAGATAAATATTTATTCTTTCAACTTTACTAAAAGACAAATGAATTCGTTTTCAATTAAATCTTACTTGTTTGAAAGAAAAATAAGAGACTAAAACTTTTGTATAAACTTAAGGGATGAGTTCACACTACTGGGTTTTTCTGGGAATGCCCGATACTCTTTGAGAGTTAAGTAGGTAGTGCTTATTCTTGTGATGCTGTCCTTCATACAAATACAGTAATTTGTAAAAGTCTCTGACCCTAAGAAATTGTAGGGCCACAGCACATGTTGCAGTGAATTATCTTTAGATCAGTCATTCATTTAAATCTTAACATAAATTCATAGTGTTTCAGAAGTCACAGTATCTGTTTCTCCATTTTATGAATTTCAAAACTTTTCTGACAGCTATGAGTTTTTGTTTTTAATTCTCAATGTGCATAAATACATACACTTCAGAGTGTTTTTCTATCTGCAGTGTACAGATCACTCATTTAAGTAATCTACTATCCATTTTTAATAGTCTTTTAAATTAAATATTTAATTGCCAAAGTGCATGGTGGCTCATGAGAAAGTGTGAAGATTGTTAGTATTGTGTTCATTGATAAAAAGTGTTTGGGTAGCATGGGCAGGACTTTTGCAGTCAGTTCAAACTCTACAGAAGAAGTGGAAAAAAATTACACAATTCAAGAGTGTATTTCTGTCAGAAAACTGAAGAGGTTCATCTTGGAAACCACAAAAGTGTGACTCTGACACAGCTGTAATACAGGTAACAGAATTAAAATAAAAGTATTTTACAGAATTCATGGCTTGAAGATGCTTTGTTTTTGCTACACAAAGTAAATATTTGAACATGCATGGCATATAGTGTTCTCATGTGTTTGTTAAAAAGTAAGAAATCTGAAGCATCTAAGCAAGTCCAGATTTTTTTAAGAAGCCTCTGCTTTATAGTACAAATGCATTTGTTCATGTGAATGAAATTAACTTTTGGCCTGCATGAAAGTAGTGTAAGCCATAAGTGACCTTGATATACTTCCTGGTATGATCTTTATTATTGCTGTGTTTGGATTACTTTTCAGTGTCTTTAGGTTTTTTTTATCTCCTTTCACTATATTTTCAAAACAGTTTGTGAGTGTGTTCAGTAATAGGAGTTTATCTCTGCATGGTTTACAGAGAGAGATAGAAGACAACTATAGCTACATCCATATGCCTAGCCTAGCAGCAAGCTAGGAAAATGAAGTTGAAGTATGCCATTGATGCAGTATATCCAGTAAGAATTACAGTGTAAAAATCTTTCTTATACATTCTTTTGGTTTCATGATAATTGTTACTTAGATTTGGTTTTAGGTTTACCACTGTCTGTCGCGTTTATGTGACCACGTAAAAAGCACTAAGTTTCATGTTTTTTGACTTTCTTCTTGTTGTATTTATTTAGCAGTTCCTCCTTCTGACTCAGCAAAACTGTAAATGACAGATAATAACTTTCTACAATAACCTGGCATTTGTGCTTTGTGAAACCAGTGCAGTTGTATCCTCCTGTGGTGCAAGTATGTAAGCATGATTACAGCACATATGTCAAAGTTCAATGTTGAGGTGTCATAGCTGCTGTTCTCTACCTGTCTTGCTTGCAAAAATTTTTCAAACATAAGGCAGTTGCCTGTACGGTTGAGATGAATATAATTGAGACTAATATACAGGTTTTCTGTAATGATGGAAGTCACAGCACTTAGGGGTTCAGCTCAGTTGCATGGATACATTTACAGGCATAATTAGTTTTTTTGTTATTTGGCAGTTAAATCTGAATGTTCTTTGAGTATGTAGAATGTAGTTTATTTGTTGTGGTTCATATTTTATTTTTTCTCCTTGCCACAATCATGCAATTATTTAAATATTATTTCCTTACTGAGACAGACTTGAATTCAACGCAAGAAATATTTAATTTCCTGAACATCCACCCCCCAACATGTAAAAAGATGAAAATCTTTCATAATTTATAGTATGAAAAAAGTTTAGCCAAACATGTGGACAAGTGCAAGCACATTGGAGATGGATCTAAACTTACTGAAGCTACTGAAACGTCTAAGCGGACATGACGAACAGCAAAAAGTCTTTAGAAAATACAAAGTTTCTTCATTTAAGATATTAAGTGACTTTCCCTACTCTAAACAAAAAAATCAATGGCAAATTGAAAAGGAAACTCAAACTATTGTATTTGTGCCAGTTTTAGAAGGCAAAGCACAATCATGTTTTTAAGGATGTTTCTGGGTGCTGCTGTCTTTACAGCTATAGCTGGGCATTTTTGTCACAACCCGATCCTTACAGTAAAATGTCTGAACTTATCTTCCAGGGAAGTGCTTTGTGTTGAAGTAGATTAGACAGTAGTTTTATTGAGAAAATTGAAGCAAGATTAGGACTTCTTTATACAGTGTTTTGTAAGCAGACTCAGCAAACTTTCACTGCATATTGAGCCAGCAAAGCATACTGTAGCAACCACAAGGCACAGCTGGCTCATAGCACAGCTAAGGCTTAGCCACGGCTGCCTTGAAAATACCATGTAAATACACCCATACTGGTAACCGCAATGTGAACAAGGGAGTGGGCAGCACTGACCTCTCAAATAGCTCCTTTCCAACTCAAGTGACATGGATGAGGGGTGCCATGTGTCAGGGGAGGGTGATGGTGTTGCTTTTCAGATGCAGCTTGTTCTAGCAGGCTCACAGTACCCAGCTGCCTTAGCAATGTAGCCCACCCTTGTAACATGACCTAGGTCATCAGTAGTGGCTCCAGCTAATTATCTTCCCTCTTTGCAAGAGCTCGTTGCCCATTTGCAGTTCCTGTGGAGGCACGGGTTTGCTTCAGGTACTTTGTTCTTTGCATTTCATAGTTTTACAGCTTCCTCATTTAATTCAACATGTAATCCCTCTAAGTTTTTCGAAAGTTTGTGAAAAAAAGCAGAAGAAACATGAGTTCCCAGTATGTTTAGAACATTTCATTGTATTGAATTATGGATGCGTTTGATTTAAATGGTTTTGGTTTCTGATGACAATGACTGCAACATTATTTTTTTGTTTATTTGTTTCAAAGCAGTTTTTGGAAACTTATGTTTGGACATACAGAGGAGAATTTACTGGGATTTAACCTTCAGTTTCCTTCTGTCTCTTATCTCTGTACACTTCAGAAACTCAGTTTTAGTTTGATGTAAAATTGTTTTAAAGTGCTCATTGTCATAATACAATAAGAAAAAATGAAATAGTTTAATTCCCTAGGAAATAAGAGTTGTTTTTCTCAATATTTGTCATAGAATTTAGTGTGGTCCTTCTTTTTTAGGGACCGAAACGAGACACTCAGATTTAACATATGTACCTTGTTAGCAATGTTTTGACAAATAGCGGCAGCTGCATAAACTAATCTTTCTGTAGCTTTCACACATGGGACTCAATTAACAATGAGCCACTGTCAGTATCTAATCCTTTCTACCTTTTTTTTTTCCCCATTTCTGTACTTTTTTTTTTTTCCCCATGTGTAGCTCAACTATTACCTGTAAACTGAGGAAAGTGACAGACTGTAAATGGATTGACCTTGCATGACATTTTACATGTGATTTATAGAAGATGTTGGCACTTGTTTATATTCCTGGTAAATTCAGATTAAAGTGAAGATTAAAGTTTGTTATTTGCAGAATGTTGTAATCATTGCAGAAACTAGAATAAATCTTTGTTTGAAATTCCTGTGTTTCAAGCTCTGAAGTCTAGGGACTCAAAAGTATTGCCCTAGATATGTCATTTAGCCTTGTGGTAGTAAGAGGTGGAAGAGCTGTGTGGGCGTTGGCTGTAGTGAGCCTGTGAACCCGTGGATTGTATTGTGCAAAAGTCTGTATTTACCTATGGCACAGTCCAGGCACAAGACTTGACATTCCAAATAGTTTTGCCTTTAACTAATTTCCAAATGGATCTGTGGACAGAAACTGAAGTATTAAGAGATTTCCACAGTGAGGCTTTCAGAATTTTTGAGATGTCTTAGAGTAACAGCAAGTACAAATGCAAGCTCTGTTTTAAATGCACTTGATAGTTCAAACTTCCAGTTGAAATTCCTACATTAGAATTATCTGAAGAGGACATTCAGGAATTACAGAGGCTTCTTGACTTTGTCAAGACATACAAGGGAGTGGCAAAAGGACATGAAGACAGAGCCCAAACAATATGTCAATAATTTTTTCTTTCACCTAGTGAAACTGAAGTAAAGTTTGAATTGTTAAATTCAGAGTAGGCTATTGCCACTACTTGCCAAATAGTACATGCTTGTGCATCTGTCTAATCCATATTTGAAAGCCACAAACAGAAGCACATAATTTGGCATAGCACCAGAAGCATGCCTCGGCACACTTCTGGAGATTCTTCCAAATGACTTACTGATTCAAAAATTCTATACTGTTTGCCTGTGCATGCGTGGTGAGTGTCTGGAGGAGTTTAGCATGAATTCTGGCAGAAAACTATGTGCATTACGTTTGAATTGGGAATAACAATGACTATGTATCCGTGCTTATTTACCAGGGGTTATAGATGTGATACAAAGGTGGTTTGTTGGTATTTTTTTGTGTATGTGGTAGTTCTTTTTTTTTGTTTTGTTTTGTTTAGTTTTATTTTTTCTGTGTGTGCTTTGTGTGTGTGTGTGTGTGCATGTGGAAAGGAGATGTTTCCACTAATGGAAAATCCACATAGACAATGTACATGAAATGGGCTGGTGATGAAGAGTGCGTGTTACTCCTAGGACAGCCAGGCAAGTACAGAATATTCAGTCACAACAAGAAAAAGACAAAGCCCATTTTATGTTTTCTCAAGTGTGGTAAGTTGACCTTGGCTGGCTGTCAGACACCTACCCAGCTGCTCTCTCACTCTGCATCCTCAACAGGACAGGGGAGAAAACAAGGAAGAGAAGCTAGTGGGCTGAAATAAAGATGGAGAGGTCACTTAGAAATTACCCTCATAGATAGAACAGAGTTATTTGGGGGGAATTAGTCTAATTTATTGCCAATTTAAGTAAAGTTGGGTGGTAAGAAACAAAGAAAAAGCTAAACTGCCTCCTCACCTCACCTTTCTTTCCAGGCTGAACTTCACTCCTTCATTCCTGACTCCTCTACTTCCCTCCACCCCTGTCCCTAGTGGTGCAGGGGGATGGGGAATTGGGACTGTAGTCAGTCCAGAACAGTTCCTCTCTGCATCCTGTTCATCCTTTTTCCCTACACCAATCTGGATTTTCTCCACAAAGTACAGTCCTTTAGGAAATATCCACCTGTTCCAGTGTGGATGTCTCCAGTAGCACGGTTCTCTCCACACAGGCAGCAGGGAAATATCTACTCCACTGTGGTCCAGGAATACCTCCTCCATATACTGCCTCTGTTAACTTAGTGTTTGTACGGCTGTTTCTCACACTTTCGTTTTCCCCTTTCCTTACTGTTTTTTGCTTTCTTATATACATTTTCTGAGAGACACTATCTTCTTGACTGAGAGTCTCACGTGTGCACAGCAGTGGGTCTCTTGTCGCTGTCTGTGTCCAGCATGGGGCAGCCCCTGTCTCTTCCACAGAGGACACCCCAGCAGCTTTCTGCTGCCAACATCTGGACACCTGCTGCTGATACACTCTGTGTTAGAGAATGTTCTTTCCTGTTGGAAGAAGACTCCTTTCACAGCATACACCATGGACCCTTAATAGGTAACAAAGAAGGAAGTGAGGTCCTTCTGTTCTTCCTTCATGATTCCTTCAAACTTACTGAATTAAGCTAAATATATGAGATATGTTAAGCATCTGAAATGTATTCTGCAAAGAATTTCTCAAAGACTTGAACAAAAAGTCTTTAACTGAAGACTGTTTTCAAACATTGTTCTATGTGTAAGGAGGATGAGACTGAGCATCAGCTCAGGTTTTGGGTGTGCTTAAATCATGGAGGTGTGAGTAAAATCTGTTAGTGTAGGTAAACATCTGTTCAGTATCTGTGTGGGAAACTGTGGTTTAGTATTACAGGACCAATTTGTTACTTTCGAAACTTTTGACATAAAACTTTGGGTTTGCCCACTTTCATATTGTTGTTGGAGGCTCCAAAAGGTAATGACACCATCCTTCTGGCCAGCAGTCTCTTCCACTCCTTCCACTGCCCCAAACAATAGAGAAATGACAATTTTAGTCCATTAATGTGATATATTTATTATCTTTCAAATGAGCCTAGAGTTTTGTCTCTGTATGGAAGACAGTTTAAAGAAAGCTAAATAAGCACAGCTGCAAGCTTAGCTACTCTCTTCTACACTCCAGTAAAAACTTTTTACCAGTTCTTGGTGTGAACATTCTCAAATTGTGCTGAGTGCCTTTGTATGGGGAAATTAATAGCATTGGCAGAGTTTTAGTAATAGGATGGCATGCTAACTTTGGACAATGCTGCAGTGATTGCCCAGTGCAGACAGACCATTAAATGAAATACATTTTGGAAGCTACCGTATTCTCCTGTGTAAATGATGTGGATGGACTGCTGAAGAGAGAATCCAACTGTTTATATGTTGTCTGTATTTGAGACTTTTAAAAAGAAGGCTAAAAATGGACTTAGTTGCTCTAAAATTCTTTTGACAATGCCAAGTAAAAAGTTCCTGAGTAATGACTTTTGTGAGGCTAACAATTAATCATCAGCAGAATTTGGATTAAAAATTTGTAGAAGTACATCAAATTTCCTGGAGTAAATTTCTATTAAAGTGGTGTAAAGGATTGATTCTTGGCTTTTCCAATTTAGTTTATTCAAGAAGTAGTTTTTTCATTACAATTATTAATAAGTGTGGTACACACATGTTCAGACCTGTGTATAAATTTGTCAAACACTTCAAAAATCCATTTGCATTCAGACTGTAAACCATCCTGGTTTTTATCAGTCAATGGGCAGGAACATGGGTTCAGTACAAACAATTCTCTGGGAATATGGGTCAGGTTCTTCAGTTTCATTAATGAGCTCCTCCTTAATTCCTGCCTGAATGGAGGTCAAAGGCAAAACTCCTTTGGACATCAGTAGGTACCTCAGCTGGTCAGGTCTTAGACTAAAACTCTTAATATGTTTGCTTATCTCTCAGTCGTGGTAAGGCTTAATCATGTTTGTAAGATACTTTGAGGCACTTGGATAAAAAGCAGTGCAGTGGTTATCAGCATAAAATCTGCAGTTCTCTGTGGTTATTGCATTGTGCTGTCTTGGAGACTGCTGCATTACCTTGTTTCTAAAATAAGAAATTACTGTGGTGTTTTAAGTAGCTCCTGCTCTGTTTTGGATCGCTGATTGGGTGCAAATTTTTCAAATGTTACCCTTACAATGTTAATTTTAAGTTCATTTGAATTTTCTTTTTACTTGAAATCTATTTAAAATGAAAAATTGGGGATTTCAGTAGTCCAGCAAAAGAGACGAAGTTATGTTCTCACATAAAATAATAAAATCTTTAATTTTAAGGGCTTTATTGTCAAAACATAAGTCTAGTTTCATAAGTGTAGTTTTGTGTTCTCAATTGTGCCTCAAGTCTTCTAAGTGAACTGTCAGGTGGGTAAAAAATGAGGGAAAAAATCTTCTGTCATGTCCAAAACTGAGTTTGCAATTCTGAGTAAAACATTGATGTGTCACTCTGAGAGAACAGAGTCCAGGGGCTTTATTGCGCAGACAAGAGAGGAAGAACAATCTCACAACGGGTGGTATAGTCTTAACAGGAGACAAACGTTGGCAGTAGTGCTGCATTTGGCACTGACAGATTTTTGGTTTGGCTTAATGACAGTGAGCTACATTTCTTTTAAAAATAATTTTGGCACCCGGCACCCAGAAACATACACCCTATTGGTATAATCTGTAATTGAGCATGATTCAGAGCAGAAATAGAAAGTGTAGTTACAGGCAGGACAACACGTTTGGGCACTCATTTATCTAACGGCAGTGGAATGGCTGTTCCAGTGTCTTTAGCACTGAAGGATGCTGTATCAAAAGGCAGAATATGTGAAAATGTAAAGAAAAGCCAAACCAACAAAAGCAAACCACAAAAACCAAATCCCCCAAACTTGGAGTTTTTTCCTTTTCATTCTGTGCTAGTTCTGGAAGTCCTCCTCTCTGCTGTCCTAAGTTCAGAGGAGGGCTGTGGCAGGGATGGCTTTTGCAGTGTTTTTTCCAGGCGCTGTTGTGGTTGGACCACACACTAATTAATGATGTTGAGCATGGACAAGTAGCAGTCTGAAAATGGTAAAAACTGTCCCCAAAAGAATAGGAGCTACCACTGTGATTAACCAGTTAAAATCTGTGAGAAAAGTTTTGTCAGAAGTGACCATCATAGAATGTGGTCCTGCTGGCGTGAAAGAGAGGACTTAGAGTTTAGTTGGGTTTCTGGTGGACTGCTGTCTATTTTATAGAAAAAAAAAAAAAAAAAAGGCTGAAATGGTTGATAATCTCTACAGAGTAACCCAAGAATAGGCATGGCTAGCTAAACAATTGTTTTCCACTTTGATATGGTTCCTTTAGAAAGTCATCAAGGCACATGGATAGATCAACAAGAGGAGACTACAGCCCCTTCTTGTGCACAGTTTGATCTGTAGTTGGGGAATTCGAGCCATTCGCAGGCCCGTTTTATGTGCTACTTGTGTTCTACACCCCTCCTCCCACACAAACACCTGAATATACTGAGTATGTTAATGCATTTGGTCTTTTTCTATAAATCAGAATTGCCATAGAAGCCCTGAGATATTGGAACTACTATTGACAAGTTCTATGATGAATGACTGCAGAGAGTAAATGTTTGCAGCTCTGTGTCTGGCTCTTCACCTTCAAAGTGACTTGGAGCACAGAGGCACGAGCTGGAGGGACAAATGAAGAAGAAAGTTGCTCGGCATAATTCACACAAGTCATGTTACTTACAAAAGGCTGGAAAATGAAGCCTTTTCAGTCTAAATAATTTTGAATCCTGAAAGTAGCATTTTAAGAAAGAATATATCCATATAAAAGAGGAGGAGATCATTTATAAAAGCAGGAGGAATTCTGAGGACCACATTTATCTATAAAAATGTAAAGAGGAAGAAGCAATCAGAGGACTTTTTTCTTGATAACGTTTTTTTTTCTTCGTGTTGTTTTGTTTGTTTGTTTTTCCCTGGTCACACATTGATACTATAGCTGCTAACAATATCTGCAGCTACAACTGATTTTGAACATATATGTGTAGTTCTGATTTTTTTTTTCTTTCCTGTTTTGTTGCACAATATCTTGCTCTTTGTCTCTATAAGCACATTTTTGCACCTTCAGATATGATATGGAATTCATTGACTTTTCTCTTTAATGCCACTGGGGGTGAAAAAAAAAGCTATTTCCCTCTTGCTAATTATGGTGAAGTGCCATGATATGTTGTATTGCAGTTAAAAACTTCAGGGGCATTGAGAGCTTCTAGTTTTGTCTCTTGGGAGCGGGACTTTACCTCTTCTGCTCAGCTCCAGGAAACCTGAACATTTTTATTTTCAAGACCACGTACCATTGGGGAGGAAGCAGAGGTGGAGATGTGTGTAGAGATTAGGTGGATATGAGCAGCAGTGTGCTTTGTAAAGATCTAGGAACTGGAGAAGTTTGAGAAAGACACATTTACTCTGGCATGTCCTTCGGCATTTTTAATAGTTCAATGACAATGCTGCTAAATCTAGCAACCTGTCAGAAAATTCCATGTAGAACTGTTTTTCACGTGTGGTTGTGACACACTGCATTTTTTTGCATTTTTCCTGAACTTTAGCATAGTAAACATGCATGCAATTTGTCTGTGTATGTTTGTGTGTGGGTACACAACTTTCATACACTCTAGCTGTCTTTTTCTGGAGTACATATTTATTATTCATCATGGTAAAAGAATTCCATAACTGTGGGAACCAGTTATTAAAAAACAACTTTTCTGTTAGAAACCACTAAACGTATTAGCTCAAGGCCAGATTCAGTGTGCTTCATAGCTGTGCTTAAATGCTTAAGCAGGGCAACATGTCTTACAGCAATGTGTACTTTGTGTATGGTAAGAACAAAAGCAGTACATTCCTGTAAACTGAACTACTCATATTTTTATTAGTGAATAAAAACTCTACATGTATAATTTTTCTTTTTTATCAAATAGTCTGTTAAACTAAAACCAGTGAGAATAATGAATGTACCATATTCTTCCTTGCTTTATTTCTTCCCACTTTTTTTGGTGGTTTCTTTTTTGTGACGTGAAGGAGCAATATGTACATGTGGATCAGACAGGGCAGGAACAGATTATAGGAATGGCAGTGCAAATAGTCTTGTGGCTGCAAGTATGAGTGTAGCAAGGAGGAGCACACTAAGTTTTTCTGTCCACAAACTTAATTATTCTATGGAAGAAGCCATAGACTTCATTATCAACACATCAAGTCCACAGTGAAGAGGATTTCTCAAAAACTGGATTTTTTGAGAAGGCTAAATGTGAAACTTCCTCCCAGGCATATAAATCTGTGCAGAACAGTCCGCCAATGTGATTAATGTATTTGCTGTTTCCGCTTTATTCTGATTCTGCAGCACCAACACATTCAAGTGATAGTAATTTATTTTCTGGGATGAGTATCAGTCTTCATGTTTGGCAAAAGAAAAGCTGGGACTACCTTTTTAATACTTACTTTTTTCTTATGCCGCTCAGCTTTGGGCTAAATGAAAACATTGAATAAATCAACCAAAATCTTTCAAATAGGAGAAAGATGTAACTGAAGTAAACTCAAATAAAAGCAGATAGGTAAAATGAGGTTCCAACATGGTTTTCTCAATAATTAGCATACATATTACTTAAAAAATATGAAGAGGCTAGACGACCAGTATCATCTTGTCTGAAAGTTAATCCCACAGTATTTTTTCACTAGAAATTACGCTGGAGGTCTTTATTTGCAAAGGGTGGTGGTTTCTACTAACATAGTGAAAAATATGCATTAAGCTGAGAAATGGTGTAGGTGATGCTGACCTGTAACAAGTAACATCCCATCTACTTTTTCGATTCTGTTTTGTGGCTAACTTAGAAAATGTTTTCTATTTCTCTAACTGATTAAAAAAGTACTTGTGGTAGAGACATTTCTTGAGGGTGGACTCTTTGTAACAAAGAAGTTACTCATCTATTCTGGAGGAAGTGCTATTGACAGAATGAATTGGAACTAATGCAAGACAAACACGTTTCCAACGTTTATGTATTTAGTGCCTGATATTTTTCATTCACTGAACTTAAACACAATACATGCACATATTATTAGGTTGTTTACCTATTGCTCAATTTTTATAATAAAAAAGCCTGAGAATTATATCAAATGAATTAGCTATCAATTGCACTTTGGATTGAAGAACCACTTTTGAGAGTTAAGTATACAGTGAGGTGCAGAACTTTATCTTCTGCAGTAAAAAATCGTTATTCTTTCCAGAAAAATGCTACAAAGTACAGAAAAGTGCATACCATGTCTAGGTATGACAGAGACCTTTAGAAGCGTAACAAGGAAATTCATGATTTAATGTTTTTAGTTTAATTCATCCTTGTGATTGAAAGAAAGAAATTATCATCTACATGAATTGTGGCATAACGATCCAATAGCTTTGATAATCAGATTAGTAGGCAACATCTGAATATGAAGCGTGGCAGTGCTTTATACTTTACAGTCTGAACTTAGTGGAATTTGTCTTGCAGACATTTTACATTTTTAAATTTTAATTTCTTTTGCTGTTTTTCAGAGAGGTAAATTTTCACTTTGGCTTTAAACGTGTTTTTTTTTTTTTTCCCCTCCTCATGGTATTTTCCCTACTTTTGTCCTTGGTAAGCGTGCTCCAGTTTGATAATGTATCTGAAGGGATGTGTGTTACATTTGGAGTAATTGAATTCAGGGAGGGGGAGAAGATGATTTGTGCACTTCTCCTGCTAGGTAGTTATGGAATCTTGCAGAAACCAGATTTCTCACAAAAGAACAAGCTGATTTACAGTCCTGCTGTGATGGTCACTGTGTTAATATGTTTTTCTTCTCCTTTTCTTCACGAATCCCATACAGAGATGTAGATATGTTCTGGAGGAAAACTTTACCACTCTTAGCTTACCTTCTTCAGTTTTTGCCTTTTGGAAGTTAATAATGCACATTTTTACTAACTGAAATATGGAGAATTAGATGGTTTTCTTCTGGATGCTTTTGCCATATATTTCCATCCCCTAATGCAGAATGTATTTATTTCTACATGTGACAAGTCTGCAGTTGTGTGTTCTTTCTGGGTTATAATGACTCAGATGTCATAATTAATTTGATGAGCAGGTGGGGGTTATTAGCCTTGTGCTTCACTTGCTAATAGCTGCACAGCTTTTCTAAAGTACTCTTTCAACTAAGGAGGCATTTCTTCACATAGAATAAACAGTGCAGCACAAAAGCCTCAGTTAGATAACTATCCATGGGTTTGAAAAGCTGCCAAGCAGATGTTGTTATTGGAGCAGGCCCAGACAAGATTGGGCAAGGCAGATGCGAGATGGGGGAGGAGGTTACACACAACCCAGGCGCTTTCACTGCAGTGACTAGAGAATGGGAAGCTGGGAGGTGTCTTCCCATAAACCAAATTCATCCTTCACTGGCCTCATGCTCAGGACCCACCCTTTAACTGTAAATAAACGAGAAGGAAGCCCCCTCCCCCTGCTTTGTCTTAATATCCATGTGGGAATGAAACTGAATGTTCATCCAGCAGCCAGTGACTTCTGGTTTTCATTAAATCGGCTGTGTGCAATTTTTGAAGGGCCTACAGAGACTTTGCTTCATACCTATCAACATATGTAATGAACATGACTGCAATGACATTTACCAGAACTCTTAGGTTCTGCTTTATTACTATAAATTAGGTTGTGCAAATTTAAGACAAAATTTTGTTTTGTTTCCTGTCACCTCTCAATATAGGGTTTGTTGTTTTTTTTTTTTTTTCCTGGTGAGATTTTTTTCCTTCTTGATTAAAACATTCCAAATATCAAATATCCATCCTTTTCTGGTTTAATAAGAAAATGCTTAGAAAATGCAGTGGATTTTTATGTGAGAGACAAGTAGATTGGATTGAAAACAGAGCTGATATCTTTTACCCTCTAGAGATTTTTTTTCCATTTGTGATCCTAGCCTTTTTAGAACACATCTTTATGTATCTCTGTTTTGATTACATTGTGTAATCCCATTTTTGTTTGACTTGATCTTAAGCCAGTGGTCTGGGCTTTTATTGCCGAGGGATAATTTTTGATAATGGGCTATTAAAACACTTGGAGCTTCCATCCTATCTTTAAAATCTGTATATGCATAGATTGTTTTTCTGTGGAGAAAGAAAAATCCCTCAGTTGGCAGAAATCAATGGATTATATGTATATACAGTATCAGTGGCTGTGGCTTAAAATAAATAAATGTTTGATAAACTAAACATGGCATAAAAATATCACAAGACTGAGGTGATTGTACTTTATGAAAGATGATGTTATGGACTCTTGCCTCTAGATTTTGTTACCTGCCATAGCTCTTTGTAGGTTCTTCACAGACCAGTGTGAGACATGCAGTGAAAGAGTTGTCTTACAGTCTTCTCAGCCATGGAAATTTACTCATACATGGCAAGGTGTACAAGCCATTTGATCTTTCATCGCCATTTGCAATTTAGTTAACATTAATTTTAAAAGGACAGAGAGCTTAAATCATATCTATATATCCTATACAAATATGCTCACTTAAGTATGTGGTATGTTTGACTTGTGAACTTCATTAGTATTCTCCAGTAGTATTGTTGTTATAAAAGCTCAAAGCAAGAGTTTATTTAGTGGGATGTTCTTTTTACTAGTTTAGATTTGATTTTTTCAGTCTGAAAACAGTAGGTTTACATGCTTCATAAGCTAGCAAAGTGGTAATGACTTCCCAAATTCAAACATTAATTTTTTATTTCATAATTGAAATAAAACTCCTTGTTGCAGTGGTTTAAGATGTTTTTGTTTTTCCTTAGCAATTTTGAATCTTGCCCGTTCAGCAAGCTCAAGAAAGCTTTCTGACCTAGAAACCTTATCCCTTTAGTATTTCTGTAGCTGGGTTCTCATATAATACAACAACAACAAAAAAAGAGAACAGAACACAGAAATGTTTCAAAATTCAAGTAATCAAATACCTTTAGGAGAGAAAAGGAAGGCATAGCTTCTCTACATCTTCCTACATCTTCATGTGGCAAACAGGCTGACCCATAAACATTTTGTCACTTTTCTTGGTTCTCTGGAAACACAGGGTTCTAAGACTCAAATATTTTCATTTGAGTCTTCATCAAAAGAAAATATTACCTTCAGGTAATATTACATCAAATATTACCTCAGGTATTAGTTCCATTTTATCCCACTTGTTTTTGGCCCTTGATTGACAAGTTTCAGATGTGAATATCAAGAAGTAGGTCCTTCAACTGTGTTTCAAAAATAGTGCTGCTTTCATTTCTCATTCACATGCATGCAAAGCATTAAGACCTTTCTTCTGTCCAGGCCTCATTTTAAAAAAAAAACAAAGAACAAACATATCTACCAGTGGAAAAACAGTGTCAAACCAAGCAATTAACATTTCTTTTGTTAAAAAAAAACCCTAAAAATTCTGAGATTGCCTTCTGGGACAAAAAGAAGTTCAGCCTGCAAAAGGGTACTTACTAAAATGTTTACTATCTTGAAAAATTTAATTCTGGATTTTTTTACAATCTTAATGCTTTTGAAATTAGTGAATATATTGTCTAGAAAGGAATCAAATTAAAATTTTAAAGACATTATTTAGGTAGTGTGTATTTAAGACTTTCTAAAAGACTGAATGATCAGCTCTATGGCTGCAGCGTGGTTCCTCGTTATCCTGGTGATATTTCAAATTCTCAGCTTCACAGTATGTCATAATCATGGAAAAAAAGATTAGGTTAAAAGAGCTTTAAGATACATTAAAATAATTTTAACAGTCCCTAGGGCACCAATCTGATGGCTCAGCACTCTTCTAAGGAAAAAAAAAAAAACGAGATTTTAAATTGAATGTCAAATAAAAAGTTCCTTGGCATGTAAAAGTCCAACTTCTTTTTCCTTATATTTTACTAAATTTATTCAATATAGCTGTAACTCTCCCTGCAAGGGATTTGAGCAATGTGAATAGTAGCATATGGAGCTGGTGATCAATGGAGACACTCTTGGGTGTTATCATCTTGTCAGGGATCCCGAGTTAGGATCCTGCCAAGTGATTTGATCTCTTAAAATAATACCGTCAAAGGTATTAGTCAAAGTTCAATGGCAAGGCTTGCTCTATTACTTGTTACATGAAGGAAATATATAAAGGGAAATCGAGTTAGAGATGATTTAGAATGATTTACAGAGAGACTGGAGATACAAAAAGGTAAGAGAGACACTTGTGTTGAGCCACAAGGTTCAGAGTGGAATCCCTTGCTTTCTGATCTCCTTCTCTCTCTAGGTTTGGGTGATCCCGTCTTAGGCCCAGACTTGGTCAGGACTCTGTGTCCACACTCCATCCTTTAAATCATTTATCTAATATTTCAAGGTTTCAGCATGCTTACTCCCAATTCACTTACTGAGTGTCTGCTAATATGATAAGGAATCTGTACCTCCCTGTTGTTGGTTCTCTCTGAAGTTTGAACACTAGGTTTCCTGAAGCAAAGTTGCAGGCAGTGGAGAATGTGAAAACAAATAATTTAATAGCCCAGCAGTGGGATGATCTCAAGCTTTGAGAAGAACCCAAACAAAGCAATACCTGGGCAATTAAAGCCTTATAGACTACGCACCTGCCGCTTGCATGAGTGTTCAGTTGAATAGTAATATTTGGGTCTGGGTTCTTGTTCCTCTTTAGAATATGTCTCCAGAAAGGCTGTTATCTTGTCTAGTCGTGGCTGCTGTTCATGATTGTTGCCTCCTTATCTCCTGGTCTGGGTTAGTTCAGCAGGCCTTGTTTTGCTGAAGTAGGTACACATTCAGTAAATGTCAGTGAAAGTTTGTGGCTTGCAGCTTCAGGCTTCAGTAAATTTAGCCACTCATACTATGAAAGGCTAAGAAAACAGCATTATTAAATGATATAGTATTATCTCTCTTAAGAAATTCATTCAATTCGACCAATATCTCTTAACATTGTGGGGCTCAAGGGCAGAGTTGCGTGGCGTGCAGTCCAGTTGCCACCCAGGAAGAAGTAAAATTGTGCTCATTCCATGATCTGTAGTCAGTAAAAGATCTCATTGCTTCAGGGAGCAACCTTGAAAGGCATCACAGCTTGAGGTGATATTGCCAACGTGCAGGTATGCTATTTGTCAGCTATTCTTTGCTTCATTGTGGACTTTCTATAGGAGTTCTTGGCCTGGCTGCAGCTCAAGCCTTTACCTTCTTTGGAGTTGGTGCCAAAGCACTGGAAGTGTGGTTAAGGGGGGTTGAGTGTATTGTATCCATTACACATAGTTTTCTCTTGTAAGAGTTTCTGGCATATTTCACACAAGACCTAAAACCTTCTTCACTGATAAAGTTTGCAGATACAGTGAGAGAGATGGGATATAATAGTCTGGACTGGTTCAGATGAATGTCCCTTTATTTCTTCTAATTTGTCCAAATATGAAACTGCATGAAGCAAAGAATAATAATGACATTTACAAGCACCAGAAACAGTAACCTTGAATAGTAACTAACAGCAACAGAGAATAAGATGAATGTGGCAACAAGTGTGAATTGCTTAGATGTAAACAGAAAAATCCTAAACAAGAGGCTGGTGGCATTTTTATTATCTGGTCCAGAAGCAGTCTCTGATACTAGCCATTGTTCTAACATATGTGCTTCAAGAAGAGCAATTTTCAAATGTTTTGATGAACACTGCTTGAGGTTAACAGTCTATCGGCTCGTTAAAGCCAACCTTGACTAAGAAACATTTTGAAGTGGGAAAAATAGTTAACTGGAGTTACAGTAACTTCCACCTCCCCCCACCAGCATTATTCTCTGGCTCATATTTCCATCTGGGACCAGAAATGCAGAAATACTGCAAGTCAGTCAATTTTTACACATTTTCTGCTCTGTTTAGAGAAAAAATATTGGCTTGATCTTGTAAGATTCTTAGTTGTCCAATGTTTCCTGAAATACCTTCTTGTGAGGCAAGGGAGAGATCTGCAACAAAAACTTCTGCCAGTTGAATAATGCTGGCTAGAGGCTGTAACTTTTTTTTTTTTTTCTTTCAGTAAAACTGTAGCCTGTGCTCAGTTCAGCTGCAGAAACTGAACTGCTGGAGTAATCTGTTCTGTTGAACTCCCCTAGGTTAGGTCAGGTTTCATGATAAGATACTGCTCCTCCCTTACCTTTCATCAGCAAATTCTGAAAATCAAGTACTTTCCACTGTTACATGTATTTATTTGTGGTGTGATTTGTGGTATTCACAAAGCAATATAAAGTCACAGAAATATTATATCAGTTTTATTTCAAAGGAACATACAGGTACCTTTTCTCGATGCCAATGCCATTTACAGGGAAATCTTTGTGGCTTTGACCTGACCTGTGTAGTAGCTTTCCCTTACCTTATTTCTCCGTAATATTACACAGGTATTGAGATCTGATTTCATTACTTTCTTAAAATGTGTGACTTGGAAAATAGCTGATATCTGGACCTTTCAAAATGCCCATATGTTTTTCAAATTCCTAGCTTCAATCCTTTCCCATAATATTTTTCTAGCGTCCATCCTATGCTGCATAATGTGACTAAAAGGGAGGTAGGCTCCTATGTTTGACTGTAATAAAGCTGGAAGAAGTGCAGAAACTCCCTGTTATCCCTTGCCAGGGTGGACCACTTCAAAGAGTCCAGCAATCCAGAGATGCAAATCTGTCCAGAATCCCAATATGCAAATGCTGAGTGGAACTAGAGTATCTATGGTCTTCAGTCTTTCCAAGAAACAGGGTCTCCTGAGACAGGCTTACACAGTTCCCTCAAAGGAATACAAATTCCTCAATTGAGGCACTACTTTAATAGCTTAACTTGATTCTATGTATTTATGACATAGGACCTCAATGCAGAAATTCTTCACTTTATATTTACTAAAACAAACTACTGCTTGTATGTGTGTGTGTGTGTGTGTGTGTGTGTGTGTGTGTGTGTGTGTGTTTGTATTATTGGCTTGTGTGATTTAGTTGGTTTCTTACTGCACATTGTTGCCTTTACACCTGTTTTATATTGTGTTACTACCCTGTATTGCTGGCTTCTTGCCAGCATTCTCAAAAGTACATTTACAAAGGCAAATCACCTTATGGTGAATCAAGTGTGCTGCCTGCTTCTGAAGACTTGACGGGCAATATAAGAACAAGATTTCTACATGGCCTTTTTACTTGGCATGTTTATTGGAGGAATGCATTTTCCTAGTCACAACACTCGAAGGAGTTGCATGGGAACTTCCCTTCTGAAGGGGTAGGGGACATTATGTATGTCTGTTGTAAAACTTAGTGTACATCTAAGGTGCAAAACAAAGCCTCCATTCATCACTGAAATACTGAAATCTCACCTTGTCTTTTCCATATTGCTGTGGAGAAAGCAGGCAGAGAGAGATGCAACTAAGCAAGCTGAGCATCTTTGTGAACCCCAAACACTCCTTAAAAAAGTGAATATGAAGCATCTGTGTCTTAGGATAAGAACAGTGGCTTAGGCTTCTGCTTCAAGCAACTGGACAGAAAATGAGACTGCTCAACTTCTTTCGGGCACAGAAGTTTGTTGTCCAGAATAATTTCAAAGGCAAATCTCTTAAGAGTAAACACTGTAACTGTACCCTGTGAAGACTCATACTGAATATCAAGGATAGCTAGCTACTGTCTGTTGTCTGGAAATGATATTGAAAGATAATTTCATCTCTTATCCCAGGTAAAGGCTTTTGCTATATTCATGTCACTACAATTCTAAAATGACCAAATTAAATGTACAGTTTCTTTATTTTTCTTTTTCTTAGAAGGCTTATTATTTATTTTTGTTCTAAGTGAAGGTGGTAATACCCTTAAGAGCTGACATAGCCAGAGTCTTCCCATTACAAATATATTTTCTGTTGCTCATAACTCAGTTAAGCTTTACCTCTTTGAGCATTTCCATGCAGAGTATCACTAGGAGCTGAATGTTACTAAAAAGTTTCAGCAAAACTGGGCAAGACATTGGTAAAATGAGAGTAAAAAAGACCACACTGGACTGTAATGAATACATTCTGCAGCTGTTTGATGAGAAGCTACATTACCTCTGTGCTTTTGAATAAAACCTTGAAATTTAGCATATAGATCATTCTGGTGTCAGGGGATGCCTGTTGTTCTTGTGAAAAAAATGCCTGGCTGTGGCCAGTTAGGAGCCTTTGCAATGGCACAGTTTGCAGATGTTTATTTACAGTCACACCAGATTTCAAAGGACAAATTCCTTGGAAAATAGTATTGTCTGCTTTTGAGCATGTTGAAATCGAGGAACAGTGCTGGATTTTCTGCAGCTTTTAACTACCATCTTTTGGGATCCTCTTTGGAGTTAGAAGAGCAATATATTCTCTCTGATTGTCTCAATTCTTCCTCAGATAGGCAAGTGGGGAGAAAAGTTGTGTTTTAATACAATGTGGACAAGGAGTTACTTCAGAGGAGTAGAAGAATGGTAACTAAGATAAAGAAGAGCAAACTACTTGTAAACATTGTGTTGTTAAAAGCCCTAATGTGATGATGTTGGATTTATTAATAGATATGATGCAGCTTTAGAAGATGAGTGTCTTTTTTAGGATCATTTTAAGTGAGGAAAGAAGCAGCCATTTTTGGCTTTCTGAAATTACAGTAGTGATTAGAGGAAATTAATAAACCTCAGCTTGCCTGTCTTAGGCATTGCTTCTTTCTGCTTTGAAATTTAAATGATAGTGAAGCCTTGAAGGCACAGAGCTATGAAGTATTTTTTAGACCTGATACTGGTGTCATCAGCAGCTATTTGTCAGCAGACAATCAGAAGTTGCTGGTTCCTTTCTGTGGCAAGTGCCTTTTCATTGTAAAGGTATAAGAAAGATAAGCTGCCTAGCAATATAAAATCATACCCTAAGTTCTTCAAAGTGTTTTGATCACTTCATAAAAGTTGAGTTAGTTTGTGTTATCTTCAGAGACTTGCTGTGAATGGCAGTAATAAGAGGTGTACAGGGTTTGGTGTGACACTGTGCTGTAACTCTAAAAATCAGTCAGTCTGAGAAATGAGGTTTCTCTCTTTGTGTATGAGCAACATAGTGTAAAATATCTTTGTCTGGTTTCTACCCTATCAACTTGCAAACTTAGCCTAAGTTGTTATAGCTGAACAGGGCTTGTTCCTTCTCATCTGTTACCAGTAACAAATATTCTACAAGCCAAACAATGTCCTCAATTGCACTTTTGCCTTGAGTCAATCTGCACAGGTGTGCAACTTTAATAAACAAATGTAGCTGTTACAGAAGTGCTAGAATCTATTTCTCATGCTGCCTTAACTGTATAAGCTCTTCAAAGCTAATCAAAGTAAAAGTTTCTTTTAATTTCCAAAATGAGTAGGTTGGCCCTGGATAAGCATGTTACTTGTGTTTTATTAATGAACCTAACTTTTTTTACCCCCTAAGTTTTCACAGTAGTATTTTTATACTTCAAATTACTTCTTTAAACTTTTAAATTACTTATTCCTTTGGTCCTTTTGGAAGGTGAAATCCTAATGTCTATCACTTTCCAGATCATTTAGTGAAACTTTTCTTAGCAGACTAAGAAAGAATATGTTCATGCTAATTGTTAAATATATGTATTTACATTAAATTTTCTGACCACATTTTTTGCTGTTCTTCACATTTCTTCAGAATATCACTCAGATTTTTATATTAACTTACCACTGGGATCTTAAGTATTGGTTGAACAACAGTCTGACTAACTAGACTGACATTGTTAGTTTTAGTCAATAATGACTTTTCTTAGGAGTAGACTCCTGGTGCCTATATTTTCTGCACTCAGTTTGGGGATGAAGCTGCTGAGGTATATATTTCTACCTAGCTTTCCACATAAAATTTGAACTTTTACATTAAAGATCATCAAGTCTTTAATCACAAGATTTTTTTTCCCTTGTGATTCTGAAAAGGCTAAAAGCTTCTCACGTGAATGAGATTGAAACCTCTACTTGTGTTGACCATGTAGAATCATGAAAATAGGAAGACAGCAGTTTTAAAAAAAGTTTTTTCTTTTACACTTTCCCAGACAATTACAAATAAAAGAGTATGACAATGAAATTACAGTTTCAAATGTGCTTTTTATTGTGCCTTGGGAAGTGCATTGCTGCCCGTGGCACATAATAAGTGTGGGCTTGTCATTCCATAATTCTCAGCTGTAGAGGGTAGATTTTGGACAACTGTTTGGATTTGTCTTGCATGGCAGCATGAGCTTGTTTTCACAGATTGCGCAGCAGAGTACACAGGGAGTGTGTGCTTGCACCAAACTGGCATTTACCCTTTGCGTATTTGAGCTTATTTTACACTGTGCTATTCTGAGCCCTGATCTTCCCCCAGCCCTGTCCTGCCCCCCATCCTCCACTCTCTCTTTACCATCTTTGATCCTGGCAACAAAAGTTCATTCCATAGCTCAGGTCAGACAGAAATGATGCATTGCATCACAGCTGCTTTTATGAAAGTGTTTATTTCATATCTGAGATGTTTTTATATACATTTGCTCTGCTATGACTTGCAAGAGGAGAAAGAAAGCAGTTTTACTTGAGGCAAAACAGCCACCTGTGAAAACTAATTGCGTAGGTTGCGTTGTGCTGGTATCTCTGGGAATGATCCATCAGGAAGAAAGTAAATATCCTTAATCTGCTAGGGGATCACCTGTATGCCAAGATGATCTCCTTTATCACAGTGGTGATTGAAATATCCCTTCAGATTTACGGTGGTATGTGTATGGAGAGGACGGAAGAGAAGGAAATATAACTCCTGTAGAGGCAGATGGCTCATCCCTGCAAAGCATACAGATGATGAAAAATTATGAACTTGAGAGGCTCTAACTAAATTGTCTCATTAAGGGCTGTAATTTAATATGCTTAGTATCCAGTTACTTTCAAAGAAGAATTTCAAGAAACCAGGCTGCTTTGTCTTTTCCTCCCCCGTAGGATGAGGCTTGCACTGTCAAGTTATGCCTCACTCTTGCCACAAAGTTCTGCTCTCTACCAGCTCTCCAACCATCTTGCAGTAGTTTAAAAAGAAAAACCAGTTAAAAAATGTAGAGCTTTAAGGCAGTTCAGCTGCCTGGCACCTCTGGGTGTAGTGTTCATGCTATTCAGTGAAAGCATGCCATGGAACTGTTAAAAAAGTCATTGGGGCACTTCTTCAAGGCATGGACAGGAACAACTGCTTTGTTTCTTCTACATGCTGTGCTCCTCAGTGGCTGCTGAGGAGTTGCTGCTTCTGGTCTCCTTGTTGCCTAGACTGTAAGAGTTTAGGGGCAGTGCCCAAACTCCCTGTGCTCACTTAATGTCCCTGCCTTGCAGGTCATGGTGGTGGTTAGATTCTGTTTGAGCCTTGTGAGCAGCATGAGGACCTGCACCCAGGACATTGCTTGGTTTACTGAAGCAGCAAAGGCTAGTTTCATTGTGCCTCAAGAGAATGACCAGTCCAAGAAATAACCATTTTTCTGTAGCAACACGGAAACTTGCTACTGACTTTGTTTCTGTGACTCGTGACTACTGTATAGAGTTTTCAGCCATCCCTTCACCCACAACTTCTCCATCCCTATTGTTTATATATTTTTGGAAAATTTGAAAGAGAAATTGTGGGGACCCCATGGAGAAAAATAATAATTAACTGCTTTTTTGACCCACTTGCGTGAGTGGGGTATTTGACTGATATTTCACTACAGCCTAATTCTTGCCATATGGACTCAGTGAAAGTAAAATACATTACAGCAAGTTATAAGTGTAAAAACATTTTGAGTCTCTGTGTTTGAAGAAAAATGTAAAAACATATTTCCCCCATCCTTTTCCTTAATCTTAACCTCAGTTTAACAAAGCTAGCATTGGAATTTGGAGAAAAAATATCAGGTGATAAAGAAACAACTGACTCAAATGGCTGGGCTTGTCCTGTGGCATGTATTGTGGTTTCTGGTGTTCAAAAATTGAGAATAACAGAGTATTTAGTTACAGGAGACACCCTCTATAAGAAATGCATACATTGAACACTATTCTGTTAGGAATGAAGAACCAGAGGAACCAAAACTAGAGTGACCTTGAAATCTGGAATTGACTCTTAGTATAATACCCCTAATTAAATTAATCTTATATTTGGGAATGACAGCAGTGGATAAAAGTAACAAGAGGGAGATGTCAAAATGACAGATTGCATACAGTATTGTGAGATTTCCTAACATATTGGACCAGATGAAATAACGAAACAAGTTGTTAGTGGCAGTGAAGATCAAGTTTCATTAAAAATCCACATTTTTCAGTAGATGAATATGACTTCCTTGTATAGTTATCTGGCTTATAGGAGGTAAACTGAGGCAAAGCAATTAGCTTACATGGAATTTGAGAGAACGCTAAAGTCTTGAATTCCATGCTTTTATTCTGGATATTCAGTTTTCTGACAGATTTGCCCCCAAAAGTGTTTGAATTTAATTGGTCAGTCATGAGTTGTGGTTTTGCTTAGTTTATGTATAGTTTAACTATTGTATCGTGCTTTTCCCAAGAGTATGGGACATTATTCAGAAAAAATCCATCATCAGATACTGTGTGATACAGTATACCTTTTTAACAGGGTGTAGAAGAATGTACACCACAAGCATGGTTGCCACGAGGTGGAAGGCTACTGAACCTGAATGATAAAAAAGATGCCTCCTCTCTCAAACAGTGTGTTGCTTTTGTTCTTGTGTCTTGCAAATTAAATGACTGACAGTTTTTATCTTTGTTGGTCATTATTGAACTGCCATTTTTGTAACTTCTGGAGTTTGACAGATTATTTTCCTTTTACAGTCACAGCTGCTTTTTCAAGTTAATAGAAAAGTTTGTTGTAGGTGCAACCTTATACCCTTACTCCTTACACTAAGGAAGAGACAGAAGGGCCACTTGTCAAAAGTCTTATATGCTGGAGGGGAGGAGGATGTTGGTGATGCCAAAGAAATCTGAGAAACATACACCTGTTGTTATTTCAGAGTGCTATGCTTCTGATGATAATTGGATGAGGTTTAAAGTTATGTGTGATTAAACTCTAATTTGTAATTCTGCAAGAGAGTTATACACTAGGGTGAACCAGGACAAGTCAAAAGTGGAGAAATTACTGATTGTTATATTTTCTTTGGAAGTTGGCAGTGGTCCTTCACATGAAAAGAAGTCACAGCATTTTTGGAGGCAGACACTGGCACACTACAGGGACAAACATTTGAGCCAAAGGGGTTTGGTGCTGCATTTCAACCCCATCTGCTTTTATCATCCGTCCATCCTGACATACTTATTTTGTCAGCCAGAGATTTTTTTTTTTCTTCTCTCTAACTGTGTCTATGTTGTGAGAATTCCTGGCTCCCTAAACTATTCTGGGCAGCTGTGTTGAGCCTGATGCTCTAGCTCACTATTTAAAGCCAATTTTTCTACTATACTCATGCTAGTTTCTATCTTGCATCACTATCTCTTTTTCATCTGACACTGAGATACTACCTAACAGTGGTCAAAGGCAGTAGAATCTGGTTTTGTCAGAATTACTCTGGCACCTGAAGACTGACTGTTAAATCAACCATTTCTTTGTACGTTTCTTTTGTGATAACAATTTCACCCTGCCCTGCCCTGCCCTGCCCTGCCCTGCAGGTTATGTGAAACAATGGGCCTTCACAGCTGAAGACCAAGGAGCATGAATGGTAGCTCAATCACTTTTTCTTCTGGTATAAGGGTTCTGGTGATAGTCTTTAGCCTCTCTTCCATTCCTCACATTTCCCCTTCTTCTTACTGTGCATTCTTCAAGATAGCCAGAGGGCTGTCCTAAACTGTGGCTGGAAAAGGGTTACTTGGTTTAGACCCACTTACACAAAGACAGAGTTTAAAACCTTAGCTGCACAGAAGCTGCCTCATCAGAGGAGAGTTGCAGACAAACCTGCAAATTTTTAAAGTGGAAAAGAAACCTCATTTTTCTTTTTCGGCATCACTGCTTTTCACTTTGCAAATGCTTTGCATATTTACAGTATGATGTGTGCTGTTGGATATGTCACATAAAAATGGATAGGTCTGCGTGTTGGGTTGGGTGCAAAAGAAAATGTACCACTTGGACATCAGTTTCATTTCAATTCTGAATTTCCTTAGGTGTCAAGTGTATATATAATATCTTCCAACAAATGTTAGGAGTTTCATTTCCATTCATACATCTACCTTTAAATATCTTGTTTCTTGTTCAGCTCTACCAGAGACTGTGATCTGGTGTTTAAAAAAAAATACTTTCCAGACAAATACTTTGGACAGTGCAATTGCTGTAGCAGTTTTTGTGTATTTAGGGCAGGAGGTCTGAATGGACACCCCTCCGTGCCCCTCTGACCACAGAACAGATGCTGCAGGGGTGAGTTGTGCCTTCCAGTGTCTGTAACCTGCAGTCCCTGAAAGTTAATGCAGGCACAAGCCTTGCTGAGCCGATGCCATTTATTTGCATACCATTTGCAGCAACCCGAATGACTGGTTATTCTGGTCAGGAGAAAACAGCACTGACATCATGTGATTCTGGCAAAGGGAGCCACACTGAATCCTGGCCTTTGAATACCCAAGGGGCTGGCAGCAGTCTCAGGGGTTGGCCGGCAGCCCCATTGAGCTCACTAGTAATCAGTTGACTGCTGGGCTGGACAAGCTGCCCTACTTTCTCTGACAAGCTGTGTCTAAAAGAATGATGGGCAGCCTGCCACTAGTGCTCTTTAGCGGAGTTACTGAAGATTAACTGTTTAGCAGTTCAGCACTGACAATGCTTCTCTTTGAAGAATGGGTGTCTGGGAGGACATTGTTGAGTAGGGATGCCACTTCTTTGTCTCACTTGTTGCATATTTTAATCTTAAGAAGCAATGCTTTCTTTTTTTATTTTCTCCCCTAATACTGTTCCTGACAAGTTTCAGAGAAATGCCATTAGATTTTTTTTTTCCTTTGAAGTTTCCAAGATTTGTTTTATTTTTTAATGAAATGTGACATTCTGCTAATTACTCAAAACCTAAGATCCTGCACTGCAGAAATCCCTGGAGGAAAGACAGACAAAAGAAAAGTCATCTCTTTGAAAGATCCAGAACATTTAGTATTTATTATGACAGATGTACTCATGTATATTTCTTTCAAGAAAACTTTTGATGTGCCCTCTATGAAAGATAAAATGAGATATTCAGGGTGGGGGGAAAGTTACATTTGTGAATAGTTTTGAAAACCTGATTGTCATAAACATGAGCCTGACAGTTAGCTATCTGAATAAGTCATAATTATAAACAAGAAAGGTTATATTAATGAAAAGCCTGTTTATCGGATGATGCTGTGAGTTTGTTGAAATACAGTTACTGTACTGTCTCACCAAAAAAACAAGAAAGTGCTTAAATGAAGACTGTAAGATAGGTATTTTTTTCAGCAGGTATTTTCTGTAATATTTTACTTGAGGATGAGATTGTTTCCAAGATACCTTTTTCTTTGAGTCATTAATAAGTTAGAACATGCTACTGGCTTTTTCAGACAGACTTCTGAAAAAGAGTTTGCTGTTTTAAGAGCTTATTATTCTGAAATGTATTTTCATCCCACCCAGCATGACAGTGAAACACAATTTCCTTGTTGATGAGTGGGTATACAGCAAGAACACAGCCTCTAGAGACACCTGTACTTGTTTCTCTGTCTTTTCACTTGTGACTTTTAATTGCTTTTCTGTCCCAGAACAATTCTTCAGTTTGAAGGGTCAAGGCACATCATAAAATTGGTAGTGACAGCATTTTAAATTAAAAGATAGAATGAAAACAGTTTAAATCCCATAAATAGTGTAGTCAGTCTTTGTGAGTGTCATTCACTATGAATGAAAACCAAGACTATTCATACAGAGGTAAGATATATATGTACACTAAAGTGTTTTAATCTACTCCAATCTTAATCATAGCATGGGATGTCAAGATAGTTCCAGTGGATATTAGTACTTGGCTTTTGAAAAGAGTGCTTGTTCTTTACTGAGATTGACTTTCCCATGTGGTGTAACTTTACTGGAAAGGAGAGTATTGTAGAAACTCATGAAGAGTTATCGTCCTCTAATTGATATTCTCCTATAGTGCATTCATGCATAATTCAAAAAAAGATGAATTGATTGCATATTGCAGCATAAGTGCTGATTTATGTTTCCTATTTTAGTTGTACATTTCTAATCCTCAAGAGATAACTTTACTCAATTAAAGAAAAAGCTTACAAGTTAATTTCTTTGCCAATGTAATTTTGAAGAATCGTCATTTGAATTCTCTCAGAATCGTTCTTTTGTGATTATGATGTAGGTGTCTGCATATCATGGCAGAAATACATCTTTTATGTCTGCATTTCTCAACTTTTGTTTTTAGACAAATTACAGTACATCATTTCAGGAAGGTTGCTTCAGCCATTTAACTGATTATGTCCTTTTCTTCTGTTTCTTTAAGACCATTAAACCAGAAAAATGTAGTGTTTCCATGGGCTACTGCTTGATATGAGAATTCAGAGAGGGGAAAAAGAAAGGACATTGAAACTTGGAAGCTAAATTTAGTTTTTCTTATGGACAAATTTTATATCAAATATATATATTCATACCCAAGATAATGCCAAAAACTGCTACCATGGATTGTAGATTTACAGGTACTCTATGTTTTGCACGGAGGGAGAAGTCATTAAACTACTTTGTGAAGAAATCATCTGGAGTAGCTAATTTTATTAAAACTTCTCTAATTGCAGATATTTGCAGATATTCTCTACAGATTTGCAAAACATTGGTGCATTTCTGAACTTAACAGTTTATAAAGCTCTTGGATGCTCTATTTCAGTACTTTATTGTGAAAGAGCATTTCAGAGCATTTAAATATTTTCTTAAAAGTTTTCTTTCTCCATTTTTTATTGAACAATGATCTATATAAAATAAATTCCAGTGGAGTAAAAGTATCTTGTAAGGTCTTTGACTGATACAGAATAATTGCTTTGTTGATTGTATATCCATGCATGATAAGATATGCATAAGAAGAAATCTGGTACAGAAGTATAAATAATACTTATCTTTAAGCCAGCATCTGTCATCTGCTTTAGCAGACAGTGTTTTCTTTCATTCCTACACAAAAAGAGCTGAGAGATTTATAGAGCAGCTTTGTTTGTGCTCTGTGATGCTTAATCAATTTTTATTAAATTCTAAATTAAAACTTGGCTTTCATTGTAGTCTTTTTTTTTTTTTCTCCTCCCAGTAGACACATCTGATGTATAGAAACAGGAGAAAGGCTCATGACAGCCACAAAGTTTATGCAGAGGTGGGAGGGCTTCAGTCCAGAACTCCTAAGTGCTTTGTTTTCAGTGGGACTACTCTGTCATTTTTCAGAAGCTACATTAGTATTTCTGTGTTCTTACTGTGAAGTTCACGAATGCAGCTAAACCAGAACAACCTTGAAGGTCTTAAAATCCTTAGACTCCCTTTTTGTTGTAATTATTCTTGATCTTTGCAAGAAATCTCTGAAAGAATTTTATTCTTATTAATTGGCAGATGGTATGTATGGTTCTGTTAATCAAACTGTGTTTAAAGATGGCTTTTCAACTTCATGGCACTTTAAAACATTACCTAATCCACATTATACACTGAGATATGTAAATAAGTAGCTTTATCTCCATTTTACAGATGAAGAAATTAAGGCAGAAGTGCTAAGTTAGTTAGTTAGGGTAGCATCTCTTGAAAGAAGCAGAATATTGACTACAGGAATGGTTTGGTCTTCTGCTGAAATCACATCTCTTTTTAATTATGGTAGTAAAAACCAGACAATTACCATATACGCAATTATTTTTTTTTAAAGTTTAGATACATGAAATAATGAGTCATATGAGATACAGAAAAGTGTCTTAAAATTTGTTACTGTGAGATAAGATGATTAGAGCATTGGGGACTCAGTTTGGATGATACAAATTTTTACTGAGTCAGGCTAGTGTTCATCTTCGTTTCATACAAGAACAGTTCCGTATGAACAGTTGTAGGACTAAAGCACAAACCAAAGATAAGAAGATAGAATTAAAAAATTATTTGTGCATTTATTCCAAAGAAGAAATCCTCTGGACTGCTTTAAAAAACAGAAAACAAATACATGGAACTTAAGGTCAGATGGACATTTGATCTGGAAGTTTGACCTCATCATAACCCAGTAACAATTCTTCTTGACCTAGCAACTTGGATTTGGTTAATCCCATTTCCAGAAAGCTATCATTGCAGTTTAACCCCAACAGGCAACTAAACACTGTGCACCCGCTCACTCACTCCTCACCTTCCCAGTGAGATGAGGAAGAGAACTAGAAAAAACAAAAAAGAGTAAAACTTGTGGGTTAAGGTAAGAACAGTGTAATAGCTAAAATGAAATTTAAGAGGGATATATAATAATAATTGTACTGAAAAGGAATATAAGAAAAGACAAGTGCTGCCCAAAGCAATTGCTAACCACTCACCGACCAATGCCTGCCCCGCCACCCAATTATCCCCAGTTTATATAGTAAATAGGCATGATGTTCTATGGTATGGAACCTTTGGCTATTTCAGGTCAGCTGTCCTGGCCATGCACCCTCCCAGATTCTTGTGCATCTGCTTTCTGGTGAAAAACTGAAGAGTCTTGGATAAGTGCTACTGAGCAGTGTGTTATCAGCGTAATTGTCATACTAAATGCAAAACGCAGCCCTGTAGCAGCTACTAGGGAGACAATTAACTCTATCTCATCTAAAATGAGCTATCCACCCTTGACTAGTAAGGTTTTTCAAGGTATTTTTTCCAATGGTTTGTCATTCTTGCTAAATTGAGGTTCCTTAACCTCACTGTGTGGTTCTACTTAGCCATTCATGATTAATCTGAGGAGCTTTTTAGGCCCTTTTATTTTTTTTCTATGAAGGTACTTACTCAAAAGAAAATACTTTTTCACTTCTTTTGAAGAAGTCTTTTATGGTAGATTTTGTGACCTCTGACTAACGTTTATGTCTCTTTCCTTCACTAAAATATGAAGGCAGGATGGTGCTTCTGCTGCTTTCATCTTTTCATAGAGCTAAAACTGGTTTTGTTTTAGGTTGTGGCTGGGAGCTTGTACTGAGCTTTTTATCCTTAAAGCCTTTCAGAGTCACAGATTTTGGTCATATAGTCATCCATTCTTGCTTGTCATGCGTAAGAAACACATGGGGGAATCTTCTTTTTAGTATACTTAAAGGAGTCTTGATAGATGATAAAAGAAATTGTCACTTTTTAAGAAGTGCAGTAGGCAGCAAATTCATGTAAATTAATGAATTTACTTTGGTGAGCTGCTGTATGGAGCCTGAGAAAATAATTTTGGTGATAACTCTGAAGAAAGTAGAACACAAGCTTCTGTAGTTTTTATAACTCAACTCTTAATCAAAGAGATGTCAGTTAGTTCTCTTTGTGTCCTTTTCCCTCTTTTATCCGCTCACAATGATGCTTGTTATCTGTCCTGAACATATTACTTCTGTGTCCAGTGCTCAACAGCAGCATATAAAAAAAGCATGAGGTTGAGAAACTGGAAGAACTTAGAAAGGAAGACAAATAAAGAAAAGTGTCACTGAAATTTTGAAAGGAAAACAGGATGTGGACATGATGTACAAGTATGCTGTCATGATACAGTGCAACCGTCTTTGGTAGCTATCCAGCTATATGCTGTACTGCTGTTTCCCACTGCATGAAACACAATACAGATCTAGTAAGTTTGTGTCTATTTCATGTGGAGTAAATTTAGAGTAGATGAACTGAGTCTTTGGAGCCATTGCCAAATGAGGTGGTGATGAAAGGCTTGTGAGGTTTGGAGTCAGGGAGTACTTCTGACAGGAACACAGCACATACTTGCATCATCCCTTTGACCATGGTGCTTTAGACACACTGCCAAGCATTTTTAACAAGCTCATGCTGTAACTGTGCTCTACGTTTAACTTTCCCATTGCAGAGAGTACTTTGTTTTTTTAATAAACTGTGCTCTCCATAGTTTTTGTACATCTGTAAACAGTTCTGACTGTTGATATGTTGGCAAAGTATGAGGTAGTTTCTTACGATCTCCTCCTCATTGCATGCTGTTAAATGCTCCATACTCAGTTTTTGTAGTGTGGTTGGTTTAACACTGAAGTATGATCAAGACTTGGATGACATATAGCATCTTTTAAATAAGCAAGATGTCAATTATCAATATAATAGTCATAATACATATAAGGGTGTGCCTTAACAATAATTATGTCAAGATTTTCTAAGAAAAACAAGAGTTTAATCTTTCTGCCTTTGTATAGGAAGAAATTGAGTCAATATAATAAATAAAGTGCTAATTTTAATCAATGAGTTTTCATAGGCTGAAACTTCACTTTTGCAAAAGGAGAAAGACATTATTTTTACCATTTGAAATGGTTATTTATAACTGAACTTTACCACACCAATGAGACTATGCTATCAGTTCTCAAATTGTAAAACTACAGTAATACTTTTCAGTAATGTTACAGATGGTGTGATGCTTTTTAGCCCAACTATTTTTTTTCTCTTTTAGTCCATTTTTAATGCTGTTATTTCACGAATCATGTAATGATGTCTCTATTTGAACTAAAACATTGCCCCTGCTTGAATGAGGTAACCATCTTGTATCTGATAGTGGTATATAGTGATTATGTGGGACCTTTGATGTAACTCTGATATCTTGCAGTCACCACAGATGCTTTTGAGGAGCCAGGATTATGTTCACTGGGAATGTTAATAACCACAGAGGTTTGTCAGACTCTAGCTTGAGACATTTCCGAGACACCGTGCTTCTGAAATACTGAGAATCTTTAACTTCTGCATTAAATCTGTGCCTCCATTCACTTCAGAGGCAACTGTGTATCTCTGGTGGATAAAATGATTTTTAGTGGTATAAGACATTAGTGAGCTTTTCAACACCTTATTTTAAAGAGTTGTTTTAAAGTGCTGTGATGTTTGCCCAGTAGCAAGTCATATTTGGATACAATAGCACAGCTCTTTTAACATCAATCTGATCATCCTCATCATTAACAGTTTTGTAGGCTAGTCAGGAAAGCAGGGTCAAAACTGTGTGATGCAGTTTTGGCAACCCTTCTACTTTTCTGCATGCTTATGCTTTTTAAAAAAGATATCTGTTAACTCTGAAAAAAAAATCCATAATGTGAATGCTAAGTGAAAATGTGCTTGTTGTAGCTTGGCTACCTTAGTTACTATTGTGAATAACCTTCCTATGTTTGTGTTTGCAAGATTGGTTTTCCACTCAGGAGGATTACTGAGTCACCTTCGCAGCCTGCACACCTTCTCTTTTTCTTTCTCTTGTCAACTATGGCTTCGAAATGGCAGCTCAGGGCTAGGTCATCATAGCTGTAGAAAAACCAATCGCCGAGAGCAATTTCCTGCTGGTGAGTAAATGTTATTGCAGAGCTGGAGATTAGGAAATGAAAAGTTAAGGACCAAGAGATCTCTCTTGAGCAAAGCATTTATCTGAACAGCCTGGAGTGTTTATCTGCTGCTTTTCTGTTGTTTTTTTGGTGTGGTGTCTTTTTTTTTTGGTTGTTGTTGTTTGGGTTTTTTTTTTTTCCTTCTTCTGGTAAAAGAGTGAAGAATAGGTACCGAGTTCCAAAGCACTGACTCACAGGTCCACAATGAAGCTTAGGATACAGCCATTTCCTACCTTTGTTTGAAATCAACCAAGTAACCCTAGCGGATGCAGGCCCTCGACTGCGGGGCTGGGTGGAAGGAAATGCTCTTAGTCTTTATGGAGTACCAAGGGCTGTTTGGCAATTACTGTGTGCAATGCATGCAGCCAGGTTGTGTAAACCACTTTGCTATGTGTTGCTGTATGCCAGTAGCCACTCAAGGCTCAGAGGTGATTAACACGGGTTTCAGGAAAAGGGCCTGCCAGGTAGAGAAGTGTGGTGCAGAGGTAATGGATTTTAAGAGCACTTGTCTTCTTGCACTGTATCTTTCTGAGGATTTTTTACAGGTGTAAATAAAATATCACCAATACTTCTTTGAATTAGAGAAATATTGTTACAGTAAGATGAAGTCAAGCACAGAAAAAGAGTATTTGTCTTTGCTGAAGTGATGCTACAGATTCTGCAGCTGAACTGAAAATAGGTTGTATGAGTTTGGGCTCATATTTTTCTGCTCAGACCACTTAACTCCACTTAAATTGGAGTGTCATAATTTCAGAAAAGGCAGCACATTTACTTGTAGTAAGAGTGAATGCTTTAGACAAAAATAAGCAACTCCTGGTGTAAGTATAGCAATGAAGCTCTAAAAGAAGCAATGGGAGTACTAAAAGAAAAACAATGACAGTTGGAAACTTATGTGGTCATTGTGTATTTAGCTTTGAAATTAATTGGGACTCTTCTTTTTTTTTCCCCCTAGTTTCTTCTTTAAATTACTCTTGCAACCATTACTTTATCAACATAAGACACATTTTAATTTTTTTTTTTTTTGTAAACTCCCTTTAATCTGCAGGGTTTAGTGATTTCATTTACATCTCAGAGGAAAATTCTTTATTGGCAACTTACCTTTCTCTTCTTAAATAGTGGCATCTGCAATCAGTGTTAGTGAACACATTTAAAAAAAAAGAAATATAATCTTGGATACTTTCCAAAGAGGGGTTAAGAAATGATGTACGGACAAATGCTCCTGCTTGGAACAGAGCAGAAAATGGTCCCTGGTTCATGTGTTTTCTGTGCGTGTGCTTTTAGTATTTGTTAAGCCAAAATTAAACACAGTAGAGTTCACTGTTTGCTAATCACCATGTGTTTACTTTCCCTTCCAAAACTGAATTTGCCAACCAATACATTTCATACCCAGTGCTATGAATCTGTCCAAATAAACATGAGAAGTAGTAAAACAATGACACTATATGAAAATACATCCTCATTCATTAAAGAGAGTCCAAAAATTTTTTGTGGAATTTATCAGTTACAGAGCAATGTGCATCTTATGGGATCTCTGGCATGTGAGAAAGTAATAACATAACATGAACGGTGTCCTCAAGAAAAACACTTACCCAGTTATTCCCAGAGATGAACACTGATTTTTTTTAATATCATGCTCTCTTCATAATCCCTGTGGACTGGTGCATTTTGGGTATATCATGGTTTTACATTAATTAGGAAAGTAAGCATCTTGCAGAGAACAAATAATCAATTCTAACTACCATCTCAATCATTAGAGGCTACCAATGTGTTCTTCAAAGTGAGTCTTAAAAGGGCTTCTCTCACAGATCACAGAAGCAACAGCAGAAACATTAAGTGCAAAATTAGGTATTGTCTTTTATTTGTATGACTAGCTAGCCTTGGAAGAAACAGTCTTATATATGTGATAGAAGCTTCACCAAATAGCTATCCATTTCTTCTCATCAGCCAAATTCAATTAATTAACAAAACTTTTGGTATATATCAGATATCTATATCTGTATTTTACACTGATGTCAGCAATGGTTTGCAAATGAATGAAAAGTAGATTTAAGCCTCAATGTTGGCTGTAACTGAGCTGAACGATGGGAGATGGCCTTTTTCAACACCTCATGCTGTATTACACATGTTGGATTAAAAATGAACAGCTACGTAGAATGATAGAATCGTAGAATGGTAGGATTGGAAGGGACTTTTAGAGATCATCTAGTCCAACCCCCCTGCAGAAGCAGGTCAAACTAGATCTGGTCGCATGGGAACATGGAAGCAGATTGTAATATGAAGATTAACAATCCTAGTTCCTCAAGAGCATAATGGATACATTTTAGATTTCATCCAAAGGAAAAGACTTGAAGGGTGTGTCAGTCTTTGGTTCTTGTGGTTTAAGAGGAAAGTTGGTTTCTGTGTGGATCATCTACATTGCTCTGATTATATGCATTCCTCCCTGCTCAGAACATTTAAGCAGATGTTCATATGTTGTCCATTGTAGTTCTCTGTCCAGGGATGAGATGGAACTGCTTACAGCAATCAGTGAACCTTGAGGGAAAGTACATGATGTGTGTAAAATTTCATGAGGAACCATGCTTTTAAAGCCTCTTGTTCTTGAGGTACAGTCCCAAAATGGCAGGACATTCTGCCCCGGGGATTCTTCTTGATTGTTCGTGGCAGCAAGTCAAACAACTGCCTCTTTCTTCCAGCAAACCACCTACTTGTTCTCTGTAGACAGGAATTTTTGAACCCCATCCAAAACATGATATACTTAAGTGTCCATGCCTAAATCCTAAGACTTGTCATGCAATGTGATGACCTGGGACTGTCTCATGATGCATTGTAACAACTACAGCATTCCGACTTGCTGCTGGGTTTTTTTTTTTAATGCCTTTTTTTTTTTTTAAATTTCCCTGATGTTTTGTTTGCTTTTTAAATTGTATTTGTTGGAGTTTGTGAGCTTGAATGTGAAGAAAAATGTTTCTGTTACAGTTAGTAGCCTTTTACAATAAGGCATGGTGCAAAACCATCCTGTCAATCTGCAGCTGTGTAAGTTGAAACAAAACCAGCAAGAGATGTGGATTTCTTGCGGTTTTCTGTGACTGGGGGGCTTTGGCTTTTTGAGCAATTAACCCTGGGATGCCTAGGAGTTAATCAGTTTGCTGCAATCATAAATGCTTGTCCAAGCCATGATTAGGGCCTCTTTATCTTCATCTAGCTGATATATTCCTCTGCTAGTGAATTCTGGTGGGACTGAGGTTTCAAATTTGGATAAACAGACTGGTACAGGAAATGCAACTTGCTGAGTATTATTTCGGTTGTCTGGATAATTTAGAAAATAAGGTAAACATAGTACTGACAGCAGGAAAGCACTGGCCATTGTCACATGGTCAAGGATCTTTCACCTCTTGCAAAGCAATTTTGAGGTATTAAAAAGAGTTTAGATTTTAAGAAATTGTTTGATTGTATTTTGGTTTTCCTCATCAAGGAATGGTTGAATCAGCGGAACAATTAGGAATGTGCCATTTTCATCTCTGCTGAAGGAGCTGTGTGAATAGAACATATCTGTGAGTGTGTCAGGGCAGCAAAAGCATTGAGACTGTGTGTCTGTGATTTCTCTCAGAGATTTAATAAGGATTTAAAAATATTTCTGTTTATACTTTAAATCACAGTTTTTGATTACTTGAAGTAAAAGTCTGAGGTCAAGAAAAATGTGAACAAGATCTTGAAGAGATTTGATAAAAAACAGTGCAGCTCCTCAAAGCTGCTCCTTAGACAACATGCTTCCCTTGTATTTGAAAAATCTGTAGAAATGAGTGTTGGAATCAAAATGTCATTGCACTGGGCACAGTGCAAAACCAGCACAGACATAACAGTTGCCCTAAGGAGTTTACAGTCTACTTCAAGGCTTAGTGCCAGGACAGGGTGTAGCAAGCAGTGAGAACAAGGAAGAGGTAGTAGTTCTAGGAATCTGAGACTATGCTGTCTTGCTAGATAAATACTCTGTTCAATGTCAGCATCATTCAGTGAGGTTAAGATGCAAACAAAAACACGGGTGCATTTGGTAATCTTGGCTAGTCATCTGTCTTGTGACAGGCTTGGTGAATTTATGAGACAAAGCTACTGTCAACTTTATTTCTCAGATTTTTTTTTAATACTGGCTTGTTGGCAGGAGCATTTTAGCCTTGACTTATTAACTCCTTGGTTAACATCTGGCTGTTGATTAGCCGACTCCTACAAAGATCAATGCTGATGTGTATCTTTAGAATGTATATTTCAAAAATAAGATTATTTTGTTTAAACTTAGTAGTTCAAGGTTTTCTTCTTCCCTTGCATTTCTGACAAGCTTATACTTTCCCCGTATGAACATTTTAGTCGTGTGAACATTTTAGTTGCTGAGAGTCAACTAAGAAGCAAGTATACAGCCTGTCTGAAACAGATAAGCTACTTTTGTGGGTATAGAATGCTGTGTCCTTTAGGTGCTTTCACCAGCTCCTCTTTTCTGTGATTTGTTTTGTCTGGTGAAAGAGTCAAATTGTGCTGGCAGATCATGAACACATAGTCACTGTTTCATGAAGGCATTCTCTCTACAGATCATCCTTAAGTACTTTCTCAGAGCTCATACAACTGAACATCTGCTTAAATGTCCTGAGCAGGCACAAATGCATGTAATGAGAGCAATCTGCAAACAGAGGCCACAAATTATGTGTGGAAATGTGTAAAATAGCAAGATGGAGTTGTGCTATGAGTACAGGAATTTTATTGTATTAGACAGGATCAATGTTCCAGGATCATGTACTCAGCACTTGGTGTAGCATCCTGGGTTTGACAGCAACCAGTGGAATGTTCAAAAAGCCCATTAATTGACAGCTGCAGAATAACCTGTCCATAGGGGAAGTAGCTTTCTAAGCTCAGGCAATTAGTGGTTTTTCTTTTGCCTTTTAGCAGGAGTCTGTATGCAATTTGTCTTCAGTGAGCAAGCAGCTTAGTTTTCACTTGTCTTCAGGAAACTTTGTAATAGTGTTGTGCTGCTAATCTCAGAGCTTGCACTTTGCTCCTCTCTGTGCCACTCACAGGTACAGTTTCAATGGCAAAGGGAGAGCTAAAGCTGAAAGAACTCAAAGCAGAAAGGCAAGATGTATTTTACTGAGACATCAACAGTAAAATCTGTATAATTTGTCTTTGTTTTGCCCTGCTTTTTAAGTCTTGTTGTTGATGTGTGTTACATCATGTGTCCTTTTTATGCGGTAAATTTTAGAGCAAAAGATACATTATGTACATGCTCTAATCCTTGCGTTTGTAATACTAATCAGTAAATGGGATTTAACACCTCCAATACCTAACTCTCTTTTCATCAGATGTCTCACTAAAATGCACGTCAAATATGCCTGCTTCCACATGGTACTCTGGTTTAGCAAAAGGAGTGTTACATAGCTCTTTTAGGAAAAAACACAGCAGTGCTAAATGTCTTATAAATGCAAAGACTTTCCTGACATTTTGATGAATTATTCCTTTTTTTTTCTTTTTAGACTCTCAAATTCTTTATACAATTTGTTGTATGATGTGCCCTATGTTTTAATTTTTGCTATTTGAACTCTTCAAATGTCTGTAGGTAGTCATCAACTGGTCTTTCAATCCCACAGCTGCAGTCCAGTTCCTGTGCCTAAAACTTTCAGAATGATTGTAATCTACGTTAAAATTTATAGCTACATCACTTTTACTTCAAAACATTTTTCAAGACCAAGAGAAAGTACGTTTCCAGTTATTCACAGACTTAAAAAGCAGGTACTTATTGAGTGTTTTGGGGGGACAATGGTGAATGCAGAGTTAAACAAGAGACCAGTTTATGTTGAACTGAACATTCAGTGTTGCTGAATCCTTAATCCCTAAACAGATGGTTTACCACAGTCTCATTGTAGTCCAGAAGTACCTCTTGTATGAGAAAATGCAGTCATGCAGAAACAGTACAAACACTATTGACTTGCCTACAGCTTGTTGCAGCTCCTTCTTTTCTCTTTCTTCAAATTTTTTTACTTTTCTTTCTCCTTTAATTTTCTTTTTTTTTTTTTTTTTTATTTAACAGAATGCAGTATTAGTATAAATTTTATATCCATAATAGCTTTTGCCTTTTACCTTGAGCTTCTCTTTTACTTCTAAATTAAATTAATATGTTGGACTTCAAAGGCCTTCATGATGAACTGCTTATGAACTCATTTTCAAATAGGACTGTTTTGTTATTATCAGAGGCGATTTCTTTTGCTTTTCACATCATGCCATTTCAAATTCCTTAAGTCCTGTAGTACTAAATTTTGTGAACAAGAAAGAAAAGAAAATAGAAAGATTTTAGGTCCTGCTTTTGATAAGCTATTCTTGTTTTGGTTAGAAAAAGAAAGTGATTTTGTTATTCAGATTGAAGATCTGCCAGCTTGTAAAGTATTCCTTTTTATATAAGGGAGATTAAGTTGGCATTTTACGCAAGTTCTCTAGTATGCACCTTTGCATCTTGTCATAAGGCATATAATTACTGCATTTCACCATCAGCAATCATTCTTAAGTTAAAACGTACTATAAACCCCTCATTAGTAAAAATAAGACAATGAAAGTGAGCTGTACACCTTCAAAATGAGAAGCAACTGTTAAGGGAGTTAATCTTTTCATTGCACAATAGATAAATAATAAATAATTTTCACTTAGGGCTTTTCTTTTACATGGAATCAAAATAGTTTGTGATAACAGATCTGGTGCCAAGGGTTTCATAAACACAGAGTTTTATTCAGATAGGGTTGATCTTCCTTCCATGCTGCATTCAAATAAGTTAGTTTCTTTTTACATGTCTTTAAGGCTGGGTCACATCCTTGCAGTCTTGCTGCTGGCTTTGATGCTGCTTGTGTTACAGAGAGAACCATCACAGGGATATCTGCACCAGCTATTTACAATCTCAGTCAAGATTAAGACCATTTTCTGAGTAAGGAAAAGCGTGTGGCCAGATCACATTTTCTATAAAAGGATTTGGCCTGCATTATAGCCCTAGGGCATGAGGTTGACACTGCAATGAGCTTGGTTGTTGGCAAGTGTGAGATTATTTTGAGCTAGGCAGAGACTTGGTGTGTCTTTCAGTTTTGCCTCGAGGCCATAAGATAAGAGCTAACAAACCAGATTTTTTTTTCTTGTTTTCAAATCTTCCCTGATGTAGCATGGAAGCTTGAACAATTTTCAGCATGCCATCTTCCAGAGAGAGTTTCAATGAAAATGAAAAATATACCTAAGATATCCTCCATGTCACATCAACATTTTAAATAACATTTTCCTGTGGAGGGCCTACTGTGGGATCATTGGCAGCCGTGTTTTGTACCAGCATTTACTGGGCTGCTGTAACCAGTTGATAAATTTGCAGTTTTATAAGGGAGGACTAGTTATTGATCTTAACAGTCAAACTATTGCAGTGCAGTCAGGTCAGTAGAGAATGCTTTCCAGAGCCCTGGTTTTGTACCAGAAGATGAGCAGGTTAAGTATGTCTGAATATTCATGAAATAGGTTTTTCTGAATAAGAAGACTCAGTGTTATACATAGGTGTTCCAGAATTGACACGTAAGGCTTATAACATACATAACCAAACAAGTTTCAAGTGATTTTTCAAAACTTTTAAGTGCTAGAAACAGCTTGTTATGTGTAAATCCACTGCATTTCAAAATCAAAATTAGCATGAAGGTAATAATGGAGTCGAGTACTAAAAGCCATGCTGAATTCCTACCCTACCTCCCGCAAAAGCAGTTGAAAAATCTATCAAACAAGGGGTTTTTTCCCCATTGTTGCCAATAGGTTTGAACCATGGTAAAACTAATTTCTAAGGAAACTGCAGTTGTGTAGTATCAATTATAATAATGATGAAAGATTTTAAATAAATCAGTTCTTCCAGAAGCTCTCCACTGGAACTGTGAGCCAAACCACAAGCTCTTTTTTTGCCTCTTTGAAAGATTTAGATGTCAGATGGAATGCCTTCCAAAACAAGGATGTGCTTGAGGGGAAAAAGAAGTAATCTTGTTAACCAAAGTAAGTAGAATTCAATACTACTTTTGGAGCTTTCCCTTTCCTATTGAGAAGAAAGAGTAGGAGGGAAAATGTGCTTAAACTAAACTTCAGTTTAGATGTAAAATACACTGGCTATTGCAGGATCCACTTCCAGTTGCAGAGTGAGTGTCTTCTCTGAAGTTGCCTAAGTTTATTCTTCAAAGGGTAGTATGACTTCTTACTTCTACAACAGCTCTTAAAAGGCTGCACATGAAGTTATTTCTTCAGGTCAGTGTGAGACACATCCTGTAGTCATGAGAGAGAAATATCAAATAAAATCAACAAAATTCCACTGCTGACTTTATTCCGGTTTCTTTTAGCCTGATTACCTTCGCCAGTACCAAGCGTGAATATCACTTCAGCGCAATGGACCATCTTTGTTCTCAGGTCCAATTAGGCTACAGCTTTTCAGAAGCCACATAGTCAAACTGCACAGTCATTAGTTAAGTGGTTCACTGCTTTTCCAGGAGGTTTAAATCCCCAACTGTTACATAAACCAGCATCAACTTGCATGCTAAATGTGGGCACATGTATTTGGGATTCATGCAAAATCTGGGAAGCAGTTATTTCTTACACCATATTTATGAATAATGACAAGATGCTGACAGCTGGTGTGTGTAAAGTCATCTAGACCAATCTAAGAGCAGCATGTTTTTGCATCTTTTCTTATGGCAGCTTTGAGGGCCAAAAAGGCACACTGGATAATTTTCCAGTGGCTGCTAAATGACCTCAAACTCTAGTAGAGGTAATGCCTGCAAACTCTGCAGCTTTGGCTGCTGTGACAGAAATATTTTTTTAAAAGAAGAGTATCAGTACTTGTGCTTTAGGACAAATGCCATCTGTGAGAAAAAGGAAGTTTCCTACCAAGGTATAATATTTCATAACTTTGCAAAATTAAAGTTTTCAGATGACGTCAGAAGTATACAGTGCTGGTCACTCTTCCTAATACGGTCATATGTTAGTGTTTGGAGATGTGACCTAGTGGGGCAGGCAGTTGTATGTGCAGTGCATTCTGTAGTGTTCCACAAGTGAAAGATTGCATGTAGGCATTTTTAAGTTTATTTTTCTTTTTAAACCACATTTGCTGACATCTTTTGACATGCGTTTCTTTTGTATCTAGTGTAGGAGTTGAATTGTAGATGACTGGACAATTGTAAGACACAGCTTGTTCTCCTCCACCCCTTAACCTCCAATACTTTTTTGTTAGAAGAGAGTTGCCCTGCAATAAACATGTAACACCCAAGCTGTTTGTGAAAGCTCTAACCAAGCATACTGGATTCTGAAAGACACTATGTGTGGGAGTTTAGAAAAGAAAGGAAATAACCCCCTGAGGTGGAGGGGAGGGGATGAAGAATGTTTTAGGAAAGGGAAAATCCTTTGGAAGAGAAAGGCAGAGGAACCATAAAAGAAAGTTAGTTTTATTGGGAAAGACCCCATTTTTCCTGTAATGGATGTATGTTTCACTTGGCATAGACAGCAACTCCATCTCTAGAACAGAAGGCATGAAGATATGACAGGATCACCACAAATTTCTTATGACTCTGTAGTTGTCTTAATAAAAATAACGTGTAGATTTATTGTGAATATCCTTTTCTTTATGCATGGCAACTACACATGCTGAAAAGAATAATTTGTAACTTAGCTTTTTAAACAGAGATGTTTGATAAAGATTGTAAATACAAATAAATCTGTAAACATCATACAGCGAGTTCCTCTGAGTGACCTATAGAATAGCCTGAATTGTTTTTAAAAATACAGTACTTGGGGACAAGCGCTAAGGGTAGCACGGACACAGTTCTTGCTATTAGTTTGCTGCCTTGAGAACTTACCCTCTTTCCACTTTTATATTACAGTGTGTTGACATCTAACAAGTGCACTCATTTAAAGAGAATTGAGTTCATCCATATGTAATAAAAAGAAATAATTCTATTTATCTTATAAAATCTCAAAAGAGAGATAGCTTTGAAAATATGTGTTACAGTTTCCATCTATTGCTCCACCGTGCCACAGTGTTGTAGAAAAGGGACATCAATGCATGTGTTTGTTTACCATTCTGCCTTACACCTGGATACAGTGAGATGCTGTGGGGAAAATTATGACTCTCTAAAGGCATATAGACAAACTGTGACTCATTAGACATTCCTGAACCATGTTGAAATGGAAAGTCAGTGGAATACTGTAATATCTGGGTATAAGTTAGGCAAGAAGAATTACAAGTGTAGTGTTGAGGGATTAACATTATGTGGTAGAAATTCCATTTAATTAACTAGATGATGCCATTCCTACTGTAGTAGTATCTGTAGCAAAATCAATCTCAAATCAGCACACATATATAGGGCTATAAAGCCAAAAGCAAGGCTTCCTCAGTAAAGAGAACTTCCATTTATTTTTGGAAATGAGTGAACATTTATCTGATGTTGCAGAATTAGCCCCACATTGGTTATTGCTTTGCAGTGAATACCTGCCCACTTCTCCAGGAGATGTGCTCACAAATGTTTGGGAGAGGAAGTGTGATTCCTCTAAGACTCTACATTTCTTGTTGAACCACAAGTAGGTGGGAAGGTGATTCTGTCGATGGATAGATGGAGGGAACAGATTCCCTGCAGTCCTGGATGCTGACATTATCCCTGCCATGCCTGTTCCTCAGGCTGTTTAACCTCTGACTTTTCATCAGGACTCACAACTTCATGGCTTTTTTTTTCCCCTGTGGAGATTTCTACATTCTAGGCTCGTCACCATAGTGGATAGGTCTTGCTATATCTTCTTCCTGTGCCAATCAGCAAAATGCTTCTTGCAGTTTTCATACTATCTTCTCCCAGGAACAGAGAGAGAACACCAAATCCCTCTGAAATGAGAGAGCTGTGAGAGTGAGATAGCTTCCAGCAGTCTCTGCAATCCTCTTTCACCACCTAATGCAACTGAGAAAGAGGCACAGGAGAATGGGAGAGTCAAGAGAAAAGATTGCTTAATTCAGTTGATTGGAGAAGAATGGGTTTGTACAGGTGTTCATGGACATATTATGGTTTGGTGTGGTTGTTACTAGAGACGCTGCAAAGTCATGGTTGAGTTTTCAGGACTGGCATTCTAGGAAAAGCATAACCCTGCCTTGCCTTTTTTTTTTTTTCCAACTGTGCTGCAGTCCTACAATGGCAATCATGCAACAGCACCTCCATCCTGTGATTTTAGAGATCCTCCTAACACAAGCTGCTTTTTGGGAATGTCAGACTTGTTCCAGTGTTGGTAAATGGTGCATTAGACAAGACTCTGGTTGCTCTCCTGACTGACATTAGTCATGTCTTGGGCAGGCAGTGTTGCCTTCTACCTGCCAAGAATGGCTATCAAAACTGGAAATGACTGCATACATTAAATTTTTGCAAGATACTCATGTCTCTGGTTGTGCCCAGGCAACTCCTCAAGAAGTCTCATCTGTAAAAGAGATTATGTTCAACTAGTGCAGACTTTTCTCAATTCATCTGAGACTTTCTTTTTTTATGGAACTGACATCATCTGTCTATAATACAAAAAGCATTGCAGAAATAAAACAGAAATGCACTTTTTCTTTGTTAGGGGAATAATTTTGTATTATTTAATACAAGATCTCTTCCTACTGCTATTTTGCGTAGAATTATTGTTGTTGTTAAGACAAATGACTCTCGTGTGCCACTATTCCAGCATCCAAACTTCTGACAGCAATAATGAAATAATAATTAAAAAAGAAACACAAAAACTTTTAAAGAAAGGTGTCTTCCTTTATTTTCAGCCCAGATGAAGACTCTTCACCCTTTTTAGCCTAATACTGAGAAAGAAAACCAGGAAGAACAAAGCTGAGCAGCAAAAAGCCCAAACTGGTCTGATCTAAACCCCAAGGGACTGATCCTTAGACCCTTGGAAATGTATGTGCTGGGTGACATGACTGTTCCTATGTGTCCTTATGTTGTGAGGAAGGAGAGATCAGTCAGAATACATAACCTGCGTGTTCCATTTTGGAAAGAAAATTATTTATCTGGCATGTGCAAAAACTGCCTGAGGTAAATTTTTGAGATCTCTATCCTCTGTTATCTGTTTCTATGCCTGTGAATTGTGGGGCTGGGTATCCCAATGACATATGGTATTTTTGGGAAGCTAAACATGTTCTTTGTTATCAGATAATCTTTTCCAGAAGTTAAGTTGGGGAGACTTTCAAAAACACTTTTCATAGACAATCTCTTACTCCCACACAAGGTAAGTGCTAGCAAGAAAAAAAATGAGTGTTTCAGTTGAGAATCAAAATGAGTTTGACTGTTCTTTCCTAAGAGCCTAAAGTCTCAAAAACATTCAACTTAGATACGTGTGTCATGTCCAGCTTATATTCTCAAAGCAGTTTCTGTCACAGATCCATTTTCTTCTTGTGTTGGTTTTTTGCTTTTGTTGGTTTTTGTTTGTTTTTTTTTTTTTACAGTTACAAGATTGACCTGTTGTTGTGGTTTGCAGATTGTTTTCTGGTTTTAATTTTTAAAGAAAATTAATTTTATTTGGAAAGCTGGGGTAGAATATCTTCGTGCTTGGATTATTCCATTGGGCATCAATATGGCTACTCACAAGTTAGATGTGTTTCATCAGTATGAATTTATTAGGTTAGTCTTATAAATCATGGCGTCTGTGAGTCATATGCAGCTAAAAAAGCATATTTCAGAAATGGCTGACATTCAGTTGTGTGTGAAATGCAATTTTTGAGCCAAACTTTGCACTTTGCTACATAAATCCGCATTAGCTCTAATGAAGTCTGTAGAATTATTCCTAGTTTACTTTGGAGTCATTGAGAGATGCCATTCACTGCATAGATTTAAGTACACATTTATGGTTCTAAACATTTTTAGGGCCACAGGATTTATTAGCCGATTTAAATATCACTGTGTGTTCTCTTATTTTCCATCCCCAGCAACGGAAAAATCTTTAGATAACTAGGTTGCTTGAAGTACTTTAGATCAGAAAGGTATGAACCTAAGTGAGCATGTTTCATGTTATTTAAATGAATTGGGGACATTTCCAGGTGCCTAAATGAGTTTTTGAAAAGTATCCTATGTAGTGAAGTTGGAAGTGTTATGGGCTGTCTTTGATACAGAAATATATATTCACTGTTTATGGATGAAATGGTTGGTGCCCAATGGCAGCTAGGCCAACAGGAATTTGATATACTCGTGTCGTTTTGGAAGCTGCTTTTCTAGCGAGTGCAGTTGGGTTTCACCCTTGGCCCCAACAACCCTCGTGTTTCACTAGTTGGCATCCTCTGAAGACACTCCTAATTTTAACACATTGTGTGGTTTTGTAATGTGGCAAATTCTCACTAGGTACTAGACAACTACCGCATTTGTGATTTAAGCCACACTGGAGCTGGGGCTGTCAGAGGTAAAAGATTAATACATCATTCCAGCTGATTAGTTGGTTTTCCCTCCCAAGTCCTTCAGGCATGTTTGCACACTGGAAATTTTCTGTAACTTTTAAGTTTTGAATTTGAAATTGCTGTCAAAATACCCAAAACTATTATTACAGTGTCAGTAAACAGTCTGTGGCATTTTAATTGTTTTGCTAAGGAGTGTACAGATTTTTGTTCCACAAGTTGTTTTCCATTTACTGTTGCTTAGAAAAACCTTTTTAGTATGCTGTTTTTTTCAGAATATGTTTTTAATCTTAAAGTACATGTTGATGCTTAATGGTAAGGCAAGAGTAAGGAAAGTGCTCTAACCCTACAGCTTACTTTCTTCTGCACTTGGAAAAATCTTGAGTGGCTCAGAATATTCAAGACAATTCAAATTTGCTGTTTCCTCTAATGCAAAGCATTAAATCCTTTCTTTGAGATGAAACGTTTGTAATGTCATGAAAAGAGAGAACAGATGGTATCATGAAGTGTAAGGGAAAAGTATAGCACTTTAATTCAAATTGTTTGACAGAGCTAAAGACAGCCACTTAGTTACCAATTGCTTAAGTTATTGATGCCATTTGTGTAAAAGAATAAAGGAAAAAAAATTGGGATGTTTTGTACATTTCAGGTAGAAAATAGTGAGATAAAGCAAAATAGTACTTTATTTGCTTATGTTATTTGTCACATGATTGATCTTATCCAGTGGTCTTACTGAATCATTAGAATAACTGAAAACTGGTGGTATACTTTTTCATTTTGCAGTGGGCAAGTTTACCCTGATACAGTGTGACAGCCTACTAGGAAAATACACAGAGCTTCATAACTTGGAATCTTTTGCCATTTTCCATCCACTTTTAACTAAATTAGTTTTGCAGTACATCAGGATTCAGATTGCAGTTCAGTGCATTAACTTATCCCCATACTGCTTTGATTGAGCATCAGAGCATCCATTACCAATGCCATATCCAAAGTGATGTTTCCGTACAGACTGCCTGCTGTTTCATTCATAACCACAAAGCAGCCTGAAATGACTTTACTTCATTTTACAACTTGCAAGGAGTTAATGGACTGTGCTGGCTCCCTGCCAAAACCTTAAAGAAACTTTGTTAATGTGTTATGAGGCTAGGACACCATAGTGCAGGATTTTATTGGTTATTCGTTTTAATGAATAAAAGTATATATGCACAATTAAAACCATGTTTTCAAGCAACTGCCTTCTAGTAAATGTTAAGTCTTTGACAATGATCTTCTTAATGTTCGCTGATCACATTTTTGTCTTTTTATTTTCATAGTGCAAAACTTGCTCTGCAAGAATATTAAATGTGTATTGTGGATGTTCACTTCAGCACAGGCCCCATCTTTAGCCTAGCAAGTACTCATTTCTGATGCACAAATGGAAGCACTGAAAACTTCTGTTGTACTTTGTTATCTCCCTACAAATGAGCCATTGCAGAATACTATGAGAAAGACTCTGAAGACTGTATTGCTCTGGCAACGTAGGCAGCCTGTACACAGTACATAATGTATGAAGAGCTAATGTAATGTAACTAGCTTCAAAAGTAATGCCAGAAGTCAGCTAATGGTAGACTAGTTGTCTGATGTGATTTTCATGTTATTTTAAAAAGATTTTTTTCTCAACAGACAGTAGAATGATTTTCTGTTAACGTAGTTTAAAAATTCAAAATTCAGCAATAATACAAAGAAGACTGGACTAAGTAAAACTCTCAAAAGATTTCTAATTTTGGGGAACAAGAACAGAGATGATTCATCACTTAGATGCATGTGAACTCTTTTTTAAAAGAAGGTAGTTTCCTTAGTTTTCCTTCCATTATTAATAAATATAAGTGATCTCTTAGAGTCATTGTTCACCAAGAAGCATTGCAGTTTTCAGTCCCTGAATGCTTTTCTCTAGAACTGAAAAATAATAATAAACAAACAAACAAATAATAAATCATACCTTCAATGAAGAGAACAATATGAAACAGAGGGAGAAATGTGGAAGTGAAATTTAATGGATGATGGAATGAAGAGTAAGTAGCAAAGCAGAAAGTTTAAATAAAAATCCCTTTGTTTAGTTTCCCTTATTAGCACATCTTGACAACTCTTAAGTTTGCATAAAAAAATTTCCATTCTGCTTTCAGCCTTCTTGTTTGGACTTGAAATTGCCAAAGCTTTCTTCCTTAGAAAGCAGTTGTTCTTTGCACATAAGTTAAGCTAAAAAGATGACAATGGTTTACATGTTTAAGGAGACTTGTACAGTACATACTTTCTGGTTATTAAAAAAACACGTGTGACTGTGATTTACAGTGTTTTTATGGGAAGAATACCTGGAGATAGAAAATCTGGTATTTTCTGGGAAAATAACCCTTGTGGGAGTGTACCACAGTGATTATTTTAGGTTTGGTTATGATGTTAACAGCATTTTCCTAGGAACAGCTCTTCAGAATCCTGGGCATGTTTTGGCATAGATCCATCCTGTCTTTAACCTCTGAATAGAAGGACTACCTAGTGTCCCTAAGCCTGACACAGCTAAAGGTGGCAATGAGCATCTCTAGTTAGTGAACAAGGTTCTCAAGGAGATGCTTCATTCAGATCATCTCTGCTGAAGACTGGAGAATATGTTTTCCAAATAAAAAACATGCTTCTGCTAATAGACACTCTATTTTAAAAATGAAGGTTTTTTTTTTTTTTTACTTACACATATAGGTATAGGTGCTGCATGGGTATCATGCAGCCTGAATTTAGCTTCTTTCTAAGTTTATACAAAGTCTTTAATGCATTAATAATGCAGAATATGAACAAAGGAAGTTAAATTGCATATGATCCAGGAAGCTAAGAAAAAATTGCAGAGATTGTGACATCTTGACTTTCAAGCTTCTTTCTATGCAACTTTGTGGTTTGGTTTGGGTTTTTTTTTTTTAATATAGCTTTTGTATATTTTAGGCAAGATACATTAAAGATCTCTAGATGTGCAGAATAAACAAGTTGATGCAAGAAGCACAATTAACCTGTGATAACTTTTGTGTCCTCATTTTTCAGAATCAATTACACATTTCAGTGTTCTTTTCCAATAGACTTTTAGGGAATTTAGACCTAGAATTCTGAGGAAAGAAGTCTCGCTCACGACACTTCTGTAAAGCTGAAACATGTGTGATGATACTCTTGATAGAAAAATCCTTTGATTTTTCCTGTCTTGAAAATTCTCTGCAAAAGAAAGAGAATATAAGAGTAACTGTAAATAAGAAACAAACCAAAACATCTTAATCCTCCTTTCATTTGAATTCTTCAGAAATCACAGTGCCAGTGCACTTGTGCACTTGTGAACTGATTAATAGGGGCCCTTCTAAACACACAGGTGGAACTGCTAAGATAAGAGGACGTTTCCTGTAGTATTAAAATTACAGCATGAATATCATGCTGTTTTTAAATATAGTGGATAGAATTCCACAGTTATTTGAAACTGGGAAGAGTTAAAATTTGTTCACCTTGTTTATTGCAAACCTATTGGCATACAGAACCCAGGGACTGAGGATGGGAACTCATTTTGTTACTGCAAGCAGCACGAAAAGTGCTGAGTTATATGCAAATACATACTAGACTTTATCCTAGATTGCTGGCCTGGTACCAGACTGGTCAGATAAAGTGAGACACTGGAATTTGAGCTTGAGAAGGCTGATCTTAAACATCTGTTTTTTTGTCTTTAATAAATGAACAGACCTGTATTCTTGTGCAGTTTTAAGATTTCTTTCTATCCAGCTAGGTAAAAAGGGAAAGTTTTGGTATTCCCAGTTAACTAAGTACTTGGTAGTTCTATAGGGGAAAATGGCCTTTTTTTGTTTAGTTTTTTAACTGAAGGTGACATGTAAATCCAGCAAGAAAGATAAAAGATGAACAGGTAGATTTATTTTTGAAGTATGCAAGTGCATTTCAGAGGAAAAGAAGTGACATGACAGTCACAGAATTAAGCTTAATCTGTAGAAGTTTCCCATAGTTTAACCTCAGCCAACAACTAAGCACCACACAGCCACTTGCTTGCTCCTCATCCTCCCAGTTGGATAGGGAGGAGAACTGGAAAAAGAAGTAAAATGTGTGCATTGAGATGAGAACAGTGTAGTAAGTAAAACAAAACAAAATATAATAACAATAATAGTAAAATATACAATGATAATAGTAACGAAAAGGAACATAACAAAAAGAGAAAGCAGTGAAGCCCAAGAAAGACAAGAGCTGGCCAATGCAATTGCTCACCACTTACTGACTGACAGTAATTTCTCACCACTTGAGCAGTGATCTGCTCCTCCCCACCAACATCTCCCAGTTTATAAACTGGGCATGACATTCTATGGTAAGGAATAGCCTTTTGGGTAGCTCAGGTCAGCTCTCCTGGCCGCTATTCCTTCCAGCTTCTTGCGCACCTGCATGTACAGAGCAAGGAAAACCAAAAAATTCTTGATTTAGCATATGTGCGACTCAGCAACAACTGAAACATGAGTGTGTCGGCAACATTATTCTCACACTAAATCCTACACAAAGCCCTGTACCAGTGACTAGAGAGAAAAATAACTCCATCCTAGCTGAAATAAGGACAAAGCTGTAAGCAGCAGATAAGGCAGAGAAAATTACATAATTTTGTGAGGATAATGTTTTACATACAGGAGATTCACCATGGCAGATTATTTGGAAAACAGAGGTGACAAAGACATCCCTGTGCATATCTGCATGATAAAATATTTTGGACATAATCCCTTCCTAGCTTTGTTTTTGGGTAGGGTTTTTTTTTTGTTTGATTGGTTGTTGGGTTTTTTTTTTTCCCTTGTTTGTTTGGTTTTTATGTTTTTTTTTTTTTTCTTTTTGGTAGTAAGCAGTTTAAAAGTACACTTATTAAATATTAATAGAAGAGAGACCAATTGAAATTGCATGTTGATGCAGTCCCCATGCTCTTTGGAATCTTAACCCTAGCTCACTGTTACTTTACAAGGACATTAGCATTACATAGCTGTGTGACTTTGACCCTGATTACTAATTAAACAGAGGGAGAAAGTCACTTAATTCAGATGCCTGTTGAGTGGACAGAACTATTGCAGTAAATGTCCTTTTGATTTACAGGGACAAAGATTTGCTCAATACAGTAAAAAAGATTAGAAATGAAGTAGAAGTTATATAAATAATTGTCTGGGCTCTATCTGGAGTCTTCTGATGCAGCAATGTGTCCATAGACAATAAAAACTTCATAGATCAGCTGTTTAGTGTTTTCATAAAAAGCCCCTGTTCAGATGTTGTTATGTAATAATAGTTCATAGAAAGGCTTAGAACAGTGAACAGACAGGGACAGCATCCACAAGACAATTTTTGTGTTCATTTAGTGTCTGTAAGGTTGCATTTCTTGTATTAATGGATTCTTTTCTTCTCGTGTGGACACTCCCTGTTTTCTAATTCCAAGTAATGGTAAAATGTTTGTAGAGTTATATTTTTTAAAGGAAATGAAGTGGAAACACCACGATACACTCAAGTTGTACCTGTCATTAGCCAAACCACCAGGTCTATCACGAACTCTTGAGAAAGTGTTCAGTAGAGCAGTAAGAAGGCAGTGGTCTTGGTGAAGGCTTGAAATGCCTCTGCTTCAAGTCATTGTCAGTTATGATTACAGTACAATAAGCAGGCCCATGACATTGCTCCCTTCATATTTGGTTTGACAGTGGACACAGTGAAAGGATACTCTCCTGTCTTTATTATTGAAGGCCAGGACAGAATCACCAAGGTTTCCTAGTTCTGGTCAAGGATGGGATAGCTTGGTGAAGATGTCCCTTTAAAATCAGAGAGGCTGGCACAGCACAGGCTTGAGATGTGTCGAAAGGTTTTGTACATTTTGCTGTTTCTTGGGAAAGAGATATTTTCTTTAAAAGCAGGCAAATTCAATCAGTGCAAAGGATGTATCCAGTGCCTGGGACTTTACTTGTGCCTTGTGACTGAGCACAGAATAGCTGTGGTTTGCAAAGGTCCCACCATGTGTGCTCCTGCATAAGAGAAGTGTACGATGATTTATGCATAATTTAAAACAATAAAATTAAGCCTCTCTTCAGGAAACCCCTCCTTCCCCTTCCCCCCCCCCCCCAGTTATGGGATATTCTGAGCAGTCTGTATGCTTTCCCACCCGCTGTGCATGATGTTCTGGTGAGCCTGATGTGATCAACTTGTGGTGCCAGGTCCTGCGCTTGTCTGGAATCCCAGCTCCTTGCCTAATTTAAAGCAATCAGACAGTTTTAAAGCCAGCTTTGGCTTTTGCCCTTCACACAGGACGACACTAGGTCGACGACATTTCAGGATAACTGTTTGGCAGCCATTTTAGATACTGCCTGCGCTGAGAGCTCTCTGGCTGCCAAAAATTGCAGACACTGTGCCAAAACACTCTTGGCAGTAGAGATAAACTTTGCAGAGATACATAGTCCAGAAATATCTTATAATTACAAAGCGCAGGGGGCAGAATGTTTTTACAATACAGCTGTGCTAATGTAAACATTTAATTTGGCAGCCTTCTCCACCCACTTTTCAATTAACGGGGTTTATGCAGATACTTTAGGTCTGCAATAAACTTTATTGCTACTTCTCTTAGAGTACAGTTTATGAAATACAGATTTGAAGTATTTTTGGGGCTTTCTATCCATTTAGCAAGGCACATTGAAAATGTTAGGCTGTTATAAAGGGAAGTGTCAATTCCTGTTTTAAAATACCTTAGCTCTGGCTTCACTAAAAGCCTTTGCTTTAAAAGTATATATTAATTGGGACCTGACTTCTTTGCTTTCTCCCAAAGCAAGTAACAGGATATTAATAAAAAGAAAGGAAATCACTTAAAGAGCTACAAAAGGACATTTGTGCTGGTGATCATTAGAAAAGACAAATGTTCCTGGCGTTACAGAATGGTGCTACAGAGAACAGCTCTGAACAGCAGTTCTTATGAACATAATTGCAATAATTGTATGATAGCTGTGGTAATTGTTCTTATAGAGTAAAAGAAAAATAATTTCCCATCAGTAGAATTATTCAACCTTTGATGACAAAAGCAGCTCAAGATCTTTTCCTGCAAACTTCAAAATGCTGGAGGTTACACTATTTCATAATGAGATGAGTTAATTGACTTTGTGAAATTGGTTAATGTTTTATAATATAAGAATACATATTAGATAATATCTTTCTACTCACTATCAAATATATTAAAGTAACTGTGCCTAATTTGTTTTGCATTTTGTGGGAATGAAAAGCTTCAGTGTGACTTCAAAAGAGCAAAATGCTGAGTCCTTTCTTTCAGGAGCTCCCCAATCCTTTGAGGGATCATGGAGCATCAGAGGGACCATCCCTGGTATGGAGGGCTACATAGTCAGGGTGTATGCAGAGCAGAGTTAGCACAACACAGTATTACGTTGATGTATTCTCTAGGAATGACAGGCTTCAAGACTGAAAAGATCAGTTCAGTTTGGACAAGCTGAGAAGTAGGAAATATTGTATTGTTTTGAAAGTGTGTTGAGACTTACTGAGTCATGAAACTTGTACTATCATCCAAGAAACTGCTATCTTGTCTACTTTCATTTTTGGCATTTGTACTTCCAGGCCAAGCAACTTGTTGATATTGGTAATTACGCAGCAGTAGAAGAAGAAAGGCTTTTGGTTATCAGACGGTGGTCTAGATTATGGTCTCTGCCCAACTCAGAGTGTTCAGCTTTGATTTGCATGTGTGCAGGGTCAGGACATGGTGGCATGAGGCAGGCTGATGACTCGTAAAGGGCACCACAGTGTCTTTCAGCCGATGTGCAGAAATTTTGGGGAATGGATTTTCTTTCTTTGAACTTAAATGAGGAAGGTGCAAGAGACGGTGTTTGCTGAAGACATAGTTTACCAGGAGATTTTTAAATGGGCATGTTATGGCCCATAAGCGAGTGAAATTAACTATTTAAGTTTACATTGAATTCCAGAAAATTTGATTCTACATATCAGTGAAAAGCTGTCAGAAGACCAAGGGCTTCTTCTACGTGATTTGCTCTTTCCTAATTTTCATTGAAGTGAATCTTAAATGCTGTTTTTGAAAAAGTGTATTTACTTTTTTGTAATATACCAAATAGATGCAATTAGGTTAGTGAATACTAAAACGTAACAGAAGAGATGTACTGAAATGCTAATTGGAGCAAGTAATCAAAAGCAGATCTTAAAGCACTAACAATGTGAGCTAGGGTCTAGTTTCAAGGATAATTTTTCCCCTGCACTCTATTGGATTATAAACATTGGCCATAAGGGAGAGAATATAGGTTATAGATGAGATCTCACAGAATTGAATATTGCAGGAATTCAGATTAACTTCGTGTCCCTCATGATCACAAGACATTTTCCTAGCCTGTTATTGTAGAAAGTGATAATCACTCTTAATTGATTGTCTCCTTCCTCTTTCTACCAATCAGTCTTTCTTATAAATGTATGTGTTTTTCTTGAGTGCTGTTCCCTTAATTAGGAATATAGTTATTCAGTATTATTACTGTAATTAGTGTAAATACAGCAGAGAACAGAGCAAAGGGAAACTTCATAATAGACTTTGGCCATTTCACAATCAATGAAAATTCAGCAGTGAAGGACCTAATGAGTGAGATCCTCATTCTCTCATTTGGCCACAGCAGTCTGTGAGAATGTTGAATACACCCCATAGGCAGAATCAGCATTAAAAAAATGATGCTTTGTAATTCACTAGTGTTTCATAGTATAAAATGGGTTATCAGGATAGTAAAAGCTTGGCCACTGGAATGAAAGACTGAAAGGCAGAAATGTGAAATGCATTCTACAGCTATAAAGAGGTTATCAGTCACCTTCAAAAATACTAATTTGCATTCTACAGCTATAAAGAGGTTATCAGTTGCCTTCAAAAATACTAATTTAATAGATAATTGGTAAATAAAGATCTGGTAAATAAAGTCCCTCCACCCTTCCCAAGGAGAGCGGAGTCCCTGTGAAGCTGCTACGTATCTCGTATGTGTAAGCCAATTTCCAGGTCCACCGGGGAGGCAGGCTTTTCTGGACAGTGGAGCATCACCTACTATATTCTGTCAAGTCCTCTTTGAAATTCGTGATCTGTTGTAAGTGCGTGGAGCCTTGACTAACTGATAGAAGAAACATCTGTAGTGTTTCTCCATCTAACCATGATGGAAATACTGATGTCTCAGGGGTTCCCACCTCTGCCATTGCAGCCATGAGGACTACTGCGATGCTGACCCAGGTAGAAGCCTGCTGCAATCTGCAGAGCACAATGCTGGAAGTGACCAAGCCAATCCTGCACCTGTGGTGGGAATCATACCCATAGCAAACCCTGAAACAGCATTTCTCTTTTCAGAGGTTTGAGAGGATATAGAAATGAGCAACAGACACCTTTACCCAAAGCCCTTCTCTCATCCCAAATCATAGTTTTGAAGCTGGATATTTGTCTAACAATTGGGCAAACGATAGAAGTCCAGTAGTCCTATTCAGTCATCATGACAAGAATAAAAAAAATAAATATTTTCAGAGAGCGAAATGCAATTTGGCACAATTGGCCATGCACTGCATATCCTGGGGCTGCTTGAATGTCCAAGAGTGGGACTTGGAGGCAGAAAATGTGTGTGTGGTGGGAATCTCCTCTTCTGGCATTATCCTAGAGGATTTTTTGGAAAGATGCTGAGAGCTCATACACATATAGTAGCAGCAAGCTCTTAACGTGCCAGTCCATAGATGGTAGTAACAACACTGTGTTAGTTCTTTAGGAAACATATAAACAAGGACAAATGAAGTATTCCCCTGTACAGTAGAAGACAGTTAAAGAGATTAGACTCTGGCATAGCACTTAAGTTTATCAGGCATTTAGTGTTTAGGATGTACAATACAGCCATATGTGACTTGCCAACTATTTGGGCTTCCCCCACTGTTTCTGGTTTGGCAACGATGTGGTTTTTCACCCTGTTGCAATGCTGACTGCCAAGAAGACATGGCCAGCTTTCTGCTTCCTGTCTTCCTCTTTGTCCTGGCTTGGCCTGCACTCTGCCTGCCAAGTCATAGATGCCAAAAGCTTATACAAAAAGGTCAAACAACTAAGGCTTGAAATCACCTATGCCAACATTTGTATTTTCTTTCTATTCTTCTGTATTTGACTAAATGGAAAGTACACAGCCCATAGCTGAGACAGGAACATAGAGAAATTTTTGACAATAGGAGTGTATGCATTAAAGTTTTTCAAACTGCTCGCAGAGACAGTGAACACTGAACAATTTAAGAGGAATTCTGGGTAAAGCTCAGTGAAATGTGAAATGCTAAAGATAAATAATAACCTTTTAGGGATTTGTGTATTTCTCCCTCACCCCTCCACAGTTCAATCTGGTTTTGCTTCTCCTGCAGTTTTACTGTATTTAGGAGTTGTTCCTTTGGAGTTCAGTGCTTTGCAGTTGGATCTGCAGCTACATTGATACCTGCGATCTTGTTGCAACTACTAAGAAAATGAAACTTAAGGTAATATTGGTAACTAGAATGTTCTAATAATAAATATATAGCTGTTCAGAGCCTAAATGTCACCAACATAAATATGAAAACTCCTAGACTGAACCATTTTCTTCATTCTATTCCCAGACAAAATTTGTTTTCCTGATTTTGATTCTGCTTATTTCCACCTTGTGAGGCTGAAGCAGGAAAATAATATCTACCACTTCTTTCTCTGTAATGTTTCTTAAGATAACTATGATATTCACCTAATGCTTTAATCTTGTAGTTTTTGACTAAACACTAAGGCTGATAGTAGCAGCATGCACAAATGCAGCATGACTACTGGCCATGAGTTGTAAAATTGCATGATTATAAGGGAAGATGATTTATCAAAGCCCAGGTAGCTAAGAACAGCTTTGTATTTTAGTCAGTCTTCAGAATACACTGTTCACTTTATTCATCATCCGCTCAGCCTTTTCCCTACCTTGCATGCCTTTAGAGTGTTCTTTAAAGTAACAGCAACAAACAAAACAAAAAGGAGAAAGATCCTTTCAGCAACAGGCCCCTTCATAATAAGCAGCATTTGATTGTCCGTGTCTTATTTATTTAAGCAGGAAACCTGTACATTTTGTGGTTTTAGTTTGTTTAACGATGAATATTTTCCTAGACACTGAGAAGATTGCAGCATTGAGGAATATTCCCAGGCATATTATGGTGTCAGGAGGAAGGCAGGCATATTGCAAAGAGAAGGTGGGGGAAATAATATGTTGTTGGTTGTTTTGTTCATTCATACAGTTAGTTGCAAATTATCTTATAGCAAATCTTTAACAATTTGCATATACAGTATTATTTCTAAAGTTAATTATAGACCTAGACCTTGGGTAAAAGGGCTACAAGTGTCATTAATGTAGTAACAGTGCATTTCCTAGAGGCAAACATTGCTTGTGGACAACCATTTCTAACTCCACACACAAAGATGCATATTCTGAATTCACTGCATACCAGGGAGTAATTACTCACATGTATGCCCTCTGCTCTTAATAGCACAACAGAAGAATTCTCTGTAAATGTGGACAGCAGTTGTTACTATTGCTCGTCTGTTCTGAAGGCGAGTTGTTCGTCTCCGTCTTTCCAGCTGTACTTTGCTGGATTGCGATTTACACACTTTATTTGCCCCTTAAGCAGAGAGCACTAGTAATAGTGAAGGACTTGAGAAGACATGCAGCTTTGTTTCTTTGTTGGTGAATTTTTTGGTTGTTCTTCAGTGTCAGGTTGAGGATAGTAATTTTCTCAGGTACCTGAAAGTGAAACATCACTGTAGAGTTCTCACAGAACTTGATTTTGTGGAGTATTTAACGAAGCTTTCTCCTGGTGAATCCCAAAATTAGCAAGATGATCATGATTGCTGCTGTGTACTTTGTAACCTTAAAATTGAAAAATCTGCCATGCAGAAGGAAGGACTGTAGGTGTACTTATGTGTGAACAAGAACAAGATTGTTTTAGATATTGGCCTTTGTAGGCCATTAACCTTGAATTTGTTTTTAGCAGGAACTGAACACAGGTAGTGATCTGATCCAAGGGTCTTCAGGCCATACAGGTTATTAAAATCAGTTAGTTCTGTAATCCCTGTAAGAAGGAGACTGTCTTTCCTTAGAGGCACAAACTTAATTTTTACAAATTTAAAGACAGTAAGGAGTTTGTTGTTTGGGTTAAGAATTTATCTTGGCTTTCTAATGATTTAGACCATTCCAGTCTTGGTCATGAGTTTGCAAACAACCTCAAGAGAATGTATTTCAGCCGCCTGCAAGAACACTTGAATGAGGTATGGAAACTCAGAAAAAGTGATTTTTAACACATAGTCTAGATGTGTCAGTTTACTGTGGTTCTTCCCTACTAATCTCATAGAAGGATATGGTCCAGAGAATTTGCCTTGTTCTGTTGCATCATCACTGCACTTCTTTTTCATGCCTTATTGTTTAAGAAATGTTATTTTCTAATGTGATTTTTATTGTGTAGGTTTAGCCTAGCCTTTTTTTTTTTTTTTTAATGCTGCAACATACTGATAACATTTTTTTTACATCTGCTGATTATTAGAATGGACATATGCTGACAAATGTAGGAAGACAGCTGTCATTTGGTACTGACATAATACCTTTGCTCAGAGATCCTCATGTATGGATTGCCTATAATCTATGTGCATTTGACGTTAAGCTGTGATGTATAGTTTGAAATGGTATAGATGAGAGCTGTGCAAAAGTACCCAAACTTGCTGTGACTGAGACAGCTTGTGCATGGGAAAGAGTGTAGGCTTGCAAGCTTGCCAGTCTTCCTAGATTCACTTTTTTGGGGCTGTCTCACATGGTAACCTATAGACTAAACTTTGTGCACAGCTTTATTTTTATTCTTATTGTCATGGCAATCTGTCTTCATGTGCTGTTTCCATCTCCTGAATACTTACATCATGCTGTTATCAATAGCTATGCATATGATTTGATTGTTCATTTGATTAAAATAGAAGAAAGGAGCTATACAGTAATGCTAGTGGTTCCTGGGGGGATACAAGGCTTTAAACTTCTAACAGGCAAGCTGTCTTGATATGGAGTATATTTTAACTTTGTTACATGAACTTAATTTTGAACAATTGTGTATGTAGGAAGGTTGTTGCCAAAATCACTTTGGAAAAATTGGCCAAAAAAACATACTGGCATATTCTTGGTTTCTGGTGGTTACTTCGCTGCTGGTGGAGCTCTCTGTTGCCAGCCCTGACATTGCCTCACTCTGCCATGGGCAGGTTACACATCTCTCTCTCTTCTGATCCCACGAGTGGAAGTGCATTGGAACCAATGAATAGAAAAGCATCATGTGAAAAGTGAACGTTTCTAAGGGACAGCTTCAGGTTAGGAAGGTTTTGGGAAAAGCTTGGGACAGGCTACTGATCACATTTCTTAACATTGATGTATACTGGGAGCAATGCCTTTTTTTAATTTTAGTGTCAGTTTTCTTGGTTTGTCTTCTGCAAGCATTAGGTGTGACTAGTGAGCCCTCTGCAATGCTTGCATCTCAGTCACACACACCGGGTGGAGAAACACAGCCCTCAGCCAAGGTGAATTTCATGAGAGAACTGGATTTTCTCACGTTCTTGCTGTTACTGATATCATACCGATGTCCTGAAAAGGCTCTATTGTTGTTAGTGTTTCACCTTTAAGTAGACATTAAAGGGGTCTTGTTTTTCATTCAGATGTGCAACATCTGGAACACTACTTGAAAACGTAAAGTATTTTGGGGCTTCAGAGCTTTGCTTGTTATAACTGCTCACAAGGGTAAAGCTTATTGTCTAACTAGGCAACCTATCAACTTCATGGCAACCTGAACTGCTGATAGACTGATCTGAATGATGCCAATCTTGGCATTGCACTCTTTTCCAAATTCACTATAAGTTGCTCAAGCAGCACAGACAGATTGACTTTACACTACTCTGAGTGTGGGAAGCAGCCATAATAAAAGGATATTGAGGCAGAAAGGGACTTGTTTTTTTGAAAGCACACAAAACATATGTCTATTTGTAGACGGCAGGGAGGGATAGGCAGAAAGGAGGAAGGTAAGGCAAAATCTGAGAAGTTCACAGGCTCCTATTAAAGTATTTTCACTTATTAGAAATCAGCCATAAAAGGGGCCACGGAAGTTGGAGTACATACCCATGAACCTTTTTGCAGTGCACTGTGTCTCATCTACCTCCTTCAGGTCAAGTGGGTTTATCTCATTTGTCCAGGAAAAATACACTGCCGAGCTGTTAAAGTGCTCAAATATACGTAAGAAGATATTGAACTGAATCTTGAATCTGCAATGTGAGTGCACAAAGGTGACCCTCTTCCTGGAAAAAAGCCAGTGCAAGTATTAAGTTGCTGTTTTTTGCTATATTTTTTTTTAGAAAAAAATGAAATATTTCTGCAATGAATGCTCTTGCGAAGATACTGTTCTTTGCATTTATTTCAGTTCTTTCAGTAATGCGTAAGAGGGTTAACATGTTTAACTCATTATTTTGCCTCTGCAAAAGCCTGAATGTTAGTCTGTAAGTACGATCACCCTGAAGCTATATGCATTTATAATTTCAGCATATGTACTCACACACACACATATATATGAACATTCAAACTTATTAAATTGGAAAGAACTGTTTGGATTAAATGCTGTTTTATATCTTTAGCCAGCAGAAAGTTATTTTTTAAGCAAAAAGGGGCTTTTAATAGCAACGCAATTCCTGTAACTACGGTAGACATTTTGAGTGTCTGGGGCTACTCATTGGGGCTTCATGTTTTGGAGCTGCTGGGTGGTGCAACCCTGTTTGCACTCTGCCATAAACTGAAACCTGGGTTTCAGTAAACTTAAACAAGACTTTTTGACTCCAAACACTTTTTTAATAGCTGCAGATCAAATCAAACTTGATAGATTTCTTAAGGTCCTCCTGTGGTCAAAGTTGGGTAAGAAAATAAGCCTTGAAGCTGTGGATGATTAAACAATATACAAGGCACTGGCAAGTTACCAGGTACAGTGAGAATTTTGAGCTGGGTTTTGAGGTTATTTTACTTAATTAACACTTAATGTTTTGACTCATACAAATCAGAAAAAATAGTAAACAATAAAAATAAAACCCTTGGAACACATACATCTGCTTTTTAGATAGAAAGTAGTGTCCTTTTTACAAGTATATAATACTCTTAGGTACTACTAGAATGTGTGCCAGCTTTAGTTAATAAATTTAAACACAAAGAGTAAAAGCAGCCTCTGCTGTACACTGAACCAGCAAGTGTATTTTAAAATCTTGATTGCAGAGCTGCAGTCAATACTGTACCTTAATCAGGGTATTTCACTGGTGTAGAGGATGCTAATATATTAGAAACCTAGCAGAAGTGACAGATATGCTGACATGTAATATATACGGAAAGTTATAGAATTACAAACTACGTTCTCCTATCTGATAACAGCCACAATACGACAGAATTATGTCAGGAAGGCTTAAATTAATGTGATCAGATAGGATTTAATATTTTTTAAATAGCATTTGACCGATATGACTGCAATGGCAGTACTATTGCTAATAGGGAGACAGAGTGTGTGGGGAAAATGTTCTTCAAAATTTCTTTGTTTAAAATTTGAAAGACGACATTTCAATGAACATACTTTTTTTTTTTTTTTTAATTTTGTTATGTGTAAAAACAAAAAATTCCTACATTTTTTGCAGAACATCCCTGTCCAAAACTAAAGCTGGATTAGTAATACACTTCTATGGGTTAGTCGCTTCTACATTTTAAGTTCTCCTATGGCACATCATATGATTAAGCAATTGTAATTTTTATCTCGTGTGAAAGGTCAAAGAGAGAAAATCAATGAATTGATCAGCATTTATTTTATCACTGTTGCTTCAGTACTCTATATGTTATGTCTTGTCATTATTTATTTGTTAATAGCTTGTGCATGCTGGAAAATAAACATTATGACTGTGAGCAGACATGCTATTCTACTTAAGTTTGTGAACTACTAAAAAGGTGGAATGACCTTTCTCAGCTATTTTTTGTACATTGCCTACTTAGTGACTACTGATGGATTTAATCTTTCTTATGTCTGTTTTACTGTGTATAGGAACATGGACAGGCAAATTAGTGTGTATTTTGTCTGTCAATTTTTAGATTATAGCATATGGAATTAAATCCTTTTATAATGAATACAGTAACACAATCTACAAATTATATGCATGTATTGCCATTTGGGACACTGCTCTCATAACAATGACCTATGATAAAAAAGTATGGTTCTTAAGGATAGACAGAGTTATGTCATTTCTTATGCCCCAGCCCTCTTAGATTTAAATTAATATCACAGTGTTTTAAAATTACATGTAGCATCAACTATCAATCTCAAGAAATAATCAGCAGTGTATAGGTAGCAGTAGGAAAAAACCCAACCCGGCTAACCAGTCAAAACCAAACCATTACTCTTTTTTGGGGGTCTTTTCTTGGTGTATACAATATTCTTTATGCTAAAGGTCATGTTTTACCACCAGACATAAAGTTGAAATTAATGGAAATGAAAGTGTAGTTGTGGTAGCATTGCAGATCGTAGAGTGGAATCCTTTGGTAAATGTTATAGCGTTTAGAAACAGTGCAGTGGTGCTCAGGTTGTCAAATCATTAAGCCATTTCAGAGAAAGCATTAATTTTGTCTTGGGCTCCAAAGCACAGTTATACTTACTGGAAGAGGTATTACCTCATGCTGTTCGTCTCTGGCTTGAAGAAATACTGAACACTGTAGTGCTCTAGATTAATTTTGAAGTTTCCATAATGTGTAAACCCCCAATACTGTAGTTTAATTGTGTTTCATTTTTCTCAGTTACTGTGTAGTCTGGTGGCATACTTAGCATTTTAGGAGATCTCTGTCTTCAGGGTAATAGAGAGGCCTCATGATCCTCTGCTAATGTTTGTAAACTGCTTTGTGGGTTCTTTGTTGGACTTGCAAAGTAACATATTATTATAACCTTCTGAAGGCTGAAGAATCCAGCTTTTATTACTCTGTTTTAGTGGAGAATGCAATGCACTTTGAAGGAAAAAATGCAATCCTATCCACAGTATTTGTTGAGCTGTACTGTCTATTGTAGTCGTAAACTGCAGTTTACAATGAAGTGCCTCATCCAAAGCTCACTGGAGCAACTTTCCATTGATTTTTAACAACCTTTGGCTGAGACTCATATTGAAAAAAAATGGATTTTTTACATAGTTATGTCATTGTTATCCCATGCCTAAAAATACTGCCTTATGTAGTGGAAATATGTATTTTGTCTCCCTGAATTTCTTTTGCTTTCGTGCCGTAAAATGCAGCAGAAAATGATACCCCACTACATGAGAGTCAGTGGTAAAATCCATGACTTCCGTGAAACCAGGATCCACAGAGAAGTTCTTGGTAATATGTATTGCATGAAGGTGAGAGTTGACTTTTGTCTTTCACAACATAAAAAGTGGCTGGTTTATTAGCTGACTGAAGGTGTATGCAAACAAATTCCCATTCTTCACATGCAAGTATGATTTTTTTTGTTAATATAGTCTATCACAGAATTGATTTCTTCTCTAAACACCCAAATAAGTCTTTCCCTGTATTCTACCTTTTGCTATCCATTTTCTCAAGAATCTGTAATAAAAGCCTTTTATGATACATACCTTAATGTAAGAGATTTCTTGGTTTCCAAAAATAACTTTTGACTGTTTCTGACTATAACTGTATCCACAGTATCTTCCAGATGGATAAAATTAAGTGTTCATATCTCATCCTTTCCTACTGAATCCCGAAAGTTTTGGAAAGAAACGTCATTCTTTCACATTCATCCATATGTGGCATGATACCTATGTAAATCTCTTCTGATGTACATGTCAAAAAACAGCTCAGCTCATATTATGAAGTATAGAAAACATTCTTTTTCAGACTATGAGAAAATATAACCCTTTTCTTAAAAATATGTGTATGTGTGTATACATATATAAAATATATATATATTCCATGCACACTTATCTTACAGCTGGGGAATGTTGTTCAGTTTTCAAAATGAGCAACATATGGTCTTTATAAATTGTATAAGAAATATTTTAAATAAATAAGTGTTGTGATTTATTTTACATAAACAAATAATAGAATTTAAATTAAAAAGATAAATCTGAACATGGCACATAAAGCTGAAAAGCTGACTATGCTTATTGCTATTTTGATTCTGGTAAGTGCTTCTAGGTCCTTGAATTTCTTTCAACTATAAAAAAACCTGGATTTACTCCCAGAGCTCCACTTCTTAACTAGGGCAGTTTAAAAACTAAACAAGGACTGAGTCAGTTAATTAATTTAAATGAGATTACAAATCAGAAACACATTACGTAATGTTGATTTAATTACCATTTTTTATTTAGCTAATTAAAACACTCTGAGGAAAAGTTAACAGTCTCGACTATGGCTGGTAGGGTGACTTGGCAGCAGCAGATCTGAGCTGCTTTTAAAAGGGGAGGTGACGCAAGGAGCCTGCCATGACCTGTGTGTCTGTGATGCCCTAAAATATGGTGCAGGCCACGCTGTCCACTGGCATGGTGGAGTTGCTCCCACCAGCATGGGCGCTGTGGTGCTGCCTCAGCTGCCCACCCTGCCGGGGAGGCCACAAAGTGTGTCCTGTGAGGACAGGTGGGCTCTTGGATGAAAGATGTGTGGTTTCTCCCAGTCCTGCACGCTGTGAGTGGACTTGTCTGTCATGGCAGGGCATGGATGAGTGCAGTGAGTGAAGGTGGCTGATGACTCAGTAGCTCTTGCTGTGTCTCCACTCCACACTGAACAGCTTCAAACTAAAATCGAAACAGAGACTAAATTCTGCCTGCTGGGCAACCTGTCTCCCAGAGGAACCATCTCCATTCCTGAGCCCAGAAGGCTTTTGTACCATAGCAGATTGTGCTAAAAGCCTGAGTATGAGCCTCAGCCAATGGACAACACAGACAGATACCTTAGCTTTCTGGTGGGGGCTCACAGCTCTGTTCTTCTCAGCCCATTCCAATGCTTGAAAACCTTCTTGGTGAAAAAAATTCTAATTTCCAAGCTCCCCTGACACAATTTGAGCCCTTTTCCTCATGTCCTGTTATTCATTACTAGAGAGAAGAGACCAACCCCCACCTCACTACAGCTCCTTCAGATAGTTGTAGAAAGTGGTCCTGTCTCCTCTGAGCCTCCTTTACTCCAGGTTAAACAACCCCAACTCCCTCAGCTACTCCTCATAAGACTTGTGCTCCAGACCCTTCACCAGCTTCCTTGCCTGTTTCTGGACATGCTCCAGCACATTAATGTCCTTAGAATCATAGAATCATAGAATGGTAGAGGTTGGAAGGGACCTTTAGAGTTCATCTAGTCCAACCCCCCTGCAGAAGCAGGTTCACCTAGATCAAGTCGCATAGGAATATGTCCAACAGAGTTGTGAAGACATCCAAGGAAGGAGACTTAACCACTTCACTGGGCAGCCAGTGCCAGGACTCCGTCACCCTCACAGTAAAATAGTTTTTTTCTTATATTTAAATGGAATTTTTTGTGTTCCAGCTTCATCCCATTACCTGTTGCTAGCTACTATAGAAAAAAGGGATGTCCCAACTTCCTGACTCCCACCCTTTAGATATTTGTAAATGTTAATAAGATCTCCCCTCAGTCTCCTCTTTTCCAGACTAAACAGCCCCAGTTCCCGCAGCCTTTCCTCGTATGATCATCTTGGTGGCCCTGCGCTGGACTGTCTCCAGAAGTTCTCTGTCCCTCTTGAGCTGAGGAGCCCAGAACTGGACACAGTACTCCAGATGAGGCCTTGTCCTTGTTCAACCTCATGAGGTTTCTCTCTGCCCAATTCTCAAGCTGGTCGAAATCCCACTGAATGGCAGGATAGCCTTCTGGGGAATCAGCCAGTCCTCCCAGTTTGGTGTCATCAGCCAACTTGGTGAGGGTACACTCTGTCCCCTCATCCAGATTGTCAATGAAGATGTTGAACAAGACTGGCCCCAGAATCGATCCCTGTGGAACTCTATTGGCCACAGGCCTCCAACTCAATTCTGTGCCATTGATCACCACCCTCTGGGCTCTGTCATTCAGGCAGCTCTCGATCCACCTCACTGTCCACTCATCCAAGCCACACTGCCTGAGCTTTCTGATGAGGATGTTACGGGAGACAGTGTCAAAAGCCCTGCTGAAGTCAAGATAGATGCCATCCGCTGCTCTCCCCTCATCTAGACAGACAGTTATGCACTTATAGAAGGCTATCAGGTTGGTCAAACAGGATTTCTCCTTGGTGAATCCATGTTGACTCGCCCTGATAACCATTTTATCCTTCATATGTTCAGTGATAACATTCAGGATGAGTTGTTCCATCACCTTTCCAGGGATGGAGGTGAGGCTGACTGGCCTGTAGTTTCCTGGGTTGTCCTTCCTGCCCTTTTTGAAGACCGGCATGACATTGGCCTTTCTCAGGCACTTCGCCTGTCCTCCATGATTGTTCAGAAATGGTAGAGTCTTAACAATCACATCAGCCAGCTCTCTCAGCACTCTAGGATGCATTGTATCAGGACCCATTGACTTATGAGCCTTAAGCTTGGCCAACAAGTCTTTAACCTCTTCGTCTTCCACCCAGGGCAAGTCCTCTGCTGTCCTGGCCATCCTATTTTCCTTGCCAGACTGGGCTACGCAAAAGCTGGCCTTGGCCTGTAGCAAACTCCTACAACAATATCACCTGCCTTGCCCTGGCCATTAATTTTTACCCATAAGCACTCAACCTGACCCTCATCCCCACCCAGGCACAGTTTGGTACACATTAATTGCTCCCTCACATAGACAGCAACTCCACCTCCACGCCTTGTCAGTCTGTCTGTCCTGAACAATACATAACCCTCCATGGCTGTGCTCCAGCCATGGCAGCTGTCCCACCACGTCTCTGTGACCGCAATGAGGTCGTAGCCCCACATCTGCACCCACATCTCCAGTTCCTCCTGCTTATTCCCCAGGCTGCGTGCATTGGTGTAGAGGCAGTGCAGGGGCTTACTCAAACACACAGGTTTCCCTGGGCAGGTGCAGGAGGTTCCCCTGTTTGGCTCTTCCTCAGGGTGGTCAGCCTCTGTATCTCAGCCCAGTGTGCAGATGAAGGGCACTTATCATTACATACCCTGTCCTGCCCTGTTTCCCAGCTAGAGGGGACAACTTGTTCTATTTTGCTTCTCCCCCCACCCCCCAAGTCCCTTAGTTTAAAGACCTCTTTATTAAAATTGTTAGCCTACTCCCAAATATTGCAGTGCCCTTACGGGAGAGATGAATCCCATCCAATCCTGTCCTATCAAGCTGTAGTCCCCAAGGAAGGATCCATTGTCAAAGTACCCAAAGCCTTCCCACCGGCACCAGCCTCTCAGCCAGGAATTCACTTGACTGATTTTTCCATTGCAGACTCCCCCTTTATCTCTAGTGAACAGGAAAATAACCTGAGCCCCTCTACCTTTTACCTGCTCCTCCAAGGTTTTAAATCCTTCTAGATCCTGGAGATGTCATGCCTCATGACATCATTTATCCTTCTTGTAGTGAGGGGCCTAGAACTGAGTACAGCACTCAAGGTGCAGCCTCACCAGTGCCAAGTACAAGGGGACAGTCACTTCCTTAGTCATGTTGACCACACTGTTTGTAACATAAGCCAGGATGCCAGGAGCAGCTGAGTTTGATTCCATGGCTCGGCCTTCCCTCACCAGAGCCTGGACTGGAGACCTCCTCAGGTTCCCAGTAGATGAATGTCCTGTGATCCTGTGATTTTCAGGGCTACAACTATTTACCTCTAATCTGTGATATGAGGATATCAATGTAATACTGAAGGATGACAGTCTGGGAGGTAGTTGTGGTTGTTACGGTGGAGACTCAGTTGTCAAGTCAGAAGCTGTACATGAAGGCTTCAACAGCATCAAACTGATACCTGTTTGGTGGCACATCATTGGTTCTCGCCAATACCCAAATGGTTAACTATCAAAGAACAAGGGTATATTTACATGCTGGTGAATGATGAAGTTAGTGGCTGTCAGCTGAGATTAACTGAGTGCAAAGACCACTTTTCATTTGCCAGTCTCAGGCAAATGAAAAGTGAAATGTGTTCACTGAAACTACTGAGGAAGTTTGTTTGATTTAAAGACACGTGTAGATAATCTGCTTTTTTTTAAGACACAGCTAAAGAAAGAATTTTTTCTTTTTACAGAGTATACCTCTGTTTGTTTTCAAGACCTTCAAATTTATGCTGATGCAGAGAGCCTTAGAAGCAGAATTGTTTGTAAAGTATGTGGCATAAGAGAGGTATAGCGTAACTTACTTTTTAAAATGAGCATCCTGTTGTATCGACTGAAAAATAAGAGATTAGTCTATTGAGGGAATACTAAAAATTCCCCAGGAAGCTTGTGAGTAGCAGTGTGACTTTCTTGGCTTTGCTGGGGTATACGTCCTTCCTGCTGCTGCTTTTTAATGACAAATGCTGCACAGGGAGAGAGCATGTTGTCTCTCACTGGATGGCAAACAACCGCCTTATGAAGTCAACAGTGATGTATCATGGCAGCACCATTCTCCTAATGTATGACAGGGGAAATGGATGTTTTTTTCTCAAAAAGGCCTAGCAGTTGGTTTCACTTAAACCTGGCTGTAGTGAGAGTTGCCTTCACTCACAGATACTCATTGGGATTGGCCTCTAGAAATTAAAACATGAGAGACAATTCTGTATAAAATATACCAGCTTTTTGACTCAGCCTTTCATACTGTCTCCTACAAGAAACAGTAATTTGAGATAATGTCTTTGAGCTTGAATGTCTTGGTTGTAGCCATGTTGAATCATGATAAATGATACATAATATATCTATAACTAATATATACAATAATCATGGTAAACTATACATGTACCAGGGTTATATGAATATCTGCCAGAGTAATGGTGGTTTAAACGATTCTCTTAGAAACTGTTCATCCATGAGGCAATAACTTAACAAGGCATCAATCACTGACTGTTGGAGTGCTCAGCACAAAGAAGAGTAGAGCAGAAGGTATGTTCACCTTAGTTGTGAGGTGCATATGAAAGCCATTCTATGGAAATGGTATGTGTAACTGAGAATTTGCATTGCAGCAAATAAGAGTTAAGTAATTCTGAGATCTGTGTGGAAGAATTTTTTCAAGAAAAGTACATTGACAGTAAAATTGGAGCAGTAGATTTTTAAAACAGATGAACAAACAGGGGAAAAAAAAAGAATGAACTACGTGAACTTACAGTTGAGAGCTACCTAAACAACAATGTTGAAAAATTTTGGTTTCATCATATTTACATGATGGGGTTTTATTTGCTACTAGTTTATTGCTCTACTTTCAACTTCTAGTTTAGGAAGTATATATTTTTTTTAAATGTGTTCAGAATTATTTGGTGGGAAAGTAGAATTCAAAGCCAACTAGAAAGACAATGAGTCTGGTTTGTTACTTTCTCCATCACACTGGAAGAAAAGCCTGCAATTTTTAAACCCGGGACTCATGTTGTTAACTAATGATCTTGTGCAGATAAGGACACAGAAAGATTTAAAGTGTCTTAACATGTTTTTTTTTTCTTCCTCTGTTTCTATGGCTTTCCTAAAATACCTCTTACTCCTTTTTTAGAAAAGCATTGCTCTTTTAATGGAATGTTCTTCTTATAAACTAAGTTATTTATATGATTTAGTCTTATAATGACCGTGACTTGCTTGTACTTTGCAAGGCTATTTGCATCTAATCAAATCAGGAGAGTTCTTTGTAATTACCGATGCTGGTAAGAGAACTGAATCATCACAAGCCACCTCAGGTTTGTGCCTTTCATCCTGAGAACGAGATGCTTTTGTGTGTTTTATGTGCTGAGTTACATAGGTTTATGTTCTCATACAGGATACAATTCTTCTCTTTCTCAGCTGCTTAAATTGAAGGATCAGATAGGTTGCTCTTACTGAAATTACAGTAATTCTTTGTGTTCTTGAAATCATTGAGAACTCACTGAATATGTTAGTAGCGTGTACTACTGCTCAAAACACTGTGTGAGAACCAATCTGTAGAAGTTGTGATTGAGAACTAGTTAACATAAAACAAAGCTAAGTCTAATAGGCAAATTATGTTACCTAGTCTTCTGCTTATCTCCATAAATGGAAAACTCTTTGCTAAGTTTATCTTGCAGGAGTAAGGCAAATTGCTGTGCAAGAGCTAAAAGATATTCTTCACTTTATGGATCTTTTAAGTGAGTTTTAATAAGGGAAACTTCAAAGGCTATTTTCTGGTAGGTTTCATTAATCTGGTTTCAGATCTCTGTTTTCCAAGCTACACGATTTAAGCTTAATTGGGTGTGTCCGCCTGCCGTCAAATTGCCACTTGATTCAGCCACACAACTGCAATAGTTTTACACTTGGACCATTGCTGTGTAAAATTAATCCTGTCTGATAATTTAAATAATAATGTATATGGCTTGCAGAAGCAGAGAATGCCTATTGGAAGAATATAAAAGTTCAACCCCTGCAGGGTCAACCTTCCCATTGCAACACTAGAAAAAGAATGTTTCTCCATATAAAGGTCCATGTGCAGAGAAGCGTTATGTTTTTAACATTTCTTGGAGCTGATTGAGGTTTTTTTCAAATTAACTTGATTTGATTTTTTAAAGGGATATGCTGCATTTTGTCATGAAAAGAAATAAAGCATACTGAATGGCTACATATTGTGCTATGCAGTGGGACTCTTAAGAGTACTCAAGTGCGCAAACCATGAGATCTGATCAGAGGGCCTGCTCTTCATTCCTGTTTTTCAGAGTTGAAAAGAGAAAATTTAATGTGAATTTTGCTATCCAATATGTATTTTATTGTATGCAAGAGTGATTTTGTTCAGTATTGGAAAATTTAGTTGTTTTAGTGCCATTGGAACTGGGTTTCACATGTGCCTTGGTCTTCCAGTACTCTGGTGTATCCATAGATGCTTATCTTCTGTCAGCCATCAGTCAGATGATTCAGTAGAATTTGAACTCTGAAGTGGATTTCCATCTCCAATAATACTTTCTGTAGAAACAGACTTGTGGTAAACTGCTTGAGAGATATATGACAAGGCATGTTTGCAAAGCTACATAAGAGATGGTAACAGATTTCAATGAACATTTTGTAGCAAGTGGAGAAAATCTCATTCAGGGTTGAGGGCTACTCTGGCTTTAAGAACTAATTAGGGTTGAATGTTGATATGTGCTTTTCACCTTTTCTGTCCTTATTCTTTGTTTTGGACACTATTATCAGAAACGTATTAAAGAATACTGACTTCTCTCTGGGAGTCCATTTGACAGTAGCAGTTTCTGTAGTGCTGTGATGCAATCTTTGGTGGTCCTATGCTATTAGCAAGCATTGCTACCTTTGAAAAAATTTATTCAGACAGGAAAAAACACATCATTTTAGATACCTATATACAAAACAAATGGTTCTGCATCACTTAATTTCTTATTCTCTCTGCATACACAAGTATCTGTCATGTCTTATTTTGTTATCTTATTGATATGACAATACAGCAAAAAGTAGATAGTTTTAAAAGCAACTAGTTTAATGAATAAGGATATAATTTATTATTTAGTGTGTTAACATCTCATTGTATTAGATGCATGTATCATGAAAAGAATAGTCTTTGAAGTCTTCAGGGTTTGGGTTTTGTTAGTTTATATGTTACGTAATCTTTGTTTCACAACAGCAATTCTCCTAGACTAGGAACACAAAGCCTATATTGTGCTAAAATGGTCAGTCCTCTTGTCTCTGTAGTCTGAAGTCTGTGGAAGCAGTGTGGGCCTTTATTCTTTAAGAAAAGGATAAAGAAACAGGACTCATCACTGCAAACGTGTTTAGGTTCCTGATCCAGTACATCGTTCTGGTCATTGCCTGAGAAAAACCTAACTCTGCTTTGCCAATTATGCAACACTATATTGGGGAATAAAGGGAAAAGAAATGAAAAGGCACTCTTGTAGATATGTTTACAGCTTGAGTATTTACCTGAATTATTCTCTTGTCCTTATTCAGTGATCTATGAGTTCCTCTTATTAGGATCATTGCATCTTTCACAGTGTTTCTGCTTCTACATGGAGTGGGTTACATATAGTGTGTTTATTCAGTAATGCCTTCATATAAAGAGTCAGGCAAATGACCTTTAAAGAACAAAGTTAAGTATTTAATACTGAAGCAAGTATTGAAAGGTTGTGAGATACTTTCAAAACAATTTAGTGAAACATTTCCTTCATTTCTTTATAGATTCTGGACAACCAGGAAGTCCAAGCCACAATGATCCTGCCAAGAATCCACCAGGTAAATATAAGTTCCCGCACATGTACATCTAACATTGTTTGAGAACAAAGGTACTACTGTTAATAGTTAAAGAGAGCATAATTGGTCAGCAACCTATTTTGCACTAGTAAGTGCATATAATCAGGACAAGCTGTGATTATTTTGTGCCTTTTAAACTGGCAATAACTCGGTTGTAGTTTCATCAACATTCATTTAATCTGAGGAATTTTTCTTTCAGTTTACAGTTTTCAGAATTTCATTAAGTGAGAATGAGCAGAGAAGCAAGGAAACAAGATCCCAAATAGCTTCATTTTCATAAAAGTCTGAAAATGCTACAGTCATTCTTTTATCTCAGACAAAACAGAACTGACATACCTCTAATATCTGTGACCAGAGCTACCAGAGTCTTTACTTTTATTTTATATGTGCATTAGAAAACACAAACATTCTTTTTTTGTGTTTTTCATATCAGCTCATAGCAGATTTTGAACACATTGTTAATGAGTCGTGCTAATGATGTTCAGAATTTTTTTGAGAGCTGTCAGTGTAAAGTGTCCTTTCAAGGAATCCCTAAAAATAAAAATTCAAGAGAAAATCAAGTCCAGAGTTAACTAGTCCACACTGTTTAGAGCAAAGCTTCTTTGTGTTTTCATGGAGTTATCCTTTTAATCAACTGAACTGTGTTGGTAAATCTAATAAATCTTTGTTGTTTATGAATTTTAATGGAGTAAGACAAACAAGTTTGACAGACATACTGTCGCTTTGTAATGAGCAAGGAGTGACTCCTGCCACCACCATCGTGTTGTATCTTTTCATTTTGATTCTCAGAAGGTCTATCTGAAATATGCTACAACAAACTCAGTTGCTCTTTCTCTAAATGCAAAATAAACCACACTCTAAACAAGTAGTTGTGTGATGTGGAGCTGTTACATCTACATGAATATTTACTATTATCTGTCCAAACACAGGGAAAACAGTCTGCATTGTGGCTGTACAGTTTTGTGCTATGCGTACAATAAAAGTATTCTCTAAACACGGTGGAATATGTCATATGTATTGTACATGAATACCCGAAAGTGGGAGAACCATCATAGGTCGTTATACAAAAAGCTATACTCCTGTGATATTAAAACCAGAAACCTATACTGGAAGACTGCTGATAAGTTTTAGAGGTAGGAAGGTAGAACAAGTAAAATAATGTGGTAAGGTTTTTTCAGGTGTTTTTTTAGTGAGATTTTCTTTTCCCAAGGGCTAATGCAGACTTGAAGTCACTCTTGGCAGAGGTTTTGATGATGTTTCTCTAAAAATTGAGTAGGTGTCATGAGGAGGATTTTGTTTCTCTATTAAATATGTGACATAAATTATGTAGGATAGTGGTTTAAAAACGCAAACCAGCAAATTTGCACCTAAAACACACCTGAAAATTTCATCACAGATAATCAGAGTTTTTTAAAACTTGGAGCATTTATCTGTAGAGCATTTATTTTTGTTTTAGAATATCTCTGTGAGAGCAAGAAAAGCCAAATGTATTAGCTGTCATCATTTTGAAGGAACTTTTGTGGCTTCTGGGTTTGGGAAGCTAAAGGCAAGATTTGGAACCCCATCTTCAACATGTTTTAAAGTTCAGTTTTTAAAATAACATTTAGCATTTGGAATAAGAAGTACTTATTTCACTAGTGAGGATCACTTCTTCCAGTGAGTCCAGTCTCACCAATACTCAGTCTCAACCCCAGCAAGGAGTAATCTTGCTGCCAGCTACAAAGCCCTAGAGGAGGCAGAAGACAAGCTATACTGCCTTTTTTTTGACGGCCTTGTGAGGCAAGACCAAATGTCTGTGTTTGACAAACTCCAGTGTCCCAAAAGGTAGAGGGAGACAGAGAGCAGAGAACTCTTTTGCTGGTTTCACCATGAAACTTTCTGCTTGAGACAACACTTTCATGGTTTGGAGTCACTGTTGGCAGTATTGTTCCTTTACCTACTGCCAAGTGGAGACAGAAAATGGAAGTGGTGCCTTGCTTCCCTTGAAATCCTTCATTTAGGCAGAAACAGGGGCATTATTGAATGTCATCTATCTATTTGAGGATACATGAACTTCTAGCATCATCCAGGTTCCCTGTGTGATATTGTCTTGGGGTTAAACTGGCAGAGAGAAAGTGTTGAAGTTTGTGGGACTGCGGAATACAGGACTTCTGGGGCTATGCAGGAAAATGAGAAGGAGTTGCATGCCATTTGGCTTGTTAGGGAAAAGTACTGCTGTACTTTCTTATTGGACTTCGTATGAGTCTTATTATTGGAACCAGGCAGTCACTTCTGCCAGAGCCCCAGAGTATATCCACTTGAGGTTTGTTTACAGTCCCAGACCAGGAGCATGCGGAGTGGCAGTGCCAGGAGGGTTTGTTCTTCTGTCACGTTTTGGTCTGGTGCCTGTATGTCAAGGAGCCAGGGCATTGGCAACGGATAGGTGCTGTTAGCTTTTGGATGCCACTACCTTCACAAAGACATTGCCAAGGAAGAGGAGGTTGGAAACTGAGTGGTAGCTGGCGAGACTGCTGGTGTTAAAAGTGAGTTTTTCTAGGTTTGGCTAGACTGTTGCATTCTTCAGGGTGTCTGGTAATTTGCTGACTTAACCATGGAGGGAAGGTAATGTCGCTTGCCAAACAAAAGAACGTTAAGAGCACTTGCTGGAATTCTTTACAATATGTTCCTAAAAATATACTGAATATTTTGATAGCACAATACAGTATTAAGATGGTGTAGCTTGTGGTGAAATTGGTATGTAGCTTTTGTAGCAAGATCCAGGAATACCATTGTCTTAAGTTTTATTTTTCATTAGCTTTCATCTGGTATATTTCTAAAGAAGGAAATTTGCTTTTCTGAGAGCTGGGTTGTAAAGGACGCTTCTCCAAAGGGATTATAAAGTAGTTTCGAGACACATAGATGAGCTGAAGAGAGAGGAGAAGAGTTTGTACACTGCTGTTGCCCACAACAATCATTAAGTTCCTGGAATCTAAAAGTCTGTATTATGCTAGCACATTGCTAAGTATTAAAAGCTAGGTAGTTTCAAAGAGAGAATGGATATGTCCAAGGATCCATTTGAGATGACTAAACAGAGAGAGGCAAACCCGAATTAGTAAGTTTTGAAACTGAAAATACTTGGAACCTTGGACACTATCAGTCAGAAAAAACCTGAAATATTTTTAGGTCTCCTCTGTTTCTTACTGTTCTACTTGAGCATCTGTTCAGGGCTACTGCTGAGGATAGGCTGTTGAAGGAGACCTAGTGTGGCAGTTTCAGTGTAATGCTGTATTATTTGCTCCCTGCAAGTCCTGTAGGTCTTTTATGTAGCTTAAGAAAATGTAAAAAATGAACCTTCCTTTACATGTGGGTCTCAAAATACCCACAAAGTTGTAGGGAGGATGTATACTGAAGGCATAGGGAGTGATCTTTCAATAAGTTCTTATGTTAGGCATAAGAAAATTACCAGTGTATGTGAAGAGAAAGAAAATGTACAATAGCTGGTAAACTAATAATGCTAACACCAACCGTTACAATTTGGTCTCCAGTGAAACAATCCTTAGCTAGTTCTTCGAGTAGAGGATTTTCTGAGTTTTATTCAGCTTTATTTTTCTTTCCCTTACTACTTGTTGGCCACAACTGTTTGACATTAGTAAGGTTACTTGCTACCTGCATTGGTTTGAGGTTTCTACTTGGAAGACTTGATTTATTTATACACCAGCATTAGTACTGCTGTATTCAGTTGTTGTCATATTGCTCAAATCTTTGAGCACAGCCTTTTTAAGCTGCTAAAATAAAACCAACAAATAGCAATGCTGAGAGGGTAAAACATCATATTGTGTCATGGTTTTACCCAGCCAGCAATGAAGCACCAGGGCAGTCTCTTGCTCAATGCCCCCCATCCATCCCCACCATTGTTAGGATGGCAGAGGCCCCAGCGAGATAGGAGGAAAAAAAAGATAATCAAGGATGTTGTGAATCAAGACAAGGGCAGGGAGGGCTCACTGCCAAATATGGTTCTGGGCAGAACAGACTCCACCGCTCGACTTAGAGAGGAAAGTAAGAACACTTTATTCTACTGCATACAAGAAACAGAACAGAACAAATTAAAAACAAAACAAAACAAAACAGGGCAGGATGATGAGAAAATTACAACTAGCCCTTTAAGATCTCCCTCCCCCATCCCTCCTTTCTTCCCAGGCCCAGCTCAGTGCTCTTGATATCTCTACCTCCTCCCCCATCAAAGGCTCAGTGGGGCAGGGAATGGGGGATGTGGTCAGTCTCTCACAGATGGGCTCTGCCACTTCTCTCTTCTCAGAGGAGGATGACTCCTGGCATTCTTCCCTTGTTCCGATACATGATCCCTCTCATGTGACACAACCTCCTCTGGGCATAGTCACTACACCTAGCATGGGGTCTTTTACAAAATGCAAACAAATCTCTGCTTCACCACTCCTCTTCACAGGATGCAGGGCGGTCTCTGAACACTTCGTCACTGACCTTGAGGTCCACATGGTCAGTTGTCTTTCTCTTCCAACTGCTTGCACCAGCACTATCTGGAAAAGAAAGAATGGGAAGAAGGAACAGGAAGAACCTTCCTTTTCCAGGTTCTTCTTCTTAAAAAGTGATTGTGGAGATGCCTAATTAGCTCAGCCCCAGAAGCTGGTTTGACTCAGAGATGGGGAGAGTTTCGAGCAACTTCTCACAGGAGCCATCTTTACAGCCCCTTTCCCATTACCAGAAACAGCTTCACACAAACTCATGACCTCTTGATAGACAATAAGATAGGATGGACACTTGAATACAATTTGAAGAATCAAGACAGCTGGAATCCTGAGGGACTGGATACCAGTTACTACTGGAGCTTCATGTCCTTAATAGTTTGGGATGTAAGTGGAAGGAAAATCATCCTGGGAGTTCTGGTTGACAATAAACTAACCATGAGCCATGGCCCTTGTGGCCAAGAAGGCCAATGGCATTCTGGGATGCATCAAGAAGAGTATGGCCTTCAGGTCGAGGGAGGTTCTGCTCCCCCTATACTCTGCCCTAGGGAGGCCTCATCTGGAGTGCTGTGTCCAATTTTGGGCTCCTCAGCTCAAGAGGGACAGAAAACTTATGGAGAGTCCAGCGCAGGACCACCAAGATGATCAGGGGACTGGAGCATCTTTCATACGAGGAAAGATTGTGGAAAGATTGTGGAAACTGGGGCCATTTAGTCTAGAAAAGAGGAGACTGAGAGGAGATCTCATTAATATTTATAAGTATATAAATGGTGGTTGTCAGGAGGTTGAGACATCCCTTTTTTCTATTGTGTGTAGCAACAGGACAAGGGGTAATGCGTTGAAGCTGGAACACAAAAAGTTCCATTTAAACATAAGGAAAATCTATTTTACTGTGAGGGTGAGAGAGCAGTGGCACAGGCTGCCCAGGGAGGGTGTGGAGTCTCCTTCCTTGGAGGTCTTTGAAGCCTGCCTGGTCGCATTCCTGTGTGACCTGATCTAGGTGAACCTGCTTCTGCAGGGGGGTTGGACTAGATGATCTCTAAAAGTCCCCTCCAACCCCTACCATTCTGTGATTCTGTGATTCTATAATAGACTCTTTTTGTACAGATCACTTCAAAATTTCAGAGCTGTTCATGTACAGCATTGAGGACTACAAAAGGTAACTTTTCAAAGGTGAAAAACCTAGCCATTCTGACATAGACAGTTTTGAACCTCATTGTCGAGTAAAGATGTTTCTTCAAAATTTAGCTTTTATCCAAGCAGTTGAGTTCAGAAGTTGTTAGAGCTAAATTTCCTAGCAAGTATTACTTGCTAGCTTTACATTTCCCTGATAAAATTTTCTCCGCTTTAACTAGTCCAAGGAATAATTTCACATGATTTTGACAGACTTTATAATGTCAGTCAGGACTGAATGAGGAATGCAGATGACTCAGGTCTAGGCCTGTGGGCTGATGAATATTGCATTGTTTATGTGGAGTGACACGCTTTTAGAGAGAGAACACGGAGAGACTGTCTCCCTGTCTTTCCTTCCTCCCCAGAGTTTCTCTTCTTGTTTCATCCACAGTAACACATGATACGTTGTCAGGGAATTAATCTAATGATAAAATCCTTAATGTGAGTGAGACGTAGGTATGTGAATCCCCAACCCCAGCCTCCCTGCTCTGGAATTGGTTTTCCCCTTCTATTTTCACCAGAAATTCTATTCTGAGAATGATTTCCAAAGAAGACCCAAGTGAAATCACCATCTATTATTTTTTTTGTCCTAATTAAAGATATTGCCAAAAAGCTTGCAACCAGCCTCACCTATCTCTCCATATGCAAATCTCTCTTGCAGCTGTAGAGCCCCAAAGGCTTTTTTGTGCTTTCATATGTGTGAGCAGCCATAGGGAGAACATTCTTTTTGGATAAAGCCCTAAGAAATATGTAATAAATTTGCCTCTCTATGACTGTTTTAAATAGAAGTTTTTCAGTTTTAAGTTTTAGAATGTGTAATTTCAGAAGTAAATTACGAAAAGCAATGTGACCTCGAACTTTGCTGTCTTTTGGAAACACAATAAAAAATGTCTTTTAAGTTTTGAACAACTGAGAGCACAGATGGTTTTATTATTTTACCATATCACAAGTTACCCTCTTATTGATGGGGAATTACCCTCCAAATTAATAGGAATAGAAGATATATTCCCTGGCTTTGTGATTGTAAGCAACTTTTCTTGTGGAAGCGTTGATGCCATAGTAGCAGTTTGGGGATTCACATAGAATTATATTTAAACAAACATATATTCACCTCACTTTTCAGCAGGGGAGTGGATATTCTCAAATGCTTGCTGATCTCTGTATGCCTGCAGCCATACCATCTTAGATACTGATCTTCAAATAAAGAGGGTTGGGTTTGACCAGGGCTTGACTTTTTGTGGAATTCTTTCTTATTCAAATGCTCCAGGAATTAGTAATGCCAGTGGTTGCTGGTGATACTCTTCCTCATTAGCCTCTGAGCCCTGAGCTGGGTGGGGCATTCTGGAGCAATGTGCAGCTGTGCTCTCTCAACAATCAGAAACCCGCAGAGATTGTTGAGCTCTTTTTTTTTTTTTTACTACTGCCTACTGGTTTAGGATTACTTCTGAATTTTTGTTTACATTGGCTGTTCTTCTTTATGAACCTACTGTGTAAATCAGTAATACTGTGATTACTTCTGATGCCATGTGCACTTCTGATGACATTGTGTTTAATAGTGCCTTGGCACCAGAAAATTCCTTTTAGGTACTTGGTAGTCTTATAGCTGTTAAAAAGCAGCTCCTCCAACCTCTTTTTAAATCTTGGCTGTAGTTTGTATACAAGCTGAGACCTTTCAGAGTGGAAGGCATTTGTATTAGTTACCTTTTCTGTTTCTTACTAGGTTTTGGGGTAACTCTCTCGATTCTAGTACATGAATTTTAGAATCCATTAAGCCAGGTGTTTACTTCTTCAAGTTATCGCAACATTGAAATATATCATAGTTCTGGTTATTAGCGTGAGAATATTGAAAATCTCATTTGCTTTTGAAAACAGCACAAGCGGCTTCTTAGAAGTTCCTTATTGTGATAGCAAGTTCAATGGAGTCAGGGGATCTTTTTAACAGGTTTGTTTCCTTTCCCAGTTACAAACATCATTGCAACTGTCAGGAAAAACCAAAACAAACTGTGGATATGCAACAAGGCTGGAGACAGTCATATCATAACCAAAATAGCCTTGTTCTCTGGTGAGACCTTAGTTCAACTGTCTCAATGGATATCAACACTAAAATCTTCTGTTATTCCTTTGCTCATGTTATCCACCCTTAACTATCTTTAAGAAATTCCAGTTCAGTGGGAACCTGTTTCTGGTACTCTTTTGAAAATACGGCCTGCAGTAAGAAAACAAACTGCCAGTCTACTGACTGTAAGCTAACATAGTATGAACACCGTGAGACTTAATTTTTCACTACCAGTTCTGACTGTGAATAGTAGCTGTGTGCCAGTAGGATCCCTGCTGAAATGCAACAGCTTCCCGTTGAAGTTAGGTATTGCAGGGAGCATCAAGAGATAATCCTAGAAAAATTGGCTTTCAAAGACCCAAACAAAAGAAGCTATGTAATGAAAGGGCTTGCTATTTAACTGTAGTATTTTCAGAGGCAAAACAAACCTGTAGCAGCATCAAGAACATTACACTACATAACTTATAGTCAAGCTACAGTTCTCTATTGGTGTTTCTACACCTGAAGGTATTTTTACAGACTGAAGCTTCTGGGCTTTCTTCTGATGATAGCTACTGATGTTGAACCTGTCTCACTGCTAGTAAGCTTGTCTAGTGCTGTATAATTTCTTTTTTTAAAGATCCACAAATAAAAGTACAGTAATACAAATTGTTTCCTGCACTGATTGGATTCTTACTCCAGTTTTAGAAGTTGTTAAAAGTCAGACTGTATCAGCGAAAAAACAAAATAAAAAAAAAGATATTTAATGACACCAGGAAGCAATTTCATGTTTTGGCACTGGCCAATAATGCAGCAGAACATAGACAGCAGTTCTATTCATAAGAGCACAATTAAATCAGAAGACATAAAAAAGGCTGGTTAAAGTTTTGTAAAGCCAGACGTCACTGGTAAGCTTTTAAGTAATATGAGAACAAACCCTTTACAATACATGTTAGCGCAAACTGAAAATATATTTCAGTAGGTTAAACCAATTTTTTCTTTTCTTTTTTTTTTTTCTATTTTAAATCTTAGCGTGGTTAAAAGCTATACTTTTAACTCAGCTCTTGGAGGCATAGCACAGGAATAGAGTGGAAATATTTAAGGACTAGGAGAGAATTACTTCTACAGCAGTAGGAGGCATTACTGAAGGGTTCTCCTGTTACTGATTGTATGAGAGGAACTTGATCATCATTGCTGCTCAGTTTAATTGGTTTATCTTGCATCCTTTATGGCACTGTTCTGGTTATTGTAATATTGTTGGGGAAGTGTGTTTTTCAGAAACAAATTTTTGTAAAAAAAAGTAAGGAGAGAAGACAGATTTTGTACTCTCCGCGTACAAAAACTACAAGGAAATACAGAAAAAAAATCCACCGGTACTTATATGTTTTAGAAGTTACTGACTGTTTAGACAGAATTACATTATGGTGGTTTTGGCAGAAGTGTCTTTTTAGCAAAACTCAGAGTTTTAAGAATAATGACAGTCACATAATCACAGAATCTTAAGGATTGGAAGCACCGTTGGAAGATCATCTAGTCCAACCCCCCTGCCAGAGCAGGACCTCATAGAGTATCATCCAGTTGGGTTTTGAATATCTCCAGAGGAGACTCAACAACTCATCTGGGCAGCCTGTTCCAGTGCTCCCTCACCCTCACAGTGAAGAAATTTTTCCTCATATTCCTTTGGAACCTCTCATGTTCCAGCTTGTACCCATTGCCCCTTGTCCTGTCATTGGACAATACTGAGAAGAGTCTGGCTCTGTCCTCCGGACACTCACCCTTTACATATTTGTAAACATTAATGAGATCACCCCTCAGTCTCCTTCAAGCTAAAGACCCCCAGCTCCCTCAGCCTTTCATCATAAGGGAGATGCTCCACTCCTTTCATCATCTTTGTGGCCCTGCTCTGAACTCTCTCCAGCAGCTCCCTGTCCTTGAACTGATGGGCCCAGAACTGGACACAATATTCCAGATGTGGTCTCACAAGGGCAGAGTAGAGGGAGAGGAGAACCTCTCGACCTACTGCCTACAACCCTTCTAATACACCCTAGGATGCCATTGGCCTTCTTGGCCACGAGGGCACATTGCTGGGTCATGCTCATCCTACTGTCCACCAAGACCCCCAGGGCCCTTTCCCCTACACTACTCTCTAACAGTTCATTTCCCAATCTGTATTGGTACATGAGGTTCTTCTTTCCCAGACACAAGATTCTACACTTGCCCTTGTTGAATTTCATTAGATTTTTCTCTGCTCAATTCTCCAGCTTGTCCAGGTCTCATTGAATGGCAGCACAGCATTCTGGTGTGTCAGCCACTTCCCCCAGTTTAGTATCATCAGCAAACTTGCTGACAGTGCCCTTTGTTCCCTCATCAAGGTCATTAATGAATAGATTGAACAGTACTGGTCCCACCACCAATCCCTGAGGGACTCACTAGATACAGACCTCCAACTAGACCCTGCCTCATTGACCACAGCTCTCTGCATTCTTCCCTTCAACAAGTGAACAATCTACCTCACTATGTGATCATCCAGCCCACACTTTTTCAGTGACGATGTCACATGCTTTACTGAAATCAAGATAAACCACATCCACTGCACTACCACCATCTATCCACCTGGTTACAACTTCATAAAAGGCTATCAGGTCAAACATTACTTCCCTTTGGTAAAGCCATATTGACTGCTCCTAATGACCCTCTTGTCCTTTAAATGCCTGGAGACAGCACCCAAGATAAGTTGTTCCATCACCTTTCCAGGGATAGAGGTGAGGCTGAGCAGTCTGTAGTTACCTGGCTCCTCCTTGTTGCCCTTTTTGAAGACAGTGACATTTGCTTTCCTCCAGTCCTCAGGCACCTCTCTTGTACTGCATGACTTACAAGATGATGGAGAGTGGTTTAGCAATGACTTTCGCCAGCTCCCTCAGCACTCGTGGGTGCATCCCATCGGGGCCCATGGATTTATGTACATTCAGATTGCTCAACTGATCCTTAACCCAGTCCTCATCAACCAAACAAAACCCCTTCTTTTAACCTGACTTCTGCCGGAGTATGTGGCTCCTGAGGACAGTCTCCAGCTGTATAGACAGAGGCAAAGGCGGCATTCAGTAACTCTGCCTTCTCTGTATCCTCCGTCAGCAGGGCACTCACCTCATTCAACAGTGGGCCTACATTGCCTCTAGCATTAGTTTTATCCACAATGTATTCAGAGAAGCCCTTTTTGTTGTCCTTGACCTCCCTTGCAGTATGTAACTCCAACAAGGCTTTAGCCTTCCTAGTTGCCTCCCTACATCCTCTGACAACAGTCTTCTATTCATCCCAAGTGGCCATCCCTTCCTTCCGTGATCTATGGACTGTCTTCTTCCACATGAGTTTGCTCAACAGTTCTGTGTTTAACCATGCAGGTTTCCTGACTCCCTTTCTTGATTTCCTACCTGCTGGGATGCTCTGATCCTGAGCTTAGAAAAAGCGATCCTTGAATACAGGCCCCTTTACCTTGTCCCATTGAATGTCCTCTGGCAATTGCTTGAAAAAGCCAAAGTTAGCCCTGCTAAAGTCCAGGGTTGAGATCCTGCTTGGTATTCTGTTCCTGACAGACAAGATCCTGAACTCCACCATGTCGTGGTTGCTGCAGCCAAGGCTGCCCTCAGTCTTCAATGCATCAATCAGATCCTGCTTGGTTTTGAGTATAAGATCCAGCAGTGCTCCTCTCCTAATTGGCACATGCACCATTTGCATGAAGAAGTCATTGATGCAGTTAAGGAACCTCCTGGACTGTAAGTGGCTAGCCGTATAGGCCTCCTATTGAATGTCTGGGTAGTCAAAATCCCCTGAGAACCATGGCCTGTGATTTTGAGGGTGCTGCCAGCTGCCTCATCAGCCTCCCCATCCTGATCTGGCGGCTTGTAATAGACAACCACTGTAGTGTCACACATGTTAGCCTGCCCCTTAATTCTAACCCACAAACTCTGACCTTGTCTCTCATCCTTACCTGCACAGAATTCAGAACATTCCAGCTGCTCTCTCACATGAAGAGCAACTCCACTACCACACCTTGTTGACTTGTGTTTCCTAAAAAGGTCATAGCCATCCATGACCACATTCCAGCCATGTGAGCTGTCTCACCATGTCTCTGTAATTGCCACCAGATCATAACCCCTTGCCCATACACAGACTTCCAGTTCCTTCTATTTATTCCCCATGCTGCATGCATTGGTGTACAGACATCTTAAGAATGCAGCCAGTTGTGTAGGATTCACTGTTGACACTGGCTTGCCATCCTTAGGCTCAGCTCCAGGGGGCCTGGTTTTATCCCCTTCCCCCATCAAAACTAGTTTAAAGACCTTTCTATGAGTCCCAGTAACTAATTCACAGGGATCCTTCTCCCACTTTGAGACAGATAAATTCCATCTGTCATCAGACCTGATATTGTAAAAATGTCACCATGGTCAAAAACCTCAAGTTATGTTCATGGCACCAGCCCCTGAACCACCTGTTAGTCAGTTGTGCTTTCTTTATTTGTTCAGTATTCTCCCCACCATGAGAGGGATGGAGGAGAACACTGTTTTTGCTCCTGAGCCATCTAGCATTCTCCTCAATGCCCTGAAGTTCTTTTTAATAGCTTTAGAACTTCTCTCTGTGAACTCATCAATCTGCATTACCAGCAGTAGGTAGCAGTCAGTTGGCTGCACCAGACCAGTTCCTGGCAACGTCTCTAACCCATACCCCAGGGAGGCATCAGACCTCTCTGTGGGATGGATCCCGTTGGCATATTCCATCATTTCCCTTCAGAAGGGAATCACGTACTACTGTAACCCTCCTTTTTTTTTTTTTTTTTTTTTTAAATTGAGGCAATCTTAAGGCATGACAGTGACTGCCTCACCCTGGGCAGCTCCTCAAGTGGCCCTCCATCTTCATATTCCATTGCCTGGCCCTCAACTTCCAAAGCCCCAGACAAGCTGTGCAAGGGCAAATGGGGAGACATGGGAGGCCAGTAAGGGATTTGCCTGTCTCCCCGAAAAGGAACCTGTATCCATTTCCCTCCATCTCTTAGGTCCCCTCTGTTAACCTGGCAATCAGTGAATGTCTTTCAGAAACTGTCATCTCTCAGGATAGTTTTAGTAAATAATACTCAGTGCTTATGTTTGAACGCTAAAGACAGTAAAATGTTATCATGACCATCAAAAGATACAGTAAATCCTCTGTGAGGAATAGAACAATAGACTGCTCTCAAGTGTGTTAGTTTCTGTGCCAAAGAGATCAGAAATACACACCAAGAATGCTAATTTAAGGCTCTTTGACGTGTTAATACATGCAGTGCATTAGTGAATGCTTAATCAAAAAAACAGACCTACACTGTGAGGAGTATCATTGCATATTTTTTCTTGCATGCAGTGTAATAATGTGAATATGAATATTAACTTTTACTCAGTAGAGAGGTCAGCTTCACAAGGTAAAAGGCAGTGTCTCACATCATAAAGTCAAAGTATCCTGTGCTGTTGTCCTATTGCGTAGAGTCTTGCTTTTCATCCTTTATCCTTTGGAGAGTGCATGTTTCTGCAACAAATTACAGCAGTTTAATGACACAAAACATTTTCCTCCTGCACAGATGGGAGTCAAGAACAGTGCTGCAACACACCAACCATGAAATGTCTTCCTAACTTGTTAGAACTAGTTAGAACTATTGAAGTCCATTGGTGCTGGAACTGAACATACTGTGTTTATTTTTCTGCACTCAAAGCCACAACTGGAATCCACCTTCTTGGTTAGAACACAAGGCTCAGGATGAGGCTGTTTAGTGCTTGTGACATAGACTATTTATTGCTGTGTCAACTTTTTAACAGTATTGTGTCACATTACCTAGAGAAAAAAACTCAAGCTTCCACTTCCCCTCTCTTTCCTAATGCCAGGCAAAACATTTGTGTGTGAGTGTAATTTTTTTTGGACCATCCAAGGCAAAGTGAAATCTGAGTGAAAGACAGTGATACTTCAGTCAACAGTGATACTTCATCCTTCTGTCAGGGAGTGATAAGCAGTGGTACCACTCAGTGGCAGAATTTTTTCCCTGCTCCCATTTAATTATCACAAGGAGAGAAACACACTCCATCACTCTCTTTGCTGTGTGTTTTTTTCAGTGTTGCCTGTGAGAAAAACAAAGAATTGGTGAGAAAAGGCTGAAGATTGAACATATGTGTCTGTGTGTATGTGTGCACATACACTTGTATACATCTATATTCTTACATATTAAATCCTACATGAACATTTTATAATATGAGCCTTGAGAATTGTTCTCATTGTAGTGATAGCTTGACTAATCAATACTTGCAGAAAGCTTCTCTCAGTGAAATTGTGCTTCAAAGTCGTGGTATTTGGATAAGTAGCAGCAAAGTTCTACTGCAGAGCAAGCTCCATGTTTGTACATTGGCTTTAAGCCACATTTTACTTACAGGCCAACTGAAGTCAAGAAAGCAAATTTTTATTTGGAACTATCACTTCCGTGTGCTACATCAGATCATTTATGCTGGAGGAAATAGGCAGAAAGAAGAAAGATTGCCATAGTCAGAGCAATTATTAGCATTCATCTAGCTTGCCCATTCTGAGGGTAAAAAATGAAAAATGAGGAAGAAAGGAAAAAGTTAACTCTGGAATTTTTTAATGCTACGTATATGCCAAATTCTGCCAAATAAAGAAGTAAATATTTGAGAAGCCATGTCATGTTTTCATCCACACAAAAAATATGGACAAAAAGTGAGAGAGAATTCAGAAGATCATAGATTCATGGAATTATTGAGGTTGGAAAAGACCTTTAAGATCAGAAAGTCCAACCATTGACTACCATCTCCACCACTCAATCACGTCCCCAAGCACCACATATGTACTACTTTTGAATACCTTCAGGGATGGGGACTTCACAACTTTGCTGAGCAGCCTGTTGCAATATTTGACAATTCCTTTGTTGCAGAACATTTTCATAACTTCCAATCTACAGCTCTGCCATAACCTACCCCCCCCCCTCCCCCCGCCCTGTGCAACTTGAGGCCATGTCATCTTGTCCTTCCAGAGACTGGAACCGACCTTGCTACAATAGGTAGTTGTAGAGAGCAAAAATGTCCCTTCTCAGCCACCTCTTCTTCAGACGAAACAACTTTAGTTCCCGCAGAAACTGGAGATGAATAAAATTGCAGAGGTCTCCAGGTCTCCTACAACATCTGGGTGAAGAAGAGTAAGATGAAAAAGTAGTGTGTATGGAGTGAGGCTTTTGAAAATGAGAGGGAGAGGAATGTGAAAGAAAGTGAAGAAAAAAAAGGAGGAGACCTACAGAACTATTTGTAGTAATAAAGACATACAGGAATGGCACATAAAGTGACATTGACTGCAAGATGAGAAGATGATCATGTTGACATAACATTGTTCAGGATGATCCCACAGGTGCTCAGCATGCACACTGCACTTGCTCCTGGGATGGTGTTTCAGCTGGGGAAGACCGAGATTCACTTACAGGCATAACAGGACAACAGAGATACCAGGAAATGTGCTCACTTGGATGCATTCACATTCTTTCAGCTTGAGTTGTCAAGTGCATTGTTTATACCTACTCTGATAAATAATATCCAAAGTACTAGGTGAGGCAGCTCTGTGGGCTTAGTAAGGCAGTGGAAACTCTTTTTGCCTCTTCTCTCTTGTTTGACCCTGAAAAGTAGGTAACCATTTCCCACATGTACTAAGGACATCTCCTCAATTGAAGTGCATTGCTTTTACAGTCACTTTTCTGATTATAGTGGCAATATTTTCTTAAATTACTTGAAGGTGAAAGCAGTTTCTTCTTGCCAAAAGAATAGTGCTGAATCACAGTTTTCCAAATCAGTGAATATTCCAGTAGGTGCTTTTTTTACTTGTTTGTTTGTTTTATTGGTGAAGACATTTAGAGTCTCTTACTCTAAATGAGACATTTTGGTCATTGAAATGTTGGGAATAAAATGTCAGTGTATTTCTGAAAGAAAAAAACCTGTGTTCATTCAGAAAAGAGATTACAGAAACCACTATAAGAAAATTCTTCTCACTTGAAAATAATAAAAAAGTGAAAGTATTGGAGCAGCAGCATGTATCAGGTATAGATCTTAGTGTTTCTGTTGGTAAATGGTTGGCATTTCTGAGATAAGTCTTGACTATCAGCTGTTGCTTCACTGCAGTACTCTTAAAGTTGTGCCTAAACTTCATGGTGGGGACACTGTGTCTTACACATTTACCTTAGAATAAGTAAACATAAGCCAAACTAATAATATATGGTCTCTTAAACATAAGTTTCTGCATATATAATACCGCATATATATAAAAGCCTCACTGAATAACTCAGATGTTTTGACCAGCTCCTGCTGTTACTGTGAATAATAGTAAAACCTCACCTGCCTTGTAGGTGATGATTTCATAATAGAAATGATAGTGTATTACTGTGAAAAGTCACTTATCAACAGAATAAGAGTTAAATAAAAATCTATTTAGCAGAAATCTATGTGAGGACAGAACTGCTTTATGGTGAAAATGCTTAGTTCAATTGTTCGGGTTCCTAGTTTAATACTGACTTAAAAATTGAATATACTAATAAAACAAACTAGTTTTGGACATTTAATGGATTATTAGATAGAAACTCAGTGTCTTGCTTGTAGGTTTTCATACACATATTAAAACATTACTTTCTCATAACTCCTGAAGATCATTTTACACCTTTCCCTAAATTTCACCTCTATTAGATCCTGTCAATAGCTTTCAGTGTACTTCGGTCTGTGTGTTATACTTCTGAGCTTCTGTTGATACTGTTGGTAGCTGTTGTACAAACTTACCTATAGTTATTTATTAATCTTCTCATTATACTGATTATGGTATTGTGATCTTTTTCAGTGTACCTTGAGGACAGTTTTGTAAAATCCGGTGTGTTCAACGTGTCAGAACTTGTGAGAGTGTCCAGAAGTAAGTTATCATTAGCATTTAATAATTTCCAAAGCATACTATAATCAAGTGCCATTTTTTCCCTTTAAGTTATTTTCCTCCCCAAGATGTAAGTTGTTTAGGAAATGTATCTTTAGCCATGATATTACGGTTCATCTTGCACAGGTTTGTAGTAAAACAAATGGAAATCTTCTTTCATATATTCAATATTTAAAAATGGAAGCAATTTGTTATGTGACCTTCTGAACAGCTTAATAGACTGGTATGTCAGTCAAATTATCATACTTAACAAACCCTTCTGTTTGTTAGACCTGCAGCTTTTAAGGTTGTCCCACACACTCTTGAATTTTGCTAAACCATCTGATTATTCTTTTAGCTTGTATTTGAATTTGTAGCTCTTAAAAGAAAAACCACAATATGGATATAAACGATGACTAACAATGTATTGTGTTCTTGTGTTTCTTTTACTTGTAGCACAGGTGTGATCAAATTTCTAATTACGTTGGCTTGTTTTGGCATGAGAAATGTTATGTACGTGAACATGAAAAAACCCCGTAACATTAAATTTAAAAGGACAGGTGAAGCTTTTGTTGAAGAAAGAAAAAAGAAAATTAATATAAATAAGAAATTATGCTTTATTTACCTTTAAGAATTTACTATAATGGTATGACATAAAACCAGTGCATGTTTTCATTTTACATTGCTTTCTGAACTCTGCTTTTATCCCCTTAGTATAAACACTGTTAAAGTGTTCCTGGTAAGACTTCATTAGGAAGTGAACAAAGATACTTGAAAGTTATAGTTAGAAGTGTTTGCAATGACACCAACATTGTAACAACTGAATGGTCCAGGAAAATCTCTGTTCTGATGACATGAGAACAAAATCAGTGGACCACAAGTTTCCAAAACTGTCTGTCCACATTTTGCACAGGAGTTCATTTATGCCAGGTCAGGATGCTTAAGGAATTTAGTTAACTCAGTGAGGCTTAAGATACATGTGTTATTTCATTTGCTGTGGTCAGAAATTAAGCAGTTAAAGTTACAGTCCTTCAGCAAAATACTGAGCATTGCCATCCTGCAGTAAGCCATACTGGTTTTTTTTGTGCTTGCTGAAGGTATGTTTTTGCTGTGTTAAGAGGCTGAGGCCGTGCAAAACACAGCTTTCTTTTAGCTGTCAGTTGGTTAAATATGTTTTAAAGTACCAGGCCATTCAGATTAAAAAAGAATCAGTATTGTAGTTAAATTACGAAATTGTACCTTCTGCAGCTGTTATACACAATATACTTCTAATAATAAGCTTTAAAGCATGTGGTTTCTGTGGGATTTCTTGCCATGCATTTGTTTAACCTCAAGCCGCAACAGAGCTGTACTTTAACTGTCAGGAAAAATACAAACCTTCAGATACATTACACAACATGCAATTATTCTTTTAAGTGCCAAAGGTAGTTAAAATGCATGATGCACAGACAGTGAACAAAGGTAAATATGTCACAATATGTTACATGTAATTTATTCTTGAAATGCCAAGACATACAGTACACAGACTCTGTGAGGAGGTGAAGATAATGCTGAGTGTGTGTGTTTGTGTGTAGGTGTACATAAGCAAAGCAGTACGTGTTGCACTGGATGAGAGAAAAAGAAGGCAGCAAAACATACTGTCAGCACAGAGGATTATTACTAATACCAAAGAGTTAACATTAAGGGAAAAAGAATTTGTGTGTCCTCAAGTTTATTCTTTCTAGTTCTTTCAGTTCTTTAATAAATGACATTAACTGTCCTTATAAGCCCCACCTCTTTCATTATAAAAGACCTCTACAGAAGTCTTGATGTTATGCTGAGGTTATGTTACCTTTTTCATATTGATGATTCCAGGTGATCTGTTATGCAACAGGTATATTATGTCTGCATAACTGCTAAGGGATTTCTAGGGACTGGGTAAGATAATTCAGTCTTTTCAGGTATATAAACATTGCTAGAACTTGCCTGCACTTGGTTTCTGCAAGAGACAGAAACTTAGCTGCATGTACTAATATCTTGATATTTTCCCGGTGTTAAAAATTAAAAGGTGGCTAAAAGTATGATAAATAGATCTTTGACTCATCATGATTATGTGTTTTTCAGCACCCATAACCCAGGGAACTGGAGTGAACTTCCCTATTGGAGAGCTTCCGAGCCAGCCATATTACCATGATATGAATTCGGGTGTAAATCTACAGAGGTCCTTGTCCTCTCCACCGAGCAGGTAAAAACTTGGAATAAGTGGTAATGTGAAAACAGGTTAAATAGTATAGGACAAGCATTTCAAATGCTGTCAATAGCCAACTATTTTATAAATTTCCTCAGATTTTGTGAGCTGGGCTACTTGTATACATTACCATAATATATGTACAGATATATGTGTTACAAATCTTGTAATTTGAAGTGGTGTCATTATTGCCTGTCATTGCTGTTGATATCAAAGACGATAATAACATCTGTCAGAGTTTGATGTACTCATTGTGTCATTTGCCAAGAGAATGGCTACACATACTGAAACTGCTGGTGAGTTGTAGGAAGGTCTACTAGATGGGAACCTGCTGTCAGGGCTCGATGTCACAGGGTGGCTGCAGGCACAAAGGCTGTCTTTGAGGGCTCCCTCTTGGACCTTCATCTTGAAAGAAGAGACAGATACTATTTCCTGTGGAAAATACATTAGGACAGGTATATAAAGAGAAGATGTCTTTATCTGTAGTGTCACCCCAGCTCATGGAAGTATTTCTGCGTCACCCTAGCAAGAGGCATTTCCTAGCACAGTGGGAACAAGGAGGAGCATTGGAGGTAGTCACAGACTCTTGATTTTTTTCAAGGTTCTCCATGTGACTGCTACAAACAGTTTGATTTGAGGAACCCACTTCTTCCATGCTTTAATGTGCTCATTTCACTCAGCTCAGAGAAAGACTTCATTCCCTACCACAGAGCCTTGGGAGTACCTTGGCAGGCCCACAGAGGTGGAGAACCTACTGTGCCCTCCTCTGACTCTCAGATAACGTACTGTCTGTCACACCCCTGGGGCCCCTCAGTTTTATGAAACTGGCTTATGTGTGATGAACTTGTAAGCACTACGAACCTCTTATTGCCTCATGTTTCTACACCCCAGTGAGTCAGCAAATATCTGCACAGTATGACAGGGTTAATGGGACTGTCAGGAGGCTGGGGTGCTCTTCCAGTAGCTTCTGGTGCTTCTGAGTTATTTTGCTTATATTTCCCTATTACATTCCATTGTATTTTCATTTTGGCAGTTCACTTAGTACCTTTTAGAAATTAATAGATTATTTCTCACAGTGTTTTCTAAACAATGATAGTAACAACACCAACACTATCACCACCACTGCCATCATTAAAACCTTTATCCTAGTTTTCTCTGGCAGTCAGCATTTATTCAGTATTCAGTGTTTATTGTTATGAAGAAACTTGACTGTTCTCCACTGTAATGAAGTGTTGCCTCATTTTATATAGTGTGACTTGAAATATGGGCTTTTTGTTGTTTTCAGTTAAATATCTAAAATGAAAAGTTTGTTTCAGGTTAGACCTCTTTGAAAAGCTTAGGATTTTGACCTGCTGAAATACAGTAAACTACATTTTATCCTTACTAATAAGTTCAGAAAAGTTCCTGTTTTACCTCAACTTTATTACTAATACTTTTCCAGTGCTTTGGTTTGCTTTCATGGTTTCTGCACAGTGTTTAACACTCTCATGACACCATCTTAGTTTGGTAGGTGACAGGAACTGGTTTCGTGGTTGTCCAAGCCAAATACTCATAGACTTTTATATATTACCCATTCATTCTATTTGTGAAATATTAAATCATGTGAAAAATTCAAGCACATACCTGCATTACATATTATCAAATGCCATCATCTTTGTGGGTTAATCTGAGCTCTATTATCTACTTTATTGTTCTTTGTTTGCCTGAATTCCTTTCTATTGAAATATTTGTTAAAATCCAAACAGTTTATATACTACTACTAGCTGCATGTCATATTCACTGGCAAACCTCACTTTACTTCAACAGCAAAAGACCCAAAACTATCTCCATAGATGAAAACATGGAGCCAAGCCCAACAGGAGACTTTTATCCTTCTCCAAATTCACCAGCTGCGGGAAGTCGGACATGGCATGAAAGAGATCAAGGTGAGTAACGTGGGACCATTGTACCTCAAAATATATTCAAATATATGATAAATCTCTACAGATGCCTTTCCATTACTGTAATAAAATGATGTTTCATAAAAAGAATCATTATTTTTATGTCTAATATGTGTATTTGCTGGTCTTGTAAATGTAGTTATAACCAACCATCAATAGAGTATGGTAGAAACAACCACATCATAATTTTTCCATCTTATGACTGCCTTATCTACTGTTTGAAAAGACATGTGGCAAGTGAGGTGCTTGATATTGTTCATACTGTGATTATGGTCCCTTCCAAGCCTACCATTGTATGATTCTGTGATTTTGAGCACAACGGTTTTATGTAAAAACCAAAACTTCTCCATGCTATGGTTGAATCAACACTAGTTTACTCAGTTTTTGTTTTAACAGACAGACTGCTGCATTTACTCCATACCATGTGAGTCAAAATAATAGGCTCTTTTCTGAAGAGGCCACACATAGCTCTGGAGGACTATATCCATATGCTAAAGGGTGTTCATAAGTGGTGTGTTTTGGGTTATCAGAAGCGAGAAACACATTTGTGTGGAGAAGAAAGTTAGGGCTATCAGAACAGTAAAATTAGTTGTCATGACTAATATTAGTTGTCATATCCTTCTTGTTACCTTGATGCTTTATAAACCTAGATGACTGTGTGTTATTTTCCTGCACTTTTGTTATGTGAAAATGTGTTTAAAATCATATGTATTCATAGTGTTGGTAAGTGGATCCTTGAGGTGCTGTAGCTATTTGGAGAGTGTGGGAAATGTGCAGCAAAGTATGTCAAAGTGAACAGAGAATAAGTCATGCGATTGCATCCTTTGCTGATACTCCTATGTTTACCTTCCTTTTCCCTATCCACTGCTCACTGTAGGTCTCATTTTTGCAGTAACTACTGACTGACCCTTTGGACTTACCTCGTTTTTATATTGCTTTAGTTTGCCTTGGTTTTTTTTTACTTTTTTTTTTTTTTAATCTCCTGCTAAGTTTTCTTTCATCTTTATGTGCAAAGTAGCATGTGATTGGTATTTAATTTACCTGCCTTTTGTTTTCACATTTTCATTATCATTAGTCTCCTTTTAATCTGGTTCTGCCAGTCTCCTGATCTGTTTTCTCATCATTAGGCTGCTCCTCTCATACAATGTTTACTAATCTTTTTCATTTCTTTATCATTTTTGTTTCTCATGGAGGTTCTGATGTTTTCTTATTTCTATATGTTTACAGCATTCACTGTTGGAATTAAAAAAACCCCATACTTGCCCATAGCTTCTCATGACTGAATTTAAGAAGAATGAAATAGGAGTTCTGACAACCAGAGTCTTTCTCCTTGTGTATTTTTTTCATCTGTGACTATTACCTGTTTTGCCATGACACATTGTTACAATTTTCCATAAAAGATAGGATTGTACTTCAACCAATTTTTGTGACTCTTAAATAGTTATTTTTGTGGTTATGGAGAAAACAGTCCATTGCTCCTCTGAGATCTCCACATATGCCCTCCTTGTGAAATGAAGTCCTTTTGTGCTGCTGAGCAAGCTGTAGGGGCTTCTGAGAAATACAGTGCTCTACATCCTGCTGACAGAGCCTCTCTCAGATCATCTCTATAATTCCCAACTATCTCAATTGCTTTTTAGTTCTTGAATTATGCTTGCAAAGAACTGTGCTCTATGAACACTGGATTTGTTCAGTTTTACCAGCCTGTCACATTTGTCAGTTGTGTTCAGATTGTGCAGATTGCTTTAGTAGATTTATAGTGAATCTTTACTTAATGTCTGTACCATTGAGTAGCTAGACTTTTGGACTGAAACAGCCTTTAACTGTTTCATAGATCAGAGAGCTCCAAAAGATGAGAAAGGGAGAATAAAAGAGATATACTTGAATCAGTGTATTTTATACACATTTTTACATTTCTCCCTGCGTATCCCATTCTCCAGTGTTGCTAAGCCTAGTGAAGTTTTATCAGATGATGGACAGGTTGTATTTGAGACACTATGAGATACTTTTTTTTTCTGTCCTTAAGATGTCTTTCCGTTCTTTCAGAGGGACAGACATACCATTGTCCAGTATAAAAAAATCACTGTACTGAGAGAAGCATAAGCCTTTTGCTCCTAACTGTTTAGGTTTGGTTCCAATCACTTTCTAAGTTTGTCCTGCTGCTGCAGAAACACTGCAAGACAGTGATCATAACGTCCGTCCTTGGTACCTGGCATGTGGCAACTCCTAGTGTATTTATTGTGCTGCTAGTTTGTTAGATGCTTGATATCATCTTCATGCTAGCATGTATCTGTGTAAACCTTCTTTTGAACATAGAAGTCTTACCAGGATATTATATTTGTGAAAACCTATATTGTTTCCTTATGCCTAAAAGCAAAGATATATTAGAAATAAGATGTGGAGGTGGTTTCTATGCCAGAGAGCTCACATACTTCTTCCCTCTCTTCCATGGAGATCTGAGTGTCATATGAAGTTAGGCATAAATGAAAAATCATTCCACAGAAATCACAAATGAGAATATGCAGAGATATCTTGTCTATGGATAAGTAGCTTCTCTTTCAGCCTGGTGCAATTTTAAGTTTTCTAAGAGGAAAAAAAAATCAGAAATAGGGTTGACATTAAGATTTAGCATATTGATTTCCATTTTATTATCTGAATTTTGGACCTGACAGAGCCAAGTCTCTAACTCTGACCTGAAATAGATCTAATTTCTTACTCTGCATACCTAAGTTTATTTTCATAGGAACAGAAATGACATAGATTTGAAAGATTCTTCTATAATGAAGGCTTTTCATACCTTTATTTAGCTGTAAAGTGGCAGAATGAGATAACGGTGGTAGTTTGGAACTGGAGATAGGCACAATAAAACAATGATAGGTGCAACAAGTTGGTATAATCAGAAGGTATCTAAGGGCCGGTTATCTAACCATTGTGATACAGAGTATGGGGCAAAAAGTAATAGGTAACAAAAATATACTGAAAATAAAAATGTAACAGATGAAAATTTGCAGTGGGATGGAACAGGTTAGATCAACCTTTTATTGGTGTGAAAACAAAATATCATGTAGTTTAGTAGGCAAGTAGTCATCACGAAAAGAGTGGCTCTATATGAGTCGATTCTGTTGTAATTTTCATACTTTCTACAGCTTCTTTACTGTGCATGCATACATCAAGAGGAGTAGGGGTCAGGAGTCAGGAGTATCTGTGATGTGGTGTTTGTGAAACTACGAAAATAAATTAGCACAGCTACAGTAAAACTTTCCTCATACCATGCTCTGCTTTCAATTGTAAAACTCCAAACTTTGTCCTTATGCTGTTATCTGTCTTCTTCCTGTCATATGACTTCCAAAAACATTTTGATAGATTTCCAAATGTAATGTTTTATAATCTATTTTAAGGGAGTTGGCTGTTTGAAGATTGAATTCTGTATAGAAACAAGAAAGCATATCTGAAAAATAGGAACTTAAGGTGACATAAGGTTGGTCCAGAAAGGATTATGAGCAGTACTTCATTATCTAATGTTCTAATGTTGTTATGCCTGTCATTGTTCTAATATAAAAAAATTAAAAACTTTAATGATCCCAAACAAATATTAAAAATACTGTTTAAATTTTAATTTCTTGAAGTAAGCTTGTAAATCCTTATGGGAGAAAATGAAAGCTTGTGAAGCTATGATACCGTCTTGGAGGTTTACTTCATTGCTTTGCAAAAGCTTGTGACTATTTAAAAAAATATTTGTAACCACAAGTGTACATTTAACAATTTCAAAAACAAATTTTAAAAAAATTACTGTGTATTTACAATGTTTTAGAGTTTCCAAGTGTTTAGAGTTTCCAAGTGTTTAGAGTTTCCAAGTGTTCAATCATAGGAAGGTTTTGTGGTTTGTGCCATTATTTTTGCTATGTTAAAACACTATGTGTTTTTTTTTAAATAGATTTGAGGTCTTCTGCAGAGCAAATAGACAGGTTTATAACTGCAAAGATTTCTCACAAACTTTCTCTCTATCATTACCATTTAACCTTCCAAATAACCAACCGTCCTTCCAAAGTCCCAGAGCCTAAGAAAGTGAAAAGTCATCTTTGAGAATGGTGTATTACTTAGTGCCCTAACATGACAATTAGAAGTTAAACTTTGATATCTGCTGTTGGATCTTGTGCAAGTTTTCTCTTGTACATCCTTTTTTCCTGTTGATTGTCTTATTAACTTCAGTAATGGCTGGATCATGTCTTGTTTACATTTCTACTAATGGGAAATATATTGAGATCTAAAACATAGCTTTCCATAAATGTCCTGCAGTCCTCCTTTTTTCCAGGTTTCTATTGCTGAATTCTTTACGTGTTTATTTATTAAACAAACTTTCACATTCCCACAGTAGTGTAGCAATACTTTGTGAAACAGATAAAAGTTGCTGCATGAGTAAGTTTGCAGAGTGTTTTAGAAATTCTAAGGAGGATAAAATTTCATACAGTAAAAAAAAAAAAAAAAAAAAAAAAATCCTTGCTATTTGGAAGAGAAAGTTTTTAAAAATATAACAAAACTAGCTAATAGTAGATAAAAAAAGACTTTGGATCTAATAGGGTAAGAACTGTTGGTGAACATCTTAATTTATTACCTGGTAAGTACATCAGATACTTTTTCCGTATCTCATAAGGAAACAGCACCAGCAAAACAAAGCGCAGTGTGAGCACCTATGGCTTCCCTTCTAAAAGCTAACTTGACAAAGTACGTTAACATAGTTGCAGATAATATCAGTATTTGTCCTTGAGATTTGTTTTGCTGTTACAGTGTAACAACACAGTGTATGTTGTAAAAAAATAGAACAAGTGTTACCACCAGTACATATTGGTCATAATAAAAGTGGAGAGATTTCTGTAGTAGTCAGGATGCCTGGAAATACTGAATGTCAATATCCAATGAAGTGAATTTTAATTTTATAGTTTCTTCATCACATTCACTCTCTTACACCTCACTCACCTCTGTCAACAGTCAAGAGTCAAGATGCCAGCATACCATTAAAACTGAAACAGCTGGACCTACTTCACCCATTGATTTGCCAACAGCTGTAGGACCTCTACTTCTCAGGTCCCAGCTCCCTTTGCTGATACACCTCTTCTGGAGACTTGTCCCCTTTTGCATTTTCCCAACCCATCGGACACTCCTTACCCATTAAGGTCCTTCCTGATGGGTCTTTCCTTCTTGGGACTTTTTCTCATGGACTGTCAAATATGGATGTTCTCATTTCGGAAATGAGGGAACTGAAAGAGGAGTAGTTAATGTGGTCCAGCAGTTGAGAACAGTAACAAATCACCATGGGATTTTGGTGGCCAGTGCTGGGCATAGTTCAGGATTTTTTCCAGCTCCTGGTGCTCCTTCTGAAGGTTACTGCTTTAGAAACTCATAGTCTCCATCAGACAGATTAATTCATCTTGGAAAGGTTTACCTTGATGAGTATTTGTCGAGTACATTTCTCTCTTTTTGACTCAGTATGAGTTCTCAAAATCCTTGTATGTCAAAGCATGTTTTAAAGAAGTATATGTCCTGCTAGTAACTTATGTTACACTTGCCTTTGTATTTTTTAATAGTTCAAAATACTCTAATCAATGTAAACACATACACATAACTTTCATATATATTTATATCTATATCATGCATAGCTTATGGATCAGTCTGAATTTTCTGTGGTTTTAATGAGTGCAAAGTAGTCAAAAGCTGCAAGTTTTTATACCTTGCATTTGTAAAGTTAGAAGCACTTTTTATCAAGAGTAGCTCTTCAAAAGTGTATTCAAGGTCACGGCTTCTCTTAGCCGGTTGACTGCTGAAAGTTTCATCATGGTAAAAAGCAAGAGCATTAGCAAGGAAGGCTTTCTTGGGAGACCACGAGCTGGGTTCTCCTTTCTTTCCCTGGTTGCAAAACAAGATGTTGACAGTATTCAATGAATGGACATAATGTCGACAAATTAAAAACCAATAGTTCTAACATGGTAGTGATACAAATATAAAATTAATTGGGTATTGGTTTACTGCAGATTTACGTAGTGGCCATTTTACAAGAAAAATTGCTTGGATATAAAATAAGTTAAACTATTTTTGTAAATATGAAAACTGCTTTCTTATCTTTAGGGCTTGAAAATAGGCAAAGGAGATTTCAAATGTCTGTTTAATTAAAAAGGCAGAAAATGAGAAAGAATTCCATTAACAGGATGGGGCAAAAAAGTTACCTTAAAGAGGAAAGTTACATTGTGCATTATTGAGTGAGAATAATGTTAAGTTTACAGCCTCTCAAAAAACAAAGGAACAGAGATTATATCTGTGTTTTTGTGTTTAGAGTAGCTTCAGACCAATATACAACTTCTTGTAAGAATCTTCAGATATTCAGAGGGGCAGACTGGGAAGTTTATACTGTGGGCAGAGCAGGGACCTGACTTTTCCTTTGTCCCCTGTACACTTCAGTTTCTAAATGGATGAAGAGTAATACAACAGACAGAAAGACAAATACAGTAAGAAGCACATAAAAATACTTGTGCTTTTTTTTTTTTTTTTTTGCATTCCTGGAAATGGCTGTTATTTGCTCAGTAAAGTCACTGTAAAAAATATAGATTCTTTGTCTTTTATTTTGACCAACATATTTTGCCAAGGCCTGTTGCTTACTGTTTTCCATGTGTGATTAGTGAGTTGGACACACTCAGGACTGGCATATACATGTCCTATATACACCACTAAAAGTGAAAGGATACTTTTCTTGCATACATAGCACTTATGAGATGAGATGAACTTTATATTATGGCAATATATTGTTACCTTGATGATGACTAGACACTCTTTGATCAAAATTAGTGATCGAAATGCATATCTTAACACAAGCTTTGGTCCAGGAACTATTGTATGTCTTGTTCCAGTGCTGCTGAATAAAAGATTACATTAGTATTTTTGAAACTGATCAGCTCCTACTAGAAACTGTAGGTTAAATGTTATTCTGCATGATCTAATCCATGTGATGCAGAATCTCTTAAGTTGCTAACAGAACAGATATTACTAAATAATGTGTAAGGGATCATAGGTGTCTGCAATAACATTTTTTTGCAGGTATGGTACAGCCATGAGGTGGAAAAATTAATTTAGCCCACACATGGTAACTTTTTTTAGGCAACTTTCCTTTTTGTCTTCCCCAATAGATTTTTTATGTCTGTGCCATGGATGTAGATACATTTTGAAAAGGTTCTTAATTTTTCTTTTTTACTGCTTTCATAAAAACTGTGTAAAACTTGACCAAGGTAGTATATTTCAGTGTGAGTTAATGATTTTATATCAGTTCAAATCCATTCCCCAGATGGATCTACAATTAAATTAATATAGCACATCCATTAAACCATCCTAAACTGTAACCAGTAAAGACTATAATAGTAGTAAAAAGGAGATGCCATAACCTAAAGGCTTCTAAATCAACAACTTCCCTTACATTGTTCTATCTCAAAAGCCTCTTTAATCGTACTGCATTTGAAATTGGGAATGCTTTTCTGAGTTTTGCAGTTAAGGTTACAATATTGATTTCATTTGCTAGCCAATTTCCTTGGATTCTCAGCATTAATGAGATGTTATAGCTGTGGATTTTTCCTTGGAGTTTGGATGTCTTTCTGTAGGATGATTTAATACATGACTAAAATGTACTCTAAAGTCTTCTTAATTTGGCTTTTTAATTAAATTTTCTCACAGTCTCCTATAGTGCTCTTCTATCACAACTGTCTACTATGATTAATAGATAATGAAATGGCCCAGTCTGTTTCTGAACTGTAAAGTTAAATTAAAAAGTAGTTGAATATCTAAAGTACACTGTAACTCCTTCAGGGCAGAACAAATTCCTTGGAGGCTTATGTAGGTTTATTAACGACATCTTTGCTATAGCATGTTCTTTGTGGCACCAACATTGTATTTTTAGTCTCGTACTTCTTAATCTCTGTTTCCAAAGTCTGTCTCATCACTTGCGGTGCCTACTGTGTGTTTATCAGATAGCCCCCCTGATGAGCTCTGAGTTTCTCCTAAGTACTTCCCATACAACATATTTTTCTCCTCACAAGAAACAGTGCAGGTATGATAACATAGTCATGCTCGTTATGAACCTTCCCTGGGAAGTTTACTGTTATTTGGATGAGCAGTGGCAAAGTACGTTTGAAGGATGAGGATGAAGAATTGCTGCCCACTGTTCTTGAAGAACAGTGTGACACAGTTTCTGTCTAATCTTAGTGGGAATAGATGTAAGTTTAAGTAGCAACAATCTCTGTTATAGGATTAGGTTCATATGTCCTATCCTACTGTTAAACACTTTTTGAAATTGCTTTGGGATGTGGATGTTTTTTGATATTAATGCTCTAATCTGACCGTCATATCTATCCTCTTCAACTGCCTCTTGTTAAAACTATTTTTTTTTTTTAAGTTATTTTTAGGAAATGTATATGTAGCTTTCCTAGTTACCCTATCTTAAATAGCCATGCACCAGAATCATACTTTTATGGGGATTGGACTAGATGATCTCTAAATATCCCTTCCAACCCATAGTATTCTGTGTGTGATACTTTTAAAAAGCTAGTGTATATAATTTTCACAGGAACTGTGCTGAGTTATTTTGCTTTCTGCCCATAAAAATAGAATGATCAGTAATGCAATGAAAAAACTTGGTTGTCCAACTTCATAGTTAGTCACACAGCAACAAAAAACATTCTGTAACTTGTTTGTATAGAGACTCATATGGGTTTTCCACCCATTGACCTACCTATCATACCCCCAGTATGCAGGGAGTTACAGGGGCAGGTAGATGCAACCCTTCTATCTTTTGTCCAACCTCCTTTCTGTTGAGCAAAAGAAAGTCATCAAGGTTAACACATCCCTCAGAATGTAACTGTTGGCAATAGAATACAGTATTCTGCAAGTTTATGTATGAAGAATGACATGTTTACTCCCATTAAAGGGTTTCTGACTATTTTATTTCAATTGTCTGAGAGTTCTTACATCACCTTCTTCTCTTATATATATTAATACTCATTGTGCAATGCAAAATAAAATAGTGTAATTCATTAGAAAAGATTATTAGAGAATGAACAAGGAAATGATTCAATTGCTATTTTAAGAAATTTTAATTTTTACCCACAGCTTGTAGTACTGAAAACAGCACTGAAAGAAATTGTAGTCTAGTTCCTGTTCTTATATTTCTCAGTAGAAATCACAGAAGATAGTACATTGAAATATTTTCTCTGTTGTGAGGTGTCAAAATATCACAGAAGAGAGTTTGATTAACCTTGGGCATGGTTCCTGATAGGCAAACCAGTGTAACAGTCTGACAGATTGGATTGTGCAATATCAAAGGTGTGCCTGTCAAAATAACATTGGTACTAAGTAGAGTGATTTGAAGATACATAATTATAAAGTCTTTGTACACTGAAATATTCTACTCTAGTATAAAGTCTTTATTTATAAAATGCATTTCTGCATTTAATGTAGCAGTAAAGATCAAACTCAGATCAAGTTTTTAAATATGGAGAGAGCAGCTCTCTTTAAAACTTAACACTGTCTGCTCCTTGAGTTGAGAACACTATCAGCTGCTGAGCAACATGCTTCTCCATCTTGATATAAGACCTCACTGTTTCTCCTGAAAATGAGTACAAAGGCCTTCACATTAAGAATTTCTATATGTTTCAAAAAGTCATGGAACAGAACTGATCACAACTTTCTTGTTCTGTTGCTGTGTTTTGTTTTTCTGATTTTTCATTCAGAAAAAACATTAATTATCAGAAATGATTTTTCCATGGAAATAAATAAATTTTTAGGAGGGCTTCTCTGTAATCCCATATAAAATTTACAGTGAAGGAGAATGAAACACCACAAGCCAGTGTTTAGAGTGCAGATTTGGATAATGAGAGAGCTAGATGCAAAGCCTGATATCTGCCTGATATTGAGCAGGAATTCTAGCAAGGCTTTCTCTGTTCTAGTCATCAAGTATCTGAGACACCAAGCTATTCAGGCACATCTGTCTTTCTCTCCTATATATTCCCAAAAATATGTCACCACTCCTTTTTTATGAAAAATATAAATGAATTAAAATGTTTTTATTTTCAGGATTCTGGGTTTCTATCCAGCCCCCATGCCAAGTCTTTAGAATAGATATAACAAAGCCTTTTTTTAAAAAATGAGAGGTGGTTGTGCTTTAGAGTCACAGAGTTTTTAGCGTTTTTAGAGTCAATATTCAGTGCAATGTGCCTTAGTGAGACCTACAGTTGAAAAATACGGAATGCTTACAATGTTAAAGGAAATCAGACTGAACACATCTGAAAATTGGTGATGTTGGCTTTGCCTGTGCAGAGTGGCTCTGATCATTCTTCACATGTAGCGGTGTAAGACAAAACTGATTGTCCTGGGCACAGTGGGATTTTTCATGATTCATCATCATCATTCAGCTGACGTGAATTTGAAATTTTACTTAAGTTTTCACACCTGATGCAAGTGTGCCTACCAGACGTGGTGGAGGCAGTGGAGAGCAAGATCCATCTCAATGTGATGTACCTGGTATATCCTGCCACAAGAAACTCTCCTATGTGCTGCCTCTGGAAAAAAACAGTTTGTTTAATGCTGTAGCATGAAGGGATTACTCTTCTAGCTTGCCAGTGATTATACAGACTCTGTAGTTTTCCTGACTTCACTATGGTTAGTCAGAAATGATTAATGTTTTATCTTGCTTTCTCTGAAGGTTATGCTACAGTAATGACTTGTAAATGAATCTGCACTGAGTGTACCTTGTGAAGAAAGGCTTGTGAAACTAAGCAGCAGAAAAGACAATAGTTCAAGAGTAAAGTGAATTTCTTGAAGAAATTTATTATTTGGTTACAGTTTCTTCTTACCCTTCTGATGAGTGTGTCTCATGAACAAGAAAGAGAAGCTGCCATATTGATGTGGTGAACAAGAAAGCAGATCAGGTGTCTCGAAACACAGAGGTGGATGCTTGAGCTTGCCCTGGATCACTGCTTGAATCCAGTAAAGTTCTTCTAACAGGTGGCTTGCTGAGTAGTGTGCCAAGGTGGCGTTAATCCAGGGAACTGTGTGGATGACAAGCTGCTTCAGACTGACGAAGAGGGTCTTTGCTTTGATGAGAAAATTGCCAAAACTCATGTCTCATTAGTGTTTCCTAAGGTTCTTTGGAAGTGAACAACGGTTTAATTAAAGGCTGATGTAAACATGTTTCTGCACACTTTCCCTGCAGCATTTTATCACGTTAGAGTTGATCAAAATTGTTGCCTTGGGCTGTCTTGAACAGCTATACATCTGGAGCGCCATTTGTGCAAGCTGCTGATGAACAGGCTACATACGCTATACTTCACAGCAGCTCTTCTGCCTTCCTGTGTAGACAGATTTACCTTGTTGGAAGATGACATGATCTAATTCTTTATTTACGTGAGCCTTTTTTTTTCTTCTTTGATGTGATGCTTTAAAATATATAACATGCCACCTGTTTAGGTGCACACATACTGTACCTTCATAGTAATATGAGGCTGCAGGCAAGAGTGATTTCGAAAAGCACTGATGATTTTTTTAAAAGTGCTGTTTTTTCATGTTTGAAGAAAGTTCTCATCAGGACAGGACATAGAGTCTGATTAATGTTGACCTTAGGATAACTTTGTTCAAGTACTTTTGGCATCTTGATGCTTTTTAACTATTTAGCATTTTCTTTTTACAAAAGTCTAAAAATAAATCACACTTGAAATTGTTTTATTTTCTTTCTCAATGTAATAAAGATTGGAATCTCGTTCCTGAAACCTTGACACAAACATAAGAGCAAGTGTGCTATTTTTGAGACCTCTGTCATTCACTATGTGGTATTTAGTATGTAACGGAGCTCTGTGTAGCTACTAGACTATATCTTGTGATGTGAAAAACTGCTTTGCTTCTCCCCCCCCATTTTTTTGCAACTGGTAATCATCTTAACTAGTAACTTCGTAACTTGTGGGTTTTTTTCTTCTCTTGGTCAAGGCTGAGCTGTCTGCAGCCTTTCTTCTTAATCTATACAAACAGTGACTGTTCTGTCTCTGCTGCTGACTGCATCTGTTATTCGGCAATGGCAGGAGCAAGAATGCTCTGTTATGATAACCAGGCACACACAGGGCTCAGGGTGGGAAGGAACTATCTGAATTATTCTTAAACGCGAAGTGCATTTTTTTAACAAAGAAGCTGCTCCCTGCACTTTAGCCATTATTCTTTGCAATTGCCTATGCTGTATATATAAAAATGTTTCTGAAAGGCCTTCATGTTGGTGTGATGTGTAGTGTACGTTGAACTTGCTATTTTGGTGGGTAATGAGTATTTTTATGGCAGTGCTGACTTTTCTATTCCTCGTGACCAGTCGCGTTCAGCTTGATGAGGAAGCAGTTTTCTGCGTGAGAAATTGCATTTCCTTTGTAATTTATGCTGTCTGTTTTCTATGTGCTAACTGCAATTCTTTCTTCCATAAAATAGGAGCGGGAATAAATTACACATTTTTAAAGTGAATGCAAGGATTACCATAGTCACCAATCTCCTTTTCAGTAGATTCTTTTCAAATTAGTGATGCCACTGGGGGGTTAATGGATACTCTGATTACATTGCACTTCATATAGCATACTTCTTTGGAGCAGCTAAAATATTTTGGTTTTGAAAAACACAACAACTTTGCTTGTTTAATGAAGTAGTGATCACCAACCGAATCAAATCTCTGTTGCATTCCAGAAATCGAAGCTGCTGACACATGCAGACCTTCAGGAGTTATTTTATTGAATACAAGCTTGAAATAAGGAAAAGATTTTACACTTACAGCCCATGATTTGGTTTTTTCCTTAGGGAGACTGAAGTGTGGTACTTTTAATTTGAAATAAAATTAAACTGTCCATTCTCTCTTCTGTGATTTCCTCTATGTAGTAGAGTCAACAAGATATCTGGTCACTAGCAAGTTCTTTGACAACTGTTGATGACTACAGTGGTGTCTACAGGCTACTTGTCACACTCCTGTAACATTGCAGCATTTCTGCAGAGACAGATTATGCATGCACAGAGACAGAGTACAATAGCTAGTTATTTTTTTCTAGGATTTTATAAAATCCTACATCTGTTGTGGAGGTGTAAGAGTTTTCTTGCTCTGGTGGAACTAGGGCCTTATATGAGGAATCTAGGGCTGTTGTTTGAATAGAAAATAAAGTATAATGAAAAATTTGAAAATAATTCCAGAATTAAGGTGCCTTCTTGGCATGATTTACTTATGCCAAACTCAATTTGTAAAAAAATCAGTTTACAATTTTAAAAATTGTTTCTTAGCTTAGCATAATGTATGCAACAAAATGGTAACCATGTGGGAACTTTGTCTTTGCTACCTGCTGATGGATTCAAAGAAACAAAATATTCCTCAATATTTTCATCCTCGGTAACAATTTATTTACCAGGTTTTTGTAAAATAGAATTGCTTTTATCAACAATCAGTGTTTTTGATAACAACATAACATTTTAACAGGTAAGAATAATAAAATGCAGAAAATTAACTCGTCATTTTTGTTAAAACTGAATGAGTGATGAATCACTCTGTCGTAAAGCATTTCCTGATGTAAAGTTCTCTTGATGAATTTGTTGCTAAATAAAATCCTTTCTCAGCAGCCTTCTTGAAGAGGTGAACCTTGCAGGGTCTCTGGGAGATGAGCAGTAGTCAGAATCTTTTGAGAGCAGGGAAGTTGCAGGGAGTTGGTGGAGGGGTCAGAGTCTGTTCTGGATCTGGTGCCAGTGCCTGTGCAAGGCTTTGCAGCGGGATGGGGCAGAGCAGACAAAGAATTTCTCAGTTTGATGGGTCCTGCTCTAAGAACATCTTTCAGAGTGAAAACCCACTTAAATTCCAATTAGTTCAGAAAATACTGGCCTAATTTGGTCACAGTAAGGCATCAACATTTTGCAGGCCTGTCTTTGACTTCCAAGATGATTGTATGTCCCCTAGAATAGCACAATACAGTGTTCCAGTAGTAACAGTGCCAAAATCACTTTAAAGGTTAACGCAGTCTATGTAGGGAAGTCAGCTGTAATGTGGCCCCAGTCCAGTAAATTACTTAAGAAGTAACATTTGTTTAAATATGAGTTGATTTGAAATGAAGCCCACTTATGATATTGATATATGTCCTATAAAAATATTATAATTAACTTTGAAATAAATTTGTACAAAGCCCAACAAATGTTTTTTAATTTAAATTTTCAGAATGAACCCAGTATTTTTACTTTATACAGTATAAGTATCTCTGCATGGTAGAAATCAGACATATGTACCTACTAGTGTGTTGTCTTCACACAATGAACTCTGAGGAGAGGTTTTTATTGTTAGGGAAACTGAAAGGAAGAGGTGGGAAGACCCTACTTGAGACATGGAAAATATGAGATAGAGAAATTAAAGTATCCTTTATTCCTAGGAAGATTACATTGTTTCACTATGGTTTTGAGAAGATTAATGGATAGGTTTTGAAATAACAAAATAATAAATACCATAAACTGGCATGTGCATGGCAGTTACCTTACACACCTGAGTGCAGGTGTTCCCTTAAAGAAATATAATAAAGATTATGTGGTTGTTGAAGAAGTAGATTTGATGATGTTCTGGGGAGCTGAGAAGTATCTAGGGAGATTCTAAAGACTTTCATTTCTTCACTGTTTGGCTTGATATGAAAGGAATGTAGTTTCTGTTTTTCAGAACAAAGACTACTTAGGGGATTATTATTCATTATCAACTTTGAAAACAATACTTTAAAATTAGTTTATTGGTCACAGGGGAGTTGAGTCACCAAGCAAGATCTGTGCAAATAAGTGACATTCTAAACTAATACCACTGTTTTCGTTGTTTTTCTATTGTAGATATGTCTTCTCCTACAATGAAGAAACCTGAAAAGCCTTTGTTTAGTCCTACTTCTCCACAGGATTCTTCACCAAGACTGAGCACTTTTCCCCAGCATCACCATCCAGGAATCCCAGGAGTTGCACACAGTGGTGAGGGTTATGGAGGGGGAGGAAGTACCTCCCTATTCATTTGATCTGTCTTCTCTTCGTATAATCAGATTGTGATGAATTTTTGCAGACTTTATTAGAGACCTAATCCCTCTTATAATATCAATGAGAGGAGAAGTGGAAGAAGTTGGGATATCCTTGCAGGAATGCTAATTAAACTCATTTCAGGTAGTCTGATTTCTACAAGTTACTAGGATTAACCAGTGAAAAAAATATACTGTAAACTACATGAAGAAACTGAATGAGGAAGAATTCTGCCTGTCTTTCCTTCTTATACCTACATATTTTTTTTTATTATGGTTGCTGTTTTGTATTTAAATACCAGAATAGTTGTGGTTTAATACACAAGAGTCACATTCATGTTTACACAACAAAATAAGTAAGGGCATCTTTTGAATGTCTAAAGAGGTAGAGTTCTGATAAATATGTTTTAACATCTGTGTTCTGAAATCCATAGTAAAATTTCACTTAAAATGTGAAGGAGACACTTGAAAGGCAACGAAATGCATGTTAGTTTGAGGATTTAGCAGAAATATCTGGGAATGACCTGTTTAATTTTAGAGGTGAGAGTGACCCTCATTCTTCAGATGAGAACATGATCTTCTGAAGTCTCCCCTCAGTAGCAAATTGTGTTTCCTTATAAGCTGCTGTCGTGGTTTGGCCCAGCTAGCACAGCAGCACCACGACAGTCTCTCGCTCGGTGCCCCCATTCACCCCACCCTCGTTAGGATGGCAGAGGCCCCAGCGAAATGGGAGTAAAAAGGTAAACAAGGTTGTTGTGGATTAAGACAAGGGCAGGGAGGACTCACTGCCAGTTACAGTTCAGGGCAAAACAGACTCCAGTACTCAACTTAGAGAGGAAAGTAGGAAAGGTTATTCTACAAGAAACATAACAGAATAAAAGCAAAAAGAGAGTAGGATGATGAGAAAATTACAACCAGCACTTTAAGATCTCCCTCCCCTGTCCCTCCTTTCTTCCTGGGCCCAGCTCACTGCTCCCCATATCTCCACCTCCTCTCCCCTCAGCGGCTCAGGGGGGCAGGGAGTGGGGGATGTGGTCAGTCTCTCACAGATGGGCTCTGCCGCTTCTGTCTTCTCAGATGAGGATGACTCCTGGCATTCTTCCCCTGCTCCAACACAGGGTTCCTCCCCCAAGACACAGTCCTTTAACAAACTTCTCTGGTGTGGGTTGTTCCCAACAGCTGTGGCTTCTGCCGATACAGGGTCCCTCACACGGGACACAGTCCTTGGTGAATATCTCTGGCATGGATTCTTTGCCATGGTTGCAGTTTCTGCAGTTACAGGGTCCCTCTCTCGGGACAAGGCCTCTCCTGGGCATAAGTTTAATGAGCTACTTTGTTGTGGGTTCCTCTCCACAGTTACAGCTGTGGATATTGGGTCCCTTCCTCGGGACACGGCCTGCTCTGGCCATAGTGATAAAGAATCCCTCCTTCGAGACACGGCCTCTTCCGGCCATAGATTTAAAGAAGAAAATCACTGCCCCTGGCTCGGGGTCTGCAGTGTCCCTTGGGGGGGACACAACCTCTTCCGACCGTAGTCACTGTCCCTAGCTTGGAGCCTTTAATGAAGTGAATTGCTGTCCCTGGTCTGGGGCCAGCTTTAGCAAAATGAGTCTCTACTGCTGATGCGGGGTCTTTAAAGAAATGAAAATAAATCTCAGCTTCAGCAGTTCTCTCCATAGAATGCAGGGGAGTCTCTGCTACAGCACACCTCCTCCTCATGGAGGAGGTCCACATGGTTGTTTCTCTCACTATTCCTACTCCTTGCACCACCACCAGCCAGAAGAAAAAGGAGCAGAAGATGGAGGAAGAAACCTCCCCTTCCGGCTTCTTCTTAAAAAGTGATCGTGTAGGCGTTTAATTGGCTCAGCCCCAGAAGTGGGTTTGGCTCAGAGCTGGGGAGAGTTGTGAGCAACTTCTTACAGGAGCCATCTTTACAGCCCCTTCCCCCTTACCAGAAAAGGCTGTCATGTCAAACCATGACAGCTGCATATAAAGGGATTATGTTTTTGAGCAGCGGTGGGTGATGAGTAATAAAACAGAGGACTCTTTCTTCTTTTCTTTATTGTGCAGTTCTGCTTTGAGAAGTTTCTGTTTCATTATTTCTCCATGATTCCAAGGTCCTCTCTTTCAGTTTCTATATAAGGAGAGTTTTCCCCTTGAAATCCTCTTATGTTATGAAAGAGCCTGGAGTCGTTCTGGTCTCCATAAGGTTTCCACTATCAGCAAATACTCAAACACATCAGAGATGATGGATGAAATAGAAGGGATAGAATTCTGCTCGTTTGTATTTGCTTCACACAGCTCCCACGTGTCAGAGTAGTAACTAATGTTTATGATTAAAATGAACTGGTGCAGCTGTGATTAAAAATGAGCATCACACAAAAGAAACGTCCATAATTATTTTTTGTCCCTGTAGTTGTGTGTATATCTTTAGATTTTTGGATATATGTATTTGAGCTATTTACTTGGCAGGAAATCTATTTCTGTATGTGTAGGCTCTTCTGTTATCTTTGAGATTTGCAAAGTTTTGATTACCACGTACAGCAATTTTTGAACATGCCTGTTGTTATTTTTTCTTGGGCAAACTATGATTGATCACAGCTCAAAAATAGCAAGTAATTTAAAAGTAATTGAAAAACCACAAAGGTAGGAGATTTGGTCCTGAAGAGTAGTGATGGTGTGCTTTCACTAGTACAGTACAGAACTATGAGCCCTTTATAAAACAGCTTACTTATATAGACCTGGTTTTGTGCCCTCCCACTAAAGAAAATGAAACCACTGTTGTCTTATTCTGTACCTCCTTTTTAATACACTGCCAGGTAGATGTTCTTTAGATGTGTGGTAGGAGTGGAAAGCAGCTTGTTGAACAGTATAGTAGATGAATACACTCCATGTCCAGCTGGATGATGGGGCAGTATCAGGACATGCTGTTCATTCCTTTCACTGTGAAAACATTGCTTGTTATTTAGACATTACACATAGTCTATAGATAGCATGTGTTTTTGTATAGACTGAGAAGAAAGAGAATGCAAAGAAAAATATGTATAGGGTAGATAATTCCTTTTTGGTCACAGATACTTTTAATAGGTGGATATTTTTTTTTTTTTTTTTTTCCCCAGGCCTTGAATGTTCTTTAGCATTTTCACAAAGATCAGCTAGTATTTGTGGCATTATTGTTGAATATTTATTACCTTATTCCCACATGAGGCATGTGGAGTACAATGTAATGAGGAATCACTATTTCTTAGGACTTTGTGACTTTGCTCTCCTCTGTTGGAGGGTTGTAGATAATAGAATTGCTTTTATTTATTGAATAAAATATTTTTTTGGTCTATTTGGGCTCCAGTTATGAAAACTATATAATTCAAATGTCTTTTATGCTGGAGAATGATTAGTGTTTAAAGAAAAATGAAAAAATATGCTGACATAGCCCCTAGAATGAGACAGCATTTACGAATTTGAAACAGTAGCACTTTCCATTGCCTGGGACTAGGTGAGAGGGGGACATGTAAGTTTTTTTGTAAAGATGCCATAGTGCAGGAGTGCACTGTACTGATTTATAACTGACTCTTTATTTTTCTTGCTGTAACACAGAGGTGAAGAATTTTAGAAGAAACAAGATGCAAAGTAATTTTAATTTTATTTTATCTTCTCCAGTCATCTCAACTAGAACTCCACCTCCACCTTCACCATTGCCATTTCCAGCACAAGCTATTCTCCCTCCTGCCCCATCTAGCTACTTCTCTCATCCAACGATCAGATATCCTCCCCACCTGAATCCTCAGGATGCTCTGAAGAATTATGTACCTTCTTATGATCCGTCCAGCCCGCAGACCAGCCAGGTACTGTAAAGCAATGCAAACCTTCCAAAAGAAATCTTAAGAGGAATGTGTGTCTTACAGGGTGTCTAGACCTGTGTCTCACTAGATCTGGTCTCAGAGCAAGCTGGGAGCTGGCATATAAGTGATCCAGAAACTCTTCCTGTACAGCATGGTTGAATAAAGGGTGCAGGTTAGTAATATCTACTGTTCCTCTGTCAAGTGTAAGAAAAACACTTGTGCTGATGGGCCTGGCAGCATGAACACGGCAATTCTACCTCTGGCAGCCCTCCTGCAGCCTGGGTACCTTGGGATGGATGGAGGCAGGAGTGCGCTGGTGCCTACACATGCTCACAGGCACATGCACGGTCATACAGGTATATTTATTAAACTCTGGCGAGGTAATGCTTGCACTGTTTCTCAGGAACTTGATGTTTCTTTGCATAGATGCAGACACATAACTGTAGTGGACATAGGACAGACCCACAGAATTGTTTCATCTTCCTTTTATAGAGAATGTACAGTAACAGATGAGTGCCTAGCTGCTACACTGATTCAGGCTTGTGTCTGACATGGAAAATTAACATGGTTTTCATTAGTGAAGTAATTTATGAAGGACCGTGTGTAAAACTGCTTTCCATGATAGCATCAACACATAGTGTTAGCATGTGATCTGCAGTGTAGGATAAACTGCAGTTAAGACTTGGTCTGTCAATACTTGGAATATTTCCAGTGTCAGTGTAACGTAATCTTTGTTGCTCAGGCTGTTATTTATTTTTGATGCCTTGTCTGAACGGCTCCCATGGAGCCTTGTAGCTTGTGCTTCAGCATGTTTTTTTGGAAGAGCCGTGGGAATGTCAGCTGAAGAGATGATAGTCAGGTGTTCCTGCTTCTAAGAGTTAGGTTTCTTTGGAAGGACTGGCTTATCGGAGAAGAAGAGATTTCTGTGACAGCATTCTGTTTTGGGATTTGTGTTGTTTTGGTTTACACCAATAATAACAGGCCTTTCAGCATGTGTTTCAGGCAGAAGCGCAATAGAACTTGAGAGTGAATAAAACTTTCTATGTTGTTTAACAGATATGAGACCCCTCTGGGCTGTTGAGACAGTCATTGTAGCTATTGTCCTCATGGGATAATGCACTGGTCCAGCTGCATCACTTGCTAGGTATCAAAAAAAAAAAGAAATCCATAAAGTCAAAATTTACTTGAAAGGGTTGGAAGGGAGAAATACTAAGTATGTGATTTTTGTTGTTTACTATATTAATGCAAATTTAACCAAAAAGTGAAAATGGAGTATGTCGACTTTAGAATACAAATTGCTATCTGTGCATAGATTAAAAGTCTTTCAGTCCCATATAGCATTTTTTCTGAGACTCAGCTGGGAATGTTGCATGCAGGACCTGATTTTAATTTGTGTAAAATTTCCATGAATAACAAAGTCTAATTAAGACATCTATTAAAAGTCCTTAACGTTAATTCAGTGAGGAAATTCTTAGAGTTGTGTTTGATTTTTTTTTTTTTTAAACTGATGTCTTAATTAGGCACTATTAAGGGAAAAATTATGCAAATTAAATTCAAGCCCTTGCTATTATGCATTTCTTTAATTATTCAGTGCTTATTTTACTTAGATTTTTATTTCTTATATATATTAAAAGAGAAGATTAAATGATAATCTGTCCGGATTGTTCAGTGTAGTACTTGGGATTACTACTGAAAAAATATGACATCTAAAGGAAATATCTGACTTTCTTTCAGACAGTTGACAAATGTGCTTTTTTGTGATTTTAACATTGGGTAGTATATTTGTGGAGCAGGAAAAACACTTTCAACTCTGCCTAACAAGAATCGTACTCCTTTCCCTTATCTGCAGTTGCAAGATTAATCTTTAGACTCTAAAAGATAAAATTTTACTGTGCTGATTTTTTTTTTTAAGTAGTAACAAACTGAAAACACTTCCTACTCTTATGTGGTGACACCGTAGTGAATAACAGGCTAAACTGGCCTTAATTTACTACATTTGTCACCTTTCATAAATTTTATATTAGAATAACATTTTTCATTTGATTTGATGTTTGATTTAGATGCTGAGGAGATAGGATTAAACGGAACCTAGTATGCATTAGCTATTGTCCACAACGTATTATAACTATTATTAGTAGAATCTCTTTTTAATTTAATTCAATTCTTTAAAGTCTATCTTTGAGATATTCTGTACATTAGAGCAGTTGCTCAGTCAAAGTATCTCTAAATAGAACAGTAAAGGATGGCTGTACACAAAGTAAAAAAGAGAGAGTAATTTTTTGCTTAGGAGAAGAATCAGCTGTCTGTGAAGTTTCAGTGACAAAAGGGAATTGTTCTGATACAATAGCATGCTTTGAGCCAAACTAGTTTTTCTTTTCTAAATAAAGCTTGACTTTTTATTCAAACAAACTTAATTATTATGAAATGCAAAACTGCATCTATAGGAATACCACATCAAATTTAATTAGACTTTCCCACCTCAAAATATTCTCATTTGGATTTCAAAAGAACTAGGATGATAATTTATAATTTCAGCCTTAGAAATAGAAAGGATGGATACCCTGGCAACATTTACCTAAAATGAGCTGTTCCTCCCCAACATCTTTCAGTAATACGCTAATTTAGATTGTTACGACAAGCAACTGAGATGCCTTGTACTCCCCACAGCAATTTTGAGATTAATTACATTACTGCTGCACTGATTATAGTGAGACAGTCAGGCTATTCAATGGAATACTTTGAGTAAAATTAGTTTAAAGATATAGAGCTCCCATAGGTTTCTGCGGTGGGAAACAATGGGCAATTTTCTTGACATAATGTTAAATACTCTAAATTATGTGTGATGAACAGTCAGGAAGTTCAAACAAGCCCTTTGGCTGCAGTGAAAAATGATTCAACGATGGATGATCTTAAACAAGAGAGAGCTGTGGCTGTCAGTTTCGTACATATATGCTTTTTATCTTCTGTTCAATCTGGAGAATAAATAAGTGTATATACTGAACAGACATTGATGTTGTTAGATACAGAGCTGATCTCGCCTACAACTCGTGTGAAAAGTTCCCAAAGTTTTGAAAACTGCTGTATTTTCCACTAATTAACTAATTCTGTTGACTGCTTCTTACTATACAAATACATATTACCAGAATAGCTAAATCTCTCCACCGTTAAATCGATACTGGTTACTTGCTGTAAGCTTAAGCAAAAACTAATTAATTGGTATATACCTAATCCACCCCACAGTGTTTATCCATCTTCAGTGTATTGAGGTTTTCAAAGCCACCACACATTTTTAAGATATATTTCCTTTTTGAATGCTTCCAGATGGGTGAATCTTTTCACCTTGGAAAATATTACCTTCTCTGTGTGTATTACACATGTGTGTGCACTCACAAAAATATGCACTCAGTTGAAGTGTGTTAATAATTGAGAGTGTGTGAATCAATATACAATACCAAAATCAGCCGTCCAATGAGTCTGTACAGGTCATCAAGTACAGCACCACTTGTGTGGCTAAAGTCAAATCCAAAAGCTCCAAACTTGCTGCCCTGTTGAGTTAGGTGAAATAATTTCCCGATGAAGGAGTGGTGAATCACAGATGGGTCAAGCAAGTGCGATGAAGGAAATGCACCTAAAACAGTTAGGTGAATCCCACTGAAGAACATCCTGGCATCAGTGAGACTTTTGTTTTTTCTGATGGAACCACAAGAAACACAAGGAGACGGTCTTTCAAGGCTTTTGAGTTTGGATTATGAAGGGGACAGTTTACAGGTAACCTTAAAGTTTTGTGTTATGTTTTGATGAAATACACTGTGTTAAGTGACATGATAAAACTGCCTCTGATTTTGGAGAGTTAAGCATTGGACTCTTTCTCCTCTTACAGTAAGTGGCTTACGGTTGTAACATACTACAGTTGAAGTGAACCGCTGTCCACACATTGACTAAAATTCATGGGGCTGTTAAAATGTGCCTTGTCGCAACATGGGATAGCTTGCAGCTTTATCTTTTAAATGATTTTACCTTTGTCTGGACACAGAAATATCGGAACTGCTTGAGAAGTGCTGATTCTGGAGCTGGTGAGCCTGCTTATTTTCCTCCTATGATTGACTGAGGTATTCAATTTTTTATTCAATGAAAGATAGGCACGCTCTTCAGGAATGCCAGGCAAATGCTGTGTCATTTGACAATACAACCATTGCAGTCATGTAGCAGCAAGGAGGGAGTCTTGTGAGGCTGTGTTTGGGCTGGTCAAAGAATTTCCTATTGGTTCCTAGGAAAATACTTGCAGCGTAAGCCAATACAAGTGATATGTGTTCCTGTGGTTTCTTTGGTAGAGCTAGCACGATTATTTGTTGAGGTTTGTTTCCAGCTTCTTTGGAAAATCTTTACTTGTAATTTTAGTAAAATAATTGAAGATCAAATATGACAATATGCTGTTTTGAATTGTAATTGGAAGACACAGAGAGAACTGGTTTAACCGTATATACTGACAAGGTACTTAAAGATTTGATTGCAGTTGTAAATGATTGTGTTTAGTTGACTCATTTTTTGTTTATGATATGCACAGTTTCAAGTCTTCAGAGTGCACAAAATACCATTTAAACCAAAGATATCATTTGAACGTTTATCTACAGAGAGGCTTCCTTTCCTATACTTGTGTAATGAGGACTTACATTGTTTTTAAGGCAAATATACAGAGAAAGCTGGGTATTTCCTTGTACTCTACCTGTTGGCAAACAAGATTTTGTGAGGTGACACTGTGATTCAGGATGGAGGACTCTTCGCTTAGAATGCCTTATGATATCTGTGTCTGAACATGGGTTGCTGAATCTCTGAAATTGCTCTCAGTTTCAGCAGTGTTACATCAAGAGAAATATGCTTTCTCAAATGGATGAGACACAGTTTATAGATCAAAGCCAACATGTTGATTCCTCTCAGAAAGTCGTATAGAAGTAATATTGTCAGCCAGGAAATGGCAACAACATTTTTTTTTAAAGCTAATTCCTCAAGTAGACAGGTAGCTTCATGTCATACCACCTGAAGCTATTGTGTGGTATCTCACAGTAAGATGTGTAAGATGTGTAAGATGTGCTGTAACACTGAATTACTCAGTTTGCAAGAGTGTGGAGGCTAGTGAGAGTCGTCCTTATGAAAAATTGTAAGGGGCACTATAGAAAGGGTAAAGTACATTTCTGTTGCTACCATAGTATCCAATCAGAAAGGAAATATATATAGCCTTACTTCTTGTTAAAGAAATGCTGTATGGAACATAACAGGTTCAACCTGAGGAGGAGGTGCCTTGCATTACATTCTGCAGTCTCAGTGGCAGTGCTCTAATAATGCTATTCCCTTATGTTTAGCAGAATCTCAAAGGCACTGAGAGAAAGAATATATATTATTTCTCAGATAGGTAATGACTTGAGCATATGCCTTCCACATCTTTGAGGAAACTACTTCCTGTGCCATTGAGCTGTCGCCAGTGGGAAACTTAACATGACTGTGGGATGTTTACAGGGGATATAGCATTAGGGTGCCCCTAGACAGAAACACCACTGAGGTAAGAGGTTGGGTTTGCAGTGTATCACAAAAAGTACTTCCAGTCTCTTTTACCTGCACATTTTCTGAAACATCCATCACTCTCTGTGGATATAACAGAGCACAATGACATGGTCTCAAAGACAGAGCTTATGATTTTCAGTTTTATAAATATGACTAGTAGACAGCTGCTAGAGTACTTGGTACATGAGCAGGGGAATGAAATGTGCAGAACTGGATCTTCTACAGCGTCATCAACAAAATTAATTCAATCAGTAGTCTCAGAATTACAATGCCATAGGGTTTTGCAGTGATATTCTTCACTTCAATATCTGAAGTTTACCATTACAAAGGACTGGAATTGTTCAGAAGAAATGAATGATTGAATCCAGTTTGACTAAACTGTACTCATTGGTTGATCATCTGGCTATAGTACGTTGACATTCTTGGGAAGCACCTATATTTTGAAAAACCTGTGTTTTTAGATGCAAATGTATAGTCTTCCAAGTATAGTGGTTGGGAATAATGGAGTTCTATTAAGCCCTGAAACTTTTCTCTGAAACACCTAACACAGTATCATATGTAGCTGTACCTAGAACAAGCACAGGATTAAGATGATTTCTGACCTTTGATGGCTATATCTTCGAAGATGCTTTGTATTTTAGATTCACTGAAAATTGGAGTTATTTTACTTGGAATTTGGAATTATAATTATTTTGTAAAAAAGATACTGAGCAAAATTAAACATAAAAGATATTTTTTCATTTAGGCAACTTAATAGTGTATATTAATTGTTTAATATGTATGTCAACTTTCTGTTATGTTTGGATATCTCATCTGTAGATGTTAGTGTTGCCATTTTACTATGATATCAGAAGGATTTTTGTATTGCTGGTAGTAGGAACTATATGACAAAACACTGTACTAAAATATAACTGAAGACCTAAAGTGTAAATGTGTTCATATCTGTGAAAATATATGAACAGAGGTCTGGGAGGATGTTGATTAATTACTTATTAAAAACGTGTTAGTAGAATCCCAGCAGGGAAAACAGATATAGTAACTCCTGATTTTAAGAAAGTTCATATTTGTATCTGTAACAAGTTTCTATTCAGACTCAGTACTGAGGATTAACTGAAATCACCCTTAGTGCACACAGTCAGATATCTGAGTTATGTCAAAGCTATGACAGTGAATACAAATCATCTTTAGACTTGGGCACATGAATGGATTAACCTGTGGCAAGATAGTGTGAGTTAAAAAGCTGGAAAATGTAACACAGATCTGAAAATCAAGTTAGCCTCCAATCCAACAATAGAAAAATGTATATCTGCATAAATTGAAGCAAATTTTACTAGACGTTCATTGTGTTTGTTTCTTTCCCTCTCCAATTTTCAAATCCACAGCTTGTTTATCTAACACAGCTGCCTCCATGCAATTTGTTTGAGGTTTATGCCTCAGGCATCATCTCTCTGTGGATCCATCCCACAGACATACTGATGCACTAGTTGATGTTAACAGTTGATTTTTCACCTGTAATGCCTTTGTCTGTGAGAATATTTCAAGGAAAACTTGAACTATACCTAGAATGTGTTTTAAACAAGGACAAAAAGAATTTGTATTAAATGGTGTGCTATAAATAGTTGGACTTGTAATTCAAGTGGAGACTGTCCAAATAGAGGTGTAGCTTCCATGCTAAAATATCTTTTTGACAAAACTGCAAAAGTTAAAATAACAGGTCATAGAATCTATTTCTAGCAGCCAGTTTTCAATAAGATTATGAATTGACAACTTGAGAAGGCTATTTCTGGCCAGAGAGTTTCCCTCTGCACTGAAAATGTAAAGCAGGACAGAGGACTTGAGACATCCAAAGGAGTTGATGTTTTTGAGCATGTACCATTGTTGGTCACCATGGTCTGGAAATTTGGTATTTCGAAAGCTTATAGTTTTGTGTTTGCAAATACAACCGTATAACTCTGATTTCAGTGTAAACAAATATGGCAATGTCAGTGTCAGGCTGAAGATAGGACTAAGCAATAACTCTGAGCCAATAATATGATTTGTTTATTTAGGGCTACTTTATGATCTTAAGCTGCAAACTAATTATGGTATCTTAAATGTCAGTTTTGTTAACAGCTTCACTGTTGACTGCATGCAAGAAAGACTAGTGTGGAAGTTTCAGGAATGTTTCTTATTCATTTAATAGAACATGGGAGAGTACGAGATTGCTTTTCATGAACTCCTTTTTCAAAAGTAGCATAGCCAGGAAAAAACTGTGAAGTTTTAAGAAAATTTCATATGTATCGTGTTCATAAGCTGTGTGAAAGGGAGCACCTTAGTTCACCTCTGAAAGACAGCTAGTATCGTTGAAGAAGCATTATATATGTAAAAGTACCTGGTGCTTACCTGCAACCGGGTTTAGTTAAAAATTTAAATGCAGAAAGCATTCAGTGTGGGAGGAGAAATTAGGTTCTTGTACATGGTACACCAAGCTCTGTCATGTGCATACTTGTCCCTTCTTGTGCCATCTTGTTTGCTGAGCAGTAACACATGAATAGTTATTGCAATATAGAGCCTTTGACATTCATGCAAAATTTAAAAACAGATCTTAGGTTACAAATGTGAAAATAGAGGTAAAGTACTTGAAAAGAGAAAAGAATAGATGTTAGAGATAACAAAAACAGTCTTTCTGGAGTCTTTCTTGGGAAATGTGACAATATGCAATAAAAATGTTAAGAGACAGGTAGCTAGGTTATATTTGCATTTGAAATGTAATATGTAGTGAGAGCCTGAAATGTTCGAACCATGAGAATTAAGCTTGCAGAAATAATGAGGTTTCATTTTTCTTACTTTGAAGGTTTTATTTTTTCTATCCAACGGTTGCAGACCTTACTTTATTTATATTGTGCCTGCACTCAGTTTTATGTATAGGACAGATACAACAATGCCTACCATTTAAGAAGATATTAAAAAAGGAGGAAAAGAAATAGAAATGTAGATACTTGGTGGGGTGGGGAGGGTCACAAACCATATCCACTAAAATCACTGGCACATTCCCCATGGATTTCAAGAAAGACAGGATTTCACCCTTAATTTGGATGAAGTGGGGTGATGTACTGCACTGCTGTTATGTGTCACACAGGGAGAAACATGATTTACATGAGAATGGGGTTTAAGTATGTTCTTTGTCTTATAACTTAGCAAGGAAGGAGTTTGCTTATTTGGATCATGTGCACAAGGACTAAGCTGGAGTCCATGTGAGCCATTGCATTCCCATAGACCAGGAAGGTGGGGAACAGTAGAAGGTAACACATTGCTGTAAATCGTCTTGGTCTCCAACTATGTCTTTCTAATTCATTTGTGTCTATCTTTGGAGATGGTTTTTGACAATGATGACACTGGCTGTTTTAATCTATAAACTCCCTGGAATTTTGTTACCTAGCTTTTAATGAATGTTGGTCATTTTGGTAAGGCACTATCAATAGTTTTTGTGATGTGTTAGAATACCACAAGCTAAGGTTTCTAAGGTAGAATTAATGAAGGGTCTCTGGTGTCTGGTATTGGTAGCCCTGTGGTCACAGGTCAGTCAATACTACCCAGTTTCTATATTTGCAAGATTCAGGGATTCCTTGTCTCTTCTATCTTCACTCCTGATCAACACCCACTATTATGTTTAGGGGATGGCTTTTGTTTTAGAATGTTTGTTGGCCACTTCTCATTAGTGCACCTTTACGGTTATTTTTCATTGTAAGACTTTAAGAATTATAGAAAATTACATAATTCTCATAAGAATTTAGAGAGACAAATTGTTTGATAACTTCTCAGTCTTCCTATGAATACGAGATTGGTTTGCACTTATATTTTCTAGTGTTTCCTTCTAGCTTAGTTTTAGATGTTCTAAAGAGGAAGTTTCCCCCTTGGGTGCATTAGCAAAGTCTAGTAGGTCATACTGCCAGCAAGTTTCTCCTGCTCTTAGTTTTAAATTTCCTCCTTGTTTTCATTCCATTACCCTGCATTTCTACTTCCTGTACGTTCCAAATAATTCCTTCCTCTTCTGTGTGTTTATACGCTGCACATACCTGCAGTAGTTGTCTCAACCCAATAATTGGTTATTATTTCATAACCATAGTCATGCTTACCTCTTTTAACGTTTTCTTATATCAGTTGAATCAGTTCCTTTTATCAGTCCACCTTTGTTCTGAGATGTCTCAAATTTGGTAAGATACTAAGGTTCCCAGAGTTTTTTTCTTCTATGGTTGTATTTTAAAATATCTGTGATTCACAGAGCACACAATCAGTTTAACACGAAAGTTACCAGCCACTGTTGAAAAAGCTATTTACTGCTTGTTGATGTTTACTGCAAATTATTTACCACTGGAGTATTTAGAGTCATGCAGAATGTCTCAGGCATGTTTAAGCATTGAATAAACATATACATTTGCTGGTGAACATTGCCAGATTCAGATGCAGAAAGAAGCATATTATCTTGATGACCTGTACCATAAGTTCACATTCAGACTAACTCTTGTGTCTATGAAAGAAGCATCTTTGTTTATTATGCTCTTAATTTGCAATGTTCCCACTATTAAACACTTCTGTGTTTTTGGTAGGTGACATTATAGTGCATCATACCCTAACCCTCTCCCTGACTCCCAAACATGACAGTTATTAGCCTTCCAGTATGCATAATCTCTGTGTACAACTGGGGTCAAATCTTGATTATACTCCAAACCAGAGTGGTATGGCATGTGAAAACAGAGGTTTTGCATCATTCATTTACTCTTAATACTTCATAACTTGGGCCTATGTCTGGTCAGTTTAACCCTACTATCATGGTATTTATTGTGGTTGACAGGCACTACGTGAATAGCAAATGTATTTGTAAACAATCTGATGAATGCTGCATCTAGAAAGAATACAGGCTTACTAAAAAGTACTGCTACTTAGGCATGTGCTACATATCAGAGGACAGTTCTGCCTACTGAAAATACCATGTAGAAATTCATAGCTTTGTTAAAGCAGCGCATTTCAGCACACAGGTACTGCAGTGATAGACATTCTGGAAAATCCTGAAATAGGAGAGTAGGTTCCTTAAACGCAATGTGTTTGTTTCACAAGGCATTCTTTTGGTTTTGTTTTGTAGCCTAACAGCAGTGGTCAAGTAGTAGGGAAAGTGCCTGGCCATTTTACTCCAGTTTTGGCACCCTCTCCCCATCACAGTGCGGTGCGACCTGTGACCCTGACCATGACAGATACTAAACCCATCACTACATCCACTGAAGGTGAGGCATCTTCACCTACAGCAACCAGTAAGTATTTCTTTAGGAAACAAAAATTGTCCATCAAAGATTCAATATGATTTCGAATTGAGGCCAGAAAAAGACACCTTTTCCTACTATTTGACCAAGTGAATGCTCGTCATTTTTCATGGAGAGCAAATGTGATTTGACTGCAAAGCTTTTCCTCCCTAAATTTCAACCAATGGATCATGTTACATGAACCAAAGTTTGTGGCATGCCAATTAAAATGAAAGGGAAAAGCCTACGTATTTGACCACTAGTCAAGAAAAAGAAAATGTGGTTGTTCATTTAAGGCTGACATTGTTAAGGCATTGAGAAGCACACCCAGACAAGCAAGGTTTTACAATGACCCACAAATGGAATTCCAGAGATTGGACAATATGCTCCTCAAAGAGCTTTCCTATAGAAATCAAGCCTTGTTGCAACACATACTGAATCTGAGCTATGAAAATTGCATGCTGATATGGGTTGTGTCATTTTTTCAAAAACAACCAATGTGGCAAAAGGAAATTTAAATTCTTTGTCCTTGCTGCAGTGGACGGTAGATCTGCTATTGTTTTCTTTTTTTTAACTAACAAACCCTAACCTGTGATGTTTTAAGCTCTTTATTACCATGTAAGACCATATTATTTATCCTATTATCTTCAATGGAATTGCAGTTTTGGAAATAAGAGCAGAGGTGTTAGAACATACAGGATAACTTAATCTTTTCCAAATACTCATCTTATGCTCAGCAATGCAGAATGTTGCTTTTTAACTACTTTCTGCATATTTAAACCTTGATTTACACTTGAGATAGCCAGTGTCAACAGCGTTTATTAGAGTGGTGAAAGTTTTTAGGAGACACCTACAAACATATACTTTGGAAAATGTGCCAGTCTTTAAAAATATTAATCTCTTTAGGATCCATTACATTATAATAACATAGACCTATTTAGTATTTGATCTGTGAATCCACTTCCTAACTTTTGATCTATTGTTTATGGAGACCATATACTGCATGTGTCTTGTGTTACATTACTTACATCTTTTCCTTAGAACGTGAAGCAGAGATGAGATTCAAATGCATAGCAGTGGCTGAGATTTAAATGAGGAAAACTGGTTATATCTTTATTACAAAATTTAGTGGTAACTTGTGGACAAACTATAGCTGAAATATAAACAAGTAATTATATAAATAGATTTATAGAAGTATTTTAGCTGTTTTTTTTTTTTAAGTATAGCAGAAGTTTTCTTAAAAGGTGATAAGAGTATATCTGTATTCTCTCTGATGATTTATGGTACAGTTATGAACCATTTAAGAAGAGTTAGTTTTACAGGCAAACAAGAAGCTGTTGCTCTAAACTTGAGAACACTAAGCTTGTATATAGTTTCAAGTATTCATGGCTTCATTCTGTGTCTGTTTGACATGATCATGCCTGACCTAAATAGTTGTCTCAGCTGAGGTCAGGGTTTCTAACACAAATGGCAAAAAGAACAAACACAATGTTAGAACTGCGCTGGGAGGTTTACTGGTAATCTGACCGTATTATTCATCATTAGAGGAATGAATAACTAATCTGTTCATTGTCCTACTACTGCAGGAAATAATTGGACTATATTTTCAAATGAAATTGGCATCCAGTTTCTTGTGCAGTTCACTGGAACTTGGGTATCTGATCCCCCGTGAACCTTAGAACCTCTTGGCTTAGGTATTTGAACTAAGGCTTCTTCATGCTTCCATAGCAGCATGCAGATAACTTCTTGCCTAAAGATCCGATGCCTGTCACTACAGCATATAAATAATATTAAAAAACCTCCCTATGTACAAATTTTATTTGAATGTGCCAGTTCTGCATATGAGATAGCATATAAATTCTATGTGTTCAGGGTTTTTAGAGGTGTGCCATGGTCACTCTGCGTGTTAAACCCTTTGAAACTAGATTTGTATCTGTTAGAGCGAAAGAGTGAATTAAGATAGCGTGTTGATGAAGAAAATAAAAAAAAGAGGGATCATGTCCTGCTGATATATAAATAATGTATGAATACATATAAACTGTACTATGTGTCTGAACAGACCTGCCACACAGAGGAGTAACATTAACTTAATTTGGAAAAAGAAAACTAAACATATCTTAAGACTTAGTTTTACTTTTATTTGCCATACTTGATTGATTCGTTCAAAAAAAAAATATATTTATATATAAAACATATGCTTGACTAAAAAGTTATCATTATCATTCAATCTGATAAGAATAAGAAAGCAAATGATTAGCATAGCTTTTCATTCTAAAGTGCAATAGCAGAATTGTTTTGAATGAGAAAGAACAGTGGGCTTTGATAATATTTGGGGAACCCTGTGGCTTCCACCATAATTTCCTTCTAATAACCAATGAATTTTATGGCAGTTTTTCAGTAAAAGCTGTTAACTGTATAAAGCATTTTTAAAAAAACTAAAAACCTGATGGATTTCACTTTCTTGAATTTGCTGTGTGACTTTAATGCTAACAGGCCAGTTCAATAAGTATTCCCATCTAGCTCCTCACTGGCATCCTTGTGTATGTTTGTTCAACTTTAGTTTTGCTTTATCTGCTAGCAAGTTGCCAGGTTGTGATACTGCAAGTTGCAACATGTACATTTCCACACTGGGAAGTGGAATAAGACTACCTACCCTATTTCGTAAGTGCCACCAGAAGCAGTGAGAGAGTAATGGCTTTAGGGATTACTGACAGAGAGCAGACAAGAATATGACCTAAAGGTGAAGGATTCTTATCCTCTAACTAATTCCAGCATCACCTACCATTCCCGTGGGTTTCTTTAACCTTCTGTAGCTGGCAGTGAGGGACTTCCTTAAATTATTCTCCTGGGAAGACATTGTTTCCTGACTCATAAGGAAGTAAAATATTTAATATTATATTGTGCAGTAAAAATTATCACCCTTCTCATGAAAGTATTAATCAGAATACATCCTGTTTCCAAAGGCCTGTGAAGATTCATTCCATGCCACATAAATAAACTAAACTTTTCATTTCAGTTTTTGTTGTTTTACAGTTTTGTGATGGGCCTTCACGGCAGCAGGAATAAGTACACAGTAATATTTTCTCTCAGCGTTCTAGTTTCTGTGATTTTACTTAGATTTTACTTAGATTGCTGTAATAGAAATGAGAATTGGGCTTGTGATTCCTTCAAATACCTGCTTTATTTAATACCTTTAAAAAAAACCCCAAACTAATCAGAGGAGCTTTTATGTAACAAGGGACATCCTAATGGTTTGTATATGCAGCTTCCATTGAAGTTCATAGGAATTTACACATGGCTTTCCAAATGTGGTCCAGTTTTTCTTTTGCATTCTGTTAAAGTTTAAATAAAGGAGAAAACCAGACACATCCTATATTTTGCAAAATCATAACTCCAGATTTCTCATATTTGTTCTGTAGCTGCACAGGGTAATAATAATGATAGGTTGGTATTTATATCAATCTGTTTTGTTCTTCCTTAATCAGCCTACACAGCCTCAGGCACATCCCAAGCCAATCGATATGTGGGACTAAGTCCAAGAGACCCATCCTTCCTACACCAGCAACAGGTGGGCAAGTTTCACATAGGTGTAATCATATAGAGACGCTTTTGCGATTTTACCTTTCCTACGTGCTGCCACTGTTATATTGGTCTAGACTGGGATCCCAAAGGTCTCAGTATTTATCATCTGAAGATGAAGTTTATTCTAAGCAAAACTGGACCTTTTAAGAAACATCAATTTAGTATATGCTTTATTTCTTAGATTTGTGACATCTTAAGGAACTTCTTATCGTATTTATTTCAATTATTTTTCAAGAGCTCATGCATGTAATCTTTAATATAATTTTATGAAAGAGAATGAGATGTATAACGAACAAATACTCGTTTCAAAATCAGTTTAAAAAGTAAGCAAAATGTCCAAAGCAAAAATCCAACTTATTATTTTCAAGCTATTGGTTTTTTGGTTTTCCCTAGATATTTAAGCCTACATTCCTTCATTTTAGTTCTAGAAGATGAGTTATAAAACCAAATTCTCAATGCAACACATCATCGTTTCTAGTGTAGTAGTTCTAAATTGACATGCTGAATTCAAACATACTAAAACACATTTTTGTTCTAGTTTCTTACATCATTTATGTTTCATTTAGCATTTTAAATTTCACATCTCATTAATGCTCTAAATTTAATACAAATGAAGTGTTTACCCAAAATGTGAAAATATACAACCAAGATTAATGATGGATTACAAACAAATTAGCTGCAGTTGATAGCAAGACCATGCACATACAGAAATGCTGCATTGCTAGTAACAGGAATAAATTCAGACCCTTTAGAACTTCAGTTTATTTTATGATGTGTTCCTCCTAGATCTTAACAGTAGAGGACTTTGAAATTAACAGCATGTAAAGTGTTATATGGAAAAAAGCTGACTGTGGCAGCAAGAAAAGGGCTGTTAAATAGTGCTTGGTATTTATTGTACTATATCTTTTTCTCAGGCTTGAGTTTCTATCAACAGTTGGTACACATACCTGTTTTATTTTTCAGTAAAAACCAACCTGTTCTGTGTTTCCTGAGATAATAGCTGAAGTGTGCTTCATCTGGCACTCCCTACCCCTACCCACTCCCAGGTCAAGGTGGCAGTATGTCCGTTTTAAAGGTCACCACGTGCAGAGTTCAGAGAAAATCATAAAGATGATCATTTATTCAAAACAGTTGATGCTTTGCCAACTTTTCTTTTTTAACCAGTGAGACCTGACTGGAAGCATCTGTACACTTTTATGAAAATATCAAATGACAATTAGTGGTTTTGCCAACCATTCATTTTTCAGTAAATTTTCTGTTCTATTGTTCTTTTTTTTTTTAACCTCTGAAAGATTTTTGTACTGTGAAATGTGTTATAGTTAGTATAACGTGGTTCTTTAAAAAAGTTATCAAGTATATGTTTATTGTATTTTAAACCACAAGCAGAATTCATCTTTATAAACACAGTAAATGTAATTTCTGGATTTCTTTTCATGTTAAGTTTTACTTAGTGTCTTTTGAAAAGACTCTGACATCCATTTAATTTGGGGATGTGCAATAGCTATTTTTTTTCCACTACGTGTTTTTAGACACCTTTTTTTTTCTGGAAATTTGCTACTGCTTAAGTCCACCTTCTTCAAGTTCATTTGTAAGAGTTATAAACTTCTTGTCAAATGCTAGAAGGCATGCCTAATTTTCTCATGGCTAAGTTTATGATGTGTCATATATTGCTTATGTCATGCATCTTCTATATGTTATTTGCTTTATGTAGATGCAAATAAATGTGGAGATTTCAGCAGTGCCATATGTACGTAAAAATGACAAGAGATTTCAAGGATGATCACAATCTTTGGTGTTTACGTGCACTGTGTCTTATACTCACCTGTAGTAAAACAAGTGGCTAGATGGCTTAAGGTGGGGAAATAAGCATTAGGTCTCAATACCTTTTTTAACCAGAAAATTCTTCAGTGCCACTGTGTGAAACTAATGCTCTCCCTTCTAAATTATATTTCTTCATAGTGTCATTACATTAGTTCAAGAGCAGTGAACTATACAGTAAATTTAAACATTTTGTTGTGGTTTCACCTTTGCTATGAATTCTCTATTCTTTTCTAACTTATGCAATGGATTTACTTGCTTGGTGTATGCTTGCCTGAGTGTGTTTGTGGAGAATGTATGTGTGTATGCTTACATGTATAAATATGTACAAAATTAGAGAATGGAATGTTCTGCTGAAACCATTTGAAAGGACAGAGTATTTTAACAACAAAGTTTTTTTCAATTGAATAAATAGAAATATATTAGTTTCTAAAAAAATAGTTACTTTCACTCACTTAAATCCTAAAGGCATCTCTGAGATGACAGTGTTATATATGTTTATTACCCAGAAAGTGAGGTAGAGCACTGAGATTGTCTAAACAACTCTAATAGAGCAAAGGCTACCCTTTGGTAAGGCAGCAGCCAGATTGATTTACTACATCCTTTCATTACTTTACGACAATTTAAAAGAGTCCACTCTTCTTGTGGCAGATTTTAAATGCAGTTGGTTGCAGCCTGTGATGAATGAAAAGACGAATCAAGGGGTGCAAGAAGTAAAGGCAATCAATCATCTTGTATTAGTGTAGAGAGATTCTAATTTAGAAAGCCAATGGATTTAGTTCCAGAGAGGTCTTTAAAACATTCACCATACTCTGTAATGCACGTTGACCCCTCAAGAATAAATATTGTCACTGGTACATTTTTTACTTAATTGGAGGAGTCTTTATGAAGATTTATTCTCTCTGGTTATGAGAAATATTGACATGTACTGTTGACTACTTTTTGTTGTTGTTAAGGAGGGCATTATGTAGCCTGTTTCAATTACAGTGATCACAATAAATTTAAAAGTTAGGTATATGTTGTGCAATGTGCACAGTCTTTTGACAAAGTGATATTTTGATAGAACTTCCAGTAAACAATTTATAGCTCAACCTACGGATTACTGACATGTAGATAAAAAGCACTGCATACAACTTTGATAAACAGTGTGTAGTAGCACCCATGAGATCAGTTTATTTACTCTTACTGGGAGTACTGTGAAAAATATGTTGCTGGATTCATTAGTCAGCATACTGCATTGATGTTTAGGAAAAGAAGGTTCTAATACAGTCTGCTTTCTGCTACAAAATTTATGTCATGCTTCAGTGGCATCTAGAGAGTCATATGTACTATGTTGTAAAAAAGTCACGTCAGCCTTGTGTTCCACCCCTGCAACTGTCACACATTGTTAATGACCATTTGGTTTCCTATCTAGGATTCAGTGATGAGAGCTAGTACCTGAGTGAGAGAGTTTTTCTTAATTTTACTATTGATGGTTGGTGAGATTATTTTATGAAGTCAAATCTAATACTTGGTGCTCATCACCTGTGTTAAGAAGTATCTTAAATGAATTTCATATAGAAGAAAGGTTGGATAATCTTCACAGCTAGATGGGAGCAGTTATTTTCCCCCTTTCTCTGATTTACATCTACTGAAGATTTGTGGTTTCTAAGCCTAGACTAGCAGAAAAAAGCAACAAATTGTGAAAACTCAATCAAATTTAATCTTCTACAAGTGGATACATTCTCTTGTCAGATTTCAGTTATGTCTCCATCATTTTTGCTAAAGAATTTTAATGGAGAGATCATTAGTTAGGTTACAAAGTCTTAATCATCAGAATTCTCATGATTATATGATGGAATTTCTGTAGCCTCCTTGTGTTAATGTTCTCAACCTCATGAATTTTTTATGATATTGAAATGACAGACACTTAGAAACAGGTTGATGTTGTTTCTGACTATAAAACCAGAATATTGCCAGAAATACTAGTCATGCACTTTACCCATGTGAGCAATATAAAAAAATAGCTGACTCACTGGCTAGATAGATAGATTGACAGAGAGACTTTTTGTTTATTGTAAATACAGACCCACATTTTAACAAATAGTAAGATTTCTATTGGAATGGATAAAATAACAGACAGGGATTTTTTTTTGTTAAACATTTATTTCATTTTAATGCACCTTGAAATCTTGTATGGGTCATTCTATTAACTAGAAAATACAAATAAAGGAATTCCTATTGAGGTCTGCAAAGACAATGAGCTGGAGAACATATATATATCTTTTTCATTAACGTGTACTAATACTGACCCAGTTACTGAGGAGTTGGTAAACTCTTACAGTCATTTCACTGATTAATACACTGGCATGGTTTTCACTAGAGCTTGGACTTTCCAGGTGCAGTGTATGGTATGTATGATTTTCACACAGTTTTGACATTTATGAGTGAGATTTTGTCACGTATGTAGCAATAAGAAACACTTCAGGTCTCTAAAATCAAAATCAGAAGATTGCAAGCAGCTTTTTATTTCTTACACACCAGACTGCCCTGGCTCTTTGGTAGGAAGTTGTTCTTACCAGATGCATCCTTGAGTTACTGAATCACACAGTTAAAAATTGAGTTCTCTTCGTACTATTCATCATGGAAATTGTAAACTTAAATGTCTGCTGAACACATGGTATCTGTTTGCAAAATATTTTGGGTGGATGTTGCTTTTGCTTTCGGCAGAAGGCTGAAAGAAGAACACAAGTGGACTTTTTAAACAGAACTTCTCAGTAAAGCCAGGAAACAGGTTATCAACACTTAGGCTGTTCTTATTGTGTCCCTTATCGTAATTGACAGTTTGACGTAAAACTGGGTCACATGATGACCAGGGAGGTATGTAAATGGATAAGAGGTCACCTTTCACATATGCTTGCTGGAAAGGAAACACATTTAAAGGAAGTTTCAATCAAAACAATGACAATATGCAAATATTAAGTTTTATGGGCTTTTCTCAAATAACAATCTATAGCACAGTCTCCTGTTACACTTTCCAAAATACGTGTTTACTTTCACTAGAGATCACAGAAATTTGAGAAGAATGTTAGTTTTATGCACTCTTTAAATAGAAGAATACAAAACCTGCTTAAATATTAACCAATAAAACTAATTCAGGTTATGCTTAAAGATTGAGCTGTTGACTGAGGGTTTTTAATGTATATAGCATTTGCACACTGTAGGATGGTTGTGCTTGGAAGGTGCCCAGTTTAAACTGAGAAGGCAACTACAGTGAAATCTAGCTTTTGAGTAGAGCTTCCTATCAGTACATCTCACAGCACTGGAAAGTGCAAACTGGAATCACTTTCCTGGCATTTTACAGAAGGCAGAAGAGGAAGAGGGAGGTGGATGACTTTGAGGCAGGTGGAAGGGTTAAGAGAAGCACTTGGTCTACTGCTCTGCTTCTACTGCGGCCTTTGGTCCTTTCCCATTGTGTAGCAGAGGCAAGTGACGGAGTTGCACTGCCTCCTGAAAGAAACACTCTTAGTGGGCCTTATGCTCTCTGCTGCTTCATGAGTGAGGACATATTGCAGGGATGAGAGACCTCTACAGCTTCACATGTCAGGAAAAGAGTGTCTATCTGTGAGATTTCCCCATCTTCTGCAAAGCTGGGCATCCTTTTCACTTGAGGATACAGACCCGTGTTCTTTTTCTGTGGGCTGAGGTGAGAATTAAATAAAAAGGTAATTGATAATGTATCATGAATGAAAGATATTATTGAATTGGGGATCATGTGGCTTGCCTTGCTGAAAACAACAAAGCCATGGGATTGAAGAGCAGACCTGTACAACAGGCTTCTAGGAAAGACTTCTCACTATATCACATGCTAGATCAGGATATTTATTTTGCATTCATACCAAATTTTTGAGAAAGTAAAGTTTTTCAGCATTAATTAAATTTCTCGTGAGGACTATTTTTTAAGTCCCTTCACCAAAGAATTTAAGTTTACTCAAGTAGTCTTCAAGTAGTTTCCTGTCCCTCTCTTTTATATATCCTGCAGAGAAACTCCTTTAGGTGTCTGACCGTGAGTGAGAGTGAATGTGCCTTCTCATCTCCAGCTAACATTATGGCATGATATTAGAGGGCACTTAAGTTACTCTGAGGAGTATAACTAGCCAGAAAGTTTTCACTGCAGTTCCAGATAACATATAGCACTCAAAATACTGTACTAAAGTGCCCTACATCTTTTGAATGCTTGGTACTCCTGTCAGGTTGATACTCTGTAGTTACTCTGTTGATACCTCTCTGTAGAGAAGTGTAGACTGGTAGGTTTTAACTTTGGGAAGGAGGTTTTCAGCACAGCTGATGCAGTCCTAGGCTTATCACAGAACCCATTGTCATACAGACCTGTAGCTCTTCAAGATATTGTCAGTACCACAAGTATGGCACAGTTGGTGCAGTGAACATCTCTACAGTTTACCCTAACTGTAAGTTGGGTGTAGTATGAAGCTTCATATACATGTGCACATATGGATCTACAGCATATGTAAAAGAAAATGCACATGTTCTATTATTAACATTACAGTATTTAGATACATATGTATTGAGGTGTGTATGACTATGTAATATGAAGTATGTCATTAATAACATTTATGAAATAGGCTTGAAAATATCTTTTTTTAGCTTTCTTAATTATAAATTTAGCACATTAATTGTATATGTAGAAAGTTTTTGTGCAGACTGTGGGAAGAATATAGTGATTCAGTGCAGAAGCTGATTTGCTAAAATGTAATGTATGTTTTCCCCAAATGACAAATGCAGTTAGGCTCTATAGCAAGCTATGTGCTTGCCAGATTTTTAACCTAGACCTAAGTGCATAGAATCATTTAGTAACATTAAGTTTGTGGTTTAACACTTTTTATGGTGGTCATCAGCCAAATGGCTTTTATTCTTAGATTTTATATTTTGCAAAAGAAGAAAAAGCATGCATGTGTGTGTGTATTAACTTTGTAGTCTTGCATTTCATCTGAAACTGAGTTTTTATAGCTGTAGAAAGATGTAAAATATGCATCTGACATGAAGATGATGACATTCTTAGCAGAAATAGAACTACTGTACGTTGAGTAACTGAGATGACATTTTATTATGTCTTCAATATTAAAATCAGGTTTACAATACTCTTTTGTGTACTGTCTAAACAAAATATTTACTTACTCCTTTCTTTAAACATATTTAGTGTATTATTCACAGTTACTTCTAGCAAAATTTTTGATTGCATATATCCTTTTCTGGTTAATTTCATGTGGTTTAGTCATGCTTTTAATGGCCTTTAGAAGGTCCCTTGGAGTTCTTTAGATAACAAACAAGAATCAATGCCTATGAATCAGAGCCTAACATTTCCATTTCTCAGCCCTTAACAGCAGGAAGCCTATGAATCTAAAAGCCAGACAGGGTCAAGTTTGCAATATTGTCTTGTCCTCAGCATTTATGGTGTTCAGGAAAACACTGAAATTAATTGTGAAAATAGTTTATTGTAGTTTGCTGTAGCCTGTGCTGTCTAAAAACTTTGCATATGCATAGACAAAATGAAAATGCACTGACTGCAATTAAACTCAGCAACACTATCTTCATTTCAGAGTGCTGTATCATATAGATACAACAATTTATGTAGATCATGATTATACAGGGGTTGAAATGTATGCTTTCTTCTGAAGCCAGATAAGTTAACTTTCTTAAACTTAAAAATGGCCAGTATATCTTTTCAATAAATCTGCTAACACTATAGGGCAGCTGTTAAATAAACAGAGCTATAGAGGATTGTTTGAATGGTCTGTGAAGGCAGAATTGATGATCTGAGGATCTGGGAAGGATTTGTTTCAGCTATCATTTAGTACATTCTTCATTATTTTAAAATATAGTAACGTATTTTAAATACTAGTATTCTGAGTCTAAAGTAAGGTTAGGTTATCATCTCTTGCTAAGTAATACCACTTTCAGTAACACTAGATTAATAAACTTCAATTAAAAACACCTTTACCCTTCTTAAATAGCAAGATAAGGACATAAAGTTTGTTTAATTTTGGCGAATTTTCTATAAATTGCATGTCTTCTATGTTTCACAAAGTGCATGCTACAAGGTTTTGATTATATTTGACCTTTACTTAATACACATGATACAGAGCATTGCTTAGAGAAAACGCCATTTTTATTTCCTTTCTTAAAGTATCTCACTATTGAATATTAACATTTTCTTTTATTCCAGCTCAGTTTATAATCTAATAATGGCTAATTGTTCTGTGCTACACACTAGCTGCTCTTTTATGCTTTATTAATAGAGGAACATATTAAAATGGCATTATCTTAAGCAAATCTATAGACATTTATTTCTCAGAATAAGTTATTTCTCTTTGTTTGTTTGTTTTATTTTATTTTTTAAAGTTACTTGTTGGGAAAGTAAGGCTTTTGCCATGTACAGTACTAGTTTGCATGTATTCATTTATATACTAAAAACTGTAGTACTGCTCGATCCATATCTGACTGCTAGGTTTCAATTGACAGCTGAGAATTTGTGACTGGACCATGAATCAAAACGGCAGGCATTTATACCCCAGTGCCAGTGAGGATACATTGGGAATTACTTGGCAAAGGTAACATTTTAATTATTTCCACCCCTACACCACCTCTAAAAAGTTGCATTGAGCTACAGTATCTGTTTTAAAGGACCTCAAAGAAGAGTATGTGAGAGCATTTGATCAAAACACGTGTAACATTTCTCCCATATACATTCAAGTTTTCTTTAATGTAAGCTCAATTTAGAAACTACCTTAATTAAGCACGTGGAATGACAATGCTGTGCTGTCAAAGGCAAAGGGTTTGTAAATTTAAGGGAATACAGATTTTAGGCTTTAAAAATGAATATGTCATTTGCAGAATTAAAGGTCATATTTTGAGGAGCCTAGTGGTTAGCACAAAGAAAGTGGTGCTGTAAGAGTTACAGATTAATATAATAATTAACGTCTGAGGTGGTGGTGGTTTTTGGACAATGAATAACCCTACTATTCATAGAGACTTTTCTGGCTAATTGGCCAGTGTAGATTATTTACATACATAAAGGTAAGATATAAACCATCATATTTCTCAACTAAATAAGAGAATATTCAGTAATTATCTACACAAGTTTCTTTTTGTACTGAAAAAAAGCAAACACAGGAAAACCCATTAACCTTTGGTACATTAATAAATTACTCATTATTATCGTTTCCATTTCTTGACATAGAAAGAATTATGGTAACAGCAGCAGTGTGTGTATCCAAATAGGTGTGTAAAAAATCAACAATTGTGATACATCAATTTTTCACCTCTTTAGGGTGTGGGTTTATCAGCAACACTCAATACTTAATGAATGTTGTGCGTGTACGGCCAGTGGGTTGGGAGCCTGTCAGATGTAATTGACAGATTATTTTGAGAGGTACTCCCTCTCAAAATAATTTTCAATTTCTGCACATTTATGTGCACGTGAAAGTATACATACTTCTAATAGTCCATAAGTATGTGTGTGACTGTGAGTGTGAATATGTATTATGCACAAAATGCCCTTTCCTGCACTCTATTATTCTATGGATTGCTAGAAGGTTTGGTGATTTTGAGTATTAACTTGGAAAGGTAATTATGGAAATTCAAAATTGGTGCTCTTTACAAAACTGAAGTTTAATTGCCTTGAATATTTTTACATCACTTTGCAATTTTTCTGAAGTAGTATCTAAAATCTGGAAGAATTGCAGTGGAAAAGCAAAGTGTTGTCGTTTCTTCCCTTATAGATTAAACAGCACAATGGAAAATTAGCTAATGGATTCACCTCATCTCCTCAAGGGATCTGATTCACATTATAAATCCCCATCATGCAGTAATTGCCATCGTTTTCACTGTACTGCCAAGAGTGAATCCAAATTGAACTAGTGTAGCACAAAGCAGGTGATTTATTCTCCCACTACAAAGGAGGTTGCTTTTCCAGGGCATTGACAGGCATTAGGAAATTATATCACAACTGTCTGTCTAGGAATATCCTTGAATGGTTTTAATCAGCCATCGCTTGAGCAGCCTTCAAAGCAATGCCCATTTACACCATCTGAAGCACTTGTCCCAGTGTTTGCTCAGTTTGTCAGTGACCACCGCACAAGACCCTTGGCCATAAATTATGAAAATTAAGGAAACGAGTGAAAAAAAAGACTTTTAGGTGATGGCCAAGGAAGCCTTGATGATGAATACAAGCAGACTTCATGATCCACTCACATTTATAGACAGAACTGTTTAGCAGATTACTCCCAGAATGCTGTCTGACACTTTGACCCTATCATCTTACCAAACGGCTGCCCGATGAGCTTGGGCACAAATTCTGCCATGAGCATCTCTTTACCCACCTAAGCTTTGCTTACTTGGCCTTTAGTTAAGCACAGCCTTGGAGGAAAAAGAAACAAGCTCTTAGTTCTCCCTAGAAAGATGACTTTTAGGGTTTGGGCTTTGAGATACAACATTCTTCAGATTGCATGCAGGTGAGGATCTAAAAGGTAAATGATATCTGTGTAGGCTAAGGAGCAGTGAGCCCTTCTAACACTGAACCTAATACTAGAAAAATAACATATTGCAAAAGGAATTACTGCTGTTTGGCAAAGACATATGTTCCAGTCCAAAAAGTTGGGGGTTTTTTCCCCCACAAAATTGTGTGGTAGGTATTTGGTTGTGTGATTTCCTCAGATCTGCAGTGCTTGTCAATCAGATTTTTTACAGCAGGCTTTTGTGGTTAAGTATATTGATTTTTCAGAAATATCATTGATCTCAAGAAGCTAAAAAAGTTGTCAGTTCCTCAGTGTTAGCTGTCCTGTCTCCACAGAAATCATGTAGCAGAGGTGGCCAAGCTGAAAGCTCTGACATGGAGCATTGCTGGTAAACCACACCGTGGAAACTTGGGGAGACTGGATGGTGATGAAACCTCTGTTATTTTTTGGGTGATTTTTGTCTTATTGGTAGCTGCCTGATGCATAGATTAAAAAATAAGATACAGAGATTAAAAAATATTTTTCTGGGTATTTGTTTCTGAGTAAAATGATATATTTGTTGGTAAAGTCCCAGGTGTAAGACCGTAGTGGTCCATATGCAGAAGACTGAACATTATAAATAAAGAGAATATAAATAATCCCAAACCTTAAAATTTTATGTAATTTTCTACAAAACCAGAAGACTTGCAAGAAGGAGTGATAATAAAACCTAAACGAGTACATTAATGAGCTGAGTTAAACATTGTATCTTTATATGAAACACATATAAAATATCCTGTTAGCATCCTAAAACAAAGGGAAAATTCTCATTGATTTGGCAAGATATTTGGAAGTAGTAATTTTTATTCTACTCATGGTACGGTAGACAATTGCAATTTTTTTGTTGTTGCTTATAGTATTTAAGGTCTGTTATGTCTGCTGAACTTGAAAGAACATTTGAGCATATCAATAGAATTAAGTTCTTAAGTACTTTTTAGGTCATTTAGGTTATTTTTGTGCTGGTTATATGAAGAAGATACTCTGAATCCATTGTCAAAAAAAGCCCCTTCTTTTTCTCATAACCGTCATTCTGTGATAATTGTTCTCCTAGAGGCAGAAGGTGAGGGAAAACTGAAAATCTGTAAGACTGTAATAGGAAAATACAGTCTCAGTTGAGACATGAGGGCAAAAACATGTGAAAGAAGTAAACTTTAGACAAAAGTGAGAGTGAGAAAAAATATGTGTATGTCTGATAATATGAACTTGAGCCTGAATCTCATTCCAGCAGGACAACTCGTAAAAGTTCACATTGCTATAGTGTAAAGTTTAACTCAGTTATTGCCAAATATTTTTTTTCCCCAAGTATTGTAATTTATATTCATTTTATAAACAATCTTTCTATGTTAGTTTTATGGATTAACTGTCATTTTAGCATTACATTTACACTACTCAGGCAAACACGCTAGGTTAGGTTTTCCTGCTTGTGGCCTGTTATCTTGACACGTAAGCATAGTACAACAGCTGGTTTGTTCCTGGAGATGCTGAGGGGAGCTCTGTTCTCAAAATGCTGAATTTCCTTCTCAGGTCTAGTGTTAGGGGTATTCAGCTTTCCAAGTACCATTTTTTCTCCACAGCAACAGTATGGGTTTATGATAATAGTGCTGATAGGGCAATCAAATGGGATAATCTCTGATTTGTGAAAGAAGTAGGAAGGGGATTCAGAAGGGGTGCAGATTGCTTCTTTAGCACAGTACCTTCTGTGTGTTTGCTATCATGCAAACACATAGCTAAAGTAACGCAGTCAGCAGCATTACGGTGGCAAGCACATTTTGGCAAACACAGACACCTGTTAGAGCAATGGTTCATACCCTCCTCCCACTCCCCCCCCTCCAGTCCCCTTGGGCAATGTTTTGGCACAGAAGTATCAATTCATTACAATTTAAGGACAAAAACGCTGAAGTAGCATGAATATAAAAGTATTCATAGAAATGAAACTTAGTGATTTCTGGTCTTTATCTATTTAAATTGCTAAGTTTAATAGTTTTACCCAACTCTGTAATGCAGAGAGATGTGCAGAACATTATGTTTCCTCTCCATTTAGGCAAACATCTTCAGAACACTTCCTAAGAAATTAATTGTATTCAAGCCAGACTTGCATGCTGCCATCCCACAGGAAATGGGTCAGCAATCCATTAAGATGCCATTAGATAATCTAATTTGGAACTTAATCTCTAAATTAACCATGCTTCATACTTGAAGCATACTTGAGAGAAAGAAAAAAAGTTTATGTTTGAATCGATAGGGGAGCTGAAGCGTGAAGAAGGCTGTTTGTTTTTTCTGTAGCTGTGGTCACGTCTCAAGCCGTCTGGTAACCAGGAGAAACCAGACATGATGTAATTCCAGATTGAACTTGAACTTCAGGGACTTAGAATGGGGGAACAATGGAGCATAGTAATCAATAATGTCCATTTTCCACATGATTATGCTTGGAGCTTTAAGTTAACCTTTATGAGAGAAGCAGCAAAAACTGCTGAGACCAAAATAAATGAGATGATCCAGAGCAAGATGTTAAATTAAAGAAAACAACTTCAGTAATATTTTCTGAGCAGCACTGCAGACTCCAGCAGGATTATAAAAGTTCCCGCTCTTCAGTGAACTGGTTGCCTGATCTGAGCACTCTTTGTTCACTTAGGTAGGACAAACTTAATCTTATGTTTCCTGTCAGATGATTTTTGGCAGCTTTACTAGGGAAGGAGGAGCATATTATAGAGAATTCCCAAGTGTAAACTGTATCTTTAACCCCTTTTACTCCAGTTTTCTATTTCTTGGTCATCTTACCTCCAGTTTTTTCTTTTGGAGAAGTAAAACTACACTGCTAGTTTGTTTTTCTTTTTTCCTGTGGTTGGGATTTTCTGTAGTATTATTTAGTCATACTAATCTGATAAAAAAAAAAATCTAGCCATGTAAAGAGTGCTAAGCTATAAAAGGAGTCAGATTAAAATGCTAGTCTTTGGAAAAAAAAATAGCATAGATGTGGAAAGCTGGGGGGTTAATTTTTTATAAGAAGCCCAGTGGTCTCTCTCAACCTGAGGCCATGCTCTCTAGAGTTTGGGTCTGTGGGAGGCAGCTCACGATGTGGTCACAATCCTCTCTATGCATATGTGTGTTTGCAAACCTCCTTTTCTCCATCGCTGCACCAAATACTCATGCTTGCATGGCCTAGAGCACAGTGCGAACATGCATCATTTATTTTCCAAGCTTTTCCTCAACTGCAGATTTTTTTTTTTTTGTTAGTGATGGGCCCTGTGGCCTCATCCTGATCTTCCCTTGCCTTTTTTATTACACTATTGTGAAAAAAAAAAAGCCAAAAAAAAAACCCAACCCAAAAAGATTTGCAGGGAATAGAATAATTCTCTTTACAGCAGAATTCCCTTTCCCCTCTTCTGGGTGTAAATCAGTAGGTCTTTACCTCCTCCATATACTAGATGGGTGGTATACGCCCGCTAAATTATAAAAGTCATCCTAAATTAAGCTGAGGTATACTTATTATAGCTCTTGAAATAAATGCTTACCTTGGAGGTGAAATCGGGCAGCTATTTAACTACAGATACCAGTTTAGAATGGTAACAGAAACAGCACATCAAGTAAATGCTGGAGAAGCGTTTAGTGTTTTGGCAGAAATGCACAAATGGGAATTTAGATAAGGCATTGAGAGTAGCACAATTCCAAAGTTCTTACAATCTTAACAATTAGAAATGGTAAAGTTCCATGTACCTATGTGAGTGAGCACTGGCTTAGTACAAAGATAGATTAACCTTACCTGGTGACTTGCTAGTTCCGCGTCTTTCAGTGTTTGAAGTTATTTCTACATTTTCTGCCCAAAGATTGACCCAACACGATCTGATCTACCTGACTATGCTACTGTGTTCATGCACAGGTTAGTTAAGCTGCACGGAGGAAATGCTGTTTTAAGTGTGCTTTCCAAATCATAGATTCATAGAATAGTAGGGGTTGGAAGTGACCTTTAGAGGTCATCTAGTCCAACTCCTGTGCCAAAGCAGGTCCACCTCCTAAAGACTCCTAAAGCTGTAATAGAAAGAAGGTACTAACTGGTAGAAAATAAGCATATTAAAATCCTTCAGATTTACTCAGATCTGATTGGATTTATTTTTTAATTGCATTTAGTTAATTGTTTAACATTATTATGCTTTATGTTATTATAACCTCCAAAGCTGACCATATATACATATAATGTTAGTACTGCTTGTAGTCCATTCCAGTAATATTTTGATCAGAGATTCTTGAAACAGCAATTATTATCCTTAAGAGGAAATCGTGGCAGAAATCTTAATTGAATTAACATGTGAAAACTGTAATGCAAACTGTAATGCAGAATGTTAACCCTGTAGGATGCTTTCAGAACTTTCCTGCACTATTTTGTTGTATTTGAACATTGTACTTGGTAGGATGTTCTGCAGAGAGAGAATTGAAGACTGTATAACACAACTGATAGTCTAGTTATGGTGGGAGAAAACTGTTTCTGGTGTTGAAATTACTTGGAGGTGTAGTATTTCTGGAGAGTGGTCCTGCTAATCATACCTTCTCTCACAAAGGCTACTAGTCTGAATCTCACAACAATATCTCATTACCTTCCCATGTAATTCTCTTCAAAACTTAGCCTAGAGCAATTTGTTGGAGGTCTCAATTAATATTCCAAGGGATAGGCACTTGTATGATAACCTTTGTCAGTGCAGAGCTCACAGATTGGCTCAGCAGCAGTGAGCTGGAGAGTAGGGTAGATCTTTATTCCACGCATACGGCCAGTCTTTTTTATCTGAAGGAGAAGCCAAGTGAGCAGAGGGACATCTCACTAACTTCTGCAAGGACAAGTCATTTGCCTGTGTCTTGGGCACTGGAAAGAAACCAACATTTGCTTCACCCATGTAGAGGTACTTAGTGAACAGAGACAGAGCATTGCCTCTGCTAGTGTGAAAACAAGGGCTGGAAGTTCACCTGGGACTTAAGTGAACTGCTGGGTAGGGTGGTGAAGGGAGAGGTGTTTTCCCCTTTTCTGGTGTTACCACCCATGTGGGCCTTCAGGCAGAGCTTGCTTTGCAGTCAGCAGCAACTGCCACTTCTGCTAGAGTGCTCTGCAGAGAAACTATAGATGGTTTCCGTGGCAGAAGCTAAACCCTGCAATGCTCACAGAGGTTTCTTCAGAGCAGGTTTGAGAAAACTGACTGAGGGCCTTTCTCTTTTGGTCTGTCAGTCTGGCTTGGCTGCATGCAGGAGCACCGGAGAGCTAAAAAGCAGGATATGGCTCATATGGTATTAAAAGTTCAATTAATTTACATGTAAACGTAATGGACTATGTAGGAATGTTGGATAGACAGCCATGCATATGCAGCTTGGCACAACCTGAGTTGGTTTTTTTTTTGTTGTTATTTTTTGTATCATAGATATTCTCAGAGCTTTGTGCTGTGATTAGAGCCATACACCTCAGTAACTTTCATCCATGTATGTTAAATAGACTGGTGGTGATATCAAGACCAGAGCGGTCTAAGATTTCATCAAACTGCAGTATGATAAGGTTAATTTCTAAAATACAACTGGAGCATGTCAGGGTTTGAAAATCATGGCTGAGGAAGTGCTAGCAAACAGAGATAATGTCCTTTCTGAGTGCCAGTGGGGTCAGCCACTGCCCAGTAGGTACATGTAGAGCAGGGACTTCAATCCACCTTCAGAGGTATGGAACAATGGTTTTTGCAGCCAACGCATGCCACTGCCACAGTTGTTCCATTGCCTGCATAACCCTCTCTGGCAGTAGACTCCGCACAAGCTGCATGAGAGGCTTCCAAAATTCCTTTGGGATCTACATAGTGTTAACATAGGAGATTTATGACTCCTTAAGTAATGATGTATTTGTTACAATCTGCATTTTTGTCGTGGCCATAATAGGAAGTAGGAGGCTTGAAAGGTTTAAATAAACACCTATATTAAATTCGTAGGTCATCCAGCAACAACAGTCCCAACAATTAGTCACTTGCTACAACATATTTTTGTTGAGCACTTTCCACAAAATAAAGATTTTTATCTCCTTCATGAAGTAGCAAATAAGAAGGCTGCTACAATTAGTGATTTGTTCTTTATCAGCAGTGACTGTTTTCCTTCACCTGCTGTGGTCCTTAAAAGGTTGTCAACTTTAAAACCAAGGATAAAGTCATATATATATATATATATATATCTCCAACCACTGAAGAACACTGTAAATCTTCAGAAAGATAACTTGGAAGCTGTGTATTTAGGCTTTGCAGCAGAAATTGCTTAAATACCATGTTGACTTCCCACAATATTTACATTCTTTTAGTTAATGTTCTTTTTTTAAAAAAAGTTACTAAACACTGTAAATACTGTGTAACAAGGCAGAGAAGAATGTGCACTATAAAACACATATTCAGACAGATCCTGAGAAAACAAATCTGCTTGGGGTTTATTTCAGTTTTTATTTCAGTTTTTTATTAGAAGTTCCTATTGTTATAAATCCCAGTGCTTGGAAAAGGTTTGAATTGTGTCTCTTATTTCAGAATTTTCTTCTTAACATCACTGAAATCCAAAAAATATGCATTTTAAAGCAAATTGTGTGGGAAGAGGAATAATAAGTTTAAACAATTAGCCTCTTAAATGAGGTTCTGGTTTTGAATATTTTTGAATCATAATCTTTTTGTCAGATCATATTGCACAAATCTTTCATGCGTAGCTGGATTTAAGTTTTGTCACTATTTAAAGACTTGAAGTGTAGCTGTGATTTTTGAATTTCAGAAGGAGTTATTAATCCAACAACAGAATTTATTATATTTATGATGTTCAATAGAATATATTAAAAAAAGAGAGAAAAGTCTTTAATAAAACATATTACCTGACCTTAGGTTTCTGAAATATTACAACTTTTTCTTTTTAATTCCTGAAGAGGTTAAAATTCCCCAGAATTTTTTATGACCTTCAAGAACATAATCAGGAAAAAAACTATCCTATTAAATAGTAATTGTACTTTAGGCATTTAAAGTTCATGAAGATATTCATATTTTATATGTTTCCTTGAGGAAAAAAAATTGTTCCTACTTCTCTCAGAATTTAAACAGTCATTGAGACAAGCAGGTCAGCATTTTTTCCCACATTTTTGGTGTGTAAAACAGAGCACCTGAAATGAATTCTGAGGAATAAAAGACCTGAGGAACATATTGCCTAGATTTCACAGAATAAGTTGACCTCTTTCTTTAATGTTCTTACAGCAGCAACTAAAAGGATCAGAGAAATCTGTCAAATGAAACGTACTTATTTCATACACTTATGAAATACATAGATAAAAAAGGTTTGTTTTCCTCTTTACACCTGATGCCACATAAATACATCTGCTCATCTAGGGAGAGAGCAGAGTGGAGTAGTGACCAAAGATGGAGAAGGAGGAAGACTCTCAGCATCAATCCTCCACAAAACATATGTTGGAAGTGTTAGTCTTGAGATTGTTATCATGAGTCTTATCAGTTTAATCCCAGTATGTATTGCAGAGTAAACTCTTGTGTTTGTGGTGGAATACTCAAATCAAAGAAATGTGGAGGAAGTATGTGTTTGAACACTACCTGTCCAGTTCTGGTGTTAGTTGTTTGTCAGTGTTTGCAGACATAATGATGCTATTTATCTTCTCAATAAAATTGATGAGACTTTCTCTAAAGTGCGTTATTTCTGAGTTGCCAGAAACTCAGCTAAGGAAAAGGCTGTTCGTGGTCTCCTCTGGGATCTGTCTTTGAGTATCCATCTTGCAAATATTGTTGGGTGCAGTATCTGCTACTAGTTGATACCTATTAAACATGTGACTGCCATTGGGACTTAAGGTCCTCCATGACAGAGTGCTTTTGAAATGATGACTTAAGTTCCAAAGTCATTGAATTGCCTTAAAAAATATTTTCTTTCCCTGGCATGTGTTGAAAAATTTATGGTACGTACTGCTACCCTTGACTCATGGCTGCCCTTGGATACAAGTATTAAGATGACTGGTCCCTGTGTTTTCCAGTCTTCCTCAGACACTGATACCTTTTGGGAAAAATTTGTAAAGAAAACAGATTTACTGAGTATTAAAGGTCTTCATTGCAACCCACACACCTCAAGAAACACCTCTTGAGACTAAGATAAACTGCCAGGTTATAAAAGGGTAGGAAATGGCACAGGAAGCTTAGCCACCAAATCTTTATGCTGTGTTACTGAAAAGTGCAAACCTGTACACTGTGGTGTGTTTCAGTAGCTCTTATATAACATCTGTGGTGTAATATAATGTCACTTGTACGGTTTAGTTATGTCTGCTCTGTGTACATACATCTGGAATTTTGGGAGCCTTTCATAAACGACAGGCCACTTAGCTTAAGACAACGGTGCTACTACTTGCAACTGAGATCAACACAATTGTTTTTCTTTCAAATAAGACATGCTTTCACAAAGGAAAACGTGCAATAGAATCTCAAGTAATATTTACAAATTTGATTTCTTAATTTATCTTAAGTAGTGTAATTCATAAAGAATATTGGCTTAACTGATTCAAATTCATTGTGTTCTGTTTTTTGCAATGTGTTTAATTTTTGTTTGTTTTTTGTTTTTTTGTTTTGTTTTGTTTTTTTCTTCTTCTCTCTCTCCTTATCCCTTTCTCCTTTTCAACAGTCCTGGTACCTGGGCTAGCTTGGTTCCCTTTCAAGTATCGAATAGGACACCGATCCTGCCGACAAATGTCCCAAATTATGGTTTGAACATAATTGGAGAGCCTTTCCTTCAAGCAGAAACAAGCAACTGAGGGAAAAAAAAATCAAAATCCAACAAATCAAAACCACCCCAAAATTTAAAAAAGGAAGACAGGATGAAAAAAGAAACTGAAGAAAGAAGAAAAAATAGACCAGCAATTGCAGCTCTTACAATCACTAATTTCTTCATGGTTGAAAGTGAAATGACAAAGAAAGGGTCGATGGTATTTCACTAATGGGTAGAATGCAGCTCCTGCTAAGTAGCCTTTGTTATATGAAGTCCACTGGGAAATAGATGTTCTGTCTCTGACAATATATTTTAACTGACTTTCTAGATGCCTTAATATTTGCATGATAAGCTAGTTTTATTGGTTTAGTATTCTTGTTGTTTACGCATGGGATCACTATTCCTGGTTATCTCACAAAACAAAGGCTAGGCAGCAGCAACAGAGCTGCAGGAGGACAGGGGCCGTGAGCCAGCCATTTTCTCAACAGTCTGTTTTCTAAATGTTTTAAAAATAAGCTTTGTAGCCTTTAGTTATCATTATGGATTTATTAAACTTTGGCCCTCAATTCAGCCTTTTCTAGTGTGTTACGCAGTTTGAGGTTTTCAATCAGTATGAACACACAGGCTCTATGGAAGAAATGCCTCTACATAGGTAAAAGTGTTATCTCCTCATGCAACAGTAAAAAAAAAAAAAAGGAAAAAAAAAGTGAACATTTTTTCCCCACTAAAGAAACACTTACAGAGGCAAGTGCAATTTAAAAATCATATCTAAGGGGTCATCACTATAAGTCCTTCAGCCCTTGGACTCTAAATTGAGGGGATTAAAAATAGAAATAAAAATTACTTTGAACAAACTTATTTTCCCCTCAGTTTTTGAGGGCATTAAAAGGCATTAATCAAGACAAAACATGTCCTTGAGGAAAAGAAATAAATGGAAACACAGCACTTATGTTCGTTTAGCTGCTGCCTCCACAGTGGGGTAGGATTTATTTATTTAAAGTTACTGGTTGCATCAAGAACCCATAGGGTTTACATGTTTCTGTAAAATCTGCATCATAGAGACAAAGAGATAGGCAAATCCATGTCACAAGGGCAAAGCTTACCGTTTACAAACTGGTAATACCAGGATGGGGATATGTTATATTTAAATAATGCACTCTTCATGTAAGTCTAATTACAGGGTGCTGAAAACTTGCATGGTGCTTTCAGAAGTTAGCCTTGTTCAACAATTTTCACATATTGACAGATATATAATGTGCATGGGCAGACATTTTGCCTCTATGTCTCTTTAAAAAAGTAATTAAAATACTATTTCCAGTAATCCTAATTTGCACGAAGATATAATGTCCACATTACGTGCCTTGCCTTGAAAGCTAAAAAATGGAAAAAAACAAAAAAAGAAAAAACCACAAAAAAATTGACATCACTACACTTGTTTTGCTGCATTTATTATCATTTTAAATCGTTACCATTTTTATTACAAGATATTTTGTACTCCAGATGGGAAAAAAGTGTGACATCATGGATTTTTTAGACAGTTATACCTTATCTCACATTTATAAAGCATATCATGGCTGTGTATAGTTGCCGCTTAAAAATTGTAATCGACCAGCAATATTTTCAGTATTTTGGTGTTTTTTCTATTAACCTTTCATGTTTTTCATCTTCCAATTAATATTGGGGGGAGGGGATACAAATTTATACGAATTATGCAATACCAAGTTTTGCCTATGTAGGTAGTGCTTTTAGCTGTATTGGTTATTATAGGTAAGTACACAGATTTAAGAAAAAAAAAAAAAAAAAGAATAATGTATGCTTTTTTTGTTTGTTTTAATTGACCAAAGTGGGTACTGCTATTTTTGCAGTGTGATGAGGTCCTTTTCTGTACTGAGAGGTGGACAGGGGATTTTTTTTTTTTTATACATACATATATATATATTCTGGGGTGGGTGGGGAGGATTTTTAACACTTTACAGTGTAGCTGTGAAGCAGTGCACCCTTAGCCAGGCAAGGGCTGCAAAGCGACTGTTCTGCCTACTGTGACAAACTTTCAAATCGGTTCCCTCTTTTTAACTTCCCACCTGGGGTGCAAGCTGAAATCATTTCTGGATTTAAAAAATAAGTAATGACTTCTGTTGGAGGCAGACTTGACTTGAGGAAATTATTTTACTTGAAGATTTCTTTTTCTTGAGAAAGAGAGAGACAGAGACAGACAGACAGGGAAAGAGGTCAAGACCCACAGTGAGATGAAGCCTTTTCCATTTTGGCAAAGGCACTACATCCTAAAGTGCTCACGTTAGAAAATGTTTTCATCTCAGAATGACAAAGACGCTTGCTTTGTCTAGCAAATGTAGGTACAGGGCCAAAATCTTTGCTGGCATAATTCCAGTGATTCCAATTGACTCTGGACTTGTTCCTGCAGACGATTTGCCTCCCTTAGTCTGCTTGACTGGGAAACGTGTCTTTTTTTTTTTATTGTACATCATACCTCCCACCCTGCCCCCTCCTCCCTGCCCCCGAAGTTTATTAACTCACAGCATCTGAATTACAATTTTCAGCCTGCTCTGGCTGTGCCAGAAGTCTTCTCATACAGCAGGTCAGATGGAGAGCTCTGAGCTGTAGTGAGGAAAATGTTTCTTAGAAGTCTATTTCCAGTCAACTAACATTTTGCAGATCAGTAGTGGGCCTGTTGCTGGAGAACTTTTATGCACCAGGGATCTTTGTGATGTGTTGCTCAACACAGGATGATTTTTTCTTAAAAGTACATCCTTTTATTAGGGTGTAAGCAGAGAACAGCGTAGACTTGTGGATATGGGATATTCTGGTGGGAAATTAAACCGCTTTGCAGTTGTCTTTGCTCCAGCAACAGCCACCGCACAGAGTGCTGGGCAGTGGCGCATCAGAGTGAGCCCCTTCAGGCTCTGCACGGTGCACAGTGGCTAACAAGCCAGAGTGGTGGCACATCCCCATATCTCTGGCAGGAGATACGTGTGTAGGCAGGGCCTGTGCAGGTGTAGAGACAGGAGCTGTGGAAAAGCGAATTCTTGAGATTTATCTATATCTAAACTGAAAAAAGGAAAACCCCACATAAAAAGATAAGAAAACAAAAGAAAATTAAAATTTGCTCTTTTTACTGAGCCCTGTAGTAGTGAATTCCTTTGTTAAACACATAGCTGTTGAGGTGACTGAAGTGTGCTACACCCACCCAGGATGCATCTCAGGCTCTGGCCTAGTAAAACAAAATATCTATTGTCCTTTCCACAGGCTACTGGTTCTGAGCAGTCAGGAGCAGTGGGTTGTGCTGGGGGACTGACTCTGATTAGTGCCTTTAGTAGGGTGTCCCCCTTAAGCTTTTGACAGCACACTAGGATAGAACTGAACTTCAAAGTGCAACAGTTAGAATTACGATTGCCCTTGTAGGAAGATGAGTGCCCCTATAACAGAGCTTTTTTGTTATCTCTGACCTCCTGCATGAAAAAAATGCAGATGCAGCATTTAAAAAGAAAACTTCTTCCTTCCAGTGAATGAATTGGGTTGTTAAGAACTGTGAGGTTTTTTTTTTTTTCCACCTGCCTCTGTAATAGAAAAGCTTGTTTGGAAGAAAATGAACTTTTTGTTTGTTGTAGGTTTGTTTTTGGGTTGTTGTGTTGGGTTTTGTTTGGTTGGTTTTGGGTTTTTTCTAAGCTCATCAGTCAAAAGATTTAAGATTGAGAACTCAAATCTAGTCTCTGGCCTCCTCCTTCACCAGGAAGTGTATTCTGACTAAATCGAGCCACCCCGTTCTATGTGCACTGTTCTGCCTTTATTAAGTTGCTTTGCAGCCCTGGCCTCATGGCTGTGCCACTGAAGTGTGTTTCCCCTGGAGTGACATGAAAGTTTGAGGCTTGACTAAGGAAAAAAAAAAAAAAGACAGTGAAGGAGACTGTACATAAAGACATGGCAAAAATATGAATTATAGCAATATAGTTGTGGGGTGATGTTCAGGTGGGCAGCTCCATTGAAATATGTGAATGAATTTGTGAAGCTGCAAGTAGTGATAAGAAAGTAGGTTCTTCTGAATGAAATGCCTACCTTGTAGACAGGAATTTGTACACTGTATAGTTTTGTTAAGATTTTTTTTTTATTAAAATACCCTCGTTTGTAAAGCTAACTTTTTAACAGTTATAATGGAAATACATGTCATTTCCATTTTTAAAGTAAACAAGAATATTCCTTGTTTGGAAACTGGACTTGGGTTAAAACTCTCCAGTTTCTTAATTTATGTATTAAAAAAAAAAAAAAATCTGTCCATGTTAGGAGTTATTTCGCTGATTCCTGTGCTTGAAAAGCACAGGTTACTAATCCTTTAAAAATGTAAATGGAGAAAAGTTATATTTTATGAAGGTTATTTTGTTGTATTTAGTATTGGAAAAGTTGGTTTTCAGAGCATTTCAAAATGTTGGAAGCACCACTGTCTTTTTATTAGTATATATGGCCTTTAGCAAAAGTTTTTTGTGATTGTTACATGATGGTATTTAAGATTAGGTTCACAGAGCAATTCAGGATAGGCAGAGAACTAAAACAGTACTTACATCTCACATAGCTGTGTCCTCAGGGAGCAGAATTTCGGATTTGCAACTTGTAGCTTCATAAGGACTTATTGAAAGAAATTGCACAAGAACATACTCAGCTGTGACACCAGAGTGTGTTCTGTACCTAAATCTAAATTTTATTTACTGTGTGAGATTATGAAGGCTGCAGAAAGTTTTCCCATATTCAGTGTACAGTATTTACTTTTAATGAAACAACTCTCTAATGTTGCTGGCAATAAGGCCCCAAGCATGACATCCAGTATAATTGACATGATTCTGTCAAGGTCTCTTATTAACCAGCTGCATGCTCCTGGACTTTTTTCTTGGGTTTTCTATAGAAAACTTGAAAAAAAATTAAAAAGGAGAGAGGAAAATCATATGCAGGCTAATCAGGTTAAACAGGAAAAGCTCGAAGTTGAATGTTCTACTCCATGCTGAAGACGCTGAAAACTGCCTCCTTATTTGCACTTTCTGCTAGTTCCCCAGTTTTTTTTCTAATTCCTCAAAATTGTGTGGGTGTGGTGGAGCACTGCAGTTGGAGGATAACATGGACCACTGATTTTGCCCTTTAACCCTGCACAATGACCTTTGCATCAGCCAAACTTATTGCCATGACAACTCTTTGTACTGTTTCCATGCCACAACTCTGTTGGTCACATTGTTAATAGTAAAGGGGACAAGTTGGAGACGGTCAATTTTTACATTTTTGTTGCAATTTTTTCTTCGATGGTTGTAAGTAGTTGTTTGTTTTGTTTTTTTTTTTTTCAATGATTAAAAGGGTTCACTAGTTATTACTCTTTAGAAATATCTGTGTGTTGCAATTCAAATGTATGTTGAATTTGTGAAAAGGGCTTCAGTGCCACTAGCATCATAATATCCTAGAATAAGCCTTTGATACTTTATTGCATGATACAGTAACAGTAAAACATAAGGTGGCCTAAATAAATGGAGAGTGGTGTGAGCTAGTGACACTAAAGCCAGTCTTTGTATTACTGTATTTTTGACAGAATGGTTTTAAAAACTGTGCTACAGGGACTGATGTGGCAAATGTATCTCTATATGCAGAAGGAAGTTTTTTAAGAAGTATGGCTTATTATGCATTCTTCATTGAGGGCATTGAAGTTGCATGGACTGATAAAAGTTGATGCAAAATGAGAAAGAAACAAAAACCAGCAAAATGTTTACCAAAAAACTCAAACAAATGAGCAGTGCCTGTTCAATTTCACAGTCTCTGTTGAGTTCAGTTGTAAATATGTTTCAGATAACATTTTCTTCTTCTTCAAAAAAAAATCTCTACAACATTGTAGAATGTGAGTGGTTCCTCAATCCCAGGCATAGGCTTCTCAAGAGCTGCATTAGATTACGTCTTCATGAAGCTGTTAATTTGTGCTTATATCATATAGAATTTTTAGTAAGCTGGGAAGAGGCACCCCATCTCGATATTTCTCTAAGAACAACTTTTGTAGGACTGTGTGTTTCTTTAGATACATTTAGTACAACTGTAGGTGACAAGTAGTCAGTTATTGCTTGCTAGCTACACACCAGGGTTGATCCATTTTAAAACTTTTGGCATTTTTCCCCATACTGTAGGCCATAAATCCTGAAGGTTACATTTTAATTAAAAGGGAGGTGCGTGCACAGTCTTTGTGTAATGAACCTTCACTAGTAGGATGCATTACAGTACAGCTACTTAATTTTGGAATTAGGGCCCTCTGGCATCAGACCTGTTTTTAGCCTGAGTGTTAACAAAGGTCTTCATTGTGCCTGGTTGGAGGATAATAATGTTCTTTTTGGTACTTTTTTTTTTAGGTTACAAATGAACTCAACTGCCACAAGTTTTAAACTGGTGTAAATCAAGCTTGACTTAATGTGATTGTTACTGTTATATCCAGCCTATACTGCTAGCAGCTGCTCATACTGCAGTCAATTACTGGAAGCGGATATATTTCCTATGCAAAAACTGTTTAAACAATAAAAATGAGCTATGCTACAGAGCTTGGTCTTCTGTTTTCTTTTCTGTGTCTAAGAATTGTCCTTATTAATATCTTAGAAACTAAGCTGAGGTGGGGAAGCTCCCGATTCAGACCTTTCTGCTTTTCCATCTACTAGGTTTTTGAGATGTTTTTATTCCAATTTTGGTTTTTTAACTGCTGAGTTATTTTTGTGTCTCTTTTAAGCCCATAGGCTTAAAAATTGTAATGGGAAAAGAACAGAATTTGTTTCAGCAGATCTAAAAATGCCCATGATGCAAGGTAGAAATTTGGAGTGCCACCTCACTTTTTTTTTTTGCTGCTTAAGTCATTAAACAAACTTATTATCTTTGCTGTGTGTGGGGTTCTATTTGAGTCTTATTTCTATTCTAGCTACCAACTCACATTTCTATGTTATGGCTGTTGGTGAATCAAATTCTGTCTGATTGGGAAAAACTGAAAAACAAATGTAGATTTGTTGCTTGTGTCCTGAGCCCACAGGCATCTGTTTCCTTCAGGATGAAGGCACTGAATGCTGTGGGAGCCTTGGGAGTGTTTAGCTACCAGAATCTGAATCCCACCCATGAGTGTCTGTGAAAGGAAGAAGGTTGTTGAATACTCAAGACTGAACCAAATTGTGTCAGTGCATTGTTGGAGGAAAAAAAAGGCTCTACTTGCCACCCAGATAATTCTCATGCCCCTTCACATGACTCCACTTACATAAACAACAGCGTCTTATCTTTCTGGTAAGGTGACTACAAGCTTGTTGTATAGGTAGGATCTATATGTCGCCTTCAGGAAAAGCAGAACCATGTCTAGTGATTCAACAGTGGAGAGCAGTTTAAGGTAAAGTGTTGTCATTGTTGGTTAAACTTTGATAGATGCAAGTAGGATGTAGCAAAGGGAACTTCACAAGATGAGCTCTCGTGTTTCTTCCTGACCAACACAGGTGTAGCTGGTTTCTTTAGGATCCCTATTGGCATTGCATCTGCCACAATTACCAAGGCCATTACCCACAAATGTTGCTTGGCTGAGCTGCTGAGAGTGGTAAAGATCTATCCAAAGATGTGCAAGGATTCACAGAATCATAGAATCAATCCCAGAATGCAAGGAGTTGGTTGGGACCTCTAGAGATCATCTAGTCCAACTCTCCTACTAAAGCAAGTTCAGCTTGATCAGATTGCACAGGATCACATCCAGGTAGGTTTAAAGGGTTTGGAAAACGTCAAGAGAAGGAGACTCCATGATCTCTCTGGGCAGCCTGTGCCAGTGTTCTGTCGCCCTCACAGGACAGGAGTTCATGTTCAAGTGGAACTTGCTGTGTTCCAACTTGTGTCCGTTACCCCTTGTCCTGTCAGCATGTGCTATAGAAAAAAAGACTCACTCCATCCTCTTGACATCCACCTTTTAGGTATTTGTAAGTGTTGATAATGTCCTCTCTCAGATTCAAGTGTGTTCTAAACTCAATTTACCTTTCATGGCATTCACCATTTTGTAGTATTATGGTTCACTCTTCTTACTGTATAAAAAAATGTCAGCATGTTCTCCAGCCAAAGAATGGAGTGAACAAATTTTCAGGATATTACTTGAAAAATATGAAGCTTTGAAAAATATGGGAGGTGTTTACAATGCTGCAAGTCCTTCATCTCAGGTTTGACATGCAGTTGGCGTATGTACATGGTGTTATGTGGTACCTAAACAGAACCTACTGCTTAAGATGGGGAAACATGCTCCTGTAGGAGGTGGAGCTCACGGCACTGGAGCCAGTAGAAATCCCTCAGCTCATTTTTAACAGTGATTGGATCAGGCCTAAATAGCTGTCAAGGCACCTTAATTTAGGTGAATGTACATTTTTTTTCCCCACTAAAGCAAGAGCCTTAGGGTGAAAGGAGGTGTTCAAAGAAGAGCATAACTGTTTCTGCTTGCTAAGCTGATGCTTGCTACTAAAACAATGGTCTCTATTGACTATATTTAGCTGCACTGCAGGCTGCCAAAACCAGCACACACTGCTGCGGGCAGACAAGCAAAGAAGCCTGCTGCAGATGGAAGGACAGGGATAAAAGATGTATCTCCCCATAACTGACAAGTCAAGCACTACACCACTGTGAAGCTGGAACCATATCAATTGTAAGCAGCTGTCTATTCAATTTTCAAAAACTCTCTGATCAGATAATTACTGATGTTTCAAGAAACAGTACCCCCAGTTACACGGCTGAAATGCTTCTGAATGCAATGAGGTCACCCAAGGGTAGGTGGGGACTGCAGTACTCAAACACTTCTCAGATATAATTATTGTTGTAAAGCACCTCTCTCCCAGATTATTTGAGGTTGAAGTAATTCTCACAGTATATTTTTCTCCTGCACTACATTGAAAAAATGTAACAGTGGATTTGTTTCACAGCCCAGAAAGACCTGTGAAGACCCTCAGAAGTTGAGTACTTTTTTTCTGTTTCATGGAGACAAGAATACAAAATAAGATTTTATATTTTTTTAGGTAGCTTGATCTCCTTCCACCTCCCTCCCCCTTATTAAAATAATAAGATGTGAGAATTCATTTTGCATCTGGAATGCCTACTGTATGCTAACTTGTTTTGGTTTTGAACAGGAGAGGACACACACAGCAATAGATGTAAAATACACTTAGTAACAAGAAAACAAACTAAATATAACTTGATGCCTCCCTAACTCATCAAACTGAGATTTTTTAAAGATCTTTTTGTAAAGTAAGAGGCTTGATAGAACTTGACATCAGAGTGAGCATCAGCACAATGAAGAACTTCCCATTAATTTCCTGAAATCTCTTCAGAAATGTCTGTGAAGCTGCATACCTCAGTTTTTCTACACCATGTAAAAACAAAAATGTGAATGCAAACTCCCAGAATTGCTGTGGCTAGTTACAATAACTGAGATGTAGCGTGTTAGTTGCCCGCGTGCCTTCCTGGTACCACAGAATTATACACTTAGCAGGCTATACATTGGTATTAAAAGGCATTATAGGGATTAGAAGTGGGTTATGATTATTAGTGAATGAGTTTTAACACCATGCAGACACAAACACACTGATCATTTCTGAGTGCTAAATTTGCATTCATAATGTGGTTTAATCCACAGTATTCTGCCTGTAAGTGAAATTACTTTAATTTATATGTGTTCTACAGTGACAAGAGCATTGCTTTTCTACACCAGCCAGTCAAATCAGTTTTAACTATGAAATAAAAAAGTACCTGAGATTACATGATTTCATCCGTTTCCCTGCTGAGCCTATGCAAGTACTCCTGAAGGTTTTTTTTACTGACTTTGTACAATATTCAGGCTTTCCTAAAGCTCCTGGTTTCATGCACCACTTTGGGTGGAGTTCAAAGCTATTACTCAAAGCTTCAGGTTTGTAGCAAGGATTTTTATCTTTTTTTACCCACTTTCTCCTAACACTGTTACTGTTCATGTTTAGCGCTTTCTCACTTGTAGCCATTTATAAAGAAAGAACTTTTTTGCATCTGTTAAGAAAAATCTTCTACTATCTTCTCCTTCTAAAGATTCATTACAATTTCAGGTGCCTCTCTAGCCAGTTAGTGGCTTTCTTCTGCCTCAGAGAACCTCAGAAAATTTATTTAAAAATCAAAAAACCTCTCAAAAGATCTGCAGTATCATCAGAATAAGCTGAAAACACTCAGACAATGGAAAAAAAAAAAGATGGTTTTGAAAAAACACAAAGCCAAGAAAAGGCAGATTGAGACATTTCCAAAAGTAGAGGATTTTAGGGTCCAGATTTCCAAATCTGGATTTTAGGATCATTTGTAAAATGTGAATGAACCAAGTGTGTGCTTCCATAAGTCTGTTTTCTAGAACAGACCTTCATATCAATGCAGCATCCTTGACCAGAATTCAAGTCCTAGCTCTGCCTTGCATGCTGTGGTGAGCCAAACCTATGCTCTAGACTCCATAGGCTACATAAGTTAGTAATATGTGGACCCAAGGTGAGTTAAGGTACCTCAGAGGATGTCAAAGTGAGTCATGAAAAAGTGGCTGCAATCAATGTCAGCTGTTAGACCATCTTTATTTAGTGCCTTCTGGGCATGTTATGCTAGCATGACACAAGGCTGAATGTCTCATTATGGCCACAAAGCTCACTGCTCTGGAGCAGGCAGCAGCAAAAGCCACAGGGTGCTGCCAAGCCCTGACTGGTGTATCATTGGAAAGCTTCAACTGCTCCTGTTGTGGATAGTGTATTCCTCTAGGCTAGTGGCTTTTAATCTGTGGTCATAAGAAAACCTGTGGCCCTTGGAGTACTTCTGTGAAGGCTATGAAAGGCAATTAAGGAAAGAAAAAGTTACTATCAACAGGCTCTAATTTAGTATACAATGCCCATTAGAAAAAATTCAGACTCCACAAACTGAAAAAAGTGATTTATACACATTCAGTGTTTTCTTAGAGGACAGAATGGGAAAGAGAAAATGAGTGGTACAACAGTGGTCTTCTACTAACTAGTTTTCCTGTTGCATCATTAGATTTTGAAGGAGATATGAGAGACCACCTCCAAGGAATTTTTAGATTTGTAACACTTCTTTGCAGGCCTGGAAGGTTTTATGCAATGTGAGGAACAGAAAGCCTGTCTATTTGTCTTTTCATAGAATCATAGAATGGTAGGGGTTGGAAGGGACTTTTAGAGATCGTCTAGTCCAACCCGCCTGCAGAAGCAGAGTCCCTAGATCAGGTCGCATAGGAACATGTCCAGGAGGGTCTTGAAGACCTCCAAGGAAGGAGACTCCACAATCCCCTGGGCAGCCTGTGCCACTGCTCCATCACTCTCACGAAATAGTTTTTTTCTTATGAAATAGTTTTTTCTTATGTTGAAGTGGAACTTTTTGTGTTCCAGCTTCATCCCATTACCCCTTGTCCTGTTACTATCTACTATTGAAAAGAGGGATGTCCCAACCTCCTGACACCCACCCTTTAGATATTTATAAATGTTAATAAGATCTCCCCTCAATCTCCTCTTCTCCAGACTAAACAGCCCCAATTCCCGCAGTCTTTCCTCATAAGAAAGATGTTCCAGTCCCCTGATCATCTTGGTGGCCCTGCGCTGGACTCTCTTCAGCACTTTCCTGTCCCTCTTGAGCTGAGGAGCCCAGAACTGGACACAGGACTCCAGATGAGACCTCACCAGGGCAGAGTAGAGAGGGAGAAGAACCTCCCTTGGCCTGCTGGCCACACTCTTCTTGATGCATCCCAGGATGCCATTGGCCTTCTTGGCCACAAGGGCACATTGCTGGCTCATATTTATCTTAATATCAATCAGGACTCCCAGGTGCGAAGAGGCCCAGAAGGATGATATTAGGGTAAGACCAGAAAAGCAAGAGCCTTATTCTATGCTCAGGGAGGAAATTTATGAGGTTGGGCACAACATACCACTGTAAGACATCAAAAATCTGTGTTCCCAGGGTGCTGGGGCCTGGAGAGACAGATAGCTGACATACCCAGACTCTCAGCTGGCATTATAAACAACTCCTGCTGACAGTCCCATTCTGACCTTCCCATGGGCTCACAGGACTCCCTTCTAGTATGCTCAGTGTTCTTCCTCATCTTTTCTGCCTTTACCCTTCTTGTCCACTTACTCAGACTCTTTACTTAGCATTCTCTACAGTCTAATCTGGATATTAATCTCAGCTGCAGCTCCCGTTATGCCACCTTTATTCCATGTCTCCTCTCTGTTCCTCCTGAAGATGAGAGGTGATGGACTTGAATCACTCTGCCCAGATTAGGGAGGTGGCACATAGTAGGAGCTCTGGAAGGGTCCATTCCCACATAATGCACCAGTAGAGGCAAAAGGGAGATCAGAGCCCTGCAGGAGCACCAAGACCACCTGCAGAGATGAAAGGCATGCCTTTGCTGTCCAACAACACTACTTCCAAAGACCAGCAACTATGCCAGGGTGCCTCAGTGGCAGGAACCCATCTCCAGCTTGACTTAAGCTTTGCTGACCTGCTGCCTCAGGAGAAGCTGGGATCTGCTGGGATCAGAATTAAGGTATTAAGATCAAGGTAGGTATTCTGGCTTGGTTGCACTTAACTAGTTTTCAACAGTGACTGCTAAAAAAAAATAAACTGAAGCTGGGATTCTGTGGTAGCCATATGTGTGGCTACGGGGGCCTGGGGTATTTTAGTCTGGAGAAACAGTCAAGGTAATCATAAGATTGTAGGAAGAAATGATTTTAAGTCTACATGTTTACTCCATGAATGTGATGAGAGGGAGAATGACTTTTCCAAATGGTTGAAAAACATTGGCAAACAAAATGTTTCTGAGGGGCTTTGTTAAGCACAACTGGAGCAATGGGTCCAGATCCTGCCTGGCAGTATCCATCAAGGGGACAAATTACTACAGGGTGAGTATAGATTAAGGTGAAATCATGTTCCTGAATGAAGCTTCAGCATCTTCTGTGGGTGGTCAGGCTCCAGGCTGAGAGGGCAAAGATGTGAAAGTTTGACGAGGAGCAGGCCTCAGTTGGGCTTGAACCCTATACCTGGCATAAAGATCATTAGTTGCCACTACTGTGTGCAGCATTGACATAGGTCCCTGATGCTTTACCACAGAATCTGCAGGAGATTATAGAATCATGCATTCATAGAATGGTTGGTGTTGGAAGGGATCTTTAGAGATTATATAGTCCACCCCCTCTGCTGAATTAGGTCAACCTAGATCAAGTCACACAGGAATTCATCCAAGTGGGTTTTGAAGACCTTCAAGGAAGGAGACTCCACACCCTCCCTGGGCAGCCTGTGTCACTGCTCCCTCACCCTCACAGTAAAATAGTTTTTTCTTATATTTAAATAGAACTTTTTGTTCCATCCCAGCTTCATCCCATTACTCTTTCTCCTGTCACTAGATACAATAGAAAAAAAGTTATGCCCCAACCTCCATCAGTTATATACTTGTAAATATTAATAAGAAACCCCACAGTCTCCTCTTATCAGTTCTAAACAGCCCCAGTTCCCACAGCCTTTTGTCATAAGAAAGATGTTCCAGTCCCCTGATCATCTTGGTAGCCCTGCGCTGGACTCTCTCCAGAAGTTCTTTTCCACTCGTGAGCTGAGGAGCCCAGAACTGGACACAGGACTCCAGATGAAGCCTCACCAGGGCAGAGAAGAGGGGGAGGAGAACCTCCCTTGACCTGCTGGCCACACTCTTCTTGATGCGTCCCAGGATGCCATTGGCCTTCTTGGCCACAAGGGCACATTTCTGGCTGATGTTCAGTTTATTGTCAACCAAGACTTCCAGGTCTGTTTCTGCAGAGCTGCTCTTCAGCAGGTCGGTTGCCAGCCTGTACTGGTGCATGGGATTGTTCCTCCCCAGGTGCAGGACTCTGCACTTGTCCTTGTTGAACCTCATGAGGTTCCTCTCTGTCCAACTCTCAAGCCGGTCGAGATCCCGCTGAATGGCAGCACAGCCTTCTGGGGAATCAGCCAGTGCTCCCAGTTTGGTGTCATCAGCCAACTTGCTGAGGGTACACTCTGTCCCCTCATCCAGGTCAATGATGAAGACTATTCCCAGGACCCATCCCTGTGGATCTCCGCTGGCCACAGTCCTCCAACTCAATTCCGTGCCACTGATCACCACCCTCTGGGCTCTGTCATTCAGCCAGCTCTTGATCCACCTCATTGTCTACTCTTCCAAGCCACAACGCTCGAGCTTTCTGATGAGAATGTTACGGGAGATAGTATCAAAAGCCTTGCTGACATCAAGGTAGATGACATCCGCTGCTCTCCCCTCATCTAGCCAGCTGGTTATGCACTCATAGAAGGATATCAGGTTGGTCAAATGGGATTTCCCCTTGACGAAGCCATGTTGACTCCCCCTGATAACCATGTTTTCAGTGACGACAATTAAGGATGAGTTGTTCCATCATCTTTCCAGGGATGGAGTGAGGCTGACTGGCCTGTAGTTTTCTGGGTCACCCTTCCTGCCCTTTTTGAAGACCAGCATGACATTGGCCTTTCTCCAGTCGTCAGGCACCTCACCTGTCCTCCATGATTGTTCAGAAATGATGGAGAGAGGCTTGGCAACCACATCAGCCAGCTCTCTCAGCACTCTAGGATGCATCCCATCAGGACCCTTTGACTTATGAGCCTTAAGCTTGGCCAACAAGTCTTTAACCTCTTCCTCTTCCACCCAGATCAAGTCCTCTGCTGTCCAGGCCATCCTACTATCATTGCTGGACTGGGCTTCCCGAAGGCTGACCTTGGATGTAGAGACTGAAGCAAAGAAGGCATTCAGTAGTTTGACCTTCTCTGCATCCTTGGTCAGCAGGGCACCCTCTGTGTTTAACAGTGGGCCCACATTCACCTCGTCTTCCTTTTGCTGCTGATGTTCCTGAAGTATTAAAAGTCATCCATAAGGAAAGCTTAATCTCTAGTCTCTCCTTCTACCCTGGTTTCAAAACTCCTATTTTAAGTGCTCTGACCTTGGTCTTGCATGCTACCCTTCAGACACACTGATGACACCATCTGTACAGTGTAGGGACATTTAGGGCAAAATAAAAAAACTCTGTTTTAAAACCCAAAAAATACAACCACTTCCAGAGGGATATGGGTCAGCCCCAAATCATTATCAACAACTCAGGGTGGAGCATGGTGCAGCTGCTGCAGGTTATAAAGTTCATTCAGACTCAACAATTGTTAATGTGGTTTCATTATTTCAAGGATCTGCTCAGAGTAAACATAGTGAACTTTCCAGTTGATTTGGAGGTAAAACTTCCAACTTTTAAATCACCTGATATTTGCTGACTGTTTTCAAATTGATGTGGGATGCAATGACTGGAAAGATCTTTTTGGCTTCTCTTCATCCTGTTTTTGTGAGGATATGTGGCTTAGACTTGAGAGTACAGAAACGGTCTAGTAGAAGAAAATTTTAGATGAGTTTGGCATCAAACCACACCTGCCTGAGCTGCCACAAGGACTCACGTGTCTTTGGGACTCCTTGGGAAGAGCAGAGCACCTGAAAATAGTTAGCACACCCTTGCAGCCAGCCACTTGTTCCCATCTTCCTCCATGCTGATCCTCTGTGGGGTCTAACCAGTCACAAGAGAATTTAAAAAAGGATTTTATATATGTCACCAAGGGAATAACTGGGAATATTCTCATCATAGTCTCTTAATTCTGTCAATAATTTTTAAAATTAAAGCCTATGGACACCGAAAACTCAGATGATTAGACTTTAACTTTCTTCTATGCATACGGTCCAATAGGATAATGGCACTTTTTTTGTATGGTGTACTTATTTAATTTACACAGCTTAGCCAGGTGACATCAGAAGTCTTCACTGAGGTTTCTAGGTGTTCTCAGTAATGTAAGTACGAAACTATTATTACTTAGTCCACATTTTTGGAAGAAGCCTTTTGACACAGATTGACTGTTTCAAGAGTTTTGCTGGAGCTCAAATACTTCAATCTAGAGGGTTTTTTTTTTATTTGAATGAAGGAATCAAACCTACTTCCTCTACAGGCAAGGCTTCCTTGCAACAGAGAAACCTTGCAAAGATTTGAAACATTGGATTCAGTGGAACAGTTTGAATTGGCTTCTACTGCTACTCTGCTTGGTTGGTACTGAAATAGGTATAATCATCTTTTACCAAAACTTGTCTTTGATTAAGCAGGTCTGGCCTGGGTTTATGCTACTAAAAATATAGCATTAGATTGCATTTTATTGCTGAAGCTGAGTGTCCAGAGAGGAACTTGGGAAACTGCAAAGTTGCTCCAGTGAAGACAACTTTAACTGATATATTTATCAAGTTTGATGCTTAGGAAAAAGATAACAATTCCCCTGAAAAGTCCACTACTCTGTGTATGGGTTTTGTACCTGGGAGCAGAGGGCTGAGCAGCCTAATGCAATATAGACAGTGCATTGCCTCTACAGCAGGACATTGGACTTAGACAATTGAAAAAAGTTCTCAACGTTGGGTATTTAGTTATGATTTGTTGACATATTGATTTACTGTTTTCGTCTTTTTATTATAGTCTTTCTTTCTCTTTTCAGCTGCTTCAGTGATGTTGATATCCTAATAGGCAAGAATATTCTTCAACTAAAGGAAACATTTTCAAATTATCTGATTGTTATTGCTTTCACACATTTTTGCATGATTGTCATGATTCTGTTACCAATTTGATGTTAAGTTCAGAATCCAGGTGAAAGCCATTGCTCATTTGCTGTAATTCTGTGCTGGTATATAATGTCATGAAAAACCTTCTCTAAAGTATAGCTTCATGGAAAATGATCAGAATAAAGAAAAGATGCAATTTGCATAGCAAGGCAGCTTGCAAGCAAATGCAAACTGATGTTACAACATTACCAGAAGTGTCCCACAGTAGTATGTCACATATTGCATCTGAACAGCTGTTTCAAGAGTACAACAGAAGTGAACTACTGAACAAGTCTGTACGGCAAACACTATAGCATGAAGGTAGGAACTGCCGTCCATAAAGTGCAGGAGTGCACTGCTGGATTGTGGCCTGATTTGTCATTTGCAGTGATCAAAGATTACACAGGGAGAACTCATGTTGACCCTACCTGATAGTTCTCCATTGTTTTGCTGTCAAAAACAACACATGAGAAATACACATTCCCCTCTTAAATGAAACATTTCTCCTGTCTTATTGCACCAGCCCATCCATTTAGTAGTATTTTCTTTAATTTCTTGGAAACTGATACCTTAGGGCTGTTGCATTGTTTATTCATTCAGTTGTCTATCATCATGACTGATGGCTTATTACTTGATTGAACATTTACCTTTTATAAGTGTTTATCAATATCCGAAGGCTGCTGAGAAGAAATAAATGTGGTAGCAAGTTATGGGATTTCTACCTGAATATGTCTGAAGCTTGAAGCATTCCTAGGACAGATAAGACAGAATTAAATTGTTGTGCTGTCGTTCCTGCTCTTCATTGTCTGTTGACTGTATTTGCTGGGATCAGAAGCTGTCTTTTTTTTTTTTCACTTTATTTTTTTTCACTTTCCTTTTTTTTTTTTTTCCCCCCTCTTTAGTACAGCACACATACTACATCTGACCCAGTAAATTCCAGATCCCTGGAGAGAGCCTCTAGGCACTACTTTAATATTCTATGAAATATTAATAATAATAGGAAAGACTGGTCTTGAAGTTTTGAGGGAGATGACTCATACAGAAAAGGATATATTGCGGTTATTTTAACACAACATTTCATTTGTAACATCTGGAAAAGCAGAGTAAAATGCAGGTTCATTTACCCACCATGAGTCATGTTTATCATCCAGCTACTTCAGGATAATGGGAGGTTTCCTACATGGTTAAGCCATACACTTAGTTTCTGAGATTGCTGCTTTTGGTGCTTGGGAGTTTTAAAAAAAATTCTTCTGAGAGAGGAGAGAACTATTTATAAAATGCAAAATTTGTATCAAATGATTCTGTGATATGAATCAACCATCCGTACTACAGGATTGGAATAGAATCATAGAATGGTAGGGTTGGAAGGCACCTTTAGAGATCCTCTAGTCCACTACCCCTGCTGAAGAACGTCTCTCAGCCTGCTGGCTACACTCTTCTTGATGCATCCCAGAATGCCATTGGCCTTCTTGGTCATGAGGGCACATTGCTGGCTCATGTTCAATTTATTGTCAGTCAGGACTTCCAGGTCTCTGCAGAGCTGCTCTTCAGCAGTTTGACCCCCAGCCTGTACTTGTCCTTGTTGAACCTCATGAGGTTCTTCTCTGCCCAACTCTCAAGCCAGTCGAGATCCTGCTGAGTGGCAGCACAGCCTTCTGGGGAATCAGCCAGTCCTCCCAGTTTGATATCAGCCAACTTGCTGAGAGTACACTCTGTCCCCTCATCCAGGTCATTGATGAAGATGCTGAACAAGGCTGGCCCTAGAACCGATCCCTGTGGAACTCCACTGGCCACAGGCTTCCAACTCAATTCAGGACCCATTGACTTATGAGCCTTAAGCTTGGCCAACAAGTCTTTAACCTCTTCCACCCAGGGCAAGTCCTCTGCTGTCCTGGCCATCCTATTATCCTTGCTGGACTGGGCTTCCCAAGGGCTGGCCTTGACCATAAAGACTGAAGCAAGGAAGGCATTCAGTAATTCAGCCTTCTCTTCTTCCTCAGTCACCAGGGCACCCTCTGTGTTTAGTAGTGGGTCCACATTCCCCCTTGTCTTCCTTCCACTCCTGATGTACTTGAAAAATACCTTATTACTGTCTTTAACTTCCTTGGCTAAATTGAATTATAGAAGGGCTCTAGCTGTCCTAGTTGCACCCCTGCATGCTCTGGCAAAGTCCCTATACTTTTCCCAAGATGTCAGGCCCTGTTTCCACATCTCATAGATGGCTGTTTTCTGCCTGAGTTGTCCCAGCAGATCCTTGCTCAGCCATGGAGGCCTCCTGCCTCATTTTCCTCCGTTCTTGCGCATTGGGACACACTGATCCTGGGCTTGGAGGAAGTGGTGCTTGAAGATTGACCAGCTCTGTTGGACACTTCTGCCATCTGGGATCTAATCCCATGAGATCCCTCCAAGCAGATCTGTGAAGAGGACTCGCCTGAAGTCCAGGGTCACAATCATGCTTAGTGTCCTGCTTCTTCCACACAGGATCTTGAAATCTACCATCTCATCGTCACTGCAGACAAGGTTGCCTCCAACCTTCACATCCCCAACCAGGCCCTCCTTATTTGTCAGTACCAGGTCCAGCAGCACACCCCTCCTCGTTGATTCCTCAATCACCTGTGACAGGAAGTTTTCATCAACAATCTGTAGGAACCTCCTGGACGGTGTGTGCTTGGTTGAGTGGCTTCCCCAGCAAATGTCAGGGAGGTTGAAGTCCCACAGGGACCAGGGATTGTGATTGTGTGGCAGCTCACAGCTGTTCGTAGAGGCCTCATCTACATCCTCCTCCTGATCAGGTGGCCTGTAGCAAACTCCTACAACAATATCACCTGCCTTGCCCTGGTCATTAATTTTTACCCATAAGCACTCTACTCTCTCCTCATCCCCATCCAGGCACAGTGCAGTACACATTAATTGCTCCCTCACATACAGAGCAACTCCTTGCCTTGTCAACCTGTCCTTCCTAAACAATACATAGCCCTCCATGCTGTGACCCAGTCATGGCAGCTGTCATTGTCCTACATCTGCACCCACATCTACAGTTCCTCCTGCTTATTCCCCAGGCTGTGTGCATTGGTGTAGAGGCTGTGCAGGGGCTTACTCAAACACATAGGTTTCCCTGGATGGATACAGGAGGTTTCTACCCGGTTTGGCTCTTTCTCAGGGTGGTCAGTCTTCTGTATCTCAGCCCAGTGTGCAGATGAAGGGCATTTATTCCCTGTCCTGCCCTGTTTCCAAGCTAGAGAGGACAGCTTGTTCTATTTTGCTTCTTCCCCCACCCCCAAGTCCTTTAGTTTAAAGACCTCTTTATTAAGTTTGCTAGCCTGCTCCCAAATATTGCAGTGCCCTTATGGGAGAGATGAATCCTATCCTGTCCTATCAAGCTGTAGTCCCCAAGGAAGGATCCATTGTCGTAGAATCCAAAACCTTCCTGTTGGCACCAGCTTCCCAGCCAGGAGTTCACTTGACTGATTTTTTCATTGCAGACTCCCCCTTTATCTGTAGTGAACAGGATGGAGGAGAAAATCACCTGAGCCCCCCTACCTTTTACTTGCTCCCCCAAGGTTTTAAAATCCTTTTTGATCCTGGAGATGTCATGCCTTATGACATCATTAATACCTACATGGAACACAAGTAGGGGGTAGTAGCCCACATCACCGACAAGCTGTGGCACTCTCTCAGCCACATCACTGACCTTGGCTCCTGGCAGGAAGCACACCTCTCGTGACTCCTTATCCACTCCACGTATGGGTCTCTCAGTGACCTTTAGCAATGAGTCACCCTCAACAAGCATCTGTCACTAATAAACAGATCTGAAGGATTTGATAAAAAAACTATAAATAAGAAAAAACAAATAAATAACTTCTAAGATGAAGTCGTTTTCTAGGTAAATAGGACGTAATAGAAAACCCAAGCATCTTCTGAAAACACTGACGGAATGACTTTAGTCATTACTTAACAAGTGACTAACATTCTTCAGATTGTTCAGCATCTATGTCGTTAATTGTCAGATTATTTGTATGGTGCTCATGAGTCGGGAATTTGTTAAATCATAATTGCATACAGATGATGTGCTCAGAGCCAAATACTACCATATCTGCTATTACCATATCTGACATGGGTTGCAACTTCTGTTCTGTAATCTCCTAATTTGATGTATGTTTTCTTACCTCAAACACTTATAAGATATTTGTCTTCTGATTAGGTTTATGCTGACTAGACTTGCTTTTTTTTCCTAGAGATCAACTAGCTTATCCAGCACAAAAGAGTAAGAAATTTAGTTGTGGTCTGACACCCATTTTATGGTCACCTGGCAAGACCTTTTTTTTTTTTTTGAGCACTTTCACACATAGCTGTAGGATTTTGATCCTCTCAAGTGGAAGTAAAAGAGTCTGACATGCCTTCGTTTCTTTGATGAATTTGAATGCTATGTTTCAAAAAAATTTCCACAAAGACGGGAAAAAAAGGAAGAAATGAGAGAAAAAAAAGAAGTAAAAAAAAATGAATGCAAAGTCTTCTGAGGCAGTTGAAATAATTTAATAAACAGCTACAAAAACAGGCTTTATGCAAAGAATGAGACCTTTGAATAAAATCTCATCTCACTTTGATGAGGAAGAAAGTGATCTGCTAAAAGAATGAACAAAAAAGGAAGAGATATAACATGACAAAAATGATAGAGGGAGATGAAGGTTATTAAAGAAAGAAACATCGTTGGGAGAGTTCAGAATATGTTAGGAACAAAGAAACCTTTGCAGTGAAACAGGCTTTGCGGTTAGCACATGGAGTTAGCAAAAGTTTCATAATGATGCTGAAAAGACAAAATTGTTCCAGAGAAGTCCCCTCTTAAAGGTGTTCCTGAAGACCCAGAATAAAGTCCCTGTATGTCATCTGGATGCTAACATGCTCATGAGTCCTTTACTGAGGAAGAAGAGCACTAGCTGTTTGAAAAGGTCAGTAACTAGGTAACACATAGAGCCATAAAAGGGATCTCAAGAGAGTCAAAGGTTATCTATATCTGCACAAAGGAAGTTCCAAAAGCCAGAAAAAGTGTTACAGCTTGAATAGGTAGTTTGATAGTTTGAAAAGCAACCATTTAATAAAGAGTACTGAGAGCTGGTAAGAAGAATGGAAAAAAATCTGAACAAATCCAGCCAAGTTAATGTGATAAACAAGATAGAAACTAACAGCAAAAGGTTGTAGTAGACAAAATATGAGTGAACAAACCAAAAGGCTGCACTACAGCACAAATTCAACACAAGAAATAGTGAATATTGTAGCAGCAATGGCTTTCCAAATGTTTTACTAGATCTAAAGACCAAAATAATCAGCTTGAACCCAGAAGCAGCACGGGATAACAAAAGTAAGTCCCTTTACCTGAACTATGTGACATTTACATATATCTGCAATGATAATGAAAGCAAGCTAGTTCTCCTGTAATAGTTCAAAGGTGAACTTCTAAAGTAAAAAAAAATCTTGGAGAAGGAAATATTTTATGGACTTGGAATTCAAGAAAAGATCATTATCATGGGAAATTTCATTAATTTCTTTTCTTTATCAAATACACATGATAAAAAATAGTAAGAAAATGTCTGTAAACTGAAGCTGAGGAATTTAAATATAAAAACAGATATATATGAAAAAAAGGTATTACTAATAAGCAGCCAAATGGTAGATTCTTCAGCTCTTATCTTCAAGTAAAATATGACTCTTTCCTTGAAGCCGTTCTTCCCTCAAATACAAAGAAATACATGGATAAAATTAACTAACAGTCATAACTGAAGTTCAACCAGACTATGTTACTTGGTGCCTTTGGCTGATGTCTATTTGTGGACATGTAATTCTCAAATTGCTTCTGCTATTGTCTTTTTTTTGTTACTGATGAGAACTGATTTACTGATAAGAAAGTACAAAGGAATAGGTAAACATGGTAATGGTAGAAAGGATGGAAGCAGGAATCATTTAGACATTTACTTTCCTGACCACTTAATTCTATGTACAAATTTAAAAGTCTTGTTTCTGAAACTAAATGGATTGATGGATATTGAATTCCACTTTTCGTGTTAAAAATTGAACTGTGCACTTTAGCTAAGATTGATTTTAAAATGTTGATTTCTGTCTGAGATACAGAGTTTTTTCTTAATTTTGATTGTTTCAGTAATCCAATAAAAAAGCAAAGGAATATGTCCTGAATTCTGTCTGGGCTTGATTTTCTAAAAAAAAAAAAATTCCTTTTTCTTACCCCATCAGCCTCTTACATGAAGTTTTTATAGGTGAACTCTTTATGTGTGTATGATAAAGACTCACTATGGTCCCTTACAGAGCTTATTAACACATTCTCTACAGGAACCAGATTTGTCTGTTCAAAATCACTCCATACTGACCTGAAGATTGTGTCATCATTTGCTTTCAGCTTTCTTGAGATCAGAATTTCTCTCTTTCTGTCTGTGATGAGTTGACCTTGTCTGGCTGCCAAACTCCTATCCAGCTGCCTTCTCACTACCTGTCCTCAAAGGACAGGGAGAAGCTAAGATGAAAAAGTTCATGGACTGAGATAAAGATATGAAGGTCACTTAAAAATTATCATCACAAGCAAAATGTATTTGGCTTGCAGAAAATTAATTTGTCTTACTGACAATTAAATAGAGTTGGATGACAAACAAAGACAAAAACTAAATACACTTCCCCCTTCTACCAAGGCTCAACTACACTCTTTCATTGTCAAATCCACTACTTTACCCGTTCCCTGAGTGTCACAGGGGGATGTGGGATAACAATCTGTCTATAACAGCTCATTTCTGCTGCTTCTTCTGCCTCACACTCTTCCACTGCTCCAGAGTGGGATCCTTTCCACAGGCTGCAGTCCTTCAGGGAATAACCTGCCAATCCAGGATGGGGTCCTCCATGAGCAGCAGTGTGGATATCTGCTCTGATATGGTCTTCCATATGGGGTGCAAGGAGATATCTTCTCCAGAATTGTCTCCCTGCAGGAGCTTCAGAGGAATCTCTACTACAGCTTTTCATCCTCCTTCTCTGACCTTGATGTACTCAGGACTGTTTCAGGACACTTTTTTTCCCCACATTCCTCACTGCCTATACTGTTTTTTTGCTCATTCTTAAGTGCATTTTCCCCAAAGTGTCACCAGCCAGGCTGATAGGTTTGTTTGGGTTTTGTGATGGGTCTGTTGGAGTCATCCGTGTCTGGCACAGAATAGCCCCAAACCCTTGCACAGAGACTACCCCTGCAGCTGCCCCTTACCAATACCTTGACACATACATCTTGCCATTTCCCCCCATCTGATCTACTTTTAGGATCAGGGGCTGTGCAGCTGTAGTTTATGTTGCTACAAGAAACCTGAAAAATTTAGTAGCTGCAGTTGACATTAATTTCAGAAAGGCCTATGTTCTGCTATTGGAAATCTTTTTTGCTGAAGGGACTTTATTTTGAATAAAGTCAAGGAGGAAGTGATGAGTTTTTCAACAGCAGTGCTGGGAAGAGGCATAAATTTGGGGAGGATTGCTTCAATATAGAAAAATATTTTGATCTACAAGGCTTAAGTAGTATTTTTACTTGAGAGTCTCACAACGTACAGCTTGCTTGGAGGTTTTGCAAGAATGACTTTTGATTTGGGATACAAATACTACAAGAATGATACTTGTTTTATAGTCTTCTAGGGCTTGTTTCCAGATGAAATGTGGAAAGACTACACAGAAAGGAGAAAAAGTGCTGGTAAATGAAATCTAACTGAACTGCAACATTGACATATATTTCATCTGTTTAGATAACCTCGTTTAACTTAGCCCAGATCTTGATTCAGCTCCTGGGGTATTGGCTAACGTAAGAACAATGTCCACATTTGCAAGCAAGACCCATTTCTCATCAGGAGTGTGAAACAGAGCATGATAGAGCTGGCTGAAACAGGGGCTGAGAGCCAGCCCATGGCTATGGGAATCTTTCCATAAGGAGTTTGAATAACTCCTGTAAGACTTCCAAAATCAGACGCATCACGATTTCCTTTGAAACGGCTCTAGCTCAGTAACAGTGAGAGAAAATGGGCCAGCAGTTTCTTGAAGTGGAAAAGCAAAGACGGGCAGATAATAGTGTAGCTGTAAAAGTAAAATACTGTGAGGGAAGATGCAGTGGTAAGTCCTGTAACTGATTTATGACGGGAAGATGAAGACTATGCAGTGGTATGTAAAGCTTGTGCACCAGCTGAATCAATCTGTTGCCTCATACTTTATCATCTGCATGAAACAGATGGGCTCTTTTTTATGTTTAGGGTTAAAGAATAAATGATTTTTTTCTCTTTACAGTTCTGGTCAACAGCACAAATTCTAATAGATTCACATGTTTTATCATTACAGAGAATGTGAGTAAAAGCAGTTCTCATTGTATGCAATGAGTTGAAGGCTGACCCAACCTACCAGAGGCTGTTGTCACTAAACATTCACGAGGTTAGGAAAAAAAAATGTAGGACCCTCTGTTTAATGTGAGATGTGAAAAGACTAGCTAGGTTTTACACTTGTTCAAAATTTTTTTTTAACCCTTTCACGGTACTCTCATCAGCCGTAAGAGAAAGTTGGAGACCTGTGACCATTGGGGTTCCACAGGGGTTGGTTCTGCAGCCAGTCTTGTTCAATACCTTCATCAACAATCTGGATGAGTATACAGAGATCACTGATAACATCTCAGCAAGTTCTCTGATGACACCAAACTGGGAGGACTGGCTGATTCCCCAGAAGACTGTGCTGCCATTCAGCGGGATCTCGACGGACTTGAAAGCTGGGCAGAGAGGAACCTCATGAGGTTCAACAAGGACAAGTGTGGAGTCCTGCACCTGGGGAGGAACAACCCCATGCACCAGGACAGGCTGGAGAGCAGCTCTGCAGAGAGAGACCTGGAAGTCCTGGTTGACAATAAACTGAACATGAGCCAGCAATGTGCCTTCATGGCCAAGAAGGTCAATGGCATTCTGGGATGCGTCAAGAGTATAGACATCAGGCTGAGGGAGGTTCTTCTCTGCCTCTTTGCCTTAGTGAGGCCTCATCTGGAGTCCTGTGTACAGTTCTGGGCTCCCCAGCTCAAGAGGGAAAAGGAACTTCTGGAGAGAGTCCAGATGATGGAGAGACTGGAGCAGCTCTCCTACAAGGAAAGCTGCAGTCCTGGGCCTGTTCTAGAAAACAGGAGACAGAGGGGAAAATGGGGCAACACTTTTTTCTGTAGTGTCCTGAGTGACAGAATAAGGGGTAATGGACACAAGATGGAACACAAAAAATTCCATTTAAACATAAGGAAAAACTATTTTACTGTGAGGGTGAGGGAGCCCTGGCACAGGCTGCCCAGGGAGGGTGTGGAGTCTCCTTCTCTGGAGGTTTGAAAATCTGCCTGGACGTGTTCTTCTGTGACCTGATCCAGGTGAATGTGCTTGAGCAGGGGAGTTGGGCTGGATGATCTTCCAAGGTCCCTTCCAGCCCCTACCATTACATAATTCTGTGATTCTGTAAAACAGACTTTGCTGTTTCTCAGTCATTCTTTTGGTATGGCTGAATAATTGACTTCTGCTGGAGTACTGTCAGGTATTTCAGGGTCTGAGACTCCAAAATTACATTGTAGATCACTCTGTTAGACCTCTCTCAGATAATTACCACAAACATGCCTGGTCATTGCACTAATTCTCATGTCATGGAATACTTAAGTCTTGTGGTACTGCATGCTTGAAAGAAGGAAAGAAAAGAATGATTTTATGTATGCACATTGTTTTGAAGAGTACCAAACAACTTCTTTTTCCTATCAAGAATGCGCAAAGTGTTCCTTGGGTAGGATTTAGGAAGTTCTATCTCATGACTGAGATGGTCTATGTGTTAGAACAACTAAAATCCCTTTCTACTTCTTGCTGTATCTTAGAGGATTACACTGTTCCATATTTCACTTCAGTGGTGTATTGGAATTCAAACACAATACTTTGGCAGCTCTCACAACATAAGTAAATTCAGATTCAAAGTAGGAGCAGACTAAAGAAACCAGATGTCAGACAGAGACAAATGAAGAACAACATTTTTGCTGGTCTTGGTTTAATAACACCTTTAGAGCACTGATGGTGTTAGTATGAGATTAACATCTTTCCAAAAAGCCAAACTAGCAAGTCACTACAATGAACTCTGCAAATGCAACATTTAAGATAACAGCAAGTACATTTTTCTCCTTCATTTTGCTTAAAATATTCCTGAAGTGTCCTGAATACTTGTAAAATAATGTTACCTATAATGGAGCAATTTCGCACACTGAAGAGGAATGCTTACTATTTTATTAACTGTATTAAACTAGAACATTGTGTTCACTCAAACTGTTTCAATGGCTCTTGTTCAATCGCAGTTCTGATTTGCCTTTAATTCAGAAACGAAAATACTTTTTTCTTTGTGTCAGATAAAACTTGTCATAGCAAATGTGACATAAACAGATGCATTAAACCACAGAAACACATAGCAGCCAACAAAAAAGAGCACACATTTAGAGAAATGTTTATGTTTTAATAAATCATATACATTGTGTCTTTGTGAAAAAGATGTGGGGAAAAAAAAAATCAATAGGTCTGTGAGACAGAATTACTTTTATAAAGTGGCCATAATCTTGTAACATTTATCAAACTTGAGCAGCCAGCAAAACATCTGGCTTTAACAAACACACCAGCCGTAGGTGTTTGGGTCTTCCTTTGTCCTAGATACATTTCACCCTATTGTCAGAGATTCATGAAGCTAAATAAATTGTTCTTGATTCTACTAATATAGGGAAAAAAAAAATTAAGGAATGTGTTGTTTTACTTTTTGGGCTTTACGAGGGTTTTTTTTTTTTCCTCCCTACACATTCAGTCTGAGTTAGGGTAGAAACAGCAAGGTCATCATTATGTACAGAAAATGTAATTAGAGAAGTGAAATGTGCTTGAGGACTTCTCATTTTTATATAGGCTTTTATTAGCTTCTCTCTACGGTGGACTTTCCTCCTGTTGCAAAAGAGATATCATGCATCTGATATGCTGCCTGTCTCATCTGACTAATCTCATCCGAGACTCAAACAAGTTCTATGTCTGAGTTTGCAGGGCCTCTTGGGATATCTTCTAAAACTGACATACTCATCCTAGTCCAACTGATGTGGCTTGACATGGTAGGCAATGTAAGCTTAATAAGTGACAGAAACTCAGTGAAGATGGAGACTGAATGTACAATCCCTATATATCTCATAAAGCACAATTTCTCAGGGACAATATTTAGACTAACAAGTGGAACAGCATTTGACAAGGTCCATATGCTTACCAGTTTATGTAGCATGCATTCAACTGCTTCCCCGGTGTCATGAGCATTTATTTTCCAAGAGATGTAGGAGTTAGTTAGGGTAGTAGGTCCTTCCATCCTCTCCAAAAGACATTTCTTTAACTTCTCAAAGTGAGGATGGTTTTGCTCAGGTGCTCAAATGTGTCAGTTTGGTCTGTGGATTTAACAGTATCATCTATTCTGTTTGCAACGCATTTTTCTCTTCAGGGGATGGCTGCTAATAAGTTTCAGTTCACATAAAAACAGTGCATAAAGGAACTCCTTTCGTGGCCCATGAATACTCTCTTTTTCTTATGCTGTGTTAAGAAGATGATTAGAGTGTAAGTCACGTGGGTTGTCCTGCAGTATGGAGGAAGCATCACATCAAGAGATGTAGTCCCTTTCCTATAGCTTAAAGACAAACTTTGATTTCTACAAGAACACAGGTCCCACCTTCCAAAATGTGACAAGGAGTCACTGATGGCGTGATATGAAACAGATATTTCTCCAGTTAAAGAAAATCTGGAAAAGTTAACTTTTCTGTTAAGTTTAGAAGGGCTAACTTTTTGTTTTAAAAGAGAAATCCAATGGAGTAAGAGGAAACTTTTCTCTATGTAGGATACAGTTAACATGAGCTTTAATAACAATAAACTGTGGTTTGGTTGGGATTTGGGAGGAGCTTGTTAAAGTGCCCTTTAAACTTCTAATAATAACTTCTCTAAATTCCCTTTACCCTAGCTGAGTTAATGTCAGCATTCACTGGGTATTTGGGATGCTATTTTGGTAGTTTGTGAGATGGGAAATACAACTGATTATACACACAGTATTTGTAAAACATGATCAAAATGGGGAAAAAAAGAGAACTATTACCACTTCTAGGGGAGACTGACAGTTAACTTTAGGGCTAAGTTGTGGTAGCAGCAGGTAAAAAGCATTCAGGTTTCTACTTCCAAATAATATCTTATCCTGCAGACTTTAGATCACACCATTTTGCTCCTCTATTCTAAGGTAACCACATGCAAGATGAGACACTGAAATGTAATTTCTGTTACTGTGCTCCAGCTCCAGATTTGAGCCAGCCATGGTAGCAGTCATTTTAAACATATAAGACATGTATTTGAATACATAGCCTCCTCCTTTCAATGAATCATTTTATTGCAGCCTGCCACTTCACAAAATGCCCTAGTCTAGATTCTATCTAGTGAAATGCTATCTATTAAAACTCCATTTTTTCTTTTGCCAGTGTTACGTATCTCTTGCTTGCTGCATTAATTCTGCATTTCCTGACAGTCAGGGTGGGTTTGTGTAAATTAACTTTATTAGAGGTGAACTATAAGTGCTGGAAGGATAGCATAATCAGAAAGATGCTCTTCTTCATCTCCCCTTCCATTCTCAAGTATCCTGTCACTTTCCACCTTTAACCATCTGGCAGATTTATACTGAGATTCTCCCCAGTCTGGCCATCAGTTCAGTTACTGCAGCCCTCTCCTTGGTGAAAATGGCTGAGCTATGCTGCACTGCTGTTGTAGCTGCATTATGATCTGGAGATCTGAGGAAAAAAACAGATGTCTCAATAAATTTTTATCAAAATGTAATTATTTTGGAAACATGAAAACAAATGGAGATAGAGGCAGAACCAGATGCATGACGTGAAAATATGCAATCATAATTATAAGGAATTTCTGAATAACTAAGTGGAGGAGCCAACAAATGCAGTAAAGACCTCCTTGACTGCTTATGATTTTGATTTCAAATGAATATCTGAAATTTTGTTTCTGATAATGGCATTCAACATGGAAACAGTGTGGATTGCACAAAAAATATCATCCTGAGCTTTTTTTCACAAATAAATCTCGACAAATATGACAGACTATCCTTCCCCCAGGAGTCTGTTCAAGTCACTTCCTTTTCAGTGAATAAAAACATGATGAATTGTGTATTTCATCAGTAACCATAAAACTTCATGCTTTCACTACCTAGAAGGTTGCATGTGTACATATATACTTAATGAGGATCATAGAATGGATCATGGAATGGTAAGGGTTGGAAGGGAGCTTTAGAGATCATCTAGTCCAAACCCCCTGCAGAAGTGGGTTCACCTAGATCAGGTCGCAGATATATGTGTGTACTTTTTGAATAAATTCTGATTGCATTTCCATTGTATAAAAATAGACTGGATTACCGTTTGCATATTCAGCTAAATAGAAGAGAGTTTCTTTTGAGTGTTTAAATAAGGCCAAATGAAACGCAGGATCCAAATCAAGTTTCTGAGTCTGACTAGATGCTTGGAAGTGCCCTGTCCAACAGCTCACAGAGGACAGCATGTAAGCTTTCAAAAACTACAAGGTGAGTTTCATTTTTGGGAAGGAAAGAGGACGTAATTTTTATTTAGTTGGGGCAGAATTCTCATTCTTAAGTAAAGCATCCATTTATAAGTTTCATAATGTAACAACCCAGTGTCTTTAGAGTCAAATTGAAGCCTGTAACCTTTTATGTAGGCTACTTGCCATGCCTGCTTTCGACAGCAGATGTCTTGCACTGATATGGGCGTACCTTCTGGTCATAATCTTGAAAGTAAAAGTTACTGTGTATCAAGCAATGCTTGGCTCTGGATGACATTATTCTACAGAAAGTTGAGTTCAGAAGTTTGTATTTGCTGAATGCTCTTTGAAGAACAATTCTTCAAATCAGATCCTCAGATAGATGCTGTTCAGTGTTGTGATGACATTTGCAGTGCAGATTCTGAAGGCACGTGATGAATAACAGGGAGAGATCACCTCTCTAAAACAGAAGGTGAAGTAGTGCAAGTAGGGAAAACTAATGTACTCATTCGCCACAGGGCTGCAAGTGTATCTTTTAGTAGTAGTTTAACATTAGACAATTTAAGTTTCAAGCTAAGGTTTTGGTGGGTTTTTTTGGTTTTGTTTTTTGTTTTTGCTTAAAATCAGATGAGATCATTCTACGGCTACATTTTCAGAAATTTTATCCACTATGAGCCTTGTTGCAGAAATTCCAGATTAATAAGAGGATTTCCTAACACAAAGAGTGTTCAGATTCTCTTCATGCTGTACAAAAAAAAAAAACCTGCCATTTTCTGAAGCACTTCAAACTGCATCTTGGTACATTCATAGATCCCTTTACCAGAAATTCTGTCACCTGAAGGCAGCCAGGCTGCCTTCCATGTATCTTTCTTCGTAAGGGACTTGCAGGAAAATTTACAACTAGAAAAAAGTTAATGACTTATACTTTTATTGAGATAAGTGTTATTCAAAGTTATTCCTTCTGTACTTCCCATTCGTTGACTCATATTCATATCTGTGCTGTGAGTATACAGGATTCTACTGTTTTTATCTTCACATGGAAATAGCAGTTTATGGGAAGTGTTTCCATAGCTTGGGAAGCAGCTGGCTGGAATCCATTCTGTGAAGATGAGAAAAGGTTACTCAGGAAACAGTAAAACCTGACTCCTCCATATGACACCTTGTTTAAATATTTTAGGGTTTGGATGGACTCATAGTCAATTTATGGCATCAAAAAGAGAAGATGTGCAAGCTGAATTCCTTGATAAGGTAACCTGGTTCCTCCCAGATGCCTTTTTCTGTTGTGCTCTCAGACATAAAATCAAAGGTTTTGTTTTGTTCACAACCTAAAGAAGTGTTTGGGACCCCTTATTTATCCTCACTGGTGGAAATGTTGTTTCTACTTTTGTTTGTTAAATGTGACAATTGAATTACAGAAGACTACTTCTCATCTCAGAAATCCTACTAGCCTACTGATTTTCCCCATTAATTTGGTCCATTTTAGAATTAGTAACGAAAAATGTTCTCCTTCCCACTCCATGAAAAAAATCAAGTCTACTTTAGTCATCAAAGTTACTTTCTTAAAGGCAAAGAGGACTAACACTTTGACTGACTTCTTTAGTAATAAGCACCTCTTTCTCTTCTCCTTCATTGATACATTTTCGCTATTTCTAAATGGACATTATATAGGAACCAGGGAGGAATTGAAACTATATGTGTTTACTTAATAAAAATTCAGAAATCACAGTTGCAATGTATTCTGCTGCAATAAGTCTCCTAAATCTTATTTTATTTCCTTATTAATAGTAACAAGCCCAAAAGACAATCTTTTAATCAACAAGGTAAGTTTTTGCTTTGCTCTGATTCCGACTGAAGTTGAGGATACAACTGAAAAATTCATTTCAAGTTAAAACTTTTTTTGGTAGAACAAGACTAACACTGTCAAAGATAGCTTACACACTTAGATATCCAGGTCATTGAATTTCAGTGGCAGTGGACACCTAGTTTTAGACTCATAGGTGGGCTTACAAAAGTCTTTTGAAGATTCAAACATAAATATAAAATTTCCTCAGATGCAAGAAGTCACCTGAGATCTAAGATGCAGGAGAACAAAGATAAAAATGAGATCTTTAATACACTTTATTATAGCCGTCTCACTGTAAAGGTGCCCAAGTTTTTCTGGTTCAATAATCCAATTTTTTCCTGCAGATACTTAACATAGGCAAAATATATCTAAGAAGCAAAGTCATGTTGTTACAAAAACATGTTCCAAGTTAGTTTATGTAACCTCCTTGTCAATGTTAAGACAGACATATCAACATAAGAGGGAATTAAACATATTTAAGCAGACATAAATCCATACTGCCTAGTTCTTATTCCTGTCTTGTACTAACGTGAGGTATAGAAATGTGCTACCATACATTACTATTGTACCTTTCTTCTGCTGTTCATTTATATGTTAGGTCTGAACAACTCTTTGCAAAACCATGCTGAGGTCAAAGAGAGATGAGAGAATACATCTTCTAAAACTCCCAGCCAAGCAAGGTCTTCTTCAGAAGATAGGCAATGTTTTGACACCACCAGGACTAGAACCATTTATGCTCCACTTTGAACTCATCTCATTCACTCAAGACGTGGGACAACAAAGTTTGGTACATTCCTGTACCATCCCATTCTGAAGAGTACAGTGTTGGTGTCATCTACCAAGAAAGAAACATAATTTGTAACGAAACCCATTCCTGGAGAATGGTTTGCTAGCAAGACATTTTCACAGAATCATGCAGAATTACAGAACGGTAGAGTCTGGAAGGGACTTCATTTAGTCCAACCTCCCCCTAAAGCAAGTTCACCTTGATCAGGTTGCACAGGAACTTGTCTTAAAGGAAGATTTGGAGGATCTGGAAAACCTCCAGAGAAGAAGATTCCACAAACTATCTTGGCAGCCTGTTCCAGTGTTCTGTCACCCTCATACAAAAGAAGTTCATATTTTGAGTATTGTTTTTCTTTCAGTTCTAGCTACTGACCCAGATTTTTACGTTGTAGCTGTTAGTGGATCAAATTCTGCCTGACTGGGCAAAACTGAAAAACAAATGTAGATTTGTTGCTTGTGTCCTGAGCCCACAGGCATCTGTTTCCTTCAGGATGAAGTCACTGAATGCTGTGGGAGCCTTGGGAGTGTTTAGCTACCAGAATCTGAATCCCACCCATGAGTGTCTATGAAAGGAAGAAGGTTGTTGAATACTCAAGACTGAACCAAATTGTGTCAGTGCATTGTTGGAGGAAAAAAAAGGCTCTACCTGCTACCCAGATAATTCTCATGCCCCTTCACATGTCTCCACTTACATAAACAACAGCGTCTTATCTTTCTGGTAAGGTGACTGCAAGCTTGTTATATAGGTAGAGTGTATATGTCCCCTTCAGGAAAAGCAGAACCATGTCTAGTGATTCAACAGTGGAGAGCAGTTTAAGGTAAAGTGTTGTCATTGTTGGTTAAACTTTGATAGATGCAAGTAGGATGTAGCAAAGGGAACTTCACAAGATGAGCTTTCGTGTTTCTTCCTAACACAGGTGTAGCTGGTTTCTTTAGGATCCCTATTAGCATGGCTTCTGCCACTATTACCAAGGCCATTACCCACAAATGTTGCTTGGCTGAGCTGCTGAGAATTGTAAAGATCTATCCAAAACTGTGCGTCCAGGTAGGTTTGAAGGGTTTGGAAAACGTCCAGAGAAGGAGACTCAACAACCTCTCTGGGCAGCCTGTGCCAGTGTTTTGTCTCCCTCACAGGACAGAAGGTTATGTTCAGGTGGAAATTGCTGTGTTCCAGCTTGTGTCCGTTACCCCTTGTCACTTCACCCCATCCTTTTGACACCCATCCTTTAGCTATTTGTAAGTGTTGATATGGCCCCTTGTTAGGCTTCTCTTCTGCATGCTAAACAGTTGAATATCTCTCAGTCTTTTCTTGTCAGAGATGTCTAAGTCCCTTGAATATTTTGGACTCTGCAGAAGTTTCCTGTCCTTCTTGAGCTGGACAGAACTGGACACAGGACTCCACATGAGGCCTCATGAGGGCAGAGTGGAGGGGAACCAGAGCCTCCTTGACCTGTTGGCCACACTCTTCTTGATGCATTCCAGGATATTATTGGCCATGAGGGCACATTGCTGGCTCATGTTTAATTTACTGTCCACCAGAACTCCCAGGTCTCTGCAGCATGCCAATTGCCAGCATGCCAACTCTTCAGCATGCCAATTGCCAGCCTGTACTGGTGCATAAGTTTATTCCTCCCCAGGTGTAGGACTCTGCACTTGCCCTTTTTGAACCTCAGAGGTTCCTCTCTGCCCAACTCTCAAGCCGGTCAAGATCCCGCTGAATGGCAGCACAGCCTTCTGGGGAATCAGCCAGTCCTCCCAGTTTGGTGTCATCAGCCAACTTGCTGAGGGTACACTCTGTCCCCTCATCCAGGTCATTGATGAAGATGTTGAACAAGACTGGCCCTAGAACCCATCTCTGTGGAACCCTACTGGCCACAGGCCTCCAACTTGGCTCTGTGCTGTTGATCAACACTCTCTGGGCTCTGTCATTCAGCCGGTTCTGGATCCACCTCATTGTCCACTCATCCAACCCACACTGCCTGAGCTTTCTGATGAGGATATTATGCGAGCCTTCCTGAGGTCAAGGTAGACGACATCCACTGCTCTCCCCTCATCTACCTAGCCTGTCTTGCCATTATAGAAGACTATGAGATTGATTAAGCAGGATTTCCTCTTTGTGAATTCATGTCGATTCCCCCTGATAACCTTGTTTTCCTTCATATGTTTACAGATGGCATCCTGGATGAGCTGTTTCGTCACCTTTCCAGGTGATTGACTGGCCCATAGTTTCCAGGGTCCTCCTTATTACCTCTTTTTGAGTACTGGGATGACATTGGTCCTCCTCCATTACTCAGGCACCTCAGCTGTGCTCCTTGATTGTTCAAAAATGGTGGAGATCAGCTTTGCAATAACATCAGCCAGCTCCCTCAGCACTCATGGATGCCTACTGTCAAGTTCCATGGGTTTCTGGGTGTCCAGCTTGCCTCACAGGCCCCTTAGCCAATCTTCCTCAGCAAAGAGAAGGTCATCTTTTCTCCAGACTTTCTCTCTGTCCTCCAGCAACTAGACTTCTTAAAGGCTGGCCTTGAAAGTAAAGACTGAAGCAAAGAAGGCATTCAGTAACTCTGACTCCTCTGTATCCTCTGACACCAGTGCACTCTCCTTGTTCAGCAGTGGGCTCACATTCTCCATGGTCTTCCTTTTGCTATAGATGCACTTGGAGATTCTTTTCTTGTTCTCCTTCACATCCTTTGCTGGATTCAATTCCTGCATACTCTGATGATAATCCTGAACTCTTCCCAAGCAACGAATTTTCCCCACATTCCATAGACTTCCTTCTTCCATTTGAGTTTTTTCAGAATCTCTGTTCATCCATACAGGCCTCTTCCCTACTTTACCTATGTTTTTACCTGTGGGAATACATTGATCTTGGCTTTGGAGGAATTTTCATAGCTTTCCTGAGCACCTTTATCTTCCAGAATCCCAGGTCATGAGATTTCTCCAAGACTTTTTACAAGCTTGCTTTATGAGTTTCTTTCTCCATTTTTGCACCTGATAGGCATTTTTATAACAAAATATAAAAGCACTTAGGAGTATACAATTCATGTACTTTAACAGTTTTTATCCTAATTTTGCACATTCATGGACCTGCTTCTGCAGGGTGGTTGGACTAGATGATCTCTAAAGGTACCTTCTAACTCCTACCATTCTGTGATTCTATGATTTACCAGTGATGTATTTCAAAACCTACTAAGACAACTGTGAAATTTAGTCTTCATTTGATATGCAGTCTACATAACAGTGGTGATCTAACTGTACTTATTGTCAACAAAATTACTAAAAAGCATTATTATGTCAAGTAAAAACAAATAAATAGTTTCATTCCCTATAATACGGATTGGGAAGTGGTCCAAACTGTGGTAGAGACTGACATAACCCAAAGAATCTTTATTATTGTTCAAAATCTAATTGTCCAACACAGTCTGGCTTGCCATTTTCTTAATCTGTGGGCTCTGGTGGTGTTCAACTTCATCTCTTGAACAATTCTACATCTTCTTGCTCATTTTTCTGGTGTTTGCCTGTGGTAGTTTGAGCCTGGCTGGATGCCAGGTGCCCACCACACCGCTCTATCCCCCACCTCCTCAGCAAGCCAGGGAAGGGGAGAAAAATAAGATGGGAGTCTCGTGGGTTGAGATAAAAGCAGTTTAATAAATAAGCAGCAAAGCTGCGCGCGGGAAGCAAAGCAAAAGCAGATAAAGCTGTTACTCTCTACTTCCCATCAGCAGCAATGTCCAGCCACCTCCCGAGAAGCAGGGCTTCAGTACGCGTAGTGGTTGCTTTGGGAAGGCCAGAAATGAATCTCGCCTCCCCTTCCTGCTCCTCTCCCCCAGTTTCTATTACTGAGCTGACGTCATATGGTATGGAATATCTCCTTGGTCAGCCTGGGTCAGCTGTCCTGGCCATAGTCCCTCCCAAGATCATGCCCACCCACAGCTATTGGTGAAGGTGGGGGAAGGAATGCTGGAGGGACAGCCCTGATCCTGTGCGAGCAGTAGTCATAATATTGATATCAACAGTAAGCACAGCACTGCAGGAGCTGCTGTGGAAAATCACTACCATCCCAGACACACTACATTGCCAATATACGAACTCTATGTTTGATCTCCCATCTTAAGAGCAACTTGTGGGAGTGCCTACAGAAATCAAGGGCTGTTAGGGAGACCAAGGAGGTATGTCTGGTATTGAGGGTACTACCAACTTTCACTGACCAACACTAGAAATGTTCTAGCAATCTTTGCAGGGTTAGGTTCTAGTAGTTTCATACTTGGAGTTTGCATATGACAGAGTATGAATCCTTCTCAAAATTTTATGTGTACTGCAGTAATTAATTCATATCCAGACAGGTAGGCAACCACATAGTTAACGCATCTGAAATAACATGACCTCCTTAACTGTTGAAAAGGTGGTAATGAAAAAGCTTTTTGTTGTGTGTCTGAATTGTTCTGCAAACTAGAGGATAAATTATGTTGATTTTCATGTTGTTTTGAGGCAGACTATTAGGTTTAAACACTGCACATAATACTACTTTCTATTTGACTGTACCTTTTTATTGTAATGAAGCTATGACATTCACTAAGAATTCAGGTTAAATTAATATTTCATTTAAATGTATTTATATTCAAAAATTGTTAACAAGAACATTGAAAACTTGGTGGGAGAACCCACATCTGTGGACTGTACTATTTTTTTTTCACCTTGGTTCTCAGAGAGTACAACATAGTTCATAAACATGAACATATGTCTTTATACAACAACTGCTTTGTAGGAAATCCTGAGATTGGCAAGGACAGCATGACCTGCTTGATCTGTTAAGTAATAAATAAATAGCATCCTCCAGGTCTATATTAGAACTCCAAAGTTCTACAGTATTTTTCAAGACTGAAAAGTGAATAATTCAAATTCAGAGACATGGGAAAGAAGTTTAGAATAGAAAACACTATATGACCATTGCAGCATGTTATTATAGCATATCTGAGTAGGTATATGCATCTATGTAAATGGGATATTAATTATTTAGACTGTGAGTTGAAGAAGCAGCAAGGACACAATACATTAAAGGCTTCTAATTTCTTAAAGTTTTAAATAGTTGCTGCCCACTCAGAGAACTGTCTTTATAAAGAAGGGAAAAAATGTATTTTTGCTAATGCATTATATCAACTATTTTAAAGTCTTTTATAAATATTCAGATTAAGAGTCGAACTGTCACACATGCAAATAACAAGAAAGAAGATATAATTTCCATGTCTTTGGACTGACCATTTTGGAAATAAATAAAGTGGTATTGCTGGAAAATTTTACATGCTTAGATTTTGAAAGCTTCAGAGAGATATAAATACATAAAATGTGTACCTAAATTTTAAGCATTTTAAGATCAGAAGGCTCTGGATTGTTTTTCCTCAATTTTAAATTTGATAATAAAGTAGTAGTGGGATTTAAGCACAAATGCTGTAGGTTTTCAGCATATCCGACTAAGGCAAAGCGATGACTGGCTTATAATTTTTCATAGTCTCATTTGAAATAAAATAAACCATTGCAAAAACACTGCATAAATTAAACCAAAGTGGACTAATCCAGTTTAAGCAAAATAATTTTAAAGTATTACTTTGTTTGCAGTCTCAAATGTTAACATGATTAGACCTTAAATAAATAAAAAACCCACTTGGAACTTCACACTTTGTTCTTCAAAACTCTCAGTAAATGCTTAATTTCAATTTTACTTGCTCTGGGTTTTGTGCAGCAGCTTTATTTTTTCCTCATGTGTCTCTGCTTCTCCCAATCTAACCCCCATACCACATGCTCTGAAATTCCTCCTGTTTCCATTTCATCCTTTTAAGAACTGCTCAGTCTAAGTACATTGAGAACACTACCACACGTCCCAAAAACATAAAGTTAACCCACAAGTGTCCAGTGGCACACTGCTTAAACTCAGGGAAACATTTCTTACATAACCTTGGCAATCAATACATACTTCCTAGCAGTGGCTGCTGCTGCCCTGAAATGATAATAAAGGGTATCTTTTTGAGTAGACCAATGACACAAGGTGATGAAGGAGTTAATGACCATCATTTGTGTACTCCTTCTCTCTTATGCCTGCACTGCATTTCATAAATAACTGACAAGATAAAACCTTTGAAATCTTTGTATTGAAACCACCAAAGTCTGGATTATAATTGCTTGGTTTTCTGAAATCCCTTGTTTTCTGAGGCCATGAAGTAGTGAAGATCTTTAACAGATGAAAAATAGATTCCAGTATTTCTTTGCTATTTCATTGCTGTAAGGGTTATCTGTAATCACGCTCCTTAATTGATTCATTTTCATTCTGTTGAATAAACCCTGCAGGCTTACAGTTCCATACGGTTTTTTTTTTAATGTATGTATGTATACATGCATGCATTATTCAGAACCTAAAACCATATGGAAAATTCTGCTTTGTTTGCTCTTTTTTTTTTGTGTGTATTTTGTATCAGGAAGTAGTAAAATGTTTTGAAATGCTATTAAGTCTTTAAGTTACAAAATCTAGATTCCACCTTAAAAATGTTCCATACTGTACGTTGCATAGCCTAGGGTGCTGACTAGCTGCCAAATATCTATCAGAGAGTGATTTATGATATATGATATGTTCCTCAGCCCAAGTGGAGACTGTTTAGTTGAAACATGAGAAAGGAGAGGCCTTGTGCTCTCAAAACCATGATGACAAGTTTCTGTTTGGCTTTCTGAGGGAACATACAGTACAAAACGTGCATATTTTACAACACCAAAACTTATATAAGGAACTAAACTAAATTCACTGAACCCCGTTTCATTTTTTTTTTTTTTTTTCTGTTTCCTTCTTTCTCTGTATCTTTGGTGAAGTCTGTTTCTTACAGTAAAAAAAAAAATCTAACTATTTTCTTTTGTTCTTTGCAAGGCCTGAGAAATAGAATTGCAACAATTTGATTCTAAAAATTAAAATATTTTCAACAGCTAAGAGCTGTGTGAATATTTTTTTAAAATGAGATTCTGACCTACAATTTAAACTTTCCTTATGCTTTCCTTTCAACTGTAACTAAAGTCTGTGTTATGTTTTTTGATGCTTTTTGTTCTTAAAATAATTTTTCCTTGCAGCTGTGAAGAAGTACCTCTCCCATGTGGTTTTGGGGATCCAGACTTTAACATGCCTGGGTCAAAAAATATGGTCAGTGACCTCTAAGGTCTTGAACATGAAAATTCCTCAAGGTCTTGGGACAGTATTCATGGATAGTTGCAGCCAAGAAAAGAAAAAGAAAAAAAACCCTGTCTATTTAATCTAACCAATACATCTGTTTTAGAGACACATTCAGCCACCACAGTATCTAAGTGCTAAAACGCAACATGGAACAGAAACAAACACAAACTCTTGTTACCTAAAGTAAGCTGGATTTGTTTCTTCATATCATTATGTTGTCTTCTTTGCATATCCTCTCTCTGTGTTTGTTATTTTCCAGGTCTTCCTGTGGGAAGATGGCTGATGTGAAAGGCTGACTTTACACAAGGCAGTGAAATTGATCAGCCTAGAGTGTGCTCTGATTTCCAGTAAAGCCTTTCAGAGCTGCATAGTAAGTATATGTCTTCTTCAGCATTTCATGTCTATGGTATGTTGAAAGCCTAAGCCCAGACAGAAGATGTAACAAGTACGTATAAAAATACATAACCTTTGTTTACAAAGCCTTTCAACTTCTCACTATTGGTAAAAACTCTTTAAAGATAACAAATCTGAATGTAGAAGGAAACAAATACTGTCTTTCTACAAATGAATAATTGTGGCAAAAGCATAGTGTCTAGTCTGGTGCGTCTAGGAGTGCTTCATAGGTCTACGATGGCATTGTTTCAGATCCATATTCAAGTATAGACCCAGAACCAGGGTAGCACTACTCTGTCTGGATTTCTTCTGAAAGGTATGCACCCAGTAGAGCCAGGTCATACTTTGGCCATGTATCCAGGCTTGTCAGCTGGAAGCATGGGACTGTGGCATGTGTCATGGCACCCATCCTCCACTCAGTCCAGATATAGCCAGGAAGACAAAGTAATACACTCTGTGACAACAGGAAACTGAGCAGAAAAACGAACTTACTTTACCACTTCTGAATCCTTATAATCCTTATAAAAGGTCCTTGAACACAGGACCTTTTCCTATAAGATTAATTGAGGGGACAGATAATTTCCACGTATGTAATTAGCAGAGTTATTTGGAGAAGCTGCAGATCATAATGTGAACTTGAGAGGTCACTTTGACCTCAGTCCATTGAGGCTGTTGAGATGAAAGATCAGGCCTATGTTGGACATGCATAGAGAGCAGAGGCTGTACGTAATGAATGTACACTGGTTTCAGACCATTAAGTCAGAGAAGAGAGTACTGAGGGGGTTGGCTGAATGAACTGTGATACAGGTATGTTTCTGTTTACATAGACTATATTTCTTGCTCAGTCAGAGTTAAATCTCAGAGAAGTCAACTTAACTGCTCAGCCAATAACATAAAAAAAAAAAATTAACACTGTCAATGGAGGTTGACTGTACTTTTAGCTCCTGGGTCAATATACTGTTGATAGATTACTTCAGTCTTAGTTATTGGCCAGTTTCTAGCACATACAGGTCAACAACTCAGGAAAGCCTCACTGTGGTGGCTTCTGCACAGTACTGCTTTTTCTTTTGTTACCCACAAGCCCAAGGTATGAGGCAATGAGTAATCCCAGCTCTTATGGGGTGATGCAGTCAATTGTTTTGTGAAAAGATGCAAGCTGGAAACCTAAGAACTGTGTGTGTGCCTGGAAGGTAAGCAATCCTTTGGGAATGGAAACACTGCATCACTCAGAGCTGTGCAGCTGCATGACTTCACTGCATACATCTCCCAAAAATTGGTATTTAGTGTGACGTTTTCTCACTTTAAATTGAATCTTGAAGTATGTGACATGTATCTTTAGGAATTTTAAAAGCCCTGCCTCAAATGTTAACCTAGTTGTTGTCACATACTGTGTTTTCATTTCATCTGAGAAAACAAATAGCACCCTAAATCTGGGCATACTCACTGCAATACCTATGACATGTAAAGAGGCACAGAATGTTGAAAGAAAAATAGAAAATTACCAAAATTTGAGAATGGATTGACAGAGAGACATATAAGCCTGTGAATGGTCTAATTCTGTATCCCGTGATCAGTGTGAGCCTTTAGTTACATTCTGAATCAATCTTCCTTCCTAATTGGCTAAAACACAATACTACACAGACCAGAATCTCATCTGTCTTGTAGTCTTTACTTTCTCTTGTCCAAACAGGCACAATTACCACCATTTTGTGTAAAATGACCCTCTCCTGCCACATGGATAATAACATGACCCAGCTGGTTTTCATCTGGAAGATAGAAGAGCAGGTTAACAGCAGAATATAAAGCAGCACACAGAAAGTGCATAATGAACTACCGGGATTCATGGTAAGTAGGCCATTCTGACTGCCTTTCCACTGTATCTCACAGTTCTACATCAATATTTGTTGTCCTGAAATAATAATGCTTTGTGATCAGAGTAGAAGTGTGCCTATGGAATGCTGACTAGTGACTCTTTTAAATTACTTTTTTTTTTCTTTTTCTTTAAAAAAAGACAAAGTAGTCTTCAGGCCTCTCAGTCTGGGGAATGGAGGTATTGTCTGTTACTTTACTGACAATACTGAGAAGATCTAGTTGTGTTTAAGAGAGCATTGTAAGTTGTCTTGTATCTGCCCTGCAGAGCTGTTAGAATATGAAAACTTTAAGATTATGGGTTCACCAGAAACTTTTCCTCACTTGGGATTAATCTGTTGCTGTTATAAATAACCCTATTAATGCTAAAATAATTGTTCAAGACGTTTTCTTATGCTTGGATATTCAGTATAAGTGCTGAGACTTGCAACTTCACCAGCGACTGCAGCGAACAAACATCCTGTCAAAGTGCCTGGCACTCTCTGTTCCTGCATGATTGGCAGGAAACAGTGTGTTTGGGGAAAGGGAAGATGGACATTACAAAAACTATAAACTTGTTTTCTCAAAACAATAGCATGATACAAAACCAAAAGAGCCTTTTATAAAAATATTTTCTGCTAGATTAGTGCCTTGCACGGGTAAATGGGGGAAGGGATGGGGAAAGGATATGATTGCTTAATATGTAACTAGGGGTTAATATACCAATGCATTATACACATACTTGTTTTCTGATAGGCTTTGCATCAGCCAGACTTTAGTGTGCATGGAACTGAAACCACTCATTCATATGTGCCTACTGGGATCCATTTCTAGTGCACTGTACTGGCATTAGTTGCTATATTAGTTTGACGACTAGATCTGTCTTCACTATCACTGGGTAATGCCAGTGTCTTTCTGCTTATTTGGTCCATTACAGCTCAAACCACAAGGCAGACCAGGGGGTTTTGTCCCACTGGTGCCATCCTAGTGTTATGCAGAAGGCTGGCTTTAATTTCTGTGGGGCAGTAGATGCAAGTCCAAATGGTCAAAGCTGCAACGTGGGTGTGCTGAGCAAGAATGTGTGCCATCAGCCTGGGTAATATCTCTTCCCCAGTCCCTCTCCAAATCTCTTAGTACTGTGCTGAATCTTCGAAGCTCCTAGGATCATAGAATCATAGAAGGTTAGATTTGGAAGGGACATTTAGAGATCATCTAGTCCAACCGCCCTGCAGAAACAGGTTCACCTAGATCAGGTTGCATAGGAACATGTTCAGGCAGGTCTTGAAGACCTCCAAGGAAGGAGACTCCACAACCCCTCTGGGCAGCCTGTGCCACTGCTCCGTCACCCTCACAGTGAAATAGTTTTTTCTTATATTTAAGTGGAACTTTTTGTGTTCCAGCTTCATCCCATTACCCCTTGTCCTGTTGCTAGCTACTCTAGAAAAAAAAGGGATGTCCCAGCCTCCTGACACCCACCCTTTAAATATTTATGAATGTTAATAAGATCTCCCCTCAATCTCCTCCAGACTAGGATGGAGGAGAGCAAGAGAGTTCTTTATGCCACTGCAGTTCTCCAATGTAAAAACCTTCTATATGTCTTTGATTCTTACTCCTGAAAAGCTTTCTGAAGCAATTTATGAATTTTAGATATTTTTAGAGGTAATCCAAAAACTAATTTAGCTATCTATACAGTAGTCAAGCAGGTAAGCCAGGTCAGGAGGAGACTGTTGAATCAGATTGTGTTTGAAGTACAGTCAAAACTGCAAAATGGAATTTGCTTTTATTCTTATTTCTTCCCATAAGGTATATCTAGAAGTATATTTGCTTGTCTGTGGAGCCCAAAAGCATCTTCTGAAAACACATCACCCCCTTGGACATTAGTATATTGCTGAAAATGGTAGAAATCATAATATCTGACATATGCTGTGTCTGCAGTTCCGTTTTTCCCTTTGCAGATGAAATGTCTACAGATCCATGGATCACTGTAAACTTTTATTCCCTTAATTGCAGACGGATGTCCTAGGTGGGTTATACAGGATGAAGAGGATCCAGTTCACCTCAGGAATGGCTATTTCTTTTGTATAAGTAACATCTTAATCAAGAAATCATGGATAAGGAGCATGAGACAAAGAAACCAGTCAGCTCTAACCAAACTGAGCATAACAGCTGCATTACTGCAGACCTTAGTCCTGCCAAGGACAACAAAGATCTCAAAAGAGGAAAGAATGGTGTTATTTTTATTCTAAAAAGTTTACATGGCTGTATTTCCTCTAGAGTTGTTAGTCCTTCATACTACAAGTAGCTAGTGGATGTTTGCATAAGGATGACATATTGTAGACATAGCAGTAGGACTTTGTCATTTTATTTGCATACTCTGCAGCCCACTGCAAAGGTGTGGACAGGTATAACACACCACGAAGTATGGCAACATGTTACACTCTCAGTCCACACATGTAAGGTCAAAGCAGCTTGGGACATGCCTTGCTGTCAAGAGGAGCAACTGGCACTACTGTAGCTGTGGGACCAAGTTTGGTTAGGGCTGGATAAAGCTTCTTTTACATCATGCTGTAGGCTCTTAGACTTAGTTTTTGCTCCAGATTCAAGCTTAAGAATGTTTGTAATTAGTTTTTTTGCAAATAACTGGATTTACAGCCATTTTGCTTCATTTTGATTAAATGCAGGTTTCCCACAAATATTCTTGTCTATAGTCCTCCCTTGGTGAATAGTTGAGATGGTGCGTATGCTGAGAAAAAACAAAGAAGTGAAAACCAACAGCAAATTGCATTTGGAATTGGAACAAATATCAATGGGAGAAACCACATGTAGTGTCATCAGTCACAACTAAGAGATTTCTCTCCGAGTGGCATTTAATTTAATGATTTCACAAAAGGGTGGGGGCAACTCCATCAATATTTGGAGAGTTGACAGGATCATTAGATTTATTATAGCTGGGACCTGATCCTGCAAACCCTACTCACCGGAGTGAAAAATAATTTAAGGCCATGTTGGTTTTATGTATTAAATAAAGGAGGGGTTTTTTTTTTCTTTTTTTTTTTCAACTTTACCATCAGCAGATTATGTCTGAAGCTCGTGAAGTGATGCTCATTCCTACCAGCTCTGAGACACAAATCAGTCTTTTGTTTTTTCTGATATATGACTGAGGTAAAAAGTATAGTAAGAATAATACACAATTCACCGGATAAACAGATTATTGATTATGTAGCATAATATGACAAAGCAATAATGTGAAGGTGACATAGTCTAGTACTTACACGCTGCAACACCAGAACTAGGACACTAATATCTTGCAATGGTGTCTTTTTTCTATACTCGAGTCCTCAGTTTAATGCTTAAACACAGGGACAAAGTATAATTGAAAAGATCATTAAAATGGCTGTGCATCAAGAGTCCAGTGCCTCATTTGTGTAGGAGCCAGCAGCTGGGAAGCATGTGGTGACTGTAGGTCTGTAAGTCAGTGATTCTTAGGAAAAAAAACTTACCATCACTGTGCTCTTTCTGTCCTGAACTGAAATGTAAAGTTTGGTGATATATAGAAAACACAAATCAACAATTATTATACTTTCTTTTGAGCCTAAGGGCATTTAAAAAGAATTTTTATCTAAAGGGAGACCAAAATTGTTTGCAATTAACTGAGAATAGCCATCTCCAAGGATGAGAGTTATCCTCTGCCAGTTGTGGCATGCAATGTTGCAAAGGAAGATAACAGGAAAGAGAGAAGAGGAGAGGAGAAAGGAAAGAGAAATGAAGATGTGATATGGGCATGAAGGAGGGCAGTGGTATTTGGTCAGGACACCCATATTAGTAATCTTGGATAAAAGTCCCTCAAAGTCTTATATGCAAAATAGTCAGAGTTTGCTATTTCTTACTCAAGAAGTGAAAATCATTATTTAATTTTAGGAAGCAACACATGATGTAATGAGGCATACTGTGTGATATGCTTTCTTGGGTAGGATCAATACAGTAAAGATGTGCTACATTTTCTTAACACCGTGTTATGGCAAATCCTTTCTTTATAAATCAATAAAAAGGCTGATTTACTTGTGGAGTTAAGTTCTACTCTGATTAGTGATTACTTCATTGCTTGAAACAGAGGGGAATTAGAAAGGAGGGGACCAGTTTCCTATTTGTCTTTAAAATAAAAGGCTTGGACACCTGGCGTCCTATAAATACTGTGACACTGTACAACAGCAAACATGGGCACAATACATTGCTTATTCTCAGTTGGAATCCATCTGTACACTACAGTAGTAAGACAAAAGAGGATTGTTAGCACTTAAAGGCACCTTGACGCAGTCATACCACTTGACTGTTTTATTAATTGCTCCATCTGTTAAGTGAGAACTTTCTGACATAGGTTGGTACGCACTCTTAAACCCCTTGGTCCGCCTCCTATTGGTTCCACATGTGTTTGTATTTGTTCTCAGTAGGCAAAGATTCCAGAGAGAAAAAGAACTGCTGCAGATCGATTGCAGTATCAGTCATGCAGAAGACATGGTAAAACATGCCACTTCAGTCTGTTTTGCTCTTAACTCTTTAAACACAGAAAAGCAGGAGGGAGAGGGAAACCAGTTAGCTGCCAAAGATAATACAGGGAGAAACAGGATTGGTATCGTGACTTCTGAATTACTCATCTTGTTAGAGGCTCTCTGCCTTCTAGTAATTCTTCACAAATTACATTTCCACTGCTGAAGTACAGACCATCTTAGAGGTACGTACTTCAGTATAGCCAAGCCAGACAGTTTTAGGACTATGTGAAAGATTACAATGCTGTGCTGAGTATTCCTGCCCATTCTTCATGGCCTGGATAATTCTCTGACAAAATTGCAGTGATAATAGCAGTGGCTGAGGCCTAGAGTGACAAAAGCCAGAGGATTGAAAGGTAAAACCATGATTCACACCAACAAGAACAAAACATAGTGTTGTTAAGTGTTTACAGAAGGTGTAGGCCAACTTCCCTGAATTTTTGGTTGGCATTAATGGTATTGCTTAGAATTATGTTCTAAGGCACAATTTTAAGGGAAGAACTTGCAGTTTGAAGCTATGGACAGTAATTCAAGGCATTTCAGTTTATTGAGAAAATGGGATCAAAATCAAAAGACCAGATTTATCTGAACTCAGACCTAGAAAAGCAGTATTCTTGTTAGTTAATAACGTATTAGCAGTGTTGTACTTGGACAAGGCTCTAAGAATTTGGTAACAAATTTCTGAACTTTGAAGGTGAGTTCTGTGACTTGCACGTGTGCATTCATATGTTCCTGCTTGAGAGAGTCAAGAAGGACCTTTTTTTCTCCAAAATCCAAGGCATCATAAGAATCATCTTGGGTTGTAGTGCTACAATTTTGTTGACCATAAAGCCTGAGAAAGGCTACATTAAATAAAAAGATCTACATTATGTAGTCATTTTTCATAGAATCATAGAATTGTTTAGTCCAACTGTTGACCTAATACTGCTATGTTTACCACTAAACTATGTCACAAGCACCATATCCATATGTCTTCTAAATATCTTCAGGGATGATGACTCAACCACTTCCCTGGGAAGCCTCTTCCAAAGCTTCACAACCCTTTCAGTAAAGAAAATTTTCCTAATATCCAGTCTCAGCCTCCCCTGATATAACTTAAGGCAATTTCCTTTTATCCTATCACTTGCTGCTTGGGAAAAGAGACTGACATCCAGCCTACTACAATCTCCTTTCAGGCAGTTGTAGAGAGTGATAAGATCTCCTCTCAACCTTCTTTTCTCCATACAAAATAACCTCAGCTCTGTCAGTTGCTCGTCATAAGACCTGTGCTCTAGATGCTTCACTAGTTTTGTTTCTTTCTCTGGATATGCTCCAGCACCTCAGTGTCTTTCCTGAAATAAGAGGCCCAAAGCTGAACCCAGTATTTGAGTTGCAACCTTACTGCTGCTGATTGCAGAGCGACAATCACTGCCCTGATCCTGCTGGCCACATTATTTTTAATAGAAGCCATGAAGCTGTTGGTCTTCTTGGCTGCCTGGGTACGTTGCTGGCTCATATTCAGCCAGCTGTTGACCAACACTCTCAGGTCCTTTTCCTCTGGGCAGATATCCAGTCACTCTTCTGTAGCTTTGCACATGGTTATTGCAACCCAGGTGCAGGACCCAGCAATGAGTCTTGTTGAACCTCACACAACTGGCCTTGGCCCATCAAACCAGCCTTCCTGTCCTTCAGCAGATCAACACTTCCACACAACTTGGTGCCATTAACAAAATTACTGAGGGTGCACATGATCCTCTTGTCCAGATTATGGATAAAGACATTAAATGGAATGGGCCCCAACACTGAGCCCTGGGGAACACCACTGGAGGCTGGGCACCAATGAGATTTAACACATTTCACCACTACTCTCTGGGCTCAACCATACAGCCAGTTTTTTTACCCAGTGAAGACTGTGCCTGTCCAAGCCACAAGCAGTTTCTCCAGAGTAATACATTGGGAAATGATGTTGAAGACTTTATTAAAGTCCAGGTAAATGGTACTCTTTCTGGTACAACTAGATGAGAGAATGCCGTTACAGCTGAAAAAAATGCCCCACAAAGGATAAATGAGTGACTTCTTTCAGCCTGTAACAATGACCAAAGCTGTGCAGGTGAAAAAGCAGGAGCTTGCATTTCATAGGAATCTTGCTCCATACAGTTTCTGATCTTTTTCAAGGGCTGACCTGGCCAATCTAATTCTCAGAAATTAGTCTTCTTCATAACAATGTAACTGAAATTGACAATGGTAATACATCCACCGAGTGTTTTAGTTACACAATGTTTTACCTGGGTAACACCAGTCTCCTGAAAAGGCAGAACTGATAGAGGAAAGTACAAGTTCTGGACAGCACAAGTTCTGTTAGTGTTTCCTTCAAATTAGCTGTTTGCTTGTCCTAGACCCTTCTGAGCTTCTTCCAATCAAAAGCCGATGATTGTGCTGGTTATGATTGTTGGGCAAGTTGATGGGTATTATGAAATAAGACCCTCCGTAGTAAAGACCAGGTGAGAGGGAGAGCAAGACTGCATTATATGGGACTCTGCTGTGTACAGTATGGAATACCTCTCTGGTCAGTTCTGGTCAACTGTTATGGCTGTGACCCCACTCAACTTCTCATTCACTCTCAGTCTACTCACTGTGCCTGAATTTCTTCATTCCTTCCCATCAAGTGTTTATATACACATAAAAGATCCTCCAGAGCTTTCCCCCCCCCCCCCCCCGCCCCCAGCAGGATGAACACAGTTGTCCTTGCCTCTCCTTACATGAGAGATATATTGAGACAGCCTCTCTGCACATCAGACAGCCTCTCCTCATATGAGAGACCTTGATGATTCTTTGCTTCACTCATTATGTCTATGTCTGTCCTGTACTTGAGAGCCCAGCACTAGACCTTAAACCCCAGATATGTCTTGCACATGCTGAGGAGAGTGAAAGGATCACTTCTCTTGACTTGCTGGCAACGCTCTTCTTAATGCAGCCAAGAGTCTGACGGTTGCCTTCGTTTCAGGAGCACATTGGTGCCTTATAGTCGGCTTGTTATCCATCAGGACTCCTCAGGGCTTCACCTCCAGCTTGTGAGCTTTCAATGTGTACTGGTGCCTCGAGTTGTTCCTCCCCCAGGTGCAGGACACTGCACTTTCCCTTGCTCAGGTTCATATAGTTGCCATCTGCCTGTTTCTTCAGCCTGTCCAGGTTCCCCTGAATCACAGCAAGAGTCTCTGATGAGAAAAACTTTCCTTCTCTTAAATCTTGCTGAAGATGCAGTCTGTCCCATCATCCACGTCATTAATGGTGTCAAACAGGATTGGTCACATGACTGATCCCTAGGGTACAGAACTTGTTACTAGCTTCAATCTCAACTTTGTGCCATTCATCAAAACCCTCTAGGATTGGCCATCCAATCTGGCCATTCAGCTAATCTACTTCATTAACCACTTATCTAGCCCATACCTATCTAGCCCATCTATAAGATGCTGAGAAAGATAATAGTGTCAAAAAGCCTTACTGAAGTGGAAGTAAACATCTTCTACTCTCTCCTTATCCACCATGCCAGTCACTTCATTGCAGAAGGCTGAAGTGAATTACCTTTCATGAATCTATGCTGACTATTCTAAGTCTCCGTGTCCTTCATGTGTTTGGAAATGGTTTCCAGGATTTTTCCTTCCATCTCCTTCCTAGGGATCTATGTGAGGCTTTAGCAATGTGTCCTCCCCTAGATCCTCCTTGTCAGCTTTTTAAAAGAAAAAAATCAACATTTGCTCTTTGCCAGTCACCAGGAGCCTCCTTCAGTCACCACAACCTTTCCAAAATAACCAAGAGTGGCCTTGACATTTGACAGATCCTTCAATATCCATGACTATATCTCATCAGTGTCCATGGACAGGTATATGTCCAATTTGTCTTGATGGTCCCTAACCTGATTCTTCTCGACCAAGGACACAATGGTATCCCCTTGGGCTTTCCCACAGTCTCAGAGGCCTGGGATCCCACCAGTAAACACTGCGGTAAAGGAGGTGTTAAGTACTCTTATCTTTTACCTGTCCTTTGTCATCAGCTCCTCTATCTCATTTAGCAGCTGGCTCATATTTTCCTCAGGCTTCCTTTTGGTGCTGATGTTGCTTTAGAAAACTTTCTTGCTGCCCTCCAGATTCAGGAATTTAGGTTGTTCTGAAAACTATCTGAGGTGATGCTTAGAGATAAAGCAAACATGTCATGGTACTGTATAAGCAGAGAATACTTGAGTGTTGCATCATACCAATTTTAATGAGGTTTTTAGATGAGATTTCAGCTTTATCATGCTAAAAATGGCTAAATAGGTATTAAATCTTTAATCTCACCATTTATGGTGGCAACAGACTCTCTAAAAGGATTGTCTTTAGATGGCTGACGTTCCAACCATCTTTTTCTCTTTAAGAAAATATATTTGTTGAAAAATCTCAGGATTAGCCAAGCATGAAAGTTTCCAGGTGTGCATGAAGGGTATGTAAGTTGAACCACTGTTACATGGCCTCCTGACAGAAGACCACATGCGCATCTTAAGGTGAACTGCAGTAAGGAGATGTAGTAATTTTCTATCTGTGGAGCTTTGAGTTAGATTTACTATTGTAACGTGATTATTTTGCACATGTAAATTTTTTTTTTCTTGTTAACATGTGCCTTAGTGACTCAAGGGAGGTTCCATTGATCAATGTTCCTTTTTATAGGAGGTTCTTGATCAATGTTCCTTTTTATAGATGCTCAACTGTATCTGCAAAACATCTTAGTTCACAGTGCTTGTTGAAAGGTATCCAGAGGTTGTGATCTGTAGGTTTTGCTTTTTTTAGAAATGAGAGATCACGTGGCAAAGGGCTGTGAACATTGGATCATATTTAGAAATGTAACTACTATTAACATTCCGCTTTTATATTTTGAGCCTGGAAAGCATCTTCACTAACAAAATGTTACTATTTCATGTACTGGTATCTACTAATTACTCTTATTTTCTAAGCTATTGCTGTAAAATTGTGGTTGTTATTAATGAAAATTTAGGTTGAACAATTTGCTTTATTCTGTTGCTGAGGAAGTGAACTAAAATCACAAATACATCTATAACTACCAACCTACAAAGCAGGCTTCAGCTCAACTCAGTTAAGAAGAGCATGCTGTCTTCAAAAAGATAGTCTTTTTATAGGTAGATGTAGTAAGTAGATGTTGTTTTAAGGTGGTAAGACTTAGTACAGTGATAAGTTGTGAGAAGTCACAAAAATAAGCAGTTGGAGACATAAGAGTGTATTTCTCCCATGTCCTTGCTCATGTTTTTTGCCACTGTAGACTCATTCTATGAAAATAGAATGTTACAGACACACTGTAGGGGTGTGTTGATCATAAAATTCCTTAATAAACCCTTTATTTCTATCAAAATAGGTTTTGTATAATCACTAGTTTAACAGAACATTTTAAATCAATTTATAATTAAGAGCTATTGCTCATGGAATAGAATGTTGTTGTAGGTTAATGGCTTCCTGCTGGTTTATGAATGCAGAAACATTTATTTTCCAAGCAGCAGGTGCTGATCTTCTGACAATGTTCTATTAGAGCAACATTTTTTCTGTTATATAAAATGACTAGTGCTGATTTCAATGTTTTATCCGATGGATACTGGTGCCATGGTATGATAGACAACTGCTGACCATGTTTGACCCAATGCACTTTGACAGAATAAAAGGTCTCTCTCTAGGTCTTAGATTAATTGCTGACTTTGAACAGACCTAGTAATTTTCTTGGGCTATCTGAAGAGTACTTGTTTTCCATTCTCTTATTCCATTCCATCTCTCATAAAAACCAGGAAAACTTCCAGCAGTTTGTAAGCTTTTCCATAAAATGAATCAGACTCTTTTCACAAAGTGATGGGAAACAGGAAAGAAATATAAGTATATTCCCCATTAAGCAAACAAGGATTAATAAAATTGTATGTTACTGGGATTACTTGGGGGGAACACAGTTCCAACAGTCTGTGTGCAGCTTGGGTTGTACTTTAAAATAGTAGAAGTCAACAAGAGAACTGGTCTGTGCACTCCTCTCATTTTCTCATGGATATATTCCTGGGATTTAAGCATGGAGCATATGTGGTTAAGAAGGAATGGAGGTTTATGTAAGAGTGAGTCTTATAGGCAGGTGACTATGTCTTCTAATACAAGTTATGTCACTGTCTCCTTCTGTCACCCTGAACACTTAATTACCCTCTCTCCTTGTTGAGATTGTGGATGCATATCATTAACATTTGTATGAGACTTCAAGATGTAAAACGAAAACCAAAACCAAAACAAAACAAATAATAAAAGGTGTTTTAGATATGTTAACAAAAGGGAACTGGATAGCAGTAGTGGAAGAAGGAAGTCCTCCCAGAAGACTGGGTGCTGTGCAAGGAAACAGATCATCTCAGAAGCTATCTTTTGAGAAAAAAAAAATACAATGTATATCTTTTTAACCTCACAAAACAGGAACTCTTGGCAAATGACAATGCTGGGAACTATGTAACTTGACATTGCAAGTGACAATTATGAAATGTAAGAGTTAATGGGCTCCTCTTATGTCTGTTTAATGTCAATACTGTTGAAGATGCTGCAAAAACTCTTCCATAAGTCAAGGAGTTAACCAGTAAAGCAACTGGGGATCCTGTCAGTTCTAGAACATCTTTCTTCATTGTCATACTCCCTCACCCCTTTGAAAGATTTTGAAATCTTTTACCAGTTTCCTTTGAAAGATATTTTTGCATAGCAGTATAAATTTTGCGTCAAAGGGTAGGCAATACGCTATTTCCATTGTTGAACACTATTTGTCCTACACTAAATTAATTAGAGAAACACTCAATTCTTTCACTAGGAGAGGGAGAGAGTGCATAAGCAAGAAGGAAATGATCTTTACACATCAGTCTCTCATAGACAACAATTGAATGCCAAGGCTGCTGACCAGGCAGCAGCTACAATGAGCTTCTATTAACTTTTCTACTAGTGTTCTCATACTGAGATCCCCTTCTTTCTTGGTATTGCAGCACTCCCAGGTGGATGACAGTTTAGAAAAGAGTGGTTTCTGCTCAAAATTAAGGTAAAAAGAAAAGTTTTCCCTGAAGTTTAGCAGCACTGTCTGGTAATATTCCCCCTGTACACAGTATACCCACACGTTTGGGAACAATGTGGAACTCAGATTTGCATCACTCAAAGTTTATGTTAAAAATCAGGAAGGAGTTGGGCCATTACCACAGGATCACTGTTCACTGCTAGAGATGTTGTCATGCTTCTAGTGGTGTGTAACTACATCTGTCTGGAAAAGTTGTGGGACTAATGACTTAGTGAAATCTTATGTCATTGTCACTCTAGTACACTAATATCGGTAAAGAGCTACTCCAGATTTAGGCTAGCAGTAGAAGGAGCATGCCTGAACCAAGGTCTCCGGTGGGACAAAAATTTTGCCTTCCTTTTCTTCTTGAATTTCCATGCAAAGTAATTCCACAGATCTTTATGGACAGCAAAGTCAAAGGGAAAAGATGAATTCTGTGGAGAGGTGTAGAAGAGCTTACTTTTTCCTGGAAACATAATGGAGAATTAAAAACATTATTGAAGAGTTATTGCAACTTAAAATGTCTTGTGTTTTGTATTGTGGATTGTAGAGAAAAAAACTTTTCATTAAAATACCCTGGATATTACCCTGAATATTCTTCCACGAATACCTCTTTAAGAGAGGCGAATGAGAAGTTGAGCCACAAGGACTACGCAGGCTACACAGTAGGAAGACAATGAAGCAAAAAGAGATGCCAATATAAATGACTGCATAAAACTGGAAGTTGGATCTCACAGCTAAGTGGATGTCTGCTACATCTTCCTTGGAAGATCTCACCTACATCTCTGTCACTTGCACAACAGATAACCTAAGCAGACATTCACTTTGGCTGCATTGCAGAAATAATATTTAACTGTGGTGCAACTGTTGCCTCCATTCAATCGGTGGGACACACAGCAGAGGCAAGGCTTAATTTTTGTCACTGAGCAGCTGATTGAGGTAACCCAGGAGTTCCTGGAGCACGGGGAGTGGAGGAGAATTGAGAAAATGCACCAGCAGCTCTTGCGAGGGGACAGTCTTGCCAGGAGGTGGAGCCGCAGCAACTGTGGGGGATTTAAATGTTCCCCAGGATGGGCAAACAGGGCCTGGTGCGGCAGTTTGCACAGCAGCTGGTGCAGGCAGGATGAGCAGGTAGTACGGGCAGGGAACGATCACACAGTCCACACACAGAAAGCCGCAATTCAGAGAAGTGCTCCTGCCTGAAGCCAGCAAGATGGTGAGCACTCACCTGAGAGCTAAAGCCAGGGCCCAAATGGAGAATATCCTGGTGAAGACTGACACATCCACCCAGACAGAGCTGTTCATCAGGGATGTTTCAGTCCAGGTGGACTGCAGGGGATGTTTAGGATGTTTAGGCACATCTGCTGCTGACGTAAGTATATATCATAGATGCCCTTAAGTTCAAGAGCTGCAATATCAGGTGAAAGAGCTGCAGGAAACCATTAGTAGACTACATAGTATTTGAGGGGTGGAGGTGGAGATTGATAGATAGTTCTACAACCAGGTACAAGCCTCCAGTGATACTGAAATGTCTTGGACCCTGGTAACAAAAAAAAAAAAAACCAAACCAGGGCTCCCCATCATAACCCTCCTTCCAGTGTGCCAATTAACAATAAGTATGAGGCATTGACAATGGTGGACATAAATGAGCAAAGTCCAGAAGAGGAAAACTCCACCAACAATTCACCATCAGCTGCTTCACCAGCAACAGGCAGTCGGCACTGTAAAAAGAACTGACAGATGCTCATTGAGGATGACTCACTGTTAAGAGGCACTAAGGAACCCATCTGTCGATTGGATAAGGAGTCATGAGAGCTGTGCTCTCTGTCGGGAGTCAAGATCCACAACATGGCTGAGAGAGTGCCATGGCTCATCAGGGATATGGGCTACTATCCTCTTCTCCTATTCCATGTAGTGATGAAGTATGTAATGAGACACAATATCTCCAGAATCAAAAAGGATTTTAAAATCCTGGGAAAGTAAGTGAAAGGTAGGGGGGCACAGGTTATTTTCTCTTCCATTCTGTCTGTTGGAGGGAACACCACCAGAGAAATGAAAGACACTAATATGGTTAGGTCATAACTCAAATTTTACTAACAAGCATCAGAGTTTTATAATCAGCAGCAAAGCTAGCATGTTTACACTACTTCTAATTGGTCCTTTCTCTAAAAGCCAGCTGCACTTTCTGCGATAAGTCTTGCGGTTTCACATACTGCTTCAGCCTCCTCCTTGCTAGAGCTTATTATCATGTAGGCATTCTTACTTCTTCTTTTCTCACAGTTGAGAGCGGCTCAAGGTCAATCTGCACATTAGTTCTCAAATCATGTGTTGTTCACTGTTACCAGGCCATGGCTTCTTTCAGACAGAAATTCCTCCACACCTGTCCACCAAAGGAAAAGGGGAAGTCACTAATGCAAAAATTGGACAAGCTAACTCCCTGCTAAGAGGTTGGTGCCAGTAGGAAGGTTTTGGTTTTATGACAATGGAATCTTCTTTTGTGACTGCAATTTGATAGGGCAGGATGGAATACATCTCTCTCCTAAGGGCATTGGAACATTTGAGAATAGACCTTCCAACTTGATCAAGAGGGCTTTAAAATGTAGGACTTGGGGGTGGGGGGAGAAATGGCAAAGAACAAGCCATCTCATCTAACAGATCAGGGTAGGAAGTGTAACAATGAGAGCTTCTCAGACGTACCCCAAGATAAAGTGCAGACAGGTGACTACCCTGAGGGAATATCAAATCAGGGAGGATCCTTCTGCATCTATCCAGGGAAACCCGTGTTCAAGTAAGCCCCTGCATTGCCTGTAGACTAATGCACACAGCCTGGGGAATAAGCAAGAGGAATTAGAGATGTGAGTGTGGATGCAGGGCCATGACCCCATTGCTGTTACTGAGACATGATGGGACAGCTCACATAGCTGGAGCACAGCCATGAATGACTATGTCTTGTTTAGGATAGCCAAGCCAACAATGTGAGGAGGTGGAGTTGTTCTCTATGTGAGAGAGCAGTGAGAGTGCATTGAGCTCTGACTGAGTGAGGATGAGGGGTGAGTTGAATGTGGGTGAAAACTGAAGGCTCAGGGTAAATGATGTTGTTTGTTACAGGTCACCTGATCAGGAGGAGGATGAGGCCTTCTAGGAATATCTAAGAGCTGCCTCACAGTCACAATCGCTGATTCTCGTGGGAGAATTCAATCACCCTGATATTTGCTGGAAAAGCCACTCAGCCAAGCACACACAGTTCAGGGGATTCTTACAGAATGTTGGTGAAAACTTCCTGTCACAGGTGGTTGACGGACCAACGAGGAGGGGTGTGCTGCTGGACTTTGTGCTGACAAATAAGGAAGGTCTGGTTGAGGATGTGAAGGTTGGAGGCAACCTCAGCCACAGTGACCATGAGATGGTAGAGTTCAAGATCCTGTGTGGAAGAAGCAGGACACAAAGCAGGATTGTGACCCTGGGCTTAGGCGATCTGACTTTGGCCTCTTCACAGACCTGCTTGGCGGGATCTCATGGGATTAGATCCTAGATGGTAGAAGTGCCCAAGAGAGCTGGTAAATCGTCAAGTTCCAATTCCTCCAAGCCAAGTATCAGTGTGTCTACACACGCAGGAAAGCAGGAAAATGAGGCAGGAGGTCTCCATGAATGAGCAAAGATCTACTGGGACAACCCAAGGAGAAAGCAGCCATCTACAAGAGGTGGAAACAGGCCATAGTTTCTTGGGAAGAATATAGGAACATTGCCAGAGTATGCAGGGGTGCAACAGGAAGGCTAGAGTCCTTCTAGAATTAAACCTGGACAAAAAAAGTAAGGGAAAATAACAAAGTTTTTTTCAGACACATCAGCAGCAAAAGGAAGATGAGGGGGAATATTGGCCCGCTTCTCAACACAGAGGATGTCCTGGTGACAGAGGATGCTGAAAAGGCTAGACTACTGAATGCTGTCCTGGTTTGGGATAGGAATAACTTTGATGAGGAAGTAGGAAGGGATACAGCACAGGCAGCTGACCCAGGCCAGCCAACAGATATTCAATGCCATCCTGAGTCCTGCCCAGTACATGTCAGTGGGGAGCTGCTAGGAGGGATGTGGGGGAACTGCGGGTTCGGCTGCTGGTCAGGAGTGGTTTTGTTGGGTCCCAGGTGGTGAGCAACTGTGGCATGAATCATTTGTTTTGTATGTCCCCTCATTTACTATTATAACTATATTTTCCTGAACTTGTTTCATTTTGATTTTGTTCTATTGAACTGTTCTTATTTCAACCTACATGGGTTTTTCCCTTTTCTCTGGTTCCCCTCCCCCTTGCTCTGGGAGGGAGAGGAGTGAGCAAAGTATCCTCGTGGCTCTTTGTCCCTGTCTGGACAAAACCATGACAATGTTTTCTTTGCTTCATTCTTTATGGCCAAGGGCAGCCCTCAGGAAGCCCAGTCCAGCAAGGATAGTAGGATGGCCAGGTAATAGAGGACCTTCCCTTGATGGATGAGGAAGAGGTTAAAGACTTATTGGGCAAATTTAACACTCATAAGTCAATGAGACCTGATAGGATGTATACAAGAGTGCTGAGGGAGCTGGCTGTTGTCATTGCTAAGCCTCCATCTTTTTTGAACAATCATGGAGAACTGGAGAGGTGTCTGAGGGCTGGAGAAAGGCCAATGTCACTTCAGTCTTCAAAAACGGAAGGAAGGATGAACTGGGAAAGTACAGGCCAATCAGCCTCACCTTTATCCCTGGAAAGGTGATGGAACCTTGAATGTTCCACTAAATATATGAAGGAAAAGAGGTTATTGGGGGAGTCAACATGACTTCACCAAGGGGAAATCCTGTTTGACTAACCTGATAGCCTTCTATGAGAGCATAACTGACTAGATAGATGAGGGGAGAGCAGTGGATGTCATCTACCTTGACTGCAGCAAGGCTTTTGACACTGTCTCCCACAACATCCTCATCGGAAAGCTCAGGTAGTGTGGCTTGGAAGAGTAGACAGTGAGGTGGATTGAGAGCTGGCTGAATGACAGAACCCAGAGAACGATGGTCAATGGCATGGAATCAAGTTGGAGGCCTGTGGCCAGTGGAGTTCCACAGGGATAGGTTCTGGGGTCAGTCTTGTTCAACATCTTCATTAATGACCTGGATGAGGGAGGACTGGCTGATTCCCCAGAAGGCTGTGCTACCATTCAGCAGGACTTCAAACAGCTTGACAGTTGGGCAGGGAGAGCTAGGCAGGGAGGTTGTGAAGTCTCTTTCTCTGGACATTTTCAAAACCTACCTGGCCGCATTCCCAAGTGACCTGATCTATGTGGACCTGCTTTGGCAAGGGGGTTGGACTAGATGATTTCTAAAAGTCCCTTCCAACCCTTTCAATTCTGTGAATATTTTCATCAGAACAAACTGTTGCTGAACAGCAGCCCTATTGAATTATTCATACTTTCCTTTAACAGGAGTATGTATTTTCTTTTCCATAGCAGGGTTTTTCAGTGCATGCTGAGGTATTCTTGGTCTCTTTTCCACTGCTTGGTCTTTCTAGATTTGCTTCCATAGAGTGCCCATGTATTATTCACTTTGAGTACTTCCATAGGAAGCAAACAGTAGTTTTGACCAATTATGTAAAGCAGTTTTATAAGCATATAGGAAGTAGTTGTGGGGAAAACTTATTGCTTTTGCCATCTTTGCCTTCCAGCTTTTCCACTTCAGTGAGAAAATTAGACCTTTATGGCTACTGATGTAACTCTGGTAGGACTCTCTCTCTATCCCAGCCTAAAATAGTCAAGAACCTAAACAAGAGGAATTGCAATATGCTTGCACAATATGAACTCTACTTAGAACAGCATCAAAATGATTAGTTTCAATAAGTACTCCTTCAGCTGTCCAGTTCCCTCTGGAAAAAAAATGTGTACTGGAAGGAGTGGGATGATTTACACCTATGCCTATCCTCAAAAAAATCTGTCAGTGAACAATATTTTTCTCTCTTCTCCTGAGAAACGGGATTTGTTGGACTTCCTGAGCCAGTCATATTTGAAATACAAACAAATTAAACCAAAAAACAATGGTTGTTTTTCTACACAGGAGGTATTCCTTTGTGCCCAGCTTTTCATAAAAAAGGTGTTACACACTACAAACTGATGTTAAAAACATTCTTGTATAGGGAAACATTTCTTTCCCGGTAACATTCAGCTTCTGGTTCTTCTATTTCACTCAGTCAGCTTGGTCTGTAAAAAGGTGTAAATCTGGCTACTTCTGCTCTGGTTTTTGTGTCACTTTTTTCTTTTAATCAGTGTCTTAGCCTAGGAATAGTCTTAAAGGACTTATATATGCAGTAAGATGATAATAAGATTTATATTTACTTCAGTGTTGTCTACCGTAGACAGGCATTGGTGTAAAAGTGCAGAATCACATCTCTGAAACATCTTTCTCAGATGTAGCCATTTGATAGTCAACACATTAAAACAAATAAAATACTCTACACAGAAAACAGCTAATAAAATACACTACATAAACCCATGCTTCACCTTGTTCCATCCAAACAGGCTCCATTTCACAAACACAGATAATAATGGAATATAATAGAATTATAGAATGGTAGGGATTGGAAGAGACTTTTAGAGCTCATCTAGTCCAACCCCCCTGCAGAAACAAGTTCACCTAGATCAGGTTGCATAGGAACATGTCCAGGTGGATCTTGAAGACCTCCAAGGAAGGAGACTCCACAACCCCTCTGGGCAGCCTGTGCCAGTGCTCCATCACCCTCACAGTGAAATAGTTTTTTCTTATATTTAAGTGGAATATGCTTTCGTTACCTGTGTTAGCATGGCATACCTTGCCTGGGGCTTTGTTCTGCTACTTCTTGTTTATGAAGCTACTCTGTCATCACAAAAATGAGAACTGGCCAACATTATAAGTTCTTCCACTAGGCCGTAAATGTAAACAGATTGCCGAAAACCAAACTAGAGCTACTCACATCCATGCTTTGCACTGATGGCTAGTTTTTTCACACTGTTAAAAGAACGTTTCAGGATGGTTTTTTCAGTTCTTTCTGGCATGGAACTTGGACTCTTCAAACTGGCTGTAAAGCCTCAGTAACGTGTGATGACCTCAGTAAATGTCTTACACACCTCATCTCAGCAGGCATTTTGAGTAGTATTTAAAGTGAAGATATTACAATTTTTATTCTACTTGTCCCAAATAAAATCAAAGAAACAAACAGAACTAGCACATTTCCCTTTAAGAGTGCCGTATCTTAGGCTGGTAAGCCATAACACATGAGGTGTAGTAACTACTGTAATAATACATGCCTTATCATGCTTTGCTCTTTGTCTTTCACGCTGGGTAGTATTCCATTCTATTTGCTGCCTTGCTCCAAACCACATAGTAAAGAAGGCATTTATACCACTTGACATTAAAGTTATTAAGACAGACCACAATGCAATTAATCTATTGTGCTGCTGGAGGTACATAACAGCTTGGCATGTGATTTTTCTTATACTTCACACTTGGACTGTGTGAAGAAACAGTTCCAAGCAGCAACATGTGAAGTCTGTAGATGGTGGCTAAATATATCTTACTGTGGCTGGTCTACAGATCCCGTTTCCTTGTTCAAGCACTGCAAAGTAAGCCAGAAGCAATGCAAAGGCAGGATGCTTGGCTTGACTTTCTCTGTGGCTGACAAATCTTGGAGAGATTTGCACCTTGAGTTCCTTAGTTGGAGAGAAACTCGTCAGGACATGGGGCATTTTGAACTTATGCGTGTGGGGGCTCATGGAGAAGACAGGAGATAAATCCTGAAGTCAACTCTTTTACAGGAAAATATGAAAGTGTTTGGAGAATACCCTGCTGAGCATTTCTGGATAAATTTATTTTGTATGAAAGCCACCTGGAAAATCTTTCTGACTCAGTTGGAGTATGAAAACAACTTGTCAAAACATCAGCTCAAGCTCAACTAATCACAACACCAGTTATTAAAATGTTATTGGCTTAAGTAGCTCTTGGATCCATGGAGGGGTGAAGTGAATGTGTAAGGCAGGGGAGGTGGATGCTGCCTGCCCTTCCTTTCACTACAAAGCAACAGTAGTCTAATTCTCAGCTTCAGAGCTCTACATCTATGCATTTGTGTGTATGACGAAATTCTTAAAAAAATATTAAAATGTCTGCATACAGAATAAAACCACATACACTTGCACACACATATATACATATTTGATGTTCATGTGTCTGCATAAGAGCAAGATCCAAAGAACAGCTTGATGTCTTCTGTGTAATTGCTTGCATTTTGGTAGGAATTGTTATGACATTATAATCCAATCACCACAAAATTTCCTTTTTTTCTGTCACCCGAGCCTGCCTTAATTTGACAGAGACCACTGGAAATAAGCGTTCTACTTGAAATGAAATGTGACCCCTTCTATCTTCTGCAAGAAAATCCTGTTACTAGAGGAAGGAGTATTAAGCTGACAGTACCATAGCAATTATCTACTGGATATTTCTGAATAGTTAAATGGCCATAGGGTTTTATTGTCCCAGTTCTCATTTTGTATCTAAATGGAGACAAAATTGAGCCACCACACTATGGAAAAAAAAAGAGAAAAAGGGGATATGACCCCTGGTTGGGAGAACTGTGCATAGAGCTTAAGTTTTTTTCTGATGCTTTTTTGACAAGCATTCAACTCCTACCCTTTACCTGTTTTGGAGCAAGTGATTTCCTCATATCAGACAAAGTGAGTTGCTGCAGTTGCTTGGACATGTAAAACTATGGATACTGAAAGTAGCTATAGCTATACGGTGCACTCTAAGAAGGCTGTGGAATAATGCTACTCAGCAGCAAACAGAAACTCAATGAAGATGATTTGTACTCTGATTAAATTTCTATCACTCATTATGAAGACAGAAGCTCTTATGCTTCAAAAAACCTCTACAGGTCTCTGAGTGGCTAAAAGGACCAAAAACAATTGTCTCCAAAGACATTTATGACCTTTCAAACCAATGGCTATCTTAGAAAAGGCAAGTCAAAATCTTGAATGAAGAAAGAACTGATCCCGTTTCATGGGAAATGGGAACAAAGCAGCATACTGCTTCGTTTAGTCCTAAAGAGGACTAAACAGAGCATACTGCTCTGTAGGACTAAATGATAAGATTGCTCTAAACTGTTAAACAGCTATTTTGTTCAAGCATAGAGCCTGGGGAGCAGAACTGTGTTTATCAGTTCATGAATGGCTGTTGCCTGCAGTACTGGCAGTATTTTACCAGCTACTGCTCAGAATAGGTCACAAGGCACTCTGTGATACAATATATTTTCAGACTGAAACCTTATTTGAATAAGTAATGTGTTCACTTCCTCAGTATTTGTATCAGTAAAGCCTCCAATAACTTTGCACTTAGATTATAAAGAAGGATAATTTTATTACCTGAAAATGTTGAACAAAAATGTGTTTCAGTGTTCAGAATTTATTCAGAAATATATCCCCAAATTTATTCTGTTATTTTGGCCTGACCATTTTTAGTGGTTTTGCCAGACTCTGGCTACAGGGGTGGCTTCTTTAAACAAAGAACTACCAGAAGCTTCCCTGTAGCTGAAAGGGCTAATGCCAGTCGGTTCTAAGATGGACCCACAACTGACCATGGCCTGGCCAATTGATGATTGAGATAACACCTCTGTGATTAATGTGTATGTGATGGGGAAGAAGTTGCTGCACAGCTGCTAAAGGTCAACAGCAACAGCAAGTGAGAATGTGTCAGTGGAGAAGGAGGGGGAAAAGGGTGCTTAGGCACTGAAAGAAAGGCTCCCCCATGACCTGTGGTGCAGACCATGGTGAGGCAGTTGTGCCCCTGCAGTCCATGGAGGCCACTGGGGAGAAGAGAGCCATTCGCAGCCTGTGGAGGACCCCATACTAAGTGGGTGGATGCCTGAAGGAGGCTGTGACTCCATGGGAAGCTCACCTTGGAGCAAGTTCCTGGAAGGACCTAGGAGTTTGTGGGGAGTTGGTGGGGACAGAGGAACCCACGCCAGAGCAGGTTTGCTGTCAGGACTTGTGATCCTATGAGGGACTCAGGCTGGAGCAGTCAGCATCTGTTCTCCAGGTAAATGACCCGCATGGGGGCAGGGTTTGAGGAGCTGCCCCTGAGGGAAGGAATAATTCTGGAGCAGTCTGTAAAGAACTGTAGCCCTTGGAAAAGAAGGAAGCCCATGGAAACCCATGCTGGTGAAATTTGTGGGGAAATGTGTCCCTTGGGAGGGACCCCACACTGTAGCAGTGGGAAGTGTGATGAAGTCTCTCCCTGAGAAGAAGCAGTAACAAAGTCCATCTGTAACGAACTGATTGTAACCCACATCCCCTACACTACTTGGGGGTAGGGAAGCAAAGTCTTAGGAAGAAGAAGGGGTGGGGAGAGGTGATTTAAAGTTTGGTTTTATTTCAAATTTTTTCTTCTCTGTTCTAATTGTTCATTAACAAATCAAACATTTTCTCCCCAAGTTGAGTCTGTTTTGCCCATGATGCTAATTGCTGAATGATCTCTCTGTCCTTCTCTAACTCATAAATCTCTTGCTATATTTCTCTCTCCCCTATCCAGTTAAGGAGGGGGAATGATAGAACAACGCAATGTGCACCTGGCCTCCAGCCAGTGCTAAACCAACACAGCATTTTTTATAATTTTAAATAATTTTCTTGGGCATAATATATGCACATATAAACGAATATGCAAACACATGCTTAATAACAAATTGACTTAGAAACCACATTTGTTGTATTGTACCTAAAATGAACTTCTTTGATATCTCTTACATGTGTTTTTCTCCCAGTTTATTATAAACTGCAACACTATGGCCTTTTTAGAGCATTTGAGACAAGGTCAATTGTGATTAAATTAAGATCACTAAAGAATACTGGTAAGAATAGAGTGTTAATTATAAAGAATATCAAACAATGTATACAAGTAAGAAAATGAATGAAGATTGGTTTACAGTGAATTTCAACTTCCATCACAAACTCACCATAACCTCAGTTGATACCCTTAAATCTATTTGTACCTCCGACTCTTTCCCTTGTCTGTACTCTTGGGGCATATAATTATTGGCATCTCTAGCTGATTGAGTGGGAGGAAGCAGCAATCTGGACTAAGATACATGTTAGCCTGTCTCAGGCTCTCCAACCAGGCAAGTGAATTTCCAACTATTCCTCTGGAACAGGCACTAAACTTGGAGTCTCATTGACTCAGATTTTGTTTGTTTGCAGCTAACAGATATTTGTTCTCTAGTTTCACTTTTGGGCCAAAACCAAATTTTGTATTTTTAAAAGCCTGTTATTTATCATCAGTTTAAAATCAGTGAATATAAGGGAAAGACTATAATAGTTTCATTACCTTTCCACTAAAGGAAAATAAGTTAAAATGACCAGGAATCTGGAGTCTGAAGCTGCTGGAATTATCAGAAAAGATATCAAAGATGTGTAAGGATAACGGGGCGACAAGGAAAGGACACATCTTGCCAAACAAAGGGAATTGTTTCAACATAAATTTGTTAAGATTTACCCTATAGTTCTTGGAAGTTCTTCTAGGGCTTTCTTTTTGGATATGTGTTAGATATATTCAAGCAGAGTGAATGAAACAATAAGACAGGTACAAAAAAACTGCCTTACGAAGCACTCTTGGATACCTGTGCTGCCAGTAAATATGTCAAAATAGACTGTTTTGTGGTACTTTGGGACTTTTGGTTTGAGGTTAGCCTGGAGGGAAATTGTTATTTGGATTTGACTCTGGAAGAGACAATTTGTAGGAAGGAAGCAGCTGTGGTTGTGCAAGAGCTGGCCCACCTACAACTGTGGGTCAGTGGGCAAAGGTGCTAATGGCTTGCCTATTAGTGAGTTTTGGGATGTAAGCATCCAGAGTGAAATTTTCCATGAAAGGAGCAAAAATTGCTATAGGATAGCTGTGCCCAGAACAATAATGAGTTAATGAACCCTTTAAAGCACTCCTGTTCCATTGAGCCTTTCCCCTATACACCACACCATCTCTAACAATAACAAGAAGTTTCTCAGCTGAATGGCTCGATCTTGTAGTAGGAAAGGGGTTGTTGAGTCTGAGCTACATCTAACAAAGTCTAACTGTTTAACAGAGGCCTTTTGATGAAAGTTGTTTCCTATATGTAACTGGACACTTATTCATTGTCTCTTTTCTAACATCTACCCAGAGACATAAGACTCATTCACACCCTGAAAATAAAGACTATAAAAATGCTGCAGATCAACACACCTGCAACTTTTGCCATTCTGTTGCAATCATTAAAAAAAAAATGAAAACTGAAAGCTTAATTAAAAAATGAGGGAATTCTTTGTTCAGTGACATGTGTATATAGAGTTGGCCATGAGATGCTGAAAGAATTATTTCTCTTAAAGCTGGACAGTCATTACACAATGAAGCCATATTTTAAGAGCATATTTGAATCAGTAATAAACTGCTGAAAACATTTACAGAGGAGGTAGATTGTGATTATAGTAGTCTAGGAGTCTATGTGTTCAAGTTCCACAATCAAACACTTGCTCCACAGAAGCGAATATAATCCTATATTGGAAGTATTAAATGAGAAGGGAATGTTTTCATTAAAGGAACTCTGAAAGCTGATTTATGGCCCACCAGTTGCTTCTCATACTGGAAAAAGAAACCCCACAAATAACATTGCTTAGAGGCAGTTCAGTATACTTTCCAAAGGGCCATCTAAAAAGTTTTCTTTTAAAATACATAAACTCTGAACAATAAAATAACAGTGAGTCTAGTCCTAGCTGCTAGGCTGTGTTTTAACTGCTTTGTGACTGTATTCCTCTAAGGTTCTGAGAAAACTTTTGAAGGCAAAACCTTCCAATGAATAGATAGGCTCTAAAAGTGATATATCAGACATGTAAGGCAACATCTGGAAGTATCAGGATATTTTATTTCAATAATCCCTGAAGGCCTACACATGACTGAGATTCTCTTTTACTGTGTGCTATTTAAACACAAATTTCAGACAATCTACTTTAAAAAAAAAAAAAAACAAAAAACCAACACAAAACCAAAACAGTGAACAAAAGAAAAACAAAGAAAAGAAGGATAGAGAAAAAAAATGTTAAGTTTGACTTCACTGAGGTTCAACATATCTAGCAAGAGGAAGAAAGTTGTTATTGTGGTAATTTTCTCAAAAGTCAACTTCACTGTTGCTGGTGTTTGAATGCTTGCAACTAGGGGCTTACATTTACATTAAGCAGTTATCTTAGAAGGAAATGTGTTTAAAACTGTCTTCTAAATGAAGCAGTGATTGGAAGAAGAGAGTAAAGTGGAAAAAGTAACCTACGATACCATAATATTATAACGAAGTCTATCATATTCAAAGACAACCTATGACATGAATTCTGTGTATTTAAGGAAAGATTTTTCTCATGTAGTTATACAGCAAAACAGTTTCATTTCCCCTTCCATATTAAGTTTTGCTTCCGCATACTTAATCTTACTAACATTTATAAATGGATACCTTATCTGAAGTTGATAATAGTAGTACTAAAATGATGGGAGAGTTGTATATATTTACAAATCTGCATCTTAAGCAGCAACAAATTAATAAGCTCAAGCTTTTGCTTCAAATGCTCATCATACTGATTGAAATTCAGAGGCAGATGCAATTGCCTCTGCTGTTTCTGATCTGTATAATAGACTGGACCAATACCTCAAATTCAAACACTCCTGAATGGAGTGAGAGGGAAAAATTAGTTCTGTCAGGGAATGAACTGGATCATTTTTGATGTGGTAAACGTAATTTATGGCACAAGTCCAGTTCCTCTTTACTAACAAGAGTATTAGTTGCAGCTGTTTATTATGACTGCTTGTGCCAGTTTGATAGTATGTAATCATATTTGCATAAAGATAAAAAAGAAGGTGTTTTAGAACAGAGTTTAGCCATGCTTTTACCATGAATTAAGGATAATTTCAGAGTAATTAGGTATAATTTGTTAAGGACTTCTTCCCAGTAAATGATGACTCTGATTTCATAATTACAGGACAATACTCACTATGGCTTTCAAGGCAGGATAAAACATACCTGAGAGGATGGTGTCCCATACTAGACCATTCTAATGTTGCTATGAAAGACAGGTGGTTTTTTTCAGATTTCAGCCCCATGCATTCACACCTGCAATGCATTAACTATAGCAGCGATGTTAATGAACGCCAGCTGCTTCTTCCACCCTCCAGATGAGGAATTGTCAGAGATGTTGCTGTGTGCTACCTGAGAGGCTCCTATTTTTCTCTCCAGATGGGCTTTGATGCCTAACAAAAGGTGTCTTTTCAAATTTCTACTGTGGGAAGGATTTCAGTCCTGGAAGAAGTTGCAGTGGAGTAATCAGAGAAGGTTAAACAGAGAGAGTGCTGACATTTAAACTCATGACAAACAAACAAACACTAGGCACCCGAGTGTCCAGAAAACAGAAATAAAATAGCTATAAAAGCTACAAGACAGATATTGAAAGTATTTCATTTTATTGACAACTACCAGATACAGTCCAACTAAATGGCACTTATTCCTTTAAAATTTGAAAGTTTGCCATTTAATCTGGAAATGGGTAATGGATGCCTTGAGCAAGATCTATTTTTAATAAAACATAAGGTTTTCATTGTGATTGCACCTACATAGTTTTAATATTCTGTTATGGATCGTGAACATTTTTTTAAAGGAATTCTTTATAAAGCAATCTTTTCCTCTTTTATTTGCATTTTCACAACTTAGATTTGAGGCTATGCACTCTCTACCATCTATAACAAAGTTAGTAATGGCCCTGAGAAGAGGGTGGAAAAAAAAAGAAACCTATTGAAAGGGAAAATAAAGGGGAAAAGTTCTACATCCTCAGCAGGAGTTTAGTTAATTATCTGACTCCTTTCCAGCCAGTTCTGGCACATGACACTACCTCTGCAAAACAATTAGGCTTTCCAAACTAAGAGGGAAAAACAGGGATGGTCAAACATCAGAACGTGTGACACAGTGCTTAACTCTAAAGTCTTAGTGAAGTTAGAGCAGATCTGAATCACTGCAGACATAAGGCTTGATTTCTCCTTGTTTTTCAATATGATGTTCTTGAACTGAAAATACAGAGTGTGAGCAGACAGAAAAGTTGTGCACAAGGTAGAATTTTGAAAGGCTAAGCCGTGGTGTAGTGCATGTGATAAATCCGATTGTGCTGTCCGGTTAATGAACCCTCCTGTATTGAACTCTGATACAGCAAAGAAATGGAATAATCCAATGTACTTTCTTTCCCTGCTCATTTGTTGACAACTTTGTGTTTGAGTTACCTATGAAATCCTTGGCCAAAAATACTTGGACTAAAATACATTTAAACCTTTTTAAATAAACACATCAATCTGTATATCTAATCTGATTATTGTGTATATATTTTTTGGTTTTAACTAATTTTCTTTTTTTTCAGATGTCAGTCAGGATCACTTTGATCTCTAGGAAGGTCATAAAGCAACTAAATCTGGAAATCATTTCCAAGCACATTAAGGATGAGAAAATCAACAAGAGCAGGGCTTCTCTACAAGGAAGTCGTACTTGACCAGCTTGACAAACTTCTACAATTAAATGATTGGCCTGGCAGATGAGTGAAGAGCAATGAATATTGTCTACTATTGTCTTCTATGACTTCAGTAAGGTTTCTAACACCTGTCTTCTATAAGATCCTTGTAGACAAGTGGTTTAGCAAGGAGCCGCTTTTGCTTGGTAACAGGGGGAGAGGGCTGCAGTGCAGACTCAGTAAAGAGTTCTTGGACTTTCCTCTGGTTCTTGGGTTCAGACCCACCTCTGGCCTGGCTGGGCCAATCTGGCGCCTCTGCCATCACTATTTAAGGACTGGAATTTGAAGTGCTTGGGAGGAAGTCTAGGTCTGGTACAATATGAAGATGACCATGTAGACCCCACAGTCAAAGAAGGAGGAAGGAAGGAGGAGCACCAGACCAGAAACTCCTCTGCGGAGGAGCAGGGAGGACTGGCACAGAGCCCACCTGCCCTGAGGAGTGACAAGGGGCAGAAGCTATCAGGAATAGGCTGACTGAAACCCCCATTCTCTTCCCCTCTGAGTTGTTTATGGGGGGAGGAGAAAAAGACACCGGGATCAGGGCTCTGAGCCTGGAAAGAGGGGAGGGGAGGGGAGGGGAGGGGAGGGGAGGGGAGGGGAGGGGAGGGGAGGGGAGGGGAGGGGAGGGGAGGGGAGGGGAGGGGAGGGGAGGGGAGGGGAGAAGGTGGTCTTAAAGGGCTGGTTGTACTCTTCATTGTTGTACCACTCTGTGTTGTTTTGGGGGTTTATGGTTATGTTTTAGTTGTTGTTGGGTTTAATTATTTTCTATTTTCTTCCCCAAGTTAAGTAGCCTGGGTCTGTTTTGTCCATAAGTGGCAATTAAGCCCTTCCTACCCTTTAGGAATTCTAAATTGATACTTGAGTCTAATCATGGTCTTTTGTCCCTGGATGGGACTAAATCAGGACAACAAGCTGTTGATGTATGGGTTGGATGAGTACACAGTGAGATGGGCTGAAAACTTGCTGAATGACCAGACCTAGAGAGTGGTGATCAGTTGAACAAAGTCTACTTGGAGGTGACTAACTGGCAGTATACTCCAGGAATCAACACTGAGTCCAGTACTGTTTAACATCTTTGTCAATGAGTTGTATGGTCTGGTAGAGTACACTCTCAGCAAGTTTGGTGCTGTCACAAAACTGGGAGGAACAGCTGATATACCAGATGATCATGCTGACACACAGAGGGACCTTGACAGGCTGAAGAAATGTCCCAAAAGGAACTCTGTGAAGTTCAACAAGTGTAAAGTCCTACATTTGAGGAGGAATAACCCCAGGCACCACTATATGATGGGGTCTGTCCAGCCAGAAAACAGCTTGACAGAAAAGGAGATAGAGGTCTTGGTGGATGCAGAGTTGAATAGAAGCCAACAATTTGCACTTGCTCAAAGAAGGCTAATGGGATCCTGTGCAGCATTAGACAAAAGTATTGCCAGCAAGTGGAGGGAGGTGATCCTTTCCCTCTCCTCAACAATGATGAGGTCACACCTGTAGTGCTAGGTTCAGTTATGGCCTCCACAATAAAGAAAAGACATGAATCTACCTGAGTGAGTCCAGCAAATGTCCACAAAGACAAGTGGCTACATCATCTCTTGTATGAGGAAAGACAGAGAGAACTGGCGACTGTTTAGCATGGAGAAGACAAAGCTCAATGAAGATCTTATTACCACATATAAATACCCGACAGGAGAATGCAAACAGATAGGCTCTTTCCACTGGTTCCTGGTGACAGGACTGGGCACAATCTGAAACAGGAGATTCTCTCTGAACATCAGGAAGTACGTTTTCAGTGTGAGAGTGGCTGAGCACAGGTTGCCCAGATAAGTGGTAGAATCTCTGTCCTTGGAGATATTCAAAAACTCTCTGGAAACAGTCCTGTACAACCTGCTGTAGGTGGCCCTGCTTGTTCAGGGATGTTGGACCAGGTGACTTTCAGAGATCCCTTCTAACCTCAGCCATTCTATAACTATGTGATTGCATGATTCTGTGATTTTTACCTGTTGTGTCTTTCCATCACTTATTTGAACACTTCATACAGTAGTCATTGTCTTCATAGATGCAGGAAAAAAAATGAATGCAAGTCTAGAATCTGTTTAATGTAATTGAATTTTGGGACAACAGTTGGACCAAATGTGTGAATTTTCTCTATAGGACCTTCAGACCACTCAAATGGTATATATTTTCCTCCAGTGGCCTCTAGATAAATATTTTTACAAAGCCTTTAAAACTCTTTAAGGTCCAGCTCATGTGGCCAGTATGTAACCTTACTGAAATGGTTAGAACTGTTACTAGTGTTCATGCAGCAGGTTTTTTATGTATTAATATAAAATATTCTACTGTGCTATAACACTTTTTATTTGAAGTGATAGTGAAATTACTTTTACATGAAAACCTTATCTTCCACGCCCTGAGAAAAATTTAAACTCTTAGAAGAGATTCAAGAATACATCTAAACTCTTAGAAGATATTTAAAAATACATATTTATTATAGTTTTGAAATCTCATCCATTAAGGATATTCTCAACAATTTTGCATTTTGGTGAATGTGTCTTCCTAGGCCTACTGACAGCAAAAGCAGCAAAATATTGAGAATCAGAAATTTGTCTATATTCCAAAGAATAATCTGCACAAGGATGATTACACATGAGAAGAAATAACTCCAACGGTCACACTGGGCATTGTGAGTAGATTTTTATTCTGCAGTGTATAGTAATTTGCTAGGATTGTGATATTTATCTGAAAAAGAGATGGCAGTCATGCATATCTGATTAATAATCTTTTTCTTAATTGTCATTTTATTATAGCAACCTACAATGGTGTTTTTTCCTTTGTATGTGATTGCAGACAATTATGAAAATATTTTATTACTAAAATATTTTTTATTGCTAAAATATTTTTTTTGAAAACAGAAACACAAAAAGCTAAAAGATTATGGTTTTTTTCCAGATATTATATGGCTTAAAAAAAATTGTGTATTTGAATGACTGATGGGTATTTTTGAAATATTTCTGGTTGTTCTAACGCATTTTTGGTGCTTAAGAACTGATCCATAGATACTTACCCAAAAAGCATCCTTACAGAGCAATTCCTGAACTGGGAAGAAGAATGTTGACCACTTCACACAGTCCCTGCTCTAGTGCTGGTCCTTCTTGTCCAGTATGTTTGAACATGTGGTTAACTGTTATTTCACAAATCTTTAAAGGATCTTTATAACTTAATGATGATAATCATTGTGGTGGAACAAATAAATGAAATCCCTAGGTCAACCTTCTGTCTATAAAAATTTGCAAGTGTCTCAGTGCATGGCTTAAATTACTTGCAAGGCATAAAATCATGAAATATTTTAATCATGGGAGAAGTCTTTTCCTAATGCTAGCTGATAATCAGCTGTTTCCTGAGGCATGAGACCTGCTTATCTCAGATACAGATGTAAACTAAACAGGAGAGTCTCTTGCCTCCTCTTCCCTGTTCAGGGATGTCCACAGCTGGTGACACCTGTGGAACAATCACTGTAATCTCCAGATCATGACACCTAGTAGTGTATGACAATGATACCCCTGTGTCCAGTCTCTGCCATGAAGACATACAAACTATGTTGCTGTATCTTCCTCCCCCAGCCAAAACTTAACTCCCCATCCCTTAAACCAACAGTATAGGCCACAAATATTCGCACTGCTTCTGATATCTGACTTTTGTAACTAGGCCTTAGGTATCCTGCACCTGAACCTCCAAAGGTTTACTTCTAAAACAAACACTGCAGCTGTTAAGAATAAATTACATTTGTCCTGGTCATTCTATCCTGAAGCTCTCCTCATTCAGTCTGTCCTGGTTTTTTTTTTGGTTTTTTTTTGTTTGTTTTCTAGCTGCCTGTATTCTGTTTGGTCCAAAGGATAAACGTGAAGTCCTTTATTATCTTCTCTCTGGGTCTTTGGATAGGTATAAAGCGGAAGATGGGATTGTAAACGGGATTGTATGCCCATGTGTCTGAGTTTTAATCTTCTCTGACTAACCGTGAGAATATTGCAGTTTTCAATTGCTCTCACTCATAAAATAATAGAACAGATCTTTCTTATGATGTAGTGGAAGACTGAAAATCCTATTTTTGATCCATCTTTTTTCCATCAGTTACTTATGCATTCTCTGCACATCCTCTGTATGTTCAATCCCCTGTGCCTTACTGCAAGTCTGGTAACTGACAACAACCTCTACAAATGTAATAATATTTGTCTCATATTCTGTTCTCTAATGCATGCAGTTTTCCTTAATTAAGAAAATCAGTTTGTACTACTGGTTGTGTACCAATGACTGGCTGCAAACTAATACACAACTTTTACATTTAGAATGATCACCTACTACAATAAGAGTCTCTCCTTTGAAAACTACCTGAACTAGTAGTATGTACTTTCTCTTCACTTCTCTGTTCACTTTTCTGATGCTTGCATAATGAGGTAAGGTTTTGCATTTCTTCTCCTGTGGCAGTTATCATCTTGACTTTTACTGTTTGCGTAGTATATGAAGCTCTACTTGGCTAATAATTTTCACTATTACATGGGGATCCTAATGTATTTCTCTCTTGTAATATTTTGATTTTATTATGAAGTAATCAGTGGAAGACCATTGTTGGCCTTCATAAACTTTGATCTCAGAAGCCTGCTTATATTGGTTAACTTCAGTAATTCCAGCAGATATTTCAGTAGTAGTTCGTCCAAGTGCGCTATTTAACCTTTCATTTTCATCTACTACTGCCAAATATTTTCACAGAATCATGGAATCACAGAATGGTAGGGGTTGGAAGGGACTTTTAGAGCTCATCTAGTCCAAAATCCCTGCTAAAGCAGGTTCACCTAGATCAAATCACTCAGGAATGTGTCTAGGTGGGATCTGAAAACCTCCAGAGAAGGAGAGTCCACACCCTTCCTGGGCAGCCTGTGCCAGGGCTCCCTCACTCCTACAGTAAAGAAGTTCTTCCTTATGTTTAAGTGAAACTTTTTGTGTTCTAGTTTTTGTCCATTACCTCTTGTTCTATCACTCACACTACAGAAAAAGGTGTCATCCCATTTTTACATGCACCTTTCAAATACTTGTAAGTATTAATGTGGTCCCCCTTCAACCTACTTTTTTCCAAGCTGAGCAGTCCAAGATCTCAGAGTTTTTCCTCAGAAAAAAGGTGATCCCCTGATCATCTTGATGGTCCTGCATTGGGTCTCTTTCCAGAAGTTCCATGTCTCTCTTGAGCTGAGGAGCCCCAAACTGAACACAGGACTCCAGATGAGGCCTCACCAGGGCATTCCCCTCTACTGAGGGGAATGAGAACCTCCCTTGACCCGCTGACCACACCTTTCTTGATGCATCCCAGGATACCATTGGCCTTCTTGGCCACAAGGGCACTTTGCTGGCTCATGTTGAATTTGCTGTCCACTAGCACTCCCAGGTCTCTCTCTGCAGAGCTGCTCTCCAGTGGGTCATCCCCAGCCTATACTGGTGCATGGGGTTGTTCCTCCTCACGTGCAGGACTCTGCACTTGTCCTTGTTGAACCTCATGACGTTCCTCTCTGCCCAACTCTCAAGCCAATCTAGAACCTGTTGAATGGCAGCACAGCCTTCTGAGAAATCTACCAGTCCTCCCAGATGAGTGTCATCAGCCAGCTTGCTGAGGGGAGACACTGTCCCCTCATCCAGGTCATTGATGAAGATGTTGAACAAGACTGGCTCAAGAACTCCACTGGCCACAGGCCTCCAGCTCAATTCTGTGCTATTGATCATGACCCTCTGGGCTCTGTCATTCAGCCAGCTCTTGATCCACCTCACTGTCCACTCATCCAAGCCACACTGCCTGAGCTTGCTGATGAGGATGTTATGGGAGACAGTGTCAGAAGCCTTGCTGAAGTCAACGTAGATGACATCCACTGTTCTCCCCTCCTCTACACAGCCAGTTCTGCCCTCAGAGAAGGCTATCAGGTTGGTCAAGAAGGATTTCGCCTTGGTGAATTCATGTTGACTTCCTCTGATAACCATCTTCTTGTGTTTTGAGATGGCATCCCAGATAAGTTGTTCCCTCACCCTTTCCAGGGATGGAGGTGAGGCTAATTGGCCTGTAGTTTCCTGAGTCCTCCTTCTTGCCTTTTTTTTGAAGACTGGAGTGACATTGGACTTTCTTCAGTCCGTTCAAAAATGATGGAGAATGACTTAGCAATAACATTAGCAAGCTCTCTCAGCATTTGTGAGTGCATCCCGTCAATCAGTTCCCATAGATTTATGAGTGTTAAGCTTGCCCAACAGGTCTCCATCTTCATCCTCACCCACTGAGGGAAAAGTTTCCATTCTCCAGACTATTTTACTATCCTCCAGGGACTGGGCTCCCTGAGGGCCAGCCTTGGCAGTGAAGACTGAGGCAAAGAAGGCATTCAGTTGTTGTGCTTTCTCTGTATTCTCTGCATTTTCTTTCTTTGTACCCTTTGTTTCACAGTATCCCACACATAACTGTTGTATAACACTTCAGATAAATCTTAGAGTTTTCTTCGTAGTCTTCTCCAGAGATGTTAAATGAAAACTCAGAACTTCAAATAATGTACATCAGCCCAGGCTAGCTCTGAATAGATATTGTCACCCTTCAACCATCCTTCCTTTTGCTGGAAATTTTGTTTGCAAATAGAGATGGAAGTGCTATTTATATATACCTAAACAGCCTAGCAGATATTTTATTAGCTTGTCTGGTCCTTTGCAGTGTTATCACTCATTGTTTAAGGTACTTAACAGGAGTTTTCATTTATTCTGTTAAGGATTTCAGCTGTCTGTGAATAACAAAAATTGTTGAATTGTTGAGTAATAATGGCTTGACTATGCTTTCTCTGGTAAGTTTAACTGTTAGGGTGCAGCTCCAAACTGTAAAAGAAAATGCCAGTCTGTAAAAATTCTTGCACGAGAGGCTAGTGAGTAAGATCATAATCCTTGATATGATACAGGAATCAAGTTAAACAGAGGTCTGAGATGAACATGCTGAGATTTTCTCCTGGTGTAAGAATAAAACCTAAAACATTTTTTAAAAATAAGAATTTTATAAAAATAAACAATAGGACATTTAACTTCCGAAAGAGAAACATGAAATATCAGAGGGAGACAGAATAGATTTCTTTTTAAAAATATTGTTTATACACAAGTTTCCCACTTTCTACTTTGGCCTAGCAGGCAGATCTCATGCTTCTTTTGCATTGATTTCTGTAACCTTAAAGAGTTTTGACGGCACTGCAGCCTTCTTTGGTCTCTGAGAGATTCTTTCTGTCACATCTGGCTTATGTGGCTGCTTACTCAGCCTTTCCCAGGGCACTTTCCCTTCCTCTGCAGTCCCCAGCACTCCCCAGCACTCCCCAGCACTCCCCCACCTCCCTCTCTCTGGAAAGGTTCACTGAATGCTTCTCCTGAAAGGAACATAGAGTAAACTAAGAACTGAACAAAAACAATTTACTGTCCACCACAGGACCACTGCCTATAACCAAGAGAAGAGAGAGACAAAGTCCCCAGACACAGCAAATTTCAGCAGTTTCCTTGTAGAATTGCCATCCAGAAACTGTCTTCTGAGATCTGCGTTTCTTACAATTTTTTTTCCTCTCCTTTTCCCTTCCCTTCCCTTCCCTTCCCTTCCCTTCCCTTCCCTTCCCTTCCCTTCCCTTCCCTTCCCTTCCCTTCCCTTCCCTTCCCTTCCCTTCCCTGCCCTGCCCTGCCCTGCCCTGCCCTGCCCTGCCCTGCCCTGCCTTGCCCTGCCCTGCCCTGCCCTGCCCTCCTATTCTCCTTTTTCCTTTCCCCTTTTTCTAAGTGAAAGATTTCTGAAATGTGCATTATGCAGTGTAAATTCAGTTTGGCCTTCAAGCCACATGTTGAGTGTAAAAAGCATTTTCTTTCCAAGTACACAATTGATTTTAATTACTCTGCCAATGAAGCTGAACGAACTGCAGTCAAGTCACACCATCCAGCATGGCTCATGAGTTTTATGAGCTATGTTCCACACCACAACAATGTGTGCAACCACCTTTCACAACACAGCACACTATCTCTCAGCCAGATAGCTGCTTTTACTCTGGATGATTCTGACTGTATGTCTTCTTGTGAGGTTGTTGCATAAATTCAGTATCTAACATTTAAATTTTAACAGCGAACACAAGCTCCCATTACCTTGCCTTTGTCCTGAAATTCAGACAATTCTCCACATTCTTTACTCCCAGTGTACATGTACTGTTTCCTTCTGAGTGACTTAATACTGTCCATGAAAACAGTAGGTAAAATATTGACAAAATATAGTGGAAACACTCTCCTATCCCTTCCTTCTGGGTTTATCCTGAAAGTAATACATACACAGATTATTTTACTTTGTTCTGAGAAAGGCCTTTCACTAGGTTAAGTCTTGAAGTTCTCTTTTGCACTGAAAATACTTACTCTCTCTACTTCTGTATTTTTAATTCTTCAGTAAAATTCTCAGGCATTTGTTCAGTACCAATAGCACGGGGGGCATGCTGTTCCTCGGGTCTCCAAGGAATAATTAGTATTTGAGAGGTTCATAGAAGCTTATAACTCCCATGAGGAATGTTTAACAGCTACAAGGAAGAAGTGCTGCCAGCAGTCGTTACCCTTTTATGAGATTTCATTTAGAAAGGTGGTTTTTAAAGTATCTCTCTCTATTTTTCATGCAAGAGTTTCTAATGGTGATATTAGTGCTCAACACCAAAATTTCCAAAATTTCCAACAGTTAGAGATAAGGGAAGAGATATTCAGTTTTTCTTTCTTGAGGGAAAAAAAAAAAAAAAGGTAAGCAAGAGAGTCGATGAGCATTTCCTTTCCTGATAGTTCTCACAGCGTGGCTGAGTGTAATTTAGTCGTGTGATGATAGTGTCCAGAGACTGTAGTGGGGAGACTGCTAGACAATGCATATGCAAGCAATGTACTGATTGTGTTGAAACAGTGCCATGGGTAATATCTAAGTTCTTCCCTGGAGGTCTGTCTCTCAGTAATATAGTTGAGAAATCAGACGGCTGCTCATTTCTGATTTAGCAGTCCTGATTCCTACTCAAAACATTGAGACTTGGCTGGAGCACACACTCAGAGTCAAGAAGGTGAATGATGTCCTGAGAGCCCTGACCTAGAGTAGTGGTAAAAAATAAAGATAGCATATGAAGGTGATGCGGAAGAAAGATGGGAAACAGGCAGGGAAACAAAGTGCATTCAATTAATCTGCCTTCGGGAGTTTTGCACATTGTTTACAGAGACTTTAAGGCGGTTAAAGGAAAGAATGCTGCAAAGATCAACTAGACAGAGAAACCCAGGACAGAGTACATGCAGACAGGAAAGACAGTCTGAAACAATCTTCCAAATCAATAAATGTAGAAGGTAACAGGATGTTGACTTTTACTGTAGCCAGTGTCAACTGCAAGTTTTACCTTCATACCATTGCTTCCAAGTGATCATACTTCTAGAGTGTTACTTCCATGTTTCTTCTGTTGGCATTGAAATTTCCTCTTTTCCTCTTCCTCCCTTTCCATTCAGTCCCCACCTCCTGATACTGGATCAAATTTCAAACTGCACTCTGAGATGAAAAAAAAAAGCAAAAAAAGGAAGGGCCCTAGAAGGGAAAAAGTATGTTGAACATCTTGTAGTTTTTAGGACCTCCTAAGAAACTCTCAGTGCAGGCCATTTCCAACTGCAAATGCTTTATTTATGAACACAGATTTTAGAGTATTAGCTGTAATATTATGTCTTTGCAGAAAGGATTAAATCGCCATTCAGTAGGCAAATTATTGGACAATTGCTGCTGATGTAGTTCGCAACTCAGACAAGTAATTAACTAAATGATTTGGATAGAATCAGAAGGAATCTGTGGTTTTAACACATTGAATCAAAACTGAAATTCAGTTTAAGGATCAGGTTAGAGATGTATCCAAACCACTCCCTAACTATAAATAACTCCACATTTCAGAGATGTTTGTGGTGGGTTTGGATCTAACTTTGGGATTTGGACTCAGTCCAAGCCTGGATTTTTGTCCTGTGAACACATTGATGTGTTGGAAAAGTAGGGAACATTACTTCTGTAAGCAGGCAAATTTAATGACACTTGTAAGTACAGAATGTACTTGTAAGTACAGAAATTAGCAGCAGGTATATTTTTTTTCTCTGATGCATTATCAGAGTCAATAACAGTTCTGTGAATCTTAGGAGAGGAAGAAAAAAAGTCTAATTGTATTAATGAAAGAACTTTCGAATAAATAACATTTTCACAGCAGCCAAGGTACTAAATATTTGCTCTTCCAATTACAGTTCTGTGCATACTAGTTTCTTTACAGGACCAGGATGCATGCCAGTCTGTTCTACATCCTGCTGAGAGGTAAAAAAATTCTGATTTTGATGGATATGAAGACTACCTACCTGTCAACACACTTTTGCAAAAAACAGCAGAATGAAAGTTTGCATAAATGCAGACACAAATCATGGGACCATATGCCTCACTGTTTTAATATTTAGGTACAAGAAGACTCCAGGATAGGGAGGCCTTTGTTGTACTTTATTTCCATCTTGGAACCTATGAGGTTTGACAGCTGCCTTTTACTGTTTTTTGTACTCACTCTCAGTTAAAATATCAAGTTGAGGATTTTTTTTCTGTTTATTTGTTTTTCACCTTAGAGGCAGAAAATAAAGGTCAAGTTGACAATGAGCTCAATCGGAGACATGGGAGGTCTGAGTCTTTTTAAGTGTCCAGTGTCTGGTTCTTTCATTGTTCTTGGAAACATTAAGGACATTTAAAAAAATCTTTCTTAATATATCCCAAAGCAGACACTCTCGGGACATGTCACTCTTAAACAACCGTAACTAGAAGATATGCACACAGTTAAGGCACTTCAATAGTGTTAGAGTGATGCACACGTAAGGTAAATTTTTTTCCCTCAGATAACTTGCTTTTTATTGTAAGAAAAGAATGTCTTGAGTAAAATTGAACATGTAGCTTTTGCATTTGTTTTTTTCTACCCACGGGTTGCTGCTGTAATAGACATTAACAAGAAAAAATAAAAAATAGCATGCATTTTCTTTGGTCTTTATCTGTGTGAGTGCACTTGGAGAACTGTTTATACAAGCCAAATGACAAGAGAAATCAATTAAAAGTAATATCCCTTTAAAACTCTTATGTCTACTCTGAGTTTGTTTGTTTGGTTGGTTTGGTTTGGTTTGGTTTGTTCTGTTTTTAATACAGACAAATAACATTTACATTTCATATAAAATATCTCTGTATGTAGGGATATTTAAAAAAAAAAAAAGTAGAAGGTCTGCTAGGAAATCTAACTAGTTGAAAGGACCAAAAACCCACCAATTTGCTGGAAATAACTTTTGAGCTGGCACATTTGCTAGTGGTACCTCAAAGTTGGACAGGCAAAAATGCACATATTCACCCATTTTGGTTGCTTTCCTACCAGACTGTCTTAATATGGAGGATTTGTGGAGGGATATTTTTAATGGCAGGGATTCATATAGGAAGAACATTCTATAGGAAACTAAATTTGGCATACTGGCATCTGTGAAAGCATTCAGCCCATCTTGATGTATGAAAGCCTGACCTGACCACGACCATTCTGTCTCTTACAATTTTGTCTTAAACATTTAAACTAACCTGTTGTTGTGAATGTTTCTAGGGATAAAAACTTCTTTTCCATGGCCTGAACTAAAGCTGAAAGTGACTACTGACAATGATGTAGGTGTGAATTTTTGGTAGATCACAGTCCAGCTCAAATAGTTTCCTGTACTGATTATTTAAAAAATCCACCTGTGTTTGAAGAACTGTATCCAAATATCTATGGTGAAGTCCTGTTTATGAAATGTCACACCTGCTGTTTGGATTTCACCAACATTTTATACCCATTGTGTAGATATTATCAACTTTTTAGCTTCTTCTGAATATCATCCTAGAGAAGTGTTTTGATTCCCAGTTACTTGAGATGTTAATGTTGTTGTGGAACTTCAGTTTTTAAATAATTTTAACTTTTTGTGTTTCAAATAGTATAAACTCTGTGTTTGTATACAGCCATATGTACACCTTTCACTCTTAGAAATAGATTTCAGATATCATAGAATCATAGAATAGTAGGAGTTAGAAGGGACCTTTAGAGATCATCTAGTCCAAACGCCCTGCAGAAACAGGTTCACCTAGATCAGGTCGCATAGGAAACTGTCCTGGCGGGTCTTGAAGACCTCCAAGGAAGGAGACTCCACAAGACCCTGGGCAGCCTGTTCCACTGCTCCATCATTCTCATGGTGAAATAGTTTTTTCTAATGTTTAAGTGCAACTTTTTGTGTTCCAGCTTCATCCCATTACCCCTTGTCCTGTTACTATCTTCTATAGAAAAGAGGGATGTCCCAAACTCCTGACACCCACCCTTCAGATATTTATAAATGTTACTAAGATCTCCCCTCAGTCTTCTCTTCTCCAGACTAAACAGCCCCAGTTCCCGCAGCCTTTCCTCGTATGAAAGATGTTCTATACCCCTGATCATCTTGGTGGCTCTGCTCTGGACTCCAGCAGTTCCCTGTCCCTCTTGAGCTGAGGAGCCCCGAACTGTACACAGGACTCCAGATGAGGCCTCACTAGGGCAGAGTAGAGGGGGAGAAGAACCTCCCTCGACCTGCTGGCCACACTCTTCTTGATGCATCCCAGGATGCCATTGACTTTCTTGGCCATGAGGGCACATTGCTGACTCATGGGTAGCTTATTATCAATCAGGACTCCCAGGTCTCTCTCTGCAGAGCTGCTCTCCAGTGGGTCATCCCCAGACTGTACTGGTGCGTGGAGTTATTCCTCCCCAGGTGCAGGACTCTGCACTTGTCCTTGTTGAACCTCATGAGGTTCCTCTCTGCCCAACTCTCAAGCCAGTCAAGATCCCGCTGAATGGCAGCACAGCCTTCTGGGGAATCAGCCAGTCCTCCCAGTTTGGTGTCATCAGCCAACTTGCTGAGAGTACACTCTATCCCCTCATCCAGGTTGAAGAAATCCATGAAGAAATTCTTTCTGATCAGAAAGCCAGAAGGGAGGAAATAAAGCAAGAAAGGTAGGGAAAGGAGGTAGGAGGCCTCCATGGATGAGCAAGGATCTGCTGGGACAACTCAGGCAGAAAGCAGCCATCTATGAGAGGTGGAAACGGGGGCTGGCTTCTTGGGAAGAGTATAGGAACATTGCCAGGGCATGCAGGGGTGCAACTAGGAAGGCTAGAGCCCTTCTAGAATTAAATTTAGCCAGGGATGTTAAGAACAGTAATAAGGCATTTTTCAACTACATCAGCAGCAGAAGGATAGTGAGGGGTAATGTGGGCCCGCTGCTGAACACTGAGGGTGCCCTGGTGTCTGAGGATCCAGAGAAAGCCAAAGTACTGAATGCCTTCTTTGCTTCAGTCTTTATGGCCATGGCTGACCCTCGGGAAGCCCAGTCCAGCAAGGATCCAGGACAGCAGAGGACTTGCCCTGGGTGGAAGACGAAGAGGTTAAAGACTTGTTGGCCAAGCTTAAGTCTATGGGTCCTGATGGGATGCATCCTAGAGTGCTGAGGGAGCTGGCTGGTGTGATTGCTAAGCCTCTCTCCTTCATTTTTGAACAATCATGGAGGACAGGTGAGGTGCGTGAGGACTGGAGAAAGGCCAATGTCATGCCAGTCTTCCAAAAGGGCAGGAAGGATGTCCCAGGAAACTACAGGCCAGTCAGCCTCACCTCCATCCCTGGAAAGGTGATGGAACAGCTCATCCTGAATGTTATCACTGAACATATGAAGCATAAGATGGTTATCAGGGGACTCAACATGGCTTCACCAAGGGGAAATCCTGTTTGACTAACCTGAAATCCTTCCATGCAAGCATAACTGGCTGGCTAGATGAGGGGAGAGCAGTGGGTGTCATCTACCTTGACTTCAGCAAGGCTTTTGACACTGTCTCCCACAACATCCTCATCAGAAAGCTCAGGCAGTGTGGCTTGGAAGAATAGACAGTGAGGTGGATTGAGAGATGTGTGAATCACAGAGCCCAGAGGGTGGTGATCAATGGCACAGAGTCCAATTGGAGGCCTGTGGCCAGTGGAATTCCACAGAGATGGGTTCTGGAGCCAGTCTTGTTCAACATCTTCATCAACAACCTGGATGAGGGGACAGAATGTACCCTCAGCAAGTTGGCTGATGACACTCATCTGGGAGGATTGGTAGATTCCCCAGCGGGTTCTAGACTGGCTTGATTGCTGGGAAGAGAGGAGCCTCATGAGGTTCAACAAGGACAAGTGCAGAGTCCTGCACGTGAGGAGGAACAACCCCATGCACCAGTATAGGCTGGGGATGACCCACTGGAGAGCAGCTCTGCAGTGACAGACCTGGGAGTGCTAGTGTACAGCAAATTCAACATGAGCCAGCAAAGTGCCCTGACGAGGCCAGGAAGGCCAATGGCATCCTGGGATGCATCAATAAAGGTGTGGTCAGCGGGTCAAGGGCGGTTCTCATTCCCCTCTACTCTGCCCTGGTGAGGCCTCATCTGGAGACCTGTGTTCAGTTTGGGGCTCTTCAGCTCATGAGGGTTAGAGAACTGCTGGAGAGAGTCCAGCGCAGGGCCACCAAGATGATCAGGGGACTGGAACATCTTTCATACGAGGAAAGGCTGTGGGAACTGGGGCTGTTTAGTCTGGAGAAGAGGAGACTGAGGGGAGATCTTATTAACATTTATAAATATCTGAAGGATGGGTGTCAGGAGTTTGGGACATCCCTCTTTTCTATAGTAGATAGTAACAGGACAAGGGGTAATGGAATGAAACTGGAACACAAAAAGTTGCACTTAAACATTAGAAAAACTATTTCACCATGAGAATGACGGAGCAGTGGCACAGGCTGCCCAGGGGGGTTGTGGAGTCTCCTTCCTTGGAGGTCTTCAAGACCCGCCTGGAAATGTTCCTATGCGACCTGAACTAGGTGAACCTGCTTCTGCAGGGTGGTTGGACTAGATGCTGGCAAAGCATGGAAAACAACAGTTTCTGGACAGGTTTATGAAGACGCTGACATAAAGAATTGTTGTAAAGAGGTATGTCTATGTACTTCCTCTGTTAACTCTAAATATGATGAAGGGGTTCCTCAATTTTTCTAAAACATAAATGTTGAATAGGATACCTTAAAATTAGAAAACTTAAAAAAATAAAGGAAGAGTTTTATTTAGGTTCCAATGCATATGGTAAAATAACATATGAAAATAAGACTTTCATTTTCTATACTCCATTTTATAAGTTATTCATCTGCTTACTTAGAAATGTTTTTACCGGATTATGAACAATTTCCCTTTTTAACTAAGTAGGTGTGTGTATTTTCACAGGAGGTTCTTAGCAAAATATGTAGCTAAGGCTCATTTTATAGCCAGAAAATAGTTACTTAATGGTCATTGCACTCAATTCAGTCGGCTAAATCAACCAACCTTCAAACAGGTGGATCCAAATTTTGTTCATTTCCAAAGAGATGTCCTAAATCCAAAGAAGAAAAAAACTACATTCTATGTAATGCTTAAGAAACTATAAAGCAAGGACGGTCAGTTTATTAGAGGTTTTTTTGACAACAGTTCTACCCTTGAAACTGAAAAAAAAATCTTTTTCCTTAATATCAGAACTTTTTATTGTGACAGCAAATGTTAAAATCATTTGGTTTGATTCTTGACCAGATTTAGCTATTATACAACATTATACCACTACTATATCAAAGCTGATGATAATGGAAGGAAAATGCTTGAGGTTTTTACTTTCTATTGTGTTCAAAATGATCAATTAACTTTGTTCTGATTTGGAAGATGGGCAAATTTGGGGATATTGGAACGACAATAGTTGAAAGAATCCACTTTTGTTAGTTCCCCTAAAAATACAGATCCTGAATCAGACCAGCTGGTATGTTCTCACCTTGAAAAGTTTCAGCAATCTCTTGGAATGCTTAGATTATCTACTTCTACAAATAACCACTTGTATCTATCATACAATGGTGTCAAGCTCTGCTTCATCTTGTAGCTTGACTGTTGTAATGTTCTCCTCATCATATCATCCACCCTGATTTGTTGAAATGCCTCCAGGATACTGAAATAGAGTAAGCCAGATGCATCCAATGACTTACACTTGGTTTTAGAAAGTGGTTAGCAATGTGTGCTTTTTGTTGCTGTAATTTTTGTAGTATGCTGCAGGATAACTACATGGAAACTACATACAACTTTATGATAGTTCAAGCTGGGTATCTAAAGATATATGTAGCAATACTGTCAAACTTTGCAGTGACCATTTTTTGGAGCTCCTTGACTCTTCTCTGCTGCTCAAGAATGGTAATGCTGTGATGGTGTCAATCTATAATTGAAGAGTAATGCATCTGATAAGTTCAAAGGCTCTGCTGTATCCCCTTTTCAGGGGTTTCGGTGGTATTAAATTAACCAATTTATGGTATCAATATGTCATAAATAAGGTGTCATTAGCAGATCACCAAGAAAAACTGCACAACAAACAACTTAGGAATCACCTGTGAATGTAAATGTATACTACAAAGTTTACCTGGATTTTTGACATGCACATCTAACCTGAATTAACACCCAAGACTGCAAATGTTCCCACAGTAAAGACCTACCTCTGATACTACAACACTGCTGTTTCTGTTCCTGATCTGTTTGTGCTTGAGGATATGGCTTTTATCCAAAGATATCCCAGTATTTCTCCCTGATCATTGTAGCAGTTCCTTCTGGAGAAATTATGGAAAATGAACTGGACTACCATTATGATTTGAGTGATGGTTATCATTTAACCCTTCCTTGCAAAGAAACATTTGGCCTCTAAACTGTACATCAGTCTGTCTAGAGTAGCTGATAATAACAGATTTCCAGATGTGAGTTTTCTAGATGTATGGCAGAGGGATAGAATATAGACTTTCTTGTTATCTCTCAGGAGGGAAGACAGTGGTCATAAAGATAAGTGAGGTTACAAATCCTTCTCCTTGCAGGAACCATCCCTGGTAGTATATTTTGGCACCTTGTTTTTTAACAACCTAAATATATTTAAATGGCTGCTGCAGCATCTGAAATAGTCATTGGTACAAAATATTCTCTTAATAAAGTGTTTGGTCTCATAGTAATTCCTTGGAAAGCTACCATTTCAGCTTTTGGATTTAACATCTAATGCTAAAGCACTGGACATCTACAGCAGGAAGCTGGAGAAGAGCTGTGGGAAATGGTGAGGTGTACAATATCAGCCTAAGGAAATACCACTTCACAGATGGGAAGTGGTATCTGGGAATGCAATGCAGAGATTGATGCTCCTGGAGAACACTGAAAATATCCCTTTTTACAGCACTAAACAGAATTAGGACAGTTTACCAACTGGCTGTGGGATTACTAAGGCTATACTTGCACGGTACTGTTCCAAGTTAATAATTTTTTTATGTTTCCAAGGTGATTAAAGCAACCAAATGCCTTTTATGACACAGTGGAATAAAGCTTGTGAGAAGCCTTTGAGTGAGAGTCACTTCTAAAAGTCTTTGCTACCTCTTGATCTAATATTAATTAACTTCAGTAACTTTCATATTTGGCAGTATCAAACAACTGATTGTACAGATGAAGTTCTACTAGCTCATTTGATAATAGTTTTTTTTTCCCTTAAAATTTCCTAAATCCTATAGTAATTGCTCCTGCAAGGAAGGAGTAAAATTGTAAAAATTTATCTACGGGATTTCATGCTGATAATTGATTCTAGTATAAAGTGGGAAGATGAGTTTAATATCTTTTTCATCATCTATTAATTAATTGACTAGGAAATTATTTAATTGATTTTTAATTTCTTTTACTAAGCCCCAGCTGCTGACACAGCTTTTGACTTTTGGGTTTCAGACTTGCTCTTTGGGAAGACTGGTTCTTCAATGTATAAACCTTTTCTTGTTGGTCATGGGTTTTCTTTCTCTTCTCTAGAAACTGTCAGTAGCATAAGCCTTACTTCTTGCCTAGTTCCATGTACAATCTAGGGTACGACAATATAGGAATGGATAATAGAATTTTCTCAGATAACTATTTTACAATCTTTTTTGCATCTATTATGTCTGAACTGTGTGATTCTACGCATTTGTGGTTGACTGTCGTCTGAGTGTTATTACCTGTTGCAAATGAAATTACACCAAAATACAGTAGCTCATACTTTTCTTCCATGTTCTCGTTTCATACTCTAATCCAGCATCAAAGCTAAATAAACACAACCTGTTTCACACCTTCCTACTTTTCACAGACAAATTACTAAGCAACACTGTTGTTGCTTATGTCCATGCTAACATGTGAACACTTTTATCTGCCTTTCTATCTAAAAAGTCCACATTGAACTTTCTCATGTTTCTTTTTTATGGAATAAATTATTGAGCAATGGCAAAGCTTTTCAGAAACAAGACTTGGTTTTAGTCTGTCCTTACCACAGGATTTTTTTTGCTCCATGTGGTGTTCTGTAGACCCCTTAGATTCAATTAAGTTTAATTTGAGTGATAATGGTTTCTAACATTTTTAATAAAAAAGTTGGAAATAACAAACCCACTTTTAACTTGTGCTACACAATCTCAATTTGCTTTCATATGATCCTTTTTACTCATAGGGAACCAAACATGTTTTTCAGATTCTAGTCCTGCTTTAGGGTATAAACTGTTCCCCTGCAGCATTAGGAGCTCAATATGTAACACCACCACAATGTAGCCACTCTAAGAATTGAGTTTCATTGTAGTGACCATATTGAGGAAATGATGGCTTTCAATGCACAGTTGAGCCATTAGTCATCCACAAAGTGATACAAGACCTGAAATTTGTTAAGAAGAAAATAAGTCTGGTTGACAACAGAAGTAAAATATAGGATTTCTAGAACTCAAGACATCACAGCAATATACTAATAACAATAAAGGTTAGAGCAATAAAAATTATAGGAACTGAAAATGAGGAAGTGCAAAGTCCTACACCTGGGGAGGAACAACCCCAGGCACCACTATATCATGAGGACTCCCCAACTGGAAAGTAACTTGGCAGAAAAGGAGATGGAAGTCTTGGTGGATGCCAAGTTGAACAGGAGCCAATAGTTTGCACTTGCTCAAAGAAGATGTCGTGGTTTCGCCCAGTCAGCACAGCAGCACCACGACAGTCTCTTTCTCGGTGCCCCCATCCACCCCCACCCTCGTTAGGATGGCAGAGGCCCCAGCGAAATGGGAGTAAAAAGATAAGCAAAGTTGTTGTGGATTAAGACAAGGTCAGGGAGGGCTCGCTGACAATTATGGTTCAGGAAAAACAGACTCCAGTACTCAACTTAGTGAGGAAAGTAGGAAAGTACAAGAAACAGAACGAAATAAAAGCAAAAAGGGAATAGGATGATGAGAAAATTACAACCAGCACTTTAAGATCTCCCTCCCCCATCCCTCCTTTCCTCCCAGGCCCAGCTCACGGCTCCCCATATCTCTACCCCTTCCCCCCTCAACGGCTCAGGGGGGCAGGGAGTGGGGGATGTGGTCAGTCTCTCACAGATGGGCTCTGCTGCTTCTGTCTTCTCAGATGAGGATGACTCCTGGCATTCTTCCCCTGCTCCAACACGGGGTTCCTCCCCCTGGACACAGTCCTTAACAAACTTCTCTGGTGTGGTTTGCTCCCAGCAGCTGTGGCTTCTGCTGGTACGGGGTCCCACATCATGGTGAATATCTCTGGTGTGGATTCTTTGCCACAGTTCCAGTTTCTGCAGTTACAGGGTCCCTCTCTCGGGACAAGGCCTCTTCTGGGCATAAGTTTAATGAGCTGCTTTGTCGTGGGTTCTTTCCACAGTTACAGCTGTGGATATTAGGTCCCTTCCTCAGGACACGGCCTGTTCCGGCTATAGTGATAAAGGGTCTCTCCCTCAGGACATGACCTCTTTTGGCCAGAGTTTTAAAGAAGAAAATCACTGTCCCTGGCTCAGGCCTTTAATGAAATTAATTGCTGCCCCTGGACTGGGGCCAGCTTTAGCAACATGAGTCTCTGTCCCTGATATAGGGTCATTATCAAAATGAGTCTCTACTGCTGATACAGGGTCTTTAAAGAAATGAAAATAAATCTTAGCTTCACCAGTTCTCTCCATACAATGCAGGGGAGTCTCTGTGCCAGCACATTTCCTCTTTTCATCACTTACCTTGGAGTCCGCATGGTTGTTTCTCTCACTGTTCATACAGCTTTGCAGTGCCACCAGCCAGAAGAAGAAGGGACAGAAGAAGAAGGAAGAAGCAGGAAGAAGATGGAGTAAGAAGCCTTCTCTTCTGGCTTCTTAAAAAGTGATCGTGGAGGCATCTAATTGGCTCAGCCCCAGAAGTGGGTTTGGCTCAGAGCTGGGGAGAGTTGTGAGCAACTTCTTACAGGAGCCATCTTTACAGCCCCTTCTCCCTTACCAGAAAAGGCTATCATGTCAAACCATGATAGAAGGCTAATGGAATCCTGTGTATCATTAGACAAAAGTATTGCCAGCAAATGGAGGGAGGTGATCCTTTCCCTTTCCTCAGCAATGGGGAGGTCACACCTATAGTGCCAGGTTCAGTTCTGGCCTCCACAATACAGAAGAGACATGGATCTACTGGAGAGATTCCAGCAAATGGCCACAAAGACAAATGGGTTCAGAAGCTCTCCTGTAGGAAAAACTGTGATTGCATTATAATGTTTAGGAAAGTCCTGCTCAGGGTTGTAGGGCTGAGGACCCTCAGTCCCTAAGTTTGGTTGTAAATGAACTGTTTGTAACTTTTATACTGCAACAGTTACACTTACAATCTGTTTTCACATTCTTTATTTTAAGTTTGTCACAATGCATATTGTACAAACAACTTTGGAATTAATATTAAACCAAAGATTCTTTTAGTGAAGGAAGTATCTTTAGTCAAGCTTTTTTTGATAGACTTTAAGGTAGCTTGGTGATGGATGATATGTTGCCCTCACAAGAATGATGGCAGTTTTATCTCTCAGTTTTTGCTGATCACTTATTCTTGTGTCTCAGCACAAATCATACGCTGATTACACACAAATAGATGATCTTCCCTTTCTGCAGACTTAGTGGTTTGAGAAGACTGGAGTTTGCTTCCAGTTGACCTGTAAACTAGGCTGGGTATACCTATGACAAGATAGCCTTGCTAGAAGTCCCCTTGAACAAGGGAACTGATGTGCAAAAACTATGTTTTTGTGATTTACATTTGTCCTTCTCACTTGTGTAACAAAGGGGACATAGCCTATGTGGTGATATTTATTATTTTTGGGTTTTTTGCCTCATGAGCTGTTTAATTGCAACAATTATCACTGAACGATACTACCACATGTAGCTGAAATCCTCAAAATTAGTGTGAATGTGATTAAAGTGAGAATTGGAGTGAAGTAACTTAATTTTGCTGACTAATAAGGATTGTCATATTTGTTCTACCATTGAAAGTGTGGAGAGGAAAAGCAGAAGGAAACTATGCTCCAATTTTTAATATTTTAATTTTGAGGCTAAGTAGGAAATCTGAAGTTGTGAGCATAAATAATTATATCTGTTCACACTGTATTTGTTGAGAATTAGAAATCTTTTTTTCTTGAGGGATTTTGAACAAACTATTGCTACCATTGGATTGGATTGCTTCAATGAATGGCCCAATCCAATGGAAAGTACGTAGCCTACAAGTAAAACTGAAGGGAGCAGAAACATTAATTGATTTATTGGGATATATAGAGACTCGGTTGCAATAAACAGCATGAACAATACTGGAACAGCAGATGCCACTTTGGTGTGGTGACTGAAGATGGAATATATGGTGAGGTAAGATTGCTTAAGAAAGATTACTTAAAGAAAATGGGGTGAAGACAAGGAAAAATGATGGAGATAAGAAAATATAAGAGAAGAATAGAGAAGTGAGTATAGTTAAGAAGAGGAAAGCTGGTTTTTTTTTTTTTTTTTTTATGCCTGAGGGGTCTTGCTTTGACCACTTTTTCAGCCATTCTTCAAAATTCTTTCGCAGGATGAGTTCCTCAAGAGAAAGGCGTATCACCAAAATATGAAGGGTTCTGAGGGAGGAAGACAAACCTTGCTTTTACTGCCTCCTGTTTAGTCTTTTATCTCCCTAATTTTGCTGCAGCTTACCTAATCACAAGTCTCAGTTTCTCCAGGTGTGAAAGCACCTATCACCTGAAGATGAAAAGTGCTATAAAAATGCTCAATCATTCATGTCAGGCTTTGTAATGAAGCTCATTTCTAGCTTGTCACTTGTCTCTGCTTGTTCTTCATAATCTTTTTAATGAATCTGCTATCATCAAACTGAGCTCTGATACGAGCTCAGGAATATTTATTACCAGTTTTAAAGAACTGAAGATGCAGATGACTCCTCAAATGGAATGTTTTTAACATTTATTATTTTGGAGGGACTTCTATGGCTACCAGTGTTGTAAGCTTTAGGCTAAATTAATCAGTATGCAGGTGCTGTTCTGCTATCTAACCTCATCTGAAACTGCAATACATTTCAGATCAAAAAGAGACTTGGTGATTTTGAGATAGATAAACAATCCTCTAAATTCTTTAAAGGTTTTAGACAAATGCTCATAGTTAAAAAACTTCTTTGTTTTCTGGCACAAAAACTAAGTAGTAAAAGCTTTCTAGGTAAAAACTTGTGGCAAAAACTTTCTATCTTCAGGAAGTAAACATGTGATCTCCATACTGAACATACTTATGATAAATTTTTAAGCTGACATTTGAAAATTAATGAAACATATCAGTAATTTCACACCTTTAAGCAAATCTGCATTTCAAGCTTTACCTGGAAATATTTGACAAAAACTTTTCTTCTTGTGCAGCATGGGGGGTCTCATTTTTTTTGAGCCTGACCTATGTGTGAGAAAAGTTTCTCATTACTAAAGTAAATTCTTAAAACGAAAGGAAAAAGAAGCAGATAGCAATAGAGGAGTAATATTAACTGCAACAGTTGTTGGAACATTCCAGCATCTTTTTGCTTGAGTTTGCTATTTTACCTTTACTAATCTCTAAATAACCCCAGACCTACTAACTCAAATCATAGCAGTAACTATGACAGGAAAGTTTTGCATGTGAAAAACTTTAAACTCCTATTAAATTTTATCAAGTGTGTCCATTTACTGATTTTAAACTGCACATTTAGCTGACTAATAAAATTTGGCATTTTTTTAAAATGCAGGATAATCACAATTTCTGAGTTATAAACTTAGTGATGCTTTAATAAGAAATGCTTCAGTAACTTAAAAAAGAAAGATTTCAGTCCTTCAGATTCTCTAAGTTACTTGAAATGAGGCAAAAAACTATTTTTCTAAGATCATGGTGTGCATTCATCATTTATTATCTTCATTTATTATCAATAGCTCAGAAATATAGTGGGTTTTGTCATAAAAGAAATTCCTAAAGTGCCTTCTAGCACTGAATTTATGGTGTTGTCCACTTTAAGTCATTCCCTCTAGGACAGCAGAAATGATTTTCTAACACTATCCTTGGTATGGACAATATTAACTGCTTTGTTTCAAGGCTGAAGAAACTGTAAAATGATAACAATCCATTTTCTGTGCCAGTTGGCTTACCTGGGTGTATGCTTTTCAACAAGATACTTTGTCTTTCATGGAACATCTCGTATTAACTGGACTCAGATGATCAGTGCAGTGTTTGACTCACTTTGTTATTATTTACATTATGACTATTCACAAGAGATCATTCTCTGCACAGACAAAATCAGGAAAAATATTATGAATTTCAAAATTTCATTTGCCTTTCAAATATTTTGTTTCATAAAACATAGGAACATGACAGAGCATGAGCCACCAACAGTACTGGCAAATATTGTTAGTGGAAGAAAGACCAGCCCAAGCACTCAACACTGTCACAGCATCCAACCATGTCTTACAGTGATTAAAGCACAGGAGTGATTTATTGCATATAAAGAAGGAACAGTATATTTAATTCTCTTTATATAAGTTGTAGTTCCATCTTGAGAAAAGTTCAGGAGTTGAGTCCTGAAAAGTTTATTTAGTGATTATTTCCCTATGTTTTTATTACTGTCACATATGAAGACATGAATAGACTAAACTAGACTAGACTAGACTAGAGTAGAATGGTAGAGGTTGGAAAGGACCTTTAGAAATCATCTAGTCCACCCCCCCTGCTGAAGCAGATCCACCTAGGTTAGGTCACACAGGAATGCATCCAGGTGGGTTTTGAAGACCTCTAGAGAAGGAGACTCCACAACCTTCCTGGGCAGTCTGTGTCAGGGCTCCCTCACCCTCACAGTAAAACAGTTTTACCTTATGTTTAAATGAAATATTAATGATATTTAAATGATATATTTAAATGAAATATGTAAGTAGATACACTAGAAAAAAAGATATATCCCCACCTCCTGACAGTCACCATTTAGATATTTGTAAATATGAATGAAATTCCCCTGCAATCTCCTCTTCTCTAGACTAAACAGCCCCAGTTCCCACAGCCTTTCCTCATAAGAAAGATGCTCCAGTTCCCTGATCATCTTGATGGCCCTGTGGTGGACTCTTCCTCATTTACAAAGGTAAAGTCCTCTATTGTCCAGACCAACCTGGTATCCTTGCTGGACTGGAATTCCCGAGGGCCAGCCTTGGCAGCAAATACTGAAGCAAAGAAGGCATTTGGTAGTTTAGCCCTCTCTGCACCCTCCGTCACTTAAGTTCTTGAGACAAGGTCTTGCAATGCAAGAAACACAGTATCAGAAGAAATATTTCATTATTTTGATTTTTTTTTTCTGAAGAGGTCTGACAGTCTGAAGGAAATGTAAAATATGCAGATAGTGGAAGTTGCTGGTGTGTATTGTTTATGCCTCTTCTAAACACTCCTGAATTTTACTTTGCCTTAGACTCTGAATAGTCAGCTTGACTGCTTTTATGTTAAAGACCTTTTGTGTTAGAAATGAAGAGTCATTCTTGCCCCTGAGACTGGTTTTGTGTTTGTGCATGTGTTTTAAAATATCCTTTCTAATTAATACTTAATGGTCAAGGCTTGCTCTATTTAAAGCTGATCTAGCTTGAATTGTTTTGAGTAATAGGTGACTGTGAAATTCTTCAAAGTCTCAATATCTTACAAAATTATTTCAGGCTAGAGAACTACAAAGAATCATTTACAGGTTCTTTTCTATAATATTGCATGTCTCTCTTGTCATAAACATGCAACATCTCCAAGACCATAACTAAGATGCCTCATACGCATCTACAAATGTAAAGGCATCAGTCAGGGAAGTCAAAGCCCTAAACACATAAACTGCCTTCTCTGGGGTTCTCTGGAGAGTTCTCCATGTGCAACTTATGAGGAAGTGACTTTTAAACTAAAGCCACATTCAACACAATTTCCTGGACACATCATCCCAGGATGGCCATACAGCAACGGACTTTTGAAAAAATGATCCTAGGTGAACTGAACAGTAGTAAATGCGATGTTTTACATTTTCCTGACTATGACAGTCATATAAACCTTAATAAGAGCTTGAAGACATGAATTAAACTTAAAATGCATATTTAGCATCAGAATTTAAACAAAAAAATATCAAGCATGCTACTCTGTCCATTTAAAACACCATCTGAGAAAAGAATTAATGTGTATCAACTTTGAAGTTTTATTTTCTCCTATTTCCTCTCTTCCTTTTCTATTCGTTAGTACTTAACTACTGGACTGAATTTGCACAGCACTGAGGCAATCTTCTACAATTTATAGTCTAGAGACACTGACTGTATGCAGAAACCCGAAATAAATTTGTATTATTGATACAGCTGAATTTCTCATCAACATGTGATGTACTGTATTGTCCAAACAGTATTTCTGAGGTGTCATGTGCCAAAATATCTTTGCTTTAAACATGAATGTAATATCTAGCTGAGACAGAACTGGAGCAAAATTCTTGAAAGCTGAGTGTTTCAAAATATAAAAAACCAGAATGACTACAATTCAACTTACTGAAGGTTATTTATACCTCAGAACTTACTGTCCTAAAAGTGCCTGTCCCATTGGAAGTATGATTCAGATGCCCCAAACTGAAGAAACATTTTCCTTTTTCCTGTGTAAAATATGAAACAAAAGACAACTGAAAAACACCTCATTAAAACAATTCCTTTATGCTTCTCTGACAAAGTAAGTTGTAAAGATGCATGTCAGTTTCTCTATGTAAGTGGTCTATTTTATGTGCTAATCTCACTGCGACCTCTGAGATACACTACAAGTAATCTGATGAGTTCTGAAGACTTATTGTGCTGAAAATCAGCATATTGTGTAATATGAGTTTTCAGGTTTTCAGCCTATTAGAGGCTGGGGTTCCAAGTGCAAGAGACTTCTTTCAAAAATGTTGCTTGTGTTTGGCCAGTTCCACTTGTATCTAAGCTAGACAAATGTTTAACCAGGATGACCCTTCCCTACTGGGCCACGTTCCCTTAACTTTTCAGGAAGACATAATTAGATTTTCATAATCGGTTTATTGGAGCTGATCTCACTATGGGTGTACGTGTAATCTTTAAACATATCTCCAAGGTATCTATCAAAGCTACTTCTTTTTGTGTTTAGTAGTCCTGGTACATTCTACCATCCTTTTATTATAGGCTGAATGGCTTTGCACATAACAGAGACAGGTTTGTGGGGAAGCTTCTTTTGGTGAGGAAAATAGATGTTTTGGGCCAGATCCTCAGCTGGTATAAATCACACCTGCTCTTCTGAAGCCACTACAGATGTACCAGCTTACTTTACAGAGGAAGCAGTCATGTGTTCTTTCTGCCTTTTTTTTTAGAAACATCTTTATAGAGTTCCAAATGTGCTTCATACCCTTGGTCCTGGGAGGAGAGCAAGCCAACACTTGAGTACATTACAGCATTTTAAATACAGTAATTTAACAATGCCTGTTAATAAGTCAGCTATCTCATATAAAAAGTCCTTACAAATGAGGAAATATAATATTCAGTTGTTACTGTTAGACTGAAATGAAGAGGGGAGGTTGTTTGTTTTGAAAATATAATTGGTTTTTTTCAGAGCTGAGTAAAAGCAGAGGCATTTTCCACCCTCTAAATCGTCTGAACTGTCACTATCCATAGTCAGAGACAGTTGTGAGATGGAAGCAGAGCTGCTTCAGGGTTCACCGTGGTCTCTGTGAGGGCTGGGTCTGTCATTGTCCAGCAATATAGTTTCATTAGTTTGTACAAAATGGTTGGGTTGGGACAATTTGCTTGCAGACACATTCTTGCTACGTATATGGGGAACCAATTTTTAATAGCAAATAGAAGAGACAGGATGGAAATGTTCCTGCTTGAACTGGTGCCACATGACTGCATCAGTCCTTTTAGGGGTGAGCCAGAGGCAAAAATTCCAAGGTCTTTCATCAGTGTGACATACCTATAGTTAATTGGCACACAGATATATTGCCAAATTAGCAATAAAAGCAGGGAAGAAAACATCCCTGAAGGTCTACTTATGAAATTTGTTATCCCAAGGCTTATTTAATAGGACAGGGAGGACCATTAGATCATCCCAGCTCATCTTCTCTATACCACAGGTCATTAAAATTTCACTTAGCTATCCCTATATTTAGTCTGAAAGATGTTAGCTGGATGAAGTATTTCTGCAGTCAGACAGCAGCAAGGTGTGCAGAGAAGGAACAGGAAAGACTGTCAACACCTGAACCTCTAGATATTGCAGCATACTGTGTGTGTATGATCTCAGGAGATGAACCAAACTCCACATTTCAAAGTAAGGTTTAAAAATTTCAGCAAATATGGACCTGTTAGTCCTTGTGAATCTAACATCACAAGAAATTCCCTCCACATTTTATAGCTTATAGTTGTGACAGAGATACAGAAGTGGATGATGTTCTAGGTGAATGTCTGAGAAAAGCACCATGCTATAGCAGATCTACAGTGTGTCTCCTAGTAACAATTGGACTTTTACCAGGCACCAATGATGAAGCATGCCTAGACCATCACTGTGTCCTTGGTAAGGACTAGTATAATTTCCACAGCATGAGGGGGAAGGAACCAGAGTAACCCACTGGCATCAAAGCAATAGTCCAACTGTTCCCCAGGAGAACTGTTTCTATAGTTAGGCTGTGAAGAATCCCTGTTTTATAGATGCAGGAGTATACCATATGAAGGACAGAAGCATAATTAGGATCTGAAAACCTTGTGAGAGCAGTGTTAGATGCTCTGATTTACAGTCAGGAACAATGACTTGATGTGTGCTTATTGTCCCAGTCTTTGCTAGCAGATTTTTCAGTGACGTGTTATGCTCTTGTTTACTTTCTTTCCCTTCACTTGCTCTCACTGTTTTTTTAGTTCTCCGAGTGTTTCCACCAAATTACAACTTGTCTGGGGCTGGAAGGATGGCAGTATACTGGACAGAACAGTTACATATCTGAAAATATAAAACAAAATGGAAAGAAATAGACAAAAAAAAAAGATAACTCTAAACTACATCACTTTTAGTGATATATCTAGTTTGCAGGAGTTGAAAATAGTTATGTTCAATGCAAATCTAAACAAATCCTCTATGTGGGCAATAATATTAATGAGGCAATGATCAGTCTGTAATGAGGAGTTAACACTGTGATATGGCCAGTAGGTAGTATTTTGAATTTTAGTTCTCAAAAGCACATAAAATTCTAATTAATTAGGGTGGCTATTTCCCATAAGACAAATAACGAAAGACTATTAAAATATCCTTAGTGAGAATAAACCAGTTGTGTAATGTTTAAAGCTATGACAGGACTCTGTAAGACGTAATGAGTAAATGCCAACTAATTACAAAAGACACAATTATAGAAGGTTAACAGCTATGAAATTAATAATGCTTGTTAATCTTTAGGTAAGATTTAATAATCACTAGATAATTATTTAATTTGCAATAACTTTCTGTATTAAATCTAAATGGAGGGTTATGTTCTCAATTTGATATTTGGGACTTTAACCATGCCACTGGGAGTTGAGTAACTAAAGCTTTGTTCTTAGCATTGAAACCATATAATCTGAATAAGAACCTTAATTAAGTGTTACCAAATGTATTTTACTTGGCAGTAGAGGGAGAAAGATGAAGTCTTGGATTTGAACAGAAGTCTCAGATCTACTGGCAACTGAATATGCGTGTTCGGGTTGAGGAATGGCCGTGATCAGTGCTTGATTTATTCAGTTGGAACAAGGTACATCAGCTTAGTCACTTGCAGCTAGGATAAAAATTTAGAAAAATTTTAGGGTGGGATAGGGCAAGATAGAGAGTCAGCAGTTAACTTCAGTGTCATTTTGTTGTCTGTGTCCTGCTGCTTAATGATTCACAGTGGCTGTGAGTGGCTTCTGGTTAAAGATTAGGTTTCATTTTCCTATCCATTGACCAAATGCTCAGCAATCATATTAATTGGGTGAATATCATTCCTTTGCAATTAAAGACTGGATAGAGTTTAAAGAAATAATATAAAGCCTAGCATCTTAATCTAAGTATCTTTGTGTTTGGGAATCCCATTTCCCTGATTTGCTTACCAGTCCAACATTCACTTCTGGTAAAATCGGTAAAGCATTAGAGTAGTGATTCAATATAACATTTAGGTAAACACTAAAGTCCCTTTTGGTTATGACAAAATATTTGAGTATTTCTATGTTTAAGGCAGCACTTCAAGTCCTACTGCAGACAAGAAGCAGGGCAAGGAAATGGTAAATGGATTCTGTACTGCTTCTTGCATTATCAGTTTGACAGCTCAGCTTGATATGGTAGTATTTATGAAAGCTAGACGAGATACTACAAAGTTTAGAATGCAAAATCTGACCTTCCAATCCCCTAAAGTCTACAGTGATGGAAACTAAATTTGTAGCTTCGTTAACCTGCAGAACAACACAAGCAGAAAGAAGAAACCTCAACAACTACAATGCTCCTCAGCATATTTAAGACTCTTTCTCATTTTGCATGTTTTACAACAAACTAAATATAGATTCTACCCTATTATTGTATCACTCTGTTATCATAGTACACTGAAAATATATAAGTCAAAAGTAAATGAGTGTGTTACCGAATATGAGTACTAGCAAAGCAAATTACCAATATGTGGTTTTTATCATGTATTATGTCATATTTTTGTTTTATAATATGAACAACAACAAAAAAGGAAAGTCATTTAAATTACACAGTGAGTAATTTCTGAAGCATTTTTTGTCTCAATGAATCCTGTGAGAACACAAAATACAGTAAAAACTTTTGTTACAAAAAGTTGTTATGTGATGAAATTACAGAATAAAGAATTAGTGTGTTGGGATTTTTTGCTAACATGGAAAAAATATTTTTGATAAAATAAGAAAAATTGTATTATCCAAGAAGACACTACATTCATGTTTCTTTCTCACTGCCAAAATTGCACTTAAAATTTTTTCCAACTAAATTTTTTTGGCTTCCTGCTAAATAGTTAAAGCCAAAATAGAGTAAAACTACTTTTTTATAAAATACAAGATCTACCAGAAGCAGAAATTTGAAAAGGAGATGAAATTTGCAAGAACTCTTAGCAATTAAGAAAAAGTAACAGAAATACCCTACAGAAAGCTGCTAGATTATTCCAGGCTAATAAGAAAGGTACACTATTTTAATTTTATTTCAAAAACCTTGGAATGAAGGCTTTCAGAATTCTTACAGAAATAAACTTTAAAACTCAGTAAACTTACGGTAGAGTATTTGAGAAATACAGGTGAAAGCATCTTATAAATATGTTTTAACAATAATAGTATATTTATTTTTAAATCACTAAGTAAATAAAAAAACCCCACTTTCAGCTATAATGATATTGTCATTGTCCTTTGCAGAAATAGTTATTTGCAATGTTCCATTTTGACTTTTCGACTGAAAACTATAACATTTTACAGAGTAATTGAATCAAGCTTCACAGTACCGCAACAGTCATATCTGAACAGTAATGCAGTTCAGATAGCATTAATCCATTTTATAGGTGGACAAAGTAATTTACTTGGTAGCACAGTTTGGCCAAGGTCACACAGCAGTCATGTGATAAAACTACAGCTAGTTATCTTTTCATAATATTATAAATTCTAGGCTGTGACTATTATACTAGTTAATTAACATTCAACTCATATATTGTTCTTGATTGACAGTGGAGTAAGCAAATATAAATAAGACTTGACAATTTTTTATATAGAGTATGTGATAAGAAATATGTTATAAGGGAAAGAAAATCAATATTAAGTCAAGAAACATTATTTTAAAACATTGAAAACAATGGAGACAAAAAAATTAACAAAATTATTTTGAATAATGTTTCTTCAATACACAAATCTAGCGCTTACTGTGCCAGTTGTCATTCCCAGTTAAAGAGTCTGATGGGGTCTCGGGAGCTATGGTTTTCACAGAGGAGAACTCCCAAACAATTTCAGTGATTGCAGATTCAAGAGGCTTGCCTGTAATATTTATTAATTTATTTATCTTTTAGCTACATACACAGTTATAGAAGATACTAGAGAGAAAATTCTGGTCTTCAGTTTTATGCCACTTATTCTGCCCAGACCAATAAGCAAGATATGGTAAGATCTGATGAAAGAAAAGTTGTCTACAAATGCATCAACACTCTCTTCCTTCCACTTGTTTATGAAAAGAGGGTTGAAGTGCAGGTTCATTATATTAATACACCTGCTATATCTAGAAAATGATTTAGTATTATTAGCTTGGAAACACAAAAATACAGATTATGAGGATTTATTTTTGAATACTAGGACTTAAATGTTATCATTTGTCTCTTTTGACCTCCATGATACCATGCAAGACTTCTTACTGAGGTTTTAGGTACAACAGAAATTTAAGAGATGTGTATCAAGTCTTAAAGGTTGCTAAGAATTGTGCTTTGTTACACTTACAAAATGGTGGTAATTTATGACATTTAGCTAGTGGATTGTTATTTGTAAATTATTGTATTTGTCGGTATCTCTCTCAGTAAATTTTGGGTTTCAGTGATATTTATGCCTGGAGTGTGCAGCAGGTCGAGGGAGGTTTCACTCTCACTCAAATTCTCAAATATTTCTCTACAGGGTAGCTCACAATCCATTTATCTCCCAAAATCTGGTGATACTAGTGATTAGCCTGACCTGGGTACAGGACCTTGCACTTGGCCTTGTTGAACTTGGCGAGGTTCATGTGTAGTGTGATTTCACAGTAGTGTTTCAAAATGGTAACCAAGATCAGAGCTTGGAGTGCATTGTGAAGTGTAGTGGCAACTTTATGCTGGAATAGCCTATTGGATTTGCTATGCTTGAAAAGTTTTGCTTTTCAGACAACTTCTCCTTACAAAAACTGAAAAATTGAGACACAAACCATTAAACAAACCTCACTTCTGTTCCGCGTATATTTAGTCACATTTATCACTGGTCTAAATGTCATAAAAACTTATACAACCTAGTTATATCCTCCTAGTGTAAAGTTATGAACCACTATTACTGCTCAGTGCGTCTTATGGGGACACTTTCCTACAATTTTCAACAATGCATCTTCTCCAGCTGGTCTTGTACACCTTAGGTGTAACAAGTTTACGTTGGTCATCTTTGTATTCCCTCTGTTTGAAAAATCTGCAGTGTCAGACTGGCCAGTGATTGCAATCAGAAGGGATATTTCTTGATGTTTTCTTTCTGTTTTATTTGAATAGTTCTTTTTAACTGTTGTTGCTGTTGCTATTTTTCTATATCGTTTGTCATTAAGGGATGTATATTTTCATATCAAATTCCTTGGAAAAGATTCCCTCCTCCTCATCCCTTTCCAGCCCTAACTTCTTTTCAGTTGCTGAAAACGTATCTTGCTTGCAGTTTGCAGGTGCACTCCTGAGTAAAAGGCCAAGGAAGCACCTGGAACAGGTCTGAAGGTGTACCTGTGATGCATTGTACCTGGGACAGAGGGAGGAATAGGAAGTGATGTTTCCTCCAAAGTCAGGTTGGGCTTCATGGTGAAACTCTGCTTGCCTGTGGGGCCCTGTCTTGTGCTGTAAGGAGGGAAGACCACACTTGTGTCACTCCAGGGCAGTGCCTTAAAACAAGGCGCTGATTCTGCACAACAGCAAAAGTCCAGCAACATTAATTTCTGAAATATTGTTTGGAAATAAGATAACCATCCAGGCAAACTTCTCATTTAGTCTTACTTTTCTTCCATCTGCACACAATGCCCAGAGCAGGTGAAACAGCATTCTTGTTCTCTTAGTATTGCAGTAGCACTGAGTGCTCGTGTGCTAGAGATGTTTTTCTTGTCCTGGCATGCTTCCGGTATTAATAACAGTACAAGAAAAACAAGGGTGATGTTAAGACTGTTAAATTAATCTGTTTTGAAAAGTAAAGCTTGTCAGCTTTCAAATGATAATGAAAACAGGAAGTAAAGGTATGCAGAACAATTTGAGGGCATGTCTGAACTTTCCTAGGCCTTCCTGTCATCCCACTCATGAAGTGGGAAGCAAAAGAAATTAAAGAACGTTATTTGTTTCCAAATTCCAGACTGACAGCTTTGCTTTTACACAGGTTTAAATCTCATTGTGTCTGGAAGGATTTTTTTTTTTTACATTTTAATGTATAATTTTCCATAACTGTGTAGGTGAAAGTTTTTTATGTTCAGTATATACTTTGAATTTTCAGTCTAGAAAGGTATTTTAAAAATCAGAAATCCCTAACTTCAGGAATAGAAGAAGTTTAAAGTTCATCTCATAATCATAAGCAGACGTCTCTCTTCCTCTCCTCCTTCATTCTTTCCTCCTATTGTCCTTTTTTTTTTAAAGAGTCAGAATTAAATACCCACTTTTTATCACTTCATGTGGATGATCAATAATTTCATAATATGATATTTTTATGAAATGTTAACAACTTTGTCTTGGTGTACAACTATACAATTTTAGAAAATTTAATAGTTTAAAAGTTCGGGCTTTGAAAAGAAGGAATACTGCAGCTTAGTAAAAGCATATGTTGCTTATAGGGACCTCACAACCGCATTCAAATTCAGCTCTTGCCAAATCACGTTACATTGCTAGAACTCCTTCTTTAAATTTCCCCAGTGAGGCTCATGTGGCAGAATCTATGTTCCCACTGTACAGTATTAAGGAGGTTCATGAGGCTCTCTTTATCTTTTTTCTTTATTTCTTTTATGAAATTATTATTGCTTTTAGAAATTCACAAATCCAGAGCTCATTACATATTTGGCTTTTTTTGACAGTATGATTCTTGAAAACAGTCTCCAAAAGCTGTAGTAATGCAGCAAAAACTTCATAACATATACATACAACTTTCTGTTGGGACAGCCCTGCTCTGAGAACTGAGAACTCTGATTTACAGTGAGCCATATACGCTGTGTGGAAAGCATACTTGTCTGCAACAGGGTTTGAAATCTGAGTATATCAGCCATGAGAGAGCTAAAGCTGTGCAAAACCACATTTAGTTCAGAAAGCAGTTACAATTTCTACAAAAGACTTATTTATTAATTTTTACCTGGAGACTTTTTTAACTCTTTTGCAGTTTCAGACTCTTAAAATTTAAGGGATAAGAAGTAAAAATGTAGCTATTGTTATCTTGCAGAAAACCTGTAAAAATAACAGAACTGTTTGTTTTCTTTAAGGATCCACAAAATAGTCTGAAGAATTTTATTTTCTGGATTGATTTTGTAGACAGTATTTTTTTCCCACATGAACAGTATGGGACATTTAAGACACAAATCTAACCGCAAGCCTGAAGACCAAATCCTTTGGTACTGTAATGTCAAAGTGTCATACCATCAGATCTTGACCAGAGACTAATTTAGTTCCATGTATTTTGTGTGTATTCATAGAATAGTACATCAGAAGTAAAATAAACACTGCAATGAGAAGGTCAATCTCATGAAACTGAGGTAATTTCAGACTGGAACTCATAAAAGCTTTGAATACACCAGTAACTCTTTAGGACTAATCTTTTCTTTTGAGGAATGGCAACTCAAATCACATGCAGTAAAACTTTATGCCGGGCTGTGAACCTTCAGAATACCTCTTCTATAGTCTTTTATAAGATTTGGAAAGATCTACCTTAATCCAGAATTTTTGTGTTCTCATTTCAAGAATTTATATTTAATGTTCTGCTTATTGAATTGCAGATCTGTGCTGAACCTCCTAATCCGTCACTAGCTGTCAGAACAGAAAGATTAAGTATGGCATACCTAAATGTTGTCTGCAAATTTTATCTGCCTTCTATGGAAAAGAAAGAGGAAAGGACAGAAAAGATCAAAATAATTTTAGCAGACTTTCTGGACTTGTCCCATCTCAGAGAAAGAGTTTGACTTAGTCAAGGTATGCAAAGGCAAAAGTCTTTCAGATGTATATAGCTGGTGGTTTCCAAGTCTCATGGTTTTGCGGAGGCAAAAGCTACCTTGCAGTGAAAACTTTCAAACTCTCTCCCTTAGCATGCATTTTATTTGTACATTCAGATGATCATGCAAATTCATAATTGTGTTACATGTTAAAAGATCTTTTGTGGAGATATGTCCCAACAGTACTGACATTATATCCCATCCTGTTGAAAAATCCCAGTCTCTCCGAGTTTCTTGGGAAACAATAAAAAAAGGAGCATGTTCATAACAGATGATGATTTACTGAATCAGGCAGACTGATGATGCATAGAGAAACTTTGCAAAATTCACTTGGCTTTAGCAGCTACTAAGCGCAAATTTTACTAGGTGACTTTGGCAACAGGGGAGAAGCAGGTTAAACTCTCATATAATAAAGTTAAAGTGACTACATACTAATTGTTTCTGCCTTTTTTATTTTGGTAGTTTTTCACTTTTCATATTTCTGGAATTGTGATAAGATTAAACAAAATTTCCTATAAGAATGAAAATCACATCCTATATAAGATCAGGTTAGTAAGACCATAGATTTTCAGATTTGAAAGTGGTGTTTTGTAGAGGTTATGTTAAAGATCAGTTTAATTCCACTCAGAAAATCCATGTATACAGTAGCTACACTTCAAATTGATTATTTTAATGTATTTTTCCTGTTTCTTGAAGCACTTGCTAACTTATACAAAATTTTAAATCCTAATGTTTCTGAAATTTGATGAAGTTTAAGATTATGTGTTCTTTATTTGAAAGAAATAATTTAATGGTCTCTTTTACTCATATGGAAGCAAAAATATGTATAGGGTCAAGAGATAAAAGAATATCTAACTATTAATTGTATATCTGTAAGCTTAATTTGAGGCATCTCAGATTTACATCAAAGGTGAGTCAGTAAAAAAGCAAAACACCTACCATATATCAGTTCTGACTTGCTAAGACTTGCATTCAGTGTTCTATGTCTTCATTTGAAAGTCAAAATGTCAAGAATGCTGAAAATGGATAAATACTATGTGTATATATGCACCATATATTATTCAATAATTAATTAATACATTTCTAAAGACAAGAAATTCCTAGCAAGTCTGAGATCAAATATGTTCCATCACAAAAAATACCCCACGCCAAATAGGCTGGCTCAATGGGCTGAGGCCAATTGTATGAGGTTCAAAACCACCAAGTAATGGGTCCTACACTTGGGCTAAAACAACCCCATGTCTTGGGGCAGAATGGTTTGAAAGCTGTCTGACAGAAAAGGACCTGGGAGTGTTAATCAGCAGCCAGCTGAATATGAACCAGCAGTGTCCCCAGCTGACCAAGAAGGCCAATGGCATCCTAACCTGTATCAGAACTAGCGTGACCAGGAGGACCAAGAAATGATTGTCCCTCTGTACTCGGCACTAGTGAGGTCACACCTCAAATACTGTGTTCAGTTCTAAGTCCTCACTACAAGAAGGACATGAAGGTTCTGGAGCATGTCCAGAGATGCACAGTGAAGCTGGTGAAGGATCTGGACAACAAATTTATGAGGAGCATCTGAGGAAGCTGGGGATGATTACCCTAGAGTTGAGGAAGCTGAGAGGAGTCATGGTCACTACAGGTACCTGAAAGGGCAGTTGCAGTAAGGTGGGATTGCTCTTTTCTTTCCAGTAATGAATGATATAGCAAGAGGAACGGGGCTCAAGTTGCTCCCAAGGAGGTTTAGCCTGGAGATTAGGAAGAAAGTTTTTACAAAGAGGATTGTTAAGCATTGGAATGAGTTGCCCACATAAATGCTAGAGTCCCCATACCTGGAGTTGTTTATAAGATGCACATGTGTGGTGCTGATGGACATGGCTTAGCAACGGGCTTGGCAGTGTTAGGTTAGTTATTGGACTTGATGTTCATAAAGGTCTTTTCCAACCAAAATGATTCTATTCTATTCTATTCTATTCTATTCTATTCTATTCTATTCTATTCTATTCTATTCTATTCTATTCTATTCTATTCTATTCTATTCTATTCTGTTCTGTTCTATTCTATTCTATACCATCAAACCATCAAACCAAACCAAAAGCAAAAAGACCTCAAACTTAAAATAAATAACAAGGACTCCTAAATCTTATATTTTGCACTAGTGCTCTTGTTCTGAAAAATCTAAAAGCCAATCTGTATCTTTTCTAATGTACTCTTATATAGCCCAGATACTAAAGAGACTGCAGCTGGATCTACAGTATAAACATTGTGTCAGTAGTGTCTTAGCTGGAATATGGTTCACTCTCTCAAAGGTAGATTTGCCTTCAGAGGCATCAGAAGTATAAAAGAAAAAGTAGTATTAGTTTATAATGAGAAGAAAATAAATTAGAATACTCCTGTGCAAAGATCTGTTAGATTACAAGATGCCATTTAAAATGGTGATTATCCTAACCACATCCACATTTTCACAAAATAACATAATCACAGAATGGTAGGGGTTGGAAGGGACCTTTAGAGATCTTCTACTAATACTATATGTGTTTTCAAACAGTAGTTCAATAACAAATATGTTCCTATTGAGAATGTAATTAATGTCAAAGGAGGGTGCACTATGAGAGCTTAATAGTGAACTATTGCTGATTCAGTGATGGGGATGTCAGTTACTGTGTTCAAAGACACTTTTAGTTCTGCATTCACAGAGAATATGCAGACTCTATGCTGGTGCTTTTTTTTTTTTTTTTACCCTGACAAAACTCAAATAGGGAAAAGTCACTCTCCAAGCCACCATGGATTAACATGACCATGTAAACATAGTAACCCTTAAAAAATATGTTATAGTGTTTTTAGCTGAAGCTAAAATAACAAGTAAGAGCAAAAGAATTTTGAGAGAGACAAAAAGACAAAGATTTCTGTGTTGGAAGTTTTCAACTGACTTCCAAATGATAATAGAAATACTTCAAACATGAATTATTATTAAGAGGAGGTGCATTCTTAAGGTGTTCACAACTACTTTCCTGCTGACAGACATGTATAACTCTCATTAAGACTACTTAAAACAGTGATACCCTTATAATTTGCTAACAGCATTTATTGCACCGTACGTCTGTTGCTAAAAAGATATAAGATAGATAAGGATTCAAATCCAATGCAAACTCCACTTCCAGCACCAGCACAGTCTTAAGAGAGTTTGGATTGGTTCCACATATTAGAAAATAATCTAAATGTGATGTATAACAACTGTCCTTATGTGTGACTTTCCTCTCTGAGTAGCAAAGCTGCTAGGATGGTGGCATTCACAGAAGAAATCTAAATTATATGCCTTATATTTCATCTTTCTCTGTAGCTTTATTTCCATGAAGATTTCCATCCTGACTTGCCTAACCCTTCTTCCAAAGATCATAAATTCTCTTTTTAACTCCTGAGCTCCAGCAGAAGCTCCCTGTTCAGTCTTCTGCTCCACCAGCTCATCTTCTTGCACATGGGGATAGCTTCATCCTGCACCTTTAAGACTTCCTTCTTGGAGAATGTCCAGCCTTCCTGGACTCCTTTGCCCTTCAGGACTGTCTCCCAGAGGATTTTGGCAACCAATTTCTGTCAAAGTCTGCCCTCTGGAAGTCTAAGGTAGCAGTTTTGCTGATCCCTCTTGCTTCTCTGAGACTCGGAACTCAATCATTTCATGATCACTGTGACCAAGATGACCTGCAACCATCACATAGGCCACAAGACCCATCTCTGTTTACAGACATCATACAAAAACTATTTGTGCAGCTAGTCTGTGTCCACTCTGTCTACTGTAGATTACAAAAGGTAAAAAAGTGCAGCTGGAAAAATATATTGGTCTCTTAGCTGCATATTCTTAGTTTGTGAAACTTTACATAACAGTGCAATGGTTTTTACTTTCTAGCAGCTGTTATCATCTGCCAACTCTGTGTAGATTCCCCTCCATTTTCTGCTCTGAGTTGCAGATGTCAACTGTCGATGAGTCACACCTGCAGTGCTTGAAACACATCTTCTATGAGAAGTAGAAGACGTGTACAAACTTGCAATGTAAAGGAGAAGGCATAAAAGCTATTATTTTATTTTCTTTAAGATTTTAGATAGTTCTGTTTTGTGGAGTTTTAAAAATTTTAGATAATTCTTTCAATTCTCAGGTGAAAAATTACATTTTAGTGTTTTTTGCATTATGTTAGTTTGTTAAGAGTTTTCAGATCTGTTCTGTTTCAGATCCGTATGTATGTGGATAAATACAATCCTTGCATGACTGTACACTGTAGATACTATGATTGTGTATGTATGTTTATATGCAAAATGCAGCCTGAATACTTACCTGTAGTTTTGGTAGTGCCTTCCTTCCAAAAACGAGACAGCAGTAGGAGTGAAGGGGAAAACTTTGTATACTTCACACTACTTTGTATAAAACCAAAAGTTGCGAACAGTGTCAGTTAAACACCTTATATCTGTCTTCAGAAGTATACAATTGTCTGATGCATCTTTGAACTAAAACATGTTTTCCATCCTCATCTGGACTAAACAAAAAGATAAAATCTATTTTGAGTAAGGAATTACAAAAAAAAAAAAAAAAAAAGAAAAGGAATTCTTTCAGTAAACAAAATCTTTAGCTTTACTAGAGTCAGAGCTCTGTAAGATAGCCAGGCCATGGAGGTGCACATGTAGTTGCTATTGATCAGATGCATCTGATAGCAGGAAATGGTTTGAAGTTGTCATAAGTTTCATGTAGAGTTGCTCAGGTAACATCCGATGGAAATTTGTCAGTGGTTCCCATGGTGTATATTGCACAATGGGATGCTACCTACTTCTTGCTTTGTGCACTTATCTGTTAGGCAGATACATACCCTTGGATGCAGTCAGCTGTTAATAAGATAAGGATCTACAGAAGAAAAACTTTTTACTGAAAGATTTGTCCCATTCTTTCCCATCTTCATCATGACTGAATCTTAAAATAGTATCTCTAGATCAACACTTTAACCTAAGCAGAGGAAATCCCTCTTAATTATATCCTTCTACTCTTTATTTGAATACAGGTGCTCTATGTGTATATTAGGAAAAACAAACTAGTTAACATCTTCCTGTACTTATTCTGCTGATAAAGAGGGTGGAATTTTCTCTCACTTTCTCACTTAATTCACTATACTTAATTCAATGTGTAAAGAAAATATCTGAGTCGTGCAAATAAAGTAAATAAAGTGAATGTGAAGCTATAAACTTTTCTGTAAGCTACACAAACTGAATGTCTCTGGATTTACTTTGTATCTTGGAAAAAAAAAATCTCAGACAGTTAAAGTGAGCAGGTACCAGTAGTTCAGATTGAAGAGCTCTCATTAACACAGTTAAAAATAAAGTTCTGAGCTTAATTACTTAAAATAAAAATTTCAAAATAGTAGTGCTTGGTATCATTAGTGCATCCAAATTGTATCCATCTGGTTGGTTGCTTGTTTTTTTTTTTCTGTAGAAGAAATTGATAAATACATGACATTTAATAATTGATGTATGTGTATATATAAATATACTATATATATAATAATGTAAGTGTAAAATACATCAGATAAATGAATTTTGTTTACTCATGGATTTCACTATAAATTTACTGATGCAAACTTCATTAATTTAGCATCTTACTCATCCTGTAATCAAAATTATTGTGACACATTTTATGCTATGATGATAATATTTACTGATTAAAAAAAATTATTACCATAACCTGGAAATTAATTCAGCAAAAAGATACAAATTATAGAGAGATGATTCCTGGGGTGATGCCTAGCACCAAGCAGAAGGATAAACATTGCCACAGTATCTAAGCATAAATTTATTTTGCAATAATTCAAGTCACTAACCTTTTCAGTACAGGTGTGTTTAAAGGGTACAGATGAAATATTTTAAATATACTGTACACCATTTTGCTATGAAAACCATCTCATAATAAAATCAGATCAGCAACAACAAAAAATACTTGTTTACTTAATTTAGTTGTACTGTTGATCTTTATTCAGATTAACGAAAGCTGGAAATTAAGGCGAAGAACCCATTTTACTGAGAACTATTCTGGGTGTTAGCTAGTATAATGACAGGCTGCAAATACACCTCACATTTGTGTCCAGACAAAGTCCTAATTTTATTTTATTCCCAGGATTTCAGTATTCCAGTTCTGTGACTAAAACTGAAAGTTTAAATAAACAATCTCATCAGCTATATTAAAGGAAAGCATCTCATATCCTTGTATAAGAAACAGAAAGTCTTAGAAATTTTCTGCACTAACTACTGACTCTGATTTCAGTGATTCAGTAAATTGTTTAACTGCATCTTCTTTTTAAAATGAGATCTACTAATACATTTAAAAGATTGTTTGAAGATAAATAACATTTGGACGAATAGTTTCACAACCACATTTTATTAGAAATGCATAAAGGAGTAAAAGACTGGTGAAAACTGGACAGAGTAATAGTTTGCCCATAAAAAAAGGTTGGTTACATTTTCTTCAGTCTCTGAAGAAAAATTATGCTTGTCTTTCAGACTACAGTTAGCAACTTGCCCATCAAGCCAATTCTGTTATTGCATTTAACAGGATTTAAAATGGAACCTGATAGTGAGCTTAATGGGAAGCAACTTTAGCTTCTGCTATCAGTTCTTTTACTTTTTCTTTAACCTGCACCCCATCTGCAATCATATGAGCAATTCAGTAAATTGAGAGACATCAAACCTGAACAATTTCCTGGGACAACTCCAGAATTCATAAAGTTAAAACATGCCTCCTTCAGTATGACTAGCATATGGTCTTAACAAATCTCACCAATCCTATCTAAAGGAATCAGCTCCAGAAAATGTTTCTGTTATTCTTTCAGTTACTCTGTTGGCTCTCAGTATGGCAGTGACTGTTGTTAGCATTTAGTTCTGTCTGGGTTGCTAGTATAATGCTAGCAATTATTATTTCTACAAAAGGAAATGTTTTTAGATGCATAACTTTACTGCTTGATTTGCAATGCCGTATTCCCAAAACAGGCATCACACATCTTTCTAGTGATGACAGGAAATCAAATTTTCTTTATGTGACAGGGAGATATGACGTATTATTGGCTTTATTTATCTTTAAAAATATTTTCCAGGCAAATTCTCTATCAACATCCACTGAACAACACTACAATTATATTTAATACTGAATTCCACACAATTCCAAAAAAATTAACATACTATGGCTAATCACTTTCTAGATAGAGTTACAGAGCTTGTAGAAAAAATCAGAAATGCTGTTATACAATTGATAAAGTTGTTAAATACTGTGGGATCTATTCTCTTGTGCTGTCTTGAATAACTAGAATTACATCTCTGACTGTACATTCCAGTAGTTTAAAAAAGCACTTTTGTTCATTAACTTAAATCCTAGCAGACAACCTCTAGTTTTAAAAGCCATCTGGTGGCTGATAAGAAATGTAAAATCTTATCTCTCTTCCTAAGGCCAATGGATCACAGCCAAATGGAGGATGAAAGCTCAAAAAATGCCACCATCTTGGTTGTAATCTGCTGTTCCTTAGGGTCACTGGATTTGAGATTAGTAACACATTGAGAATGTCACAGTGAGTATGGAGTGGGAGAGGAGATGACCAATTTTCTCTATGCAACCTTTCTCTTGGCTTCTTTTCAAGAGAACATAATTGAAAGGTGATTGGAAAGACTGCCATTTGCTGTACTGTTGCATAAAGACTAATTATACTTTCAGACCGTGTGCAAAGTTTGAAAGCAGTGTTTGGGAATTAAAGCATTCAGTTGTCATGGGTGTGTTTTAGTTGAAAAATGAACAGTTACACAATTTTTGATAAAAGACAATTGTTCAATGCCACTGCTTTTTGATATCAGAATTGCTTTACCTCCTAATTGTCCCTGTTATACCACATGAGGTTTGCACGGGTCCAATTCTCAAGCCTGCCCAGGTCCCTGCCCAGGCATCACTCCCCTCCAGCCTATTGATTGCACCACACAGCTTGGTGTCGTCTGAAAAGTAGCTGAGGGTGAACTTGATCCCACTGTCTGTGTCACTAACAAAGATGTTAAACAGTGCTAGTCCCAATACTGACCTTCAAGGAATGACACTCATCACTGGTCTCCACTTGGACACTGAACTGTTGACCTGAACTCTTTAAGTGTGATTATCCAGACAATTACTTATCCGTCAGGTGGTCCATTCATCAAATCCATGTCTCTTCAATTTGGAGACAAGGATGTAATGTGGGACAGTGTCAAATGCTTTGCACAAACCTGGGTGGACTATGTCAGTTGCTCTCCTTTAATTTACCAATGCTATAATCCTGTTGTAGAAGATCACCAAATGTGTCAGGCACAATTTTCACTCGGTGAAACCATGCTGGATCTCACCAATCACCTTCTTATTCTCCATGTGCCCTAGCAGTTTCCAGGAAGACATGCTCCATGACCTTTCCAGGCAATGAGGTGAACCTCACTGGCCAGTAGCTATGCTATATTTTGTTCCTTTTTTGGAAATTATTATTAATTTTCCCCTTTTACAGTCAGTGGAAACTTCACTGGACTGCCACAAATTCTCAAATATGATGGTCAGTGGCTTAGCCACCTCATCCACCCTTTCTCTTAGGACTCTCAGATACATCTCATCAGGTTCCATGCATTTATGCACCTTCAAGTTCCTTAGATGATCTCAATCCTGACCTTGAACCATCCTGCAGTGGGTGGTTCCTCATTCTCCCTGTCCTGCCTTTGCCTTCTGCAACTTGGGCAGTACAGCTGGAGCACTTGCTGGTGAAGATTGAGGCAAAAAAGCCTTTGGGTGCCCCAGCCTTCTCTGTATCCTGTGTAACCAGGTCTTCTGTCTCTTTATGGAGAGGGTCTATATTTTCCCTAATCTTCCTTTAGTCACTGACATGTATATAGAAGCTTTTGTTGATATCCCTAGCCAGATTTAATTCCATTGGGGCTTTACCTTTCCTAACCTGACCCCTGGCTACTGAAACAATTTTTTTTTGTATTCCTCCCAGGCCACTTGTCCTTGCTTTCACCCTCTGTAGGCTTCTTTGTTGTGTTGGAGTTTTTCCAGGAGTTCCTTGTTCTTCCATTCAGATCTCTCAGCGTTTTTGTCCAGCTTCCTCTTTGTTGGGATCTATCAGTCCTGAGATTGGAGAAGATAATCCTTGAATATTAACCAGATTTCTTAAGCCCCTCTTCCATCCCTGAAGGGCTTTATCCCATGGTACTGTACCATAAAGAAGTTTCTTGAAGAGTCCAAATCTTGCTGTGCATCCTTTTCAATGCCTTATCTTGAACTCCACCTTTTCATGGTCACTACAACCAAGGCTCTCCTTCACCTTCATATTCCTCACAAGTCCTGCTTGTTGATGAGAACAAGGTCCAGTATGGTACCTCTCCTCATTGGCTCCTCTACCACTTGGAGAGGGAATTTATCACCAATGCATTCTGGGAACCTCCTGGATTGCTTATGCCCTGCTCTGTTACACCTTCATTAGGTACTGGGGTGATTGAAGTCCCTCATGAGGACCAGAGCTTGTGAACATGCTCCTATCTTTCTACAGAGGGCCTCATCTGCGTGGTCTTCCTGGTTGAGTGACTTCCAGCAGACTCCCACTATAATGTCACTTGTCTCTGCTGTCCCTTTAATCCTGACCCATAAGCTCACAGTTGACTCCTCATCCATCCCCAAGCAGAGCAACATGCACTCCATTTGGCCACTGACATAGAGGACAATACCCTCTCCTTGTCTCCCCTGTCTGTCCTACCTAAAAGCTTGTATCCTTCCATTCCAACACGGCAGTCACAGGAGCCATCCTACCATGTCTCTGTGATGCCAATATCATAGCTCTGCAGGCATGCACATGCCTCCTCTTGTTTATTTCTCATGCTGGGTGAGTTTGCATAGAGATATTTAACTTAGGCCCCTGATGAAGCCCAATGGAGAACGACTTGGAGGTACTGGTGGCTGAAAAACTGAACATGGGCCAGCAATGTGTGCTTGCAGCCTAGAAAGCCAATAGTATCCTAGGCTGCATCAAAAGCAGCTTGGCCAGCAGGGGAGGTGATTCTCCCCTTCTGCTCCTCTCTGGTAAGACCTCACCTGGAGTATTGTATCCAGCTCTGGGAACCTCAACATATGAAGAAAATAGACATGTTGGAATGAGTTCAGAGAAGGCCATGAAGATGACCAGAGAGCTGGAGCATCTCTCCTATGATGAAAGGCTGAAGGAGTTGTGGTTGTTCACCCTGGAGAAGCGAAGGCTCTGGGGAGGCTTACACCAGCTTCTCAGTACCTAAAGGAGGCCTACAAGAAAGTTTGAGAGGGACATTTTACAAGTGCAGGTAGTGACAGAATAAGGAATAATGGCTCCAAACTGAAAGAGGATCATTTAAATTATAAAATACAAGAAAGAAATTCTGTGCTATGATAGTGGTGAGATACTGGAATATGTTCCCTAGAGAGGCTGCAGATCTCATCCCTGGAAGCATTCTAGGCTAGGTCGGATGGGACTTTGAGCAACCTTGGTCTAGAAGTAGTGTCCTTTCCTCTGACAGAGAGATTGGAACTAGATGATCTTTAAGGTCCCTTTGAAACCTAGTCCTTCTATGATTTAATGATTCTATGATCTTCTCATGCACAAAGGTGGGACTGACAGCTTAGTAGTTCCCAGGATTCTCCTTTCTACATTTTCTAAAGATAGATGCAATATTTCCACTTTTCTGGTCACCAGGGACTTCATCTGATTGCCTTGACTTTTCATATATCATGGACACTGGCTTGGTGTTTACATCAGCTGATTCCCTCAGGACTCTGGGATGCACCTCGTCAGATATATTCAGGTTTCTCAGCTTGTCTTGAATCTGATGTTCTCTTACAGTAAGAGTGACTTTGCTCCCCCAATCCCTGCTGTGATGTCCATTCACTTTAGAGGTGTGGGATGAAAGGCTGCCAGTGAAGACTGAGGGAAAAATTTGAGTACTTCAGCCTTCTCCTTATCTATTGTTACCAGTTTGTCAATTGTGTTGGTTTGACCTTTTCTGTCTGACATATCTATAGAAGCCTTTCTTATTATTCTTTCTGTGCCTTGCGGAGTCCAACTCCAGCTATACCTTGGCCTTCCTGACCCCACCCCTACAGAATGGGGTAGTGTCCCTGTGTTCTCCCTTTTTCCACTTCCTACGCATTTCCTTCTTACCCTTTAGTTTGGCCGACAAGATTTGAATTCATCTGTGCTGTTCTCTTGCCTTCCTTTCCTGATTTTTATACCTGGGAATTGGAAAGCTCTTGCACTCTGCGGAAGGTGTACTTAGAGACCTACTAGTTCTCTTCTGCTTCCTTATCCCTCAAGGCGGTTTCCCAGAGAGTCCTATTGACTGACTCCTAAAATTTAGAGTCTTGATTTTAATTTTTATTTGTCTCATAGCCCTTAGGACTGTGAACTCCAGCACATAGAATCATAGAATCATAGAATGGTAGGGGCTGGAAGGAACCTTTAGAGATCATCTAGTGCAACCCCCCTGCTGAAGCAGGTTCACCTACATCAGGTCGCATAGGAACATGTCCAGGCAAGTCAAGGAAGGAGACTCCACAACCCCTCTGGGCAGCCTGTGCCACTGCTCCCTCACCCTCACGGTGAAATAGTTTTTTCATATATTTAAGTGGAACTTTTTGTGTTCCAGCTTCATCCCATTACCCCTTGTCCTGCTGTTAGCTACTATAGAAAAAAGGGATGTCTCAATCTCCTGACACTCACCCTTTAGATATTTATAAATGTTAATAAGATCTCTCCCCTCAATCTCCTCTTATCCAGACTAAACAGCCCCAGTTCATGCAGTCTTTCCTCATATGAAAGATGTTCCAGTCCCCTGATCATCTTGGTGGCCCTGTGCTGGACTCTCTCCAGCACTTTCCTGTCCCTCTTGAGCTGAGGAGCCCAGAACTGGACACAGGACTCCAGATGAGGCCTCACCAGGGCAGAGTAGAGAGGAGGAAGAACCTCCCTTGACCTGCTGGCCACACTATTGTTCATGCATCCCAGGATGCCATTGGCCTTCTTGGCCACGAGGGCACATTGCTGGCTCATATTTAGTTTATTATCAATCAGGACTCCCAGGTCTCTCTCTGCAGAGCTGCTCTTCAGCAGTTCAATCCCCAGCCTGTACTGGTGTGTGGGGTTGTTCCTTCCCAGATGCAGGACACTGCACCTGTTCCTCTCTGCCCAACTCTCAAGTGGGTTGAGATCCCGCTGAATGGCAGCACAGACTTCTGGGGAATCAGCCAGTCCTCACAGTTTGGTGTCATCAGTGAACTTGCTGAGGGTACACTCTGTCTCCTCATCCAGGTCGTTGATGAAGACGTTGAAGATGCTGAACATGGTCACTGCAATCCTGGCTGCCTCCAACCTTGATATCTCTGAATAACTCACTTGTGTTGGTGACCAGTAGATCCAGTAATACATTCCCTCTCACATGAATTTTTATTATCTGGCTTAAGATAATATTTTATTATCTGATGTCTTTGATGCACTCCAGGAGTCTCCTGGATTGCTTACAGGTGCTGTGCAACATTTCCAGCAGCTGTTGCGGTGGTTGAACTCTCCCGGTAGACTGAGTACCTGAGAGTGCCCTGACTCCTGCAGCTACTGTAAGAAGGCTTTAATAGGCTCCCATGGATCAGGTGGCCAGTACTAAATACCAAAAGCAAGGTTCTGTTTGTTGCCTCAGTCTCCAATTCTTACATATGCTTTCAATGTGTTTGTGGCTATTCTTCAGAGACAGCTCTTCACAGCCAATTTCTTGATGCAGAGGCCAACACCTCCACACCTCCTTCCTTACCTGTCCTTTCTAAACGGATGTAACCGTCAATAGCTACACTCCCTAAAGGGAATTCTTCCCACCAAGTTTCAGTAATGGCAATTAAGTGATAGTTTTCTAACAACACAGTGGTCCTCGCTGGTCTTTTTTGTTGCCAATACTGCATGTATTGGTGTAGAGTAATTCCAGATGGTGTGTTGACCATGTCATCTTTTTAGAGGAACACACTTTAATTACTTTGAGGTATTTCACCAGTATTTTCCTGTTGGCTTTTATTACCTCAGGAGCCCCTGGCTCGTATCTGTAAGACTTCAAATGTGCTGCAGTGTACCTAGCACATCTCAGAGCAACAGGCTAAGGACCCTCACTATCATTAATTCCTCTAAATTTGGTGTGCCGTCCCATGGCTTATCACTGGTGAGTCTGATATTATCATCTTTCCCCTTCAAGTCTAGTTTAAAGCTTTGTCAATAAACCTGGCTAACTTGTGAGCAAACTCTCTTCCCTGCCTTGAGAAAGATGAATCCCAGCTTATGCCAGCAGGCCTGGTTCTGTGGAGACCATCCCATTACTGAAACCACAAAAATTCTGGTGGTGACACCAGCCATGGTGCCATGTATTAACAGACTGGGTATATTGCCACTAGTATCAATGCACGTGATGCTAGCTGGTGTGTTAGAAGTGAGAGATTTTTTTAAACATTTTATTCACCGGCTTTAAGGAAGCCAGAGAGCTAACGCATAAGTCAGCAATCACTTACACATAGCTCTGGAACAAATCTGGACAACAGAAAACACTGTGTGGGAGTGTTAAAAAAAAATTGCTCTCTGAAAAGAACATGCCAGCGTTGTCCTTTCAGTAAGTTGGATGACTAGCTGGAGAAAAATAACAGCCTTTGAAAAAATGAAAGTGTCAACAAAAAATGAAATCAGCTGTTAGAGTGAGATAATAGTTACAAGATTCCTAAGAAAAATAACCATTTTGAATTCTTCGAGCTCCAGGAAACCATGAGATGTAGGGGCATCTAGGCATTATTTTTCCGAACTCTATATGTGCATGCCAGATGTTAACACAGCTTTTGGGAAACCTGTGGTTTGGTATTGGAGAAACGTGCCTATATGGAACAAATAGGCACACTAATTTTATATCCAGTTTTCACACTGTAGTTCTTCAGACTTTCAATTCTTAGAAATCTCAAACAATAAGTCTTTCTTTTTGTCTGAAGTTCTTGCCTTGTCACTGTTTAGCATTAGCTTGTTCCAGGGTCACAGAAAGGAGATAGGAGATTTCTCACTGTGGTTCCACTTACTATGGGAGTAGTCCTTTCATCAGATCCTCTACTGTGTATCATCTCCTCCAGTATGTATCATCAATCACATCTGTCACAGCTTCAAATTGGTCTCTTCTGACAGCATCATTTCTGTCTTCCTCTGTAATTTTGAATCTGTATTCTCTGGTTTAAGCATAAAAGTTTTGGGAGTTTATGTTGTGGGTTTCCTAACTCTGTGCTCTGTTACATTCAGTTCCATTTCTAATCAAACTGAATGCAGTTGTTAAGTCACGTGCAAAAGCTAACTGCTGTAGCTTTTCAAACTGGTGCTCTTCAGTGTCAATTTACATAACCAAAGTACATTTACAGTGCAGGAGCACTAACTTGACCCAAGATTTAAATTCTGTATGCAGCAGCTCTTCATCCTCCAGTCATATAGCCTATATGAAGCAAATCAATTCTTTTGGCATCTTGAGTAATCTCTTGCCACTGGTCATAATTTCACATATTCCTTCCCTCAAAATTGACTACTGTGGACAACACAAATGACTGGGGACTAAGAGCAGAAGTGGTTTCTTCTTTTCAGTACTTTGGATATCAGAGGACAAGTTACCCCATTTCTCTGTGCTACCATTTCTTCAAATATGATGGGAAAACCAGTGCACAGAAATCACAAAACAATGGATACTGCCTGGAGGGGAGTCCTCCAGCTTCTGCCCAGAGTAGGCTCAGACTAGGCTGCTCAGGACTTCACTCAGAACACAAAACCCCACAAGGCTGCAGACAACCCAACCTCCCTGGGCTTCGCTCATATGACAGCACTGTCCTCATGGGGAAAAGGCTTCTCCTTATCTCAATCCTGTGCCTATAGTGTTTCAACTTGTGCTGCTGTCTCTCACCCTCCCACCATGCACTGCTTGAAGAGCCTGGATGTATTTCCTCCATCTCCTCCTGCCAATGCTGGCAACATTGCTGGGTGCAGCCTCTCCTTGCAGGACAAGGGCTTCAGCCCTCACCACCTCAGTAGTATACCCTCACCTCTCACCAGCTCTGTTTACATTGAAAAGGTGGTATGGCCATTGATGTAATAAAAGTAGTAAATGGCTTGCTTGACAGTTAATTCTATACGTTGAGTCTCATGGTATTTTTCTCACAGATTTTTTCAGTACCCAAAACAAGGCCAAAGTATATGTGTAGCACAGTATATGTCAGTAACGTATTTGTAGAAACTGGAGGTTGTAGATGCTCTGAGATCACCCAACCTGTTCTCCTGGGCATTGGGACCATTCGCTTTTCAAACATTCTTTACATTTCAAATAGAAATTAAGGGGAAAGCTGGATTTGACTCACTCTACCTGTTTAATTTGTCCTTTCTGGAAGAAGAAAAAAGGCAGTGGGAGAGGCCTTTGTTGTCTCTGAGTGCCTCTGGTGGGTTCCAGCTCATGGGGCTGCTTGACAGATTTGTCAGTGGGTCCTGGAAGATTTTCACACATAACTTTTTTCTGGAAATCCTTGCCTGGCAATAACAGGGGAACAGCAGTATCATGCTTCAAAGTTATGCAAAAAGCAAGGACCAGGAAAAGACCTCAGAGAATCATTGAATCACAGAATCTCCAGGGTTGGAAGGGATCTAGAAAGATCTAGTCCAACTCACCTGCCAGAGCAGGACCACCTGGAGTAGGTCACACAGGAATTCATCCATGTGGATTTTGAATGTCCCCAGAGAAAGAGCCTCAACAACCCACCTGGGCAGCCTGTTCCAGTGCCCCATTACCCTCACAGTGAAGAAATTCTTCCTTGTGTATCTTTGAAAACTCTTATGTTGCAGTTTGTACCCGTTGCCTTTTGTCCATCATTGGACATCATTGAGAAGAACCTGACTCCATCCTCCTAACACTTGCCATTTATGTATTTGTATAGCATTAATGAGGTCACCTCTCAGTCTCCTCCAAGCTAAAGAGCCCCAGGTCCCTCAGCCTTTCATCATAAGGGAGATGCTCTACTCCTTCATCTTTATGGTGCTGTGCTGATCTCTCTTCAGCAGCTACTTGTCCTCCTTGAGCTGAAGGACCCAGAACTGGACACAAGATTCCAGATGTAGTCTCATGAGGGCAGAGTAGAGGGGGAGGAGAACCTCTCTTGACCTACTGCCCACACCCCTTCTAATACATTGCAGGATGCCATTGTTCTTCCTGGGCACAGGACACATTACTGGGTCATGGTTTGGAGTGGAATAGAGTTTAGGTTCTTCTCTGGTACCTGATTTCTGTAATGTAGCCATACACAGACTGTTCTGTATTTATTTGATGCCCTCTCTCCATTCCATATTTTCAGCCACCTTCAAGATTTTCATCCTGCTCTTCAAGAATTGGTGGCTGTTTGTATCATCTGCCTCTTTAGCTTCCTATGATGAGGTGGATGATTGCTTTTCTGTGGGTAACCTCACTTAGTCCTGACCACACTGAATTTGAAAACAGACAGAGCTGGTGGTCATCTCTCTGTGTAGCCTCACTACTACTGATGAAGCTGCAAAAGAAGAAAACATCCTAAATTTGTCCCCAGTAACAGATGTATACAGTGACTGATGTTCTGAATGAAGGAAAATTAGAACATTCAAAGTCAAGAATTATGGTACCATATGAAACTTTAAGAACACAAATTGCAACATTCATAATAAAATTGCAGGAGGTAGCAAGACTGGTTAAATTTATGCTACCAGCAGTTTATAGTGATCGGAGTGTAACAGTTGGCAGCAAACAGGGAAGAATCACAGAGCAGGAGATATAGGCTCATGAAATAGGCTCACTGAGGGGTTTCAGCCTGTGCCTAGGGGTAACCAGCTATAGGGAAAAATTTCTTAGCCTGAAAGATTTTATATAGGTGGGCAGGTGAAAGAAGAAGAGAGATATTCTGAGATGGAGAAGCTACCTAATACTTAACAGATTAATAGTTGCTGACAGATGTTCCACAGATACAATTCTAGTCTGGTGTCAAAACTAGCTCTGTGTTCTGCCTTGCATTACATTTTCACAGGTTGCAAAATTAGGCTTGTAAACAGGGGATACCATGAGGTTGTCCTGCAGTTAATAGCCTAACAGTGAGTGTGTTTACTGTAATCCTTGTGCCAACACTTGAAAGCTCACCTCTACCTCTGTTCTGTTATATACTACCAAACGCTGTATTATGGAACATTTTCTTTCTAAACTGTCACCAATTTAACATGAGCTTTTCAGTGTAAACTCCACAAAATTTCTGTCTTCTCTTGTATGTAATCAGTCTTTAGGTTATATATCAATAAAGAGATATTTAGAGATATCAGACTCTGGATTCATAAAAGAGATGATGATAGGCATGTAGGTGTGTTTGTCCAGTCAAAGAACAGCATCAGCAATTTGTAGTTCATCCTAACTAATACAGCTGATGAGCTTGAGTGAACAAAGCTCATGAGCTTGAACATGAACAAAGCTCAGCTGCAACCCCCTTATCCCTCCTCTCCCCTCTCCTCACCTAGCTTAATAAAGTCTAAATATTTAGATTTATATAATTGGTTTAAAACTGTTAAAATGATTTGACGATTTTAAAAAAAAACTGCTTAGTCAAACTATAGAGATGAAGGGGTTAGTTTGTCTCATTCGTCTTTTATTTTTATGCTATCCATTGCATTTAGAAGAAATACTACTGTTTTACATTGGCCTCAAGTAAAAGTGAAAAGTGAAATTGAAAAAGTTAAACTGATTATTTTCTGGGAAGAAATTCAGGCATCTGAGTGCAAATTTCTTCAGTATTTAGGTTTTCTTAGTTTCTTTAGACTCAATACACTAAATTATTTTCATAAGACATGTGAGTCTGAAATGTTTCATACACAGAGTCACAGAAAATAAGTGCTGACCAGATCTATAGGTTTTCACCTATCTGTGTAGGATTATTTGCCCATACAATCAGGAGAGTATTCTTAACAAATTTCTGGAATTCAAATGAAAAAACCAGCCTGCTTAAAGGATATTTGGGATAAGAAGTGAATGTGAAGACGAAGAAAAGACTTAAAGATTATATTGATCCAGAGTGAATTATAGGGCTACATAAGCATACACACACAAGATAGAGGATGAAACTTATGTAATTTTTCAGCTCATTTAATCTGAAAAGCCCACATACTGAGTTACATAGCCAGAGTTAACATCTGCAGTCTGGTTGGCTCATGCCTTCATTATTGGCATTAGCCCTATGACCACAGTGGCTTCTATTGCTCAGATCTTTTAGTGGCTTGGCATGTTTCATATTCCCTCAGGCTCTATGGTAGAGCAAGCGGACATCCACACTGGATGCCAACACAGTCATCTTAATGAATATTACGAGCCTTGTGAAAGTAATTTGCTTTGCTCCATGGTGTAGTTGGCTAATTTCCTATTACTGAAGGTTCAGGCTAAATCCAGCACTAAAGCTATGCAAATTCTTGCCTTTTGGGCAACATATCACATAAACAAGCCTTATTCAAAGTAATTCTTGCCTTTGTTTTCTAGAAGTAGACTTAAATGTTACTCTGGCTTGGGGAACAGTTATCCCATGTTATGGGTAATGAATTTATATCTAAGGACTTGGCATTTTTGTAGCAAAACATCTTTTACAATATGTACAATGCAGATTCTGAATAAATCTTTTCTTTGGTCTATGGATGGAGACTACTATTAGCTCTAGATGTTAATAATTGAAGGACTGAGGGCACAGAGAAGGTATCTCACCTTTCCTACAGTCTTGGTCTTACTCTCTTTCTTTCTTGCATCATGTGGATACAGTAATTCTGTGACATGCAAAACTATGAGTCCTGTAGACACTCATTACTTTCACAGCAATAACTGAGTAATATTTCCTGATTGAAAACACCTGTTTCAGCCACTTATTACTTTGATGAAACATTCATCTTTCAGCTTTTCTAGCTTTCCCTGAAAAGTCTGCCTTCTGCCTTTTGCTCACCAGCTCCCAATTCTTCCTAAAACCAGAAGGAGGGGAGAGATGCATGGATATAAAATAAACTTTTTTTCTGTCACAAATGTCAGGCATGCTTACAATCTCTTCATAAGGGCCAGTGGGGGCTTGAAGATAAAAATGGGTTTTGATATGATTGAACGCTGAAGCACTGAGAATAGCATTGAGTGCTGCTTGCTGTGTGCAGGGTTTCCAGTCAGCTCACACTGTGCATATCTGAGGAGCACTAAGCTGTGCCTACATGTGAAGTCAATTTAGCTGGGCAGTGAAAATGTAAAGAAGTTCTGTGAGTTAAGTCAAGATCTCTATCTTGTTCACTTCTGAGGGCATGGTAGGAAAGACTGCTGCACCTTTCAGGTTAAATTGTACCCAGGCTACAACTTGAAGGCACTGTGGTGCAAAGGAAGTTGTTTTTCACTTTACTTTGGAGTAAAAGTTTCTCTTTTGTATGACTTTGCAGTTTAAACTTGTCTGAAAACTGAAGTTCAGACATCACAGAATTTCTGTCCTGCTGTTACTGGAGTGGTGTATTTGTTAAAAGTCATGCATGGTAAAACGACATTGTTGTCTTCCTTGAGAAGTTTTTTTTAATGCTGTTCTTCCCTCCCCACTACTCCGACAGAGATTTTCTGAAGCACATTTTTTCAGTCATGTTAAATTATTTGTCAGCTTTGGCACCCAATTTAATGGTAAAAGGATATATCTTTGAACTTCTGAGCAGATGAATGGACAAAAAATGGAAACAAGTAAGGCAAAACAAATCAGTATCCACAAAATAGCATGAGGAGTTCATATCTCTGTCATTTAAGGGGACTAGAGCATTCTGGAGGAAGGGCAGAAGTAGGAGTGATGTTGACCTCAAGCTTCACAAAATAATTCTAACTCAGCCCTGCAGTACCCATCTGGGATTCATTGCTGATTTCACAGGCATGGTGTTAAGGTAAGCACTCTGTTTGGAGGGAAGGTAGTTAACAGCACATTCAAGGGGTAATGGAAAGAAGCTGGAACACAAAAAGTTCCATTTAAAGATAAGAAAAAGCTATTTTACTATCAGAGTGAGGGAGCCCTGGCACAGGCTGCCCAGGGAGGGTGTGGTGACTCCTTCTCTGGAGGTTTTCAGAACCCTCCTAGACACGTTCCTGTGTGACCTGATCTAGGTGAACCTCCTTCTGGAGGGGGGTTGGACTGGACGATCTCTAAAGCTCCGTTCCAACCCTCACCATTCTATGAAGAATAATACGAAGTGATGATGATTGTGCCGTGTCGTCATCTGTCAACAAGAGTTTCAATACAGAGTGCTATGGAAGAGTGTGGTATGCATCTCAATAAAATAACTTGTGCACTCATTGAAGAGTTAATGGATGGCCATCAGGAGGTTCACAATTCACCAAAAAGTTCATAATGGTGGAAAATACTGTTTTTCTTAAAAATCAATTTTAATACACTCTTACTTACATTGTAAGGGACATAAAACCAAAATCATATAAATATCAGTAGTGTTGAAACCATTTTGTCCTGGGAGCTGTCTGTAGTTTAGCTGTGCCAATAACATACAAAGGTCAGAATGGAAACATATGGTCACCATTAGCTTGGATATTTAATTTTGAGATGACACTTCTATTAATCCAACTGAAAAGGGAGAAGCTACCATATAACTGGTTACAATTAGCCAGACCACAATTTTCTCTAACCAGTTCTCTCTAAACCAGAAGCCAAAATGGCATTTTAGAATTACGTCACTCCCAGATTTACATCTCCTGATGAATTCCCAAGGTTAAGATTCAAGCCATACTGTAAAACCAACCCTCAATTATACCTTTTTAGAGAAGATCAGTGGCAGGTGGCGCTTGATATAAAAGCCTCATTAAAACACCTTGTGTTTGAATATCACAAAAGAGTCACCAGATGGAGGCACGGCTCCACATGGTAGCCTTACCTCAAATGAGAGTTTCACCTGACACTTTGGGGACAGCAGGTTTTTTTTTCTCCAACTAACAAGCCGCTGAGGTTCAAGAGAGGATATATTAGGATTAATTGCACTTGATCACTATCCATTGTAATGCCATATGCTAAAAGCATTGTTCATTGTCAAACCTAGAGACAGGTAGGGCCCCTCTGGTAATGTAAACTGTCCCCATTTCCACAGAGCTAATCTAATTTCACCTCCTTACAGACCTTAGATTCCACTAAAGATTCTTAACTCTTCCTGCTTTGTCTCTTGATGCATTTTTGAATGGTAGCAAATCTGATATAAAAGCTAATGATGCTGAAACCTGCTGACTAATTGGAAAATGATTTTTCCTGGTGCTGCTTTCTGAAATGAGCAAAATATAGAAAGTGTTTTTACTCTATTGTGTGCTCAGCCTGTTAGTTCAAAGAGTCAGCTCTTCCCTCACCAGCCTCACAGTTTAACTTCTCACACCTCCTCTCCCTGTTAGTCTCAAAAACACATTCAAAGAATATGTGATTTACTGGTTGGGAACTACTGGCAGGCAAAACCATGTGAGTAAAGTTTATGTTTCTTAGAGGAGGCGTTGTCACCTTGCAGAGCCCTTGGAATAGGAGTATTTTTTCAGTGTCTTGGCTTTAGGATTGATCCAAACCATTAAGTGCCAAATAGTATAACCAGAACATTCTTCATAGTACTGTTGTGTGTTTTGTGTTAAGCTGCTTTAAAAATTGCCACCCACCAAGCCTGCCTCTTAAATTAAGGAGGTCATTCTTATTTAATATATAGTTTGTGTATTTGTGAGAGGAAGAAGGAAGGTAGATAGGTGAACTGATTTAACATTTTTTTTGACAAGTGATATATAGCATCCTATGTCCCAAAATTAAAAAAAAAAAAAAAAAAGTATTTTTTTTAAGTAATTGTACTATTTTGGGCCAAAATATGCTTTCATACTAATCTGATTCATGGGCTGGTCTACTCAAACTGAGAGAATATGGAGTCAGGCTTTTGGTGTATAACATCTCATCTAGTGCTACCTTTTCAATACTACTCTATGCTTTAAAAATTACTTCTATTCCAGAAGGAACTCCAAATGTGTTGCCAGCTGTATACACATAAAGATCAGTTCAACTACCACTGAAATGCGACCAACTCTGGGGTGGAACATAGCAATTCCTCTATTCCAGAAAAAGCAAACACTGTTTTCAGGAGGAGGAAGTGAAAAAATAACTGCTCCAACTGCAGTTCCAAGGGAAATTATGCTAGCAGAGTATAATTACTCTTGTTGAAATTTGGCCAAGACACTGGAGCTAACATTCTCCAGTCCCAGAAAAGGTGCCAAGAGATCTTTAGCAATCACAGGTGCTCAACATCCCAAGTTTGCATGGAGTTTAAAAGGCATTGACTGACATATGTGACAAAAGTTTTCCTCTCCTTTAAGCAGAATGCCAGGTATCTCTGACATTTCCTCCTTCCTCAGTATCTATATTACACATAGTGCAAGGATAGGTGATGGACCCTCGCTCATAACGGTGCAAAGATTCCTTCCTACTCGGAAGAACAATATGGCTGTCACTAGCTAAGGCTATCCATGGGAGAAACTGTTCATCAAAGAGACTGACAGGATCAAGTCCTCCTAGTCACAGAATTCACAGAATGGAAGGGGTTGTAAGGGGTCTCTGAAGATCATCTAATCCAACCTACTTGCTAAAGCAGGACCACCTAGCTCTAGTCATACAGGAACACATCTAGGTGGGTTTTGAAAACCTCCAGAGAAAGAGTCCACAGCCTTCCTGGGCAGCCCAGCAGTCTACATGCAACATCTTACACTTATCAGTACGAACCTGTCATTGTGATTTCTTGCTGTCTCTCATAATGAAATCCCTCCCAGTTAATTTGGATTTCTCAGTTAATTGAGAATGTGGCCCACAGTTTAGGAAAAAGAGAGAAAAAAATTAAATTTGGCAGCTGAAAAGTGGAGATACATGAAGTGCAATGGTCCTATATTCTCATTTGTTGTCTGTCCTGTCTGGGCTTTGTCTCAAAAAATGTATGTTACAAATTAATGTCTAGTTCATGATCTTCACTGTGTATATTGCACACATATAGGTCTTGATAGAGATATATGTTTACCATCATATCTATCCATCCAGACAGATGGCTTTTCTTGATCATAGATGAATGTATCTGGTAGAATCATAACAAACAAATGATCTCTTAAACCAAAACCAAAATCAGACCAGTGGCTGTGTTCATGAATAAGACTGCTGAGTTCAGTGAATTCTAATTAACTAAGGCAAGTTATTCAAGGAAGTATAGACTTGGGTACCCAGGAATAGATTTTAAAATTCATAAAATATCAATTAGATTTAACAAAAAGTATATGTAAAAACTGGAAGTATGTATTGATTTCCATTCGTATCCATCTGTTTAAAATCTAGAAAATTTAGTTAGGAAGCAGAAAACTGATTTGTATTGCCAGTTGTACAATGATAAATAAAACACCCATAGCAGTGTATGGTGACAGTGTATGCAGTTTTGCTTTTTGAAGTGTAAAAGATGGGGCATGACATACACTGGGCACTTTAGAAACAATCTTTCTTATAAACTGAGTATTTGGAAAAACTGTTATTCAATCCTTAGCAATGCCCTTTCTAGCTATGTATTTTATTCCTGGAAAGTGGAAAGTGCTTCAGAGAAGTTGCAGGTGGCTGTTATTCCTCTTATCAAAGGAACGTGACATATGAGAGAATTGTCTCAAAACACCAATTGTGCCTTATGATATTTCTGAAAATTTTGTTGAGACAAAAGAGACTTTTTGTTGAGACCAAAGAGATCTTATGGACCTGGTGGTGACTTTGATTTTGAAGATAGATAGATTAGAACTGTAGTAGGTAATTTGCTGCCAAGCTGCTTTCCAACTAGCTGACCCTCAACATATTGATGTATTGAGTTGTTCTTTCCCAGTGTAGAACTTTGGGCTTCTCCTTGTTGAACTTTACGATCTTCTTGTTGTCCCACAAACAAAGCTGAAGACACACTTTATCCCATCATCCAGATCATTAATGAAGATGTTTAGTAGGATTAGACCCAATGCTGACCCCCAAGGTACTTTGCTAGTTATTTGCCCTCAGCTAGATTTTGTTCCACTGATTACAGGCCTCTGAGTCTGGTCATACATGCTATTTTCAATCCATCTCCCTGCATGTTCCTCCAGCACACACATCAACAGCTTGTGTACAAGAATCTCATGGAGACAGCGTCAAAAGCCTTTTATTTAAGTCCATGTAGACAAAACCATAAAATCATAGAATCATAGCATGGTAGGGGTTGGAAGGGACCTTTAGAGATCATCTAGTCCAACCTCCCTGCAGAAGCAGGTTCACCTAGATCAGGTTGCATAGGAACATGTTCAGGCGAGTCTTGAAGACCTCCAAGGAAGGAGACTCCACAACCCCTCTGGGCAGCCTGTGCCACTGCTCCCTCACCCTCACAGTAAAATAGTTTTTTCTTATATTTAAGTGGAACATTTTGTGTTCCAGCTTCATCCCATTACCCCTTGTCCTGTTGCTAGCTACTCTAGAAAAAGGGGATGTCCCAACATCCTGATACTCACCCTTTAAATATTTATATATGTTAATAAGATGTCCTCTCAGTCTCCTCTAAACTAAACAGCCCTAGTTCACACAGCCTTTCCTCATATGAAAGATGTTGCAGTGCCCTCATCATCTAGGTGGCCCTGCGCTGGAGTCTCTCCCATCACTCTCACCTAATCTATCAAGCTGATCACTTCAACATAGATTAGATGATGAAGCTGGTCAAGCAAGATCAGAGTTCATGACACACATGAGATGTGGCGAAGAGGTAAAAAAAAGTACAGGGATGTGACCAGTGGTTATCAAACTGTGCTGTTATAAAAAGATCCCCCAAAAAATCACGAGAGAAATTAATCATACTTAAGAGGCAAGCTACTTTGATAAATCTTATGCTTCAAATGACAGATGAGTCTCACCTAGTGAATTTATAGTTGGGGTTTGCATAATTGAAATCTTAATTTTTTTCAGATCTTTTCTTCCAACAGGGTGAGATGAGGATCTTGAGCTTCCAGGAGCACTTTTTTATTTTAAGTGAGATCTTAATTATTTCATTATTTCTACATAATTGTTGTAAAAGAAAAGGTATCAGCCATATAAAATTCTCCTGTATCAAAAGTTATTTGCAGCTAAATTGTTACACTTACTCTGTATTTCAAGTTGGAGTCTATAACTGCTCTTTAACTCAAAATGAGGAAATACAACAGCTCACACGTGTTAAGCTGATTTTACAGGCTACAGTGAACGTGGGAAAGGATTTGATATTCTCTTTGCCCACAATATTTTTATGTCTCTAAGTATTACTAGTAATTGCTTTTACTTCCATTAGAAGGAATTTCTAAGCTTCCTCTTTTTTTGCACTTTGTTTGTACGCTGTATGGTTTTCTATGTTCATCCACTTCCATACTTTTTATAAGCCTGTCTCTAGACTGACCAAAAGACTGGAGCAACAACCTATTGGGTTTGTATTTGGGAGGATGGACATGACTGAGTTTTTGTAGAACCTACTTGACAGTATTTTCACTGGACATAAGATAAATATCTTTAAGATAGATAAACTAAAAGCAACTGTTCCTCATGGAAACTATTTGATAGGTGAAATTTATATTCTGGGCAACTGATTTCACTGCTGTTGCATTTTTATGTTCCTGTTTCTGTCTTTTTGTATTTCTTCATTCATCTTTTAGTCTTTTACCTTCTGTAGTTGTCCTGTTTCTGTTGTATCTAGTGACAGGACAAGGGGTGACAGGATGAAGCTGGAACACAGAAAGTTTCACTTAAACATAAGGAAAAACTATTTCACTATGAGGATGGCAGAGCACTGGAACAAGCTGCACAGGAAGGGTGTGGAGTCTCCTTCTCTTGAAGTTTTCTGAACCCACCCTGACACGTTCCTATGGAACCTGATGTAGGTGAACATGCTTCAGCAGGGGGGTGTTGGACTAAATGATCTCTAAAGATCCCTTCCAACCCCTACCTTTCTGTGATTCTGTGATTGTGTATCTATCAGACAAAGGCATTACAACTGCAAACACTGTGTTAACCCTGGTATAAATAGCATGTTCCTAAAACAGATGGAATTACAAACTTAGCTCTACTTTCAGGTACTGTTTTTCCTTTCACCTGAGTTTGTGATAAATAAATCTTGATTTTTGTAAATGCAGAGAATCTAGAGTCCCCTTTTACTTTATTTGATATCTTGCATCCTCAAAATTATATCAAACATTAATCAAACACTGGTGAATACCCAAGCAGACAGGCTTCTGTTCATATTTTTTCCAAAAAAAATAATCTTGTGATCTAGTATCATATGGCAAAATTCTGGCCTCTGCCAATAAAAATCAACATACTTCTGTGTCATAGCTTATGATCTGCAAGAGAGTGAAAAAAATGCATACTCGTAAACTACATACTGTCAGATCATTTGGATAATGCTTTTGTACTGCGAATAAGAAGTGAAGGTGATAAAATGAAAGCAATAACTAAATATATATATAGCAAGGGTTTACCTTGGTCTGGTGTCCTGACGCGTGTCTGTGTCCAGGGAAGATGCAGCTAACTAAATCACTGGAAATAATGAATTCACATCTGATTAGTACATTACTTTTCCTCTGTTACTCTTCATCTTGCAAAGCAAAACATTTGGCTCTGTAGTGCTTTATGCATTCTCTATTTTTCACTGTGATCTGGTGAAAGTAAAGAATTGCATTGTGGCTGCAAGAATCCAAAATGAGTAGTGACACTACTACATAGGTATAAATAATTGGATTTACTACTTGTTCTAATGCTCAAGTGAAATCCTTGTAAACAGGTCTGCCATTGTGGAGATGATAAGCAAAATCAGTTATTTTCTTTTCTCTTGTGCCTTTTATCTTTTTTTTTTTTCCCATTGGTTTTCATGATTTCTTTCAGCTTCAGAAAGAATCCATGTCATACTGGTTGTACTTTGCAGTAGCCTTATGGCTTTTCATGGCTTTCTGAATTATTTCTTTTTCTGTTTGTTTTGTGTGCTGTTATTAGGGTTGTTGTTAGATTCATTCTAATGTTTGTAGTTTTTGGAAATCTGAATCTTTGTTATTTATGTTATCAGTGATCTGACCTGGGTTGCCCATAGCAATGTTCCAACTGTTCTCAGGTCCTCAATTACTAATTATGCAGATGAACAGATTGTGCAAACTCTTTCCTTATGGCCACATTCTGGAGAAGTTGTTTTTATTAAATTACTACTCCACTTGAATTTTAAGTAGATGCTAGCCAGCTCTTCACAGTTTTTTACAATTGTCTTCTATATGTTTGTTATAGGAATTTATGAACAAGTGATGGTGACACCCTCCTTCTCCACCCTCCCCCCCCCCCAATAAAATTCAAACTCATCCAAAAGCAACATGGTTGTAAGAGGAAGCAAAGGTCATAGATTAAAGCCAGATATCTACAGGAGCAGCTTCTTCCTGAAGAGCATCAGGATAACTTTTGAGGTGCAAGAGTTTCACTGTGTTAATAAGTCTTTACCAATTAGCTAATGTCCTGGTTTTTCAGGAGCGAATCACAAGGTGAAGTTCTGTACAAGGAAATTATATCCTCGTCAGTATTTAGTATCATAAGAACACAGACCTGAGTGATAATACTGGGATATGAGATTATGGTCATGTTCCATCTTTTTGACTGTGTTACAGTGATGTCCAGATGACAAATTGCATCTGCTTGAATAAAATGTGTATTCCTGATGATGTTGTGCACTTCAGGTGGACATTTAGAGTCACTTGTTACTTTGCTGAGTTCAGCACCCTCTTGCTTTTGTGAGCATGTATTTATATGTCCTCTGAGGAACCACCCTTACCTCAAAAGACAGACAAGGCAATCTAGATACAATACCAGAATATTGGTCACTTTGATCATAGAAGAATCTTTTCCAAATTCTAAAACAGAGTTAGTGCTTTTCTCTCCTTCCTTCCTTGCTGCAGAGATGTTAGAGCAAACAAAAGTAAAATGCAGTTAGAAGAACAGAAAAAGTAAACACCACAAGGAAGAAGAAATTTTTATATCTGTGAAATCTGAATCTGTAATTTCAGATAAAATTTCAGAGTGATGTTCATGTTGCCAGTAAAATCAGCACAGTGACTTCAGTATGGATAGATTCTAGTCTTTAATATTTTATTGTCTACCAAGAAGGCCACTTAAAATTTTTATACGTATATATTTTTATATTTATAGACACATCAACTAAAAAACAAAAAAAAAAAACAAGCAGGAAAAAACCTTTCAGTTTTACAATCACTCTTACTTCCAGGTTTTATGTGAATCAATGAAGCCTTGCAGTAAAATTTTCTTTTAAAAAAAAAAAACCTCTGATTTTTGTTTTTCACAGGTAAGGAAATTTTTGTATAAACAATGGGGCAGAGAGTGGGAATTTGTGATAATGACTAGAACCATGAAAGGCACAAAGGAAAAAAAGCAAGAAGTAAAAAGGTTCTGACAAAGGGAGTTCTGTAAACAGTAAGATACTTTTAACTCAAGTGACTCATGCTATGAGAGAAGATGATGTGATGTCCCAGTGTCACTTCAGTCTGGATTCCAGGAATAGATTGAGAGGGAAAACAGCTCTGGCTTACTCTTTCTTCTTTCAACACTCTCATTCCACTCAGCAGACACTTATAAAGTCTTCTGGTGTGGTGTCATGATGGAATACCATAGCACAGACATCAGACTGATAGGACAAGATAATCTGCTTTGTTTTTAGTAACCATAAAACTAAATGCACTCTTATTTCCTTTATTTTTCTTCTAAAATATTATATGCTCCTACTGGCTAACACAAAAGCAAAGAAAAAGATATGAAGTGTCATGCTGGTGACTGGGGAGGAAGAAGGAGAGGAAAAAATATCTGTCAAGAGGTAGAATTATTATGGATAAAAATGTGGTCTTGGTGGAAGGTAAGCTCAGAAGTCTTTGAAACATTATCCATCCTACAGATTTTCCTACCTAATTGTTGTATAGTCTTATAGTCTCACAAAAAAGTTGGAATGATATGATACCAAGCCAAATGGGAAGCTGTACTTTTTCTCCATTTTTTTTTCCTTCTATAGGAATTTAGACCTTCTAAAGACTATTAGAGTTCACCTCAGGAAAAAAAAGGTAAAATATCAACTGCTTTGTTGTCTCCCAGAAACAAAGAAAGCTCATGGGTGAATCCAGGAAAATTTAGGTTAACTTTTAAAAAAATAACACGTTGTAATGATTAGGAGACTGAGGAATTGCCAAAGTTCTGGACCCTCCATTGCCTGGAGTTGATTTCCTTTACTTTTTATTAGGAGTGACACTCTGATGGATGCTTGGAATTTGTTTATTTTAGTTGAAGATAGGGCTAGGAGAATGAACTATGATTCTACATGGGACAGTGCTATTTGCTTGAGAAATAGAAGATCTATATTGTCATCATGGATTCAAGCGTGACCATGCCCTAAATCTACCATTATTTAGACTTTCTTATTTAAAGAATGAAGCTCCAGGAAGTTCACTGATGCTGGAGCTTCTATACTATACGGAGACAACAATCTTAAGGAGACTTACTCATAAAATAAATTATGACATTCTTCCTGTAGATTAATAATTTTGAACTCATAAATCATGATTTTTTGTTCCTTTTGCCATCAGAGCTCAAAGGTGGTGTTTTCTGTGTTTACTATGGAGATCATTTTAACTTCCATCTTTTTCCATTTATCATGCACATGACACAGTACTCTGTGAGTGCCACACATACTTCTGTATTCCTAATCTGATATAAACTGCTATTGAGAAAAATGTTGGACTGTGGCCTCCATTACAAGCTCTGGCTTTAAGGTAACTGTAGTCCTGCATTTTTTTTCTGCTTTCTATCTATCTGCTAGGGTGTAAGAGAACCTCAGTTTTGCACCAGAATTTTGTGGTAACTTGAAAATGGAGCTGGATTTTGCTGGTTGAACTTATCTCAGGATGACATTCTAGCACTCCTTATCTTGAAGCAGTAAAAGCAAATATTACCTTACCAGACACAGATAATAGTATTATTTATTCTGAAGTGAAACTGTAAGATCATTTTATGATTAAGCAGAAGATTCTATCGTAAGGAACAAAGAATTAAATAATTAAGGATTAAAATTTGCCTTGATGGTAAAGAGAAAGGGTCTTTGAAACCTGTTATGTACTACATACATAAACTTTACACAACTGGAAAACTACAAAGATTACTGTAAGAGACTAAAGTAAAAGGACTTTAGACAGAATTATGTTTAATTTTCTGTCCTCTTCTTTATCATTTGATTTGCTTTGGATATGGATTTAAGGTGTCAAATAGTTTGAGAAAAGCTTAGTTCTCCCCCTGTTACCAGACTGTTCAGGTGAGAAATTACATTGACAGTATATTTAGATTTAGAAAAATTATATCACAGTCTTCACAACAATTATTCCACAAAGGAAAATGAAGTTCTGTTTCTTATTGACTTATGTTTATTAGTACATTAGACTTTTATGTGATATTTTATAGTCTCAGACAGCCTCTTAAATTATCAAATAGCATTATGATTGCCAGTAAGGACATCTGTTAAATATAACTTCAGATTTTTTATCAAAACCAACAGACAAAATTGTCTTCAATCTAGAAATGACATTTAACTAAAACTCCCACTGAAGGCCCTTAATGAAAAGTTTGATTTCACAGCACCTGTTGCATTGATTTTATAGTACACCATGTTTTTTAACAGCTTCTCTAGGGAGAAAACCCTGTGGTACACGTGGGCATGCAAGAAGTTTCTTCTCTCAGTGTAGTTTTACAGCTGGCCAGCATTCCTGAAGCATCCTGGAATAGAATGCTTCAGGCAACCCTAGGGGCCACAATAGGTTTCCAAAACATTTTTATTAGTAGTGAATTTGATAAACAACTTGATAGTAATATATCAATCTTGATGAGAAAATATATTTTTCATTTAAAACTGCAGTTTGGTTTGGAATGAGATTTTGAAGGTGAGTGGTGAGGATGGAGGAAGATTCCCGTTTTTTTTTCCTAAGAACTATACTACGTGACCAATTAAAACTACATTGATGTTCCTCTTGGTTCCATTTTTTTTTCACAGCATGTTTCCCTGTATCTATCTATTTTTTGACAGCCAATTGTCATTATATGACATTAAATCTTTCTAAGCGAATGCTGAGCTCTGTGCTCTAATTTTATCATGACTTGATAGAACTTCCTCCAAGAAGTGCTGTGGTGATTTAACCAGGTGCACACCAAGTCATAATATCACCCCCCCTCCTGAACTGGACAGAGGTGAGAGAAATATAACGAGGTTTGTGAGTTGAGATAAGGACAGAGAGATCACTCAGCAATTGGTGTCACGGGCAAAACAGACTCAACTTGGGGAGAGAAAGGTTTGATTTATGAAATGAACAATAATAACAGGAAGATGAGAAACAAAACTGAATCTTAAAACACCTCCTCCTACCTCTCACTCCTCCAGGACTTTCCTTCCTTCCTCCTCAGTGGCACAGGGGACAGGGGTTGAGGTCAGTTCATTACAGATGGACTTTGCTGCTGCTTCTTCTCAGGGGAAGGCTTCATCACACTTCCACTGCTACAGAGTGGGGTCCCTCTCATAGGAGATAGAACCTCATAACCTTCTCCAGAGTGGGTCCTTCCCATGGGACACAGTTCTATATGAACTGCTCCAGCATGAGGCCTCCCATGGGAAAGCTCCTCACACCCTGCCCCAACGTGAGTCACCGACTGGGAGAACAGTCCTTCAGGTACCGACTGCTCCAGCCTGAGTCCCTCATAAGCTCACAAGTCCTGACAGTAAACCTCCTCTGGTGTGGGCTCCTCCCTACCCATGGGCTCCCAGGTCCTGCCAGGAACTTGCTCCAAGGTGAACTTCCCGCAGAGTCACAGCCTCCTTCAGGCATCCACCTGCTCCAGTGTGGGGTCCTCCACAGGCTGTGAGTGGATCTCTGCTCCCCAGTGGCTTTCATGGACTGCAGGGGCACAGCTGCACCACAGGTCACAGGGGAATCTTTCTTTCAGTGCCTAAGCACCCTCCTCCCCCTTCTTCTCCACTGACCTTGGTGTCTCCACAGATGTTTTCTCATTCTCACTCCCTGTTGCTGCTGCAGTTTAGCAACTGCCCAGCAACTTCTTCCCCTTCTCAAATACGTTATTCAGTACCTCAGTTACTAATTGGCCAGGCCTTGGTCAGCTCCAGGGTCCTGCTTATAACTGACTGTCCCTAGCCCTGTCAGCTACAGGGGAAGCTTCTGGCAGATCTTTTTTTAAAGAAGTCAGTTGCCACTACCAAAAACCTTGCCCAGGCAAAACCTCTACAGAATCATATGGACATATGCGAGCTCTTTCTGGAATGACATGAATTCTTTTTCGGTACTTGCAAGTAACCTTTATAACCTCTCCAAATCCAAGCCAAAATGCAGGCCTTTGGTAAAGAAAAAATGCTGTAATAAAAAGCAGATCTTTTTTGGTAAGTATCTGAATAAAAGAAAGATGCAGACATTTTCTTATTTTAATCCATACGAAGCCTTCCTGTGGCCTGTGTGGCTCCCAGTGACTAGCAGAAGGAAACAATCACACATTCATATGTATTGTTTCTAACCCACTTATAAATTAAAAACTTTCTCTCAACCAGTTTGTGAGCACACTTCTCTCAATTTCTTTTCTCCTTGTACTGGGCCTTTCTAGAGATAACAGACTTAAGAGCCTCGGACAATGGCACATTTTTGAGCTTCAGAGGTTTCTTGAGGTCCAGCTGGCAGAATAATGTAACCTAAGCTCTTGTGGAAGGGATCGTTTTAGTTTTTCTTATTGGCATTGCTAGTAGTAATAGTAGTAGTAGTGTTATTTATTTCCATTTTAGTCCTTTGTCTTTACAGTCAATAATTGTAAATTTAAAACAAGGCTCTGTTGAGGGAAAGTTGAGAAGAAATTGATGGTCTTTCTTGAAGTTTGTTCAGATCAGGACTGAGTGTGAGAAGACTGCAGATACATATACGGAGGACGATGCCTTCTGAATGAACGTTTTATCACGAAAAAATGAACTTTGTAAGCAATGTGACTTTCACATATTTTTTGCCTATATCCATATATCCTAGAATGATGAGACAATCTAACTTCTACTAGAAAATGAATCCCTAGTCCTTGTCCTGAAAAAAGGTGGTCTGTTGTGAGCAATATAAGGTCATAACCCAGGAAACAGATAAATCTGTAAACATATTGTTCCTAAAATTCTCATGGCTTCCCTGAAGTAGGTCCATAATTTTTGAAAGTTTGGGAGTATTAGTCCGACAGGACATTGTGAAAGGTTCCTTTTATATTTGTGGCAAAAGTTCCCTTCACACACCTTAAGGCACTCGAACCACCACATCTTTATAAACAGCTTAGAGTAAAGCTACTGTTTCCTAAGCCATCCAGATATTACTGTATTTCAGGCATTAATAATGTATTATATTCACTAAAAGGTAAAAATTTATTTATTTTTATGATCAAGAGAGATGTTACAGTTTAAAAATCTTACAGATCCAGTGAATTTTCCTAATTTCCAGTTATCTTTTATTACTTTTCCTAATCAAAATAATTTTTTCAGTGTCATGATAGTTCCCACCCCTTTAGATATTTACATTTTGAAGATGACTAAAAAAGTGACTGCTTTTTCAACAAAGGAAAAAATAATCAAACATTTAACTGTTACTGAAAACTTTAATTGCAGCAGTTTCCTTGTTTGTCAATTTTGAATTGACCCAAGCAATGAAAACACTCTAAGTTGATTTCAATACCATCAATGCTGCTAGTGATACTGCTTAAGTGAAATCTTTTACAATTAGTATTCCCACCCTAAGTAATGGCTTGTCATAACATTGACTTTTCCATATGCTGCCACTCAAATAGTAGTTGTCAAGCTATTGATGACAAGGATATTTCACAGAGTAAATGCTTCTTAAGGCATATACTTACCCAATCACACACATTTCACAGAGATCAGTGTAATGCAAAAGTAGAAAGACATGAGAGTTCTTACACAAGATTCACCTATTCAGCTATTCCTCTTCCTTTCTCCTCCAAAAGCTGTATTAGTGATGCTTCTTATTTCCTAAGTGATAACTAAAAGCAAACAGGAGGAAAACAGATTCCTTCCAGCAACAACTGTTAGTTTATTCATTGACGCCCCTGGCAAAACATCATTGAAGCTGACATGCATGACTGATGGGGTCCCTTGATACATATCTTCCAAGGAGGAGTTTGTATTTCTAGCTCTGTTTTGAGTGCTGTCTGTGTCTGAGTTCCTGTAGATGGTAGTACAAGTGTTTTTGCATCACCTTGATCCTGGCTTGGCCTAATGTGCAACTCAGATGAGGCTCAGGACCCGCTAAGATAGCAGTTGATTACTGACTATATACTTGTCATAGTTTGACACAATAGCCTTTTCTGGTAATGGGGAAGAGGCTGTAAAGATGGCTTCTGTAAGTAGTTGCTTGAAACTCTCCCCAGCTCTGAACCAGACCCACTTCTGGGGCTGAGCCAATTAGACGCCTCCACGATCACTTTTTAAGAAGTAGCCGGAAGAGGAGGTTTCTTCCTCCTTCTTCTTCCTGTTTCTTCCTTCTTCTGCTCCACCTTTTTCTTCTGGCTAGCGGTGGTGTAAGGAGTAGGAACAGTGAGAGAAACAACCATGCCGACTCCAAGGTCAGTGGTGACAGAGAGGAGGAGGTGTGCTGGAGCAGAGACTCCCCTGCATTGTATGGAGAGAACTGGTGAAGCTGAGATTTATTTTCATTTCTTTAAAGATCCCATATCAGTGGTAGACACTCATTTTGATAATGACCCTGTATCAGGGGCAGAGATTCATTTTGCTAAAGCTGACCCTTAGCCAGGGGTAGTGATTCACTTCATTAAAGGCCCCGAGCCACCTACAGTGACTATGGCTGGAGGAGGCTGTGTCTTGTGGGAGGGACCCAATGACTCCATTGCAGACCCCGAGCCACGGGCAGTGATCTTCTTCTTTAAAACTATGGCCGGAAGAGGCCGTGTCCCGAAGGAGTGATTCTTTATCACTATGGCCAGAGCAGGCCGTGTCCCGAGGAAGGGACCCAATATCCACAGCTGTAACTGTGGGGAGGAACCCACAACAAAGTAGCTCATTAAACTTATGCCTAGAAGAGGCCTTATCCTGAGAGAGGGATCTTGTATCTGCAGAAACTGCAACCATGGCAAAGAATCCAAGCCAGAGATACTCACCAAGGACTGTGTCCCGTGTGAGGGACCCTGTATCGGCAGAAGCTGCAGCTACTGGGAACAACCCACACCAAAGAAGTTCGTTAAGGACTATGTCCCTGGGGAGGAACCCTGTATTGGAGCAGGGGAAGAATGCCAGGAGTCATCCTCATCTGAGAAGACAGAAGCGGCAGAGCCCATCTGTGAGAGAATGACCACATCCCCCACTCCCTGCCCCCCTGAGCCGCTGAGTGGGGAGGAGGTAGAGATATCGGGAGCAGTGAGCTGGGCCTGGGAAGAAAGGAAGGTTGGGGGAAAGAGATCCTAAAGTGCTGGTTGTAATTTTCTCATCATACTACTCTCTTTTTGCTTTTATTCTGTTCTGTTTCTTGTAGAAGAAACTTTCCTACTTTCCTCTCTGAGTCAAGTACTGGAGTCTGTTTTGCTCAGAACTGTAACTGGCAGTGAGCCCTCCCTGCCCTTGTTTTTATCCAAAACAACCTTGCTTATCTTTTTACTCCCATTTCGCTGGGGCCTCTGCCATCCTAACGAGGGTGGGGGTGAATGGGAGCATCGAGTGAGAGACTGTCACCATGCTGCTGTGCTGACTGGGCCAAACCACGACAACACTCCTTTTCTTGCTTAGGTTTTGAGAGTAGAAAATCCAGCCTGATTCCAACCTGTGTTGCAATTTTACTGGTTTTTGCTATCCTTTTCTCTTTGCACCCACAGGAGAATATGAGGAACTCAGCTGCAGGAGCTTGGATATCCAGCTTTGAAAAACACAGAGACTGGTGAAACCTAGCAGGAATGTTCCTGCCAGCTAAGCCTCTTATAGCTGAAAAGAGTCCTGTGACATGACTGTCACTTAACATCATAAATCTGAGGATAGGACATTGTCTTTTATTTATCAGGATTGAGCCAGCAATGTGCCCTCGTGGCCAAGAAGGCCAATGGTGTCCTGGGATGTATCAAGAAGAGTGTAGTCAGCAGGTCAAGGGAGGTTCTTCTCCCCTTCTGTTCTGCCTTGGTGAGGTCTCATCTGAAGTACTGTGTCCAGTTCTGGTCTGGGTTCCTCAGCTCAAGAGGGACAGAGGACTTCTGGAGAGAGTCCAGCGCAGGGCCACCAAGATGATCAGGGGGCTGCAATACCTTTCATACAAGGAAAGGCTGTGGGAGCTGGGATTGTTTAGTCTAGAGAAGAGGAGATTGAGGGGGGAATCTCATTAATATTTACAAATTTCTAAAGACTGGGTGTCAGGAGATTGGGACATCCCTTTTTTCTATAGTAGCTAACAACAGGACAAGGGGTAATGGGATGAAGCTGGAACACAAAAAGTTCCATTTAACTATAAGAAAAAACTTACTGTGAGGGTGAGAGAGCAGTGGAACAGGCTGCCCAGAGGGGTTGTGGAGTCTCCTTCCTTGGAGGTCTTCAAGGCCTGCCTGGATATGTTCCTATGTGACCTGGTCTAGATGGATCTGCTTCAGCAGGCGGGTTGGACTAGATGATCTCTAAAGATCCTTTCCAACCCTACCATTTTATGAAGATAGTCCCATGAAGAATGTTGTATAAATAAATAATAATTGTAACCACAGATGGACTGTTGTATACAACTTTATATGGGTATTTTAACTATAATTTCTACTGCTTTTGACATTTTTACTGTGACTAATCCATGATTTTCCCCATAATTTACCATATCAGAGTCCAACCCCAATAACATTATATATCATAAAACCAATAAAACTGAAACTGTTCAATGTGACACAGTTATTGTATGGTGCCATCATTCCTTAGACAAAGAGAGTCCACTCAGTGGTCTTTTTCAATGCTCTTTAATATATAATTTCTACTTTCTACTCCATTTCATAGTGGATTGATGCCTGCTTTATAATACTGCCATATATAATATCTCACAGGAAAAGTGACTCCATCAACATCTCTCACTCCTCTAGAGAGTGGCGTGGCCATTTGGCAATGACCTACTGTCAGATTAGAGTCATTGACAAGACCAAGTGACAAAACTCACATTCTGATTGTCAGCACCATACCTGAACCTTTGGATACAAAGTAGAAGACATAATTTTCTGATGTTGTAAAAAACAGTTTTTAGACAAAATTCATACAAAACACACACTCAAACAGCTTTCCCTTTGTGTTTTATGTTAAACTAGAGGGGAAATTCAGAAATATCTGCAATTATAAATACATGCATATGTTGTGCATATTCTATCTAGAGCTAAGTTAAAACACTGTTTTATAATACTTCTAGAGCAAAAGCAAAAAGACTTACCTTCATTATATTTTACATGAAGCTAAGCACTTAAATATTGCATATATTTGAAATGAAGTGTTTTTCTACTTGTATTACAGCAGTGAAAATACTTACCTTGTTTATAATTTATAAATGGTGCTGTACGAAAGTATTGCCTTTGTAGTGTCTTGTCCTCTATAGTTAAATGAATTTTAATGTGCTCACACTTTTTCTTCAGCCATTCAAGTTTTATTTTTGTTTTATTTTTGTTTTAGTGATCCAGTGGAAATTGATCTTTTTTTTACATGATGCTTTATCTGGGGCTGCTGGAGAAAAATATCTGCAGGTGAACTACATTTAACATATGTACTGATTAGGAAGCCCTTAATATTTTTCACCAATTACTCTGAAGCCTCAGCTTTCAATGCCTCATAAGGTCTGTATAAATTGTGAGTAGATCTTTGCAAAGACGAACTGCTCTGCTTCAAAACAACAAAATTCAGGACAGGATTAACAGACCTTCTTTTGTTTGTTGGCAGATCTAGTCATAAGCTATGGGGGCTCTACTATAAGTCTGTTGGCAAAAATATCTTCTCCTGTTACTTCCATAACTACATCCACACACATTTGCACACATGAATGTGTGCACAGACAGAGCTACTTTCACTACACAAACATACACTTACACACAGGTGCTTGTTTTCTCCTGATGCGTGCCAAAATATCATGATACTTCAAATACTTACCTTCATTAAGACTTTCAATGAAATTAATAGTGTCTTTTTGGTATCTTTTGGAGGCTGCTGTAAGTATCATCACCTCTGTATCAGCTTTCATGGTTTACTTTTCTTGTTCAGACTCACTGCATCATGCTTCAGTCAGAGAATTGATTTGTCTGACATAGTGTTAGAAAGTAATGTGATGTTGATGAAGATGTGGTATGCCCAGAAAAGAGTGACGTAGAGACAACAAAAAAAAAAAAACAAACCAAAAATGCAAACAAACCAACCAAACAAAAAGGAATGAGGGAAAAAAAAAAATTAGAGGGAAATATTATTGCCAAGAATCATAATGGTACAACATAGAAAGTTAGATGTATCTAGACAACCAAATGAGTATAAACAGATTCAAACAGGTTGCACATGAGATGAATTGGTCAAGGGATCTGCTAAATGGTTTCTGGTAGACAGCTGGTTATGTAATAAAAGTGGGTGAAAAAAAACCAGACGTGTGTTTTGGAGGAGTTAGGTTAATTGAACCCATCTAGCCTTTTTCAGTCTGGAAAGCAGGTGTAAGATTTCATGGGGTTTGGTTTCTCCTGTGAGAGTCTTGGAACTTCACTGTTTGATCAGGTCACTTGCTAGGAAGAATGAATTTTCTTGCAGTGTTCTGCCTCCAACTCAAAAGTCCTGAGACACCTGAACTATTGTAACACTTGAAAGAAGAAAAGCTGATCTTCCCCACTTAACACTGGATGAAGTGGGAGAGAGGACTTTCAAGAGGGTTTTAAATAGTGTCACATCCATAGCCTTTGGAAAAAGGCCACTAAAACCTGCAGAAAACCAAGAACAATGCAGCAGATTATTAAAATGGAATATGGAGATTAAGTGGGGAGGAAAAGACAGAAAAAGACTAGTGTATTGAACTAGAAAATGTTACAAGAGTACAAAATCAGGTGATATGTAGGAAGAGGCTGCTTGAGGCCATCTAGTCTTAACTCTGGGCAACCTGTGTTAGTGTCTGACTCTCTTCAGTCCTCACAGTAGAAAAAGCGAGATTTAATACGTTTTAATTTGTGACCATTACCTCCTATCCTGTCCCTCTTCATTTCCTCTCATCAGGCATTTATGCACACAGGTAAGGACTTCCTGAACCTTCTTTTCTCTATGCTGAATTGTCCCAGCACTTTCAGCCTCTACTTGTGTGACATATGCTCCAGTGTATTCATCATTTTTGTGGGCTTGAATTGGATTCTTGTAGTAGGAAGCTCAGCATTGAAAACAGTACTCCCAAGTGTAGCCTCACTAGTGCTGGGTAGAGAGTAAGGTTTGTGATAGAAAGGATGTTAGAATTATGAGGGTAAAAAAGTTACAGACAGGTTAAACTGAGAGCAGAAACATGCCAAAACAACAATGGAGTAGAGCAGCTTTAGGACAAGAGATACAAAACCTTATGCATTAAATGTATAAGGTAACAAGAAAAAGAAAGAAGTAAGGTAATTTTTCAGCTGGAATTATTTGCAGTTCTATTTGTTAAAATTGACTAAAATCACTACAACAGATGCAGGCCTCTCAATATGTAGAAGAATGTAAGTTGGTTACAAAAACTGCCTTAACCCCAGCTAATGAGATGAGACACAAGAACAAAAAAATGTTTAAGTTCCAATTCCAGGAATAATGTTAATTACATTTTCTCTCTTTTATATATGGTGTAGTGTGCATTTCAAAGAATATTAATCATACTAAGGAAAAACGTGTGTACACGTGAATGTCTTTGGGGAAGACCTGAAGTTTAGGGGATCTTAGATCTTAGTTTTAATCTCCACCTGGCTTTTGAAGATACTTCTAAGTCAGTTGCTGTGTATCAAATATAATTAATTGCAGTATTAGCTTATCTCGAAATGAAGACAATAATTTTAAGCAATTATTAGACTAAGATAAATTTGAGAAAGTATATTGCCTTTAAGTATGATCTCAGAAAATAAGAAAGTAAAGAGAATCTATTTGAGATTGAAAGTGCCCATAACTCTGCAGGACTGAGCCCATTAATAAACATCAGGAGTATTTAGAACAAAAATATCTCCATGGTGTCTTTACTGCCACATTTCTAATGTAAAGACTGTTCCAAGAAGATACTGCCAAGCTGGAAGTTCATATAACACTGTGTTTGGATCTATAAAACTAGTTTACAATTCTTGTGCTGAAGCTGCCCTAGTAAACTCATTACCCTTGGGAAATACACACACTGTATATTTAAAAGAAAGGTAAGGGATTTTAGTCTCTAAACTTACCCTCTCTCGCTCTCCCCTTCCTGTTTACTTCCTCTTCCTCCTTCTTTCTCTCCCCCACTCTCAAAAAAAAAAAAAAATTGTTTGAGAAGGTAAGTGCTCCAACACCATGTGATAGTCATGAAAGATGTATACTTCTCAATAAAATTCTGTTATCCATATGAGCATACCTGACATGAATGCCACAGCATAATCTTTTTTAGTTTATGACTCTTTAAGGTCTCTGTAAATAAGCAGACCAAAATTATGGTGCTGAAAGAGGTCAGAATAAAAATATTTTCTACTTTAATAGTCTCTTTTTCTTTTCAGCTGGCTGGAATTCACATTGCTGTTAACTACTTTTTAATAAATTCCAAGTTTTGAGCACTGTGCATTTCTATATAGCTTGCAGCTGGAAAGAAACAAACTCACAATGGCTGAAGGTATTTCAGCAGTTTTAAGTGGGGTTTTTTTTGTTGGTTTTTTTTTTTTTTTTTTTTTTATGAGGATAATGAAGTGAGAGTTTCTGGAAAAAAATCTCTATTTGTTTTCCAGAACCTTTTCCTTGTTTGGAGGATACTGTCCTCTCCTTTTAGCAGTTATGATTTTTCATAATATTACTTGATTATATTTTTGTCAAAAAAAACTCCACTGTATTTAAAACATTTCATCTGTTCCTCTCTTCCTGTTTCTTCCTAGTTGAGTATAAAAAAAGGATCACATGATATCATAAATTATTTTGACAGCTATTCAGTGAGTGTAGACCTTGGTCTGTGTGCAGCAGCTTACTTTTACTTGTGTTCTGCACTGACTGTTTTTTCAAATACAGGCACTTCTGTACCCTATTGTTCTCTGCATATAGTGCTGAGCACTGCCTATGCTTTTCTGATCATAGACCTGTTTTTTTTAGGCTAGAAATTTCCTTTCAACTTATTTGAGGAAAAAAAATATTCTAGAGGTCTTTTTCTGAGGCTGAAAAAACAAAAAAGTGTGAAATGCTCTACTTTGTGGCTGCTGGGACACTGGTGGTACAGCTGAGAAACACGAAAAATAACCTGTGCAGAATTCTCAGACAATGTCTAACAATAAGATAAAGTTGATTTCTTTACGTGTTTCTCTCTTGCCTTTGCTCTTATGTTTTTCTGTCTCATTGATTCCATAAATACGAAAGTGAGCCCTCTTCTTTGGTAGGAAAATAAGTACAATGCCATAGAGACATTACCATGGCAGGCTCTGGGATGTTATACCTTCATGGATGTAGGCTGTAGGGCTTGGATAGAAAGTACTCACAGATGCTGGACTTTTACAAATAGAAAGGAGTCTTAGATAGTAAATGGGGCCAAAAAAAGCACTTTTACACCCGTCTTTCAGATGTTGTCATTTCCCAAATTAACTCTATTCCCACTCTAGTTGATAATTTTTTTAAAATAATTTTTTGTGCAGAGCAATGTTGAACTATCTCAGCAACCTAGCAGGAACGTTTTTAATTTTTTGCCTTAGAAGGAAGGTGTCTAAAAGATTTTTCTGGCCATCTCTGCATCGTCTAACAGAAAAGTTGTGTTATAGATTCACTTCCCATAGCATCTGTTTGATTCTAGAATCTCAGATTATTAACTAGCAAAAAGATATCTGAGATTTATGTAAATATTTTACGCCTATTTTAATGATAAAAAATACCTTGGTAAAAAACCAGCTTGCTGAAGGCCAGTAAATAGCTTTGTACTGGAACTACAAACTAAATGTCTACATCTATTTGAAAGGAGTTCAGCGTAGTGAACTCCTGCCTGTGCAAGAGCCAAAGCAACTTGAATAGCTGGGAAAGCCACTTTCTTTTTCTAGGCCATTCTTCTTGGAGTTCCTCATGAACATCTTACTTTTTTCTTCAGAATTCTCATCAGGAAGAGAGGTTTCCAGTGGTGATTAGGTCTGGGAAATCATCTAATGGTGAAACATTTAAGAGTATGCTTCAGAGGTTATTTTAGCTGGGTTTTGTCAGCAGACCTTTCATTGCATTGCATGATGGCACTCATGACTGCTGTCATTGAATTAACATAGCAGGACCACCACCACTCTCATGATTACTCTTGAGGCTGTCTGTGAAATGGAGCAGGGTAGAAGAGCTACCTGTTTAAGTGCAGTCTTACTCCAGCCAAGGTCCTCCTAGCTAGGCAGCCTCATCAGCCTACACTGTACCTCAGCTAACTAGCCTCCCTGAAAACTGTGCGGGCATGCTCAGAGCTAACCTGGGGTCTCTGACATGATGCCAAATTGTATTGTGATAAAGTGCCTCTAGTCCTTCACCTTAGCCACTAGACCACCCTGATCCAGAAGGTACATGCAGGTGTGTTTGACTCAGCATGGGCTTAGCAACTCAAGACTCATTGCTGCCGCGTTTTATACTGAGCTTTTTACTTATGGCACTTACTGCAATTGCAGGAGATGGTGAGACCCTTGCAATACTGCCAACAGTAAATAAAAAAACCCAGCCGGTAGACTCCCACAACTCCCAAAAGAATATTATGAAGGGGTTTTTTAATGTTCGGTGTCTTTGAGGAGTTGGACTACACTTGCCATAGATTTTCGACTTCTTTTTGCAGTTACAAAGGTTAGAGACTCACTTTTATACATCTGAAACCTGAGAGTCCTGTGCAGCTGCCTGATTCTGAGAGCTACAGACTTTGAAAGAAGATGAAAGGTTTGTTATTACAAATTACAGTAGCTGGTGATCTGCGCTTTGGTTTACTCTCAGTTTTGTATTTTTCCATAAAATACTGCTGCTGCATGGCTGGGTTATTACAGGTTGCAAACAAAACTTCTTGAGCAGCTGAGAATCAAAAATAAAATATCTGTCAGGGTGAAATGAAGCAATTTTCACTACATCTGTAGATGCAGTAGGTGCATTGCCCTAGAAATCCTGGTTATTTGTGAGCTATTTAAACAGGCAGTTATGTTTATAGCTGATTCTGCCCTGAAAATCGCCACTACATTATGCTAGGTTTGACAGGCTCTGGAATACTTAAAGGAACACCACAAGAAAATTGCCAGATCATGCAACTTCAGTGTTGAATAAAAAATTAAGTCATTATGTCAGTGGAACATTTTGAAACTCAGGGCTTACCTTTTATGCAGTGCTTAAATTAAGTTTATTTGGGCTTTTTAAAATCTGTTGGGCTTCCCACAGGAGACTGGGATTTGGGACTTCCTGTTTGGATGATTGGATATATGTCTGTTTTCACCTACCTCTGAACTCCAGATATAGTTAAATGTGCTTTGCTGAAAAAAACCCCAACATAATCCACTATTCTCGACTCCTTGTCTTGTGTGAACTCATTTAGTCTACAAGCTGAACAATGGTAGTGATGACAGAGAGATTTAATCTTCTATCAGCCATAAAATTTATTTGAACTGAGGAGGAAAACCAACTGACATTCAGTTATTCAAGAATAAGTATGGAATGGTAACTTTGCAAGCTTTACTTCCATCTTAAACATACAATGCCTTTCAGCACAGAAATAGAGATTGCAAGGTGCATATCTTCAGTTCTAGAGGCCAGATTTTGTTCAGATGAACCCTTGACATTTGAGAAGCTCTCCTGAAATTTATCCAAACCCCTCAATTCCTCTAAATAGTTCTGACAGTATTGTTATCACAGACTTTGCTTGTTAGTTTTTTCGGCATTTTTTGCTTCTACTTGAAGAGGAAGTTCAGTCTTTTACAAGATATTTTTTCATGTCTGCTTGTGATTCTAGAGAAGAAAAGGAAACTGAGAAAGCCTACTAGAATTCTAAGAAGCCGGGTTCTCAATTTTTTCCCACCCAAATATTTTTCCTATTCTCTCCTCCCTTCCTTCCATAATATCCTGACTATGCCTTCCTCCTCTTGTGTTGTACCATTTGGTGTAATATAGTAGGCTAAAAGACCCAGTTGATTTGAGCTAGATCTATGACTGTCACAGCTGCTTCTTCACCTAGTTCTTCTCTCTTTTTCTATATCCTATAAGGAAAACGTTGCTTTGAGATGATATTAGGCATGACAAGATGCTATGAACCCAGACAGTGCACTCAGTCCAGGCAGCTGGCCCCACATAGCCATGATGAATAATTTCTGTATATGAAATTGCTTTCTACCTTGAGGAAGAAGGATATGGTAAATAATTGGAGTATGACAGCAGAATGGTGCAAAACAGGTTTGTGGGGTTTTTTGTGTTTTCTTTTTCTGGTTCTATATTATAAAACAATCAAAATTACATTCATAGCATCATTTATTAAATCCTTTTGTCAATGGAACACAATGCAATAGACCCACATGTGCAAGCTGTGTCAAGTCAGATGGAGATGACTCATTTTTCTTTAAGCAAAGTGTCTTGCTTCTCAGTAAAGATGCAGGAGTTCTTTGGAGGGGAAAAAAGAAAAGCAAAGATTGAAAGTACCCTCTTTTTAACCAATTTCTTCCTTCACCACACACAAATCCTCTGGGATTTCTGACTTCCTTAGCTTTACAGTTTACATAAAGTAAGCCAGTCTGCTGGAGTCAGTCTCCCCAGACCATGAATGGATGGGAATAAGACAACTGTCAAACTTGCTATGATTCCCAAACATTCAGCTGATGTCTTGTCAGCTTGGCTGGGTTTGGATCAAGCTCAAAGCCACCCTAAGCACTGTCAGCTGCCAATGCTTCCCAAGGAGTCGTGAGCCTGATTGAGTGGCTCTCCCTTTCCTGAAATAGCATCTACACAGATGTTTTGGTGGGAGGTGGTTTTACATCTGGCTGATACAAGAGTGGAGTGGGCGTCAGATTTGACACTATGCTCTTCACTTCCTTTTAAAAATAGTTTTGAAACTATTTTTTAGTGAATGCTTCCTAGATGGATCAATGATCTTCCGCAGGAATGACAGTGCTCATATGATAAAGGAAAGGCATCCTGAATATTTTTCTTTTTAGAGCTTGTACAAAGTACTAGTTTCAGCTTCTTCTGGAATGAGTTGAAGATTGTAGACATGATTTTGCTGAGAAATATAACTGAGCATCATTTCAGAACAGTAATCAGAAGAGATTTTTCAGTTTTAATTAAATACACAAGTTTCAACATGTTTCTTGCACATAGCATAACTCAGGAGTGACAGAATGCTTGAAGCACTTCTGTGGCAACAGAATTCAGGAATCAGAAAAAAAAAAAAAAAAGATTCACCTTTGAATCCTGAATTTTCCCTACAGCAGACTGAAGTCTACAGCTTTCTTCTATATTAAATACATAAAACATTAGGGAAACTTGTTTGGTGTTTTATATACCTCTGAAGATCTAATAGGTGTTTATATAAAATTTTGGAAAAGTTCCAGGGTTGTTACTGACACTGCATTATGTGATGATATAATACTGTTCATATCTCTTATAAATTCAATTATAACACATTCATTTAATCTGATACTTAGAATAAAAATAATTATTTCAATTAAAATGTGGACCTTTCATATGATACTTAGGATCAAGAACTGTGATTCCTGTTATTTTCTTAAAGCTTGACCTGGAATTAAATAAAAATCCTAGTTCACTTTCATCTGTTAGAACAGTTTGTTCTCACAGTTAATGCAAAAAGCCTTTTAGCCTATCTGAAGGTCAGCCTATTATTATTTTTCTTTTTTTAGAAATCACACAATCAAAAATTTGCAAGCGACACAGCAGAAGACAAGTCAATGAAATGCAAGACACAGGAGAGATGCTAAACTGATGCTGGTGCTCTGTAGATTTACATTAGCTTATGGTGACTCCTGTCTACATCAACACTGAGGCATGATCCCATCCAGGCCCTTCTATGGATGAGATGACCGTGCTTGTGCATATCCCGTGCCTGGTAATTGAACTGTCCCTACATGTATTTTCCTAAGATATTTTATCATGCATACTATGTTACATACTTTTTGTAGACATGGGTGAGGCTGTTAGGGAGCTAAGGAGTTATCAGTCTTCCTGATGAACACTTTTCTAATGGTTTCCTGATTTAACTCTAAACCAGAAAAGCTGCTTTTGAAGCCAAAGGTTATTGAATCAATTTAACAAAAGAAACAAAAATGTAAAGGCTTATATCAATAACAGATTTTTTTATCAGCTGTATTGACCAGGAAGACTTGTGGCAATGGAACACATTCTTTCCAGTTGTAATGTCCATTTCCCAGTCAGAGAATTTAGTACTGAGGAATTTAATTCCACATTCCTGAAGTTTAACCACAGACAGCATGTTTACCCAACTGTACAATCTACAAGGAAGCATGGAGCACTTACAATCCTCTTGGAAATTGACATGGAGGGCAGAGAAATGCACTGCGATTTTGGTTTCCAGGTAAGATATTACTTCACTTTGTTGATTTGATTGAATAATACTTCTACACACACATGAGCAATTGTACATACACTTTAGCTGATGCTTTCCTGCAATAGCTATGGACATGGAGAAGTAAAAGCTCTTTGGTTCTTGCTGTCATTGTTTACATTTAAAAAAAGTATGCCACTTGGAGCTCATGATGATGTGATGTTGCATCAACACGCTTTACCAGTCTGAACAGGTGATCAGTGAAATCCTTGGAAGACACGTGCAGATCAGTCTGGAAATCACCATTACTGCCTTGTGCTTACATTCTTGTACTCATAGCTTGTTTCCAGGTTTCACTTTGGGATTGAGATTTCCTTCACTTCAAGACAGAGTCCAGATTTAGTGCTCACTGAAGTATAATGTGCAAGTCTGGGGATAAAGACACCTATTTGGCTGTCCTTTGTGGCATATCATTGAGGCAAACTAAACTATCTGCTAACTGTGATAAACAAATACCCTGTTATGAACTCCTGTGGAGTACTGATGCTTACTCTACATAGCAGTATGCTTTGACTAAATGACAGTTTAAGAGAGTACTGCTTGTAATTCAAGGAAAATTCTAATTTTAATGCTGCAATCTAGTTTCTGCCTTTTGTTTGTTCCATATGTTTGCCATGCTGCATTTTGTTACGTCATAATCCAACTTTTTGTTGACTATATCAGTCTTGAACAGTTTTTAACTTCCAATATCAGTGGAGCTGTTTTTGGAGAAAAGTGCTATTCATCATGTCACAAGATCAGAATCTGGGCTTTTAACTGAAAGTTCCTCTGTGCTTTTATTTCTCTACAACAAACCGTAAAAATCCTATGCAGCTGGCTAAATTAAACTATCCAGAATAAATGATACCAAGGTCAGTTTTCAACAAGATGATTTCCAGAAGCAATGTGTTTAGTAATGCTAATTCTATTTCTATGCATCATGATACATAATATTTCAGAACTGAGATGTTTAAAACAATTGATGCAACCTTTTTCTTGGAAATGTGGCTGAGATGGTTACCTAAAACAGAAGAAAGATGTTCTTTAGTATACTGAAAAACAAACTGATTTCTTCTGAGGGACACAGATGGTGTATGTGCTGAGACACAATGTGTCATACAGCCTCCTCTGTAATTTTGTTCTCGTGGGTTGATTATGGAAAGTAAATTGTTCTATAAATCCTACCTTGTTCTTCACTTCTTGTGCTGTGAAAAACCTACACATCTAAGTACTCTGTTTCTCAAAACCACTGTATTTAGATATTGAAGCGTGTCAGGGCTGACATCTCACTTTAACTTCCAAACTTGAGAAAAAAGGCTTAAAAATAATAATGAATTCATTTAATGCACCTAGTTTAGAAGCTTGTCCAAATTCGCTGCTTTCATTGATGCTGGGACAGAAGGAGCAGCTATGAGTCCCATACGCATGTACTTGAAATGGCCACTTGTAGCAGGTGGCTGCTTAAGTGCCACATAGGCAAAGCAGTCTTGAAAGGTGTACTTGCTCTGATCTTGCACCCCTGCTAGTTTGTTTGACCATCCAGTCCTATGTATTATGTCATATCTTGAGTGTTTTCCAAGATTTAAAAGATGTATAAATATCTTTATGTGGAGGAAGGGCTAGTGAAGGGATTTTGTGATGTCTTGAAGCAGAACACAGTGTGTAAGTTTGTATGGATAGTTCTGTCAGTCGAGAACTTGTTCTGCATTGTTTTAAAGATCTGGGTTCAATTCTTTATTAAAATAGGCCATCCATTGCATATGGCCAATTGAGTGTAATATCCTAGAACAAAAGTCCAACAGTGCATGCTCTAAAATCAATACAGTCTTTTTTTCTAGAGATAAAGTTTCCTAGTGCGCATCCTTGAATCATAAATCAAGCTTCTATTAGAAGATATCCTATATGTTTTCTCAAGCAGCTTATGAGTCAAGTGTATTTCAGCTGTGTTTAGTAATTTGAAGCAGAAAGGTCATTGAATACAAATCGTGAGGATGAGTAGATTCATAATGTAGAAGAAAACAATTTTATCAATGTGGGAGGAAGAAATGAATAATTTGTTGGAACAAATGAAATGATGCAGTATGTATAGCACTTTTTTCATATTATGTATGTTTAATGTGTGTACTTGAATCTTTAAGAAATATCTGAAAGGGACTTTAGCTGAGAAGTTACATGAAGAAGAAATCTATAAAAGGGAAGAAAAAAATGAGTAACTGCTGTCTAAAGGAATTGTCAGTTGATGCTTATACCTTGATCTGCTATGATGAATTCTCCCTTACCTTCCTTTTTTTATCATCCATAGGGAAATTAATACACATTTCATCCAGGAGAGTGCCAACTTTTTGTCATATGATCAAGAGCAGAAAGAAGGAGATTGATCTAGTAATGACAGAAAGCTTTCAAGCAGAGAAAGCTACTAACTCTGCAACATCCAATGCAGTCTGCTCAAACATTCTATCATGTACACTGAACAGGAGCATGGAAACATGAGGCTGACCTCCCCCAAAACTCAATACAGTATGAGTTAAGTATGATTTACCTAATAATTTTAGTGATTTTAGTTGAAATACTCCTGATTCATAGCAGAACAAAATGAAGAACCAGTTCCAGGTCTTATTCCCTTTCCTGTTTTTGTTTTTTCCCCATGTGTACATAATTCCACTAGACATTTTGGTCCCATTGTGGATTCTGTGATAATTCCTTTGTGAAAGTCTCAGCTGGTAAAAGGGTCTGAAATCACTCTAGGACAGTAGAAGGAGAGATATGAGTAGAGGAGAGCAGGATCCATGCCTCTGGAAGGAAGCCCTCTCAAAATCCCAGCAGCAAGACTGAGGTAACATCCAGGAAGTTGGCTGTGGAGTGGGAAAAGTAACACGTACATGGCTGAAATAAGGGCTTGGATTCATGCTGGGAGGCAGCTTGCAAGAGCTAACAATAGAATACAAGACTGGGTTGTCATTGAACAGGAAGCTTTCTGATGTGGTTAAATGAAGCATAGAAAAAGGCTGGAGTAGAACAAACTTCAGTCTGACAATTGCCACAGAGAAAGAATGTGATGTGGCATCGGTATACCTAACACTAGATGTGATAAAAACAGGCTTCATCCTTCCAAATGAAACACCCTGCATACTAAAAAAATCTGGAGTCTGTTGGATTCATGGTTTTGTCTACCAAAAATTATGACACCACTTATTTGCAGCACTTGATATAAGATAGCGTTATTGTTATTCAGCAGAGACACTTACTACTTCTTTAATCTTCCTCAGGCTTAGTAGATGGAAGTGTCTACTACCTGCAGTGAAAAGGTAATGTAAAATTTATAACTGCAGATTCCACGGGGAAGAATATACTTACTGATTCTGTAGGGGTGTGCGCAAAGTAATTTCATCATGTGCTGCAAAGCAAATCACTGAAATGAACCAGCTTTTGTCAAAGATTTTGTGTCTACATGGTAAGAAGTACCATCTGAGGACTCTCACTGTGAGCTCAAGAACTGCACTTGTCTTTTCTTTTGTTTACCTTTGATCCTTGCCTGAGCTGTCTTCTCAAAGATTTGTTCAAGGTCATATGCTGTCATTTATGAAACCAGTATTTATATTTAACTAGTGTCAACTTTTGTGAATATGTGAGTAGGAAGCTTTATAGAAAGCTGCCCCTTGATTTTTTTCCTTTCTTTTCCTTTCTGTTTTTTATGGGGTTTTTTTGTCAGTTAAGTGACTTTTGTCAAAAACTTCGTGACAGCATATTTAACAAATAATAACAGAAACAGAAAATATATGTGTGCAGGAGAAGTATTTTTAGCTCTCTCTGTGGCTATCTCAAGTTTTATACTAGTATGCTGTTAGTGAGGATGTAAGATTTACGAAGGACCATAGCCTAGCAGAATGAGTGCATCTGAGCCATGCCTGAAGAATTTGATCTGATGCATATTTTTGTTTAGAATGCACCTACTATATATGCAACATGGAGTTGAGACTCACTGAACACTTTCACAGTGAGAATGTGTAGATGTACCTGTAGGTGTCCCTTCAAACTGGGACCTGTGCAATGTACTGTTGACTTAAGACAGCAGTTAGATGGGCTTTATATCCCATTTATCCCTCTGTATCTGGACTTCACAGAGTAATGGACACTAAAGGTTTTTTTGTTCTTGCATAAATTTTTGAAGTTGTTTACTATAAAGTGAAATCTTTGTACATAAATAATATATTCATTCCTTTCTATTCAAGTACATTAATTGTTCCTCTGCTTATGAGCATTAAGTGTATTGTGTAGGCTGCCTGAAGCCAGAAAAGAAAAGCTAAGGTTGTTACTTTGTCCTTACTTGTCCTATTGTGCTTTTGTCTTCCATAAGAGTTTGATTTGAGATCAAGCTTTAGCCTTAACTTTCTATGTCCTAGACTTTCCCAGTGCAGGCAAGTTCTTGACACATTTTTTTTTAAAAATGGATTCCTCACCTTCCACCCTTTGTATTTAACATTATTTTTAACTGAACTGTCTTGTTAACCTTGGGGGACATCAGTGAAGCTGAAAACCGTTCAAGTGATAATAGCTCAACAACTTGCTCCCCTGTGGACAGCCCTTCACAGTCTGTCTGGAGAAGCTCATATTCAAAGCAAAGTAACGGACTGGTTCATTTTCTTTGAGTTCATTTGGAATTTTCTTTTCAGGGACAGTTTTAGCAAAAGGAGTTGCAAACAATTGGAAAAACAGAGTCAAAACAAGGGCCAATGCTACACTAATTAAAACAGAACGCATTTGTACAAACTGGGTCTCCTCCTGCAAAAAAGGAAAAACTAATGCAGAACTTTCCCACAATACCTTTTAATCTTCAGGGAATTACATTTTAAAATATGAAGAAAAATAATGTCTCATTGTTTATTATACTCTGTCTGCCAAACTTGAGTCCTTTAGAACCTGCCAATTGTTAACTTTAAATTTAGTAAACTGAGCCACTTTCCAAATGCCGTCATATTTGCAGAGGGGATCATGGGCTGTGAATTGTCCCACAGGGGAGATATTAGCAATCTACTACTACAGTTTTTCAGAAGAGGGAAAATTCTAAAGAACATATGATGAAATTGGAGTGTTACGTCACTCACCTTCAGGAAGAATACATGTCCCCATTTCACTTGCAGAGTGTTTTAAAGGAAGAGTAAGGTTACTGTAGTCCTTTTCCCCCCTCTTCTATTCTTACTGACACAAGAGGAGCAGATATATAGAACAGTAATCATTCAAGAAAGTATATCAAACAAATCAGAAACGTATAAACTTGTCTGTGGAACATCTCCTTCTGTTTTAATAGCGTATAATATTACAAAGTGCAAGTGAGATTATTCAATTTTTCTCTCCCTGTCTTTATCTGCTGTGATTTACTAAGGTCATTGTTTACACCGAATTAATGAACACTTCTGCTGGTGTGGGTTATTTTAATAGAGCACATTTTGTTATTTTATCTGATTTATTTTTAAAGATTTATTATTTTAGTTTTGCTTCTTGTAACTGGGGAGAAGCATAACCTAGCACAAAGAAAGTAAAGAGAGCCCGAGGCAAGAGTAGTAATGAAGAGAAATCTTAGCACAAGCTTTCTTCTTGACTATGAGCAAAAACTCCACCTGCATGTTAGGAAAAAAAAAAATCATGCTTTAAACAAATTTAGGCAAAACCTTTCTAAAGTAAATATTCCATGCCAAGTCCAGGCAAGAGAGGAGGCTAAATTTGAGACTTGAATTAAAAAGTTGCATCAGCTTTGGGCTTTCATTCTTTTGAGATAATGTTATGAAGATTCTATTATGGATGTGACATATATTTGAAAAACTGGGAAACTAGTACTAGTACTAGTTTGTATCAACTTGAATTCAAGGGTTCACTTAATCTCCCTTCTTCGATCTGCTCCTCCGATCAGCACAGTTCAACAATGTTTTCATCTCCCACTTCTAATGAAAAGCATAAATCTGGTTTCCCTGGTCAAGACACGGAGACTTTCCCTCTGAGAAGTTTGAAACATATATTCAATTCATAGTAGACAGAACTAGTCTCCATTCTGCAATGCCTAAAAATCAAATGCTGTTGGTAATAAAATTTTCATGATACAGAACTTATGACTTATGCATTTTGGAATTTCATGTGCATGTATTCAAATGATTGCAACTGTTAGCTAAATGAGGGTTAATGTGCATGTGTATCCCTTTTATTTTTAAATAAAGACTAGTTGAATTTGAAGTTGGAGAATCTGAGGCAAGTGATAGGTTTCACGTTTTTGTACATTTTGTTTAAAAGAAAGACATTTTGGTGAAGTGGAGACAAAGTGTAAGGAGAAATAAAGAGTTCTTCTTGTCTTCCTCTGTTAATGGAGAAGATGATACAAGGATTCCAGGATGTAGTTGTTGGATGCAAGCTATTCCACCTAAATTCTGCTAGTATTTCAGAGTTGTATTTATGATGCAAAGGAACTATGACCAGAAATGTAGATACAGTAATCCCCTTGTATTTCTTACCTTCTAGTTAATAAAAAAGTAGATTACTTCTTGCTGCTGTTCAAATGCAACAAAAATTACAATCAAAAACCAATCATTTTTTGCTGGCGAGGTTGCTGTAGGATATTTGGAATAAGAGAGGACAAAGAATGCTAGGCTAGTACCTATGCTATTCAGCTGCCACAGGGAGATGTAGTGAAAACCAAGAGAGCATACTACCTTACAACAAGCATGAGGAAGCATACCTTTTTATTCCTGAAAGGCCAAGGAATCCAGTGTTTTAATGTGACTGTGATACCCATCACAGACTGGACTTTCAGGGTCCAGTCTAGCTATAAGTTTGGTAACAAAATCACCTCTGTGGATATATACTAGCGTCATTAGTACATGATCATATTAGAAGGCAAAGCACAGGAGAATCTCTGTGATATATACTGCTGTCATATTTAGTTTTGAATGAAATATTCCTTTATGCTAAAGCAATCTTTTGTGAAACTCATTCCAAAAGCACATCCAGGTATATGTAGTTCATTCAGGAAGAAATTGTCACTAGCTCAGAAATCATAGAATTAAAAGTTTCTCAACTCACCAGAGAGGCAGAAAGGAAATTCTGTATCTCAGTAAAGCTTATCTGTGCCTGTATTACCTTATACTTTCCACACAAAAATGGTTGGAATAAGAAGAAATGCTTGCTTTTGTAGCTATCTCAACAGATAAGCAGTGTTTGTCATTGGTCTACAAGGACTACAAAAGAGTTGTTAGAGCTACATATTGCTTTTACAGCCATACCAGCTTCCTTTTTAAATTACTGCATGCAGTAAGCAGCATAAAGGAGAAGAATTCCTGTCTTTAAGACATTTTGTACTCTTTCATTGCTGAAAAGATATACTGAAAATTGACCTTTCAGTGATACCCATAGCACGGGGACTCTAGAAAAAACACACATCTTGCGTATGTCAGCTTTTTTCAAGGAATTTCTGGATGTGATGGTGGTCAAAAATCACTAATGATAAAAGGTTTTAGATACATACCTTGACCTAGACTTTAGATATGTATTTCCAGCTTTACTATTTGGATTCTCATCCTGGAGAAAATGGCTGCACAATGTCTACTCATGATTTCTTTTGTTGAGGAAATAGTTACATTTTGAAAATTATGGACTTCATGTGCCTTGGCAGGTGTTTTTGGTGACAGAAAGATGAACACCAGTGAATAATAATGTTTTTATATTCCACTTAAAAAGGTGAATTTGGGGGAGAAAAGCTCATACTCTTCACTTTTTCTTTCATAGAATCGTAGCACAGTTGGAGTGGGAAGGGACTACTGCTTTGGTCTGATTCTGTGTAAAATCCACATCGATTTTCATGGATCAGGTTCAAAAGCAGCATATCCAAGCTCTGCAGTCTGTTTCTTTTTTATTGGTGATACTGGCAAGCAAAAGAAAAGCTAAAATATAGGGTGACATATTTAATGCAGCTTCCAAGAGAAAGCACAGCTCATATCTATCTGTACTATCTGATTAAAAAAAAAAAAAAAAAAAAAAAAAAAAAAGGAACTCTTTTTAGAGGTTGTCTACAATACTTTTTACATATTTCACAGTCCTAAAGTCGTGTTGATCTTTCCAATGGTATGGACAGAGTCAACTGAGCGTAAGCCTTCTTCTAATAAGTCAGAGGGATCATTGTGAGGAGGAGAAACACTTGTCTCTAAAGGGGCAAGGCAGTGACTTAGCAGTGTCCAACTGAACAGCCATGTAGTCACACTAGTAATAGCAATGTTGACGATAATGATAATAGATTAATAGTAACATGAGCTGCTGTGTTGCCTGGCTGACCTCACTAGATCAAGACCTTATTTTGTCAGTCATTCAAACAAACAGTGAAATGCTTTTCCTGATGACTTTATAGTCTAACTAGGCAGAGTCGATGTGGGAGACAAAGTCTATTATGTCCCTGTGGTATGAATGAGCAACTGGGATGCCAAGAGATCAAGAAAAGTGTCCAAGACCACACAAGAGTTCTGTGATGTTGTACCGAGTCATTTGAGTCTCCTTAAGCTGAAATCATCCCTTAACTACAAGTATACTCTATATCTCACTGCAAAAAAAAAACCAACTGAGAAACGTAGTGCAGAGGATTGTTGTGGTGAGAAACTTTGTCTCTTAGAGAGTTTTGTCTCTATAATGGGCCAACCCATCTCTGTAAAAAGTACAAAATAAAACTAAAAAGCTTAAGCTGAAGTTCTTCTTAATTTATTTTATTTATTTAACATGAGAAAGAATTTTCTACTTTTTCTGTAGCAGATTGCATAAACAGTATTTGTACCCTGCATACTGGAGAAGAATTTTGCTTTTGGGAAGCTACTTTTGTCGCCATTTGGGCATTTGTAGTTACTAGCTATATATCAATATGTACTTAATATGCTGACCTTTCCCCTCAGATATTTTTTCCTAAAGAAATTGCTTGGGAATTTGTATATATAAAGCAATGTTGTATTTTTCCACTTAATTCTACTTACAGTTTTCACTTTGCCAATCTGCAATACTTTTGCTCTTTACCTGCATTTTTGTTGAATAAGCACTTAAGGCGAAAAAGGCAACACTGTCTGCCTATGACGGATTGATAGAAAACAAAACTTTCAGTCAATGCAGACATTTCACTGACCTCCAATGACTGCAGATGCAGAATCATAATTCTCATCTGAGTACACTGTCAGCATTTATTTAGGTGCAGAGATGTAATGGCTGGTGATTTTAGTAGACCTAGTTCTAAATCATCTCTCATCGTAGCATAATGTACAAAGAGAGAGAGATGAAGTTTAATGTACTACTATTTTTTTGGGTCACTTATGTTTTGGTGACCTGAGATATTGTAAATATTTCCCCAAGTTCAAAGACTTCCTTCCAACTTAACTCTTGTCCGATTCAGCCCAGGAAAGTTCAGATAGCCTAACTGGAGTCTGCAGCAGCTTGTTCCCAAGAGTATTATACATATAGCTGCTTTAGTGGGTCCCGTTGAGACTCTGATGTATGGCTGAACTTGGCCTTGAATGAACCCTCTCTTTATTAAATCTCATCTTAGTTAGGAATTATTACATACAGGTTCTCAACTAAACCTACAGTCAAAACATTCAGGAGAGACAAAGACAGAAGGCAACTATCATTCAGCAGGGGAGAGTAATAAGCAGGGGAACAAAACATTTGTGAAACTGACATTCCACTTTTGAGGAAATTTTGAAAAGCAGACATACTTTGTGAGAGGTATTGCAGTTGTATTTAACGTCAGTGCACTGTAAGCTTCTATCCTTCCTTCGGATTAATAACTGTATCTGATGTACTGAGTAAAGCTAGTTTTCCAGTTAAATGAAGATTGTGAAGACATGTCTTCTACAGAGAAACTAACCGTCTGCATAATCACCTCTCCTAAGCCAAGGCACATTACGTGTTGTGATTAATCAAGAACTTCTAGGGAAGTCTAGTGGTGTGTGCCAAGCTGGGCTCAGTCTGGATGAGCACAGGCCTTTCTGACCTTATAGCCTATGGACTCTTTGCAGAATAAGGATGTGACTGTTAAACAGGTTTACTCTCTGGCTCCTCATTAGTCTACAGAGAAGTCTAATTAAATGTAATTGAAAAAACTGAATGCTGGATGAAAGAAAAGTATGACATTTTTTTGCTTTTCTAAATGAAGTGAGGTCAGCGTAATAGAAGCAATTTTCTTTATCTCCTAACAGAATCTGAATTTATGCTTTCTCATGTCATGAAAAATAAATGATTGTAAAGGTAGAACTAGATCTTTTCTTTGTGACAGCTGTATAAGCCTGCTATGCCCTCTAAAATAAATACCTATGTTGATATTTGTGCCACAGAGACCAGTACTGACAGTATGAGGCCTCTTTTATCAGATACGCAGTGGCATCTGCAATGGTAAACAGACATGCTGACGTTTCTACAATAATCTACATGTTAAAGAGAACCTGGGGTTAGGTTTTTTTCTCCAATTCTTCTATCAGGACTGAGTCTCTAGCATTAGAAATTCATACCTCTTTTCTGCAGACATATGAAGTGGCTGTGCTCCCCAGGGTACCAACACTTCTCCTCTGAAGAGCATGGTTTTGAGCACCTGAGGAGTGTTTTGAAATGTGGGTAACATTGTGCGTACAGCTCATCTCCAGAGATGAAAACACATCTTTCAGTTTCTTTTATTGTTAAAGCAGTAGTACTTTTCTTTCACTTAAAAGAAAACAAACCTCTGATTTACCCACAAGAAGCTAATTCACAAAGTCAGATGAAATTTTGGGTAAAACTAGAGCAGGTAGAAGAAAGGCAATTTGAGAAAACGCTTACTTAAGGAATAATTCTAAGTCATATTTAGATTCTTGGAGTTCTGTTTTTACAGCATCTTCTTTCATAACTTTACTTCAATTTTCCAGATTTCTAGAAATCAAACAGCTTGTTAGTATTTTAGCTGTACCATATAGAAGAAAAGTGTCTTCCTCAACTTGTTGTGTTTTTAATTACAGGGTACTATCTATTTTCAGCTGCACTAATAACAAATTTCCTACTTTTAAATTTTGAAATATCTGCCCTATGTTGATATCCCAGAGGAAATTAGAATTCCAATCTGTAATGCACAGTGCAGACATTTAAGCATGAATCATTGTCCTGAAGCCTAAATAAACAAAGGGATAAATTTATGGTCTAAATTAAAGAGAGAATAAATACTGGCTGACAAAGAGTTGTTCCTAGGTTGCAAATGGGAAATTGAGTCAATGCATGATTAAGTGATTTGACGTGTCCAGGGTCATACAGGCAACCTGTGGCAGCTATTGGCATTGAAGTGCTGACTCTGGACTGCCAAGATTAATGGCAGAACCATCTTTCCATAATAACTTCTCACTTCTTAACTCTTTCATGTATTTATCCAGTAAGTAGATGCCACAGAGTGGCAGAATGTCTCCTTTATGAAGCACATTTCATTAAGAACATGTGCCAGAGCTAGAATACTTCCTCTATTTCATAGAATCATAGAATGGTAGGGATTGGAAGGGACCTTTAGAGATCATCTAGTCCAACTCACCTGCAGAAGCAGGTTCATCTAGGTCAGGTCACATAGGAACATGTTCAGGTGGGTCTTGAAGACCTCCAAGGAAGGTCCCACTTTGATGAAACCTTATCTACATGTCTTCCACGGAGCTGTTCAAGAAGACAGAGTTTAGCACCAAATAGCCCCTTTATTTCTTGTCCCCACTGTTTTGCTAGATGCATATGTTTTCCTTTCTGTGGTAGTCACATAAGACAGCTGGATAAGATTGTCCATTACTAGGCAGATATTAGGACTGTAAGGAAGTGTAAGTGGGGCTTTTGGTTTGTTTTCATCAAGCATGGAGAACAGGTCACTTTCATGCCAGTGCTTAGTTCTTACACAGAACAATCTTGGGTTTGGTTTGTTTTTTGGGGTTTTTTTTTGGTTCGTTTTTTCATAAGAAGTGGAAGAAACTGTTAAGCCCTACAGGAGAGCCAAAAAGTCTGTGTTTGACATATTTCAGGCAGTTACTATGAAATGCAACCAATCCCTGTCTTAAAATAAAGCATGCCTGATGGAGTCCTACATCCTAGACCAACTAACTCTGGACTGCTCAAAGCATTATCAGATGAATCATTCCTGCAAGTTAAGAGAAACAGTCTTTCCCTTAAGCACAATTACTTTATGCTACTCCTCCTGAGCTGCAATGTCAAAGGTCTAGAGAGCAGACCCCTGTCACAGATGGAAATATTACACTTAGGTCTATAAGGAAGTTACAATGATCAGAAAGAGGACTGCAATGCTAAACAATGTTACCATCAGCACACTGGAGGAATGCTTTCACTTCCTATAATGTTACGGAGGGAAGTGACCTCAGCTTATATAGAGCAGTGCACAGTACAGACTTGTATTAGCTGGATTTTTTTGACCTTTTGTCTGCAATAAAATTATGTCCTTCACTGCAGTTGAGAAAGATGGCAATTCTCTTCCCATCATCTGCCTAGTCTCTTTGGCAAAGTATATGCTATTATGCTATGCAGGCTATTTATATGCTTTTGCTGTTTAGTTTATACCAAAAGTGTCCTAACAAATCCGACAATCAAGAGGGAAGAAGATAATTTCTTTTTTAAACCAAACTCCCTTTCTAGCACTGTGCATGTAGCTGTCCTGTGCGCTATGTTATCAAAGTACAACCCATGTGAGTGCATAGAGGATGCAGTAGGCATCCTCCTCTACTGGTGTCAGTCTGGACAGTTTGATGTAATCCTACCAATGTAGTTGAAGCTATCTGGCCTCAAGGATTTATTAGTTGTGAACTTTCATTTTTGTTTTTACTGGGTTAGTGCCAGTAAATAAGTCACCAAAACCACTAGCTGAGTGTCATTTGATAGGAAAAGGCTGGGAACACAAGTAAGCCTTCTGTCTTCGAACAAAAAAAAAAAGTGCTGAGGTAAGCAATGTCAAACCCAGCTGCATCAATATGACGGTGGGAAGACAAATGAGAGCTTTCACTGCTGGATACAGAGAATGGAGAGCCCACAGCTCTAAAATACCTCTTCATATCCCAGAAACAGCTGTCATAACTGAAACTGCAAGGGACTGCTTTTTAAAGCAAGAGATTTGATAAGGAAAATTTCTCTCACCAGTCCTTTCTCTAGCTGATAAACACATTTCTAGCAACAAAGCCCATCTGAATGGTGACTGGAGATTTAAATATCTTCAAAGGTTTCCAAACTCTTCTTTTTATAACCTCTCCCAAACACTTATGACAAGTTCTCAGCTGGCATTTCTGAAGTATCTGTCACTACAGTATCTTGCTGCTGAGACATATGAGATCAGCAACTACCATGTAACATAAAACTTCTTACATTATTCCTACAGGAGACTGTACTTTAAAAAGTTACATCTAACATTTACCTTCTTATTTGCAACAGTGCTTCATTTAAAGAAACACAATAGAAGTGATACAGGATTAATTTAGAATAAATATTTGGGCAATGACTGTTCTGAAATGTTCTGTCAGGCTCTCCTGGCGTGTATTCTGGTAACAGGTCACACAAAGCCAAGGGTGATTAAATGCATGTGCTCATGGTCAGACCTACTGTAAGGGGGAGAAGGCATGAGGAACATGCAAGGGTCTAAGCTCTGCATGTGCGAGTGTGTATGTGCATGTACATGCATGCAACACTTGTGTAGGGGAAAAATGGAGAATGGAGAATCATGAGGTGGGGGAGGGAGATGTTTGGTGCTGGTGGTGCAGTGAATTCCAGACAGGGACTGCATTCTCTCCACAGGGCCAGCCAGCTCCTTGTGGTTGTTGCCCAGGCAATGTCTGGGGAATTATGAGGAATGCTTGGAAACTATATCCTTCTTTTGGGCTCATGGATGGAGCAGAAGGGGGTGGATGGCTTTTCTCTGTCTGTTTCTTTTCTTATGTTTAGCAGATTAGACAGGCAGGTTGCTGTGGCGACGACACGGAGGAAGTCTTCTGCACACCTGCACCACAAAGAAGAAGTCGTGCCAACACAGAATTAAGGAATCCTGAAGACTTTTTTTTTTCATTTTCTCTTTTCTGTTTGTTTTTTTTTCTCCTATATCAATTGCACAAGAGACAGGAAAAAGGGGAAAAAAGAGGAGATGGAAAAAGAGAGAGGAGGGACAGATGAAGAGAAAAATCAATCAATATTCAACCTGCTTAGCTAAGCAGCAATGCTAGTTCCATGCAAAACAGGATGTGCATAAACAATACACATATCTTTCCATGAGAATATTCTGAGCAAACTGCCCTTAGGAGACAGAAAAGAACAAATGTGAGTTTGGTTTTATCTACTGAATATCCTGCATGACATGTCTCTGGGGACAACCAAAATAAAATAACTGTGGAAAAAAAACTTTGTCACAGAGCAGAGAGACGTGGATGAAGTGTGTAAAGCTGGTAACTGATGTTATTTCTTTGTATCTTGGTTAGGGAAGATGTATTTATGTTTGTGCGTGCACATATAGATATAACATTTCATTTCTGAGAAGAGCTCTGCCTTTAGAAAAATAGGTTCAGAGTGGTGTGAAAATTGGCATTATATACCTCTTACTTTTCTAAAAGAAAGTATTCAGAAAGAGGTAGATGTGGGAAGTGGAAGTGAAGAAAAAAACCCCAAATCTTTAAAAACAAGAGGTCCTCAAGACAAATGTGTTGCTCTGAGATGCCATGGCATTTCTCCAGCTTATCCTAATGAAGCAATTAGCTCCATGCAGACTTAAGTGTCCTTTCCTCACTCCTCCTGGACATCTTCCTTTACCTTTTAAGGCTGTCTCTTCTTCCTCTTGTCATCTTTCTCCCACCTATTCCTTTAAAATCTCTTTCAGTATATTTTTTACATTATGTCTTCCCAACATCTAAAATGAACGTTTGCATGCCTGCAACAATATCCAACGTGCATGCAAACATCAAATTAAATAAAAGATATGTATATTGCAGCAGGTAGTGAATGCTCAGATGACTCCAGATGAATTCTTGTGTCTGCATATGGCAAAGTATGGCTGTTCAAAGGCATGTTTCTTTACTCAGGTTCCTGTGTCTCTTGTTGCTGAAAGGATGAAGGTTTCCCCCACCATTCAGCAGGTTTGATAACAGAAAACAAATTAAAAGTTTAATGTTTCAAACTGATAAAGTTAACAAGCAACCGAAACCTGCACTATAGATGGTGACAGAGGAAGGTGCAAAGGGAGAAGAGACTATAACTGTTCTGTAGTTCTTGGATGCAGGCGTTGTTAGGAGTATTTCCCAGTCTGCCAGAGGAAAGAGCAATTTGCTGTTCTCATCAGTTGTTTTTTTTTCTATGCACAGTTTCCTATGACCAGAGAAGGGTATAAGAAAGTTTTCTGCCGATAACAGTGACAATGATCTTATGATTAATATTTCAGATGACCAAAATATAATAAAGTTCAGTTTTTCTCATGACCAATTTCATGTTTGCAAAGTGTTGCACAGTCTAATTGTCAGATGAGGTTAAAAATCCAAGTTTCTCCTGCTCGGATATCAGTAATTTTGACAGAATGTTTTCCACATTTATGAAAAGTGATGGTTTTAGATTATATATATTAGATTTCCCTTTCATTGCCTTTGTTTTACTTTAAGCCTGAGTCTAGCTTTCCTTCCAGATGTACTACATTACAGTGTCTGTGGCCATGTTCATAGATAAAGCACTTTGTGGACAGTTAAAGACTACCATTTGGGAAGAGAGGAATCTCATGAGGTTCAACAAAGGAAAGTGCAGAATTCTGCACCTGGGAAGGAACAACACCGTGCATTAGTAGAGACTGGGGAATGACCTGCTGGAGAGCAGCTCTGCAGAGAGAGACCTGGGAGTCCTGAGTGATAATAAACTGAACATGAGCCAATAATGTGCCATCGTGGCCAAGAAGACCAATGGCATCCTGGGATGCATCAAGAAGAGTGTGGCCAGTAGGTCAAGGGAGGTTCTTCTCCTCTTCTACTCTGCCCTGATGAGGCCTCATCTGGAGTCCTGTGTCCAGTTCTGGGCTCCTCAGCTCAAGAGAGACAGAGAACTTCTGGAAAGAGTCCAGCACAGGGCCACCAAGATGATAAGGGGACTGCAATATCTTTCATATGAGGAAAGGCAGGAACTGGGGCTGTTTAGTCTAGAGAAGAGGAGATTGAGGGGGGATCTGATTACTATTTACAAATATCTAAAGAGTTGGTGTCAGGAGGTTGGGATGTCCCTTTTTCTATTGTAGCTAGCAACAGGACAAGGGTAATGGAATGAAGCTGGAACACAAAATGTTCCATTTAAATATAAGGAAAAACTATTTTACTGTGAAGATGAGGAAGCAGTGGAACAGGCTGCCCAGAGGGTAGGAGTCTCCTTCCTCGGAGGTCTTCAAGACCCACCTGGATATATTCTTATGCAACCTGATCTAGGTGGACCTGCTTCAGCAGGAGAGTTGGACCAGATGATCTCTGAAGGTCCCTTCCAACCCTACCATTCTATGATTCTATGATAAAGGGGAAAACATAGCCTGTTTCTCACAGGTTTGTTCAGATTCTGAGCTTAGACTTCATGTCAGTAACATTTGGAAAAATAACTTTACTAGAGATTGCATACGCTCTCTTCCAGCTAATGTCAGTGCAGAATGCCTCAGTTCTTCAGTCAGAAACCTAGGCCTCACAAAGGGACATGTTTTTTACTAGCTAATGGCTGTGGGGTTTTTTCATCCTCTATTGTACTCTGTTGAAGGGATATCCCTAGCTGACCTCTATTCTACATACACAATCCAAACAGAGTGGTGAGGATGTGTGTGTATGACCCTAAGCATGACAGTAAATGTGAAAAAGAGCAGACATTGGCTGGTTCAGAGCTGTCTGAGGTCGGTAGGAGTCTTTCCACAGGTGTCAGTGGACTTCTGATCAGCTTTTTTACATTCAGGGAATAAAGCTGACAGTTGCTCTCCTGCTTGAACCAAAACCTTAGCTGTAAGTAGTGTATGCAAGAGACAAATTAATATGCAAACTGAAATTACATGTAATGAAGGGAAGAACTTCAATTGAGATATCAAAGTGAATTAAATAAAGAATTCTTGGAGGAATTGTCCATCTCCCTGCCTATGTATTAGCATGTCTCTACCACATTTACTTTCCCCATTTATAGGTTTCTGAGATCCACCTTGCCCTGACAAATCTACCCCAAGCTAAGCACTCAGAGAACATTGTCATTCCATTCAATGGGGAGGAATTGGGACTATCTGTAGCTGATGAATGTTTTGAGCATGCAGAGCTCTGTAGCATGATCCAGTCAGTGCTGAGAACATGAATTGAGAGATGTCAGGGCTTTATGAAGTGACATCTGTTGATAAAACACAGGGAAGGGAAGGGAAGGGAAGGGAAGGGAAGGGAAGGGAAGGGAAGGGAAGGGAAGGGAAGGGAAGGGAAGGGAAGGGAAGGGAAGGGAAGGGAAGGGAAGGGAAGGGAAGGGAAGGGAAGGGAAGGGAAGGGAAGGGAAGGGAAGGGAAGGGAAGGGAAGGGAAGGGAAGATCTGGAGACACTGGAAGTATTTTCTAGTGATAACAAAGTAGATATTATTTCTAAGATCTTATCAAAAGAGCAAAAAAACCACAGTATGAGCCACATTCCTTCCTGATGCTTTGTATACCTTTTCAATTCAACGGAATCACACCAAACTTATGGTAGATTAACTAGGTAGAAATTAGTCTGTGGTCATTTATGAGTAATACCTTTTGTTGACTCTCCTTTCAAAATATTATATTTATGGGTGTAGTCAAGCCTTTCAGTGTTATTTTAGCTATTATGCCTCAGTAAAACTGAAGTAGGCAATTTTAATGATGACAGAATCAGACTTTGCTTATATTTCTACCTCCTCATGAAACAATGCTTTTCCATAAGTCATAGAAGCCAAGCTTTCCTATAGGTCAGCTCCTGATTCTGTATATATATTAAATATTTTTTAATTCCTTTTTTAAGGAGAAAGCAAAGGTGCTCCTCCTTCAGTGGACAGTACTGCATCAGAATGTATAAACTGCAAACAAGACACTAGAATTCAATTACTTTGAAGGGCTCAGATGAAAAAAAGTTTAGAATAAATAAGAATGTCTTTTAACTGCATGTGATAAACACAGAAAAGACAAACCACTTGCAGGGAGAGAAAGAGACTCTGATTAAGGGACCATTTGGGCAGTGAGCATTGGTTTGTTTTAGTTACATGAAAAAATGATGGATTATTTGTTTATAACTGAACTGAGCTGAATTTTCAACTGTTCAATTTAAACTATTTCAAGTAAAATTTAGGGAAAAAAAGATGTCGTATAGTCTGTGCCTGACACAGCAATGCAGCAATTCAGAAATCAGCATAAAACACCTATTAAAATATTATCTCTGGACTCTAGTTAAAAATGTGCATGATGCTCATGTTTTCCAGGCTCTGATACTACCCAGAGGAGGAAAAACCATAAGGAATGCAAAATGCCCTTAGAGTCCAACCATATGTCAAGTGAGGTTTTGTTTCAGAGGCCATAGGACAATACTATATGCTATTTAAGGGTCATTGACCTGTAACACTAATAACATCCAGCCTGAGCATGTATGTGAGCAGAGGATCTAGGAAAGATCGACTGAAAGCAGTTTGCCTGGCTTTTAATATCTCTAGGTTTGTTCCTGTGAAGGATGAAAGGGTGGAGATGGCGTGGTCTGTGCTAACATGGCCTCAACCCTCTGGAAGGAAAGGAAAGCAGCTGGTGGATGTGCTGTGCCACAGAGGTGGAGGTTTGAAGGAGACCTACTATAGGAGACCTGGTCTTCTAGTTGGAAGCACAAGTGCAAAAGTACATCAAGGTAAGAGGGGAAAAAAAGAAGGGCATTCAGAAAAAAATCAGGGTAGGGCTGTGTCTGGAGCTTCAGGCAGCCCAAACTGCAGCAAATTCCCTGTCAATACGGTAGGAAAGGAATGTAGGTTCTCATTACACTCTATCCATGCATGGCCATCATATCCAGCTTACAGGATTCATCAGAGTCTCACAGATAAAAACCAATGATCTACAGCTGATTGACACCCTTCCCCCTCCTCAGAGAGGAAGGAGGTTAACACTTATCTCTTCTCATGAAGAAAAGGTGATATCTGTGTGACTGCCCTCAGACTGAATTGATCTGGTGTAAATTACTTCAAAGCTCTTCAATATGAAGGACTATGTAAATGTGGGACAGTTATCCACACCAAATGAATGCACACACAAACTGTTATGAATGTGTTTGGAATTAAATGGACATGTTCTTGCTTGCAAATTTGGAATGCTCAATATGCTCTGAAAAATAGTGATGTAGCTACTGTCAAACTATTTAAGAAACTCAGTACTCATGTAAGGTACTCAGCTAAAGTCCCTGGAAATGCAGCTTGCTATTGTGTATTCTCATGAATCTTCTTAAAAGCACTAGTTTAAATATAAACATTGCAGAAATCATACTGTTCCACTTTTAAGTCAGTTTTAAGAGTTTTAAGACAACTGTAAGTACCTCTGGGCTGAAATGTGCCAGCTGTTCAGCAGTGCACAGTTGTCATCCATTTTGGGAGAAGTGAATATAACATATAGAAACAAACTGCATGAAATATTGTTATTTGTGTTGCAATTTGATCAAGAATTTAGAAAATAACTCTGATTCTATTGATTTTCAATGAAACATAGCTATTACTTCAAGATTAAGTAACTTCACTGAAAATCTAATAAGAGATAAATGTCTATCTTGGTTAAGTCTTTCGTTCCTTGTGAAAATTTTGTTTCCTAAACAGTGTTTTGTTTTACAAAATATAGTAGTATTACAGACCTGGTTTTAGGTTTTTGCAAATCTCTTAAATTGGTGCTGCTTTTCTGAGAGATCATTTGAGCCTTCATTTTCCTTTCCCAGTGTATTTGTTTTTTACCTGCAAGAAGGCATCTGATTTTGACCAAAGAGTAAAAAACCCCAAGATTAATTCTATGTGTACTAATTCCTTTAAATTCCATTCTTCTTGCATAGTGTATTTCAGATAGAAAATGTTGTTGTCTAGTAACATTGCTGTTACAGATTCCTTCTCTTACAAAGCATTTTGGGAGCTGACTATTACTCCAGAAGCTGCTCTGACTCAAGCTCCTCTGTCTTTTTCTTTAGCCAAATGTAACTCTTAAAGATTAAAGACAAAACATGTTTTACAAAGTTTTCATTGCATTCAAACCCACAGTGATGAATTTTATTTATATTCGTTGTATGCTAACTCAAGTCAATAAACAGGAAGGCCTGGATAACTGACTCACTCTATATAGTAATACCCTAAATAACAAAGAAGATAAGATTTTGTTTTTTGGAAAGCCTTTTAAAACTATTCCAAAACTTGTGCTGATAAATTTTACTTATACATGCAATAGGAATAATTTGTGCATATACGTGTGTGTGAGTATGTATATGTCTGATTTTTGTTTTCCTGTTCAATAATTATTCAAATCCAACAGAATGAGACAAAAATTAGGGTTATAACATTCCATTGCTACATCATTTTTCTGTGCATTGTGCCTCTATGGTCTCTCTCATTTATTAATAACTTTGTATTTCTTCAAGTCTTTTTATGCTTTAGCCTATCACAGGCAGTGGACCATAACTGGCTGCTTTGTCTTTTTGACATGTAAAGTTTAGAGGATTTTACCAGGAAAATCCTGCTTAGTTTCATTAAGGTTAACTGACATTAACAAAAATGACGTAATCTATCTACCAAAGATGTTTTTACCTTCAGCTCTACTCTGTTTTGTGGCACTAAAAGCATTTAGGTTACCCACTGGATAGGAAATACCATATCTCCAAGCAAACAGATATTTTAGCTATTTTAAACAACAATTTTGATGAGAATGCTTGTATATGCAGCCTAAGGGACAAAATTCTATGTATAATGCTTTACTGTTAATTTAAAAAAAAATTTTAAAAAGAGAAGACGTGTAGCCAAACTGCAGTAGTCTGTTATCATGACAGCATAAACAGTTTAGGCCTGCATATATGTCTTGCATTGTTATTGAAAGGGATGTTACAATTTTAATATTTCTAATAGAAAACTTGATTTCTCAGTCTCACCAGAGGTACTGAAAACAGATGTGAGTTCACCAGTTTGGCTTTATGGGCCAATGAACTCTTGTACTGTGAAAGCAGAAGTAGTTAGGAGCGTAAACCTTGTTAAGGATATGGGCAAAGGAGACCAAAAAAGTATGAATTTCGGGAATGTAGTCCACATGGATTTTGCAGAAGTTCTTGTCATAGAATCATAGAATGGTAGGAGTTGGAAGGGACCTTCAGAGATCATCTGGTCCAATCACACTGCTCAAGCACGTTCACCTAGATCAGGTCGCATAGGAACATGTCCAGGTGGATCTTGAAGACCTCCAAGGAAGGAGACTCCACAACCCCTCTGGGCAGCCTGTGCCACTGCTCCCTCACCCTCACAGTGAAATAGCTTTTTCTTATGTTTAAGCAGAACTTTTTGTGTTCCAGCTTCATTCCATTACCCCTTGTCCTGTTGCTAGATACTATAGAAAAAAAGGATGTCACAACCTCCTGACACCCACCCTTTAGATATTTATAAATATTAATAAGATCTCCCCTCAGTCTCCTCCAGACTAAACAGCCCCAGTTCCCACAGCCTTTCCTCGTATGAAAGATGTTCCAGTCCCCTGATCATCTTGGTGGCCCTGCGCTGGACTCTTTCCAGAAGTTCCCTGTCCCTCCTGAGCTGAGGAGCCCAGAACTGGACACAATACTCCAGATGAGGCCTCGTCAGGGCAGAGTAGAGGGGGAGAAGAACTTCCCTTGACCTGCTGGCCACATTCTTCTTGATGCATCCCAGGATGCCATTGGCCTTCTTGGCCACGATGGCACATTGCTGACTCACGTTTAGCTTATTATCAATCAGGACTCCCAGGTCTCGCTCTTCAGCAGTTCGATCGCAGCCTGTACTGGTGCAAGGGATTGTTCCTCTCCAGATGTAGGACTCTGCACTGGTCCTTGTTGAACCTCATGAGGTTCCTCTCTGCCCAACTCTCAAGCCTGTCAAGATCCCACTGAATGGCAGAACAGCCCTCTGGGGAATCAGCCAGTCCTCCCAGTTTGGTGTCATCAGCCAACTTGTTGAGGGTACACTTTGTCCCCTCATCCAGGTTGTTGATGAAGATGTTGAACATGGCCTCAGAACCAATACCTGTGGAACTCCACTGGCTACAGTCTTCCAACTCAATTCTGTGCCATTGATCACCACCCTCTGGGCTCTGTCATTCAGCCAGCTCTCCATCCACCTCACTGTCCACTCTTCCAAGCCACACTGCCTGAGCTTTCTGACGAGGATGTTATGAGAGACAGTGTCAAAAGCGTTGCTGAAATCAAGGTAGATGACATCCACTGCTCTCCCCTCATCTAGCCAGCCGATTATGCACTCATAGAAGGATTTCATGTTGGTCAAACAGGATTTCCCCTTGGTGAAGCCATGTTGACTCTCCTTGATAACCATCTTATCCTTCATATGTTCAATGATAACATTCAGGATGAGTTGTTCCATCACCTTTCCAGGGATGGAGGTGAGGCTGACTGGCCTGTAGTTTCCTGGGTCGTCCTTCCTGCCCTTTTTGAAGACTGGAGTGACATTGGCCTTTCTCCAGTCCTCAGGCACCTCGTCTGTCCTCCATGATTATTCAAAAATGTTAGAGAGAGGCTTAGCAATCACACCAGCCAGCTCCCTCAGCACTCTCAGATGCATCCCATCAGGATCCATTGACTTATGAGCCTTAAGCTTGGCCAACAAGCCTTTAACCTCTTCGTCTTCCACCCAGGGCAAGTCCTCTGCTGTCCTGACCATCCTGTTATCCTTGCCAGACTGGGCTTCCCGAGAGTCAGCCTTGGCTATAAAGACTGAAGCAAAGAAGGCATTCAGTACTTTGGCTTTCTCTGGATCCTCAGACACCAGGGCACCCTCTGTGTTCAGCAGTGGACCCACATTACCCCTGGCCATCCTTCTGCTGCTGATGTAGTTGAAAAATGCCTTATTACTGTCCTTAACTTCCCTGGCTAAATTTAATTCTAGAAGGGCTCTAGCCTTCCTAGTTGCACCCCTGCATGCTCTGGCAATGTTCCTATACTCTTCCCAAGAAACTAGCCCCTGTTTCCACCTTTCATAGATGGCTGCTTTCTGCCTCAGTTGTCCCAGCAGATCCTTGCTCAGCCATGGAGGTCTCCTACCTCCCTTTCCTGCTTTCCTACATGTTGGGACACACCGATCCTGGACTTGGAGCAAGTGGTGCTTGAAGATTGACCAGCTCTCATTGGCACTTCTGTCTTCTAGAATCATATCCCATGAGATCCGTCCAAGTAGATCTTTGAAGAGGCCAAAGTCGGCTCGCCTGAAATCCAGGGTCATGGTCCTGCTTTTTGTTCTACCCCTTCCACACAAGATCTTGAACTCTACCATCTCATGGTCACTGCAGCCGAGGTTGCCTCCAACCTTCACATCCCCAACCAGGCCCTCCTTATTTGTCAGTACCAGGTCCAGCAGCACACCCCTCCTTGTTGGTTCCTCGATCATCTGCAACAGGAAGTTGTCATCAACAACATGGAGGAACCTCCTGGATTGTGTGTGTTTGGCTGTGTGGCTGTCCCAGCAAATATCAAGGTGGTTGAAGTCCACTATGAAGACCAGGGATTGTGATCATGAGGCAGCTCTCAGCTGTTTGTAGAAGGCCTCGTCCACATCCAGTCATCTATTCACAGGAGTTCAGTTGCCTGTAATTTCCACTCAACGTTTGAAGTTGTTCTATGCTAGGATAAAGATAACATTTCATAACAAAATTGGTGGGGTTATTTCAGATTTTCTGTGATTCCTCTGAGTTTTCAAAGGTTTTCATGCTTGAAGAAACTCTATTTGGGGTTTATCTAGGACACTCAATGTGCAACCAAACGCTTCTGGTACATAGCGAAACTTGCACCAAGTTCATATTTGTTAGCAAAATCTATTCCTCTTTTCACAGACTGCAGGAGAACTATATAACAGCTATATAACTATATAACAGCAGCAGCTATATAACACATGTAATATATAGTGTGCTAATGCACTTCTGGTCTGTCTTGTTCAACTAAAGGATCATATTATGTTTTCCACCTTCTCTTTCACAATCACTTTGTAATCTTAGGGTTAAAGAACCATGAATTTGGGTTCAAATTAAAAGCTACAAGCAGATACGGGCTTAACAATCTCATTCTACCTCTTTTCTCTTGTGATTCAAGCACTTAGCCAAAAATCAGGTTAGTGGAGGTTGTTGCATGGTAGGGAGCGAGATATTGTTCTTATTTTCAAAGAAGATAGAAACACTTTTTTTTTTTTTTCCCTGAATATAGAGATATCAAAGAGAAGATAGGTGTTTACTCATGGCTTCAAATCCTTTTCAAATCGTACTAAAAGTAGTTTAAACTTACTTCCATTCTTTGTGGGTCAGGATTTCCTTGTTTATGCCTTCTTTTCCAAGCTTTTCTCTTTTAGTTCTTTCACTTCAGGCAGTTGATGCATCACCAAAAGAGTACGTGCATTGATGCAAAGTCCATGTTTGTTCCAGTTGTGAATGTGCTTATCAGATCTCAATGACTTCCTTGCATGTTGGCTGTTACGTTCATGGACATTCATTGTGACAATATAACACAAGTGCTGTCTTTAACTTCTAGGTGAATGACACTTAGATAAAATAGAAATAAAATCTTGCAAACTACCTCAGTGAACATACGAACATAAGCATCCAATGTTAAAATACAGAAAGTTATGTGTGAAGTTTTTCCAACATATCTGATTTCTAGGCATCAGTCTTAGAGTTACAGTTCCTCAAACATGAATGTGGCTAAGTAGGTGTTACGATGCAGTTGTTCTACTCTTCCTTTATTAGCCTTTTACCCTTCCTTTTACTAACACTGTGTCTGCTCTTCACCCATATCATATTGATTTCATCTAAGCTTTTTCATAGTTTGGTAAAGAAACAATGATTCAGATAGTGTCTGGAACAGGCTACTCCCTGTTTACTCCCTCTCCCTCAACACCACCTTTGTCCCTCTTCTGCAACCTCTCTTTTCTTTATTCCAAAAGTTAGGATACACTGCCCTTACAGAAGGCTTTGGTTCAGCCTTCATGAAAGTCAATACAAAATTTTCAAGAAACAGGGCTAGGCTCAGGCCTTATTGGAAGACAACATGAGGTCAAAAGATTAATAAAATGCCACTAGTTCCTGCCTCATGCCAACAAGTTGATAAAGTAAAACTTTATTTTTAAACCTACCTTATTAAGAGTGCTGGGGCAATTCTTTTCCACCCAGAATTATCTGTCAAAAGAGCTTTGAATAGAGGGAAAAGCTTCAGACTGTGAAAACCACATTCCTTATCTCCCCAGATGGCCTAGAAAGAACCTTCAGACAACACACATTAAAGATAAGCTTTAAATTTTCCAATGAAAGTATATTGTGGAATTCTTGCACATCTGTGGCACTTTCTCAGTCTCTCTGAAATGATGCAGTGAATTGAAAAATGTTCTATTGGGGCCAATTTTTTATCCTACCACACATAGAACTCTGGACTCAGTCTAATGAATCTGATAGTGTTAATAGCTCTAAATTTACACTGAGGCACTGGAGAGCAGACTGAACTGTGATCTCTAAGGCACCATGGGAACAGCCTGCTTCTGTTGAATATTCAAGCTGCTTGCAATGCACTTTGTCTTCTTTTTCTATGTTTTTTTTTCTAGGGCAGCATTCTGGATTTGGCAAAATGGAAGAGGAAAAGTACAAAGGCAGCAAAATAACTCCAAGATCTCAGTAGCTTAGTCATCCTACCATCTGTTTAAAAGGATAAAACATTAAAATAGAAAAAAACTTGTAGTCCAACAGCTATGTCTGCAAAGAAGAAACAGTGCTATAGTTGAAATTCTATGCAATGCCCTTTAGATCAAAATATTCTGACAACAACAAATAGAATTGACCACATTTAATGGATACTCAAACTGCTAGGCCATGACTCAGATTCCTCACTGTTGTTTGGAAGCAAAACCTGAGAGCAGAGAAGAGAGAGGAAAGGAAACCTTGTGTTAAGCTGGCATGCACCAGTGAATAAATGGCTGGCATTTGCAAAGCTGCATTGCAGGGGAGCTTTTAACAGTTTGCTACTACCAGCTGATGTCCCTTTAAGCATCACTGCCAAGAAGCCAAAACTGGAAGCAGGTGCAGGGGCAAAGAGACTGAATGCAGAAAGGGAGAGAAAAAGAGAAAGAACAGAGCTTCTGTTGTTAAAATTCTGTTACTTTTATTAAAACCTAAACAAAGCTTTACTTTAAACTTGAATAATAATTTTTAGTGTAATAGACTCCTGCCTATCCGTTTTGACAATCCTCTTACATTTATGCACTGAGCTAAAAGATTTTTTGGGGTTTTTTTGTGTTTTTTTTTCCCTATAAAGCCTTGAATTGACTGAGAGAATGCTGTATACAGATTACAGCAGCTTTCCTTTGGAGATTGAGAGCATCTGTTTCTTAGTGCTCCTTGTCCCACCCCCCAGGAAAACTGCTTTTAACACACTCCTATCCCCATTAGTCTAGGGCCTGGGAACAGAGCTATTTCCCCAGCTCAAGTCTCTGTCTTCAGTTTGCTATGTCACCAGTTCAGGACCTTAGTACACTGCTGTCTGATAAGATGCATAGCAGGAAACATTAGGTGCTAAGAATTTACATTCTTAAATACACTGATGTAACATGCCACTTGCAAGTCTGTGAAATGTATTCTGTTCCCTTTCCTAAGATCAGTTGTAAGAAATCATGAAAAGATAGAAATGGGCTAGACTGTATGGTAACAGTAAGTTTTGCAAGAAACTTTATGAGAGGTTGTGGTTACTTGGGATAATTCAAAGAGGAAATATGTTTCCTAATCACATGGAAAACAAGGCCAAAAGAAAAAAAAGTGGGAAACTTTCCTTCAATTCTTTGCTAAGAACATTCACTTTTAATTATTTAATAGTTATTGTTCCCTCGGGTAAAATGTGTTGTTTTCCCAATTATATGGACTGATTAGTATGAAGGAATATAATTTTACCTTTTCATTTTATACTGTTTATTAAACTACTTCTACATTTGTAGTGACAGTGAATTTTCCTCTCTTTAACTTCTCCTTAGTATCAAACTACTTCTTAGTCTCCTTTCAAAAATGTTCAGGAAATTAAGCACTGAGATGTAGACTTGTCTATATTTCTGTTCTTTACTCATCTCTTTAATGGTGCCTTGTTTGGCAGGTGCTAAGGGAATGCTTTAAAGTGATATTCTTCATCAGATCAACAGGAAGTATGTAGTCTGTCTTGGGATAAAAACTATACAGAATGCAGCATGGTGTCAAAAAGAATTTACAAATCTACACCAAACTCAGCCTGAGCATGGCTGAGCAAGTGTGAGTGGTTTTTCAGTTAATGAAATTAATCCAGACATTGTAGGATTTTCAACACAACTGCACTAGGTTTTAAAGCTATTTTCTTCAACTCTTGCAAACTGTGGAGATATAGTCTTTATTCTGATGAAGTCCAGGATTCTCCAAAGAATGACTCTAGGAGCTGAAGTTAATTAGAAATACATCAAAATGTTTGGATAAGAATAGAGTGGAATTAAGTCTGCAAAATTTTCAAACATGGAGAATAAACTTCAGTAAATGTATTTTACATGAGATATCATTAGAGCATCAAGGCTTTCTTAACATGAAGGACTTTCTCAAGCCCTCTGTCCTCGTTTTAGATATGCATGGGTATACCAGTGAAAGTCTCATGTCTTTTCATGTGGAACATAGGCCAGACTAAAATACAAATATAGATCTCCAGAAAGTATCATAGATGAATTTTTCTAGTGTCTATGAGAACTGGATGGAGCACCAAAAGCAGTGATATGCAGTCATGGTCATTACTGATGTAGAGTGGGAAGTAAATGTTAGAGGCTGGTAGTCTCTGTGTTGATGATGAATACGAGTCCCGGAGGAATCGAACCAGAGTCATCTCTTTCTGCTCTGCATTACAATCCTTGAACTAATGCCTTACTGATTTTTTTTTTTTTTTTTTTGCATTTAAACTTCTTGCAAGAGAAGCTGTACTGCCGAGGATTAAGACAATAAAAGGGAGCAGTGTACCTTTAAGCACTTGATCCCTGAATAAAACACTGCCATAATTCCTCTGGTTTTATTTCTACAGCACTCAAAAAAGCATTTGAAACTCAAAACACTTTGCAGCTTTTGTGTTTGATTAAAGTTTAAAACAATGAGTGTTCTAAGATAAATATATATATATTTGTGTATATAGATGGATACATAGGCAAAGACATGTCTACACTAACAAAAGCCCAATAGCTCATTTATAAAGTCAGAAAAGTGCTAATAGTGTACATTTTCTATAAATTGATCTAGCTTATATATATATATATATATATATATATATGTATAAAATACAATCAAGGCCTGTTAAATGAAAACATAGATGAAGTGAACTTATGTCATCAGTCTTTGAATTTTATACATTTTGAACACTATCCAAAAATTGTAATCCACTGTTTGAAATACTATATCAGTCGAAAAGGAGAAACGGTCTCCCCATTACAAACTTATAGCCTCAAACATTTACATCCTGTTGTAAATATATCACATACTGTATCAAGTTGCTTATGGAATATTACTTATGATTTTTTAAAAAAACTTCTAACCCTTTTACTGAAGATTAGTGTTTGGCAAAGACATGACTCTAATTGTTCCTTTCCATTTTACTCTACAGGAAATACTGCTCTCTCTGATCTAAAATAAATTAATTTATATTTCCATATTCATCCTTATCTGTATATATACATATACAGATACACCAATAATTAAATTCAATGTACCTTGAGGATCATGTGACTATACATATTCATGTGGTTGCTTAGCCCCTGATCTACACTATTTTTGTTTAGTGTGCTGGTGCACTTCATAATATTTACATTTATAATGTGCTGCTTGGATAGGGTCTAAGTGTTGTGTGTCTAAAAACATAACAAAGAAAATATATAGCTGAAGGTCAGTCTATCTTGAATATAGCAATAACAATACTAAATAATGCAGTATAAGGCAAAATCAGTCTCTCTAGAAATGAGTATGTTTGGTGCTGGTTATATTATGCTGGCAGAGTGCCAGCAACACCCCAGAAACATTCAACATCTTCCAAGATGGGATCCTTGAGTGTTTGGGGCCAAATTTCTGCAATAAAATGCAATACTAGGTCATTATTAGTTTCTGGAATGTTTTGAATATATGAAATAAAGCCACACTTTATATTTTTCTTATTTGATATTCTGGTAAATTGCAACAGGATTGTTCCTTTGTAGCATAAAATTTACTATACTTACATTTGCAAAGCACTTATTTAATTTCTCTTTTCAGCACTGTTTTTTTTCAGCAACTATCTTATTTAATTGTGATTCCTTCGATGGGAGATGAAGTATTACCATGTAATCAGCTAGCAAAGTATTTATTCACTATTTATCATGAAGAGAAAATATTCATAATGATTGTCAGCATTTCATTAATACATTTCTGCAAAATGGAGGAATGTGTCCCATATAAGTAAAAAGGAAGTCTGACAGCAAAACCAGAGAACATAAACAGGACATAAAAATTGCAAAACCAAAATCTTTGCAATCCCAAATGTAGAGTGGGAGCTGTGGTTTCCACTGAAGGGAAGTCACAATGAAGAAAATCATAGTACTTCTGATTTTTATATTAATAGATGTAGAAACCGAAACTAAAAACTTTCAGAACTCTTCATTATGTATAAATAAAACCTGAAAGGTAATATGCACCAATGCTGCATACATTGTGTTGGTATTATGAGGCAGTTCTGTTATCAATGACCTGGACAAGGGGACTAAGTGGACTCTCAGTAAGTTTGCTAATGACAACGAGCTGGGCAGGTGTGTACATCTGCTTGAGGGCAGGAAGACTCTTCAGAGAGATCTGGACAGGCTGGAAGAATGGTGTGAGGCCAATTGTATGAGGTTTAACAAGGCCAAGAGCTGGGTCCTGCACTTGGGCTACAACAACCCCATGCAATCCTACAGGCCTGGGGCAGAGTGGCTGAAAAGCTGCCCAAAGGAAAAGGACCTGGGGTTGTTAATTGACAGCCGGCTGAACATGAGCCAGTAGTGTGCCCAGGTGGCCAAGAAGTCCAATGGCATCCTGCCCTGTATCAGAAATAGTGTAACCAGCAGGACCAAAGAAGTGATTGTCCCCCTGTACTCAGCACAGGTGAGGCCACATTTTGAATACTGTTTCCAGTTCTGGGCCCCTCACTACAAGAAGGACATTGAGGTCCTAGAGTGTGTCCAGAAAATGGCAACAAACATGGTTAAGGGTCTAGAGAACAGGTCTTATGAGGAGTAGCTGAGGGAGCTGGGGATGTTTGTCCTGGAGAAGAGAAGGCTGACAGGAGATATGATCACTCTGTACAACTACCTGAAGGGAAGCTGTAGTGAGGACGGGATTGATATCTTTTATCCAATAATAACTGTCAGGACACAAGAAAATGGGCTCAAGTTATGGCAGGGGAAGTTTTGGTTGGACATATGGAAGAACTTTTTCACTGAGAGGGATAGTAAGCGTTGGAATGGGCTGCCCAGGGAGGTGGTGGAGTCATCAGTCCTAGAGATATTTAAAAGACACATAGATGAAGTGCTGAGGGACATGGTTTTGTTTACTGATGGGCTTGGCAGTGTGAGGTTAGTGGTTGCATTCAATGATCTTAAAGGTATTTTCCAACGTCTATGATTCTGCGATTCTATGATTCAGGCTTTGGTAAGTTTTGGCAATTTTTTTCTGTAGATGTTATAGCCAAGAGGAATGAAACAAAGAGGCCTTTCCCTGTTCAAATACACACTTCTCTGCTATAAACACTTTAGAAAGGGCTCAAGTAGGCCACAGTTACGTTTGAGTTGGCTATTGCACCTCTATCACAAAGTAAATGCTGTCATTTGGAACATCATCTTTTGACCCAGATACATTTCTGTCTTCATGCTCTATTTCTCCTTATCTCCCTCCTTCTTTCTTCACTGCCCATGCATACCCAAAATTTGCTCACTTCTTGACGACACAATGTGCTACAGCTTATTGTACAGCTTCTATTTCCAAAACTTCGGGCTGCATATAAATTATCTGCTTAAGACACAGAAAACAACCCTTTACAGCTGTGATATGAATATGGTTTTTGGCTGCTTTCTGAATATAGAAAAAGAAAAAAGCTTTTACACACAGAAGTCCCAGAATATCAGGAGCATTTGTAAAAATAACTGGAAATGTGTTGGTACACAATATACTAGAGAAGTGTAGAGTGAAGACGGATTCTGCAGAGAGCTCCTGAAATTGAAGGTGTTATTCAACTCCCTCTTTCTCCTAAAGCAATGTTAAAATTGTTTTTGAATAACTGCTTTACAGACTTAGATCCTTTTCTTCCTGGCTATACCAGAAAAAAAATATATATCTTATATGTTATTGTTATATCTTATTGCCTTACATATTCATTCTAATGCTATGTATTTGATATTTCCATGGGATTTTAATAGCAAAAAGTTGTGCTGGACCCGATTTCTAGCATTTTTTTTTTTTTTTTTTGAGATGGAAATGAGTGCTTGTTGGGACTGTCATGAAAAAGGAGGCTAGTTGGAGGTCCCACTGTCACAAGAAACAAAGTTCAGCCAAAGGCAAACATGAAGAAATTACACACCTTTATTATTTGTCCACAATAATTGATTCCTAATAAAACTGGCCAACCATCAGCAATGATTAATTACTTCACAGCGAGTTTAGAAAAGAATATTTTTGCCTCCTGTAAAAGTAGACAATTTTTTTTTCCTAACATTGCTGGGGACCTCTTTCTGGCTTTACTGGGGTTCTTTAATGCTTCTCTGGTCACTATGACTTATCAGAGCACCATCTAATGTTGACTAAGCTTTTTAAACTGAATTGGAGGCAACGGCATGTAGCAATGGCAGGTCTGCTTTGTAGTTCTCTTGACCTGTGGGTCATTAGAAGGATTAAAACTGGCACAGAATAAAATATGGATATGTTGAAATTTTTAAAGCTACAGGAGTAGTTTTAAACACTAACTTCCACAATAGTTAGTGAGCTGACTGCTTAGTTCCTTTTAATTGTTCACTAGAAAGCTCTTGCTTCGTTCCTGTGCTCAGTAATTGTAATTTGAACAGTTGTTTTTCCTTTTTTTTTCAAATTATTTTGACATTTTGGAGGGGCATTGACCTACAAAAAGAACATATATGATTGCAAACTTTGTTCTTTCAATAGTTCAACATCTTTTTTTTTCATCTGAGGGCAAAAATTTTAAAAATATATATTTTTTTTTATTTTGAAGAAAAGCTCAAATGAAAGAAAAACATTTGTTTTTCAAAGTTTTATGGAAAGGGAAACATATAATTTTGCTTAGTGTTAGTTATCATTCATAAATTACAGCTGATTCAGAAACTACAAGCTCAGATACCCTCAGAGTCTGCGAGGTGTTTGATTTTGGTTTTGTTTATTGTTTAAATTAGTAATTATAGGATTCCTACAAAGCATATTTCATTAGTAAATGAGTAAATCATTTATTTTTATAAATTTGGGGTTTTTTAGTCATTATACTAATTTTATGGATTAGAAAATAGGAAACAGGGATAAAATGGCAGCTCTGAGATCAGTGAGACTCTCAGTGTCAGTTTCAGGAGAACTCTGATCTCTTCATTATCAGAAAGAAGCACATATTTATTCAAAACACCATGGTCTGGATAAAATTCTCAAACTTTAGAGATTAATCTGAATAAATCTAAAGTTTTGGTGTTGAAACGCTGAGGATACTGATTTGTATCTGAAGGAAAGGGGAACATGTGAGGCAAAGCAGATATACTGTAAAATGATTGTATTTAATCAGATTTTGCTTGAAATGTATTCTATATATTTAAATTTTGCCTAAAATTAACATTTTTCCCTAGCCAAGGGTTTTCTCCATTGCTACTAGAATATTTCTAACTAAAACACTTTGAATTTTCTCCAAAAGTTATCCATTTTTTCCTGATTAATCTAACTTTACTATTGCAATGAATGCAAATAAGCTTCCTTCCCTTCAGAAAACACTCTTTTTTGAGGCATCAAACAATATCATCCTATGTATTACCCAGATTTCTAAGAAGTGCTGTTTCGTAAATGAGATTGTAACAGCATTTCAACTGCCTTTGGTTTATATAGTAAATGTATAATAATTCAAGAGGGTTTCAAATCAACTATTATCCTGAACATTTTGATGGTTGCAATGAACTTTCTAACTAAAGAAGAGTTATTTTTGTGTGGATTAATTCTTACATGAGAATTAGAATAGACAGAAATAATTTACTTTGCGTGTCATCTGCAGAAACTCAAACTTGTGAAAGTAGCAAATTGATAGGATAAGAGCAATGCCTTTAATGTGTATTCAGTAAATCCATGACAAAGTACTTTTTCATTCTAGTATATCTAAATACCCTTCAGGTAAACCTCTTGATGGGTGATGAAAATGAGAGACTTCTATGTAAGATGTTAAAATTTGCTACAAAGAATGTTTAGGAAAAAGATAGATAAAGAATTGTACAACATAGATGTTTTCAATGGGTTGAATATTGTAAATCACTGGAAATCCTGTATTTTCAGAAATATAAACCATATGCGTAGATGAAATTATGGTCTTAAAAGAATATTTTAACATGAAACACTAGTTCATTTTAGAAACCAAACTGATTGTCATTTCCAAGAATGTAAAAACAAAAAGGGAACAAAAACAATCTGAAAAATACTCCTACTCACTCCACATGCTTATTCTCTGTGTCAAAGATTGTATTTGTTGGCAAAAGTAAGGATTTTCAAAATTGCGACAGCTAGACTTGACGCATTTAGTAAAAACCTATGTCTCATTGTTTAAATGAATTCACACTTTCAGAAGAAAGTCTCAAACTCAAGCTATTAAAGGAATATGAAATTTCAAAGAATTTTTGTCTTCTATAAAGTATGAGTTCGATCCAGAGTATGAAATTGTTATCCATCCATGCACTAAGTTTGTGTGAATAAAGATCGATCTATTCTATCTTCATATTAATATAATTATTTCAAAATCAGAAGTTTCTCTGCTCAGAAAACTAATGGCAAGGTGGAGATTTATACCTTCAGCATGTGCTGAGTTTTCAAGAAAAAAACCATGAAAGCTGAAGCAATAGCTATGGCAATTACCTCCCTAAACTTAAACAGTGATCTGAGAAATATGTTCATCCGTTTCTTGCATATCATTGTCATTAACAGACTGTGAGACACTGTATATTATCATTTCTACCTTTGAAAGTAATTCCACTGGAAATTTTTCTGTAATATGTACCAACACAAGCCTTGTTTTAGCTGTGCATGTATGCTTTTGACAAGTCAACAATGCTCATTAGGAATGAAAGATAAGTTGTATCATGTCTTTTCATATGCAATGTAGGCCAGGAAAAAAGGTAAGTACTAGTTCCTGTTCATGAGCAGGCTTCCAGGGAGCACCCTAGATAGAGTTGTCCAAATGGAGCACCAAAAACAATGATATGAAATAATGCTCTGTTCTGAGGTAACACAGCAGAGAAGGCTACAGTGCCACAGGCACTACAGGCTGGTAGTAGAGCACGGATATAAGACCCAGAGCAATCAAATCTTTTTCTGCTCTTCAGAATGGGAAAGGGAAGAATCCAGCTCAAAGCCTCTTTTTCTTCAATGTTATGATTCTGCATGGCCAGTGGAAGAGAAAAAAAAAACAGAAATATTTTTTGTTGCCACTAGTGCTACATATATGTGAACTTGAATCTACCAAAGTAATACGATTATTGACAAAAAAGCACACATTTCACACACTAATTTTTCACAATAGTGTTATGCTGCTATTAGTTTTCTTTAATTCTTTTCTTTTCCTAATAAAACTACTTAAAATTGCCAATGTGTATTCAATAATGGTAGTATAAATAACAAAATAAATTTCGAATGAAATATCCACTAATGTCAAAACGTATCAATAGGCTTTCTGAAATGTTGCTGTTGTGGTTTAGCCAGGTGTTCACCAAGTCATATCACTCCCCCTCCTGAACTGGACAGGGGAGAGAGAAAAATGTAACAAGAGGTTTGTAAGTGGAGATAAGGAGAGATCACTCGGCAATTAGTATCGTGGGCAAAACAGACTCAACTTGGGGAGAAAAATGTTTGATTTATTAAGGAAAAATAAGATCAGGGAGATGAGAAATAAAACTGAATCTTAAAAACACCTCCCCACATCCCTCCCTCTTCCCAGGACTCTCCTTCCGTCCCATCCTGTGGCACAGGGGATGGGGAAATGGGAGCTGCGGTCAATTCATTACAGATGGACTTTGCTGCTGCTTCTTCTCAGGGGGAGGCTTCATCACACTTCCCACTGCTACAGTGTGGGGTCCCTCCCCATGTGAGACAGTCCCTCACAACCTTCTCCATGGTCCTTCCCATAGGCCCAAGTTCCTCACAAACTACTCCAGCATGGGGCCTCCCACGCCATGCCCCAATGTGAGTGACCCATCAGGAGAACCTTCAGGTACCTTCAGGTAAAACTGCTCCAATCTGAGTCCCTCATAAGCTCACAAGTCCTGACAGCAAACCTGCTCTGGTGTGGGCTCCTCCCTACCCATGGGCTCCCAGGTCCTACCAGGAACTTGCTCCAGGGTGAGTTTCCCATGGCATCACAGTCTCCTTCAGGCATCTACCCGCTCTGGCATGGGGTCCTCCACAGGCTGTGAGTGGATCTCTGCTCCCCAGTGGCCTCCATGGACTGCAGGGGCACAGCTGCCTCACCATGGGCTGCACCACAGGTCACAGGGGAATCTTTCTTTTAGGGCCTAAGCACCCTCCTCTCCCTCCTTCTCCACTGACTTTAGTGTCTGTGGAGATATTGTCTCCTTCTCACTCCCTGATGCTGCTGCAGTTTAGCAACTGCCCAACAACTTCTCCTCAAATATATCATTCACAGAGGTGTTACCTCAGTCACTAATTGGCCAGGCCTTGATCAGTTGTGAGGTCCATCTTAAAATTGACTGGCCCTAGCCCTATCAGCTACAGGGGAAGCTTCTGGCAGATATTTGTTTAAAGCCACCCCTGTAGTCCCCGGACAACCAAAAATCTGGCCCAGGCAAAACCACTACAGTTGTTAATGAAAATATTGCAGTATTTTCATTGGCGTACTAATAGCTCCTTGTATGTCATCATGAACCTAATTTTCTTTGCTAAAATTCTGCATAATTAGAATACACAATGTTGTATAAGATGAAACCCAGACCATACTTTGTAGTTTAACTGCAGATGGATTTGAGCTGAAAGTTTGGATAATATTCCAGTCTTTTTCAGAGCTTAGTGATGTTTGGATCTGGTATTGCGGTAGTTTTGTACTTCAGTGCAGTCAATGGAGACATTCTTGTTGGGTTACATAGGAGTTGGATCAGGCTCTCAGAATGTAATGTAAATGGACAGTACTATAAATTTCAGTACTATGAGAGCATGAACTGTAGGATTTTGAAAGGAAAAAAAAATTAGCATTGATACTTAAGGTGTAACTATATTTCCAGTGGAAGAGTTCTGTTTATAGTATACTATCAAGGCAACTAGAAAATAGTAATCATCAAAGAAATGGACGGATTTAGACTTGCTCTGCTTTGTGCACTAGCTGAGTGTAAAATAAAAGGAGAAAAAAGAAAATAAGTTAATTTGCACCATCATTTCTTTATAAAACATAACTGGATCATTTAACTTCAGCTATAAAGGGTTTGACTGTGCTCTTTAAGATCCTGTAACAATTCTCACTTCTTATAAAGCTTTTTTCCAGTCAGAGGGGAAAAAAGAATAGCGCTATATCCAAAATCTATCCAGAATAAAATATTTTTGTCTTTTCTGTAGCTAAGAAAACTGCCTAAATCAAGTTCAACCACACTTTAATAAACAGAAAAAAACCAGCACACAAATCTCTGAAGATAAATTCTATTTGAACATAATTTAAATAGCAGTGAGACTAGAGCCCAACTATTAAGCTCTCTCACCCAGGATTTCATAATAGAAAAAACAGAATAGTTTGTGCATATGTATATAGCATATGAATACTAACCAGCTGCACATAACTGCATAGCTAGTAATTACATATACTGGGTCAGATTTTCTTGTGGAGTTTGCACTGACATGACATCTGAAGATTTGTGCTGTCTTTTTCTCTGCAGCCTAGCATATATACAGTAATCAATGCTGGCTATATGTACATGCCTTGCAAGTTTCTTTCTAGGTGATTCTGGTACAATACCCTGCTGTTCTGTGCATGCTACTAAGGAAGCATCACATAGAAATGACAGTGATAATTTTGAAACAAAAATTCCCTCCAGAGAGGATATGTTAAAAACAAACTGAGAATAAGTTGAAGGAAACGTATAACTGCATAGGAATAGGTCTAAAGTCTTACCTCATTGAAATAATGAGACCATTTTTTCCTAATAGAGGCTGTTTAAATTTTAGAAACTTTCGAAAGAACAGTTCTGCAAATATTCTCTATCTAGGGTTCATAAAACTGGTTTAGTCTGTAGGAACAATGTGAGAAGGGACTGAAGTGGAAAGTTCAGATGTGCTGGGCAAAGGCTAGTGTGCTATGGTCACTGTGCAATACTAAAACCAGATAAAACTATCTATTGCCCTTTGCATGGAGGGGGAAAAAAGGTGCATAATCTCTGTGACCTCAATGATAGCACACAAAGCTACTGGATACAGAGAATTAGATATAAAATTACACCACCCACAAGTTTAAAATTGTCTCTTATTATTCGAAGAAGTCAGAAACTGAAGCACACAGCCATGAAGTCCATCCCCCATCTGTAGCTCAGGTCTCATCAAGGTTTGACTTGGAACCATCAGCAGGAGGTGTGGAGTGCCTTGACCAGATCTCAGCAGCTCTGGGCCCAGGTTGGTGTGTGGTATTAACTTGTAGAATGAAATCCAGCAGACACTGAGGTAAATTCTGGGTTTTTTTCACATTATATATTATTCCAGCAAGGTTTCCATGTTTCCACATTGTACTCAAGTAATGAGATTTTTTTGTTTGGATATTGTTACAACATGCATAGGGGCTGAGAAATCACTTTTTTCTTATGTTGAAAATCCCAAAATTTCCCAAAAGCTGTTGAAGTGTTTTTAGACTAATCCAAGACTGTTGCCAGATTACAGTCTGACAACCAGGAACTAAAAAAAAAAAGCAACACAGAGAACAAAAACACCATTCGTATTAACATAATGACTATCCCAATGTTAATAGATAGTCAGAAGTTTAGGTGCGATGAAAAGTAAGATAATAGCAGTAGAATGTTTGCTGCCTCTGAGAAAATACATCCTCAGCAGACTCCACCATTACTGTTGGAAATAAACTTTTGTTAATTTGCACAGAAGGATTATGCTATCCTGCAGCTCTCTTAATGTCTCTAGTCACACTAACTTTCTAGGGACATAGCCTACCTGAAAGGAGGAATGTTATTCTCCCAGTGCTGTGGGTTCCCAATTGGGAATGTGGCATCAATGGGGAGACAACTTCCTGAAAGCCCATGTTGACTCCTAATCCTTTGTTACCACTGTTGTGAGGCCTCACACAAGGACACCTCTGTAACAAGAAAATTCTATGGCTTCTTTAATAAAACTGTAACAGATCATTGATATTCAGTTTGTAAATCCATGTACAAATATCATTGATATCTAAATGATTTCTGATATTGTAATTATGTTTTAAAAGTTGTTTCCTTAACAGTAGCTGTATATGTCTGCATAACTGTCTTAGGCAGGCTGAAGACGCTGAAGGGAAAAATGGAAATAATTTTTACTGTAGTTCTGTTACCTTCACCCTCAACCTTGACACCTCAGTATTCTGTCTGCATTATGTAAAAAGTAAGTAATTGGATTGACTATAAAAACCTTATATTTATGTGTTCTGTAATGTCTTAAATTTTGTACACTGGACCACTTAAAAACTTGAAAGAATTAGATTTTATGTAGCAACTGTCAAAATAAAGGGACAGTCCTCTGATTTATATCTAGAAATAAACACTAAAGTTTCAGAGTTGCCAAACTGTTCTCTTGAAAATCACACTAAGTACAGCAGGGAAATAAATGAAAGAAGTCCTCAGTGTTTACAGTCATTCCCCAATGGAACAATTCTGTGCCGTTTACTCTTAACCACTTCCATAGACTGTTCTGCTTATAGAAAAGGGGGAATATTTGTTCCTAAGGACATAGTCACTGTGGATTATTCAGTCAAGGTCAAGACCTGACCTCACTGAAGTAAAAATGGTGTAAAAAAATGAAAAATCTTAGGAGATGTTAGTTATTAAATACATTATCTCATCTGTGATAGCTTCTAGAATTGTGTAGCAGTCCTTAAGTCTTGATAGGACTGTGAAGCCATTCCTCTTGAAGTTAACTAAAAATTCATTAAAATATGAACTTCATCCAAATGTATATGTTTGCTACAAGGTAAATTACACAATGTAGTTGTATATCCCAGAGAGAGCTCCATCTGAAATGGCTGAGATGGAAGAAGATTTATATTCTACTCACCTTCCCACTGGAGGTAAGTTGGACACAGAGTGCTTGACAAGGAGCTCCTACTTACTAAGAAAACAATCCACAAGAGAGGCATGGTTTTAGATGCATTGATGAGAGAGAGCCAGTAGGTGAGTTCAGGAAAAATCTTTAATATGAAAAAAAGATCTCCAAACAGACCTGAAGTAAAGGTACAAGCTACAGAAGTAACAATTACAATGCAACTAGCAAATAAGAACTCATTTCAAGCCCAAGTGCAAAGCAAGAATTGTCCTAAAACCACTAGCGGAATAGAAAAAAGAAATCATAGATGTTAGACTGAAGAGGACTTTTTCAGTACACTACAGTGAAATTTTGGTCTTGTGGAAAAGTATAAAGAAAATTTCTAGTGATTTTAGGATGGCCTAAGATTTTGCACATCTTATAAGAACTTTACCTCCAGCTATCCATTCTTTTTTTTCTTATTGTTGCACTCCATAAGACTGAGGATGTGGTTAGGGTTGCAAATCTTGCAATCATTGATGACAAACACAGTGTTCTTCTTTTGGAACAAATTTTGCCCTGAAGTGATTGCTAGTTTCCTATGTGTTTGCTCAACACAGAAAAACAGCTTTTGGTGCTTTTGCCACTGACCCCACCTTCCCTTTCCATGCCCTCAACAATATGGTGCTCTAACTTAAATAGTATGTTTATTTTCCTATGGAAATTGGGGAATGGGAATGAGATTGAAGCAGAGTTTCATGGTATATCATTAATATTTTTTCTTTGTTTCAAAAAAAATGAAATACAGACCAGGAGATAAGTAAAAAATATGATGCATTGATATGTCCTTCAGCAGACACAGAGGTGACAAGTTCTCTGAGGTACACTATGGTAAATAAAGGATGAGACTCAGAACTGCCAGGAACTCATGAAGAAAAGGTCAAAGAATCTTCTGCTTCTGTGTTTTTTTCTATTTTCAGAGTGTTCATCAGTAACACCTAGATGACGGTTTCCCAAGATACATACTGGATCTCTACTATCTGGGAAGTGGGATAGTTATTTCATCCAGATAGATAAGGACAAGTCACAGAAATGTAACTGGTAGCAGCTGTGAATTTTGCTGTTTTGATTGTTTAGTTGCCTGACATATCTGTCTATTTTTTCATATCACTGTTCCTCTTTTTTAAAAAGTGTGAGTTAGAAATTAGAATGAATCATCATAGACTTAAGGTAAGCATGGCCTACATATCAAGACCAACGAGAAGAGTCTTTTGATCTACAGAGACTGATCTGTAGTTAATAGTTTCTGCACGCAGATTCTGCAGTCAAAAACATTGTGAACATTGAAAGTATAACTGTAGTCCTCATGATAAAACCTGTAAAATCAGTAACAGTTAGGTAGACCATATTTCAGTTTCTATTCCTAACTTGTACTACCTGAGCAAGTGAATGAACTCCAGATGCTAACTCCTTCATGACAAAGCAAAGCTAGTACTGACTTTTAGCTTCACATCTAAAATTCTGTCTTATCTGTCCACCTGGTCTGAAACATAACCATGAATAGGTATCTAACAAATCCACACCTGACACGTTTCTGACCTCTGTCTCTTTAACTGTCGTCAGACATTCTGTCTGATGCAGTTATTGCTGTGGCTTATGAACCTATTCTAAACTTGGTAATCCAGATCTTATTCCAGATCCCTGGCTCAGAGTAAGGTTTCAGCTAAATCATGAACTTTGTCTGGAGACTCTTCTGTTTGTCCTTAATCTGTGGGTTATAGACTAAGATGTAGGCATCTTTTCTTTTTCATTTACCCATCTGATTCTATCCCTCATATGTAGCACAATGTAAAGATCTAGTGTATGATACTTAACAAAAGTTTTGCAGATATAATCTTCTCTTGGAGACATAGCATCAAAGTATTCTCAGCTGAGGGAGTGCTCTGTAGGAAACTGCTAAAGGATTATGGAGCAGACTGGAAGATTTACTTTCTATTCTATCAGTTTCTGACTGAAGTTACAAACAAATCAAATCACCTTGCACCAGTTAGGATATAAGACAATGCACAGTATTCCTTGAAACAAAAATTTTAGGTGAACTTGTCTGAGCATCTATTTGCCGCAACATACTCATAGAATTTTACACTTAATTATTCAAAAACATCAGTAAAATTAGTTTCATATTTTGATTTTACATTATTAGCAGCTACTAGCTGCAATCTAACACTGAGGAATAGTTTCAGCAATTACGGGCTCTTAAGTTTTCCACTTCCTATTTGGTCAATACTTATAAAGCTCAGGGATTTTTGCATGTTTCTATGAGAAATAGCATATAATTAATGTGGAAAAAAATGCCTCTTCATTGCAACTCATTGTAAATTGGAGAAAAGGCTCTTAAAGATGATTTCACAACTGTTTGTATATGAAATTTTACAAGTATGACTCAATAGTAAGACTCTTGCTTTCAGTAGATTGTAACCTGCTACTCCTTGGAAATTTTACATTGTACATTTACATATTACATTTTACAAAGCTCCAGCTGTACTCTTCAGTCAGTGTCCGTGTGCACAGATACATATGTATGGATATAGATCTGTAGATACAGAGATGTAGCTATGCATATCTCTACATATAGCCTCAAAAGTTTCTTGATTCTTTCTTGGCAACATATTTCTAGGTTGTATGTGTTGTTTTGGATCGGAATCGTGAAGTCCTGGGGCAAGTCCATGGAAGGAAACAGCTAGCTTTGACTCTGAACACTAAGGACTTGCAGAACATTTTTTAGGAAAGTAAGCTCTTCCTTTCAGCTGAAGGCTCTGTGAAGATTTTACTCCACTACAAACCTTTACAAATACGGTGGTGATTGCTGTAATACAAAAGGTGATTTAGTACGAGTTTGGAAAACATTATCTTCAGATTTTTTTTCCAAAAATTGTTGTGGAGCTTACAAGACTAGATGATATCTACAACAAAATATCCTACCTAAATAAAGCTGTTAGAACACGACCTTAAGAAAACATCAGTATTTCCAATATGTGGTTATAGTTTATATTAATGCAATAAAATGTACTTTTCATATTTAATCTCATGCATAATTGCTTGGCAAAATGTTAGATTAAAGTTTATTCATACTACAGTTCTGTCAGTTATTTCAACAGGAAAAAATATTGACCTATTGGCAGTTGGTCATTTTTCCATGTTAATACATGTATATTTTTAGACATAAAATTACATGAGATTTTAATAAGTAGTCAGCATATCTTTGAAATACGATCCCTAAAAAAGAGTAAACCAACTCCATTGCCTCTTTCCCATCAACTAAATTAGTCTGCTGATTCCCATTTTCCAGAGTTCACATCCCAACTGGTTTTGAAATTTTCCACTACTTGTGATCTAGCTGTGCAGTTGGTCTGTTTAGGAAGGTGATGTGATTTGAATTCCCACATCTCCCATTGTCAGGTCAATGACCAAACCATCAAATTCTTGTTTCTCATTAGGAGTATTTGAGTTACTCTTCCTTATTATTTCAAAAACAATCACCGTCCTATGTTTCAATGGGACAGGTGCATTCTCGTGGAAAAGTTTTTTGTTTTCTTGAATTGGCTTCTCCCATAAAAAGGTGGGGTTTTTTTGTCAAAAAATAGAAAAATTATTTCTGCCTCAGCATCCTTTGTGTTTGGGGAAATGGCAATTTCAAATTTCAGATTCTGATGTAACCACATGCAAGTGTTAATTCCAATAGCACTTAATTATAACCAGACTATCTCTGCCTAAGTTTTACTCACTGTAGCAGTTGTGGGTTTTCACTATGTCCTAAACCACATTACCAGGAGTTTTACATTATAAACCTGTGTAAGGAAGAGACATAATAAAATTTGTCTCCATATCTAGCAAATAGTTTTTATTTTTAAAAGAAGTAATAACTGATGATTCAGTAGAAAACCTTCCAATGGTTTTGTAGATAAGGCTGTGAAGTGATCAAAAGGGAAAAGAGAAAAAGAAACCAAGCCAGCTTAAGCCTCGAATGTCAAATTTCCAGTGGGCTTTCTGCATCATCTTAGGGTAGAAGGGATTTGGAAAATGTTTGATCATCAGGAGTACTTTGTCAGATGATAGAGGAATAGCTAGTTGTATGCTAACCTGAAGTAAAATTACATGAAAAGAAGATGCCCAGAGTTCCTGAAGCGCTGATTCATTCTCAAAACAGACAGTAGACTGCATCATCCTGGCATACCTACATGATCTGCATATACCCTGAATGGAGTCAGTGGTGTAATACCTGGTTCTCAGCACAGCCACTGTTTCGTCCTCACAGACCTGCTGTGATATGTTGTTTAATCCTGATCAGGACTTCTTTGCTGCCATATATGTGCCAAAGAACTCATGTTCCTGCTATGTCAGGTGGTATTAATTTCTAAAATAGTCTTGTCAGTGGATTAAGCAAAATTTCTTACTTTACAAAACTGTTGAAATATTTATTTACTTGATATACACTTGCCAGAGTCATCTGCTATCACTGCTTATCAGTAAATTAAAACCTGGTTGTATGTTTCGGATGTCTGTTCATCTCAGGAATCTGGAGAATGCCTGTTTACAGGGTAGATTATACAACTTCAGAGGAATTTCTCTCCAATTATGTTATGTACACTTTTATGGACAGATCTTTTTACTTCATCTTGCTTTTAGAAAGATTTTAAAACAATGATAAAATTCTTTACTTCTCAAACTGAATGAAGAATTTTTAAAAATTTATAAAGCAATATGTTTTCTAAAACCAGTTTCTACTTAATCCCCCCAGCACTTCCTGCTTCATTCCTTACTGGTTTTTAACAGCTAACACACACTTCCTTGCATTTTTTTAATCTTCATCTTTTTTTATGTCTTAGAATAGGGTTTTTAAATGAGATTTGCTATTTAGAACACTCATTGCCACGAGCTAAAACTACAAAATAACATTTAAAATGTCAAGAACTTTCTTAAGAGTTTGATTTCCATCACAAAGGCACTGGGATAAGTAATACTGCCAACACAATCACATGAGTGTTGTATTTTCTCCCAGGCCTGGGTGGAGTGCTGGGTATTAACTTCATCTGTGAGAAAAAGGAATCAAAATAAGAGTGGGGTCTGGGGTTACCTTGCAGCCTGAGTGCTATTTGATGGTGAAATGCTTCATCTTGTCTGTTGGGACACAATACAGGAAGAAAATGTGTTAGGTAGGAATTCTGATTCACAAACACACCTGTTGCCAGCCACCTAGCTTGTATTTAGGGAAAGCAAAGAACAGGAACTGTCTACTAGTTGTGGAAAAATAATAGCAGCCCACCTGTCCTGTCTCCTAACACCTCTCCACTTACATGAGAGTTGCTGTGCCTTGGAGAAGAAAACCGTGCTACAGTCCCTCTTGTCCTAGTGTAGCAGTGAATTCAAACCTGTATGTAAGTAAACTTTTGCCTTTCTGCTGGACTAGGAGACAAGAACTCCTTACCTTAGCAGAGGAAAAGCACATCTTTTGGCTAGGATATTGATCATATTGATCCACACTCCAGGGAGAAGTGGTGAAAGTTTAGACCAGAGAAGAAGAATAATAATTCCTAGCACTTAGGCAGGGAAAAGGACATCTCAGATTCTCCTGTCTTCAGGTCCTATGTACTCTCATTATCCAACTGAAAGAATGACAAGCTTCAATCTTATGGATGTTCTCCTCACAGGATCTTCAGAGATTCTTTGTGAATCTGTTGATTTGAGGATTTTCTTTTTCCAAGGGTTAATGGACAGACATATGTTTTTAACACATTTTGTGGTTCTGTTAAGTAGGTACTTCCTTTATGGTTACTGACTCAATAGATCTAGAGAAGCTAGATCTGGAAACTCAAGCACAGGAATGAGAAAGAAGAATCTTTCTGCTAGGTAGAGGAAGAGAGGTGAGGCCAGATCATCAAGAAGGTCTGGTTTATCAAAGAAAATTCAGGGTGCAGTCAAAAGAAAAGGGAAAGAGAAAGGGAAGGGGACTGAAATATGTGGTCTGCTTGTTGGAAAGGACTAGGGTAGAATGAACATGAAAACAGGAAGAGTGAAGAGGTTTTGAAAGAAATAACTGAAGACAGCAGAAAAAGGGCTAGGAGAGGTGTATTTTGTATGAGGAATTGGCCAGTACTAGAAAAGAGCCAAGGAAGCAACAAAAGCTAATGTCAGACTTGTGGCAAGAGAGCAGAGAAAGAGCATTAAAACAGAGGAGTTTGATTATGATAGTGGTAGAAAGTGGCAGTGGGGAGTAATGCTAGAAATGAGACCTGAAAAGAGGAAGGAAGAAAATCCCGTACTTCAACGGCTTTCATTTGTCAGTATTTACAGTGGGATGGTACTAATTGAAAGCCCTTTCCATTTAGAATGGAGTACGTCAATGAAGGATAAATTAAACATCTGATATCTGAAGATCTCGCAAGTGGTGAATTAGAAAGTTAAATATATCTTGTGCAACTTCCATGGAGTTTCACTTGCAATACCATACCAATTACACAGACCTTTATATTCATAAAACACACTTGTGTAGACATTACCATTCACAAATAACCCATTCTTAGAAAATGACAAAGAATTCATTGTATAGGGCTTCATAAAACAATTATAACAGGTGAAAAACTTCTGCATTCCTTTTTCATTATGTCTTAGGCATGTCTGGGAACAAGAAAGGTACTCAGTTGCTTACATACCTAACCAGTGCCATGCAACTTTGAGCCTGACAGGCTAGTTAGACCTTGGCTAAACTGAGGGAGAATAAAGTCCTCATTGTTAAGCCAGAAGGAAAAGTTTGCAGCTGCTATATGTGTAGCTAAATACTTGGGAAATGTAAATGATTATATGCACCATGAAAACTGCTAGTTTATGCATCCTACCATTTTTGGTCACGTCAAACTGCAGAGGGTTTGAAGTGCAGATTTCAATTTAGGTAATGTATATGCAGTGAGAGTAGTGCAGGAAACCATGACCAAGACAATCTATCTCCTGTATGTATCTAATGTCTGGTAGAGGCAGGTATGTCATAAACTGTAGCTCAATATGTAGAACCTCTCATTGTTTTCCTCATTTTCCCTAATGCATTGCATGTGCTTGTAACAGATTCACAGTAGATGTAGGGCTATTGCTTTTAAATGTTGCCTCTGACCCAGATAATGTCAAAATGTCTGAATGCAGGCTACGCTCTTTTTAAAAAGAGCATCTCTAATGTAATGCAAATGCACATTGTGGGGAAATTCCAGCTGAGAAAATGAGACTTTATATTTCTAAAACCATATACATGTCAATAGCCCATTATTCTCCAGTTTTAAATGCAATTGCAGCCCAGCTTGGAACGGATTCCTGAAATAATGAAATACATTGACTAGCAGTTACTGAGTCTTCCAGTTATTTTATGTTCCCCCCTGCCCTGCAAAAAAAAAAAAAAAAGAAAAAGGAAAACTGAGAATGGAGTGAGGAAGGGAGGCAGAAGAAAATGTGAAAATCATATCCTTTTCTTTAATGTGTTATTGGAACACTCTGTACAAAGATACGCTGTACACCTAAAAGGCAACATAAATGCATCTGAAGCTTTTGTACAAATGTGTCTCAGTCCAATTTTGTATGACAAATCATTTCCAGGCAATTAGGAATATTTACAATTATTTTCTTTGGTTGAAACTTTCTTCCATTTCCAAATTTAAGATAGTATTTCCTATAAAGCCTGAACAGCTGTTATTTTGAAAGAATTCTTAGTCATGTAGACTACTGCTTGCAACCATCTTCTTCTGATAAATTTAACATGTGTGTAGTACAGTCTTTACCTCCAGTACTGGTACATTTTAAGGTATCATTATTTCACTGTGCTGTTTTCTCCCTGCCCCCCGGCCTTTCTTGGAAGAACTCCAAGAAACAGTTTCTATGATTAAAAACAATATAGATGAATATTGTGGTGGTGCTGAGCTGCAGTATTTCTTTCCTTTCCTTGCTTGCTTTACTTCCCTTCCAGCTTTCCCCTCTTAGCATGAAATCCTATACTTCTCAGTAAATGAAACATAAATGGTTCAATTGCCTAGTCATTTTTCTAGGGTGGAGAACATATACTTGGAGTTCCTGAAAAAAACAGTTTGCTAGCTGAAGAAGCTAAAGGATTGTTATACAGTGAATCCATCATAAACAGCTCTTCTGGATCCTAAATTTGAGACATAAATGTGTGTGTAGTATAAATGTCTTGTGAAGACTCAGAAATGCAAATTTGGTTTGTCAGTGGAGGTGGTTTTGTGGAAATGGGCAATTTCAGTAAGAACCAACTTTCCTTCTCAGTTTAATGAAAAGTAAGAGGTAGCTGCTGATACCATTCAGCATGCTTTATTTCCCTTCTGGTATTTTTTTTTTTTCCTTTTACTTAAGGGAATCCGGGGTCTTTCTAACTGATTAATGGAGGTGCTGTTAATTATTTAAACCTTTCATCTTTCTTTAATTTATGTCATAGGGTAAGCATAAATTCCATTTTTAATCTGTTTCTCATCAAGCTGCATTTCTGTCATTGTTTGTGAGCCTGAGGATAGACAAAACTGTAAAATTAACTGTGCTTCAGTCTTTGAAAGAAAAAAAAATACAGATAAAAACAGTCTCCTCAGGACTTAGTGCCTCTGGTAGTTGATTAGTCCCTGCAGTAGGGAAAATTAAATTTTGTGGTTGAGACCCAGCATGCTTGGATGGTTTAATAATGCTGTGGCCATCATCCAATGGCTGACAACCAAGAACTGAGGTACTTTCTGTTTTTTACTCCCTCATGCAACACCTGAAAATCCCGGGGCGAGTCAAACAGCAAATTAAAGCTCAAAAAAACCCTCACCTGCAAAGCATGTATAAGGAACTCATTTTAATGCTTTCAAGCTGAAGTCATTGGGACACGAGCCCAAAAAACAACGACAAAGGTATCTCAGTAAGTTCTTAAAGCATATTCTTCAATTTGCTGCAACTCCAGCTGTGCTTGCTGTTTTCATGTATTTCTGTTTCTAGCGCATATATCAGTCAGTCAAAGCCAAGTAGCTACTAAAAGCAATCAAGTCTCACAAAGCATTTCAAAAGCCCAAATCAGTGATTACAACTGAAAATACAAATGAAGGCTGTGGCTTCTCAAAAGTAGTTATGTGAGGAATTTTCTCCCACAGCTAAGCCCAGTATAGCACCCAAAGTGCAGTCTGTGCTGCACCTTCATTCTTACCTGTCTGGGATGGTGGTTTGTATGATGCATATCTTCTACGCAGTGAGCTGTCCCCAAGGACGACTCTCTGTTGGCCATGTCTACCTATGGAAAAATGGCCTTGTTACCTCAGAAATGAAAAGCCAGCTGTAATGATGTGGGTTCTGTTATTCTGAAGATAAAAAACAAGAATGGTTCAGTGAAATACAAGTTTGAATTTGGATTATGCTATGTGGATAAAATTCTCAAAACACAAATAATATGAAAATGCATTTTTGTGGCTTCTGTAAGGTTTTTGCTACATTGTTTTTAATAAAAAGCACAGGAAATTTGAATAGAAGGAAAACAGTCATTTTGTATTTCAGTGCTGAGAACATGGTGGATATTTTTCTTCCTAAGTCAAATACCTTTAGATTCACAGTTTTGGCAAGATCTGGTTGGAATTTTGCCAATTTTCCCCTTTAAAGTCACATTGGCTGGGGAGAAAGGTGATGTTTTCTTTTGGATTAGCTATATTCTTAGAATAATCTGAAGAAACAGCTTTCAGCTTTGTTCTGTTCTTCTTTAGACTGAGGTTTCAGTCACAAAAAGAGCAATTTTTTAAAAAATAATTGACTGTGGTATAGTATCAGAAAGCTGCAGAAGAAGTGGTGACACAGGAACTGTACTCTGTTACGGTTCCTTGTTGGTGATTTGCTTGAAGCAGAATGGGATGGAGGAGAGAAATGAGGCCATGTGCTTTAGTGGCAGCTCTTTCAGTTAGAGCTCCAATTATAGCCTTTGAACTTGTTTCACAGACTTTCAATTCTGTCAGTCAGTAACACTTGGGAAAAAAAAATCTGGTAAAACCACACTGTTATTGTTGAACTGTCTATGCCATCACATCTAACAGTTTTGCAGCCACTGATGCAGTATCAAGGATACGATGTCTTCATCAACTGTTCTGAAAAACAGGAAACTGGATGGGGAAGACAGAATTGAAACCTTAAATCTGAAGAACAAGCAACTGCAATTCAGTCTCATTTCTCTACTGAGAGGCTGTCCCATGAACAAATTTGACAAGCTAAGTGAAGGCAGAGACTACCTTGAATGATCTGGCTAAGGAAACAGAAACAGAACAGCTGAGAAAAGCATGTATGTAGAATACCAGGGAAAGCTATGATTATAGAGGTGTGTATTGTGAATTTAAAATGTAGACTTATAGAAGCAAACTAGGGTTTTGTAAAGATATTCTTTGAAGTAGTTTCTACACCATACAGTTGAACAGCCCTGCATTAGAGAGCAACTAAAACTGGAACTCATGTTTTACCATCCAAAGCCTTTCTTCTTATCTTTAGGGAGATGAATTACATGGTCTGGTGGTCAGCAAGTCCCTATGTTTAAAATCCCAGTTGGTAGAAGAACTTTGTCGTTTAATACTGTTTGTTATTTACCTTGACTGTATTTATCACACTTCTTCCTTATGGCCAGCACGTGGCTCCAGCAAATATGCTCACAATTGCTGTTTTATACTGGCATATGGTAACATCTTCATTTGACAGGTGATACCTTAAGAATGTGATAGTGTGATGTTCCTAAGGCTGTATGAGACACATGACAGAGATGAAAATGTCTGTCCCAAATACAAGTCAATAACTTAATCTGATATATGAAGTTTTTCTAGGCCACACAGGCTCTCTCTTGTGACAGCTTCTGCTCCTCAGGAGCCTGATAGAGTGATTAGAAGCAAAAGACTCCCAAAGGAAAGCAGAAAACATCAACTCCCAGGGAAGCCAGCATGCAAAGCAGTATTTCCGGTCTATGTATAGTCTTTTTTTTTCCCCCCATTTTGTCCTCTGTTAAAATGATTTTCTTTTAGTTTCATCTTTTTGTTGCTAATGTCTGTAAGCAAGCAGCAAGATCTCAATATTCTGTTCTGATGTATTTTGCTCAGTTTAGACAATGAACTTATATTTTTACCCAGACTTCTTGCTTATTTTCTACCCTAGTAGTAGTCCTAATTCCTCTGCCACTCAACATGGTTGATGTTGAACATACCCTCAAAGGCATTTGCTGGTGCAGTCATTCCTCAAACTCTCAGATCTATTGGTAATGCTGCTGTCACAAGGGTGATTTGCATTCAGTATAGAATGAAGTCTAGTGCGTGTCTGCAACATAAAATCTGCTTGTTATGAATGAAGTATATGCAGAGCCTCTTAAGAATTCACCCAACATAATTACATACACCCTGGTTCATCTAAATATTATCCAAAGGCTAAGTATCTGAAGCTGTAATTGAAAAAGCTCATTAACTTTAAATACTGTTAAAGTTGTTGAAAAAATCTCAGTGGAAATAGTAGATTCTCCAGGAAAACCAAAAATAAAAGCATTTGAGTCTGAAGCTATTAATCATAAAGTTGACTTGCATATTCATGCTACTTTTGAAGTAAGTCTGAGTGCTTAATTAAAAAAAAAAAAAGGAACTTGTGCATACATGTTAACTAAGTTTTGTCATATTGTTGCACTTTTAGTGATCTCAAATATTTAAAGAAGCCCCAGATAAAAAGAATTGCTAGATGTAGGAGCACAGTGGACAGGCCTATGGCCAACCTGAAACAAACTGATGTTTACATGTGTTGTGGTCCACAACATGAACCAAAAACTCTTTCTATTGAATGTCACATTAACAAATAAGCCATCACCAGAACAACAATCAAAATGTCTATATATAAAATTTGGTATCATAGCCAGAAGAATTAGTACTCAGAGGTAACCCAACCCAACCTCCCTTCTCTCTTACTTTACCAAAAGAATCACCTATTAGAAGTACATTTCATAGATAGATAGAGTAGGACACTTTAATACACTGTACAAACATTAATTAGTGAAAATAAAAGTAAAAATAAATGTTTTCAGGAGCTTCAGTTTTAAAACCCTAAAAATTTAGTGAAATCATAAGAATTAATAATAGCATAACAAAGTCTTTAGTTTGCTGATTTTTATGTAGTATTAAAACCCCAGAAGAAAAATGAATAGCCATATTTTGACTGTTGCTGAAATTTAATTTCAGACCTTCTAAAAGAAAAGGGAATGCATAACTTAAATAATAGAAGCCTTAATATAAATTATACAACTATAGACATGTACAAAACATTATTAAAGTATAAATTACTACATAAATGTGGTATTTTTAATTCAGGTAATTAAGCCATTCTCGTTACTTTTAGTAATAGAAGAGTTCAACTTTCTTGTCCTAAAGCTGTCAGTCCTGCTATTTTGTTTCCTGTTGTTAATTTTCACATATTTAATGTCTTTAGAAAATATTGTACCTTTACAAGGGTAGTTATACATAACTCATGTCTTCTACATAATGATTGTGTTCTTTCCTGTTAGTCACATGTTGTGAAATTTATCAAGTTTTATGGCTGCTGAAAAATCTACTAAATAGATTCAATGTCTGTTTATTTAGCAGTTCTTTAGTAGACATTTAGTAATTAGTAGATATTTTAAAAACATGTGACTGATGTGTTTAAACTTGTCACATAGAAAATTAGGTCAACATTTATAATTGCAGATACTTTTGGTTACTGTCTAAGAATCGCTTTGAGTGGATATGAAATCAATGTATTTCATCCCGAAGTTTAGATGCTTAGAGCATCTTAAATCAGGCTTCTTACTTTACAGCCCAAACAACTAAATTAGTCTCTAAATAGAACCCATCAAATAAATAAATAAGAAAAAAAAGCGCACTCTTGATTTCTGTAATGCTAAGGAAACAATGAACAGTTTGTAAATGGGATTGCTAAACCTAACTTGTGATTCAGACAGGTCACTTGTACCCTATTTCTTAGAAGATTTTTACTTAATACTCATCAAAACAGTCCTGGCCATCAAAGTATTTGAAGAAAAGGTCGTTTCAATTGTTTTTGATGAAGGCCTCAGTTATCTCTTAATTTCATACACCTTATTACCTTGTTTGGAATGTGATGAGAAAAGTGAACATATAATCTGTTTAGCAGTTGATAAACTTGGTATATATCGTTCTCTCACTGAGAAATAAAACAAGTCATTGATGTACATAGGCAAACATAAAGTTTCCTGTTAAAAAACATGCACAAAAATATTTCAGGTATTAAAAATTTGCTGGGCTGCTTTATTGACTCTCTTCTCACTCTAAAGTGGGTTTTCATCTCTATTCTGTTGGGAGAGGTTTTTGAGGGTTTATTGACACTGTTTCTGCTTGTAAGGTCAGAGCAAGATCACCTCCAGCTGGTGAACAGATACTACATCATTACCATTTGACTTGACTAAATACTGGATTCAGGCCACACATTTGCAGAAGTGCTGGTATTAAACATGTATCATTAGAGCTGTTTGACCAAAAGACTTCATGAATACATTGAGAAAAAGTTATAACTAAGGAGCTCTGTTCTATCATCATGCCAAATTTGTAATCAGTTTAAGAGGAAAAATGCCCAAAAGAATGACTACTTAGAGTCAAGAGTGGTTTATTCCACATGCAGTCAGTGAGACAGTACTTGCCTTAACAGTGTAAAGTTACTTTTATGCAGAGTTCCCTGAAATTATTTTCAGATAAACATCCAGATCTCTTCCCACTTCAAGGATGGTTTACTCCTTTTTCAGTTAAAGCTCAGGTTGCAAAGGAACTGGGCATGATATTTACGTGCCTCAAGGTAACTGTAATAATACACACTTAAACAGTTTTGCTGAAAGGTAGAGCTTTACCTAATCAAACCAGAAATCACACCCCATGCACCAGGCTTTTAAGATCAAGAAAATCTCCAGAAAAATTGCTGATTTTCAAAGAATATTCCTTAGACAAAGAAAAACAAATATTTTGGACACTCAGTAATTAGTATTAGAAAAGCTTATACTCTTTTTTTTTTTTTTTTTACAAATGTTAAAATTAAAAAATATTTGTGGCATTGCATGAGGATTGTTCCATACAAGAAATCAGGGGGTTGATTATTTTTTTTATTAAATGTTTTATAAGGTTTAATGTATGTGCTTCAAACAACAAATGACTTCCTGAACTCTGAAACTGCCTCTGGAGGCAGGATTGTGATAACACAAATCTAAGAGGAATATTTTTTTTTCCTAATTTTAAAGTGAACTTTGAGAAAATACAAACCAAGAAACAATGTGATGACTGATAATTATCTAAAATACAAGTAATACTCGGAACTTTGCAGAAGCTTTATACCAGTAAGACCATCACTGGCTGCAGACAGCACTGACAATAGGTTTAAGCCATAGTCCAGATTGGTCTGCTATGTCATATTGTGTTTCAAGCAGTAATGCCTGCTACAAGGAGCAATGACATGATGGAAAGGAAGGTGACTAGAGATAGAAATGAATATAAAAGCAGGTTGCTGGAACTAATGAGTAATCAAGTAATACCAGATTTTTCATGTGAGCTCATTCTACGAGTGTTGAATGGCAAGGAAATCTGTTTCAGATTAGACGTCCTTGCCAGCTTATTTAAACAAAGTCCCTTATCAATGAATAGGATATGAATTTTGCACAGCATCTTGTGGAGTATTGTCGCTACAGAAACATTGACTTCCATGTTGCCTTTTTAGTTTAAGTATTGCTGTCTGAAGGCAGTGAAGGGCAACAAGAAAAAAATGTCTCTCTAAAACTGGATTCAAGTAATACATGTATTTGAACTACACAGAGGTCATCTTTGTTCACCATGAGCATAGCTGTTAGTTCAAGAGACTTAAAAAGATAACAAGAACATTCTAAAAAGTTCTCACCAAATCCATCTAAAAAACTTTGCTCTGAAAAGCAGTATGGTGAAAACTGTCCCTTTCCCATCTCTGTTATCTGCATGAAATCAGATGCATCTGCACTTTCCTTACAGACCATAAGGTAAGATTTTACTATGTAATGTGTATGTGATTTTTAGCCAATGATGAAAGACAAAACTAGAAAACACCAATTCTCTGCTGGGACTTTTTTTTCTGGCTATTTTCATTAATTTTTCTGCATTAAATAAAAATCTGCAACTGTAAACACTTCATTAACAATTGTCTTGATAATGCATGAGTCATGAAAGAAAGAAGCTTATTGTCCCTTAGCTGGATCAGTTTCTGTGAAATAACAAGGGAAAAAAGGTCTATTTATGTTCAAAAAACAAAGTGTATGTAAGTCAGTGAAAGCATGAATCAATTCTGCTGCATACACACCATTTTTACAGTCACTCTTCTGACCTCAAAGACAATTTAACATGTAATTTATGAGGCAAAGTGGTAAACTGTACCATGTAACCAATAAAACAGAAAAAAACCCAACAAATTACAACCTTCTTGTGAAAGTCACTAAGACAAATTATGCTCCAATACACACATACAATGGGAGTTGCTTTGCTGTTTGTGAAGGCAGGAGAAGTCTTTCATTTGCAGAACATGATAAGCAAAAGTTCTTGATGATTAAATGACCAAGCAGGTTTAGAACTCTTCTTCAATGATCAGTTCTTCAAAATAATACAAATTTTTCTCATTTGTCTGCAGTAGTAGGAACACTGACACTAACAAATATCAGAAGGAAGAAACAGAAAGAGCAAACATAATGATACAGGGAGAGAAGTGCAGTTCATCGGATGTGTTAAGCAAGTGGCCTTTGAACATGGAGGCTAGTTAGTTACATTTTGCTTCATGTTGGGTTATTGAGAAAGAAAGCTAACAGTACGCAGTGTCAGAGTACTGCAGCTAACATTCACATGGGTGAAGAGAGGACCAAAACTTTATCTCTATTAAAGATATGTCCTCTGTCCTGGTCTATATCAGTGTAAAAAAACAACAAAAAAAAATGTTACTAGTTCCCTCACAGGTGCTTTTTGTTTTGGACCAACTGTTGGAGATTCTATATAATGACTTCCTCAAGTTCTGTAACTTTTGACGGAGTCATATCTTTACATAGGAAAAAGATATGGTATAAGATAAAGAAAGCAAACAGGCCTAGTATGATTGGGAGCTATGGCTTAACGATATATATGCAGAGAACCGAAAATTATAGCCCTGTGACAGTACTGATCTGTTCTTCTAGGATACTTTAGGATTTGGTCCTGGAACTGATGCCTCTCTACAAGTATTCATGGTTCATAAATAAGTGACAGTTGTTTATTGGTTTCACAGTCCTGACTTTGCTTGAGGCTCTATGGTCAGTAGAAAAATCAGCTGCCATGAGCAACGGCATTAGCCCAAGTAATCTCTTGTCTATATTCCACTGACAGAAACAAATTTCCCAGTCCTAGCAGCTCTACTTAAAGGAGCTCACATACCTTGTTCCCACTTGATGTCAGCTGCTATAAACTCATCTTTTGTTTAGGATCCACAAACCAAACTACAAGTAGTCCAGCACCATATGGTATCCACTTTTCTGGTAGTAACCTCAAGTTGCTTTTACCCTGTTTGCTGATTACACAATTTTTGAGACGTTCCTCCATTCTAGATGCTTCTCTAGGTAAACTGGAATAAGTCTAGGCATTGTGTATCGCAGGATTTACATGAGATTTTAAAACATAAATATCACAGAAAATCCCTTACATGCACAAGCCAGAAGCTTTCATTCTCTCCACCATTTATAAAGCTGTGAATCATCAACCTGAAAGTGGCTAAATTTCAAAAAACAAACCAACCAACCAACAGACTAAAAACTTCCTTAAATATTAAAAAGTGGACTTTATTGTAGCCAAATTGTTGGACTGAAACTGTGAAGACATGATAACAATTGGATTTTGTGCCACAGATGCTATCTGAGATATGCCACCTAGTTTACACATCTTTATCTATCAAACAGGATAACACTTCCCTACCTCAAGTGCATGTGGTGCAGATAAAATTAATTATTATTAATCTCTTTCATGCTATCTTGTAAAGCATACTCAAAATGCTCTGTTTTATTTGGTGTATATGTAAGGGTATGGCAGAGATAATACTATAAATGTTACAAATGCTACAAACAATTGTAACCCTTACAGTAGGATCTCCTAGTTGCTACATTACTGAAAGAAATATCAAGCCACATAAATGAAGTGTGGGAATTACTAATGACTGCATAAGTTCAGAGACAGAGTTCACAATTACCTTTATCCACCTTACAAATACTACTGTATTTTCCTATTGATTCTTAAATCACAGAATGGTAGGGGTTGGAAGGGAAATGGTTCTTCTTGATCATTCAGGATAGCACTGAAAGCTATACCCTCATTTCAAAACTTTCATACAACTTTCAGACTCTGACAATGCACTGGTATGAGTGTGTTTCAGCAATATTGAAAACACTTGTCTATTTTTTATCCATGTGTGAAGACATGTATACTTGAGAGTGTCTATTTAGTTTGCAGAAGCACATGTTTTTTTATGAAAATTCATTTATAAGTAGCAGATGCAATGAATGTATATTTGTAGGTAAGAAAAGAAAGAGAAAATTTCTTTGAAAAGAAAGAAAAATCTCAAAAATATCATTTCTCTAACTTTTCTGAAACAATATTGTGAGTACATACTGGAAATAGCTGCAAAACCCCTCTTAAGGTCTGATTCAGATTTCATAGCAGAATAAATCAGAAGTTATTCTGTGTACTCCAAAAACTGAATAGTATTTTTGAAAATCTTCTTTTTGTTTCTTTTGCTCTAGCTTTTGTTTAAATAGAATTTTGAGGAAAAACACTTTCTATTCACTTTTAAATTTTACTATTTTTTCCTAACTGCTTCTGATGAAAGATGATGATTTCTAACTGGAAGCCCTTTACTCTATTATTAGTGTCTTTCAGGGCATAAGAAAAATAACAGAAGGGAAGGAAAAGAGAAGAGGAACATGTTCGGATCAGTTTTAATGATGGACTTATGCCAATCAGAGAGCAAAGGTTTGTGTTTTCTTTTAGCTGGAAAGCATGACCGTCCATAATGACGTTGTGCTGACAGCAGGTATGTTATTTTAGAAAACATCCACAGAAAAACATTTTTGGTCATTCTCAGTTTTAGAGGCATAGAAATTAATGTATTACTAAACAGGTTTGCATTTTACAAACATATAGTAAACAGATGCAATGGGTCTTCAGTGAACAGTAATACCTGTATCTTTCCCATATTGCTGATTGTGGTGGGATGGGGCTGCTTCTGTTACTTCACATTTGATTACTCTGTGATTAGAAGGAGTCATTATGAATTTGGCAGCTGCAGTATACAGATGTGCAGGTCTTGGAATTAATTTCTCTGTCAGTGACAGCTGGCTACCACTTTCTTTTTTCTGTTTTTCTCAGCAAATGTGATGTAATTGTACTATGCATGACACCAACACTATTCATTTTCACAACTTTTTCCTGTAACAGTGGGGAACTGACTCACCATGGCGTCTTTTTGATGTGGGAGAGAAACGTATCATACACAAAGGTCCTATTTCTCTTTTCTACATTGTTTTACCTTCCTGAGAAGCAGATTCTTATAACTCCTGAAGCAGTTAATTAGTAGAATTTAAACCAGAGTTAAACTAATTAATGTAACAGTGGAAAGTAAATGTTTGACTCAGTCATCCTGGAGAATATAGATGGGGGTGAACTGGAAAAGCCTTTGTAAAAACAAAGGCCTAGATAATACAGAGCGTTTTAAATTCGTTACAGATACATTTTTAGTATGCCAATATCAGGGAAAAATAAGAAAAGCTTTTAAACTGATTTCTGTCCAGAGTAATAACTGAGTAATACATCATGAAGAGCAGAACCCAGGAGAACGGTGTACCCTGCTGATTACACTGTGGCACTAGGTACTGATTACTACAGATAATCTAAAAATAGATAATCCAGAGTTGACAGCTCATGTGTTTATTGTGCAGGCCTTTGTTCAGGCTTATTCACTTCTTGGACTGTGATCAGTTCAACCACATGGAAAACAAGAATGAATTGGAACTAATTCTCCTGGGTTTTCTAATTAAAATCAAGCTTTAACAGAAATGTATTAGGGAAAGATAAAATCTCACCAGTCATTTTCTGTTAATGGTAGGGGATGCTGTGAATTTCTGATCTATTCTGTAACATGTTCTTATGACATATGCAACTGAATCATCATGATTACTGTCTGCAGTTGATATCAGAGTATGCACGAGTCAGCTCTGTTCCAAATGATTCATCTAAAAAGGAGACTGAAAAGGGAAACGTACATGCAGGGGTTTTGTTGGTTTTTTTTTTGTAAATACATGATCTCAGTTATAATTGGAATACTTGCTGTCCATTACTCTCTTGTCCAGTTTTGCTTCTCATATAAGTAGTTTCTCCGTTCATCTTTTTGACTAGTCTAAAAGAGAAATCTTCTCCTTTCCCTGCACATATGGCAAGAGTGTCTCACATGAGTGCTGACAGTGACTCAGCTCTGAAACCTCAGAAGCACAGCAATATATGATCAGGGCATGACTACCTGCATATAAGCAACTCAAATTTGTTCTTTGCTTTTGGCTCACAGAAAAAAAAAAAAAAAAGTCTTGAAATACAGACTCTGTGCTTTTCTTCACATCCTGTAAGACAGCACATTAATAAAAAGGAAAGAGCAGACATCACTAGCTTTGATACAGAGAAATGAAATACCACTCTGCTATCTCACAGGGTTTATTAGGAAATAGTTTTTACTCTGCACGGTAAATCTGGCAGCTGTTGCCTCCATTTCCTGACTTGCTTTTGCTTTATTCATCTTATATATTTTTTTCCTGGAGCCAAGTCCATAGATTTCCAGCTCTGCAAAGGTTTGGGTTTGCATCTGGATAAAGATTGTAAGAGCATCCAGCTGCTACCATGCTTTGTAGAACGGTCCATTTGCAACTACTGAATTTCAAAAGCTCAAGAAATATAGTTTAAATAAATTTTTTAGCATTTCCCTTTCTTTAATTGCTTGAGCTACATATTACTAGAAAGATCTGAACAATGAAATCAATTGGACTCTGAAAAGGTTGGGGTTTTTTTCCAGTTCTAGATATACATTCATTTTTTTAGTGTTCCCGTTTTGCTGACTAGAGTAGCAGATAAGTGGTAGGTCTCTGTTTTTTTAAATTCTAGACAGTACAGAACAGCCTGTTAGTTTTCACTTGTAACAAAATGGAGGTGCGTGGAAGAATCTAACCAGGTTTATCCTCTGGAATTGCTTCCAAGCTGGCACAGGTTATGTGGTTATGGCAACACTATACATTTTGAAGGTACAGGGTGACAAGTGCAAAAAGTAAATAATTAAAAGACAAGCAGAAAAAAAGATATAGAAAGAATTACTTTTTCCTTAACTTAAATCCTTTTTTATCTTTAGCCATTTCAAAACAGTGGAGGAGGAAGGAATTGAAGTTTCATTTACTTTGCTCTTGCTTAACCCTCTGTTGCCCCAACGCAAATTGCCAGCTATCTTTATTTTGGTTTTTATTTAGTTTTCTCTATCTTAATTTTAGTACTGCAAAAATCTATTATTCTCTCTTTAGACAGAGTTTAAAAGATGACATGTAAAAAGTGATCAGGAACATAAAGAGATATAAATCCTTCAGAGTAGTATTAAACATATAGGATATTATCCAAGCCATCCTAAGACAGTAAATTCTGCTTTGTACTATCAATAATCCTGAAACTTCTGCTGGTGCTTACATTATGTTCCTTAGGTCCCTATTTTGAAAGGGAAGTATATCTATTTAGTAGTAGCAGAGAGGGAGAGTTAGCATTTTCAGTTCTATACAAGAATGCTGCTGAGAAAAGACTTCTCTTTATGTACAAAATAGCTTTCCCACTCCACTCACCAGCTCCAAACCCAGCTCTCATACCCTAGCAAGCTTGAAGATGATTAGGGTAGCAGTGAACAGAATTGCAGTTTGATGCCTTCATCAGCTTATTCTCAAAGGCACACAAAGAGCAAGTTATGCTTTCACTCTGTTCAGAGCCCTGTGAGATTAATTTTCCATGTCTTTTTAGTACTTTTTTGCCTGCCGAGCTCCTGGAACAAAAGAGCCCTCTAATTTCATCCTTTCACTCTGAACAGGATCATAATCTAAGTGAGTTTGGGGGGAGGCATGTTAGTAATAAGAGAAGGAAACAGGGTCATCTGGGGCTGTGAAAGAATCAAGATGAGATTTAGAGAACTGTAGTGATGATTTTTGAGAAAATTTGGTGATAAGACTTCTGCAATGCACAGTCTGGTCTGGGCTTGGCTGAAAAATACCAAAAAACTTAGATCAGAGCTGCAAGTTTCAGTGCTTCTAAATATATATGATAAGAGAATACTGCTGCCTTGTCTTTTCTCCTTGCTTAAGGTTTTCAAGCCATATTTCATGAGGATATACAAGCGTTCTTGAAGGCTAACTGTATTTCTGATCTCTTTTATAGTTAATTCAAGAAAATGTATAGTTTTTAAAGACATATGGTTGTAGTTATCTAGAAAAATGTTTTGATCTAGAAACAACTGGCAGAGAAAGCAGGAAAAACAGAACAATGTAGACTCCAAGAACATTCCCAAAGGACAGTATTTTCAACAATAGCAAGATGAACATGGGAAAATCAAAGACGTGCACTACAGTCACAACATTTTTAAGTGCTGTTATCAGTTCTTCTAGGATCTAAATTCTTCCAGAGACTTATTTTATTTATAAGCATAAGAACGATTGACAACCCTAAATGAGGGGTAAGTTTATGTCATATTCTTGGCAATTATTCATAGCTGCAGCTCTTGAGTGGTGTCAGGAGGGAGGGAGGAATAGAGTCCTGAAAAGACCTCAGTACCACAAATATCCCAATCACAGCTCATTTCCCTAAGCATTTTTGTTATGTTTCTATACTGTCTTTTTAAAAATATATAATTTTCAAAGGCTGAACAGATTCAGCATTATATAGACTGTGATAGGTCAATGTGCTTGCTCAGAAGAGTTCATATGCTCTATTATCTGCCACAGACTGCGGTAACTCTATGTTTTGTGTTACAAGTTTTTTTCTTTCTTTTTAAATAGAACATCTATCTTTCCTTCTCCTTTTTCTTTTAATTTGTGTGTGTGTGTGTGTGATTGTATTACAGGTAGCTCAACTTCACAAATAAAAGTATTTGAAAGGAAAAGAAACAGTGTGCTTACCCAAATGCTTGAGGACTGTACTGTCTCTTGTTATTGACAAAATTTTCATTACAAGAGGTCTCCAGTTCTGTTTTACTTTAAGAGACAGACTGGGAGAGGGCAGTAAGTGTTGGCTAGTCTCTCTGCTGGTTTTCCAAATACAGTTCGGCTTAGGACATACCATGCACAGACAGCAAGAACAAAAACCAGACAAATTGAAAAAATCCAGTCTCAGCACAGATAAGTTTAAAATAATAACAAAATAAAAAGAGCAAATAGCATTTTGCAGACATTTAACACAGAGTTGTTTACCCTGGCATGAACCTTGGTCTAATGATGAAATCGTATTTGGCATTGCTATCAATGACAATGGCTGCACTGTAGCCTGTGTGGTTTATACATTCGACTAATGCCTTGCTTGAGACAAGGAATTTAAAACAGAGGCAATGCGGAACGAATAAATGAGCAAGTTTAAGTTTACGGTAATACAAATACATATACACATTTCTGCAGATATTACTGATTGGTGACTGCTGCCATATAATTATGCTGTGAACTTCATAATATTTTAATGAACTCTTACCCTAAATAACAATTCAAATGGAATAATAAGAAGCTCTCAAAGATTAAAAATGTTTGGGAAGAGGGGAAGGTTATCAGGTATTTTCTTTTTGGGAGGATTGTCTTTAGGCAAAAATATATACATTGGAAAACGTCAAGATTGAAATAATGTCTGAGCTTAGTAAAAGTGAATCAAACTCTAATACATGGGTAGTCTACAAAATAAAAGGGTTGGGCTATTTTTTTTGTTCATTCATTCATTTGTCATTGATTCATTTTTTTATAGTGAATTTGTGCTAATGGAATGTAAAGGAAAATCTGCTAGTGTCATTCAAATTTGGTTTGTTTTTTATAGATAGGGAACTATCCATCATTTATTAGCAGGCCTGGCTGACTGGGGAGGTCCCACTTTACTGGAAGTCAGCCAATATAACACTTGAATATAAGAAGTGATGGAAGGATGAAATTACAGGCCTGACAGCTTGACTTCAGTGCCCAGGAAGCTGATGGAGTAGATCATCCTAAGTTCTATTATGCAGTACCTGCAGGACAACCAGGTGATCAGGCCCAGTCAGCATTGGTTTATGAAGGGTAGGTTCTGTTTAACAAACTTGATCTCCTTCTATGACAGAGTGGCCTGCTTGTTGGATGAAAGAAAGGCCATGGGTGTTGTCTACCTTGACTTTAGTAAGGCATTTGACACTGTTTCTCACAGCATTCTCTTAGGGAAATTGGCTTTTTTTGGCTTGGATGGGCATACACTTTCCTGGGTGAAAAATTAATTAGATGGTCAAGTCCAAAGAGTCATTACCAATGGAGTTAAATCAAGTTGGTGACTGGTCACAAGTGGTGTCCCCCAGGGCTCAGTACTGGGGCCACTTCTGTTTAACATCTTTATTAATGATCCGGATAAGGGGATAGAGTGCACCCTTAGTAAGTTTGCAGATAACACCAAGCTGGGTGGAAGCATCGACTCCATGAGTTTCAGTAAGGGCAAATGCTGGCTCCACTTAGGCCACAACAACCCCCAGCAGCGCTAGAGGCTTGGGTAGGAGTTTCTGGAAAGCTTCCAGGCAGGGAGGGACCTCTCAGTGTCCACTGACAGTGGCTGAACATAAGCCAGCAGTGTGCCCAGGTGGCCAAGAAGGCGATTGGCATCCTGGCCTGTATCAGGAACACATGTCAGCAGGAGGAGGGAGCTGGTCATTCCCCTGTACTGGGCTTTAGTGACTCCTCACCTCAACTACTGTGTCCAGATTTGGGCCCCTCTTTACAAGAAGGATATTGAGGTGCTGGAGAGGATCCAGAGGTGAGCTACCAAGCTATTAAAGGATTTGAAGCACATCTCATATGAGGAATAGCTGAGAGATCTGGGGCTGTTTAGCCTGGAGAAAAGAAGGCTCAGGGGAGACCTTATTGCTCTATACAACTACCCGAAAGGAAGTTGTAGCAAGGCAGGGGTCGTCTGTTCTCCCTAGTAACAAGCAATAGAACAAGAGGAAACAGCCTCAAATTGAACCAGGTGAGCTTCAGGCTGGATAGGCGGAGTAGTTTCTTTACTGAAAGTGTTGTCACGCATCGGAACAGCCTGCAGAGGGCAGTGATGGAGCCACTGACTCTGAAGTGTTTAAGATAGTTGGATGTTGCATTTAGGGAAATGATGTGGTGGTTGATAGGACTGGGACAAAGGCTAGACATGATTATCTTTAAGGTCTCTTCCAGATAAAATTATTCTATGATACTATGATTCTAAGATTCTAACTCTTCAGTGACACTTTGACAATAGTGCTGTTAATATATTGTGCCAATTAAACCCTTAAAATAAATAATAAAATGTTTAATATTTATTGTGTGTGTCATGATGATTTAAGCATTGCTATATATAGATTAGAAATCTTTGGAGATGCATGGCAAGGCAGTTAGTGAAGGGTTTGAATTATTATCTTCTGAAAACATCCCAACCACAAAATACAAACCCAATTTGACTAGGGAGAATTCCAGCAAAAAGTGGAGAAATCACAAAGCCACATTGCTTCTCATCTTTTTTATTCTAATGGTCTGTAAGAAAAAATACCTCTATTCTCCCTTGAATTTGGCGTACAATCAAGTACCTGAGTAAATAATAATAGGGCCACCAAGATGATCAAGGGTATAGAACATATTTCATACGAGGAAAGACTGCGGGAACTGGGGCTGTTTAGTTTGGAGAAGAGGAGATGCGGGGGAGATCTTATTAACATTTATAAATATCTAAAGGGTGGGTGTCAGGAGGTTGGGACATCCCTCTTTTCGATAGTAGATAGTAACAGGACAAGGGGTAATGGGATGAAGCTGGAACACAAAAAGTTCCACTTAAATATAAGAAAAAAGTATTTCACTGTGAGAGTGAGGGAGCAGTGGAACAGGCTGCCCAGGGGCTTGTGGAGTCTCCTTCCTTGGAGGTCTTCAAGACCCACCTGGACACGTTCCTATGCGACCTGATCTAGGGACCCTGCTTCTTCAATGGGTTTGGACTAGATGATCTTTAAAGGTCCTTTCCAACCCCTACCATGGTATGATTCTATGATTCTGTGATACTATGATAATTATAGAAGTCCACCTGCTCCCACTCAAAGCTGCATAATCCCCTTGGATTTCATTTCATCATACTCCTCATTAAGAACTGTTTTCACAGGCCCCTCTATACCTCTTGTTGAGGCAATTTTAAGTGCAGGAGATCATGGAATCATAAAATGGCAGGGGTTGGAAGAGACCTTTAGAGATCACCTTGTCCAACTCCCCTGCAGAAGCAGATTCATCTAGATCAGGTTGTGTAGGAACATGTCCAGGCAGGTCTTGAAGACCTCCAACAAAGGAGACTCCACAACCGTCCCTGGACAGCCTGTGCCAGGACTCCCTCACCTTCACAGGAAAATAGTTTTTTCCTATATTTAAATGGAACATTTTATGTTCCAGCTTCATCCCAGTACTCCTTCTCCTGTTGCTAGATACAGTAGAAAAAAGAGATGTCCCAACCTCCTGACAACCACCATTTAGATATTTGTAAACATTAATGAGATCCTCCCATAGTCTCCTCTTATTCAGACTAAACAGCCCCAGTTCCTGAAGCCTTTCCTCATATGAAAGATGTTCCAGTCCCTTGATCACCTTGATGGCCCTGTGCTGGACTCTCTCCAGAAGTTCTCTGTCCCTTTTGAGCTGACAAGCCCAGAACTGGACACAGGATTTCAGATGAGGCCGCACCAGGGCAGAGTGAAGGGGGAGAAAACCTCCCTTGACCTGTTAGCCACACTCAATGCATCCCAGGATGCTATCGGCCTCTGCTCATTATTTAGGCCTCCTCCTAGTGCAGCTGTGGGATTCTTGTTGGTGATTCTTGTGGATTTGTGAGATTCTTGTTGGTGATTGCACTGGAAGCCTTTTCTCCTGCCAAGGAGTGGGATGACCAGGCAAGTAGGCATAGGTGGGCACAGCATCTGCCTGTGGTCAGTTTTTACCTGTGGCACTCCTTTTCCTGGCCATCCTCTGGCTACAGGGCAAGAGAACAGAGCCATCCTCCCTGAGTGTCTGTGGAAGGAAACAGGGGACCCATGGCCTCATTCTGATGAAGCCACTGGAAGTGCCCATGATGGCTGAAGTACATGGATTATTATCATGAGAGACTGAGATTAAGATGATTTTGGCTAAATGAGTTGAATCCTCAGTTTACCTTGAGATAACCCATGTCTCTCCTCCTATCTCTTTGTGCTCTATTTGTGCCAAGTTGGAGGATAACAACATTGACTGTGCAGAGATCATCTGGCAAAGTCATCCCTGCCTGTTATTTCCTGAATTTTTGCCTGAACTGGCTGGTGAGCAGGGCTGTACTAATTTTGTTTTGTATGTTTTTAAACCTCACACAGGAATACATGCAATGGAAAAATGAGGTAATTTGATTCTTGAAGACTATATTGTTCCAGTGAAAAGTGTAATACCTGGAGTTTCTTCCCTTCTATAAGGAATTTGCAAATATACTTAGACAAATAAGAGAAAAGGGAGGGATTTCCTGGTCTGGAATCAGTCTGATGTAACTCATGTGCCATCAGAGGACCCAACGTGAGTAAAACTAATTTCAAACTTGGAAAATATAAAATATTGCCCCATGCTGTGTATCACACTGGCAAGCACCTGAGAGTAAGGAATAGATGGTTTACCATCATGGAATGACACAACACGTAGGAGAAAAAAGGCCCTAGGATGCTTAACACTTCCATATGCTGAATTTGTACATTGCACCAGGAGAGTCTGACAAAAATTTTATTTGTTCACTGATATATACAGGACAATATCCTGAACAAGGTTAAGGTTTGATCAACATGGAAGTCAAGCTTTGCCTGTACATTTCATCCAATTATTAAAGGAAGAAAGGAAGGTAGGTAAAAGAACGTGTAAGAGAAGGTTTAGAAAGAAAGGAATAGAAATGTGGGAAAGAATAAAGATTGCTAGATGAAGATGGTTTTTACACTGTGTTTCTATTCATCCCTATTTTCTTTATTCACTCACATCTTGCAGAAATGTTGGTTTATTCCTGCTGAGCTTGAAATTCTGAGGTGCATTTCAAGAAGAAAAACAGATAAATTAATCCAGCATAAACTTCTATAAATCAGTAGAAGGGCACATGATTTCCACAAGACAGCAGAAGTTAATCTAGGGATCCACCTCTTGGAACATTTTAATCCACTTAAAAGTACACATGCATCAAGTACTCTGAGAGGGAGTTGAATTCAACTTCCAGTCTCTTTTCAATGTTCTTTCTCCTTGATGTTGTCTTTTGATCAAACACTTCAAAAAGATAATCTGCCTAAGAGGAGCGTTGTGAGCAGTACAGATAGCCCTTCTTTTACTGGAGGAATACTTTTGCTGATAAGTTTGAGAAAGATTGAGTCTTGTTCTATGATACTTCTGCTCTGAAGGCCTTTACTATGAACACCGCATTAACAATGAGCTAATGCATGTGACAAAAGAGCAGTGGTCAGCAGAGGAGCATATAAAAGCTGTGGAGGAATCAGGAAAAGCAATGGCATGTTTCTTATGAAGATCAACCCTTCACTGATTTTTGTTAGCCCAGCTCTGGGAGTTGTGGATACTTGTGAGGGCTATGGTGGCTTACTAAGCCACTGAAACAACAGAACATATTCTGTCATTGTTCTTTGATACTGTCATATATCTTTAGTATTGGTAAGTTACAGTGTAGGGTGGGCTGGTTTATTAATGCTCAGCAATATTCAGCAGTCTATGACGTTTTCATGCTGAATTAAGCATTTCTGCTCTCTTTGCCTTGCAGGTAACCAGAAATCATGACAGAAGCTGAGAGGTGGTTCATGAAAGATGACCATATGTGAGTGAGTTTATATTGTTCTGCAGAATACTAGATCAAAAGTCTTCAGTCTCTGTGGTCTAAAAGCAAAATTTACCTATTTTTTTCTCTGATACTGTTTTTCTCAAATTTCAGATGTTCAGAACTTAAATCACGCATCTAACTAAACTCTTTTTTTCTAAAATAAATTGTCTTTTTTCTAAAAAATCCTACATAAGAATAAATCCCATTGCTTTAAAACTTTGCTCCTTTTTCGGCAACATTGAGTATTTCAGACTTTGGTTTTCCTTTTTATCTTTTGTTATTTATTTTCACTGAATGCAACACATTGAATCCCACTCAGAACCTTCAGGGAATGAAGCTGCTGTATGCTTGTTCTTCATTTGGTTTTGGTCTACTTTTTCCTGTTTTGGAACATTTTAAGACTGCCAACTTCGGAAAGCTGCAAGGTGTTTATAGTAATAATGGAGAGTACATCAAGACGATGACAATGAAATCTGTTCGCTCTCCTCCAGGCCTTCTTCAAGGTACCAAAGTTTTGGAAAGAAATGGAAAATGTGGAGTCGGTTCTCCAAACTGAAAGGGAGAAAAGTTAGAAATCAGTATGACTGCTTAAATATAAACTATTAGACTGTACCCAATGACAAAGAGAATAGATAATCACTGCTTACTTAAAAGCTTAATGTTTGGCAAAATATATTTTGTGAAGCAGTTCAGAAAAGCAGAGGACTTTAAAGCATCATTAATGGAAACTTTTATAAAAATTAGCTTCAAAATTTATAGTTTATATTAATAAAAAGTAGCCTTAGATTTGTTTATATCAGGACTGAATTTCTTGTCCTGATGGTTTGTATTTATCTTTAGGCTTTTGCTCACATTTAAGAATTGTGCACATTTTAAAATTCTTGGTGGACCCTCGATACTTCTGGTATCAAACTATCTCTCTCTCTTAGAAATTACTTATATTGCATGATTCATAATACAGACACATGTTTTAGGAAGCTGCATTTTGTGATGGAATTAATTATCCTAAAATAGCTGCGAAGAACACCTAGTTATTGAACTCACCTTCAGTTTGCGAATGTCATAGTCTAAATCTATAGACATTGAGGGGGAAAAAATAGGACTTTTGGCTTTTTTTACAAGGTACAGAAGAATAGAAAGACTATTGATCTGATTGTCTGTTACATTTCTCAGGCCCCTACAAAGGATAGAAAGCTCTGTTGAAGATCTAGGAAATGTGCCCTCCTTTTTATTTAGATATTCTTCTTCAAAGACAGATCAGTCCCTACTAAACATTAAGCTTGTTGCCACTGTGGATGACTGAGTACAAATTTATGGCATCATGCAAATTATCATGTAAATGAGGAACTCATTCCTCTCCTGACTATTTTTTTTTTCCAGATTATTATTATAACTTTGCTGAAATAATGGAGTTTGAAGAGATATACCTAGTTTAAAGGTATAAGTCAGTGCACTTTGCCCTGACGATTCCAGTGTTCAATGATATTACATCAGCTTCTCTATAATACTTAGCATTGCTGTATTATGCTAGTCAAGAGGAAATGGTTGACTTCCACTACCAAACACTACTTCTCAGATCTTGCCAAAAAGGTTTGAATTTAGTCATCACAGTCTGCTGGGAAAAATACAATGCTTTTCAATCTGTCCTCTCTAGAGCATACTGTGTCTGTTGTAATATATCTTACACAGTGATAATTTCTCTGTCTATCTACTGAAGAAGAAAAACATTATGAGTAGCAAGCTATGCTTTTCAGGGTAGAGGACATGTCTTTTTAGGTTTAGAGTGCCTCAATTGCAGTATCTGTTACACTTTCTGAATACAAATGTAGTACACAGGAAGTGATAGCTAAATACAAAGGGTAAGATATCATGGAAGCTTGAACTCATAGTTGAGGGAGGGAGATCTCCCTTTCCTCCCCCTGCCCTATGCCCTATAGGTCAGTTTTATTAGCTAAAGATGGATATTCTATAACCACAATTCGTTTCATCCTGCTCTTGATTGAATAAGAACTTTTGCTGGGCTTTTCAAAGAAAATAAGTCTCCACCTGACAGTTTACAAAATGTAGTTATAAGAAAATTAAAGATTCTTGTTCCATCCACTCAGCAATAAGTTTTTATTTTGCAAGTAAGTGAGGACTTGCATCATTTCTCAAAAGGCATCTTTCTACCTAGGGTAACATTTGTTAATTCGGTCATAATTATGTTCTTAGGATAGCACGGACTGAAAACCTAAATAAACAACAAAACCAGAAACTGTACCATTGATTACTCAGGGATAGATGTATAAAAAACCATTGTATTCATAGGCTATGAAGGGAGAGCTGTGCAGAAAAAATTCTTATACTTGCTAGGTAAAGTGGTATGAAATTTGTATTATCTCTTTAATTCTTAAACTTTTTTTCAGCTTTACTATGATTTACAAAGGTGGAGCATGTCTCTTAATACATGTACCTGTTCTACAGTAGATATCTAAGTGAAGAAAACATTCCAACGTGAATAACATTTCAAGTCCTCTGTGTTCCAGTTTTATTAAAATTGTCTCTTTGTGGCATCCTATAATACTGGATTTTATTGTGCTTGCAAACATGAAAACTATGATTTTATTGTGCTTGCAAACACGATTACCTAAAATATTGACTTTTAAGTCAATCAGTGAAAACCTCTTAGTGATATTAGACTGGGAACTATTTATCCCTGTAACAATTTATGTGCCCCTCTGAAACAGAATATATTATGCCAGAGGGGGTGTGGAGTCTCCTTCTCTGGAGCTTTTAAAAACCCACCTGGACACATTCCTGTGTGACCTGATCTAGGCAGTCCTGCTCCAGTGGAGGGGGCTTGGACTAGATAATCTCTAGAGGTCCCTTCCAACCCCTACCATTCTGTGATTCTGTGATGTTTTTATTGTCTTGCTGTGCAGAATGGATGTGAGAACTTATTGTGGTTCAGAAGACCAAGAGAAGTGAGGAAAGCATCTTCACCAGTGCTTTTTATGATCTATATAGAGTATCTGGAAAGCACAAATATGGCAGGAGATGAATGTATACTAACTACATTGACCTTTTATAACTTTTGTAACTGCATTCAATTCACTAGGAATTGAACTTTATAGAGCAAATGAGTGATATTTTATAGTTTAAAAAATCAGTTAGAAAGTATTCCAAACAATGTAAACAACATTAAAAGCAGCAATTATAAGATAAGCTCTAAAGTAATTTTCACTTGACGGGGTGTGGATGTGCAGAAGTAAACCTTCTGTCTGACGGTTGTTGTAAGACTTGCTTCCATGCCAGTTAGGGTTTACTGCTGCTAATTATTAAACACATTTTAATATGGCAGTTATAAAATGGCAAACACACCTGAATGACAACCTTGCAGTTGTGTTGCAGTAAGTCACTAAAACTTCCTCAGTCATAAAGAAACTGGTTGAATGAGAGCAAGCAGCATTATCCTGTCTTCTCAAAGTCTGTACAGACATACTCCACCCTGAAAATTAAGTCATTACTGGGATCCATCAGTATGAATTAGAAGTTTCTACAAAAGGAAAATGGAACTGGAAGTTAAGAGAACTTCCTCTATTTTTTTTAATGTTTTAATATAAGATGTGTAAATCTATATTCACAGAAACACTGTAGAGGTTGAAAGAGAACTCTAGAGATCATCTAGTCCAAACTCTTTCTAAAGGAGATTCACTTTGATCAGGTTGCTCAGGAACGCATCCAGGCAGGCTTAGAAAACCTCCAGAGAAGGAAACTTCACACCCTCCCTGGGAAGCCTGTGTCAGGGCTCCCTCACCTGAACAGTAAAAGAGGGTTTTTTAATGTTGAAATCGAACCTTTTGTGTCCCAGCTTTTTTTCATTACCCATTCTTCTGTCACCAGGTACAACGGGAAAAAGGTGATGTCCCAACCTCCTGACATCCACCATTTAGATATTTTTAAATATTAATGAGATCCTCCCATAGTCTCCTCTTACCCAGACTAAAGAGCCCCAGTTCCCACAGCCTTTCCTTGTAACAAAGATGGTCCAGTCCCCTGATTTTCTTGGTGGCCCTGCGCTGGACTCCTTCCAGAAGTTCCCTGTCCCTCTTGAGCTGGGGAGCCCAGAACTGAACACAGGACTCCAGATGAGGCCTCCCCAGGGCAGAGTAGAGTGGAAGCAGAACCTCCCTCGATCTGCTGGCCACACTCTTATTGATCCATCTCAGGATGCCACTGGCCTTCTTGGCCACGAGGGCACATTGCTGGCTCATATTTAGCTTATTATCAAGCAGAACTCCCAGACCTCTTCACAAAGGAAGGTGTCACCAGTTGCTGTTTGTGTCTACAAGGATATAATTTTCATCAGAAAAAGCTTTCTTAAATATGAAAAGATAACTCAAACATGGTACATAATGGAGTTATAAAATGTACTGTTTTAAGAATGGGTTGAATAGACATCTGTTGACAAAGCCTGAATATACAAGTTCTATGAAAAGAGCTGGTCCTGAAAGGCATTACGGTGGCTTTATAGCTCAATATTTCTATGTCTATTTAGAATATGATTTTGATCTCTTTAGCCATGTTTTGGTGTTACTTGACACTGTAGAAAGTATTTGGATGAAAACAGAATTGTGAAAGCCTCCTGTAATTCTTTCTCCTCAGACTCATGGACACACCTGTATCTACCATATATTAAAAAAAAAAAAAAAGAAAAGAAAAGGAAAAAAAAAGTTTGGTGTTTTTTTTTTTTTTTTGGAAATCGGGAAAAATATCATTATCTGTACATTAAGAACTGCAGCTGGCTCCGGTTTGGAGAAAGGTCAGGTTGTGACTACCTGACTAGAGGAAACACAATGAAGTGAGACAACAAAACTTAAAAAAGAAAGCAATTGAAATGCAACAATAAATACTGATTATTTTCTCCCTCCATGTTTGAGAATTTCCAGGGCTCTGGCATATCTCATTTTCTTTCTGAATACCCAGATATGCCTATAAGCGTACTATGGCAGAATGGGATCAGCCATGGTCATTAATGCACAGAATTCATTTTTAAAGTCATCTCAGACGTTGTTTTCCTTCTTTCAGAAGAATCTTGGCAAAAATGGGACCAATACCTCAGAGTACAGAAGACATCAACCTAGTGCACTTTTCAGCTCCCAAAAATGGCTGCAGTGAGCACCAGCCCAGTCTCTAGAGAGCGTAAATTAGTCTTATTTTAACCAGAGATGATGAAAACATGCCTTCTGGATGGTGACATTAATTTGAGACAACATCAAAATCCATTTCCCTTTATGCAAAATGGGTCAGTGAGGCATTTGAATAAGCAAGAAACTTAACAATCACATTGCAATATACTTCTAAGTGTGGATTGTTTCATTTAACACTTCATATTTTTCCTCTCAAATATTTCCAGACACTTTGAAAACCCAAGATGTGTTTCATTATTAAGGTTCCCAGCTGCACAGTGACTCAGACATAGGGATTGTTTTGAAATCTGAGGTTTCAGTTCTTCTCACTTTTGGTCAAGAAACAAAAAACACTCCATCTCCCAGTGCAGTACCCAGAGCTGCCAATGATGCTGTCTATCTGCTGACCAGATATAACAATTAGGTTCACACTGATCATTAATAAGTCTCTTCAATCTGATTTCATGCTTTTGGATCATGGCATCTTTTTCCTATGTGGGCAAAGTAAGGCATGAATAAATGGAGTGCATTTCCTGGCAGATTGTCAGGGATAGGCACAGAAAGGAGTTCATGCACCTCCTTTCTTTATTCCCTGAATGTCACTCTGTTCTTAAAAGTAGATGATTTGTGGTAAACCTGCAAGTTAAACTGTAAAGAAAGCAATTATACAAGAACGTACTTTGGCAAATTGCAAAGGCAGGTACAAAAGTACAAGGTGGTAAAGACGCACCGTTTAAGTCTTGGCAGAACACACAGTGAATTGGAAATGGTTAACCACAAAGACTTCTTGCTTCAAAGCTGTTTCAGGAATATACTTTCTCCTCCTGTGCTTGTTCTATGGAAATAACTATGTGACATTAAAGTAGTAATAAAAAAACTTGGCTAGACTGCCTTATATTTATATTTAAAAAAAAAAAAAAAAAAAAAAAGAGTAAGCCATGCACATTCACTATCAATGTCATCCCAGTGCCACTGCTTAGCACAGTTGATATTAAGATTTGGATCTATTTTGCATAAATAGTATGACAACTCAACACAGTCAAGGGTGTTTTTATTGCCAGTTTAACTAGTGTTATATTAGTGGGTATTTAAGTGACACTAAAACATTTAGAGTCCAATCTACAAAAGTCTTGGCTCGAACGTTCTGATATCAATGAAAACCTCAGTTTTAGGCTTCTGTTCAACTCACTGCTTTGTAGCCAACAACCACATTCAGTTTATGCACATTGCCTTCCTCAGAACAATCTCATCTCACTATGAGAGCAGAATCTCGGGTAGGTGGTCTCTGAACTTCTCCAAGGGGACTGTGGATGTACAGTCCAGTCAGAAGGAGTGTTGCAAGATTCACAACCCTAAGTCATAATCACGATAATGAATTGAAAGGGTTCAGCCAGGGCTTTCAGCACACAAAATGTACCTACCAACGTTGGCAGCACTCTTAGGTTTATTTCCCTCACTGTATAATTGACAAGTGCATGGAAGTAAAAACCTCCAATTCTAAATTTGCTGCCTGCTTTCCTTTAAAAGACCTGCTATGAACTTATCTACTGGCAAATGTATTATTTCTTTTTTCCCAACATAAGGGATGAGTTATTCAGAAGGCCTGATGTTATATACCTATTGTGTCTTTTGGTGAGCGAACAGTACGCCACAGCACCAGGACAACCTGGCACTTTGCTTGCAGAGCTGTGAGCCGCACCTTCCAAGGGCTCCTATGCTTTCGAGTTAGTGGAGCAAGCACGGGGAATTAATGGTGGCATCAGCTGTGCAGGCAGCTGTTTTGGCCATCCTCTGTGCTAGAGGAAATGTACTGTAGTTTTTTTTCTTCTTCTACTTCTTTGTGAATGAGAAGGAATAAAGGAAAAGTTTGGAGAATCAAAGAGAGGTGAATGTTTCACTGTTAGCCCTGCTGCTCTTTCCCTCCCTTTATTTTTTCCCCTCCATGTTCAAACATATACTGCAGCCTCCCAAATTGCTGATGAGTCATTTCATTCTGGCAATTTATATATTTGAAGATTTTAATGGTTGAATTCAGAATTTTTTCATTATTCAGTTATTGCTTTGTTTACTTACCTAATGGATAGATCGATGTGCCAGCAACCCTCCGGCAGCAGAGGCCCCATTTCTCTTTTTTTCCAAAGAAGTGAATTGCTAATAGCCAGGAGTTTCACAAACACACCAAGTCAGACCTTCCTTATTGTTCTGTGTTTATAATAAGTTCCTGTTGGCCTACATACAGTACCTGCCACTGCCTATCTGTTGAAACAGAATCTTACACCAGACAGTTTTGAGTTACGGCAGACACTGAGCAATAAAATACTGCAAAAGACTGCAGAACACAAGCAGTGTTTTCCACTGCCCTGGGTGCTCAGAGGATACTGTTCTCTCAGGCAGCA